>NC_135235.1:69566874-70811041 GCF_051348905.1 Ranitomeya variabilis | reverse complement strand
GCAGTAGCTGGCCCATAATGGGACAACTGGTGTGCAACAGTGTCATCTGCCGATGGAGTGGTTGGCAGACTGCGTTCTGTGGAAGAGCTGTAGCTTCTGCAGGAGGACGAGGAGGAGGAGGAGGAGGGGGTGCAAACGCCTACAGCCAACTGTTTCCTAGACCGTGGGCTAGGCACAACTGTCCCTAAATTGATGTCGCCTGTGGACCCTGCATCCACCACATTCACCCAGTGTGCCGTGATGGACACATAACGTCCCTGGCCATGCCTACTGGTCCATGCATCTGTAGTCAGGTGCACCTTTGTACTCACAGATTGCCTGAGTGCATGGACGATGCGCTGTTTAACATGCTGGTGCAGGGCTGGGATGGCTTTTCTGGAAAAAAAGTGTCGACTGGGTAGCTCGTATCGTGGTTCAGCGTACTCCATCAGGGCTTTGAAAGCTTCGCTTTCAACTAACCGGTAGGGCATCATTTCTAACGAGATTAGTCTAGCTATGTGGGCGTTAAAACCCTGTGTACGCGGATGCGAGGATAAGTACTTCCTTTTTCTAACCAGAGTCTCATGTAGGGTGAGCTGGACTGGAGAGCTGGAGATCGTGGAACTTTCGGGTGTGCCGGTGTACATGGCAGACTGAGAGACGGTTGGAGACGGTATTGTTTCCGCCGGTGCCCTAGATGCAATATTTCCTCCTACAAAACTGGTGGTTCCCTGACCCTGACTGCTTTTGGCTGGCAAAGAAACCTGCACAGATACTGCCGGTGGTGCGGAAAATGGTGGCCTTACAGTGACGGAAGGGATGTTGCGTTGCTGACTAGCTTCATTGGCCGAGGGTGCTACAACCTTAAGGGACGTTTGGTAGTTAGTCCAGGCTTGAAAATGCATGGTGGTTAAGTGTCTATGCATGCAACTAGTATTTAGACTTTTCAGATTCTGACCTCTGCTTAAGCTAGTTGAACATTTTTGACAGATGACTTTGCGCTGATCAGTTGGATGTTGTTTAAAAAAATGCCAGACTGCACTCTTCCTAGACTCGGATCCCTTTTCAGGGATTGCAGACTGAGCTTTAACCGGATGGCCACGCTGTCCTCCAACAGGTTTTGGCTTTGACACGCGTTTTGGGCCAGATACGGGCCCGGCAGATGGAACCTGTTGCGATGTTGATGCCTGCTGCGGCCCCTCCTCCACCTCCGCTTCTGAACTACTGCCGCCTGCACCCTGTTCCCCCAATGGCTGCCAATCGGGGTCAATAACTGGGTCATCTATTACCTCCTCTTCGAGCTCGTGTGCAACTTCGTCTGTGTCACTGTGTCGGTCGGTGGTATAGCGTTCGTGGCGGGGCAACATAGTCTCATCAGGGTCTGATTGTGGATCTGTACCCTGAGAGGGCAATGTGGTGGTCTGAGTCAAAGGAGCAGCATAGTACTCTGGCTGTGGCTGTGCATCAGTGCACTCCATGTCAGAATCTACTTGTAATGGGCATGGCCTGTTAAATGTTTCACTTTCTAAGCCAGGGACGGTATGTGTAAAGAGCTCCATGGAGTGACCCGTTGTGTCGCCTGCTGCATCCTTCTCTCTTGTTGTAGTTTTTGCTGAGGAGGACAAGGAAGCGACTTGTCCCTGACCGTGAACATCCACAAGCGACGCGCTGCTTTTACATTTACCAGTTTCGGAAGAGGAGGCAAAAGAGCTACAGGCTGAGTCTGCAATGTAAGCCAAAACTTGCTGTTGCTGCTCCGCCTTTAAAAGCGGTTTTCCTACTCCCAGAAAAGAGAGCGTTCGAGGCCTTGTGTAGCCTGACGACGAAACTGGCTCCACAGCTCCAGACTTAGGTGGAATATTTTTATCCCCACGACCACCTGATGCTCCACTACCACTACCATCATTACCAGCTGACAATGAACGCCCACGACGACCTCTTGCACCAGACTTCCTCATTGTTTTAAAATCTTAACCAAAGTAACTTTATTTGTTGCTGTCAAACAACTTACACGGTGAGCTATAACTTCAGTATGATTTCAATATCCCTTAACAGGTTGGTGAGACCACAAGGAAAATCAGGCACAATGTTACACACTCTGTTTTCTGTGGCACAAAATCACAGAGATGACACACACGCAGGACTGTCACTCAAGCACTAATGTCAATATTAATCTCCCACCTAATTTATTTTATTTTTTTTCTCAGGGAGACTTTAGAAACCAAATAATATTAAAAAAAAAACAAAAAAAAAAACAACAAAAAAAAGGCTTTCTATGGCCCACAATTAGAGAGAGAGAGGTGGCACACCCAGGAGTCAAGACTGGCGCACAAGCTGAAAGGGCAATATTACTCTCCCACTGTTTTTTTAAGTTTTTTTTTTTTTATTTTCAGGGAGACTTTAGAAACCAAATAATATTAAAAAAACCAAAAAAATAAATAGCCTTTCTATGGCCCACTGAATAAGAGAGAGAGGTGGCACACCCAGGAGTCAAGACTGGCACACAAGCTGAAAGGGCAATATTACTCTCCCACTGTTTTTTTATGTATTTTTTGTTTTTTAAGGGAGACTTTAGAAACCAAATAATATTAAAAAAAAAAAAAAAAAAAAAGGCTTTCTATGGCCCACAATTAGAGAGAGAGAGGTGGCACACCCAGGAGTCAAGACTGGCGCACAAGCTGAAAGGGCAATATTACTCTCCCACTATTTTTTTATGTATTTTTTGTTTTTTAAGGGAGACTTTAGAAACCCAATAATATTTTAAAAAAAAAAAAAAAAAGGCTTTCTATGGCCCACAATTAGAGAGAGAGGTGGCACACCCAGGAGTCAAGACTGGCACACAAGCTGAAAGGGCAATATTACTCTCCCACTGTTTTTTTATGTATTTTTTGTTTTTTAAGGGAGACTTTAGAAACCAAATAATATTTAAAAAAAAACAAACAAAAAAAGGCTTTCTATGGCCCACAATTAGAGAGAGAGAGAGGTGGCACACCCAGGAGTCAAGACTGGCGCACAAGCTGAAAGGGCAATATTACTCTCCCACTGTTTTTTTAAGTTTTTATTTTTTTATTTTCAGGGAGACTTTAGAAACCAAATAATATTAAAAAAAACAAAAAAATAAATAGCCTTTCTATGGCCCACTGAATGAGAGAGAGAGGTGGCACACCCAGGAGTCAAGACTGGCACACAAGCTGAAAGGGCAATATTACTCTCCCACTGTTTTTTTATGTTTTTTTTTTTTTCAGGGAGACTTTAGAAACCAAATAATATTAAAAAAACCCAAAAAATAAATAGCCTTTCTATGGCCCACTGAATGAGAGAGAGAGGTGGCACACCCAGGAGTCAAGACTGGCACACAAGCTGAAAGGGCAATATTACTCTCCCACTGTTTTTTTATTTATATTTTTTTTTTTTCAGGGAGACTTTAGAAACCAAATAATAAGAAAATAAATAAATAAATAAATAGGCTTTCTATAGCCCACTGAATAAGATAGCACACACAGCAGTGGCACACAAGCCCTGACTGAGGCCAATATTTTTCTACCACTGATTGATGTAGTGTTTTTGTGTTGAGGTAGAATTTAGAACACAAATCACGGAAAAAATAAATAGGCTTTCTATGGCCCACTCAGTGAGAGATGGCACACACAGGGATGGCACTGTAGCAGAAATGCCAATCTTAATCTCCCACAAAAAAAAAAAAACAGGGACTGTCCTACAATTACTATCTCCCTGCAGTAATCTAAGCCAGGTATGGCAGGCAGCAATAGGAGTGGACTGATGCACAAATTAAATAAAAAGTGTGGACAAACAAAAAAGATAGCTGTGCAGAAAGGAACAAGAGGATATGTGCTTTGAAAAAAGCAGTTGGTTTCCACAGTGGCGTACACACAGCAATACAGCTATCACGGAGCCTTCTAGGGCAGCCCAATGAGCTACAGCGCTGAGGAAAAAAAAAAAAAATAGCTTCCACTGTTCCTGCACACCGAAGGTGGTGTTGGACAGTGGAAATCGCTACAGCACAAGCGGTTTGGTGGTTAGTGGACCCTGCCTAACGCTCTCCCTGCTTCTGACGAAGCGGCAGCAACCTCTCCCTAAGCTCAGATCAGCAGCAGTAAGATGGCGGTCGGCGGGAACGCCCCTTTATAGCCCCTGTGACGCCGCAGACAGCAAGCCAATCACTGCAATGCCCTTCTCTAAGATGGTGGGGACCAGGATCTATGTCATCACGCTGCCCACACTCTGCGTTCACCTTCATTGGCTGAGAAATGGCGCTTTTCGCGTCATTGAAACGCGACTTTGGCGCGAAAGTCGCGTACCGCATGGCCGACAAGCACAGGGGTCGGATCGGGTTTCATGAGACGCCGACTTAGCCAAAAGTCGGCGACTTTTGAAAATGATCGACCCGTTTCGCTCAACCCTACTGAAGACTCTTTCTGATAGCACACTAGCAGCAGGGCAAGCGAGCTCCTGTAATGCATATTCTGCCAATTCAGGCCAGGTGTCTATTTTAGATGGCCAGTAATCAAAGGGGAATGACCTGTGATGGAGAACATCAATAAGGGAGGAAAAGTAGTTCGTAACCATACTGGACAAATGCTGTCTCCTGTCGCTTTGAATCGATGCAGCAGTACCTGTCGTGTCAGCGGTCATTGCGAAATCACTCCACAACCTGGTCATAAAACCCCTCTGTCCAACGCCACTTTGGATTTGTGCACCTCTAACACCTCTGCCATGTTGCCCCCTACGGCTCGTGTGAGAACCATCACCGTCGCTGTGTGCTGGGAATGCTTGAACCAAATGGTCTACAAGAGTTGCTTGTTTGGTAGCCAATATTTGCTCAAGGTTCTCATGTGGCATGATATTTTGTAATTTTCCTTTAGATCGTGGATCCAGGAGGCAGGCCAACCAGTAATCATCATCGGTCATCATTTTGATAATGCGGGGGTCCCTTTTCAGGATACGCAAGGCATACTCAGCCATGTGGGCCAATGTTCCAGGTGTCAATTCACTGCTTGTGCTGGGTTGAGGAGCACTTTCTTGCAAATCAACATCACTTGTGTCCCGCAAAAACCCTGTACCTGACCTTGCAACGCCACCAGTTTCTATTGGCCCCTGAGAAGCATCCTCCTTCCATCCCCATCATCCTCCTCCTCCTCTTCGTCCGCCACCTCATCCAGGTGAGTTCCCTGAGCAGACAATGGCTGACTCATCAAGGCTTCCCTCCTCCTCGGTTGCAGACGCCTGCTCCTTATTGTGCGTCAAACTTTGCATCAGAAGACGCATTAGTGGGATGCTCATGCTAATGATGGCGTCGTCTGTACTTACCAGCCGTGTGCATTCCTCAAAACACTGAAGGACTTGACGGAGGTCTTGTAGCTCCGACCACTGCACACCAGACAACTCCATGTCTGCCATCCAAGTGCCTGCCCGTGTATGTGTATCCTCCCACAAATTAATTACAGCACGCCTCTATTTGCACAGCCTCTGAACCATGTGCAGTGTTGAGTTCCAACTTGTTGCAACGTCGATTATTAGGTGGTGCTGGGGAAGATTCAGCGATCGCTGATGGTTCTGCATATGGCTGGAGTGTACGGGCGACCGGCGGATGTGAGAGCAAAGTTTTCGCACCTTCAGGAGCAGGGCTGGTAACTCCGTATAAGTTTTGAGGAAGCACTGCACCTCCAGGTTCAAGGTGTGAGCCAGGCAAGGTATGTGTTTCAGTTCTGAAAGGGCTATGGCAGCCATAAAATTCCTTCCGTTATCACTGACTACCTTGCCTGCCTCAAGATGTACACTGCCCAGCCATGACTGAGTTTGTTGCTGCAAGTACTCGGCCAGTACTTCCGCGGTGTGTCTGTTGTTGCCCAAACACTTCATTTGTAACACAGCCTGCTGACGCTTACCACTAGCTGTTCGATAATGGGACACCTCGTGTGCAACACTGGCAGCTGCAGATGGAGTTGTCGTGCGACTGCGCTGTGTGGACGAGCTTTCGCTTAAAGAGGAGGAGGAGGAAGGGTGGCGAACGCCTACAGCCAACTGTTTCCTAGACCGTGGGCTAGGCAGAACTGTCCCACTATGGCTGTCCCCTGTGGACCCTGCATTCACCACATTAACCCAGTGCACCGTGATGGACACGTAACATCCCTGGCCATGCCTACTGCTCCATGCATCTGTTGTGAGGTGCACCTTTCCACTGACTGATTGCCTCAGTGCATAGACAATGCGGTCTTTGACATGCTGGTGGAGGGCTGGGATGGCTTTTCTCGCAAAGAAGTGCTGACTGGGTAGGTCATAGCGTGGTACTGCGCAGGCCATTAGGTCTTTGAAAGCTTTGCTTTCAACCAACCGGTAGGGCATCATCTCTAACGAGATTAGTCTAGCAATGTGGGCATTCAAACCCTATGTACGCGGATGAGAGAATGAGTCTTTTACTAACGAGAGTCTCTTGTAGGGTGAGCTGGACTGGAGAGCTGCATATGGTGGAACTAGCAGTGGGTGTGCTGGACATGGCGGATTGAGAGAGGGTTGGTGATGGTATTCTTGATGTTGGCCTACATACAGTGTTTCCTACCAAGAACCTTGTGATTCCCTGACTGCTTTGGCCTTGCGACGATACCTCCACATTTGCTGCTGGTGGTGTCCTAACCGGTGGACTTACAGTGAGGGAAGCAATGTAGCGTTGCTGACTACCTTCATTCTGAGCAGGTGCACCAACGGTACGGGACGTTTGGTAGTTAGTCCAGGCTTGCAAGTGCATGCTGGTTAAATGTCTAAGCATGCACTTTGTATTTAAAGGGACTCTGTCACCTGAATTTGGAGGGAACAATTTTCAGCCATAGAGGCGGGGTTTTCGGGTGTTTGATTCACCCTTTCCTTACCCGCTGGCTGCATGCTGGCTGCAGTATTAGATTGAAGTTCATTCTCTGTCCTCCATAGTACATGCCTGCGCAAGGCAAGATTTAAATTTTGAAGATTCTTCCCTCTGCTAAAGGTCTTTGAGCATTTCTTGCAGATAACTTTGCACTGATCATTCGGATCTTGGTTAAAAAATTGCCACACTACACTCTTCCTACTATGGAATACCTTTTCAGGCATTGCACGCTGTGCTACTTTCACCGGATGGCCACGCTGTCCAAAAAATGTTTTTGTTTTTGACAAACGTTTTTGGCCTGATACAGGCCTGCCAGATGACAGCTGTTGCGATGTAGATGGCTGCTGCGGATCATCCTCCTCCGCTTCTGAGCTACTGGCAGCGGCACCCTCTTCCCCCAATGGCTGCCAATCTGGGTCAACAACTGGGTCATCTATCACCTCCTCTTCAATGTCATGTGCACCTTCCTCTGTGTCACCGTGTAAGGTGCTATAGCGTTCGGGACGGGGCACCATATTCTCATCAGAGTCAGATTCTGGCTCAGTACACTGCGAGGGCAATGTAGTGATCTGAGTCAATGGAACAGCATAATAATCTACCTGTGACTGTGCACCAGTGCACTCCATGTCCGATTCATCTTGTAAAGGGCAGTTAACAATTTCCCTTTCTAACCCAGGCACGGTATGTGTAAAGAGCTCCATGGAGTAACCTGTAGTGTCGCCTGACGCATCCTTCACTTTTGGTTTGGGTGAAGGACACAAGGAAATGTCTTGTTCCTGACCGGGAGCATCCACTGACGACTCGCTGCTTTTATATTTGGAACTTTCTGAAGAGGAGGCGAAAGAGCTAGAGGCTGAGTCAGCAAGGAAAGCCAAAACTTTTTCCTGCTGCTCCGGCTTTAAAAGCTGTTTTCCTACTCCCAGATAAGGGAGCCTTCGAGGCCTTGTGTTGCCAGATGATGACGCTGGCTCAACACCTCCAGCCTTAGGTGCTATTGTTCTTTTCCCACTACTACCAGATGCACCTCCACCACCACCACCATCAGTACCAGCTGGCAACCTATGCCCACGGCCTCTTCCACTAGACTTCCTAATTTTTTGGAAAATCTAACCAAAATAACAACCGTTATATGGTACTGTAAAGCAAAGTAGATGGTGTATATAAACTTGTTGAGAATTTAAATCTCCCTTTTTTGGGGGGCAGACTGAACCCAAACTCAGGCCCAGTGTATAAAACAACGCAATGTAAGTGGCAGCAAGTGGCTGGAAGATATGAAAAAATACAAGGACTGTAGTACAATTCAAGTGGAAATCGCTACAGCCCAAGAAATTTCGGGGTTAATCTTCCCTCCCTAACTATGTCCCTTCATCTGATGAAGCTGCAGCAACCTCTCCCTATGCTAACATTGGCAGAAGTAAGATGGCGGTCGGGGTGCACGCCCCTTTATAGCCCCTGTGACGCTGCAGAAAGCAAGCCAATCACTGTCATGCCCTTCTCTTAGATGGTGGGGACCGAGACCTATGTCATCACGCTGCCCACACTCTGCATCCTCCTTCATTGGCTGAAAAATGGCGCTGAACGCGTCATACAAAACGCGACTTTGGCGCGAAGATCACCGACCGCATGGCCGATCCCACACTAGAATAGGGTCGGATTTCATGAAACCCGACTTTGCCGAAAGTTGGCGATTTTTGAATTTGTCCGATCCATTTCGCTCATCCCCAAGTGCAGTTGCAAAAACCATCAAGCGCTACAAAGAAACTGGCTCACATGAGGACCGCCCCAGGAAAGGAAGACCAAGAGTCAACTCTGCTTCTGAGGATAAGTTTATCCGAGTCACCAGCCTCAGAAATCGCAGGTTAACAGAGCTCAGATTAGAGGCCAGGTCAATGCCACACAGAGTTCTAGCAGCAGACACATCTCTACAACAACTGTTAAGAGGAGACTTTGTGCAGCAGGCCTTCATGGTAAAATAGCTGCTAGGAAACCACTGCTAAGGACAGGCAACAAGCAGAAGAGACTTGTTTGGGCTAAAGAACACAAGGAATGGACATTAGACCAGTGGAAATCTGTGCTTTGGTCTGAGTCCAAATTTGAGATCATTGGTTCCAACGACCGTGTCTTTGTGCGACGCAGAAAAGGTGAACGGATGGACTCTACATTCCTGGTTCCCACCGTGAAGCATGGAGGAGGAGGTGTGATGATGTGGGGGTGCTTTGCTGGTGACACTGTTGGAGATTTATTCAAAATTGAAGGCTTACTGAACCAGCATGGCTACCACAGCATCTTGCAGCGGCATGCTATTCCATCCGGTTTGCGTTTACTTGGACCATCATTTATTTTTCAACAGGACAATGACCCCAAACACACCTCCAGGCTGTGTAAGGGCTATTTGACCAGGAAGGAGAGTGATGGGGTGCTACGCGAGATGACTTGGCCTCCACAGTCACCTGACCTGAACCCAATCGAGATGGTTTGGGGTGAGCTGGACCGCAGAGTGAAGGCAAAAGGGCCAACAAGTGCTAAGCATCTCTGGGAACTCCTTCAAGACTGTTGGAAGACCATTTCCGGTGACTACCTCTTGAAGCTCATCAGGAGAATGCCAAGAGTGTGCAAAGCAGTCATCAAAGCAAAGGGTAGCTACTTTGAAGAACCTAGAATAGAAGACATATTTTCAGTTGTTTCATACTTTTTTGTTAAGTATATAATTCCACATGTGTTAATTCATAGTTTCGATGCCTTCAGTGTGAATTTACAATTTTCATAGTCATGAAAATACAGAAAATCTTTAAATGAGAAGGTGTGTCCAAACTTTTGCTCTGTACTGTATATATACATCTATTCTATGTGTATAAATATATTCTATGTATTCTATTTTAACTTGTCACTCTGTGATTATACTGTACTCGGCATATGATTTGCCAGCTTTTAACCTTTCTATCATATACAATGCTCAAAAAAATAAAGGGAACACTTAAACAAGAGAATATAACTCCAAGTAAATCAAACTTCTGTGAAATCAAACTGTCCACTTAGGAGGCAACACTGTTTGACAATCAATTTCACATGTTGTTGTGCAAATGGAATGGACAGCAGGTGGAAATTATTGGCAATTATCAAGACACACTCAATAAAGGAGTGGCTCTGCAGGTGGGAACCACAGACCACATCTCAGTACCAATGCTTTCTGGCTGATGTTTTGTTCATTTTTGAATGTTGGTTGTGCTTTCACACTCGTGGTAGCATGAGATGGACTCTACAACCCACACAAGTGTCTCAGGTAGTGCAGCTCATCCAGGATGGCACATCAATGCGAGCTGTGGCAAGAAGGTTTGCTGTGTCTGTTAGCGTAGTGTCCAGAGGCTAGAGGCACTACCAGAAGACAGGCCAGTACACCAGGAGACGTGGAGGGGGCCGTAGGAGGGGAACAACCCAGCAGCAGGACCACTACCTCTGCCTTTGTGCAAGGAGGAGCACTGCCAGAGCCCTGCAAAATAACCTCCAGCAGGCCACAAATGTGCATGTGTCTGCACAAACGGTAAGAAACAGACTCCATGAGGTTGGTATGAGTGCCCGACGTCCACAGATGGGAGTTGTGCTCACAGCCCAACACCTTGCAGGATACTTGGCATTTGCCGCAGAACACAACGATTGGCAAATTCACCACTGGCACCCTGTGCTCTTCATGGATGAAAGCAGGTTCAAACTGAGCACATGTGACAGACATGACAGAGTCTGGAGACGCCATGGAGAGTGATCTGCCTGCAACATCCTTCAGCATGACCGGTTTGGCAGTGGGTCAGTAATGGTGTGGGGTGGCATTTATTTGGAGGGCTGCACAGCCCTCCATGTGCTTGCCAGAGGTAGCCTGACTGCCATTAGTTACCGAGATGAGATCCTCAGACCCCTTTTGAGGCCATTTGCTGGTGCGGTTTGCCTTGGGTTCCTCCTAATGCAGGACAATGCCAGACCTCATGTTGCTGGAGTGTGTCAGCAGTTCCTGCAAGATGAAGGCATTGAAGCTATGGACTGGCCCGCCCATTTCCTAGACCTGAATTCGATTGAACACATCGGGACATCATGTATCGCACCATCCACCGATGTCACGTTGCAGCACAGACTTTCCAGGAGTTGGCGGATGTTTTAGTCCACGTCTGGGAGGATATCCCTCAGGTAATCATCCACGGCCTCATCAGGAGCATGCCCAGGCATTGTAGGGAGATCATACAGGCACGTGGAGGCCAAACACACTGTTGAGCATCATTTCCTTGTCTTGAAGCATTTCTGCTGAAGTTGGATCAGCCTGTAACTTCATTTTCCACTTTGAATTCGAGCATCATTCCAACTCCAGACCTCCGTGGGATATTAGTTGTGATTAACGTTGATCATTTGTAGGTTTTATTGTTCTCAACACATTCCACTATGTAATGAATACAGATTTACAACTGGAATATTTCATTCAGTGATATCTAGGATGTGGGATTTTAGTGTTCCCTTTATTTATTGAGCAGTGTGTGTGTGTGTGTGTGTGTGTGTGTGTGTGTGTGTGTGTGTGTGTGTGTGTGTGTGTGTGTGTGTGTGTGTGTGTTTTGACGAATATTTCATTTGAAAACTATTTTTTAATGATAGAGAATTTACTGTATGTAAAAGCTCATGTTAAAATCGCATTACAATTAGATAACAATTGCACTGCATACGGATGTCATATGGATACTGTGGGAATATAGCTCAACAGGGATCTTTGCTTTGGCCAAAGCTTGTGGCTATGGAGTCACATCGGACAGTAGCAGGCTAGCGAGTTCCACACAAGTATGCACCAGGCGTATTTATTGTACACATTTGCCGTACAATGTTACACATGCCAAACATGAAATAAAATGTCTAAGGCCGTCTGGCCACTAACTAACAATAAGTTTCTAACTACAAAAATACCTACACAATAACAGAGAAGTTCATGCAGCCTTACTGTGTCAGCTTCCCAGACCAGCAGATGAGAGACTGAGATCCCAGCAGCTCCTGATTATCAGCTGAAGCAGTCAGGAGTAGTGTTGAGCATTCCGATACCGCAAGTATCGGGTATCGGCCGATACTTGCGGGTATCGGAATTCCGATACCGAGATCCGATACTTTTGTGGTATCGGGTATCGGTATCGAAACAACATTAATGTGTAAAAGAAAGAATTAAAATAAAAAATATTGCTATACTCACCTCTCCGACGCAGCCTGGACCTCACCGAGGGAACCGGCAGCGTTCTTTGCTTAAAATGCGCGCGTTTACTTCCTTCCGTGACGTCATGTGGCCGCGACGCGACCAATCACAGCAAGCCGTGACGTAATTTTCAGGTCCTTAATGCCTAATTCTAGGCATTCAGGATTTTAAAATTACGTTCCGGCTTGTGATTGGTCGCGTCGCGGTCACATGGGCGACGCGACCAATCACAAGCTGTGACGTCACGGGAGGCAGGAAACGCGCGCATTTTAAAATTACGTCACGGCTTGTGATTGGTTGCGTGCCGCCCATGTGACCGCGACGCGACCAATCACAGCAAGCCGTGACGTAATTTAAGGTCCTTAATGCCTAATTCTAGGCATTCAGGATTTTAAAATTACGTTCCGGCTTGTGATTGGTCGCGTCGCGGTCACATGTGACCGCGACGCGACCAATCACAGCAAGCCGTGACGTAATTTAAGGTCCTTAATGCCTAATTCTAGGCATTCAGGATTTTAAAATTACGTTCCGGCTTGTGATTGGTCGCGTCGCCCATGTGACCGCGACGCGACCAATCACAAGCCGGAACGTAATTTTAAAATGCGCGCGTTTCCTGCCTCCCGTGACGTCACGGCTTGTGATTGGTCGCGTCGCCCATGTGACCGCGACGCGACCAATCACAAGCCGGAACGTAATTTTAAAATGCGCGCGTTTCCTGCCTCCCGTGACGTCACGGCTTGTGATTGGTCGCATCGCCCATGTGACCGCGACGCGACCAATCACAAGCCACGTAATTTTAAAATGCGCACGTTACCTGCCTCCCGTGACATCACGGCTTGTGATTGGTCGCGTCGCCCATGTGACCGCGACGCGACGAATCACAAGCCGGAACGTAATTTTAAAATGCGCGCGTTCCCTGCCTCCCGTGACGTCACGGCTTGTGATTGGTCGCGTCGCCCATGTGACCGCGACGCGACCAATCACAAGCCGTGACGTCACGGAAGGAAGTAAACGCGCGCATTTTAAGCAAAGAACGCTGCCGGTTCCCTCGGTGAGGTCCAGGCTGCGTCGGAGAGGTGAGTATAGCAATATTTTTTATTTTAATTCTTTTTTTTACACATTAATATGGATCCCAGGGCCTAAAGGAGAGTTTCCTCTCCTTCAGACCCTGGGAACCATCAGGGATACCGTCCGATACTTGAGTCCCATTGACTTATATTGGTATCGGGTATCGGTATCGGATTAGATCCGATACTTTGCCTGTATCGGCCGATACTTTCCGATACCGATACTTTCAAGTATCGGACGGTATCGCTCAACACTAGTCAGGAGACCAAAACCTGGGCTGCATGTGTGGAAGGGAAGCCTCAGTCCTTTCCACGCTGATCACTAAAGAAACCAGGACCGGATTACAGTGAAATAAACAGCTTCACAATCAATACTGGGAGACATATGAAATGAAACGGGGAGAAACATATCTGTTTTCTAGTACTTCTCCCCTTGGTACCTCACACACCCCCATCCTCTGTTCGAGCCCGTAGGGTCGGACACGACGAGTCACTAAGCAGTGCGTTCTAGATAACGCATCTGCATTCCCGTGTGCTGCGCCCGCCCTGTGCTCAACGGAAAATTTAAATGGTTGCAATGCTAAGAACCAGCGTGTCACCCTCGCATTGCCCTCTTTTGCCCTGGCCATCCACGTTAGGGGTGAATGGTCCGTCACTAGCCTAAATTGGCGACCTAGCAAATAATAGCGTAAGGTGTATAGGGCCCATTTTACAGCCAGGGCTTCCCGCTCAACCACACTAATTATTTTCTGCCTTTGTAAGCTTTCTGCTTAGATAGCCCACTGGGTGTTCTTCGCCATTCACTTCCTGTGACAACACTGCACCGAGGCCAACACCCGAGGCGTCCGTTTGGACAATAAACTCCCGTTTAAAGTCAGGGGCAACCAACACTGGTTGGTCACAGAGGACCGTTTTCAAATGTTGAAAAGCCTCCTCTGCTTCTGCGCTCCACTTTACTGTGATCGACTTCGACCCCTTGGTAAGATCTGTGAGAGGGGCCGCGATGGTGGCAAAATGTTTGATGAACCGCCTATAATAACCGACGATCCCTAAAAAAAGCTCCAACTTGTTTTTTGGTGACCGGTTGTGGCCAATTCCGAATAGCGTCCACCTTATTGGTCTGTGGCTTTACGACTCCTCGCCCTATGCTATATCCCAGATAGCTAGCCTCTTCCAATCCCAAGGTACATTTCTTGGGATTGGCAGTCAACCCAGCAGTTTTTACCGAGTCTAAAACAGCTTGTACTTTTGACAAATGTGTGTCCCAGTCATCACTAAAGACAATGATATCGTCCAAGTATGCGGACGCATAGTGGACATGGGGTTTTAGGACAATATCCATTAGACGTTGGAAGGTGGCTGCAGCACCATGCAACCCAAATGGCATATCACGGTACTGGAACAGTCCCTGAGGCGTTACAAAGGCCGTTTTCTCTTTGGCTGAATCCGTGAGGGGAATCTGCCAATAACCTTTTGTTAAGTCAATAGTGGATATGTACCTGGCCGAACCCAGTCTCTCTATAAGTTCGTCAACTCTCGGCATCGGGTAGGCATCGAATTTCGATACCTCATTTAGTTTCCGAAAATCATTACAAAACCGAATAGTCCCATCGGGCTTGGGCACCAACACAATTGGGCTAGCCCACCCACTCCGGGACTCCTCAATGACTCCCAGCTCTAACATTTTCTCAACTTCTTGGGCAATGGCTTGTCTCCGAGCCTCCGGAATTCGATATGGTTTTAGCCGTACCCGCGCCTGTGGATCAGTAACAATATCATGTTTAATTAAGTGAGTACGGCCAGGAAGTTCTGCGAAAACCTCTGCGTTTTTCTGTATGAATTCCTTGGTCTCTCGTTTTCGACTTTCGGACAGTGTCTCTGCAATACCCACTTCGGGCAGTGTTACCTGGGGGACATATACCAAAGATGGTGGTGCCCTTCGAGGTCCATCACCAAGGGCAGCTCCTGCCATTAGACTCTCCCTGTCCCGCCAGGCCTTAAGCAAGTTTATGTGGTAGATTTGCTCAGTTTTCCTCTTGTCTGGTTGATGTATCTTATAATTCACTTCACCTACTCTCTCCAACACCTCGTATGGGCCCTGCCACTTCGCAAGAAATTTATTTTCTACAGTAGGTACTAATACTAACACCCTGTCTCCGGGTTGAAAGACTCGTGTTCTAGCCGCTCGGTTGTATACCGTGCTCTGGGCATGTTGTGCATGTTCTAAACATTCCTTGACTATTGGCATGACTGCCTCAATTCTATCTTGCATAAGCATTACGTGTTCAATTACACTACGATAAGGAGTCACCTCTTGTTCCCAAGTCTCTATAGCAATATCTAATAGGGCTCTAGGACTCCGCCCATAAACTAACTCAAAAGGTGAAAAGCCTGTGGAGGATTGGGGTACTTCACGTATAGCGAACAGGAGATACGGTAAGAGAGCATCCCAATCCCTCCCGTCCTTATCTACCACCCTTTTCAACATTCCCTTCAGGGTTTTATTAAATCGCTCCACCAATCCGTAAGTCTGAGGGTGATATACTGAAGTACGCAAGTGGGAGATTTTTAGTAGTTTACATAAGTCTTTAAGTATACGAGACATAAAGGGGGTCCCCTGATCCGTTAGTATTTCCTTCGGAATGCCGGTGCGAGAAAACATTAACAAGCTCCTTTGAAATTGCTTTCGCATTGGCATTCCGCAGGGGTACTGCTTCAGGGTAACGAGTGGCATAATCTAGTACTACCAAAATGTACTGATGACCCCTGGCAGATTTAACTAGTGGACCAACTATATCCATTGCTACCCTCTCGAAGGGCATCTCTATTATTGGTAAGGGCACAAGGGGGCTTCTAAAATGTGACATAGGTGCGGTCAATTGATACGTAGGACAGGACTGACAATACTGGGTCACGTCTCCCGCTAGACCCGGCCAAAAGAAACGTTGTAGAATACGGTGTTTTGTTTTTTCTGCGGCCAGGTGTCCCCCCAAGGGATGTTTATGGGCCAGTTCCAAAACTACCTGGCGGAAGGACTTGGGCACCACTAGTTGTTCTACCACCACACCTCGTACTTTGTCTATGTGATACAGCATATCCTGTTGCACCGCCACATGTGGGAACTCATTTTGAGCCCCTGGGTACAATGGTCTTCCTTCAGAGACCTTTACATTTTCCCATGCCCTTGCCAGAGTAGGATCCTGGTGTTGAGCGGTCCCGAATTTACCACGGGCCACCTCAAGACCTGGCATTTCTATAGGCTCCTCTAGTTCATCTGCGTCGCCTGCATATACAGCCAGAGGAGAGTCTACAGATTCTGGAGTTTCCTCTGAGATGGGCCCCCCTTCATCTTGCTGCAATGGCTCAGGGGTTAGCTCCACGGCATCGTCCTCAACTAGACTGTTCATGCCATTTTTAAGGCTCCACAAGTCCCAAAATAAGGGAAAGTCTCTCCCCAATATTACATCATGTCCCATAGACTTTAGGACTGCCTCTTGGTGTCTTTTGGTTCCTACTGGCGTGGCAAGGGTGACCCAGGCAGTGGGGTAGTTTTTTATATCGCCATGGATGCAACTAATGCCCACGGTTAAGTTCGTTAGGGCTCTAGGGTCCACCAGACTGGCATGTACCAGAGTTACTTGACTGCCGGAATCCAAGACGGCATTCACACTATGACCGTCGATCTCAAGGCAAGACACATGTCGTTCATTTCCTGTGAGGACCTCTGCAACACAGACCGACTGTACATATAACGAAAGACGCTTCATAGCGTTACAGTCCATTGGCTCTGTAGTCATTGGGCAGTTAGCTGCTACATGGCCGAGCCCGCGACATCGCCAACACTGTATAGGCCCTTGCCTCCTCGTTGGGGACCCCAGATAAGGTCTGCTGGCTTGCTGTGAGACCGTACCGCCTCCACAGTCCTTTGTAGGTCTGCTACCCTTTATTGCAAGGTTCTCTTCTTTTGAAGATGAAGTAGGTTTCACAGAATTTTCTGGCGATTTATTGGGAGCGCAGCGAGGTGATAGCGTCCCTTGGAGTAAGCTTTCAGAAGCATTGTAGCGTTCGACCATATTCACCAACTGGTCGGCTGTAGATGGGTCACCCTGACCAACCCACCTCTGTATCTTAGCGGGTAAGGACCGCAGGTACTTGTCTAGAACAACCCGTTCCACCATCTCTGCGGATGTCAAAGTCTCTGGTTGCAGCCATTTTTTTACTAGATGGATGAGATCATGCATTTGTGAGCGGGCTGGCTGATGCTCCACAAAAGTCCACAAGTGTACCCTCTGTGCTCGTACATATGTGTTTACTCCCAGCCTCGCCAGGATTTCGCCTTTTAATTTGGTGTAGTCCATAGCATCCACTCCACTTAAATCGTAATAGGCCTTTTGTGGATCTCCGCTCAGAAATGGAGCAACCACTTCAGCCCATCTGTCCACCGGTAAATGCTCACGTTCTGCAATACGTTCAAATACGGTGAGATACGCTTCTACATCATCGTCAGCAGTCATTTTAAGCAAAGTCTTTTGTACGGCTTTCTGTGCACTAGCAACACTTTGTGCACGATCCCTCTCATCTTGGGGCTGCCGAAGCAAAGCCTGCTTTATTGCATTCAATTGCTCTTGCTGAATCTGATTTTGCTGGTCCAGGGCTTGCTGGAAGTAAGTATTAGTCTGCTGTTGTTGAACATTTGCCTGCAGTAACTGTTTCACTAGTTCCTCCATATTACTGGACTCTTGGCTCTTCAAAAGCACAGAAGCTTTCAGCCAGGACATACACAGAGCACTTTCTCTGCAGTCACAGTCCAATAGCCACAATTGCCCGCATTCGAAACACCATTTGTGGGAATATAGCTCAACAGGGATCTTTGCTTTGGCCCAAGCAGGTGGCTATGGAGTCACAACGGACAGTAGCAGGCTAGCGAGTTCCACACAGGTATGCACCAGGCGTATTTATTGTACACATTTGCCGTACAATGTTACACGTGCCAAACATGAAATAAAATATCTAAGGCCGTCTGGCCCCTAACTAACAATAAGTTTCTAACTAGAAAAATACCTACACAATAGCAGAGAAGTTCATGCAGCCTTACTGTGTCAGCTTCCCAGACCAACAGATGAGAGACTGAGATCCCAGCAGCTCCTGATTATCAGCTGAAGCAGTCAGGAGACCAAAACCTGGACTGCATGTGTGGAAGGGAAGCCTCAGTCCTTTCCACGCTGATCACTAAAGAAACCAGGACCGGATTACAGTGAAATAAACAGCTTCACAATCAATACTGGGAGACATATGAAATGAAACGGGGAGAAACATATCTGTTTTCTAGTACTTCTCCCCTTGGTACCTCACAATACATAGGTGTGAGAAAATAGCACTATCGCATTGCAAACGGATTACACACGGATGACCATTACACTCCTGTGACTCTCAGCAGGGAGACTCGGACCGATTTTCCATATGTTAAGTGTGACCCTGGCCTTACTCATAGGCTAACTGAGGCATAAGTAACAATCCAACATATATACATTGTCTAAACATAAGGACAATTATAATAGGTTAGAACAAAGTCAACGCCCATAAGTTGGAACCTGTGGCTGTGAGAGAGGAACGCACATAATGGTAATACAATAAAAGCAATGCACGCACTGAAGTGCACATAAGATCCACATTCTAATGGTCAGAACTCAGAAGTAAAAAAAAAAAAAAAAAAATGTAAACAAAAGCATAAAATGTATGAAAAGGCACAAAAATGTTTCTACCCTATATAAAGACAAAAAAAAAAACCTTACAGACTTGGATGGAAAAAATGGAGGCTACACTATGACAAGAACTGGCACCGGAAAACATTAGGTGGAAGATGTAACATGAAACATATACATTTCAGGAAACGTGGAAAAACCTCAGAAAAAGAAATGAATGCAAAACACAAGATCATTCCCAGATCAAAAGATATAAACAAAGTCACAAACCACAGATGCTTTGGTGACCGTGCAAACAATGTGCACTGCCCATACTTTTATAATGAGAGAGAAAAAAAATCATGGGAAAAACCTAGAAAAATAAATGAATTAAAAAAACTGCAAAAATTGGAAACAAAATCATTATCTAAAAAATATCACAAATGATAAATGCATTGATGACCGTAATTGTCCTTATGTTTAGACAATGTATACTAGACTATAAGCTGACCCGAGTATAAGCCGAGGCACCTAATTTTGCCACGGAAAACTGGGTAAGCTTATTGACTCGAGTATAAGCTGGGTACGAATTGTTCCCTCATCCCTATCCTGCTCTGTGTGGTTCCCCCCCGTCCTGTCCTGCTCTGTGTGGCTCCACTGGTCCCCTCATTGTATGCGTGGCTCCCCCTTCCACCCCCATCATGCGTGGATCCCCCGTCCTCCCTCATCATATGTGTGGCTCCCCGTCATATGAGTGGCTCCCCCTTACTCCCCTCATCATATGCGTGGCTCCCCCGTAACATGCGTAGCTCCCCCATCATATGCATGGCTCTCTCGGTCCCCTCGTTGTGTGCGTGGCTCCCCGTCATACTCACCCTCCTTGGTGCATTGCTGCACGTCCCTGCATCTCAGTTGTCCCAGCATGGCACTGGCAGCTCTCCTGTGCTGAGCGGTCACGTGGTACCGCTCATTAAGGTAATGAATATGCCCTCCACACCTATGGGAGTGGAGTCGCGTCCATATTCATTACGTTAATGTGCGGTACCACGTGGCCGCTCAAAACCAGAAGAGCTGCTGCGCCAGGACAACGGAGATGCATGGACATTCAGCGACGGACCGAAGAAGGTGAGTATGATGTCACAGCTGCCGGTTCCTGCCGCTGCTCCTCCGCTCCCCTCCCCTGCTGACTTTCTGGGACAATGACTCGTGTATAAGCCGAGGGGGACATTTTAAGCACAAAAAAAGTGCTGAAAATCTCAGCTTATGCACGAGTATATACGGTATGTTGGATTGTTATACTTGTGCCTCAGTTAGCCTATGAAACGAGTCAGGTACGAGAGCTCGCATTTAATGTTTTAACTACATTTGAATAAAGAATCCATTTTTATCCCTGGATGGTTGTACCAGAATCTTTTACCCTTCGCCACGACAGCACCCATTTACTAAACTCATGTGGGGTGCTGTCGTGGACTCATTAAAAGAGCATTACCGGTGAGTAATCTGGCTTTTCTCCATTTTTCGTCTACCTTCTTTTGATCACCAGTGGAAACTGCACCCTCAGGTGGAACTCTGTGCCAAATTTCCAGCTACACATTCTCAGCGTGGTAAGCTCCTTTGTCCCTCTCCCTGCTTCTCACCATGATGGGAGATGTAGTCTCTCATGAGCCGCCATCTATTTGCTCAAACTTAAAATAAAAAAATAAAACATTTTAAAATAATTAAATACATAAGCAAATAAAATACACATTATACTCCCCTAACATCAAATCCCCAATGCCCTTGTCTCCTATAAAAAAAAAAGTAAAATAAAAAAACATGGCTCCTGTAAACAATTAAAAATAATAACCATATATTCTATCTGACATAGTCTACATAATTAGCTCCACATATGTCCTATGCCAATCACTTGGGCACTCCACAATATCATACACAACTAATCCCACTTTTATTAATGTGAGAAGAAAGAAGCGATCCCATATATAAAATTAATGTTTATTGATGTTAATTTAAAAACTTACAGAATAAAAAAGCAAAATTACCGTAGGGGACACCATAATACCAGGCAATACATAAATTAATCATAAATAGCCACACAACAATACCGGTGGTTAACTATACTGAACTAAGACAGCAGTCTGGTTTACCAATCAATGCCCAATGACATCATAAATCAAAGAAGGTGGTCTATTGGTACACATAATTCCTCATACCTACGCGCGTCGGGGTGAGGGGACGCCATCATCATAAGGTAATATGCTTAATTTCGTTTTGGACTATTGTTGAGTGGATTCAGATACTGTTCTTTGGCGGCCTTATAGGGTGGTCTCTGAGTATCTCGTATTATAGTACTGCCTGTATATTAAGCCATTTGGCTAATACTTAAGTTATACATTGTTTAAGGGCAGCGTAGGTATGAGGAATTATGTGTACCAATAGACCACCTTCTTTGATTTATGATGTCATTGGGCATTGATTGGTAAACCAGACTGCGGTCTTAGTTCAGTATAGTTAACCACCGGTATTGTTGTGTGGCTATTTATGATTAATTTATGTATTGCCTGGTATTATGGTGTCCCCTATGGTAATTTTGCTTTTTTATTCTGTAAGTTTTTAAATTAACATCAATAAACATTAATTTTATATATGGGATCGCTTCTTTCTTCTCACATTAATAAAAGTGGGATTAGTTGTGTATAGTCTACATAATACAGAGTGTCCCACGGCGATATCACTTGTAGAACAGCCACAACCGGCTGCTGCCTACACGCTCACAGGAGCGTCATCCCTCCCACATTGTATATTGCTTAGCTACCGTGAGAGAGGTCACATAAGTTCATCAGCTGATGAGCGCCGGTGATTTCACGGCACCACTGCTGCATGAGAAAGTTCACCGGAGCTCATCACCTTACTCGGTAAGGTGATTTCTGTATAGCAGGGGTGCTCAATAGTGATGAGCGAGTATGCTCGTTGCTCGGGTGGTCTCCAAGTATTTGTTAGTGCTTGACTCGTACTGGTTCTATTCTCCTTTGTGCTGTGATCTCACTTCTCTACAATAAACCTCGCTTCGTGTCCTTTCTAAGAAGCCTGCCGCTTTATCCTACAGGCACGGCTCCATAACAATCTGTCCTTTTCGCTAGGCCACTGTCGGGATCCTACCCCTGACAGGTCCTCTCCCGAACTCTCCCGGGCTGCTTTCTCCCTAACTTCCTGTCCAACCCCCAGTTTTACCATAGCGTGAGGAGTGGCCTACTAGATAGAACCACTCCCCCTGGTGGCCGGAGTGTGAAGTGTAGTGTGTGTGTGATACCTGGTCAGGTGAACTCCTTTAGTGCAATCAGATGTAACATCACTCCCCTTAGTGGCAGAGCGACATTACTGCAACAACCAGGACTCTGGGGCGCTGCAAAAGCAGCGCTGCTCTGTAGGTCATTGGGTCTAATAGATGCTTTGGCACTGCACTTTTTCTCTCCATAGCACTGACTGAGAGCTATGTTTCTGCAAATGAGAAGCGGTAATAAACCACTTCTGTCTTTTCCTCAGGGTTCGTGTGTATGCCTGCAGTAGACTGCAAAGCCCAAAGTTAAAAGAAAAAGCAGGCAAACATGGGGACTAGAGAAAGAAGCCAGAATGAAATACACACTGACACTGCTGACTCCAATTACCTGCATGACTGCTGATTCCAATTATCTGCATGAAGTACAGGAGATGATGAGCTCCCCAAGTCATAGTGACATGCTCAGAATGCGGAGCACTGTATACTGATGACCATAGGAGGATGTGACAGAGGAGGCGTATCCTGAAGCAGGAGGAGCAATGGTGGCAGTGACTGTAATATAGTGAAGAACACTTGGCCCAGAGACTGAGGCAGTGGCACAAAGGCCCAAATCCTGGACTGTCCTACGATATCCGGGATAGTTTGGACCTATGATTTTACTGGAGCACTCTAAAGGTCCCCTTAGAAATAAAACGAACGTCTTCCAAACTCACCAGTATGGAGAAGTTCAGCCCATAGGCCAATGTGTATGGGGGCGCCCGATTTTCCCCTTAAATATAATATCGGGGTAGATAGGCATATGTCATGTCTGATTTCAGAATCCTGATTCTTTAGTTCTCATGGAGAGAAGCCGCTGCCAGGATAAGTCTGACACCGACTGTCTCGAGCCCTCCTGTGTATGGGAGAGTTGGATGAGATAGCTGGCGGCTGAACAATCAACCAAACCATTTATTACAATAATCATGAAGCACCAATATTTCCAATGATGGTGAGCAGGTGGTCCCAACTCTCCCAAGGCACCCTACGGATGCCCTTTTTGGACCACTCCAAAATACAATTACCACAAGAAAACGGAGCAAAAAAGTCCACTTCAACATAATTATATAAAAATATTCAAAAATGTTTATTAAAGTCACCTTAATACATCAATATATAAATCATAAATGTATAAAGTACAAAAATGTGCATGCGGTCAGCACAGACATAAGGCAGGAGGCATTACAAGGAGACAGCGTCGGACTGGGGTGTCTGGGGCCCACCAGAGGAATGGACTCTAGGGGCCCACCCTACAGCTATATGCAAATATCTGTCATTATAGTGGAGCATCGGCTGTAAAACACCGGCGGCTGCCGCACATCTACCGTGTGCCCCAATAACTGGGATGTATAATTACGGTAGTTTACATTAATGTGGTTCTTGGTAAAACAAGTTATCACTGATCCATGGGCTCCACAGGATTGGTGATCGCTTAGATCCGACCATTAGAAACTGGGGAAGTTTTATCCCTGACAGGACACTTTTATCACTATTTTAAAATGCAGCGGCAGGTGGGATTTCTGACCGCAGCTCCATTCATTCTCTTTGGGGCTTCCAGAAAAAAACAAGTGCAGCCACTGAGGGAATGAATGGATCAGTGATCTAGTCGGACATGCCACTCCAGTCTAATGGGGATAAAAAGTTCCACATTTTGCTGAGTGGGTCCAAGCAGTCAGACCCCCACCAATCAATATGTTATCACTTATCCTGTGGAGAGGTGATTACTTTTTTCCACAGGAAACCCCTGTAAGTGCATCTCCGCCGCTGTGTACAAAGCATTAAAACTCTAATGGAAATAAAGAATCTTCTCCTAATTAATATCAGAGAGAACAAATGACCGCCATACACAACACAATCCACTATAACAAGACCAATATTACCACATACAGGAAGAAATACCACCACACCATGACCAGACCACATAGTGACCGAATAATACTACATACAAGGGACAAATACCACCGCACCATGTCAAGACCACATATTACCACCACTTGGCGACCAAATAGCACATACAAGGGACAAATACCACAACACCATTTCCAGACCACATATTACCACCACATAGTGACTGAATACTACAATACTGATCAGAAATTTAAAAAAAACAAAAAAAAAACAATACTATCACCATAAGGCTGCTGTCACACTAGCAGTATTTGGTCAGTATTTTACATCCGTATTTGTAAGCCAAAACCAGGAGTGGAACAATTTGAGGAAAAGTATAATAGAAACATGTGCACCACTTCTGCATTTATCACCCACTTCTGGTTTTGGCTTACAAATACTGATGTAAAATACTGACCAAATACTGAATGTGTGACGGAAGCCTAAGTGACATTATACACAGGAGATCTGTACTTAGTATGCAGTGTCTGTGTAGAGGTAATACAGAGATCACTGGTGGTATTATACACAGGAGCTCTGTATATAATGTATAGGTAATACAGTGATCACTGGTGACATTATACACAGGAGCTCTGTATATAGTATACAGTGTATAGTGTCAGTGTATAGGTAACACTGACTCACCAGTGACGTCTCTAGGTGAAGTCCTTCATCTTTCATCCAGCACAGACCGCCATCATTTCTTCCAGCCAGGACTCATTTCTGCAGGAAATAACACAGTTATCTCGAGCTCCGCTTGCAGAACACATTACTTAATTTTTCACAACTTCTACATTACACCACATGAAGAAAAAAAGGCGACATAGTGTCACTCTACACAGTAACAGGACCGCCCCCCCAATTAAAACAGTATACTCAAAAAATAAAATAAATACATCACTGCAGTAATAATCTCCCTTAACAACTTCCCGACCCATGACGCCACGTAGGCATCATGAAAACCCGTGCCAATCCGACCCATGACGCCTATGTGGCGTCATGGAATGATCGCGTCCCTGCAGATCGGGTGAAAGGGTTAACTCCTATTTTACCCAATCTACAGAGACAGGGGGAGTGGTGCTTCAGCCCCCCCGTGGCTACGATCGCTCTGATTGGCTGTTGAAAGTGAAACTGCCAATCGGAACGTTTTGTAATATTTCACCTAAAAAAACTGGTGAAATATTACAATCCAGCCATGGCCGATGCTGCAATATCATTGGCCATGGCTGGAAAACCTGATCTGCCCCCCCACACCCACCGATCGCCCCCCCAGTCCTCCGTTATGGGGTCCGGTCCCCTCCGTCCGCCTGCCCGCTCCCCCGTCCTCCTGTCCGCTCCCTCCTTGCTCAGATCCACCCCCCCTGTGCTCCGATCACCCCCCTGTGCTCCGATCCACCCCCCCACCACCCCTTCATACTTACCGATCCTCCCGGTGTCCGTACGTCTCCTCGCTGGGCGCCGCCATCTTCCAAAATGGCGGGCGCATGCTCAGTGCGCCCGCCGAATCTGCCAGCCGGCAGATTCGTTCCATGTACATTTTGATCACTGTGATAAAACCTCACAGTGATCAAAATAAAAAAAAATAGTAAATGACCCCCCCCCCCTTTATCACCCCCATAGGTAGGGACAATAATAAAAAAAAGAAAATATATTTTTTTTCTTCTTCCGCTAGGGTTAGGGTTAGAACTAGGGTTAGAACTAAGGTTAGAACTAGGGTTAGAACTAGGGTTAGGGGTAGGGTTAGGGTTAGGGCATGTGCACACAGTGCAGATTTGGCTGCGGATCCGCAGCGGATTGGCCGCGGATCCGCAGCGGATTCGTAGCAGTTTTCCATCAGGTTTACAGTACCATGTACACCTATGGAAAACCAAATCCGCTGTGCCCATGGTGCGGAAAATTCCGTGCGGAAACGCTGCGTTGTATTTTCCGCAGCATGTCAATTCTTTGTGTGGTTTCCGCAGCGTTTTACACCAGTTCCTCAATAGGAATCCGCAGGTGAAATTCGCACAAAAAAACACTGGAAATCCGCTGTAAATCTGCAGGTAAAACGCAGTGCCTTTTACCTGCAGATTTTTCAAAAATCGTGCGGAAAAATCTCACACGAATCCGCAACGTGGGCACATAGCCTTAGGGTTGGAATTAGGGTTAAGATTAGGCTTGTGGTTAGGGTTACGGATAGGGTTAGGAGTGTGTTGGGGTTACAGTTGTGGTTAGGGTTGGGATTAGGGTTAGGGTTGGGATTAGGGTTAGCGGTGTGTTGGGGTTAGTGTTGAAGTTAGAATTGAGGGGTTTCCACTGTTTGGGCACATCAGGGGTCTCCAAACGCAACATGGCACCGCCATTGATTCCAGCCAATCTTGCTTTCAAAAAGTCAAATGGTGCTCCCTCCCTTCCAAGCCCCGACGTGCGCCCAAACAGTGGCTTACCCCCACATATGGGGTACCAGCGTACTCAGGACAAACTGGGCAACAACTGTTGGGGTCCAATTTCTCCTATTACCCTTGCAAAAATAAAAAATTGCTTGCTAAAACATCTTTTTTGAGGACAGAAAAATGATTTTTTTATTTTCACGGCTCTGCGTTGTAAACTTCTGTGAAGCACTTGGGGGTTGAACGTGCTCACCACACATCAAGATAAGTTCCTTGGGGGGTCTAGTTTCCAAAGTGGGGTCACTTGTGGGGAGTTCCTACTGTTTAGGCACATCACGGGCTCTGCAAACGCAATGTGACGCCCGCAGAGCATTCCATCAAAGTCTGCATTTCAAAACGTCACTACTTCCCTTCCAAACCCCGACGTGTGCCAAAACAGTGGTTTACCCCCACATATGGGGTATCAGCGTACTCAGGAGAAACTGGACAACAACTTTTGGGGTCCAATTTCTCCTGTTACCCTTGGGAAAATAAAAAATTGTGGGCTAAAAAATCATTTTTGAGAAAAGAAAAATATTTTTTTTATTTTCATGGCTCTGCGTTATAAACTTCTGTGAAGCACTTGGGGGTTCAAAGTGCTCACTATGAATCTAGATTAGTTCCTTGGGAGGTCTAATTTCCAAAATGGGGTCACTTGTGTGGGAGCTCCAATGTTTAGGCACACAGGGGGCTCTCCAAACGCGACATGGTGTCCGCTAATGATTGAAGCTAATTTTCCATTCAAAAAGTCAAATGGCGCGCCTTCCCTTCCGAGCCTTGCCTTGCACCCAAACAGTGGTTTACCCCCACATATGAGGTATCGGCGTACTCAGGAGAAATTGCCCAACAAATTTTAGGATCCATTTTATCCTGTTGCCCATGTGAAAATGAAAAAATTGAGGCTAAAATACATTTTGTGTGAAAAAAAAGTACTTTTTCATTTTACGGATCAATTTGTGAAGCACCTGAGGGTTTAAAGTGCTCACTATGCTTCTAGATAAGTTCCTTGGGGGGTCTAGTTTCCAAAATGGGGTCACATGTGGGGGAGCTCCAATGTTTAGGCACACGGGGGCTCTCCAAAGGCGACATGGTGTCCGCTAAAGATTGGAGCCAATTTTTCATTCAAAAAGTCAAATGGCGCTCCTTCCCTTCCGAGCCCTGCCGTGCGCCCATACAGTGCTTTACCCCCACATATGAGGTATCAGCGTACTCAGGACAAATTGGACAACAAAGTTCTTGGTCCAGTTTCTCCTTTTACCCTTGGGAAAATAAAAAAATTGTTGCAAAAAGATCATTTTTGTGACTAAAAAGTTAAATGTTAATTTATTCCTTCCATGTTGCTTCTGCTGCTGTGAAACACCTGAAGGGTTAATAAACTTCTTGAATGTGGTTTTGAGCACCTTGAGGGGTGCAGTTTTTAGAATGGTGTCACTTGGGTATTTTCAGCCATATAGAACCCTCAAACTGACTTCAAATGCGAGGTGGTCCGTAAAAAAAATGGTTTTGTAAATTTTGTTGTAAAAATGAAAAATCACTGGTCAAATTTTAACCCTTATAACTTCCTAGCAAAAAAAAAAATTTGTTTCCAAAATTATGCTGATGTAAAGCAGACATGTGGGAAATGTTATTTATTAAGTATTTTGTGTCACATAACTCTCTGGTTTAACAGAATAAAAATTCAAAATGTGAAAATTGCACAATTTTCAAAATTTTCGCCAAATTTCCGTTTTTTTCACAAATAAACTCAGAAATTATCGACCTAAATTTACCACTAACATGAAGCCCAATATGTCACGAAAAAACAATCTCAGAATCGCTAGGATCCGTTGAAGCGTTCCTGAGTTATTAACTCATAAAGGGACACTGGTCAGAATTGCAAAAAACGGCAAGGTCATTAAGGCCAAAATAGGCTGGGTCATGAAGGGGTTAATTAGCCCCTATGGTAATAATATTCCCCACCCTGGCCCCGTTTATCTCATTCCTGGCTCCAGCCATATGTTCTCGCATCCTGCCCTCATGAGTATCCATTCTACCCCATATGATCTCCCCATCCTGCCCCATCTGTCTCCATCGTATCCATCCTGCCCCATGATCCAATCCTGCCCCATGTCTTTCATTCTGCCCCGTGTCTCCAATCATGCCCTGTATCTACATTCTGCCCATGCCTCCAGTCCTGCCCCCAGTGTGTCCGGCATTCTGCCCCCAGTGTGTCTGGCATTCTGCCCCCAGTGTGTCCGGCATTCTGCCCCCAGTGTGTCCGGCATTCTGCCCCCAGTGTGTCCGGCATTCTGCCCCCAGTGTGTCCGGCATTCTGCCCCCAGTGTGTCCGGCATTCTGCCCCCAGTGTGTCCGGCATTCTGCCCCCAATGTGTCTGGCATTCTGCCCCAGTGTGTGTCCAGCATTCTGCCCCCAGTGTGTCTCCAGCATTCTGCCCCCAGTGTGTCTCCAGCATTCTGCCCCAGTGTGTGTCCAGCATTCTGCCCCCAGTGTGTCTCCAGCATTCTGCCCCCAGTGTGTCTCCAGCATTCTGCCCCAGTGTGTGTCCAGCATTCTGCCCCAGTGTGTGTCCAGCATTCTGCCCCCCCAGCGTCCCCCTCTGCTCCAGGAGCCCCCACTGCTCCAGGGCCCCCCCCGGCCGCCTGGAGCAGTGGGGGCCCCTGAAGCAGTGGGGGCCCTGCCAGCAGGTGTCAGTGCCTGGGCCCACCGGAGGATCCTCCGGGTCTCCGGTGGGCCAGTCCGAGCCTGGACCCAGACCAACATGACAACTTCTTCCAGCCAGGACTCGTCTGCAGAGAATACAACAAAGACATTTGACTTCTCACATTTCCAGAATGGCACCATCTATTCTCAACCGGCACAAATGCCTCATCCTACGGATACCCAAATACTGAGCCACTGCTGCCGTATGTGTCCCTATTACTACACCTGCTGTTTGGCACAATAACAGCTGTTATGGTTCTCAATGGCAAGAGAACATAGCCCAGCAAACATGAGTACTAGCTCTTGGAAGGATGGAAACTAAACTGACCATGAACTAAACCTGCCGCACAACTAACAGTAGCCGGGTAGCGTTGCCTACGTTTTTATCCCTAGGCGCCCAGCGCCGGCCGGAGGACTAACTAATCCTGGCAGAGGAAAATATAGTCCTGGCTCACCTCTAGAGAAATTTCCCCGATAGGCAGACAGAGGCCCCCACATATATTGGCGGTGATTTTAGATGAAATGACAAACGTAGTATGAAAATAGTTTTAGCAAAATTGAGGTCCGCTTACTAGATAGCAGGAAGACAGAAAGGGCACTTTCATGGTCAGCTGAAAACCCTATCAAAATACCATCCTGAAATTACTTTAAGACTCTAGTATTAACTCATAACATCAGAGTGGCAATTTCAGATCACAAGAGCTTTCCAGACACAGAAACGAAACTACAGCTGTGAACTGGAACAAAATGCAAAAACAAACGAGGACAAAAATCCAACTTAGCTGGGAGTTGTCTAGAAGCAGGAACATGCACAGAAAGGCTTCTGATTACAATGTTGACCGGCATGGGAGTGACAGAGGAGCAAGGTTAAATAGCGACTCCCACATCCTGATGGAAACAGGTGAACAGAGGGGATGATGCACACCAGTTCAATTCCACCAGTGGCCACCGGGGGAGCCCAAAATCCAATTTCACAACAAACAGCGCTCCTCTTAGTGCCCCCCATAATGCAAACCCCTGTGCCCCTTAAATAGTAATAATGCCTCCTTTCTGCCCTCTATGAAAAAATATTAATGCTCTGTGCAAAGGCCTTAAAAAAAACAGTGTTCAAATTTTGCCCCTTTGACGGCCACAATACTCGTACTTGCGTAACAATAATGCTTAACATTTGATAATATCCCCAGAGTCTCGCAATGTACAGCTCCTCTATATACAGTATGGTGGTCCCACAGCTTCTTTACACAGCATATGGTGGGTCCACAGCTCTTTTATACAGAGTACGATGTCCCTAAGGCACCTTTATACAGAATATGATGTCCTCATAGATTCCTTATACACAGTATAATGGTCCTAACAAAAGCTCTCTCACTGTATCATGGCCCCCACAGTAGGACCCACACTGTATAATGGCCTCCACGCTGTATAATGGTTCTCATGCTATATACTGGCCTTCACAGTACTCCCCACACTAGCCACCATTTCTGTTCCAAATGGGATGGGAATGATGGCTTAGGAGTGTAGTGATCTGGAATCAGTCTGCTGGGGTTGTTTTTTATGGGTCGGCTTTGGCATATTAGTTTCAGTGAAGGGAAGTCCTAATTCTTCAGTATAGAATAAATTATGGACAAATATATGCTTCCAACATTGTGGGAACAGTTTGAATAAGGTCCTTTTCTGTCCCAGCACGGCTATGCTCCAGTGCACAAAGCAAGGTCCATAAAGGCAAGGTTAGGGGGAGTTTGGTTTGGAAGAACCTGACTGTCCGCACAGAGTCTGAACCTCAACCAACACCTTTGGGATGAACTAGAATATAGATTGCTAGCCCTGACCCATCCAGCATCAGTGTCTGACGTTACAAATAATCTTCTGAATGAAGGAGCAAAAAATCCCAAAGACTCCTCCAAAATCTTCGGGGACCAACCCCAGCCAAATTAATGCCTATGGATTTAGAGTGGGATGTTACAAAATTCTATATCCCTATACTTATGTCCATACAGTGGATATGTATAAGAACAATACAAGTTAAAAAATAGGATTATAACAAGCTTCTGCATATATGTTTTCATGGATCTGTGTGCGTGGAGGTGTTTATCATTTGTAACAATTTACTGTATCAGATTATTTATATTACATATTATAAACCCTCCATAGACTTTATTACGCATTATTATCTTGGATCTCATTGGCTGCAGGGCTTGTTCTAGCACATTCTTTAATGTTGTGACATCACAGGATCGTCGCCATGGTCACCTCTGGCCTGGATATTATGACATCATGAGGAATATATAAGCAACCGCTCACCCAGAATTCCGTTGAGGGTTGTTCCGTAGGAGTTTAGTAGTGAGTATGTGCGTGTTATACCCCTGTCCTGTCCTGTCATTATTCCACATTTCCTAGCTGTAAAAGGTTCTGATTTCTTATGTCAAGCTTCCTCTACTTCCCAATTCTAATATCCTGTACATTTTTATTTAGAAAACTTTATATTTGTTAATCATCTAGTAATATGTACTATTGATACAATTGGTATTTAATGTTAGGCTACTTATAAGGAATTCTCTCTCTCTCTAATTCAGATATTTGCAGTTATTTATTTGTGAAAAATGACGCGCAAAAATTGGAACACAATCTATGTAAGTCCGAAATTAGAAAAGCCATAGAATTCAGAATAGTGATTGTAATGCTATCTCTATACATGGATATAAAAATTATTTTCTGTTGTCTGATGTCCGTTCTTCACGTACAGACAACTGCCTGGACCAATCAGGTCAACACGATTAGGACAATACCAAACCTTCATTTTTTTAATTTAAAGTGGCAAAAAAATTCTGAATTTCATAAAAGCCCCCAGGAAATAGCCTGAGTCGCCATTTTCAAATACCAGTAACATTTTTATTTTTTGGATAATGGAGGAGTGTGAGGGCTTGGTTTTTTTTGGGTAGTGAGCGGATGTTTTTATTGATAGTTACAAAGCTTTTATAGATTTTTAATGCATTTTTTTATTGTAGCAACAAAAAACAAGCAATTTTGGTATTTTAAGTTTTTTTTCTACTTTACAGTTTTTACAGATTGGATCAATATTATATTTTCATATTGGACTTTTCTGAACACGTCGATACCAAATATGTGCATATTTTTTTCATTTTTTTAACTGTTTAATTTTAACAGGGTGATTCAAATTTTTTATTTATTTTTTTTACATTTTTAAAAACTTTTTTTTTTTTTAATTTACTTATTTTATTTATTAGTTCCCTTACAGGACTTGAAGCTGCGATCGTCTGATCGCTTGTACTATATACAGCAGTATTGTGGTATATAGGAACAATCACTGTCTTCTATGCCCAACTACTGGCTGGATGTCACATAAGGTCGTCACATGACCGGCGCAGGAGGTAGAGGCGGGGTGAAGGGGAGATGAGGGCATTTAGCCGACCCCTGCCTGTCATAGCAACCCATCGGCTCCCTGTGATCACATCACGCTTAAATGTCGCTGTCAGCAACTGACAGCGGCATTGAACAGGTTAACAGCGGCAATCGGTGGTCACTAGTGTTGAGCGATACCGTCCGATACTTGAAAGTATCGGTATCGGAAAGTATCGGCCGATACCGGCAAAATATCGGATCCAATCCGATACCGATACCCGATACCAATACAAGTCAATGGGACTCATGTATCGGACGGTATTCCTGATGGTTCCCAGGGTCTGAAGGAGAGGAAACTCTCCTTCAGGCCCTGGGAACCATATAAATGTGTAAAAGAAAGAATTAAAATAAAAAATATCGCTATACTCACCTGTCCGACGCAGCCGGGACTTCAGCGAGGGAACCGGCAGCGTTGTTTGTTTAAAATTCGCGCTATTACTTGGTTACGTGAATTCCCGGCTTGTGATTGGTCAGGTCGGCCATGTTGCCGGGACGCGGACCAATCACAGCAAGCCGTGACGAAATTACGTCACGGCTTGCTGTGATTGGTCCGCGTCCCGGCAATATGGCCGCCCTGACCAATCACAAGCCGTGACGTCACGGGAGGCTGGACACGCGCTCACTTTAAAATTGGCGCGTGTCCAGCCTCCCGTGACGTCACGGCTTGTGATTGGTTGACCGCGGCGCAACCAATCACAAGCCGGGAGGCTGGACGCGCTCATTTTAAAATGGGCGCGTGTCCAGCCTCCCGTGACGTCACGGCTTGTGATTGGTCAGGGCGGCCATATTGCCGGGACGCGGACCAATCACAGCAAGCCGTGACGTAATTTCGTCACGGCTTGCTGTGATTGGTCCGCGTCCCGGCAACATGGCCGACCTGACCAATCACAAGCCGGGAATTCATGTAACCAAGTAATAGCGCGAATTTTAAACAAACAACGCTGCCGGTTCCCTCGCTGAAGTCCCGGCTGCGTCGGACAGGTGAGTATAGCGATATTTTTTATTTTAATTCTCTCTTTTACACATTTTAACATTAATGTTGTTGCGATACCCGATACCACAAGAGTATCGGAATCCCGGTATCGGAATTCCGATACAGCAAGTATCGGCCGATACCCGATACTTGCAGCATCGGAATGCTCAACACTAGTGGTCACGTTAATTACTGCTGTAAGGGTATGTGCACATGTTTTTTGAGGTGCAGAAACGCTGCAGATCCGCAATTGATTTATAGTACAATGTAAATCAATGAGAAAAAAAAAATGCTGCGCACACTTTGCGAAAATCCGCTGCGGAAACGCTGCGGTTTAAAAGAAGTAGCATGTCACTTCCTTTTTGTGAATCTGCACCGTTTTTGTACCCACTCCATTATAGAAAACCGCAGGGGTCTAAACCGCAGCAAAAACGCATAAAAAACGCTACGGAACCACACAAAAAACCGCAGGTGCGTTTACTGCCAGGAGAGACAGAATCCGCACCAGAAATTCCTAAGCCTAATCCGCAACGGTGCACATAGCCTTAGAGGATGATGGCATCCATATAATACAACCAGCTGCCCGCTGTGGAGTGGGCTCTGAATCTAATACCCTTAGGCTATGTGCACACATAGGAAATGTGGTGCAGAATTTTCTGCACTAAATCTGCATCTCCTGGCAGAATCCGCAGGTGCGTTTTTAGTGTGTTTTTTGTGCAGATTTTACCACTGCAGATTTCTATTAATGGAGGGGTGCAGAAACGCTGCAGAAACGCACAAAAGTAGTGACATGCACTTCTTTGAAATCTGCAGCGTTTTGGCGCAGATTTTTCTGCACCATGTGCACAGCTTTATTTTTTTTCACATTGATTTACATTGTACTGTAAATCACAGTGCAGTTCTGCAGCTTTTTTGCAGCAGAAAAATCTGCTGCAGTTCTGCACCAATTCTGCATCGTGTGCACATACCCTTAGGTGTCAGCTCTGGCAACGTCAGCTCTGGCAACGTCAGCTCTGGCAACGTCAGCTCCGGCAACTGAATGTTGTGAGGTGGGCACTGGGAGGGCATTTAGAGGCATTGTACTGAGTGAGAAGGAGCACCTTGTTTCATTATACTGTGGGGGCGTCATAGCGCCAAGGGGATGCCTTAGGGCAACATACTGCATGGGGGGGTGGGGTGCAACATTTTAGAATATCATGTGAAGGTACATCATAATGTATGGGTGTTGGGGGTGTTCTATGGGTGGGAATGCATCACTGGGGGCATTGTGAGGGTTACACTCGGGAATTTATACTGTGGGGGTGGGGCATATACGGAGCTCTTCTACTGTGATAGAAGACTAAGGGCCCTCACAATACATGACCTTTTTGATCCTTCAAAGTTCCCAAATTATTGCGCAACTCCAAGCTGTTCCAAAATTTAGCAACTTTTCAAAGACTCAGCCGGGCAGCAAGACTCCCAGCCGGGCAGCAAGACTCCCAACCGGGCAGCAAGACTCCCAGCCGGGCAGCAAGACTCCCAGCCGGGCAGCAAGACTCCCAGCCGGGCAGCAAGACTCCCAGCCGGGCAGCAAGACTCCCAGCCGGGCAGCAAGACTCCCAGCCGGGCAGCAAGACTCTCAGCCGGGCAGCAAGACTCTCAGCCGTGCAGCAAGACTCTCAGCCGTGCAGCAAGACTCTCAGCCGTGCAGCAAGACTCCCAGCCGTGCAGCAAGACTCCCAGCCGGGCAGCAAGACTCCCAGCCGGGCAGCAAGACTCCCAGCCGGGCAGCAAGACTCCCAGCCGGGCAGCAAGACTCCCAGCCGGGCAGCAAGACTCTCAGCCGTGCAGCAAGACTCTCAGCCGTGCAGCAAGACTCTCAGCCGTGCAGCAAGACTCTCAGCCGTGCAGCAAGACTCTCAGCCGTGCAGCAAGACTCTCAGCCGTGCAGCAAGACTCTCAGCCGTGCAGCAAGACTCTCAGCCGTGCAGCAAGACTCTCAGCCGGGCAGCAAGACTCCCAGCCGGGCAGCAAGACTCCCAGCCGGGCAGCAAGACTCCCAGCCGGGCAGCAAGACTCCCAGCCGGGCAGCAAGACTCTCAGCCGTGCAGCAAGACTCTCAGCCGTGCAGCAAGACTCTCAGCCGTGCAGCAAGACTCTCAGCCGTGCAGCAAGACTCTCAGCCGTGCAGCAAGACTCTCAGCCGTGCAGCAAGACTCTCAGCCGTGCAGCAAGACTCCCAGCCGTGCAGCAAGACTCCCAGCCGTGCAGCAAGACTCCCAGCCGTGCAGCAAGACTCCCAGCCGTGCAGCAAGACTCCCAGCCGTGCAGCAAGACTCTCAGCCGTGCAGCAAGACTCTCAGCCGTGCAGCAAGACTCTCAGCCGGGCAGCAAGACTCTCAGCCGGGCAGCAAGACTCTCAGCCGGGCAGCAAGACTCCCAGCCGGGCAGCAAGACTCCCAGCCGGGCAGCAAGACTCCCAGCCGGGCAGCAAGACTCCCAGCCGGGCAGCAAGACTCCCAGCCGGGCAGCAAGACTCCCAGCCGGGCAGCAAGACTCCCAGCCGGGCAGCAAGACTCCCAGGCGGGCAGCAAGACTCCCAGGCGGGCAGCAAGACTCCCAGGCGGGCAGCAAGACTCCCAGGCGGGCAGCAAGACTCCCAGCCGTGCAGCAAGACTCCCAGCCGTGCAGCAATACTCTCAGCCGTGCAGCAAGACTCCCAGCCGTGCAGCAAGACTCCCAGCCGTGCAGCAAGACTCCCAGCCGTGCAGCAAGACTCCCAGCCGTGCAGCAAGACTCCCAGCCGTGCAGCAAGACTCCCAGCCGTGCAGCAAGACTCCCAGCCGTGCAGCAAGACTCCCAGCCGGGCAGCAAGTCTCCCAGCCGGGCAGCAAGACTCCCAGCCGGGCAGCAAGACTCTCAGCCGGGCAGCAAGACTCTCAGCCGTGCAGCAAGACTCTCAGCCGTGCAGCAAGACTCTCAGCCGTGCAGCAAGACTCTCAGCCGTGCAGCAAGACCTCCAGCCGTGCAGCAAGACTCTCAGCCGTGCAGCAAGACTCTCAGCCGTGCAGCAAGACTCTCAGCCGTGCAGCAAGACTCTCAGCCGTGCAGCAAGACTCTCAGCCGTGCAGCAAGACTCTCAGCCGTGCAGCAAGACTCTCAGCCGTGCAGCAAGACTCTCAGCCGTGCAGCAAGACTCTCAGCCGTGCAGCAAGACTCTCAGCCGTGCAGCAAGACTCCCAGCCGTGCAGCAAGACTCCCAGCCGTGCAGCAAGACTCCCAGCCGTGCAGCAAGACTCCCAGCCGTGCAGCAAGACTCGCAGCCGTGCAGCAAGACTCGCAGCCGTGCAGCAAGACTCCCAGCCGTGCAGCAAGACTCCCAGCCGTGCAGCAAGACTCCCAACCGTGCAGCAAGACTCGCAGCCGTGCAGCAAGAGTAGTAAAGGCCGGAGCAAGCCGTACCCCCTCCCCCCACGGCGTAGGCGAAGGCCTGCATGACAATGGGGGGGAGTGGGGTAGGTAAGGGGTTAATGAAAGGGGAGGGAAGGTTTAGTGGCTGAGGATTTATGGGAGTTTGGGGGGTGGGTCCAATCACTTCCCGCACTTTTGAATCGAGAGCAGTCATACCTGCTATGTCTGGCGTGGATTCTATCCTTGAGTCCCTCAGGGCGGCTGCAGCGTCGCATCCCCCCGGGTGGTTGCAGGCGCAGGTGGCCCGGATCATGTCGGACGGTGCGGGGCCGTCCGGCGCTGCAGCGCCGCTGGAGCGGCGTTCTCGGAGGACGCGGCCCCCCGAGCGCCTTTCACCGGACTCCGGTCCCCGAGCCCCCAGAAGGCGCAGGAGCCCCTCGCGGGACCCTCCAGGCCGGGCACCGGTAAGTTCAGCGGCTCCCCGGTCCCGGCCTGGGAGGAATCCAACTGCCGGTCGGGGCTCAGCGGCGGCTGGCAGGCCTGCACCCCGCAGTGCAGCGGGGGCGGGGCTTCGGCGCGCCGGACAGCGTGCTGGGCCTGGTGGAGCGGGAGGCCGCAGCGGTGAGGCTCCAGCCGCGCGGCCTGCCTCGGCCTCATCTGGGAGCGTGGGGGCTTCTGGCGGCGACATCAGAGCGGGCGGCCCACGGCAGGACGGATTCGGGCCGGCTCCATCTTCAGCGGCGGGTACCTCTCCTGCGTCAGGTCGGCAGGACGGCGTACTGGCGGTGGCGGCTGGCGCTGGAGCAGATCTGAGCTGGTGTGCTGCCAGCTCATCCACGCAGGCACCAGTCTCCTCGGGCAGACAGAGTCTGGCACCTTTATCCGCGGTGCCTGTATCTGGACAGGGCACCTCTGAAGACCTCCTGGGATCTCATCAGCGGTCGGATTCGGGCGGATTGTTCATGGACGCGGTGAGCCGGGGACGCTTGGATGCCAGCACTTCGGCTGGGGGGCCTACAGATCCCTCGCAGCCCGGTGAGTATATGTCTGTGTCGGGTCTGTGTACTCCTACTTTGGCATCGCCAGCTTTTGCGGGTAGTCAGGGGCTTGGTAGTGTTGAGAGGGTGGCAGGCGATGCCGGTTCAGCAGGGGTTCGTGAGCTGTTGAGTAACGTGCAGGGTTTGTTATCTAGACTAGAGCAGGGTATGTCCGCTCAGAGACATTTAGGGGCTTGGTCGAGCCCGCTGGTGGGGGCTTTTGGGGCAGTGGGGGCTCCAGTGGTGGTTCCTGGGCCGATATCAGTTTCAGTGCAGACGGAGAAGGAAAAAGAGTGTAGGGTGCATTTAGATGACAGGGCTCACGGCGAAGTTTACGTGTGTTTTGAGGGCCCCCTAGGGGCGCATCTTAAGAAGGAAGTTAAGGAAAAGATTGCGAAGGACGAATATGTTGAAATATTTTCCTTACTTCCGTTAGAGAAATTTAACCTAGATAAGAAAAAGAAGGATGAGGGTAAGAAGGAAGATGAGGAAAAGCGGCGGTGGCGCTTGATTCCTCAGACGTTTGCTAACTGGCTGCAGGCCTTCGCCATTTTGGCTAGTGTGATTGAAGAGAAGGCGCCTGAGAATCGCTCAGGTCTGTTCTGTTACTTGGATTCTATCCATGAAGCTTATAGGGTGTATGGCGGTCAGGCGTGGCTCAGGTACGATGAGCAGTTCAGACAGAGGAAAGCGGTTCGGCCGGCAATTCGCTGGGATCAGAAAGATATCGGACTTTGGTTGCGGGTGATGGCGCAGTACAAGTTCGGTCATCCCTTTCAAGGAGGGGCCGGTGGGTCCGGCCAGGGTTTTCAGTCCGGGGCCTCAGGGTCCTCTGGTTCCTCTAGCCAGGCAGGGGGTCAAAAGTTGGGTGTTTGCTGGCAGTTTAACGAAGGCCAGTGTAGATTCGGGGTCAATTGTAAGTTTAAACACTTGTGTTCCCACTGTAGCGGCTCCTCACATGGGGCGGCGAAATGTTTCAAGAAGGGTAGAGGAAAGTCAGGAGCCAGTAATACCCATGGGGGTGACACCGGTGATGTGGGAAAAGATGGTCCCTTATCTAAATAGATATCCAGATAGGGAAAAAGCGGGGTTACTGTTATCAGGTTTTCAAGAAGGTTTTGTTATTCCGGCCCCTTCGTTTGAGGTCCCTTGTGTTAGGAAGAATTTGCGGTCGGCTTTGTTGCATGGTGATGTGGTTTCTGAAAAATTGCGAAAGGAGGTTGCTTTGGGGCGGATGGCGGGCCCGTTTGAGTTACCGCCTTTTGGGGATTTGGTGGTTTCCCCTTTAGGAGTTGTGCCTAAAAAGGAAGAAGGGAAATTTCGTTTGATTCAGCATCTGTCGTATCCTAGAGGTATGTCGGTTAATGACGGCATTGACCCCGGACTTTGCTCGGTGGTTTACGCGTCTTTTGATTTGGCGGTGGAATGGGTTCAGAAAGCCGGAAGAGGGGCTCTGCTAGCTAAGACAGATATTGAATCCGCCTTTCGTTTGTTGCCGGTTCATCCAGATAGCGTTCGGCTGCTTGGTTGTTTTTGGGAGGATCGCTTTTTTGTTGATAGGTGTTTACCCATGGGGTGTTCGCTTTCTTGTGCGTTGTTTGAGGCGTTTAGCTCCTTTTTGGAGTGGGTGGTTCGTGACGTTTCGGGTTGTGATTCTGTCATTCATTATTTGGATGATTTTTTGTGCGTCGGCCCGGCTGGGTCTGACTGTTGCAGGAAGATTTTGAGAGCAATAGAACTCGTGGCGCATCGTTTTGGAGTGCCGTTGGCTCCGGGTAAAACTGAGGGCCCGAGTACGTGCTTGTCTTTTCTTGGTATCGTAATTGATACCATTCAGTGGGAGTTCAGGTTGCCCATTGACAAAGTGGTGGCTTTGCGGGAGGAGGTGCTGCGGGCTTGTCGGTTGCGGAAGTTGTCATTGAGGGAGTTGCAGTCGCTCCTTGGTAAGCTGAATTTCGCCTGTCGAGTTATGCCTATGGGCAGAGTTTTTTCTAGGCGGTTGGCTATGGCTACGGCTGGAGTTCGTGCTCCTCATCATTTTGTGCGGTTGTCGGCCGACCATAAGGACGATCTGACTGTGTGGAGTTGTTTTTTGGAGAGCTACAATGGCCGGTCGTTGTTTCAGGAGGGGGTGGTTGACAATGAGTCGTTGGAATTGTTTACTGATGCGGCCGGGGGGTCAGGTTTCGGTGCGTATTTTCAGGGACAATGGTGCGCGGCACAGTGGCCGACTTCATGGATTTCTGCCGGTTTGGTTCGGAATATCGCACTTTTGGAAATTTTTCCTATTTTGGTGGCGGTGCATTTGTGGCAACAGGTTTTTCGAAACAGGCGTGTTCGTTTCTATTGTGACAACATGGGGGTGGTTTGTGCGATAAATAATTTGTCGGCTTCGTCGCCCCCCGTGGTGCGTGTGTTGAGACAGCTGGTTTTATCGTGTTTGAGGTTGAACGCGCATGTAACGGCGACACATGTTCCTGGGGCTAATAATTCCATTGCCGACTCTCTCTCTCGTTCACAGTTCGAACGTTTTTGGTCACTGGTTCCAGATGCGGAGGCCGCGGGGTTGGAATGCCCTGCAGAACTTTGGCTTGTGGTGTTCGAGACGCGGAGGCATTGATCAAGTCGTCGTTGGCTCCTAGAACATGGGAGGCTTACAAGGCTATTTGGCTGGAGTGGGTGGAGTTGTTGCGGGCTGTCGGTTGTGGGCCGAGCGAGCAGGAGCAGACTGGGGTGTTGTTGTCCTGGTTGAGTCGTGGAGCTGCAGAGGGCTGGTCTCCTGCTAAGGTGTCTCGTGTTATGTCGGGTTTGGCATTCGGTTTTAAATTATGTGGTCAATTGGATTTAACTAAGGTTTTTCTGGTGAAACAAGCGGTGAAGGGTTTTCGGCGGCGGCCGCGGCGCATTGATGCCAGACGTCCCGTGTCTTTCAGCTTGTTGGAAAGGTTGGGCGGGGTTTTGCCTTCGGTTTGTGTGTCGGGTTTTGAATTGCGTTTATTTCGGCTAGCTTTTTCTTTAGCCTTTTTTGGGGCTTTTCGAGTGGGTGAGTTGGTTTCACCTAGCAAGAATGTGATGGGAGGTTTGTTGGCTCGTGATGTGTTTTTATCGGCAGGGTCGGTCGAGTTGTGGTTGCGGCGGTCTAAGTCCGATCAGGAAGGGAGGGGTAGCAGGATTGTGTTAGGTGCTGTTCCATGCTCGGTGATGTGCCCTGTCGCCTGTTTAGCGAATTTTTGGGAATTGCTGCCTAGTCGTGATCGGTCGTTGTTATGCCACAGGGACGGTTCCTCGTTGTCCCGGTATCAATTTACGGCGATTTTTAGAAAGACGATTGGGTTGCTGGGCCTGGAGGTAGGCGGGTTCGCTCCTCACTCTTTCAGGATTGGGGCGGCGACTGAAGCGGCGTTGGGGGGCCTTGGGGTTCCGGTAATTCAGCGCATTGGCAGGTGGCGCTCTGATAGATATCGGAGCTACGTGCGCCCGTAAACGGAGGTGGGTCTTTGGAAGGTGGGTGGCTTGATGTTTGTTGTTTTTGGTCGTGTTGCTTTGATTTTCGTGTTGTGTTTTTCAGGTTCCTCGCCGCTGTTGGTGTGGATTTTCGGCCATTCATACGTCCATTGGGGAGCGCAGCGGGCTGACTTGCGGAACGATGGGCGGCAACTGGGTTTCGGTCGCGAGGTGGCGGTAATCCGTTGGTTGGGTTTTAGGGGATTGACTTGGCGTAGAGTTTTAAAAGAAATTACCGATAGTGTTCGCCTGGACAGGGCTCCGGATGTTTTAGTATTGCACGTCGGGGGTAATGACTTGGGTGCCCGACCATTTCGGGATTTGATAAAGGATATCAAGCAGGATTGTCTGCGTTTGTGGGTATTGTACCCCGGGTTGACTGTTATTTGGTCAGATATCGTGCCGCGCAAGCGATGGAGGAATATGAGGTCCTTGGACAGGTTGAATAAAGCCCGGATAAAGGTCAATCGGGCGGTATCGGGTTTTGTGGTCAGGAATGGAGGCGTGGCGGTTCGGCATTTTGAACTGGAGAAAGGGGAAGGGGCCTTTTGGTTGGCTGATGGGGTCCATTTGAATGCGGTGGGTATGGATTTTTGGGCCCTCGCTATTCAGGAGGGCATTGAACGGGCTATATTTTTTCGGAGTGGTGGGGTCTCGGGCCTTTGAGGTGTTCAAAGGGCCTCTCGTTGTGGCGGCTGGGGGGAGTCCTGGGAGTTGGTAATAAATTGGTTTGGGGATCCATTTTGGCTTATGGCTCCTCTGTTTTGGTGTTGGTGTCTTTTGAATCTGGTGAATGGTGGTTGGGGAGTTCCGGCAGGGGTGGCCGGATCTCCTGGGATTTTTTACCGTGAACAGGGAACCCTTGGGTGGGTTTTTTGGTGCTCCCGAGCCAGGGTTTTGAACGGCTGGGAGTAAAGTTGGTGTTATGTACGTTCACGGTATGGGTTGTCAATCACCAGATTCTTGGGGCTCCGAGGACTCCTTCTAGTCTTTAAAAATGTTATGATTGCTTTGTATTTATGTATTTATTGTTAATGTTTAATAAATAAGGCTACTGTGGCCTATATCATTCCAAAGAATTAATGATGTTGTGTCTTTATTGTTATAGGAATGATAATTGGGGGCCACGGTGGGAGAAGAGGTGGGGGGGGGTGGGTCTTGTCCTAGAAGACTACCCCGTCGACGATACCAGGGTCAAGTAAAGGCCGGAGCAAGCCGTACCCCCTTCCCCCACGGCGTAGGCGAAGGCCTGCATGACAATGGGGGGGAGTGGGGTAGGTAAGGGGTTAATGAAAGGGGAGGGAAGGTTTAGTGGCTGAGGATTTATGGGAGTTTGGGGGGTGGGTCCAATCACTTCCCGCACTTTTGAATCGAGAGCAGTCCCGCCCTCCCGCCCTATTGTTGTTTTTCTATTTTTTATAAAAAAAAAAAAAAAAAAATAATAAAGAAGAGATGGTTGTGTTATGTTTCTGTCCATTTATTGCAAGGGTGTTTTACTTTGGGTCATTGTGGCCGTGGCGGCTGGGGGGAGTCCTGGGAGTTGGTAATAAATTGGTTTGGGGATCCATTTTGGCTTATGGCTCCTCTGTTTTGGTGTTGGTGTCTTTTGAATCTGGTGAATGGTGGTTGGGGAGTTCCGGCAGGGGTGGCCGGATCTCCTGGGATTTTTTACCGTGAACAGGGAACCCTTGGGTGGGTTTTTTGGTGCTCCCGAGCCAGGGTTTTGAACGGCTGGGAGTAAAGTTGGTGTTATGTACGTTCACGGTATGGGTTGTCAATCACCAGATTCTTGGGGCTCCGAGGACTCCTTCTAGTCTTTAAAAATGTTATGATTGCTTTGTATTTATGTATTTATTGTTAATGTTTAATAAATAAGGCTACTGTGGCCTATATCATTCCAAAGAATTAATGATGTTGTGTCTTTATTGTTATAGGAATGATAATTGGGGGCCACGGTGGGAGAAGAGGTGGGGGGGGGTGGGTCTTGTCCTAGAAGACTACCCCGTCGACGATACCAGGGTCATGCAGCCGTGCAGCAAGACTCGCAGCCGTGCAGCAAGACTCGCAGCCGTGCAGCAAGACTCGCAGCCGTGCAGCAAGACTCGCAGCCGTGCAGCAAGACTCGCAGCCGTGCAGCAAGACTCGCAGCCGTGCAGCAAGACTCGCAGCCGTGCAGCAAGACTCGCAGCCGTGCAGCAAGACTCGCAGCCGTGCAGCAAGACTCCCAGCCGTGCAGCAAGACTCCCAGCCGTGCAGCAAGACTCCCAGCCGTGCAGCAAGACTCCCAGCCGTGCAGCAAGACTCCCAGCCGTGCAGCAAGACTCCCAGCCGTGCAGCAAGTCTCCCAGCCGTGCAGCAACACTCCCAGCCGTGCAGCAAGACTCCCAGCCGTGCAGCAAGACTCCAGCCGGCAATAAATATTTTTAAAATCTTTGGCTTCACTTTTTTTTTTTTCATCATTCTCATATACCATAATCCAAAATCCAATTAAAATAGCAGTATCCAACCAAGTATGATAAATCAAGCAATATGGGCTCTCATGGGAGATATGCAAAATCCTAGAGAGACAAATGAAAGGGTAAACAAAATCCAATATTAAAATCACACATTTATTCAAAATACTTTAAAATATAATTCCATATAGAATAGTAACAAGCAAAATGTTCCTTACTAATGTTAGGGCACAGTGGTGTCAAAACCAATTGAATATCTAGTGTGGATCATCAGAATTAAAAAAATCCACATTTTAGGCACACTCTAAATGATTAGTCTTTTAAGTGTATTTAGTGAGTATTAGCACAAAAATTAGTCATATGCATGATTGTGAACACGTAACAAGAAAATACCTCAACATAATTCCATTATATATAGAAACATATTAATATTGTCAGAGAACGTAAGGTGCAATTTTGGTATAATAAACCTCCTGGTGGAAATAAAATAAAAATAAATGAGGAAGAAGTGTAAGTATAAATGTATGCTGGTGCATAGTACCTCTAAATTATACTATGGGAATAAAAGTAAAAATTATCTAAACATTGCCAAAGTGCACTTGTTAAAGTCAAATAGCCCAAACTGGAAAGAATAAATAAATGAAGTAGAAATGTAAGATGCTAGTGCAAAATATCTCTATATGAAGTAATAAATCCAATTAAGATACGATTGAGAAGTTTATCATAAAATACTTTGCGAACATACAAAAAAAAACAAAAAAAACTTGCTTTCAGTTCAACAATAGGGGATATGTCTTGCCATTGAGAAAGAGCAAAAAGGGGCTGTAGGGGCATTACATCAGAGCTCAGTATATAACTGACAGTGAGACCCCGCCTCTGAGGTCCTACTGATTTGCTTTATGAGTTATTTGAAGATCTACATGTGAGTATTCAAAATATTCATTTCTCTTAAGTATCAGCACATGTGACCGCCGGCCCCAACAGGAAGCAGGCGGCTGACAGTGCGCGCTACTGAAGTGGAATGGATACTCACGGCAATCTCTGATGAACACCCGGTGAGTATTCCTGCAGCTGTGCTCTCCTTGTGAGCAGCGCATGATGTCCCTGCCATGCCCTGCTTACAAGCATTAAGCAGCTGCTGGCACCGGAGCAGGACGCTGCGACTGCGAGGGAGCCGAGGAAGGTAAGAGTAAAGGTTTGTATTTTTTTTTAATCTTTTCTGATTGGGCCAATCAATCATACCAGGAACGGGATGGGGACAATCAATCTATCTCTCTATATATTTGTCTAAGGAGTACTTCCGTCTGTTTGTCTGTAACGGAAATCCCGGGCTGCTGATTTGGTTGCGGTCGGCCGGGCGCGACCATCAGCCATATTGGGGCGGGATTTACCGCTTCACTTTTTACTATTGATGCTGCCTATACAGCATCAATAGTAAAAACATATGGTAAAAATAATAAAAAAAAAAAAACAACAAACATTATATTCTCACCTTCCGCGCCAGCCTTTCCCGCTCCTCGCGACGCTCCGGTCCCTGGAATGCATTGCGGCAATGACCAGAGATCACGTGGCGGTCTCGCGAGACCGCTACATGATCACGTGTTATTGCCGCAAGGCATTACTGGAACGGAGCGCCGCGAGGAGCATCGCTAAAAGACCTTGGCTGGATATGGGGGCCAACGGAAGGTGAGTATATAACTATTTTTTATTTCCATTGTTTTTTGTTTTTTTTTAACAGGGATATGGTTCCGGCTGTGCTATATACTGCGTGGGCTGCGCTATATACTGCGCGGGCTGCGCTATATACTGCGCTATATACTACGCAAGCTGCGCTATATACTACGCAAGCTGCGCTATATACTACGCAAGCTGCGCTATATACTACGCAAGCTGCGCTATATACTATGTGTTGGTCGCGCCCGGCCGGCCGCAAACAATCAGCAATAGGTGCAATCCGGCTGCGAATTGGTGCGGGATTTGAACTACGCTTCACTGATTAGTCGCGCCCGGCCGGCCGAATCCTGTGTATTCATTGCATTATTCTAATATCTTCATAAATAAACTACATACATATTCTATAATACCCGATGCGTTAGAATCAGGCCTCCATCTAGTCAATCATATCAGAATAAGAATGGGACCATGCATACCAGGACTGGGATGGGGCCAATCATACCAGAATAAGGATGGGGCCATGCATATCAATTTAGGGATGAGGGGACCATATTTACCAGGATAGGTGATCTTGAGTTCAGAATTGACCACTTTTTTGCTTCAGTTTTTTATTTTCCTAATTTCCTCCTCTAAAACCTAGGTGCTTCTTATGGTCCGAGGCGTCTTATAGTCCGAAAAATACAGTACTTGCCTTGTAATGTGTTCACATCCTGTTCCGTCCAGATGTGTCCGGATCCCAGAATTCCAAGCAGCGGAAGTTCACCGACCACCATATTGGGACACCCAAAGTGATGGGTGTCTCAATATGGAAACTGCAGGTGGTACCCAGCCTCTTGCAAGGTACCACCAGCGGAACACTGTCGCACCACACACCCACTGTATACGCCGTAAGCACCACACCTACTGTATACGCCGTACGCAGCCTCTTGCACGGTACCACCAACAGAACACCATCGCGAACACCCCGCCGCCGGGATCAGCCAAAATGATTTACTGACTGCCGCCATCTTTGTACAGGAGGAGCGCATGCGCAGTTTTAATGTGAGCGCCGCTATCTGTCTGCACAAAGATGGCGGCAGTTTGATTTACTGCGCCTGTGTGAATTCCGCGCAGGCACAGTGAATCATTCAGCTGATCCTGGCGGCAGATGCGCGACGTGTCTACAGGCAGAGGAAGCCGATCACATTAAAGGGGTTTTCCCACGAACAAAAGTTCATTTTAAAAATTGTCTGTGTCTGACCGTGTACGGAGCATACCACATCTGCTGGGCAAGGAAGGAAGCAAAAGACAATACTGACATTACAGCAGGAGATCACAGAGGATACATTTTGGCAGGTAAAATATTTCACGGACTGTTTTAAAAACAATATTTTACCTCACAAAGTGTATCCTCTGCGATCTCTTGCTGTAATGTGTCAGTATTGTCTTTTGCTTCCCCCCCCTGCCCAGGAGTTGTGGCATGTTGTGAAGCGCACAGGGGTGAGAGAAAGCGCACAGGGGTGAGAAACAGAGCACGGGGGGGGGGGGGGGGGGGGAGGAGACAGCTCAAATGGGACAGCACACGAGGGGAGAACACAGCACAGGAAGGAGAAAGACAGCAGACAAGGAGGATAGCACATGGGTAGACAGGCCAAAGAAAAGAGAACAGACTGGAGATGTCAGCTCATGGGGAAAGAGAGAGTGGATAGGTGGGTGAGCACATGCGGGGAAAGCCAGCCCCCATCGTGCGATAGCATCGGGCCTCTATCTAGTATACACAGTACAGAAGCAGTGGTACTGCTGTGCAGTGTGTGTATACACACAGGACAGAAGCAGTGGTACTGCTGTGCAGTGTGTGTATACACACAGGACAGAAGCAGTGGTACTGCTGTGCAGTGTGTGTATACACACAGGACAGAAGCAGTGGTACTGCTGTGCAGTGTGTATATACACAGGACAGAAGTGGTACTGTACAGTAAGTATATATATATATATACACACATACATACATACAGGGCAGGAGAAGTGGTACTATGCAGTGTGTATATATACACAGGACAGAAGCAGTGGTACTGCTGTGCAGTGTGTGTATACACACAGGACAGAAGCAGTGGTACTGCTGTGCAGTGTGTGTATACACACAGGACAGAAGCAGTGGTACTGCTGTGCAGTGTGTGTATACACACAGGACAGAAGCAGTGGTACTGCTGTGCAGTGTGTATATACACAGGACAGAAGTGGTACTGTACAGTAAGTATATATATATATATACACACACATACATACATACAGGGCAGGAGAAGTGGTACTATGCAGTGTGTATATATACACAGGGCAGAAGAAGTGATACTGTACAGTGTGTAAATACGCAGGGCAGGAGAAGTGGTACTGTACAGTGTGTATACACAGGGCAGGAGAAGTGGTACTGTACAGTGTGTATACATACACAGCAGGAGAAGTGGTGCTATGCAGTGTGTATACATACACAGCAGGAGAAGTGGTGCTATGCAGTGTGTATATACACAGGACAGAAGAAGTGGTACTGTACAGTGTGTATATATACACAGGGCAGGAGAATTGGTGCTCGGCAGTGTGTTTATACACAGGAAAGAAGGTGTGGTACTATGCAATGTATATAAATACAGAACATGCAAAATCTACTATATAATTGTCTAAGGGTCCCTTCCATCTTTCTGTCTGTCCTTCTGTCACGGAAATCCCAAGTCGCTGATTGGTCGCCGCTCTTTTGCCGCAACCAACCAGCGACGGGCAGAGTCCGGCGGCAAAATGGCCGCTCCTTACTCCCCACAGTCAGTGCCCGCTCCATACTCCCCTCCAGTCAGCACTCACACAGTGTTAATGGCAGCGTTAACGGACCGTGTTATGCCGCAGTGTAACGCACTCAGTTAACGCTGCTATTAATCCCGTGTGACCAACTTTTTACTATTGATGATGCCTATGCAGCATCAATAGTAAAAAGATCTAATGTTAAAAATAATAAAGAATAGTTACCGTATATACTCACCGTCCGTCGGCCCCTCGGATCCAGAACAGGCCTTTCCCACTCCTCGCGACGCTCCGGTGAACGCTCCATGCATTGCAATCTCGCGAGATGATGACGTAGTGGTCTCGCGAGACTGCTACGTCATCATCTCACGAGACCGCAATGCACTCTTGGGACCGGAGCGTCGTGAGGAGCATCGGTAAACGCCTCGCCTGGATCCGGGGGCCAATGGAAGGTGAGTATATAACTATTTTTTTATTTTAATTCTTTTTTTTTTTTTTTTTTTAACAGGGATATGATGCCCACATTGCTACACACTCCGTGGCCTGGGCTACACACTCCGTGGCCTGGGCTACACACTCCGTGGCCTGGGCTACACACTCCGTGGCCTGGGCTACACACTCCGTGGCTGTGCTGTCATATACTATGTGGCCGGCTGCGAACAATCAGCGACAGGCGTAGTCCAATTTGAACCACGCTTCGCTAATTGGTCACGGCCGGCCGAATCCTGTGTATTCAATGTATTATTCTAAAATCTTCATAAATAAAACTACATACATATTCTAGAAAACCTGATGCATTAGAATCAGGCTACCATCTAGTCTGAGATAATGGTCCAATAATGCAGACGAGCTGAAGGCTGCTATCAAAGCAACCTGCGCTTCCATAACACCTCAGCAGTGCACCAGGCTGATTGCCTCCATGCCACACTGCATTGATACAGTAAAGCTATGTACACACGTTGAGTATTTGCTTGAAGAAATTTCAGCAAGGTTTCTGCATCTCTTGGCAGCAAAAACACTGGAAAAAACGGGCATTTTTGGTGCATATTTTGTATGTGTTTTTGTACAGTAATGAATGCTTTTTTTGAGCTAAATAAATATATTTAAAAAAAAAAAGGTTGTGAGATGTATTTCCTTGGTTCACCACCTTTTTCATGCTGATGTAGCATTAGGGCTATAAACAACTGGTTAGGAACAAAAGTACCACTAAGGATCAGTAGAGATGTAGCAAGTAAGTGGTAATATAAAACTTCGCTTTTAATGTAGCCTAAAAATAAAAATATATGTATTGTAGTGCAGCAGGGTTGGGTCAGTGTGACAGACAGGGACCACAGGAACAGTTCACAGCAAAACGTGTTTAATTGTCCACCCTCACGCAGTGAACAGCACACGGTATCCTCCGGATTACAGCTGGTTAACAGGACAGTTCAGAAATGCCCAGTTGCCGAAGGCTACTGCACCACTGTATCACGCTGCGGGGTGCCAGGAGTTCACTCTCTGCTGGTTGTGCGGAGCCGACTGCTCCACAGGTTGCCAACTCCAAACTGACACACCCAAACCATTCCTGCAGGGTTTGTTTTCTCTAAACTGGACTCTGTGGCCATGGGCCACTTGTAAGATCCGGCCAGGAGGAAACGGATCGGCCTCACTACCTTCCTGCAGTCCGTTTCAAAAATAAAAGCCCATACCGGGTTTCCCTGAACAATTCCTTGGTCAAATAACTTGACCAGGATCAAGCTTACTTTTATTCTGCCTTGTGCCTCACAGGCGTCCTGCTGTGACCACAAGGCACTCCAGCGAATCTAATACGCTTCTGAGCGCAACCTGGGGGACACAGTGACCCTCACAAATCACACCAGTCGCTGCCTCACAGTATCCACAAAAACACACTAAAGTGCAAAACAGTGCAGCTCACACAGACAATAACAACATAAGGAATGTTAGCAAACACTGACCAACAAATAGAATCCTAGAGTTTAGATCCTGGCAGTGTTTAATCTCACAATGCTATTAATACAATTAAGGATCAAAGCATATTGAAAACCTAATACCAACATGTATTCATATGTATATAGCCTAAGGGTCAATGCCCATAGGGTAAACATACACAAATAACCATCACCGTGTACAAACATTTAGAACCTTCTCACCCAGTCAGACGATTGGGACTGTCAAGTTCATACAGTTATGACCGGAGATCCGAAGATAACGGGTACCCAACTGCCAACGTGTTTCCTCTCATCAAGATTCATCAGAGGAGTAAGAACCAGTAAGATGGAAACAACCCACCATCATTTTCAGTCAAACCCTGGTAGCAAAACAGTCCACAAAGCGGTGCAGCGTCACTGTCTGCACTCTATAGCGCAAATGTGCTTAAATAGAACTTGCCGGTATCACCGCCGGGAGTTACAGCACATGCTTCCGGTTGATGGAACACCGCTCCCAGCCAGTGTCACGCAGACGTCACTTCTGGGATTGACATCAAATCCGGTCCAGATTATCACATGATGAACACAGTGCAGAAGGTCATGCGCTGCACAGATAAGGTCTGGATGGTGCCTATGGTAACGTGTACATCGTTTGTTAAGAGGGGGGCGGGGAAAAGAAAACCTCCCACCATCATACCCCAGGAAAAAACAATGTATACCAGTGTGAATATGAATACCTACTGGTAATAGGTTTTCAATATGCCTTGATCATTAATTGTATTAATAGCATTGTGAGATTAAACACTGCCAGGATCTACGGGTATGTGCACACGTTGCGGATTAGCCTTAGGAACTTCTGGCGCAGATTTTGCCTCTCCTGGCAGAAAACGCAGCTGCGGATTTGTCGCATTTTTTGTGCGTTTTTTCTGCGGATTTACTGCGTTTTTCTATAATGGAATGGGTACAAAAACGCTGCAGATCTGCAAAAAAGAAGTGACATGCTGCTACTTTTAATCCGCAGCGTTTCCGCACCGGATTTTCCGCAACGTGTGCACAGCTTTTTTTTTTCTCATTGATTTACATTGTACTGTAAGTCAATTGCGGATCTGCAGCATTTCTGCACCGCAAAAACGCTTCGGATCCGCAACGTGTGCACAAGGATTCTATTTGTTGGTCAGTGTTTGCTAACATTCCTTATGTGTTGTTATTGTCTGTGTGGCACTGCACTGTTTTGCACTTTAGTGTGTTTTTGTACATAAATATTTATTTTTATATTTAGGCTACATTAAAAGCTAAGTTTTATATTACCACTTATTTGCTACATCTCTACTGATGCAGTAGCAAGGCTTGGTGTCACCAGCTGTCATGGACAGCTTTAAGGTACCTTCACACTAAACGATTTTGCAACGATAACGATAGCGATCCGTGACGTTGCAGAGTCCTGGATAGCGATATCGTTGTGTTTGACACGCAGCAGCGATCAGGATCCTGCTGTGATATCGTTGGTCAGAGCTAGAAGGCCAGCACCTTATTTCGTCGCTGGATCTCCCGCTGACATCGCTGGATCGGTGTGTGTGACACCGATCCAGCGATATCTTCACTGGTAACCAGGGTAAACATCGGGTTACTAAGCGCAGGGCCGCGCTTAGTAACCCGATATTTACCCTGGTTACCATTGTAAATGTAGAAAAAAAAAAAACACTACATACTCACCTTCTGATGTCTGTCGCATCCCCCGGCGTCCGCTTCCCTGCACTGTGTCAGCGCCGGCCGGCCGTAAAGCAGAGCACAGCGGTGACGTCACCGCTCTGCTTTAGGGCCGGCGCTTACACAGTGCAGGGAAGCGGACGCGACAGACACCGGAATGTAAGTATGTAGTGTTTGGTTTTTTTTACATTTACACTGGTAACATCGGGTTACTAAGCGCGGCCCTGCGCTTAGTAACCCAATGTTTACCCTGGTTACCCGGGGACTTCGGCATCGTTGTCTCACAACGATCCTGATCACTTTGCGAACAGTCACATCAGTGATGTGAATTCTCTTAGAGACAGCCGGCGATTCACTGACAGGAAGTAATCATTCCTGCAGTGTATCACTGTGCTGCCGTGGGAGTTCACAGGAGTTCATCAGCTCCGGTGATCTCCCTTACGGCACCACTGCTGCGTTGGAAAGTTCTCACGCAGTGGTGCCGCAAGTGAGAGCACTGGAGCTGATGAACTCCAGTGAACTCACGGCAGCTCAGTGATATACTGCAGGAGCGACTTCACCTGTCAGTGTTATCGCCAGGGGCCGGGTAGAGCGGTGACATCTCCCAATGTGATTGTTCTTTGATTGTTCTTGTGATTTGTTTCTTTTTTGCTCTTTGATCTACTAACCGTGAACATTGTATAAATTCAAAATCTGTATATTAGACCATCGTTTGTGACAGATTTTTCATTAAATATCGCCCCATTTCAGTAATTGTATGCGCACTGGGGTCTGTTTCATATGGTTCCTCAAAATGTCCATACAAGAGAGGCTTAATAATGGTGGTTGTTTATGCAGCGCCCCAGAGTCCTGGTCGTTGCAGTGCTGTGGCTTCGCCGCTAAGGGGAGCCATGGTACGTTCGATGGCACCGAAGGAGTTCCTCCAATCAGGTATCACAGACACCAATATGTTTCACAGCTGGGCCTCCGGGGGGAGCTAAGGGTGCTATTCATTAGGCCACTCCCCACCATAGTGGGTAAACTGGGGGTCAGGCAGGAAGTTAGAGAGAACGCTGACGGGATTGAACGGAGCAACACCCTGTGGCAGGGGGTGTTGTGAAGGGAGAGACTGTAGGGTCTCTGCCAGGGGTGGGATCCTGGCAGAGGCTTGGCATTGAAAGAACGTAACGGGTCCGCGCAGGCTCCTGGAAGCGGCGGGACTCAAGAAAGGACTAGAAGCGAGATAGATTGTGCTGAGTGAGAAACGAGATCAAGCAGAAGGAGAATACCAGCAGGGGTTTTGTTGAAAGAGGCAGCACCCTGCTGAGGCGCAATACCGGTGGCCGGAACGCCGAGGGAGTGGATTAGAATACAGCTTCAAGCCATACTCCAAACAGCGGCAGGACAGTCGGTCTCAGGCGGGCTGTCTACCACATATCACCTATGAAGTCTTGGGGGGCAATTGCGGGAGAGGGGCGACTCTAGGGTCCCGGAAGAACTCCAGGCCTACCTGACAAACGGGTGCCATTCCAACCTGAATACAGGGAAGGGGTGGATTACAGAGGAACATCAAATCGAGTTGTGAGGGAACTTAAGAAACAGACACAACCGTTGTGGGGTTACTTTCCGTGAGCACAGCAGGGAAGGACTACAACACATAGCGCTAGAAGGAAGGCACAGATTTCCACCTGAGAGGAGAACTCTGGAGGTGCCATTGGACCGGCCGGACTTGCGTAGCCTGGTGAACCGTGTTCTGGACTGAGGACTCAGAGATCTCCAGTAAAGAGGTAAAGAGACTGCAACCTGGTGTCCTCGTTATTTACCGCGACTTACACCCCACAACCGTACCGCTCCATCGCTACCATTACTACCACCTATTACACCGGACGTCCCCCACTGACGGACAGGGCCACGGACCGGGTCTAGCCACCGTGACAACCCCGAGACTGAGAACTAGAGGCCCGGCTCCGGGTACCCCTCGGCCCTGCGGCGGTGTGGGGGCGCTCCAACTTGGCGTCACGAACAGGATCTACTTAAGCCTGAAGAATCAGGTCATGTGTGCCTAGAGACTGTGATTTGTTGTGCTTGAACTGTACTTTATTGAGAGAACTGTGTACTGCTTGCTGTTGAGAGTTCGCGCCAAAATCCGCCGCCATTGCAGCGCTGAGGAGAGCGCAGGAAGAGAAGAGGGGCGTGGAGTGGGCGTAGACAAGCTGGAGAGCGCGAACAACAATGGCCGCCCAGTCTAAGTATTTCTGTGTGTTGAGGACGTGCCCGTCAACAGCCGAGGTCCGCCTCCTGATCCTGGTTGGAGGGTGGAGGCCATGGGGACGGGGCCGCCCACGAAAGAGACCGCGAAAAGAGGACATTGGAGGACAAATAAAGATGGCGACACCAGGGGCACCACGCGGAGCTGACCCGGCCCGGCCTGAGGCTGCGCAATCCGAGACAGCCTCAGAGACGCCAACGCTGAGGGGCCTGACCCTCGCAGAGCCACTCATGGGTCGACCCCCTTTGCCGCTGTCTGCAGAACGTGTGGCTGCGGCCGAGGCCCGACAGCTAGCCCGCCGGCTGAGGGCCGATGCTCATGTACTCACACGGCTAGGCCAGCCCACAGAGATCCGTCTGTCCCCAGTGTCCCCTGTCGCCACCCACCCGGCCGTGGCTGGAGGCATGTCACCGACGCCGGACTTGAAGATTTTACCAGATGCTGAACATCTGCGGCGTCTGATGGCCGCATGGAGGAGCCGACCCCAGCCTGCGGAACAGGTCGACTTGATCAACGCTCCGGAGATCCCGTCCTCACACTGGGGTGTAGTAGTGGCCTTTAATCCTCAATGCGGAAGAGGAGTGATCCAGGAGATTGGGGAGCCGCTGCAAGTCCGCGTAGACCGGGAGGAAGTGGAGCCCTGTGCCGGGAGGTTCGATCGCGATCTGGAGCCCGGTGATGCTGTCACCTATACGAGATGGAGGAGGGACGCTGGTGAGACGGGCTGGGTCGCCCGAGGCGTCCAGCGGTGCATCGCTCTTCAGGCTGCTGCTGATATGCCGGAAGGAGGTGATTCCATGGGGAAAGCCGCAGAGCCTGATCCCGCGGAGCCTCGAGGGAGCCGATCTCGCCGTGCCCCGGAGGGACGTGTGCGTTTACCAACAAGGAGGACCTCCCGGCGAGGGATTTTATCACTACTAGGACCGGAACCGCGCCCTGGCTCACCAGTGCGATCTGTTGGCCTGGTGAGGCCAGAAAGGAAACCACATCCCGCTTCACAACAGTAAAGTATCACTGTTCTTTTATGAAAATGTATATAGTTACTATTTTTCCTGTTTGAGTACTGTTTTCTGCTACACCCGTCCAGGGTAAACTTTAAAAAGGTGACCCCTTTGTTGACCCGGGGCCACTATTGTTGTTTTCCAGAAGTTTGTAAAGTTACACAAACTGTGAAATCATGGACTGTGCATGATTCGAACTTCCTTTGTAAATAGTTTGCACCTTCTTAAAGGTGCTCCCTATTGGTTTGAGCCAAAGACACTTTGCGAAGATACCGTTCCTACTGATTCTAATTAAAGACACTTTGCGAAGATACCATACCGGAACCTTTGCATGGAATGGTAGGCTGAGAAAACGAGCTACCTCAGAAAGACTTGGTCCCCTCTTAAAGGGGATGTGAGAAACTGAACTTGAGAGAGATACTGTTGCAGAACAGTAATGTCATAATGATGCTTTGAAAAGAAATGTAACTGTTTTACATGAAAAGTTATATGTGTTTAAATTGTTTGAATTGTGAAATCTGAAAATAATGTTTTGCAGAAAGAAAAGATGCAGAGAGCCCGTAGGGGTAGAGATAGAGATCTGCATAGCTGAAAGTAAGGAAGTAATGATGAAGGTGAGGATAGAAGGTCAACCCTGCGTCCCCATAGAAAGTTACTTTGTTACTAAGGACAGAAGGCGAACCCGTAGGGGTTAGAGAGTGAGTCCTTAAAGGAGCCGAGTAGAGCGGGCTCAGAGTTCTTTAAACGAAAGGAATGTTATGTCTATACTATGTATAGTAGCGAAAGGCAGTAGGCCCTGGCTGAACGGGGCGGTCCTGTAAAAGAAAGGAGAGGCAGTAGGTCTGGTGCCATAGGGACAGACGGTCCTGCAGGTTCAAAGTAGGAGAATGTGAAGTTACCTTACCCTGTAATGTGATTATAGGAAGGCCTTTGGTAAACTAAGAGTGTATGTTTCTTAAAGGCAATGTTAATTTATTGTTCCAGAATTTGCACTAAGTAGAATACCCGGTTGGGTAACAGGAGTTATGCATAGCCTGTAATTTATAATGTTGACCATGTTTGTAACGTTAAAAGTGTCCTCACCTCCCATAAAGGGAAGCCTGTTCAAGTATACTTATCGTTTTGCACTCAACAAAATTGTATGTCTGTTTACTAATCTGTATTGTTGTTTTTCTTCCCAGTCCCGGAGTACTGTGTTTAACCAGGGGGGAGTGCAGCGCCCCAGAGTCCTGGTCGTTGCAGTGCTGTGGCTTCGCCGCTAAGGGGAGCCATGGTACGTTCGATGGCACCGAAGGAGTTCCTCCAATCAGGTATCACAGACACCAATATGTTTCACAGCTGGGCCTCCGGGGGGAGCTAAGGGTGCTATTCATTAGGCCACTCCCCACCATAGTGGGTAAACTGGGGGTCAGGCAGGAAGTTAGAGAGAACGCTGACGGGATTGAACGGAGCAACACCCTGTGGCAGGGGGTGTTGTGAAGGGAGAGACTGTAGGGTCTCTGCCAGGGGTGGGATCCTGGCAGAGGCTTGGCATTGAAAGAACGTAACGGGTCCGCGCAGGCTCCTGGAAGCGGCGGGACTCAAGAAAGGACTAGAAGCGAGATAGATTGTGCTGAGTGAGAAACGAGATCAAGCAGAAGGAGAATACCAGCAGGGGTTTTGTTGAAAGAGGCAGCACCCTGCTGAGGTGCAATACCGGTGGCCGGAACGCCGAGGGAGTGGATTAGAATACAGCTTCAAGCCATACTCCAAACAGCGGCAGGACAGTCGGTCTCAGGCGGGCTGTCTACCACATATCACCTATGAAGTCTTGGGGGGCAATTGCGGGAGAGGGGCGACTCTAGGGTCCCGGAAGAACTCCAGGCCTACCTGACAAACGGGTGCCATTCCAACCTGAATACAGGGAAGGGGTGGATTACAGAGGAACATCAAATCGAGTTGTGAGGGAACTTAAGAAACAGACACAACCGTTGTGGGGTTACTTTCCGTGAGCACAGCAGGGAAGGACTACAACACATAGCGCTAGAAGGAAGGCACAGATTTCCACCTGAGAGGAGAACTCTGGAGGTGCCATTGGACCGGCCGGACTTGCGTAGCCTGGTGAACCGTGTTCTGGACTGAGGACTCAGAGATCTCCAGTAAAGAGGTAAAGAGACTGCAACCTGGTGTCCTCGTTATTTACCGCGAATTACACCCCACAACCGTACCGCTCCATCGCTACCATTACTACCACCTATTACACCGGACGTCCCCCACTGACGGACAGGGCCACGGACCGGGTCTAGCCACCGTGACAACCCCGAGACTGAGAACTAGAGGCCCGGCTCCGGGTACCCCTCGGCCCTGCGGCGGTGTGGGGGCGCTCCATTTACATTCCTAAATAAAGGAAAAAAAAAAAAAAAAAAAGGATGAACTGTGATATAAACTGGTGTGCATGCAGCGTGTAAGCCACTAAACAGAAAAAACAAAGACAGAATTATAATTATTAAATACCCTGCAGTAAGTAAATAGAATAGTGCATGAAAATAATATACAGTACTTAGTTAACATGTTTTTTGACATAAAAAAAAAAATGCGGAAGCCATCCCACGTCTTCACGTTAACCGTAATAGAGACAGTTACCGTTTGTCAAATGACATGTGCAGCGCCCCAGAGTCCTGGTCGTTGCAGTACTGTGGCTCCGCCACTATGGGGAGCTATGGTGCGTCCGATGGCACTGAAGGAGTTCATCTGACCAGGTATCACAGACACCAATACATTTCACAGCCGGGCCTCCGGGGGGAGCTAAGGGTGCTATTCATTAGGCCACTCCCCACCATAGTGGGTAAACTGGGGGTCAGGCAGGAAGTTAGATCAGAAAGCTGACTGGATTGGACGAAGCAACACCTAGTGGCAGAGGGTGTTGTGGAGGAAGAGACAGTAGGGTCTCTGTCAGGGGTGGGATCCTGACAGAGGCTTGGCATTGAAAAGAACGTAACGGGTCCGCGCCAGCTCCGGGAAGCGGCGGGATCCAAGAAAGGACTAGAAGCGAGATAGATTGTGCTGAGTGAGAAACGAGATCAAGCAATAGGAGAATTCCAGTAGGGGTCGTGCTGTAAGACCGGAGCAACACCCTACTGAGGCGCACTACCGGTGGCCGGAACGCCGAGGGAGTATTATAACATTCAGCTTCAAGCAATACTCTAAACAGCGGCAGGACAGTCAGTTTAAGGCGGGCTGTCTAACACATATCACCTATGAAGTCTTGGGAGGCAATTGCGGGAGAGGGGCGTCTCTAGGGTCCCGGAAGAACTCCAGGCCTATCCGACAAACGGGTGCCGTTCTAACTGTAACATCAGGAAGGGACGGAAGATTAGAAGAACATCATTTAATCGAGTTGTGAGGGAACTTACGAAACAGGCACAACGGTTGTGGGGTACTTTCCGTAAGCACAGCAGGGGAGGACTACAACACATAGCGCTAAGAAGGAAGGCACCGATTTCCACCTGAGAAGTGAACTCTGGAGGTGCCATTGGACCGGCCGGACTTGCGCAGCCTGGTGAACCGTATTCTGGACTGAGGACTCAGAGATCTCCAGTAAAGAGGTAAAGAGACTGCAACCTGGTGTCCTCGTTATTTACCGCGACCTGCACCCCACAACTGCACCGTTACAACACCACTTATTGCACCGGACGTCCCCCACTGACAGACAGGGCCACGGACCGGGTCTAGCCACCGTGACAACCCCAGGACTGAGACCCAGAGGCCCGGCTCCGGGTGCCCCTCGGCCCTGCAGCGGTGTGGGGGCGCTCCACATGCATGTGGATGCAGCACCCCAGAGTCCTGGTTGTTGCAGTACTATGGGGAGCTATGGTACGTCTGATTGCACTAAAGGAGTTTCTCTGACCAGGTAACACCTCACTACACTTCACACTCCGGCCACCAGGGGGGGTGGTCCTATCTAGTAGGCCACTCCTCACACTATGGTAAAACTGGCGGTTGGACAGGAAGACAGGGAGAAGTAGCTGGGAAGAGCTAGTGTGAGGACCTGTCAGGGATGGGATCCTGGCAGACTCCTCAGAGCAGAACTAACCAGTGCACAACGGGAATACAGTAAGAAGTATTGGGACCAGAAGGAGTCGTGCTGTTAGACCGAGGCAACATCCTTCTGAGGCGCAAACAGTCGGTGGCCGGAACGCCGAGCAAGTAAGAGACTTTAAGTACACTGCAAACCACGGCCGGACAGCTAATTACAGGTTGGCTGTCTCACTTAACACCTAAGCAGACAACGGAGGCAGCTGTGGGAGAGGGGCGACTCTAGGGTCCCGGAAGAACTCCAGGCCTACCGCGTCATACGGGTGCGTCCTACCATATCACCTGGAGGACGAAGAGAACGAACAATAGAGACAGACAGAAACAGTTGTGAGGACTATCCCGGGAGCTCAGCAGGGAAGAACTACAACACCCAGCGCTAGAAGGTAGACACTGATTCCCACCTGTAAAGAGAACTCCTGATGTGCCTTTGGACCAGCCGGTCTCTGACAACCCAGTTAACAGCGCTCTGGACTGAGGTCTCCAAAACCTTCAGTAAAAAGGTAAAGAGACTGCAACCTGGTGTCCTCGTTATTTACCGCGACCTGCACTCCACAACTGCACCATTATCACTTCTTATTGCACTGGACGTCCCCCACTGACAGACAGGGCCACGGACCGGGTCTAGCCACCGTGACAACCCCAGAGCAGAGACTCAGAGGCCCGGCTCCGGGCGCCCCTCGGCCCTGCGGCGGTGTGGGGGCGCTCCAAACTTGGCGTCACGAACAGGATCTACTTAAGCCTGAAGAATCAGGTCATGTGTGCCTTGGAACTGTGATTTATTGTGCTTGGACTGTACTTTATTGAAGAGACTGTGTGCTGTGCCATTTGCCGCCAAAATTCGCCATTGCCGCGCACGGAGGGAGGAGCCTTAGCTACGTGGGCGGAACCAGCCAAAAGAAGCGCGGAACGGAAAGCGCGGTAAGGCGCCAATCCCGGAAGAGGAACTCCGACCTCCGGCAGGTTAGTGGGAGGAAGGGACAGCCATGTCCGAGTCGGGAGGAGAGGAGGTGGCAGCCGCGGACGCAGGGGCAGCTCCGGTCCACGCAGCGGGCGAAGCCGCGGCCCTAATACCACCACCGGTTGCCGCAGAACCCGCTGTTCCCCTCAGCCAGCCGGACACTGCCGCTAACACAAAAGCCATAATGCCCTTTTCTATGCCGTACCTGCCCGGAGCGGCCTGGCTCCCACGATACTCTGGGGAGTCGCATACATTCACTGACTTTAAGGAAGGGCTCTGCAGCCTGCTCGAGTTCTATCCCCTGACAGAGCCCCAGAAGGTTCATATGATAACCGGCCAACTCTTTGGGGCGGCTCTGAGAGAATTGAAATCCTGGCCCGCTGAGGATAAAGGAACTGCACAACAGATTTTTGCCAAGCTTAAAGCCACCTTTGATACTCGCACTGCTACTGAAATTAAACTGACTTTTTATGGATGCAAACAGAGACCGCAGGATAGCTTACGGGACTATGCCCTTAATCTCCAGGAGGCGATGCGGGCCATTAAGCAGAGTGACCCCGGCAGCATGCAGGATGAGGATAAACTTCTGAAGGAGCGGTTCATTGAGGGGCTCCTGTGCAGTCACCAGCGGGGCCAATTGCACTTCCTGGCCATGCAAAATCCAGACTTGACTTTTGCGCAGTTCAAAGATAAAGCTATCCAGGCATTGCAGGAGCGACAGCCCAGCCGCGCCATACCACCCAGGCGCCCCGCCCTCACATACCACCAGGAGGTGGCATCGGATACCCCAGTTGCCACGGAGGCCGACGCCCAGAGCTTCGAGGACGACTCCCCTGCAGGACTCCATCTTCAGATGCAGGAGCTGACCAAGAGCGTTGCTGCCCTAGCCCGGACGGTGCAGTCCCTACAGGAGGCCCCCAAGAAAAAGATCCAGTTAGCCTCCGGACCAGAGGATGTTCCCTGGATGCGACAGAAGAGGACCCCACCGACCAGAGGCCGGGACAGCGATCGTTTCCATCAGGACGGACGACCCATCTGCCGCCGATGTCACCAGGTGGGCCATCTTGCAAGGTACTGTCCTTTAAACGAGCAACCCCTGGGGCAAAGGGCCAACCCCCAGGAGTAGGACGGTCAGGCCCGCAGCATTGGAGAACCAAGTATATTGGAGGACGACCAGTTCTCCCTGTAGTGATTGATGGAATCCCCTTGAATGCTTTGCTGGACACCGGTTCTCCGGTGACGACTATACCTTACATGCTCTACAAACGGTATTGGGAGGACGCTGATATTACTCGTGGCACTGACGATGATTTCACCATAATCGCCAGTAATGGTCAGCCGTTGCCACAAGTGGGGTACAAGGAGGTCACCATCAAAGTGGGGCGGGTGGAATTGAAAGCCCAAGGGATTGTGATTGTTGATATTGATCGTCGAGAATGTAATCCCATGATGACTCTTGGTACTAATGTTATAGAAAATTGTCTTGCAGAAGTGATTGTTTTGTTGCAACAGGTGGCAGAAACCGCTGGCCACAGTGAGCAACGTGCCTTGCAGAAGGAAATCAGAGCTCTGATGCAGAGACAGCAGGTAGAGCTGACTGGTGGTGAGATTGGTCGTGTCACTGTGAGTGATTCAAACCCCATCGCGATACCCCCCAAGAGTGAAATGTTAATATGGTGTCGAGCAGCCATAGGCCTCAGGGGTAAGGACTACCAGGCCTTGGTAGAACCCGTATATTCAGACAATAGGCCTACTGTTCTGACAGCCCGGGGGGTGGTCGACGTCCGTCAGGGGAGAGTGCCCGTACGTGTCCTCAATTGTGGGGAGGAAGAGGTCCACCTAACCAAGTATACCACGCTCGCCAAACTGTTCACTGTCAATAATAGTGTAATACAGACACCTGAACCCTTGGTCCTGTCAAACGTGGCGGAGAACAAAGGTTCTGCAGAGCACTCGAAAGACTGGTGTCGGGAATTGCATGTGGGCACTGACTCTACCCCATCTCATCAAATACAGGGGGCTTACAGGGTGGTACACGAGTACGAGCAGGTATTCAGCAAACACCCCTCAGATTTTGGGCAGGTGAAAGGGATCCAACATCACATCCCCACGGGAGATCACCGACCCATAAAAGAGAGATATCGCCCTGTACCCCCAGCTCATTACCAGTGTGCCAAGGACATGTTGCGGGAAATGAAGGAGGCTGGGGTGGTGAGAGATAGCTGTAGCCCCTGGGCAGCTCCGTTAGTCCTCGTTAAAAAGAAAGATGGTACAATGAGGATGTGTGTTGATTACAGGCAGTTGAATCGCATTACACATAAGGACGCATACCCACTGCCCAGGATAGAGGAGTCTCTGGCTGCCTTAAAATCTGCTAACTACTTATCTACCTTAGATCTCACCAGTGGGTACTGGCAGGTTCCTGTAGCGGAGGCGGACAAAGAGAAGACGGCCTTCACGACGCCAATGGGTCTCTGTGAGTTCAACTACATGCCCTTCGGATTGTACAATGCTCCCATAACGTTCCAGAGGATGATGGAGTGCTGCCTGGGACACCTGAACTTTGAAACCGTGCTGCTATATCTGGATGACGTCATAGTCTTCTCTAAAACCTACGAAGACCATCTGAAGCACCTGGCCGAGGTGTTTGAAGCCTTGTCCAACTTCGGTCTAAAAGTGAAACCGTCCAAGTGTCATCTGCTGAAACCTAAAGTGCAGTACCTGGGCCATGTGGTGAGCGCTGAAGGAGTGGCCCCAGACCCCGACAAGGTCACAGTGATCAAGGACTGGCCAAAGCCCAGTGACCTCCACGAAGTCCGGCAGTTCCTCGGGCTGGTAGGCTATTACCGGAGGTTCATTAAAGACTTCACCAAGAAGGCCGCACCCTTGCAAAACCTGCTGGTGGGCCAACCAAAGAAGACCAAGGGGAAGAACACCCCCTTTGACTGGAACGGGGAGCTGGAGGAGTCCTTCACCTGCTTGAAGTCGGCGCTGACGGGAGAAGAGGTACTGGCTTACCCCGAATACGACCAACCGTTTGTGCTGTACACAGATGCCAGTAATGTGGGACTAGGAGCCGTGCTGTCTCAAGTCCAGAAAGGCAAAGAAAGAGTGATCGCTTACGCCAGCAGGAAACTCCGTCCCACGGAAAGGAACCCTGACAACTACAGTTCCTTCAAACTGGAATTCCTTGCCCTTGTCTGGGCAGTGACAGAGAGGTTCAAGCACTACCTGGCCTCCGCGAAATTCACCGTCTTCACGGACAACAATCCGCTAACGCATCTGGATACTGCCAAACTCGGGGCTTTGGAACAGCGGTGGATGGCCCGGCTGTCCAACTATGATTTCACCATCATATATCGGGCAGGACACCAGAATGCCAATGCCGATGCCCTGTCCCGAATGCCCAATTTAACAGAAGTGGGAGAAGACCCGGAGGCACTTGAAGAGGTGGAGCTGCCTGCCTTCCATCGCCCCAAAGCCACTCAGAACTCCCACCATGTGAAGAACAGGCACAAGAACCAACCGGATGCCACGCTGAATCCCCTGCCCCACCACGGATGGGCAGAAACCCAGGATAGTGACCTCGCGGTCCGTCAGGTGAAGGAGCTCTTGACGCAGGCTGGGTTGCACCCTGGCCCAGATGATCAACAAGAAACCCAACAGCTGTGGAAGGGGAGAAGCAAACTGTTTATCCATGATGGCAAGCTGTGCAGGAGGAGCATCGACCCACGTACTCATGAATTGGTGTGGCAGATAGTGGTGCCAAGGCGAGATGCGCCCATGGTTCTGGGAGCCTACCATGATGGAGCCGGACACTTCGGATGGAGGAAGCTGGAGAAGCTACTCCGAGGGAGGTTCTATTGGATTGGCATGAAGAGAACCATTGAGAAGTGGTGTCGGGAGTGTGGTCCATGTAGTCTGCGCAGAAAGGACCGTGACAGTCAACGGGCTCCCCTGCGGCCTATCATCACCAAACGGCCGCTTGAACTGGTCGCGCTGGATCATGTGAAGCTGACACCTAGCCGGTCGGGCTATATCTACGCCCTTACCATCGTGGACCACTACTCCAGGTTTTTGGTGGTTGTGCCTGTTAAAGATCTAACGGCTAGGACTGCCGCCAGGGCCTTCCAGCAGCACTTTTGTAGGCCCCATGGCTACCCAGAGAAGGTACTGACCGACCAGGGACCTGCCTTTGAAGCAGAAGTGTTCCAGGAATTCTGCCAACTGTACGGGTGTAAGAAGATCAGAACCACACCGTACCACCCTCAAACCAACGGGATGTGCGAGAAGATGAACCAGGTGGTAATCGATTTATTAAAGACCCTACCTGTGGAGGAACGGAGCCTGTGGCCGATAAAGTTACCTGACTTGGTGGATATGTACAACCACATCCCAGTGAGTTCCACCAACTGTACTCCAGCGTACCTGATGCGAGGAAGATCTAGTCGGTTACCCGTTGATCTGGACATGGGGGTCCTAGTACCCGAAGATACCTCGCCGGAGGCGGATTGGGATACAGAAAGGCAGCGAAGATACCGCGAAGTACAGGAGTGTGTAGAGAGGAGCCTCGCCCAGGCTAGGCAGAAACAAGAAAGGGACTACAACCAACACGCTCCTGCGATTCCTCTATCACCTGGTGAGCAAGTACTTAAACGAAAGAGGAGATTACATAAACTCGATGACCAATGGGAAGCGGAACCGTATACCATCCTGCCGTCCGACTTCGACAACACAAAGGTCTGTCTCATCAGCAAAGACCGAGGGGAGACCTCAACAGCGGTATCCAGGGATCACCTTAAGGTCTGCCCCGATAAGTTGAAAGAGAGAGAGACGGTCCCAGAGATCTCCCAGCCGGAAGAAAAGGAGAAGATGATCCATACCGTCCTTGGTGACTTTCCCCAGTCCTGGACTCAGATAAACCAAGCCATCGTGGTGCCTGTTCTAATGTTTCAACAGCCAGACCCACCAGAAGCAATTGTGGTACCAGATCATCCGGTCCCGCTACCTCAACAAGCCTTACCTGAAGATGCCATGCCAACCGTTGAACCGACAAATCCTCCCTCTGCTATCGGTGAATCTGCTGTACCCACTGTTGATAGCAGCAGCTCTGAGAGCCCTAACCTGCCAGTGCTACCCCGACTCACTAGAAGTGTAGCTAGAAGACAGTGCACTACACCAGCGGTAGCAAGTATAGCGGGCCCTGTTAGGTCAATAGCAACCCCTGCGCTGCGAAGGTCCACACGCAGCACTCAAAACCAAACTCCCCTCCGCTACAAAACTTGGAGGTATTAATAAGGGCTGCTCTTTAGTTGAGAATGTTTTTGTATATATCTTTTGTTACAGGTTTTAAATGGACAATAGAGTAATGGACGGTGAATTGCTCAAAAACTTTCAAAAAGGGGGGACCCCTTTGTTTACCCGGGGTCCCCGCTGTTTCAACCACTGAACTGAGAGTCATAAACTGTGCATGACCTAACTTTTGCAACGTTCAAGAATCCTCACCTCCCGTAAAGGGAAGCATTGTTATGTTCAATTGTTATGCTATTTCAAAAATTTGTGTGTTTTTTTGTTAACATGTATTATTGTTCTTGTTTTCCCAGTCCCGGAGTACTGGATTTAACCGGGGGGGGGGGGGGAGTGCAGCACCCCAGAGTCCTGGTTGTTGCAGTACTATGGGGAGTGTTATGACCCCAGTGGACAGGGTCTCAGAGGAAAGTGTAAGTCTGCAAGATACAAAAATCCAGCTCATAGGGCTGTGGTAACTGGGTTGACCAAATAGCTACTCCTAACGCCAACACTAGAAGTAGCCGGGGATCATGCCTACGGTGATCGCTAGATGACTCGCGCCAGCCGGAGAATCTAACTACCCCTAGGAGAAGAAAACAAAGACCTCTCTTGCCTCCAGAGAAAGGGACCCCAAAGCAAGATACAAGCCCCCCACAAATAATAACGGTGAGGTAAGAGGAAATGACAAACACAGAAATGAACCAGGTTCAGCAAAGAGAGGCCAGCTTACTAATAGCAGAATATAGCAAGATAACTTATCTGGTCAACAAAAACCCTATAAAAATCCACGCTGGAGATTCAAGAACCCCCGAACCGTCTAACGGTCCGGGGGGAGAACACCAGCCCCCTAGAGCTTCCAGCAAAGGTCAGGATACAGATAGGAACAAGCTGGACAAAAATACCAAACAAAACAAAAGCAAAAAGCAAAGAAGCAGACTTAGCTTGAAAAACAGGAACCAGGATCAGAGGACAAGAGCACAACAGATTAGCTCTGATTTCAACGATGCCAGGCATTGAACTGAAGGTCCAGGGAGCTTATATAGCAACGCCCCTGAACTAACGGCCCAGGTGAGGATATAGGAAAAGACAGACGCTCCAGAGTCAAATCACTAATGACCACTAGAGGGAGCAAAAAGCAAAATCACAACAGGGGAGCTATGGTATGTCTGATTGCACTAAAGGAGTTTCTCTGACCAGGTAACACCTCACTACACTTCACACTCCGGCCACCAGGGGGGGTGGTCCTATCTAGTAGGCCACTCCTCACACTATGGTAAAACTGGCGGTTGGACAGGAAGACAGGGAGAAGTAGCTGGGAAGAGCTAGTGTGAGGACCTGTCAGGGATGGGATCCTGGCAGACTCCTCAGAGCAGAACTAACCAGTGCACAACGGGAATACAGTAAGAAGTATTGGGACCACAAGGAGTCGTGCTGTTAGACCGAGGCAACATCCTTCTGAGGCGCAAACAGTCGGTGGCCGGAACGCCGAGCAAGTAAGAGACTTTAAGTACACTGCAAACCACGGCCGGACAGCTAATTACAGGTTGGCTGTCTCACTTAACACCTAAGCAGACAACGGAGGCAGCTGTGGGAGAGGGGCGACTCTAGGGTCCCGGAAGAACTCCAGGCCTACCCCGTCATACGGGTGCGTCCTACCATATCACCTGGAGGACGAAGAGAACGAACAATAGAGACAGACAGAAACAGTTGTGAGGACTATCCCGGGAGCTCAGCAGGGAAGAACTACAACACCCAGCGCTAGAAGGTAGACACTGATTCCCACCTGTAAAGAGAACTCCTGATGTGCCTTTGGACCAGTCGGTCTCTGACAACCCAGTTAACAGCGCTCTGGACTGAGGTCTCCAAAACCTTCAGTAAAAAGGTAAAGAGACTGCAACCTGGTGTCCTCGTTATTTACCGCGACCTGCACTCCACAACTGCACCATTATCACTTCTTATTGCACTGGACGTCCCCCACTGACAGACAGGGCCACGGACCGGGTCTAGCCACCGTGACAACCCCAGAGCAGAGACTCAGAGGCCCGGCTCTGGGCGCCCCTCGGCCCTGCGGCGGTGTGGGGGCGCTCCATGGATAAGGTCTGAGACCAACTTGTGGACACACAGAATGAGACACCACATCAATATAATGCCCAGCTCAAAGGACAGGCAGGCCACACCTTTACATGCACATGATGCAAACAGAAAAAAAATCCAAAAGGTATAAACTGTGATATTAACTGGTGTGCATGCAGAGTGCAAGTGCACGTTCACACTTGGCCACTGAGTAGAAAAAAAACAAAGATAGAAATATAATGATTAAGTACCCTGCAGTACATAAACAGCATAGTGCATGAAAATAATATACAGTACTTAGCTGACACGTTTTTAGATTTAAAAAAAAATAAAAAATGCAAAGCCACCCCACATGGTCTCATGTCTGTGTGTCCACTAGTTGGCCTCAGTCCATCTCAGCCCTTATCAACATGCATGTCACTTACTAAACACTAAAGTCCCTGTCATCTTTCTACTGTGTGGTATAAAAGAGAATATTTTGAGGGGGGGGGGGTTCTTACTTGATACACTGTATACCAGCATTATCTGTTTAAGTCCATTGTCTCTGTGGAGCGCCCCCACACCGCCGCAGGGCCGAGGGGTACCCGGAGCCGGGCCTCTGGGATCTCAGTCCTGGGGTTGTCACGGTGGCTAGACCCGGTCCGTGGCCCTGTCTGTCAGTGGGGGACGTCCGTTGCAAATAGGTGCTGTTAACGGTGGTATAGCGGTGCAGTTGTGGGGTGCAGGTCGCGGTAAATAACGAGGACACCAGGTTGCAGTCTCTTTACCTCTTTACTGGAGATCTCTCGGTCCTCAGTCCAGAATCCGGTCCACCAGGCTGCGCAAGTCCGGCCGGTCCAATGGCACTTCCAGAGTTCTCCTCACAGGTGGAAATCAGTGCCTTCCTTCTTAGCGCTTTGTGTTGTAGTCCTTCCCTGCTGTGCTTACGGAAAGTACCCCACAACTGTTGTGTCTGTTTCTTAAGTTCCCTCACAACTCGATTAACTGATCTTCTGCTAATCTTCCGTCCCTTCCTGATGTTACAGTAAGAACGGCACCCGTTTGTCAGGTAGGCCTGGAGTTCTTCCGGGACCCTAGAGACGCCCCTCTCCCGCAATTGCCCCCCAAGACTTCATAGGTGATATGTGGTAGACAGCCCGCCTGAGACTGACTGTCCTGCCGCTGTTTGGAGTATGGCTTAAAGCTGTATATTATTCCACTCCCTCGGCGTTCCGGCCACCGGTAATGCGCCTCAGCAAGGTGCTGCCTCTTTCAACAAAACCCCTGCTGGTATTCTCCTTCTGCTTGATTTCGTTTCTCGCTCAGCACAATCTATCTCGCTTCTAATCCTTTCTTAGGGCACCGCCGCTATTCTGAGCAGGCACGGTCCCGTTACGTTCTTTCAATGCCAAGCCTCTGCCAGGATCCCACCCCTGGCAGAGACCCTACTGTCTCTTCCTCCACAACACCCCCTCTCACTAGGTGTTGCTTCGTTCGATCCAGTCAGCTTTCTCTACTAACTTCCTGCCTGACCCCCAGTTTACCCACTATGGTGGGGAGTGGCCTAATGAATAGCACCCTTAGCTCCCCCCGGAGGCCCAGCTGTGAAACATATTGGTGTCTGTGATACCTGATTGGAGGAACTCCTTCAGTGCCATCGAACGCACCATGGCTCCCCTTAGTGGCGGAGCCACAGTACTGCAACGACCAGGACTCTGGGGCGCTGCATCTGCATCTTGGCACTCTGTACTTTTTTTAAAGTATTCACTTTTGTGTCATTTCACCTTTTAGACTGAATTAAAAGTTACATTTTGAACCTATTATTTGCTATACCTTACACATGAAGGCAGACACACCGGTGGGCTTTATGCACGGACGCAGACACACAGGCGGGCTGATGCACGGACACAGACACACAGGCGGGCTGATGCACGGACGCAGACACACAGGCGAGCTGATGCACGGACGCAGACACACAGGCGAGCTGATGCACGGACGCAGACACACAGGCGGGCTGATGCACGGACGCAGACACACAGGCGGGCTGATGCACGGACGCAGACACACAGGCGGGCTGATGCACGGACGCAGACACACAGGCGAGCTGATGCACGGACGCAGACACACAGGCGAGCTGATGCACGGATGCAGACACAGGCGGGCTGATGCACGGACGCAGACACACAGGCGGGCTGATGCACGGACACAGACACACAGGCGGGCTGATGCACGGACGCAGACACACAGGCGGGCTTAGGCTAAGTTCACATTAGCGTATCTGTGCGCAGTGTTTCATCTGCATGCTTAAACGAATGCCAAAACACATTAAAATGCATACTTACGCTGCAATTTTTATCCGCATCATCTTACGCATGGTGCCAAAAAAATGCTGTGTGTGTCTCAATCAGTTCCTGTACATGCTCAGTCTGAAGTAAGCATGCATATCGAACGCATGTCCTTGCGTACCAATATGTTCCCATAGACAGTAATGCGTTTTGACGCACTCATCCGCATGCCTGCTCATATTTAACACTTCAAAAAATGTAACATGTTGCGCTCTGAGGACACCGCGAAACGACGCACGCGGACGCATCCGCATACAAACTGATACAAACGCATGTCTCTGCATACACAATGTTAAATATAGGTACGCAAAACGTATGCAGATCTATACGCAGGCATACGCTGCGCACAGATACGCTAATGTGAACCCAGCCTGAGGCCACATTCACACCTTCAGAATTTGGTCAGTATTTTACCTCAGTATTTGTAAGCCAAAATCAGGAAAGGAACAATCAGAGGAAAAGTATAATAGAAACATATGCACCACTTCTGCATTTATCACCCACTCCTGGTTTTGGCTTACAGATACTGAGGTAAAATACTGACCAAGCACTGAACGTGTGAATGGGGCCTTATATATGGACAGACACGGGCAGCCTTACATACAGGCAGGCAGATATACGGACGCAGACACACTTACATACACAGGTAAACACACGCACACACTGGACATACACCCACCCATAGATACATACCGTGAAGCCTGAGTGAGAGGAGTGAGAGCCCGGCCTCAGCGGAGAGCGGGAACACAGGAAGTCAGGGGTCAGTACTTCCGTTGCTTTGACCTGCCGCTCAATGGACCAATCACTGAGGGCCTTCCGCCTTTGAGTCCCGCCCCCAGGTCTCCTCTGGTCGGTGACTGACACATCACTGCAGTGAGTGGTTCTGGTGGCCATGAACCTCCGGGGCCCGTGCCGCCGCCCAAACCGCTTATATCATTCAGGCCCTAGAGCAATGGAGGGCGCAGCCCAGGGAGCAAATGTCTCCCGACCCAGCGTCAGACAGTGACAGACCTGTGTGCGGCCAGTGACGGAGGCCGTGGGCTGCACACAGAGTAGGTAGGTGATTTAAAGGGCCAGCGGCCCATTTTGTAGTTCACTGCTGCAGCCCAGCAGGCATTTGCCAAGTGCCGTATGGGAATGACAGCCCATTACAATCAGTAGGGAAAGGCTTGAGACATTTTCGGTGAATTTGGAGCAAAATCTTCCTAAAATTCACTTAAAGGGAACCTGTCACCCCGGTTTTTCACTCGGAGATAAAAATACCGCTACATAGGGCATGAGCTGTGCTTTACAAAAGTGTTTTTTTCTACCCTGATTCCCCACCTAAGCTGCCGAAATTACTTACCAAACTCGCCGTTTTCGCTTGTCAATCATGCTGGTCTGGTCATATGGGCGTGGTGACAAAGCTGTTTCTTCCCCCAGATCTTGCTTAGGTTTCCGTTGGTGGCGTAGTGGTTTGTGACTGTGCAGGTGACGAAAAACAGCGCGCTCTGCGCTATATCCCTGGTGATCGGTGGGGGCGGCCATCTTCCTGTGGCCGCGCGTGCGCAGATGGAGCGCTCTGCTGCCCGGGCTTCAGAAAAATGGCCGCGGGATGCCGCGCGTGCGCAGATGGAGATCGCGGCGGCCATTTTTCTGAACCCGACATGAGAACTCTGCTTCAGGAAAATGGCCGCCGCGAACTCCATCTGCGCACGTGCGGCAGCCCGCGGCCATTTTCCTGAAGCCCGGGCAGCAGAGCACTCCAACTGCGCACGCGCGGCCACAGGAAGATGGCCTCCCCCACCGATCACCAGGGATATAGCGCAGAGCGCGCTGTTTTTCGTCACCTGCGCAGTCGCAAACCACTACGCCACCAACGGAAACCTAAGCAAGATCTGGGGGAAGAAACAGCTTTGTCACCACGCCCATATGACCAGACCAGCATGATTGACAAGCGAAAACGGCGAGTTTGGTAAGTAATTTCGGCAGCTTAGGTGGGGAATCGGGGTAGAAAAAAAACACTTTTGTAAAGCACAGCTCATGCCCTATGTAGCGGTATTTATATCTCCGAATGAAAAACCGGGGTGACAGGTTCCCTTTAGGGTATGTGTCCATGTTCAGGATTGCTTCAGGCTTTGGTCAGGATTTTATGCAGGTAAAATCCTGACCAAAAATGCACCTGAGGTCACTGGCAGGTCACCTGCGGTGTTCCTGCGTGTTTTGCTCATTGTAGCAACATGCTGCGTTCTGAAAAAACGCACCGCATGTGCGTTTTCGCGGGAATAACGCATGCGTTTTTTAATGCACAGTGGAGACGGGATTTCATTAAATCCCCTCCACTATGCAGTAACATCTGTACGCTGCTTTTGTGACGCTGCGGCTCAGCGCTGCGTCAAAAACGCAGCGTTTCCTGAACGTGGAAACATACCCTTATTCCTCCTGGAAAAATATAAATATTCTTATTTCCCTTGTCATGACATGGCAACACAAGATCTATTACTTATAATAAAATAAAAACGCAACACAAATTTATTAGTGGAAGAAAAGTGTCCGTGATGTTTATTTAGGGTTAACCAATTCAAACATAGCTTTAAATAATAAACACCAATAAATAACCAGATTCCATTATACCAAAACCAATCCGCCCATACAAATGGGCGATTTTCCCGCCAATAAAACATCACGACAAGGACTTAAAAAAGGGGAGGGAGGGTGGGATCTTCTCTTCTTCACAGCTCCAGCTGAATGACAGCTGTCAGTACAGGTGGGCTTTATATATTATCCATAATCTGCCCAACAACCACAAATCACCAATGAAAAATCGTTAAAAAGGACGCTAATGATACCAGATAAAACTGGTTTTACTAAAAATAGCTGACCAGAGGCATTTAAATTGACCTTTCTTTTAACCCTTCAAAATATTCCTTAGCTAGAGAGAAGATGCTGGATCTCTAAAGATCTGTGTCGCCATGGGACCCCCCCTGTATTTCTTTTATTTGCGGGGGGGGGGGGGCTAACATGGCAACACAAGATCTATTACTTATAATAAAATAAAAACGCAACACAAATTTATTAGTGGAAGAAAAGTGGCCGTGATGTTTATTTAGGGTTAACCAATTCAAACATAGCTTTAAATAATAAACACCAATAAATAACCAGATTCCATTATACCAAAACCAATCCGCCCATACAAATGGGCGATTTTCCCATAAGCCAAGCCTCAGAGAGGCGAGGCCCCCCCCCAAACCATACAGCCACTTTTCAACCATCGTTTGGAGATTTAAGTTAAAAATGTCTAGCCCGATGTCCGATAAATGGACCAGGTCATTCCTAAAAAGCCCTGGTAAAAAACCTTCTAAATCTTCATGCCGAAAGGAAAAACCGCTGATTAAAGGCAAAAATTTACTCATACTCCTATTGACTCTTTTACGAATCTTCTCTAAAAATGAAAGCTTATTATCTGACCATAGGATTCTGGGGACTATCTCGGAAAAAACGAAACAGACAGACGGAAATGCCTGTTTGAGGCTACAAATGTCCGATCTCATAAGGGATAATAAATCTAGAGTTCTTATTTTGCCGAGATCGTTCCCAGAAAGATGAAAAATAACTAATTCTGGAAAAGGAAACAATTTACAACATTTTCTAAACTCAAAGCAAAAATTGGACCATTTCATGCCCCGAACACTGTGCCAATAAATTTGAACGTCAGCAGAATCAAATGATAAATTTTCAGAATATACTCTCTGCCTGGCTCTCTTCTCTGCCCAAAATATGAACGAGTGTCCAACAATCCAGACTATCATAGGACCTGAAAGGTAAATGTAGAATTAGTAGTTATACAGCTCGTGCCGAACATACAATTTGAATCTGCGAGATTCCCATCTACCCAATCTCTGAATCAACGCATCATCTAAACCAGCTCTAGATGCTTCAGTAGCGGCACCTATTCTAAAAGAATGGGAAGTAATCCTCAAGTGTTGACAATTCAAAAAATATAAGCACTTTTTGAGAACAGCGTTAAATTGAAATATTGTAACCGGAGACCTATCTTTATGAATAAATAAAGGGCCTTTGACCTCGGGCCTTACTGGGAGCCAGCGCTGTAAACTGGATACTGGGCAGATTGCAGACACAGAACACGAGCTGATCTGTAACCTAGACCCTCTGCCCATTTGGTCAGTTTTTGATTTTCTAATAAAAATGACAATATTAGAATCGTGAATGGTGACGTCAGAAAAAAGTAAGCCGGAAGGTTCCGATTTTTTAGCTGATACAACTTCACCAACCCGTAATGCTCCAAAAAATGTTAGGGTAAATATTGCATAAAATAGCAGGCTCTCCTCAAAAGAACTACAAACATCTGAGAGAGCTAAACACATATTTTTCAAAAGCTGAAAAGAGATCGGACGCCTAGAGTCTGACTTAAAATTAGATCTCTTTAAGCCTTTCAAGAACTGCTTTAAAGGGAAAAAACTAGTTAAAGGGGGGCTACCCCGTAATTTGAGAAAAAATGACACCCCTGCAAGGCATTTGGCTATCGCTGAGTAAGAGAGACCAAGTCCTGCCAGTGATTCAGCAAATTTTAGGCCCGAAAAAGCGTCAGATGTGTTGTAATTTAAGTTGTTAAGTAAACAAAAGTTCACCCATCTATGCCATGCGGCCGAGTAATCGGCCCATGATCTATCAGAAAGAGAGTTCTTAATGCACTGAGGAATTAGATCGAAATTAAATCCCAGATTGACTGTGGGCAGGCAGTTGGCTCCACATCCGCGACGGGTACCTGTGAACAAAAAGATGACCGCTCATGCTTACACAATGAACTGACAGCTCGGGCCCATTTGCTTATACCCTGGTTAGCTTTAATCCAGATATTACATTTTAGGCAAGTTAAAACCATCTGCCCCAGGATAGCTGCAGCCCATTTATTTTTTGAGGACAGGGTATTAATAGCGAAAATTACACCTTGATTTAAAGAAAGAATGACAATTCTAGAATTCTGAATTGAAGAGCCCCATAAATAGAGCCCCCAAAAAATTGCAAAAAGTTCCAAAACCATCTCATTGTTTGTGATACGACCTTCCTTCCACTGACTTGGCCACTGAACAGTGCACCAATGAGATGATAAAAAAACGCCACAGCCAAAGCTGGGATTGGCTGCAAAAGAAAAGGGGATTGAATCAGCGGAAATAAAAGCGGTTTGCCAACAAGAATGACCGTTGAATTCTGAAAGGAATTCAAGCCAGATTTTAACATCCTCCTTCATCTCAGAAGAAATTCTGACATGAAATGAAGAAGATGTTACACCTTTAGTTGCATCGTACAACCGCCTAGAAAAAACTCGCCCGATAGGGATTATGCGCAGCGCAAAATTAAGCAAGCCTAGTAAAGACTGCAGTTCTTTTAATATCAGTTTTTTCTTGCTCAGACAGTTAGATAGCGCATCAGCTAGTTTGGTAATTTTATCAGTCGGGAGTCTGGATTCCATTTTGACAGAGTCTAATGTAATTCCCAAAAACTCAATGGAGGTACATGGAAAAACTGTCTTCTCATGAGCGATAGGGACCCCAAAATAGTCGCACATTCTCAAAAATTTATTAAGCGTATCCAAGGCAATAGTAGATTCAGGGGGACCTATAAAAAGGAAGTCATCTAAATAATGTAAAATTTTTACATTGGTGGAGTTGGATTCAAGTACCCAGTGCAAAAATGAAGAAAAAGTCTCAAAATAAAAACAGGATAGGGAAAAACCCATAGGAAGGCATTTGTCAAAAAAAAATAGATTTTGAAAAGAAAAACCTAATGAATTGAAGCCTTCGGGCTCTATAGGTAACAAACGAAATGCTGACTTAATGTCTGATTTGGACATCAGAGCGTTCATACCGACAGACCTGAGCATATCAATAGCTGAATCAAATGATGAGTAGTTAACTGAACAAACGTCTTTATCTACCTCATCATTTAAGGAAGCACCGGGAGGGTACGATAAGTGATGGATCAGCCTAAAGGACCCCGCATCTTTTTTGGGTACTAGGCCTAAAGGGGAAATACGAAAATTCTGAAAAGGAGGGGAGGTAAACGGGCCTGCAACCCTTCCTAATTTTAATTCGCTAACAATTTTATCCATAGCTATATCTGGGTTTTCCGCCAAGGAAGGGAGGTTTTTTATTGGCCTACAGCCGATCCCTTTAAATGAAGGGACAAAAAAACCTTTAGAAAAACCGTTAAAAATCAATTTACTGCTCGGAAGATCTGGGTATTTGTTTAACCAATACACCAGTTTTTCCAGCTTCACTGGTGTCTGAGCTTTTTGAAATGGGGTCCCTTGAGAGCGTTTGCTGAGCGGACTGTTTCTTAAAACATCTCGACATGGAGTGTGCATTTCCACAAAACGAACACTCGTGCCGAAAGCGACAGTTATTGTTCCATTTACAGCCCGAGTCATTAAAAGCAAAACAGACACCCCTCTTAGGGAGGGCTGATGGTGCTTGTTTTACTGAAGCCTGTCTCTGAGGCAGCATCAAATTTATCCATAGTCCGACATCCTTCGTACCCCAGGAGAGGTCGGGATGGACGGCTAACTTTTGCCTAAAAGATTCATCATAATTGAGCCAGGCAAAACCGCCAAAGTTGCGGTATGCCTCAAAAATTATGTCAATGTGCTGAAATAATTTACTACATAACCCAGGGAATTTCTCGCCGAGAACAGCCGAGTAAATGGAAAAGGCCTGAATCCAATTATTAAATGATCTAGAATGACCCCGTTTAGAGTCATCAGGGTCGGATTCATGCCTTTCAGATTTTCCCAGCTGGTCCCTGCGAGGGATGAGTGAAAAAAGGTCAATATATTCATTATTCCAGATAAGCTCTTTTGTGGTGGAGCTCAAGTGAAACCCTAAAGGTGAAAGCTCACAAGTGAGAGCTTCTTTAAAATGGTTCACAGGAGTTACTGAGGGACATGTGGTATGTACTGAACTAATGTCAGGATTTACAGCTGAGGGAGGATTCAGAGCTGCGGGAGGGGCAGATTTAAAAACTTCTCCCAGCGTTTCTGACATCACATCCCTAATCATATTTTTGATTTCAAAGCGTGACACAGACAGGGGCACATAAATGTTCTCACCCCTACTGTTGAGTTGATTGAAGTCTTCTTGTGGGCAGCCAGCGCTCCAGCCCTCCATGTTGGGCGAGCGCCGCTGCACTACAGTTGGAGGAGGCTGGATGGTGGCATCGGCTTGTGTTGCTAGGAGGACAGGAGCGCTGATGGTAGCCGCCGCCATTGCTGACAGAGCGCCCGACAAGGGGGTACCTGCAGCGCTTTTACGGCTGCACCTCACCCCTGTTATGTCGGCGCTCCTGGATGACGCGGCCGGCGATAACTGCTGACGCGGCCGGAAGTCTCGCGCTGGGCTGCGTGATTTCGTCACTGTTGATCGGCGGGACGTCCGGGCAGGAGCTTGAGAGCGGCGTCCGGATCTTGCTGCGGCACGAGCTGAACGAGGGGGAGCCAGCAGAGTTGAAGGACCTGGAGCTCCGATGTCAGGAGGTGGGATCGGAGGGTCTTGCTGGTGTGGCTCATCCTGAGGCGCCGGTAATTGAGGGGGGGAGACAGCATCAGAGGCTACCGGAATAGGTTCTATAGCAAGGCAGCTCCTCAGCCAGTCAACCCCGCCCTCCGCACCGGCTCTGGAAATCAGCTGCTGAAGTAGTGCTTCCATCAGGGAGATCTTCTCTTCTTCACAGCTCCAGCTGAATGACAGCTGTCAGTACAGGTGGGCTTTATATATTATCCATAATCTGCCCAACAACCACAAATCACCAATGAAAAATCGTTAAAAAGGGCGCCAATGATACCAGATAAAACTGGTTTTACTAAAAATAGCTGACCAGAGGCATTTAAATTAACCTTTCTTTGAACCCTTCAAAATATTCCTTAGCTAGAGAGAAGATGCTGGATCTCTAAAGATCTGTGTCGCCATGGGACCCCCCCTGTATTTCTTTTATTTGCGGGGGGGGCTAACAGTCTGTCAGACACTTCAGCTCTCGGACAGTGTAAGACTGTGGCGCCATGCCGCCCTGACAGGAGCAATAGAACTGAAGATGGTCCAGAATTTATTTGATTTCATAGGTAATACAAGTATTTACTGCGGCGTGTCAGGAAAGTCTTCTGTTGTCAGGTTGCCTTGGTCTCTGTATACAGGTGCAATCTTCTGCATTGGGAGGGAGTAGCACAATATGTATCCACAGCTATAATTAGAGAGTTTAAAACATTTTGAATGTTTTTTTTCGTATGCATAACTATATATATTATATCTCTTCAGACGCCTCTGTACACACGTGCGCTGGGCTCTGCTAAGTGTTACTGAGCTCTGCCGAGCACTCCTGGGAGCCTCTGTCTGTGGCTGGTCTCAAAAAGAACAATTGTCAGTCTGAAATCCTACATTCATGAATCTTATGGTCTCCAGCATCATCGGCAGGTGTTAGTCTAATGTGGGCCAGGGCCTTGAGGCTATGTGCACACGCTGCGGATTACTCCGGACTGATTTTGGTAAATCCGCATGTAATCCACACTGCGAAATTACCACGGATTTACCGCTTTTTTTTGCGGTTTTTGTGCGGATTTCACCTGCGGATTCCTATTAGGCTACTTTCACACTAGCGTCGGGCTCGGCCCGTCGCTGTGCGTCGGGCCCAGGTTACCGACGCTAGCGTTCTCTGCGCCGCACAACGGGGGCAGCGGATGCATTTTTCCAGCGCATCCGCTGCCCCATTGTGAGGTGCGGGGGAGGTGGGGGCGGAGTTCTGGCTGCGCATGCGCAGTCGGAAAAAGCGGACCGTCGGGAGCAAAAAACGTTACATGTAACGTTTTTTGCTCCCGGCGGACCGCCACAACACAGCGCAACCGTTTCACGACGGTTGCGACGTGTGTCAATGCGTCGCTAATGTTAGTCAATGGTAAAAAAGTGCATCCTGCAAGCACTTTTGCAGGATGCATTTTTTTGCCAAAACGACACATTGCGACGTATTGCAGTTAACGCTAGTGTGAAAGTAGCCTTATGGAGCAGGTGTAAACCGCTACGGAATCCGCACAAAGAATTGACATGCTGCGGAATAACTAACGCTACATTTCCATGTGTTTTTTTCCGCAGCACGTGCACTGCGGATTTTGTTTTCCATAGGTTTACATGGTATTGTAATCGCATGGAAAACTGCTGCGAATCTGCAGCAGCCAATACGCTGCGGATCCGCAGCAAGATCCGCAACGTGTGCACATACCCTAAATCTCTGGCAAAAGTTTTATCTGCCTTCAAAACAAGATAGCGGGGCAATTGACAGTTCCAGACAACGTATCCTTATTATCTTGGGGGACAAGTCGTGAGATCACCATACCACAAGAGTCGCTAAGTTTGGCCTACTTTTAGCCAATGTGTATGAGGGTCTTTAATCATTTGCCTATATATACCACTGGACTTTATTGGGTGCCTGAGTATTTGTTTTAGGCACCAGCGGTGGTCACAGCAGTATAATATAATACATATTTTTGTAGCTTCATTATATTTTTCAATGTGCCTTTGATAATATTTCTTAATAAATTATTTGCAGAAAAAAAACCCCACAGTTAACAAGAGAATATTTCTGCATATTCTCTAATCATGATAACAAAGAAGACAAAGCGGGGTCTTTTTACAGAGCTATTTATCTGATGCCTTTAAAATGGCACATCTCCAATAAAAGTAGTTAGAGTAAATTTGATTACAAAACATGGAGAAGGCAAAGCTGACAATAGCATAATTAATGTTAGCTTTAATTAAAGCAAAGAATAAAATAAGAGATAATGAATGTTTCAGTGTACTGCTCATTATTTGGAAGGTATGAAGCGTGTCAGCTCGCCCTGTTCAAAACTACCATTCTTTACCAAAACGTTGTAACACTGTATAAAGCTGCAATTACGCAATGCATCTATCCTAAATACGCAGCAAACAATCCCTTGCTGGTTCTTTATTTCTATTCTCATGATGATATCAATATGAGGCCGGCGTCACACTTAACGTATGAAAAATCGGTCCGATTCTCTCTTCCGAGAGTCACACAAGTGTTCTCCTTATGGTCATCCGTGTGTAATCCGTTTGCAATGCGATGATGCGATTTCCTCGCATCTATGTATCCGTATGAAATGCGTATGGCTTTATATTTCTCACTGCTTTTCCCCATTGAATTCAATGGCTCAATGGGCTGAAATAAGGAAAATGTGTGCGAAATTGTGTGAGCTTCCTCATAAATTAATACTGGTCCGAGAGCTATGTGATTTTTTTTTTATCGCATAGCACTCATCCGTATTATAGTATGACTCCGGCCTAAGGACCAAATCTGTATTGTGCTAAAGCTGAAAAAGTACACAAAAATATATATATATATATATATATATATATATATATATATATATATATATATATTACTTTATTATTCTCAACAGATGATCTAGAGCAGGGGTCTCAAACTCAGCTGGGTATTTGGGCCGCATATAAAAAAAAATTGAATTTGGGGGACAAAGTGACATTTTTAGGGATACCATTTTTTTTCTGTATACCTTTTGAACATTTTTGCTGTGTTTATTTTATTGTTTTTAAAGCTTGGGTCGTTATGGATGTGTTGATAACAAATGTGCATTCATATTGTAGTTATTTCCTCATATTGTAGTTATGTCCCCATCCAGATCCTAATATTGTAGATATGTCCCCATCCAGGTTCCCATATTTAGGTATGTGCCCTATTGTGCTGTTCTTCATATACACATAAAAGAGAAAAAAAAGAGAAATTTATCTTCCCTCCGCATCCATACTGTACATGTGGCCGCAGGCGCTGTAGAACCCTTGATGATCGCGGCCCGATACAGGAGCCGCCGCAGGCAGCCGTTTATTTCAGTTGAAACTACCCCTTGGACGCACATGCAATTGAAATGTATTGCAGCGCAGAGACTCTCTGCACAGCACTATCACTGGCGCATGACCGTGATATCATATGCTGCCACGCTGGCAAGCCTATGTCAGCTGCTGGCCTCTAATTGGACGGTGGCTGTTATAGGTATTGCTGTGTTGAGAGTCTCTCTTCGGCAATACATATCAATTAAATGTGCGTCTAAGGACTCCCTGGACCGGCAAGGGGTCTACAGTGCCTGCTGGCTGCATGTGACCTGCGGGCTACTTGTTTGAGACCACTTCAGAGTTTCTTTTTTTTTCCTGCTCTGGAGAGGTGCTACTAAGTTCCCTGATCCTATTCTTATACTTACCAGTTGCCGTCTTAGGCTCTTCCCAGCGCCTCTCAGGGTCCGTTTCGCCATCTTATGACCGCAGCTTCTGACTGACCATAAGTCAGAGGTAACTGTCACAAGCTCTCAATGCTACACTAGGTTGTGACTTCCATATCGTCAGCAAATACTAGAGTGATCTGGCAGATCACAAACTGCTGGAGACAGTGTCGGATTGGGGTGCCAAGGGCCCACCTGCGACCAACTCCAGGGTCCCACTTTTCAGTTACATGCAAAGGTGACATTATCCTCAATAACAAACTTATATAACTATGAACTGGGTAGATTGTTAAATGAGTAAGATGTTGCCTCTGTCTGTACATAGTGATTTAAGTATGTGCCAGGTGCTGTTCATATAAGAGGGTGGTGGCCCACTCTTGCACAGGGGCACACCGGAGGATTCTCCTGTTCTTTTGTGGGCCAGTCTAAGGCCGGGGTCACACATGCGAGTTTTACGGACGTAAGAGCGCAGAAACTACGTCCGTAAAACTCGCATAACATACGGCACAATTATTCTCAATGGGGCTGCTCCTATTAGCCGTATATTACGGTTCAGTATTATACGGCTTTCTACGGCCGTACAAAATCGCAGCATGCTGCGTTTGTCAGCGTATTGCGCAAAAAAATCGCCAATGAAAGTCTATGGGGGCGAGAAAAATACGGATTCCACACGGACCAGCAGTGTGACTTGCGAGAAATACGCAGCGGTGTTAGTGAAAAGTCGGTAATTCAATTGCCGGCTTTTCATTTCTCCTGCACAAACCCGACAGGATATGAGACATGGTTTTCATACAGTAAACCATCTCATATCCCCTTTTTTTTGCATATTCCACACTACTAATGTTAGTAGTGTGTATGTGCAAAATTTCAGCGCTGTAGCTGCTGAAATAAAGGGTTAAATGGTGGAAAAAATTGGCGTGGGCTCCCGCGCAATTTTCTCCGCCAGAATGGTAAAGCCAGTGACTGAGGGCAGATATTAATAGCCAGGAGAGGGTCCATGGTTATTGGCCCCCCCGTGGCTAAAAACATCTGCCCCCAGCCACCCCAGAAAAGGCACATCTGGAAGATGCGCCTATTCTGGCACTTGGCCACTCTCTTCCCACTCCCTGTAGCGGTGGGATATGGGGTAATGAAGGGTTAATGTCACCTTGCTATTGTAAGGTGACATTAAGCCAGATTAATAATGGAGTGGCGTCAATTATGACACCTATCCATTATTAATCCAATTGTAGGAAAGGGAAAACACACACACATGATTACAAAGTATTTTAATGAAATAAACACAGCGGTTGTTGTAATAATTTATTGTTCTCTCAATCCATCAGGAACACCCTCGCTTGGCAAAATAATAAACACACAAGATACATACCTTCTGATGTCAGATCACTTCCCACGATGTAATCCATCTCAAGGGGTTAACTAATATTACAGGCACGAGCCCTGCTAATGCACTCGCTCGTGCCTGTAATTCCCCGGCGAATGAATGAAATGTAGGTCATTGACCTACATTTCCTTCAGTCGCAGTGATGCGCCCCCTGGTGGATGTCCTCATATGACCTGGAGCGTGGGAAAAAGTTCCCAGGCTGCAGTTCATGAGAACATCCAGCAGAGGGCGCCTCACCGCGACTCAATGTAAGTACAGATCTAGCTTTCCTTTCAGCACCCGGGGATTACAGGCACGAGCGAGTGGTTTATCGCAGCTCGTGCCTGTAATATTAGTTAACCCCTTCAGATGGATTACTTCGTTGGACGTGATCTGACTTCAGAAGGTATGTATCTTGTGCGTTTATTATTTTGCCAAGCGAGGGTGTTCCTGATGGATTGAGAGAACAATAAATTATTACAACAACCGCTGTGTTAATTTCATTAAAATACTTTGTAATCATGTGTGTGTGTGTGTTTTAACCCTTTCCTACAATTGGATTAATAATGGATAGGTGTCATAATTGACGCCACTCCATTATTAATCTGGCTTAATGTCACCTTACAATAGCAAGGTGGCATTAACCCTTCATTACCCCATATCCCACCGCTACACAGGAGTGGGAAGAGAGTGGCCAAGTGCCAGAATAGGCGCATCTTCCACATGTGCCTTTTCTGGGGTGGCTGGGGGCAGATGTTTTTAGCCACGGGGGGGGCCAATAACCATGGACCCTTTCCTGGCTATTAATATCTGCCCTCAGTCACTGGCTTTACCATTCTGGCGGAGAAAATTGCGCGGGAGCCCATGCCAATTTTTTCCGCCAATTAACCCTTTATTTCAGCAGCTACAGCGCTGAAATTTTGCACATACACACTACTAACATTAGTAGTGTGGAATATGCAAAAAAAAGGGGATATGAGATGGTTTACTGTATGTAAACCATGTCTCAGATCATGTCGGGTTTGTGCAGGAGAAATGAAAAGCCGGCAATTTTATTACCGGCTTTTCACAGATATCGCGCAGAATGAAATCTAAGTACAGAATATATATATATGTGTCTCAATGACATATATATATATATATATACTGTATATATGTTTTCCCTAACATTTGAGCACATAAATCCATTAGATGTCGGTTTTGCAAGCCTGCGCGAAAATCTCGCAGTACGGATGCCATACGGATTACATACGGAGGATGCCATGCGCAAAATACGCTGAAACACCCTGCCTACGGATGACATACGGATCACTATTTTGGGAACATTTCTCCGTATTACGGCCGTAGTACGGACGTATAATACGTGGCGTATTGTTTTACGCCAAGTGTGACTCCAGCCTAAGCCTGGCTGGAGACCAACCGGAGAGGCACTGGGAAAAACTAAAGATGGCAGCTGGAACGAAAAGACTAGGGACAAAGAACTTGGATTAATAGCACCACTCAATCGCAGAAATAATAATAAAATTAATAAACCACCAGAGTGGTGATTTAAAACTGTGGTACTGGGGTGTGCTATATTGCATATATGGTGGCAATATTCAATTGCTAAGCCCTTCTGGCAGCTAATCTCCATGATATAGAGGTTATATGGAGCACTGATTTTAAGGGCTCTTTCAGACGTCCATAGTCATCGGTCTGATCTTGGATCACAATCCACAGACTGGCCGCAAGTTTCCCGACCCCGAGCATGGTGGCCTCATACAAATATATGAAGTATTTGGACAATGCAGCTTAGCCTTTTGTCAACTCACCTGAAACCTGAACTAACGCTCAACAGAAGAGCTGTAAATGGGGAAGGCACGCATGTGCCCCAGGCGCAGCCGGTAGGGGGGGTAGTCAGGCCGCCTAATGTGGCGGTCCACAGTGTCTCCCCTGGCAGCTACATTCTGCCGCACCCCAGACTGGGAGACGGCAGTTCTCTGAGCCGGCTCTCAAGCTGACAGCCGGCACAGAGAAACTGCAGCGCGCCGACTCCTTGTGTTCAATTTTATTCACGTCCAGATACGAGTACAATTGAGGCTCTGACCGCCGGGTCAGAGCGATGCCAGCAGCGTGATCAGTCAAATAAATAAGACAGCACATTGTAGCGCCAAAACATGAAAATTGAATTGCATTACTGCGCTAGAAATATGAAAAATTGAGAAAGTTTAGCGCATAAATTGCCCAATTTATGTGTAGCTTGTAGCCATGATAAGGCATTTCTCGTATACAAGGGCCTGGCAATGCCTTTCCTCTCTGAGGATACAGTCTTCATCTGAAGGGGAACCTAATGTGAGTCCTCTCTTTGACTAAATCTCTCTCGCTGTGGAGGGGTAGTGGTCCTGCTGTGATTAAAAACACCTATGGCTAAAAGGAGGAGTGCTCAGTTAGAAGGCTACTGAATACAAATTTCAAAAAACTGACCGTCACATCCAAACATAGACTAAGTGTGAACAGGTGCTGAACCTAGAGTCACCAACTCATAAGTTTCTCAGATCACCGTGCTCACTATCAAGTATATTCTGTCTGTTGACAGGTGCCATTGTGACAAGATAATGATTGTTAGTTACACCACCTGGTGTTAATGTAAGGCATGTATTATATAGACACATTCTAAAAAATTCTAATAACTAAACCTCCCACTGTGATATTATAAAAATGTTGATAAAGATTTATTCATAGTATAATAAGACTTGCTACATATTAGTTACAAGCCACAAAATATGAAACATAGCAAAACATATTTGCTACCACTATAAGGCAGCAGCTTTCATGATAGTGCGGGAATGAGGCAGTGACTCAAGATATTCCATCGGAAAGCTTTGTGCACACGGTGCGTTTTTGGTGCGTTTTTCACATGTTTTCCGCTTGAAGTTCAGCCAAAAACTCCAGGGAATCCTTTTGGCAGCTAATTCAATGAGAATCCTGAAGTGCTGTGCGTATGATTATCAATTTTCCTTTGAGTATGTGCAGTGCATTTTGTTCTGCAGCATGTCAATTCTTTGTGCGGATTTTTAGCATTTTTCACCCATTGATTTGCTGAGGATTTGCTGAGTTTTTTTGCTTACATTTCTATGTACAGTACAGACCAAAAGTTTGGACACACCTTCTCATTTAAAGATTTTTTTTTCCGAAAAATAATCTTTTATTAAATGCATGTACAGTAATTTGCACACACACTGTACTAATTGTATTTGTCACAGACAATATATACCTATTCTATTTGTATGTACTGTATGTAAATATTTATCTCTCTATACAATATAAATACATACATACATATATGTGTGTCACTGACATATACATGTATGTATATATATATATATATATATATATATATATATATATATATATATATATATATATATATATATATACACATACACACACGGTACAGAGCAAAAGTTTGGACACCTCATTTAAAGATTTTTCTGTATTTTCATGACTATGAAAATTGTACATTCACACTGAAGGCATCAAAACTATGAATTAACACACGTGGAATTATATACTTAACAAAAAAGTGTGACAACTGAACGTGTGTCTTATATTCTAGGTTCTTCAAAGTAGCCACCTTTTGCTTTGATGACTGCTTTGCAGACTCTTGGCATTCTCTTGATGAGCTTCAAGAGGTAGTCACTGGAAATGGTTTTCATTTCACAGGTGTGCCCTGTCAGGTTTAATAAGTGGGATTTATTGCCTTATAAATGGGGTTGGGGACCATCAGTTGTGTTGAGCAGAAGTCTGGTGGATACACAGCTGATAGTCCTACTGAATAGACTGTTAGAATTTACACTCACTGGCCACTTTATTAGGTACACCTGTCCAACTTCTTGTTAACACTTAATTTCTAATCAGCCAATCACATGGCGGCAACTCAGTGCATTTAGGCATGTAGACATGGTCAAGACAATCTCCTGCAGTTCAAACCGAGCATCAGTATGGGGAAGAAAGGTGATTTGAGTGCCTTTGAACGTGGCATGGTTGTTGGTGCCAGAAGGGCTGGTCTGAGTATTTCAGAAACTGCTGATCTACTGGGATTTTCACGCACAACCATCTCTAGGGTTTACAGAGAATGGTCCGAAAAAGAAAAAAAATCCAGTGAGCGGCAGTTCTGTGGGCAGAAATGCCTTGTTGATGCCAGAGGTCAGAGGAGAATGGGCAGACTGGTTCGAGCTGATAGAAAGGCAACAGTGACTCAAATCGCCACCCGTTACAACCAAGGTAGGCCTAAGAGCATCTCTGAACGCACAGTGCGTCGAACTTTGAGGCAGATGGGCTACAGCAGCAGAAGACCACACCGGGTACCACTCCTTTCAGCTAAGAACAGGAAACTGAGGCTACAATTTGCACAAGCTCATCGAAATTGGACAGTAGAAGATTGGAAAAACGTTGCTTGGTCTGATGAGTCTCGATTTCTGCTGCGACATTCGGATGGTAGGGTCAGAATTTGGCGTAAACAACATGAAATCTTTGGGATGTGGTGGAACGGGAGATTCGCATCAGGGATGTGCAGCCGACAAATCTGCGGCAACTGTGTGATGCCATCATGTCAATATGGACCAAAATCTCTGAGGAATGCTTCCAGCACCTTGTTGAATCTATGCCACGAAGAATTGAGGCAGTTCTGAAGGCAAAAGGGGGTCCAACCCGTTACTAGCATGGTGTACCTAATAAAGTGGCCAGTGAGTGTATATTATGGCAAGAAAAAAGCAGCTAAGTAAAGAAAAATGAGTGGCCATCATTACTTTAAGAAATGAAGGTCAGTCAGTCCGAAAAATTGGGAAAACTTTGAAATGTCCCCAAGTAGAGTTGAGCGACCTTTACTTTTTTAGGATCGAGTCGGGTTTCGCTATAACCGACTTTGTGAAAAGTCGGGTAGGGTGAAATCGGCCGATTATTGCGAAAAGTCGGGGGCCGACTGAAACACGAAACCCAATGCAAGTCAATGGGGAATCAAAGTCGGCAGTGAGTGAAGGACAGGAAAACACCTACAGTGCCCATTTTAACCCCTTCACCCCCGGAGCTTTTTCCGTTTTTTCGTTTTCGTTTTTCGCTCCCCACCTTCCTAGAGCCATAACTTTTTTATTTTTCCGTCAATATGGCCATGTGAGGGCTTATTTTTTGCGGGACGAGTTGTACTTTTGAACGACATCATTGGTTTTACCATGTCGTGTACTAGAAAACGGGAAAAAAAATTCCAAGTGCGGTGAAATTGCAAAAGAAGTGCAATCCCACACTTGTTTTTTGCTTGGCTTTTTTGCTAGGTTCACTGAATGCTAAAACTGACCTGCCATTATGATTTTCCAGGTCATTACGAGTTCATAGACACCTAACATGACTAGGTTATTTTTTACCTAAGTGGTGAAAAAAAATTCCAAATTTTCCTAAAAAAAAAAAAAAAATTGCGCCATTTTCCGATACTCGTAGCATCTCCATATTTCATGATCTGGGGTCGGATGAGGGCTTATTTTTTGCGTGCCGAGACAGCATTTTTAATGATACCATTTCGGTGCAGATATGTTCTTTTGATCGCCCGTTATTGCATTTTAATGCAATGTCACGGCGACCAAAAAAAACCTAATTCTGGCATTTCAATTTTTTTTCTCGTTACGCCGTTTAGCGATCAGGTTAATGCTTTTTTTTATTGATAGATCGGGCGATTCTGAACGCGGCGATACCAAATATGTGTATATTTGATTTTTTTTTTTATTGATTTATTTTGATTGGGGCGAAAGGGGGGTGATTTAAACTTTTATGTTTTTTTTATTTTTTCCACATTTTTTTAAACTTTTTTTTTTTTACTTTTGCCATGCTTCAATAGCCTCCATGGGAGGCTAGAAGCAGGCACAACGCGATCGGCTCTGCTATGTAGCAGCGATCATAAGATCGCTGCTACACAGCAGAATTGCAGGTGTGCTGTGAGCGCCGACCACAGGGTGGCGCTCACAGCTGCCGAGGATCAGTAACCATAGAGGTCTCAAGGACCTCTATGGTTACCTTCCTGATGCATCGCCGACCCCCGATCATGTGACGGGGGTCGGCGATGACGTCATTTCCGGCCGCCCGGCCGGATGCGGTAGTTAAATGCCGCTGTCTGCGTTTGACAGCGGCATTTAACTAGTTAATAGGTGCGGGCAGATCGCGATTCTGCCCGCGCCTATTGCGGGCACATGTCAGCTGTTCAAAACAGCTGACATGTCCCGGCTTTGATGCGGGCTCACCGCGGAGCCCTGCATCAAAGCAGGGGAGCCGACATCGGACGGTATAGTACGTCCGATGTCGGTAAGGGGTTAATGCCAAAAACATCAATTCTTGTTACTGAAGCTTGTCAATCTTAATTTACTTTATAATAATAGTTAGGCATTGAAAACTGGGGGTCATTTGGCTAAAGTTGTGGGGGGTAGGGCTGGCTCAAGATTTTCATGGACCCAGGAAACGCGGAATACGTCACGGCGGTGGAGCAGGGAGAGGTAAGTATTTCAACTTTGCAAGTGCTGTGATCCTGAGCAAGCAGGGGGCCCACTCGTTGGAACTGGCACAGGGCCCCTCATAGTACGGCGGTGTGTTTGATGGCGGGTGGCGCCTCCCACTGGCAGAGACACTTTTGCGTACTATGAGGGGCCCTGTGCCAGTGACGTCGCCAACGAGTATGCCCCCCCACCTGATGAAGGAACCTGCACTTTCATCTGCACATTCCTCTTTGTCCCTGTGTAAGGTGGTATAGTATGCGGGAAGGGGAACCTGACTTTCAGCAGGGTCAGTTTCTGGCTGTGTAAAGTACAAGGGGAATGTAGTGGTCTGGGTCAATGTACCAGCAGACTCATCTAGCAGTGGCTGGGCAATGGGCAGGATGAGAAGGAAACAGAGATATAGGCCCAAATAATAAAGTGGGCTAAATGCAGTTCAAATGTGGTAACAGCACTAAACAGGCGGCATTGCTTTTTTCAGCGGAGGACAACTGTAAGGAGTGGTAGACACAGTTAGTAGGCCCAAATAATAAAGTGGCCTAAATGCAGTTCAAAATTGGTAACAGGACTAAACAGGTGGCATTGCTTTGTTCAGCGGAGGACAACTGTAAGGAGTGGCAGACACATAGTAGGCCCAAACAATAAAGTGGGCAAAATGTCTGAAAACAAATAAATAAACAGGTGGCATAGCTAGGTACAGGGGTGGGCTCCTCTGCTGAGTAGCAGACAGTGGTAGTAGGCGCAAAGTATTAACTGGTCTAAATAGAGGCCAGGGCCCCTGTATATTTTAACTATCATCTATAATTTCTACAAATTTGTATTGGTAGTGCCATTGAAGGATTTAACAGCACAGACTACACAGTGGTGGAGCAGGGAGAGGTAAGTATTGCAAGTGGTAGAGCACTGTTCGAGCTGGGGGGAACACTCTTGTGGGCGGCGGTACTGGCACAGGGCCCCTCATATTACGTTGGGGTGTCTGACGTTGGTTGTGCTCCACCACCGTCAGAGACACTTCATTGTACTATGAGGGACCCTGTGCCAGTGCCGTCGCCCAAGAGTGGACACACCCACCTGTCCAGGCAAACGGCACTCGGGTGCTTGCACCAGGTGGTGACCAGAGCCCTGTGGGGGGAGTCAGCTCATTTATGGAGGTATAAAAATGGCCTATGGTGGACATTCAGAAGCTGCAAATGGAGGAATTGGAGAAGTCAGTAAGAGGAGGCCAAAAGCAAGACATTTTTCAGGCAAGCTACGTGTCAGCAGGGGAAGATGGGGCAAAATAATTTGAAATCCATGATTGGTTCATTTTAACGAAGGTTAGATCATCAACATTTCGGGTAGCCAGACGTGTCCTTTTTTCGGTCAGTATTGAACCAGCAGCACTGAAGACTCTTTCTGATAGCACACTAGCAGCAGGGCAAGCGAGCTCCTGTAATGCATATTCTGCCAATTCAGGCCAGGTGTCTATTTTAGATGGCCAGTAATCAAAGGGGAATGACCTGTGATGGAGAACATCAATAAGGGAGGAAAAGTAGTTCGTAACCATACTGGACAAATGCTGTCTCCTGTCGCTTTGAATCGATGCAGCAGTACCTGTCGTGTCAGCGGTCATTGCGAAATCACTCCACAACCTGGTCATAAAACCCCTCTGTCCAACGCCACTTTGGATTTGTGCACCTCTAACACCTCTGCCATGTTGCTCCCTACGGCTCGTGTGAGAACCATCACCGTCGCTGTGTGCTGGGAATGCTTGAACCAAATGGTCTACAAGAGTTGCTTGTTTGGTAGCCAATATTTGCTCAAGGTTCTCATGTGGCATGATATTTTGTAATTTTCCTTTAGATCGTGGATCCAGGAGGCAGGCCAACCAGTAATCATCATCGGTCATCATTTTGATAATGCGGGGGTCCCTTTTCAGGATACGCAAGGCATACTCAGCCATGTGGGCCAATGTTCCAGGTGTCAATTCACTGCTTGTGCTGGGTTGAGGAGCACTTTCTTGCAAATCAACATCACTTGTGTCCCGCAAAAACCCTGTACCTGACCTTGCAACGCCACCAGTTTCTATTGGCCCCTGAGAAGCATCCTCCTTCCATCCCCATCATCCTCCTCCTCCTCTTCGTCCGCCACCTCATCCAGGTGAGTTCCCTGAGCAGACAATGGCTGACTCATCAAGGCTTCCCTCCTCCTCGGTTGCAGACGCCTGCTCCTTATTGTGCGTCAAACTTTGCATCAGCAGACGCATTAGTGGGATGCTCATGCTAATGATGGCGTCGTCTGTACTTACCAGCCGTGTGCATTCCTCAAAACACTGAAGGACTTGACGGAGGTCTTGTAGCTCCGACCACTGCACACCAGACAACTCCATGTCTGCCATCCAAGTGCCTGCCCGTGTATGTGTATCCTCCCACAAATTAATTACAGCACGCCTCTATTTGCACAGCCTCTGAACCATGTGCAGTGTTGAGTTCCAACTTGTTGCAACGTCGATTATTAGGCGGTGCTGGGGAAGATTCAGCGATCGCTGATGGTTCTGCATATGGCTGGAGTGTACGGGCGACCGGCGGATGTGAGAGCAAAGTTTTCGCACCTTCAGGAGCAGGGCTGGTAACTCCGTATAAGTTTTGAGGAAGCACTGCACCTCCAGGTTCAAGGTGTGAGCCAGGCAAGGTATGTGTTTCAGTTCTGAAAGGGCTATGGCAGCCATAAAATTCCTTCCGTTATCACTGACTACCTTGCCTGCCTCAAGATGTACACTGCCCAGCCATGACTGAGTTTGTTGCTGCAAGTACTCGGCCAGTACTTCCGCGGTGTGTCTGTTGTTGCCCAAACACTTCATTTGTAACACAGCCTGCTGACGCTTACCACTAGCTGTTCGATAATGGGACACCTCGTGTGCAACACTGGCAGCTGCAGATGGAGTTGTCGTGCGACTGCGCTGTGTGGACGAGCTTTCGCTTAAAGAGGAGGAGGAGGAAGGGTGGCGAACGCCTACAGCCAACTGTTTCCTAGACCGTGGGCTAGGCAGAACTGTCCCACTATGGCTGTCCCCTGTGGACCCTGCATTCACCACATTAACCCAGTGCACCGTGATGGACACATAACATCCCTGGCCATGCCTACTGCTCTATGCATCTGTTGTGAGGTGCACCTTTCCACTGACTGATTGCCTCAGTGCATAGACAATGCGGTCTTTGACATGCTGGTGGAGGGCTGGGATGGCTTTTCTCGCAAAGAAGTGCTGACTGGGTAGCTCATAGCGTGGTACTGCGCAGGCCATTAGGTCTTTGAAAATTTCGCTTTCAACCAACCGGTAGGGCATCATCTCTAACGAGATTAGTCTAGCAATGTGGGCATTCAAACCCTATGTACGCGGATGAGAGAATGAGTCTTTTACTAACGAGAGTCTCTTGTAGGGTGAGCTGGACTGGAGAGCTGCATATGGTGGAACTAGCAGTGGGTGTGCTGGACATGGCGGATTGAGAGAGGGTTGGTGATGGTATTCTTGATGTTGGCCTACATACAGTGTTTCCTACCAAGAACCTTGTGATTCCCTGACTGCTTTGGCCTTGCGACGATACCTCCACATTTGCTGCTGGTGGTGTCCTAACCGGTGGACTTACAGTGAGGGAAGCAATGTAGCGTTGCTGACTACCTTCATTCTGAGCAGGTGCACCAACGGTACGGGACGTTTGGTAGTTAGTCCAGGCTTGCAAGTGCATGCTGGTTAAATGTCTAAGCATGCACTTTGTATTTAAAGGGACTCTGTCACCTGAATTTGGAGGGAACAATTTTCAGCCATAGAGGCGGGGTTTTCGGGTGTTTGATTCACCCTTTCCTTACCCGCTGGCTGCATGCTGGCTGCAGTATTAGATTGAAGTTCATTCTCTGTCCTCCATAGTACATGCCTGCGCAAGGCAAGATTTAAATTTTGAAGATTCTTCCCTCTGCTAAAGGTCTTTGAGCATTTCTTGCAGATAACTTTGCACTGATCATTCGGATCTTGGTTAAAAAATTGCCACACTACACTCTTCCTACTATGGAATACCTTTTCAGGCATTGCACGCTGTGCTACTTTCACCGGATGGCCACGCTGTCCAAAAAATGTTTTTGTTTTTGACAAACGTTTTTGGCCTGATACAGGCCTGCCAGATGACAGCTGTTGCGATGTAGATGGCTGCTGCGGATCATCCTCCTCCGCTTCTGAGCTACTGGCAGCGGCACCCTCTTCCCCCAATGGCTGCCAATCTGGGTCAACAACTGGGTCATCTATCACCTCCTCTTCAATGTCATGTGCACCTTCCTCTGTGTCACCGTGTAAGGTGCTATAGCGTTCGGGACGGGGCACCATATTCTCATCAGAGTCAGATTCTGGCTCAGTACACTGCGAGGGCAATGTAGTGATCTGAGTCAATGGAACAGCATAATAATCTACCTGTGACTGTGCACCAGTGCACTCCATGTCCGATTCATCTTGTAAAGGGCAGTTAACAATTTCCCTTTCTAACCCAGGCACGGTATGTGTAAAGAGCTCCATGGAGTAACCTGTAGTGTCGCCTGACGCATCCTTCACTTTTGGTTTGGGTGAAGGACACAAGGAAATGTCTTGTTCCTGACCGGGAGCATCCACTGACGACTCGCTGCTTTTATATTTGGAACTTTCTGAAGAGGAGGCGAAAGAGCTAGAGGCTGAGTCAGCAAGGAAAGCCAAAACTTTTTCCTGCTGCTCCGGCTTTAAAAGCTGTTTTCCTACTCCCAGATAAGGGAGCCTTCGAGGCCTTGTGTTGCCAGATGATGACGCTGGCTCAACACCTCCAGCCTTAGGTGCTATTGTTCTTTTCCCACTACTACCAGATGCACCTCCACCACCACCACCATCAGTACCAGCTGGCAACCTATGCCCACGGCCTCTTCCTCCAGACTTCCTAATTTTTTGGAAAATCTAACCAAAATAACAACCGTTATATGGTACTGTAAAACAAAGTAGATGGTGTATATAAACTTGTTGAGAATTTAAATCTCCCTTTTTTGGGGGGCAGACTGAACCCAAACTCAGGCCCAGTGTATAAAACAACGCAATGTGAGGGGCAGCAAGCGGCTGGCTGATATACGACAAACTAACAGGACTGAAATATATCCACTTTGTGAGAATTTGAATCTCCCTTTTTTGGGGGGAGACTGAACCCAAACTCAGGCCCAGTGTATAAAACAACGCAATGTGAGTGGCAGCAAGTGGCTGGCTGATATACGACAAACTAACAGGACTGAAATATATCCACTTTGTGAGAATTTGAATCTCCCTTTTTTGGGGGGAAGACTGAACCCAAACTCCGGTCCAGTGTATAAAACAACGCAATGTGAGTGGCATCAAGTGGCTGGCTGATATACGACAAACTAACAGGATTGAAATATATCCACTGTGTGAGAATTTGAATCTCCCTTTTTTGGGGGGGTAGACTGAACCTAAACTCAGGTACAGTGTATAAAACAACGCAATGTAAGTGGCAGCAAGTGGCTGGAAGATATATGAAAAAATACAAGGACTGTAGTACAATTCAAGTGGAAATCGCTACAGCCCAAGAAATTTCGGGGTTAATCTTCCCTCCCTAACTATGTCCCTTCATCTGATGAAGCTGCAGCAACCTCTCCCTATGCTAACATTGGCAGAAGTAAGATGGCGGTCGGGGTGCACGCCCCTTTATAGCCCCTGTGACGCTGCAGAAAGCAAGCCAATCACTGTCATGCCCTTCTCTTAGATGGTGGGGACCGAGACCTATGTCATCACGCTGCCCACACTCTGCATCCTCCTTCATTGGCTGAAAAATGGCGCTGAACGCGTCATACAAAACGCGACTTTGGCGCGAAGATCACCGACCGCATGGCCGATCCCACACTAGAATCGGGTCGGATTTCATGAAACCCGACTTTGCCGAAAGTTGGCGATTTTTGAATTTGTCCGATCCATTTCGCTCATCCCCAAGTGCAGTTGCAAAAACCATCAAGCGCTACAAAGAAACTGGCTCACATGAGGACCGCCCCAGGAAAGGAAGACCAAGAGTCAACTCTGCTTCTGAGGATAAGTTTATCCGAGTCACCAGCCTCAGAAATCGCAGGTTAACAGAGCTCAGATTAGAGGCCAGGTCAATGCCACACAGAGTTCTAGCAGCAGACACATCTCTACAACAACTGTTAAGAGGAGACTTTGTGCAGCAGGCCTTCATGGTAAAATAGCTGCTAGGAAACCACTGCTAAGGACAGGCAACAAGCAGAAGAGACTTGTTTGGGCTAAAGAACACAAGGAATGGACATTAGACCAGTGGAAATCTGTGCTTTGGTCTGATGAGTCCAAATTTGAGATCATTGGTTCCAACGACCGTGTCTTTGTGCGACGCAGAAAAGGTGAACGGATGGACTCTACATTCCTGGTTCCCACCGTGAAGCATGGAGGAGGAGGTGTGATGATGTGGGGGTGCTTTGCTGGTGACACTGTTGGAGATTTATTCAAAATTGAAGGCTTACTGAACCAGCATGGCTACCACAGCATCTTGCAGCGGCATGCTATTCCATCCGGTTTGCGTTTACTTGGACCATCATTTATTTTTCAACAGGACAATGACCCCAAACACACCTCCAGGCTGTGTAAGGGCTATTTGACCAGGAAGGAGAGTGATGGGGTGCTACGCGAGATGACTTGGCCTCCACAGTCACCTGACCTGAACCCAATCGAGATGGTTTGGGGTGAGCTGGACCGCAGAGTGAAGGCAAAAGGGCCAACAAGTGCTAAGCATCTCTGGGAACTCCTTCAAGACTGTTGGAAGACCATTTCCGGTGACTACCTCTTGAAGCTCATCAGGAGAATGCCAAGAGTGTGCAAAGCAGTCATCAAAGCAAAGGGTAGCTACTTTGAAGAACCTAGAATAGAAGACATATTTTCAGTTGTTTCACACTTTTTTGTTAAGTATATAATTCCACATGTGTTAATTCATAGTTTTGATGCCTTCAGTGTGAATTTACAATTTTCATAGTCATGAAAATACAGAAAATCTTTAAATGAGAAGGTGTGTCCAAACTTTTGCTCTGTACTGTATATATACATCTATTCTATGTGTATAAATATATTCTATGTATTCTATTTTAACTTGTCACTCTGTGATTATACTGTACTCGGCATATGATTTGCCAGCTTTTAACCTTTCTATCATATACAATGCTCAAAAAAATAAAGGGAACACTTAAACAAGAGAATATAACTCCAAGTAAATCAAACTTCTGTGAAATCAAACTGTCCACTTAGGAGGCAACACTGTTTGACAATCAATTTCACATGTTGTTGTGCAAATGGAATGGACAGCAGGTGGAAATTATTGGCAATTATCAAGACACACTCAATAAAGGAGTGGCTCTGCAGGTGGGAACCACAGACCACATCTCAGTACCAATGCTTTCTGGCTGATGTTTTGTTCATTTTTGAATGTTGGTTGTGCTTTCACACTCGTGGTAGCATGAGATGGACTCTACAACCCACACAAGTGTCTCAGGTAGTGCAGCGCATCCAGGATGGCACATTAATGCGAGCTGTGGCAAGAAGGTTTGCCGTGTCTGTTAGCGTAGTGTCCAGAGGCTAGAGGCACTACCAGAAGACAGGCCAGTACACCAGGAGACGTGGAGGGGGCCGTAGGAGGGGAACAACCCAGCAGCAGGACCACTACCTCTGCCTTTGTGCAAGGAGGAGCACTGCCAGAGCCCTGCAAAATAACCTCCAGCAGGCCACAAATGTGCATGTGTCTGCACAAACGGTAAGAAACAGACTCCATGAGGTTGGTATGAGTGCCCGACGTCCACAGATGGGAGTTGTGCTTGCAGCGGCCCAGAGTCCTGGTCGTTGCAGTACTGTGGCTCCGCCACTATGGGGAGCTATGGTACGTCCGATGGCACTGAAGGAGCTCATCTGATGAGGTATCACAGACACCAATACATTTCACAACTGGGCCTCTGGGGGGGAGCTAAGGGTGCTATTCATTAGGCCACTCCCCCACCATAGTGGGTAAACTGGGGGTCAGGCAGGAAGTTAGTTAGTCAGAAGCTGACTGGGTCGGAACCAGGCAACACCTTGTGGCAGAGGGTGTTGCAGGGGAAAGAGACAGTAGGGTCTCTGTCAGGGGTGGGATCCTATAACTAACTAAACAGTTATCTAGTTTTGTCCTTTTATATCAGCAGCAGACATGTCTCATTCAATCCTTTTGTGGATATTCCATCATATCAGGTTTGCAGGGCCTTTGGCCGGCTACTGTAAGCACACATACTAGGTCTATGTTATACCGGTTCACCTGTGGGCTACAGTATTGCGTCTTGTCAGTCTATAGATACGTATATTACATAGTTCTGGCAACCCCTTTATCACTGCGCAGGCGCCAAGTGCTCTTGGACACTGATCACTACCTAGCGTCCATAGTTACCATTGCGCATGCTCCGTGCATCGGCGGTCCTGCGCTACGTCACATCCGCTCTCAGACTGGATGTTTCCGGTTAGCGCCAGGTCCCAGCTCCCTTTATCTAGCAGCGATCATTGCCTCCCACACATACAGCACAGCAAGGCGCGGGAGCGCCGCTCTCCAGCATTCTGCCTTCAGGTAAAGCATGATAACACGCATCTTAATATGGAGTGATTAGACAGGGACTCCTTAAATGTTTACCGCTTGCTCATACTCGCCTATTCATGCCCACAGGTCTGCCCATCTAGCGACAGCTAGCCTCCATCTGGATTATTTCTATTACAGCATATATAGGTAGTTATGTTATTAAGGTGTGACCTAATCCATTTTCCCCCCTTCCCCCCCCCCCCCTTTTTTCTCTTACCATTGATATCCTCCTGACTGTCACGCTATTCCCCACAGCATAACTGCTGCAATACTCTGTCTCGGCTGAGACAGTCCTGAGTTAGCAACTACATATCATTACAAGGTAATGACTGACTTCCCTTGCCTCACTCCGGTTTTTTGGTGTTTCCGGGTATATTCTGGTGGTTCATTCATTTATTCAATCTTGATTTTGGTGGTTTTTCTTACCTTCCTTTTCTTTGGTTTAGGCATATTCCATTCCTTTCTCTACTTGGGTTATCTTTATAGGCTTGGTGCCTTTTTGTGTACATATTGTTGCTGTTATTATTGTACAGGTTATGTATGATTTCTTTGTGTTTTTCCTATTTTTCCACAGCGGTATATGAGTAAGAACCCGGTTGGGTTCGAAACGTCATTTAAATACGCTTTTATTACATGTAAATTGCACTGTTATCCTTGATATGTATGTACATGAATAAATGGTTATATGTTTTGCAATATATTCCATCCGTGAGTGCGGTGTATCTCTTCACTAATGTTAGGGGTGGGATCCTGACAGAGGCTTGGCAACGAGAAAGAAAGCAACGGGACCGTGCCTGCACTGAGAAGCGGCGGTGCCCTAAGAAAGGACGAGAAGAGAGATATATTGTGCTGAGTGAGAAACGAGATCGAAGCAATAGGAGAATACCAGTAGGGGTGATGCTGTGAGAAGAGGGCAACATCCTACTGAGGCGCATAACCGGTGGCCGGAACGCCGAGGGAGTATTTCAATAGACAGCTTCAAGCAATACTCTAAACAGCGGCAGGACAGTCAGTCTCAGGCGGGCTGTCTCACCTAAATCACCTATGAAGTCTTGGGAGGCAATTGCGGGAGAGGGGCGTCTCTAGGGTCCCGGAAGAACTCCAGGCCTACCCGACAAACGGGTGACGTTCTAACTGTAACATCAGGAAGGGACGGATGATTAGCAGAACATCATCTAATCGAGTTGTGAGGGAACTTAAGAAACAGACACAACAGTTGTGGGGTACTTTCCGTAAGCACAGCAGGGGAGGACTACAACACATAGCGCTAAGAAGGAAGGCACTGATTTCCACTTGTGAGGAGAGCTCTGGAGGTGCCATTGGACCGGCCGGACTTGCGTAGCCTGGTGATCCGTATTCTGGACTGAGGACTCAGATCTCCAGTAAAGAGGTAAAGAGAATGCAACCTGGTGTCCTCGTTATTTACCGCGACCTGCACCCCACAATTGCACCGCATCACTGCAGCCTCACTACCGCCTCCACTGTCTACTTCTATCATCATCTCTGACTGTGCGCCCCACGGCAGGGTCACGGACTGGGCCTAGCCACCGTGACAACCCCAGAGCAGAGACCCATAGGTCCGGTACCGGGTACCCCTCGGCCCTGCGGCAGTGGGGGCGCGCCAGCTTGGCGTCACGAACAGGATGTACTTAAGCCTGAAGAATCAGGTCATGTGTGCCTTGGAACTGTGATTTGTTGTGCTTGGACTGTACTTTATTGAGAGACTGTGTATTGCTCTTTGCTGGGAGAAGTTCCCGCCAAAAGCTGCCGCCATTGCTACTTCGGAGAAGAAGGAGGGCGTGCCATGGGAGGAGACTACCAGAGTGGCGCGAGAAATGGCTACCGCCCCCTGCGCTTCTGGCTGCAAAGAGATGACCTGCCCCAAAGCAGAGGACAACCCCCTGATTTGCAATGGCGGGAAGCAGGAGATGGAGAAGCCCGGCCCTGTAGAAATGGCGGAGTCCGATGCATGCATTGCCGCCGATCAGCCGATCATGATGAAGAACAACGAGTGCCGGAACGGGGAAGGAGCAGTCCCGGTTTGCCCTCGTTCACCGGAGGCGGACCCGTGTCTCCTGCAGCCGGAGGATCCGAAGCCCCTGGAACAGATAGCGGAGCTGCGTCCACCAATCCCGACCTCGGAGTCAGTGGAGGAGGAACCACAGCGAGCGGAGCCGCGTTCGGGGACCGTATTGGAGAAGCCGCGGTCCGAGCAGCAGCTGACTCCAGCGTTCTTGTCAGCGGACCTGATCGACACCGGTGGAACCACATCAGACGCAGGTACGGCAGACACCCCTGCCTCCACGCTCGATCCCGCTCCCGCGACCGACCCTCCCCGCAGCAATAATCCTTCGTTCACCATCGAGCGGGTGGTCCTCGGCCCCAGTGCGATCGGGGAGTTGTTACCGCCACTACCAACCAGGTGGGGGGAGCCCATAGAGATGGACCCGGGTGGAGTGATGTTCCGGTGGGACACCCCCTGGGTTGAGCAGGATGGGGTTCCGGTGGATGGCCTCACCATCGCGATACTTACCTGGGACCAGTATAATCAATGCGTGCTCCAACACTGGAAACAGCGAAATGAAGTTGAACAACGGGAGACGCAACGCCAGAAGTTAGTGCAGGGCAGGAAGGACGTGGTAAAGCGAGGAAGGGTGTCGGCCTTCCACCCAAGGAAAGGATGGGGCTCTATACAGGAACCAGGCCTATCGACTGACGTCTTCGTTGCTAGTTATGACGTGGAAACTCCCTGCTGTGATCGGGATGGCGAACCATTGCGAGAAGGGGATCAGGTGACGTACACCCGTCACTGGAACGCACAAGGATGGCGTGCCCGGAATGTTCAGCGATGTGAGCCTGAGGGAGTGCCACCTGTGGCCCCAACCATGGTTGATCCAGGTCTGCCAGATCTCGTTACTGTCACCACTGCACGCTTTGTAGCAGCTCCTGAACTGGTCCACAGGGTCAGTTTTCAAATTCAAACCACGGGTGACCTGGTGGTCCCTGCGGGGCCTGCCCTTGGTATCCGTGCCACAGTAGCCGGGGGTCAGGGGCCAAGGCCACCTGAATAAGAATAAACCTCGGAAACCTGAAACTGTAAATAGTTAACTGTTTATTTCCTTGCTATGTTGCTGCTAAACCCGTCCAGGGTTATTCTTAAAGGGATCCCTCTGCTGACCCGGGATCCTTATTGTTTTGCATTTGTTTGATTTTTCTAAAAGTTTATTTGCACAAGTTAAAGAACTGCAGTAATCATGGACCGTGCATGATACAAACTCTTCCTTGTAAATAGTTTACACCTTCTTAAGGGTGTTTCCTACTGGTTTTACTTAAAGACTCTTTGTGAAGATACCTTTCCTACTGGTTTTATTTAAAGACTCTTTGCGAAGATACCATACCGGAGCTTTGCTGAGAAAGGACTGGTAGCTAGAGAAGAAGTGCTACCTCATAAAGACTCGGTCCCCTCTTAAAGGGGATGTTCGTGTGTTGCACTTAAAGAAATGGTATTGCTTTAAGACTGATAGATAACAATGATGTTTGATAAGAGAAAATCATAATGTTTACATATAAAAGTTATGTGTATTGAACTGGTTAACTGTAAAAAGAAATGTTGATAAGGTAATGGGGATAGAAGGTAAACCCTGAGTCCTCCATAGAAAGTTAAGAAGAGTTAATAACGTGTTACCGAGGACAGAGAGTGAACCCGTAGGGGTTAGGTGGTAGGTCCTCTTAAGAGTCATATGTAGATGGCTCAGTGCTTCCAAAATTGAAAGAATGTTATGTTCTATACCATGTATAGCAGTTGAAAAGGCAGTAGGTCCTGGCTGAACGGGACGGTCCTGTAATAGAAAGGAGAGGCAGTAGGTCTGGTGCCGATAGGACAGGCGGTCCTGCAGATTAAAAGAAGGAGAATGTAAAAGTTGATATGCCTTATAATGTGATTATAGGAAGGTCTTTGGTGGACTTAGAGTGTGTGTCCTCTAAAGACAATGTTAATGTATTATCTGAATGTTTTGCACTTAGTAGAATACCCGGTTGGGTAACAGGAGTTATTTATAGCCTGTAATTTATAATGTTTTGTAACGTTCAAGTGTCCTCACCTCCCATAAAGGGAAGCCTGTTCAAGTATGCTTATGTTATTGCACTCAACAAAAATTGTATGTCTTTTTGCTAAACTTGTATTGTTGTTTTCTTCCCAGTCCCGGAGTACTGTGTTTAACCAGGGGGGAGTGCAGCGGCCCAGAGTCCTGGTCGTTGCAGTACTGTGGCTCCGCCACTATGGGGAGCTATGGTACGTCCGATGGCACTGAAGGAGCTCATCTGATCAGGTATCACAGACACCAATACATTTCACAACTGGGCCTCCGGGGGGGAGCTAAGGGTGCTATTCATTAGGCCACTCCCCCACCATAGTGGGTAAACTGGGGGTCAGGCAGGAAGTTAGAGAGAAGCTGACTGGGTCGGAACCAGGCAACACCTTGTGGCAGAGGGTGTTGCAGGGGAAAGAGACAGTAGGGTCTCTGTCAGGGGTGGGATCCTGACAGAGGCTTGGCAACGAGAAAGAAAGCAACGGGACCGTGCCTGCACTGAGAAGCGGCGGTGCCCTAAGAAAGGACGAGAAGAGAGATATATTGTGCTGAGTGAGAAACGAGATCGAAGCAATAGGAGAATACCAGTAGGGGTGATGCTGTGAGAAGAGGGCAACATCCTACTGAGGCGCATAACCGGTGGCCGGAACGCCGAGGGAGTATTTCAATAGACAGCTTCAAGCAATACTCTAAACAGCGGCAGGACAGTCAGTCTCAGGCGGGCTGTCTCACCTAAATCACCTATGAAGTCTTGGGAGGCAATTGCGGGAGAGGGGCGTCTCTAGGGTCCCGGAAGAACTCCAGGCCTACCCGACAAACGGGTGCCGTTCTAACTGTAACATCAGGAAGGGACGGATGATTAGCAGAACATCATCTAATCGAGTTGTGAGGGAACTTAAGATACAGACACAACAGTTGTGGGGTACTTTCCGTAAGCACAGCAGGGGAGGACTACAACACATAGCGCTAAGAAGGAAGGCACTGATTTCCACTTGTGAGGAGAGCTCTGGAGGTGCCATTGGACCGGCCGGACTTGCGTAGCCTGGTAATCCGTATTCTGGACTGAGGACTCAGAGATCTCCAGTAAAGAGGTAAAGAGACTGCAACCTGGTGTCCTCGTTATTTACCGCGACCTGCACCCCACAATTGCACCGCATCACTGCAGCCTCACTACCGCTTCCACTGTCTACTTCTATCATCATCTCTGACTGTGCACCCCACGGCAGGGTCACGGACCGGGCCTAGCCACCGTGACAACCCCAGAGCAGAGACCCATAGGTCCGGTACCGGGTACCCCTCGGCCCTGCGGCAGTGGGGGCGCGCCATGCTCACAGCCCAACACCTTGCAGGATACTTGGCATTTGCCGCAGAACACAACGATTGGCAAATTCACCACTGGCACCCTGTGCTCTTCATGGATGAAAGCAGGTTCAAACTGAGCACATGTGACAGACATGACAGAGTCTGGAGACGCCATGGAGAGTGATCTGCCTGCAACATCCTTCAGCATGACCGGTTTGGCAGTGGGTCAGTAATGGTGTGGGGTGGCATTTATTTGGAGGGCTGCACAGCCCTCCATGTGCTTGCCAGAGGTAGCCTGACTGCCATTAGTTACCGAGATGAGATCCTCAGACCCCTTTTGAGGCCATTTGCTGGTGCGGTTTGCCCTGGGTTCCTCCTAATGCAGGACAATGCCAGACCTCATGTTGCTGGAGTGTGTCAGCAGTTCCTGCAAGATGAAGGCATTGAAGCTATGGACTGGCCCGCCCATTTCCTAGACCTGAATTCGATTGAACACATCGGGACATCATGTATCGCACCATCCACCGATGTCACGTTGCAGCACAGACTTTCCAGGAGTTGGCGGATGTTTTAGTCCACGTCTGGGAGGATATCCCTCAGGTAATCATCCACGGCCTCATCAGGAGCATGCCCAGGCATTGTAGGGAGATCATACAGGCACGTGGAGGCCAAACACACTGTTGAGCATCATTTCCTTGTCTTGAAGCATTTCTGCTGAAGTTGGATCAGCCTGTAACTTCATTTTCCACTTTGAATTTGAGCATCATTCCAACTCCAGACCTCCGTGGGATATTAGTTGTGATTAACGTTGATCATTTGTAGGTTTTATTGTTCTCAACACATTCCACTATGTAATGAATACAGATTTACAACTGGAATATTTCATTCAGTGATATCTAGGATGTGGGATTTTAGTGTTCCCTTTATTTATTGAGCAGTGTGTGTGTGTGTGTGTGTGTGTGTGTGTGTGTGTGTGTGTGTGTGTGTGTGTGTGTGTGTTTTGACGAATATTTCATTTGAAAACTATTTTTTAATGATAGAGAATTTACTGTATGTAAAAGCTCATGTTAAAAATCGCATTACAATTAGATAACAATTGCACTGCATACGGATGTCATATGGATACTGTGGGAATATAGCTCAACAGGGATCTTTGCTTTGGCCAAAGCAGGTGGCTATGGAGTCACATCGGACAGTAGCAGGCTAGCGAGTTCCACACAGGTATGCACCAGGCGTATTTATTGTACACATTTGCCGTACAATGTTACACATGCCAAACATGAAATAAAATGTCTAAGGCCGTCTGGCCACTAACTAACAATAAGTTTCTAACTACAAAAATACCTACACAATAACAGAGAAGTTCATGCAGCCTTACTGTGTCAGCTTCCCAGACCAGCAGATGAGAGACTGAGATCCCAGCAGCTCCTGATTATCAGCTGAAGCAGTCAGGAGTAGTGTTGAGCATTCCGATACCGCAAGTATCGGGTATCGGCCGATACTTGCGGGTATCGGAATTCCGATACCGAGATCCGATACTTTTGTGGTATCGGGTATCGGTATCGAAACAACATTAATGTGTAAAAGAAAGAATTAAAATAAAAAATATTGCTATACTCACCTCTCCGACGCAGCCTGGACCTCACCGAGGGAACCGGCAGCGTTCTTTGCTTAAAATGCGCGCGTTTACTTCCTTCCGTGACGTCATGTGGCCGCGACGCGACCAATCACAGCAAGCCGTGACGTAATTTTCAGGTCCTTAATGCCTAATTCTAGGCATTCAGGATTTTAAAATTACGTTCCGGCTTGTGATTGGTTGCGTGCCGCCCATGTGACCGCGACGTGACCAATCACAGCAAGCCGTGACGTAATTTAAGGTCCTTAATGCCTAATTCTAGGCATTCAGGATTTTAAAATTACGTTCCGGCTTGTGATTGGTCGCGTCGCCCATGTGACCGCGACGCGACCAATCACAGCAAGCCGTGACGTAATTTTCAGGTCCTTAATGCCTAATTCTAGGCATTCAGGATTTTAAAATTACGTTCCGGCTTGTGATTGGTCGCGTCGCGGTCACATGGGCGACGCGACCAATCACAAGCCGTGACGTCACGGGAGGCAGGAAACGCGAGCATTTTAAAATTACGTCACGGCTTGTGATTGGTTGCGTGCCGCTTCACAAGCCGGAACGTAATTTTAAAATGCACGCGTTTCCTGCCTCCCGTGACGTCACGGCTTGTAAATGGTCGCATCGCCCATGTGACCGCGACGCGACCAATCACAAGCCGGAACGTAATTTTAAAATGCGCGCGTTTCCTGCCTCCCGTGACGTCACGGCTTGTGATTGGTCGCGTCGCCCATGTGACCGCGACGCGACGAATCACAAGCCGGAACGTAATTTTAAAATGCGCGCGTTCCCTGCCTCCCGTGACGTCACGGCTTGTGATTGGTCGCGTCGCCCATGTGACCGCGACGCGACCAATCACAAGCCGGAACGGAATTTTAAAATGCGCGCGTTTCCTGCCTCCCGTGACGTCACGGCTTGTGATTGGTCGCGTCGCCCATGTGACCGCGCCGCGACCAATCACAAGCCGTGACGTCACGGAAGGAAGTAAACGCGCGCATTTTAAGCAAAGAGCGCTGCCGGTTCCCTCGGTGAGGTCCAGGCTGCGTCGGAGAGGTGAGTATAGCAATATTTTTTATTTTAATTCTTTCTTTTACACATTAATATGGATCCCAGGGCCTAAAGGAGAGTTTCCTCTCCTTCAGACCCTGGGAACCATCAGGGATACCGTCCGATACTTGAGTCCCATTGACTTATATTGGTATCGGGTATCGGTATCGGATTAGATCCGATACTTTGCCGGTATCGGCCGATACTTTCCGATACCGATACTTTCAAGTATCGGACGGTATCGCTCAACACTAGTCAGGAGACCAAAACCTGGGCTGCATGTGTGGAAGGGAAGCCTCAGTCCTTTCCACGCTGATCACTAAAGAAACCAGGACCGGATTACAGTGAAATAAACAGCTTCACAATCAATACTGGGAGACATATGAAATGAAAGGGGGAGAAACATATCTGTTTTCTAGTACTTCTCCCCTTGGTACCTCACACACCCCCATCCTCTGTTCGAGCCCGTAGGGTCGGACACGACGAGTCACTAAGCAGTGCGTTCTAGATAACGCATCTGCATTCCCGTGTGCTGCGCCCGCCCTGTGCTCAACGGAAAATTTAAATGGTTGCAATGCTAAGAACCAGCGTGTCACCCTCGCATTGCCCTCTTTTGCCCTGGCCATCCACGTTAGGGGTGAATGGTCCGTCACTAGCCTAAATTGGCGACCTAGCAAATAATAGCGTAAGGTGTATAGGGCCCATTTTACAGCCAGGGCTTCCCGCTCAACCACACTAATTCTTTTCTGCCTTTGTAAGCTTTCTGCTTAGATAGCCCACTGGGTGTTCTTCGCCATTCACTTCCTGTGACAACACTGCACCGAGGCCAACACCCGAGGCGTCCGTTTGGACAATAAACTCCCGTTTAAAGTCAGGGGCAACCAACACTGGTTGGTCACAGAGGACCGTTTTCAAATGTTGAAAAGCCTCCTCTGCTTCTGCGCTCCACTTTACTGTGATCGACTTCGACCCCTTGGTAAGATCTGTGAGAGGGGCCGCGATGGTGGCAAAATGTTTGATGAACCGCCTATAATAACCGACGATCCCTAAAAAAAAGCTCCAACTTGTTTTTTGGTGACCGGTTGTGGCCAATTCCGAATAGCGTCCACCTTATTGGTCTGTGGCTTTACGACTCCTCGCCCTATGCTATATCCCAGATAGCGAGCCTCTTCCAATCCCAAGGTACATTTCTTGGGATTGGCAGTCAACCCAGCAGTTTTTACCGAGTCTAAAACAGCTTGTACTTTTGACAAATGTGTGTCCCAGTCATCACTAAAGACAATGATATCTGTTGTGAATTTACCTTTTGGCTCCCTCTAGTGGCTACTAGTGATTTGACTCTGGGTATGTCATTCATCCCTTGTATGCTCACCTGGGTCGTTAGGTCAGGGGTGTTGCTATATAAGCTCCCTGGACCTTCAGTTCAATGCCTGGCAACGTTGATATCAGAGCTAATCTGTAGTGCTCTTGTCTACTGATCCTGGTTCCTGCTTGATTAAGCTAAGTCTGCTTCCTTGCTTTTTGCTATTTGTTTTGGTTTGCATTTTTGTCCAGCTTGTATATAATCTGTTTCCTGACCTTGCTGGAAGCTCTAGGGTGGCTGGTGTTCTCCCCCCGGGCCGTTAGACGGTTCGGGGGTTCTTGAATCTCCAGCGTGGATTTTGATAGGGTTTTTGTTGACCATATAAGTTATCTTACTACATTCTGCTATTAGTAAGTGGGCCTCTCTTTGCTAAAACCTAGTTCATCTCTGTGTTTGTCATTTCCTCTTACCTCACCGTTATTATTTGTGGGGGGCTACTATCCTACTTTTGGGGTCTATTCTCTGGAGGCAAGAGAGGTCTTGGTTTTCCTCTTCTAGGGGTAGTTAGTCCTCCGGCTGGCGCGAGACATCTAGCGACCAACGTAGGCATGTTCCCCGGCTACTGCTAGTGTTGGCGTTAGGAGTAGATATATGGTCAACCCAGTTACCACTGCCCTATGAGCTGGATTTTTGTACGTCGCAGACTTACTTGTTTCTCTGAGACCCTCGCCATTGGGGTCATAACAGTTTGCCAGGCCAGTATTAAATGTTAAATGCATTGCAGAAGCGGGATTATAAGAAAGAAAGTTCTGAGGTTTTTTTTCTCCCTCTCATTTTTTTTTTCTTTTCCCCTTTACCTCTGAGTGGCTTGTGTTTGCTGCAGACATGAATGTCCAGACCTTGATTACAAGTGTGGACCAGCTTGCTGCTCGTGTGCAGGGCATACAAGATTATGTTATCAGAAGTCCTATGTCAGAACCTAAGATACCGATTCCTGAACCGTTTTCCGGAGACCGATTTAAATTTAGAAATTTCAGGAATAATTGTAAATTGTTTTTGTCCCTGAAACCCTGTTCATCTGGAGACTCCGCTCAGCAAGTAAAAATTGTTATTTCTTTTTTACGGGGCGACCCTCAGGATTGGGCCTTCTCGCTGGCGCCAGGAGATCCGGCATTGGCTGACATTGATGCGTTTTTTCTGGCGCTCGGTTTGCTTTATGAGGAACCCAATCTTGAGATTCAGGCAGAAAAGGCCTTGCTGGCTATGTCTCAGGGCCAGGACGAGGCTGAAGTGTATTGCCAAAAATTTCGGAAATGGTCCGTGCTGACCCAGTGGAACGAGTGTGCATTGGCTGCTAATTTTAGAAATGGCCTTTCTGAAGCCATTAAGAATGTGATGGTGGGTTTTCCCATTCCCACAGGTCTGAATGATTCTATGGCCCTGGCTATTCAAATCGACCGGCGGTTGCGGGAGCGCAAAACCGCTAATTCCCTCATGGTGTTGTCTGAACAGACACCTGATTTAATGCAATGTGATAGAATCCTGACTAGAAATGAGCGGAAAATTCATAGACGCCAGAATGGCTTGTGTTACTACTGTGGTGATTCTACACATGTTATCTCAGCATGCTCTAAACGTCTTACTAAGGTTGTTAGTCCGGTCGCCATTGGTAATTTGCAACCTAAATTTATTCTATCTGTAACTTTGATTTGCTCACTGTCATCGTATCCTGTCATGGCGTTTGTGGACTCGGGTGCTGCCCTGAGCCTTATGGATCTGTCATTTGCCAAGCGCTGCGGATTTGTTCTTGAGCCATTGGAAAATCCTATCCCTCTTAGGGGTATTGATTCTACGCCATTGGCAAAAAATAAACCGCAGTTTTGGACACAGGTTACCATGTGCATGACTCCCGAACATCGGGAGGTAATACGTTTTCTTGTTCTGCATAAAATGCATGATTTGGTTGTTTTGGGTTTGCCATGGTTACAGACCCATAATCCAGTCTTGGACTGGAAGGCTAGGTCAGTGTCAAGTTGGGGCTGCCATGGAATTCATGGAGATTCCCTGCCCTTGTCTATTGCTTCTTCTACGCCTTCGGAAGTTCCGGCGTATTTGTCTGATTATCAGGATGTCTTCAGCGAATCTAAGTCCAGTGCACTGCCTCCTCATAGGGAATGTGACTGTGCAATAGATTTGATTCCTGGCAGTAAGTTTCCTAAGGGGAGACTGTTTAATCTGTCGGTACCTGAACATACCGCGATGGGTTCATATATCAAGGAGTCTCTTGAGAAGGGGCATATCCGTCCTTCTTCTTCCCCTCTTGGTGCGGGATTCTTTTTTGTGGCCAAAAAGGACGGATCTTTGAGGCCTTGTATTGACTATCGGCTTTTAAATAAGATCACTGTCAAATTTCAGTATCCTTTGCCGCTGTTGTCAGATTTGTTTGCCCGGATTAAAGGTGCCAAGTGGTTCACCAAGATAGACCTTCGTGGTGCGTACAACCTTGTGCGCATTAGGCAGGGCGATGAATGGAAAACCGCATTCAATACGCCCGAAGGTCATTTTGAGTACTTGGTGATGCCATTCGGTCTCTCTAATGCACCTTCAGTTTTTCAGTCCTTCATGCATGACATTTTCCGGAAGTATCTGGATAAATTTTTGATTGTTTATCTGGATGATATTCTGGTTTTTTCTGATGATTGGGACTCGCATGTGGAGCAGGTCAGGATGGTTTTTGAGATTCTGCGTGAAAATTCTTTGTTTGTAAAAGGCTCAAAGTGTCTCTTTGGTGTACAGAAGGTTCCCTTTTTGGGGTTCATTTTTTCCCCTTCTGCTGTGGAGATGGATCCAGTCAAGGTCCGAGCTATTCATGATTGGACTCAACCCTCGTCAGTTAAGAGTCTTCAGAAGTTCTTGGGTTTTGCTAACTTCTACCGTCGTTTTATCGCAAATTTCTCTAGCGTTGTTAAACCGCTGACGGATATCACCAAGAAAGGCACTGATGTAGCTAACTGGGCTCCTGCTGCCGTGGAGGCTTTCCAGGAGTTAAAACGCCGGTTTACTTCGGCGCCTGTTTTGTGCCAGCCTGACATCTCACTTCCCTTTCAGGTTGAGGTGGATGCTTCGGAGATTGGGGCAGGGGCCGTTTTGTCGCAGAGAGGCCCTGGTTGCTCTACTATGAGACCTTGTGCCTTTTTCTCTAGGAAGTTTTCGCCGGCAGAGCGAAATTATGATGTGGGCAATCGGGAGTTGTTGGCCATGAAGTGGGCATTTGAGGAGTGGCGTCATTGGCTCGAGGGTGCTAAGCATCGTGTGGTGGTCTTGACTGATCACAAAAATCTGATGTATCTCGAGTCTGCTAAACGCCTGAATCCTAGACAGGCCCACTGGTCATTGTTTTTCTCCCGTTTTGACTTTGTGGTCTCGTATTTACCAGGTTCTAAGAATGTGAAGGCCGATGCTCTGTCTAGGAGCTTTGTGCCTGATGCTCCTGGAGTCGCTGAACCTGTGGGTATTCTTAAGGAAGGAGTTATCGTGTCTGCTATTTCTCCAGATCTGCGACGTGTGTTGCAGAGATTTCAGGCTGGTAGGCCTGACTCTTGTCCACCTGACAGATTGTTTGTGCCTGCTAGATGGACCAGCAGAGTCATTTCCGAGGTTCATTCCTCGGTGTTGGCAGGGCACCCGGGAATTTTTGGCACCAGAGATCTGGTGGCCAGGTCCTTTTGGTGGCCTTCCTTGTCAAGGGATGTGCGGTCATTTGTACAGTCCTGTGGTACTTGTGCTCGAGCTAAGCCTTGCTGCTCTCGTGCCAGCGGGTTGCTCTTGCCCTTGCCTGTCCCGAAGAGACCTTGGACACACATCTCTATGGATTTCATTTCTGATCTTCCGGTGTCTCAGGGCATGTCTGTCATCTGGGTGATATGTGATCGTTTCTCCAAGATGGTCCATTTGGTTCCTTTGCCTAAGCTGCCCTCCTCTTCTGATCTGGTTCCTGTGTTCTTCCAGAGCGTGGTTCGTTTGCACGGCATTCCTGAGAATATTGTGTCGGACAGAGGATCCCAGTTTGTTTCCAGGTTCTGGCGATCCTTTTGTGGTAGGATGGGCATTGAGTTGTCGTTTTCATCCGCTTTCCATCCCCAGACTAACGGACAAACGGAGCGAACTAATCAGACTCTGGAGGCTTATTTGAGGTGTTTTGTCTCTTCTGATCAGGATGATTGGGTGACCTTCTTGCCGTTGGCTGAATTTGCCCTTAATAATCGGGCTAGTTCCGCCACCTTGGTTTCGCCATTTTTCTGCAACTCTGGTTTCCATCCTCGTTTTTCCTCGGGACATGTGGAGCCTTCTGACTGTCCTGGGGTGGATTCCGTGGTGGATAGGTTGCAGCGGATCTGGGGGCATGTGGTGGACAACTTGAAGTTGTCACAGGAGAAGGCTCAGCGTTTTGCCAACCGCCGCCGCGGTGTGGGTCCCCGACTTCGCGTTGGGGATTTGGTATGGCTGTCTTCTCGATTTGTTCCTATGAAGGTCTCCTCTCCCAAATTTAAGCCTCGCTTCATTGGTCCTTACAAGATATTGGAAATCATTAATCCTGTATCCTTTCGCCTGGATCTTCCGGTGTCGTTTGCCATCCACAACGTATTTCATAGGTCCTTGTTGCGGCGGTACGTTGTGCCTGTGGTTCCTTCTGCTGAGCCTCCTGCTCCGGTGTTGGTTGAGGGCGAGTTGGAGTACGTGGTGGAGAAGATCTTAGATTCTCGTCTCTCCAGGCGGAGGCTTCAGTACCTGGTCAAGTGGAAGGGCTATGGTCAGGAGGATAATTCCTGGGTGGTCGCCTCTGATGTGCATGCGGCCGATTTAGTTCGTGCCTTTCACGCCGCTCATCCTGATCGCCCTGGTGGTCTTGGTGAGGGTTCGGTGACCCCTCACTAAGGGGGGGGGTACTGTTGTGAATTTACCTTTTGGCTCCCTCTAGTGGCTACTAGTGATTTGACTCTGGGTATGTCATTCATCCCTTGTATGCTCACCTGGGTCGTTAGGTCAGGGGTGTTGCTATATAAGCTCCCTGGACCTTCAGTTCAATGCCTGGCAACGTTGATATCAGAGCTAATCTGTAGTGCTCTTGTCTACTGATACTGGTTCCTGCTTGATTAAGCTAAGTCTGCTTCCTTGCTTTTTGCTATTTGTTTTGGTTTGCATTTTTGTCCAGCTTGTATATAATCTGTTTCCTGACCTTGCTGGAAGCTCTAGGGTGGCTGGTGTTCTCCCCCCGGGCCGTTAGACGGTTCGGGGGTTCTTGAATCTCCAGCGTGGATTTTGATAGGGTTTTTGTTGACCATATAAGTTATCTTACTACATTCTGCAATTAGTAAGTGGGCCTCTCTTTGCTAAAACCTAGTTCATCTCTGTGTTTGTCATTTCCTCTTACCTCACCGTTATTATTTGTGGGGGGCTACTATCCTACTTTTGGGGTCTATTCTCTGGAGGCAAGAGAGGTCTTTGTTTTCCTCTTCTAGGGGTAGTTAGTCCTCCGGCTGGCGCGAGACATCTAGCGACCAACGTAGGCATGTTCCCCGGCTACTGCTAGTGTTGGCGTTAGGAGTAGATATATGGTCAACCCAGTTACCACTGCCCTATGAGCTGGATTTTTGTACGTCGCAGACTTACTTGTTTCTCTGAGACCCTCGCCATTGGGGTCATGACAGATATCGTCCAAGTATGCGGACGCATAGTGGACATGGGGTTTTAGGACAATATCCATTAGACGTTGGAAGGTGGCTGCAGCACCATGCAACCCAAATGGCATATCACGGTACTGGAACAGTCCCTGAGGCGTTACAAAGGCCGTTTTCTCTTTGGCTGAATCCGTGAGGGGAATCTGCCAATAACCATTTGTTAAGTCAATAGTGGATATGTACCTGGCGAACCCAGTATCTCTATAAGTTCGTCAACTCTCGGCATCGGGTAGGCATCGAATTTCGATACCTCATTTAGTTTCCGAAAATCATTACAAAACCGAATAGTCCCATCGGGCTTGGGCACCAACACAATTGGGCTAGCCCACCCACTCCGGGACTCCTCAATGACTCCCAGCTCTAACATTTTCTCAACTTCTTGGGCAATGGCTTGTCTCCGAGCCTCCGGAATTCGATATGGTTTTAGCCGTACCCGCGCCTGTGGATCAGTAACAATATCATGTTTAATTAAGTGAGTACGGCCAGGAAGTTCTGCGAAAACCTCTGCGTTTTTCTGTATGAATTCCTTGGTCTCTCGTTTTCGACTTTCGGACAGTGTCTCTGCAATACCCACTTCGGGCAGTGTTACCTGGGGGACATTTACCAAAGATGGTGGTGCCCTTCGAGGTCCATCACCAAGGGCAGCTCCTGCCATTAGACTCTCCCTGTCCCGCCAGGCCTTAAGCAAGTTTATGTGGTAGATTTGCTCAGTTTTCCTCTTGTCTGGTTGATGTATCTTATAATTCACTTCACCTACTCTCTCCAACACCTCGTATGGGCCCTGCCACTTCGCAAGAAATTTATTTTCTACAGTAGGTACTAATACTAACACCCTGTCTCCGGGTTGAAAGACTCGTGTTCTAGCCGCTCGGTTGTATACCGTGCTCTGGGCATGTTGTGCATGTTCTAAACATTCCTTGACTATTGGCATGACTGCCTCAATTCTATCTTGCATAAGCATTACGTGTTCAATTACACTACGATAACTACGATAAGGAGTCACCTCTTGTTCCCAAGTCTCTATAGCAATATCTAATAGGGCTCTAGGACTCCGCCCATAAACTAACTCAAAAGGTGAAAAGCCTGTGGAGGATTGGGGTACTTCACGTATAGCGAACAGGAGATACGGTAAGAGAGCATCCCAATCCCTCCCGTCCTTATCTACCACCCTTTTCAACATTCCCTTCAGGGTTTTATTAAATCGCTCCACCAATCCGTAAGTCTGAGGGTGATATACTGAAGTACGCAAGTGGGAGATTTTTAGTAGTTTACATAAGTCTTTAAGTATACGAGACATAAAGGGGGTCCCCTGATCCGTTAGTATTTCCTTCGGAATGCCGGTGCGAGAAAACATTAACAAGCTCCTTTGAAATTGCTTTCGCATTGGCATTCCGCAGGGGTACTGCTTCAGGGTAACGAGTGGCATAATCTAGTACTACCAAAATGTACTGATGACCCCTGGCAGATTTAACTAGTGGACCAACTATATCCATTGCTACCCTCTCGAAGGGCATCTCTATTATTGGTAAGGGCACAAGGGGGCTTCTAAAATGTGACATAGGTGCGGTCAATTGATACGTAGGACAGGACTGACAATACTGGGTCACGTCTCCCGCTAGACCCGGCCAAAAGAAACGTTGTAGAATACGGTGTTTTGTTTTTTCTGCGGCCAGGTGTCCCCCCAAGGGATGTTTATGGGCCAGTTCCAAAACTACCTGGCGGAAGGACTTGGGCACCACTAGTTGTTCTACCACCACACCTCGTACTTTGTCTATGTGATACAGCATATCCTGTTGCACCGCCACATGTGGGAACTCATTTTGAGCCCCTGGGTACAATGGTCTTCCTTCAGAGACCTTTACATTTTCCCATGCCCTTGCCAGAGTAGGATCCTGGTGTTGAGCGGTCCCGAATTTACCACGGGCCACCTCAAGACCTGGCATTTCTATAGGCTCCTCTAGTTCATCTGCGTCGCCTGCATATACAGCCAGAGGAGAGTCTACAGATTCTGGAGTTTCCTCTGAGATGGGCCCCCCTTCATCTTGCTGCAATGGCTCAGGGGTTAGCTCCACGGCATTGTCCTCAACTAGACTGTTCATGCCATTTTTAAGGCTCCACAAGTCCCAAAATAAGGGAAAGTCTCTCCCCAATATTACATCATGTCCCATAGACTTTAGGACTGCCTCTTGGTGTCTTTTGGTTCCTACTGGCGTGGCAAGGGTGACCCAGGCAGTGGGGTAGTTTTTTATATCGCCATGGATGCAACTAATGCCCACGGTTAAGTTCGTTAGGGCTCTAGGGTCCACCAGACTGGCATGTACCAGAGTTACTTGACTGCCAGAATCCAAGACGGCATTCACACTATGACCGTCGATCTCAAGGCAAGACACATGTCGTTCATTTCCTGTGAGGACCTCTGCAACACAGACCGACTGTACATATAACGAAAGACGCTTCATAGCGTTACAGTCCATTGGCTCTGTAGTCATTGGGCAGTTAGCTGCTACATGGCCGAGCCCGCGACATCGCCAACACTGTATAGGCCCTTGCCTCCTCGTTGGGGACCCCAGATAAGGTCTGCTGGCTTGCTGTGAGACCGTACCGCCTCCACAGTCCTTTGTAGGTCTGCTACCCTTTATTGCAAGGTTCTCTTCTTTTGAAGATGAAGTAGGTTTCACAGAATTTTCTGGCGATTTATTGGGAGCGCAGCGAGGTGATAGCGTCCCTTGGAGTAAGCTTTCAGAAGCATTGTAGCGTTCGACCATATTCACCAACTGGTCGGCTGTAGATGGGTCACCCTGACCAACCCACCTCTGTATCTTAGCGGGTAAGGACCGCAGGTACTTGTCTAGAACAACCCGTTCCACCATCTCTGCGGATGTCAAAGTCTCTGGTTGCAGCCATTTTTTTACTAGATGGATGAGATCATGCATTTGTGAGCGGGCTGGCTGATGCTCCACAAAAGTCCACAAGTGTACCCTCTGTGCTCGTACATATGTGTTTACTCCCAGCCTCGCCAGGATTTCACCTTTTAATTTGGTGTAGTCCATAGCATCCACTCCACTTAAATCGTAATAGGCCTTTTGTGGATCTCCGCTCAGAAATGGAGCAACCACTTCAGCCCATCTGTCCACCGGTAAATGCTCACGTTCTGCAATACGTTCAAATACGGTGAGATACGCTTCTACATCATCGTCAGCAGTCATTTTAAGCAAAGTCTTTTGTACGGCTTTCTGTGCACTAGCAACACTTTGTGCACGATCCCTCTCATCTTGGGGCTGCCGAAGCAAAGCCTGCTTTATTGCATTCAATTGCTCTTGCTGAATCTGATTTTGCTGGTCCAGGGCTTGCTGGAAGTAAGTATTAGTCTGCTGTTGTTGAACATTTGCCTGCAGTAACTGTTTCACTAGTTCCTCCATATTACTGGACTCTTGGCTCTTCAAAAGCACAGAAGCTTTCAGCCAGGACATACACAGAGCACTTTCTCTGCAGTCACAGTCCAATAGCCACAATTGCCCGCATTCGAAACACCATTTGTGGGAATATAGCTCAACAGGGATCTTTGCTTTGGCCCAAGCAGGTGGCTATGGAGTCACAACGGACAGTAGCAGGCTAGCGAGTTCCACACAGGTATGCACCAGGCGTATTTATTGTACACATTTGCCGTACAATGTTACACGTGCCAAACATGAAATAAAATATCTAAGGCCGTCTGGCCCCTAACTAACAATAAGTTTCTAACTAGAAAAATACCTACACAATAGCAGAGAAGTTCATGTAGCCTTACTGTGTCAGCTTCCCAGACCAACAGATGAGAGACTGAGATCCCAGCAGCTCCTGATTATCAGCTGAAGCAGTCAGGAGACCAAAACCTGGACTGCATGTGTGGAAGAGAAGCCTCAGTCCTTTCCACGCTGATCACTAAAGAAACCAGGACCGGATTACAGTGAAATAAACAGCTTCACAATCAATACTGGGAGACATATGAAATGAAACGGGGAGAAACATATCTGTTTTCTAGTACTTCTCCCCTTGGTACCTCACAATACATAGGTGTGAGAAAATAGCATTATCGCATTGCAAACGGATTACACACGGATGACCATTACACTCCTGTGACTCTCAGCAGGGAGACTCGGACCGATTTTCCATATGTTAAGTGTGACCCTGGCCTTACTCATAGGCTAACTGAGGCATAAGTAACAATCCAACATATATACATTGTCTAAACATAAGGACAATTATAATAGGTTAGAACAAAGTCAACGCCCATAAGTTGGAACCTGTGTCTGTGAGAGAGGAACGCACATAATGGTAATAGAATAAAAGCAATGCACGCACTGAAGTGCACATAAGATCCACATTCTAATGGTCAGAACTCAGAAGTAAAAAAAAAAAAAAAAAATGTAAACAAAAGCATAAAATGTATGAAAAGGCACAAAAATGTTTCTACCCTATATAAAGACAAAAAAAAAAACCTTACAGACTTGGATGGAAAAAATGGAGGCTACACTATGACAAGAACTGGCACCGGAAAACATTAGGTGGAAGATGTAACATGAAACATATACATTTCAGGAAACGTGGAAAAACCTCAGAAAAAGAAATGAATGCAAAACACAAGATCATTCCCAGATCAAAAGATATAAACAAAGTCACAAACCACAGATGCTTTGGTGACCGTGCAAACAATGTGCACTGCCCATACTTTTATAATGAGAGAGAAAAAAAATCATGGGAAAAACCTAGAAAAATAAATGAATTAAAAAAACTGCAAAAATTGGAAACAAAATCATTATATAAAAAATATCACAAATGATAAATGCATTGATGACCGTAATTGTCCTTATGTTTAGACAATGTATACTAGACTATAAGCTGACCCGAGTATAAGCCGAGGCACCTAATTTTGCCACGGAAAACTGGGTAAGCTTATTGACTCGAGTATAAGCTGGGTACGAATTGTTCCCTCATCCCTATCCTGCTCTGTGTGGTTCCCCCCCGTCCTGTCCTGCTCTGTGTGGCTCCACTGGTCCCCTCATTGTATGCGTGGCTCCCCCTTCCACCCCCATCATGCGTGGATCCCCCGTCCTCCCTCATCATATGTGTGGCTCCCCGTCATATGAGTGGCTCCCCCTTCCTCCCCTCATCATATGCGTGGCTTCCCCGTAACATGCGTAGCTCCCCCATCATATGCATGGCTCTCTCGGTCCCCTCGTTGTGTGCGTGGCTCCCCGTCATACTCACCCTCCTTGGTGCATTGCTGCACGTCCCTGCATCTCAGTTGTCCCAGCATGGCACTGGCAGCTCTCCTGTGCTGAGCGGTCACGTGGTACCGCTCATTAAGGTAATGAATATGCCCTCCACACCTATGGGAGTGGAGTCGCGTCCATATTCATTACGTTAATGTGCGGTACCACGTGGCCGCTCAAAACCAGAAGAGCTGCTGCGCCAGGACAACGGAGATGCAGGGACGTTCAGCGACGGACCGAAGAAGGTGAGTATGATGTCACAGCTGCCGGTTCCTGCCGCTGCTCCTCCGCTCCCCTCCCCTGCTGACTTTCTGGGACAATGACTCGTGTATGAGCCGAGGGGGACATTTTAAGCACAAAAAAAGTGCTGAAAATCTCAGCTTATGCACGAGTATATACGGTATGTTGGATTGTTATACTTGTGCCTCAGTTAGCCTATGAAACGAGTCAGGTACGAGAGCTCGCATTTAATGTTTTAACTACATTTGAATAAAGAATCCATTTTTATCCCTGGATGGTTGTACCAGAATCTTTTACCCTTCGCCACGACAGCACCCATTTACTAAACTCATGTGGGGTGCTGTCGTGGACTCATTAAAAGAGCATTACCGGTGAGTAATCCGGCTTTTCTCCATTTTTCGTCTACCTTCTTTTGATCACCAGTGGAAACTGCACCCTCAGGTGGAACTCTGTGCCAAATTTCCAGCTACACATTCTCAGCGTGGTAAGCTCCTTTGTCCCTCTCCCTGCTTCTCACCATGATGGGAGATGTAGTCTCTCATGAGCCGCCATCTATTTGCTCAAACTTAAAATAAAAAAATAAAACATTTTAAAATAATTAAATACATAAGCAAATAAAATACACATTATACTCCCCTAACATCAAATCCCCAATGCCCTTGTCTCCTATAAAAAAAAAAAGTAAAATAAAAAAACATGGCTCCTGTAAACAATTAAAAATAATAACCATATATTCTATCTGACATAGTCTACATAATTAGCTCCACATATGTCCTATGCCAATCACTTGGGCACTCCACAATATCATACACAACTAATCCCACTTTTATTAATGTGAGAAGAAAGAAGCGATCCCATATATAAAATTAATGTTTATTGATGTTAATTTAAAAACTTACAGAATAAAAAAGCAAAATTACCGTAGGGGACACCATAATACCAGGCAATACATAAATTAATCATAAATAGCCACACAACAATACCGGTGGTTAACTATACTGAACTAAGACAGCAGTCTGGTTTACCAATCAATGCCCAATGACATCATAAATCAAAGAAGGTGGTCTATTGGTACACATAATTCCTCATACCTACGCGCGTCGGGGTGAGGGGACGCCATCATCATAAGGTAATATGCTTAATTTCGTTTTGGACTATTGTTGAGTGGATTCAGATACTGTTCTTTGGCGGCCTTATAGGGTGGTCTCTGAGTATCTCGTATTATAGTACTGCCTGTATATTAAGCCATTTGGCTAATACTTAAGTTATACATTGTTTAAGGGCAGCGTAGGTATGAGGAATTATGTGTACCAATAGACCACCTTCTTTGATTTATGATGTCATTGGGCATTGATTGGTAAACCAGAATGCGGTCTTAGTTCAGTATAGTTAACCACCGGTATTGTTGTGTGGCTATTTATGATTAATTTATGTATTGCCTGGTATTATGGTGTCCCCTACGGTAATTTTGCTTTTTTATTCTGTAAGTTTTTAAATTAACATCAATAAACATTAATTTTATATATGGGATCGCTTCTTTCTTCTCACATTAATAAAAGTGGGATTAGTTGTGTATAGTCTACATAATACAGAGTGTCCCACGGCGATATCACTTGTAGAACAGCCACAACCGGCTGCTGCCTACATGCTCACAGGAGCGTCATCCCTCCCACATTGTATATTGCTTAGCTACCGTGAGAGAGGTCACATAAGTTCATCAGCTGATGAGCGCCGGTGATTTCACAGCACCACTGCTGCATGAGAAAGTTCACCGGAGCTCATCACCTTACTCGGTAAGGTGATTTCTGTATAGCAGGGGTGCTCAATAGTGATGAGCGAGTATGCTCGTTGCTTGGGTGGTCTCCAAGTATTTGTTAGTGCTCGACTCGTACTGGTTCTATTCTCCTTTGTGCTGTGATCTCACTTCTCTACAATAAACCTCGCTTCGTGTCCTTTCTAAGAAGCCTGCCGCTTTATCCTACAGGCACGGCTCCATAACAATCTGTCCTTTTCGCTAGGCCACTGTCGGGATCCTACCCCTGACAGGTCCTCTCCCGAACTCTCCCGGGCTGCTTTCTCCCTAACTTCCTGTCCAACCCCCAGTTTTACCATAGCGTGAGGAGTGGCCTACTAGATAGAACCACTCCCCCTGGTGGCCGGAGTGTGAAGTGTAGTGTGTGTGTGATACCTGGTCAGGTGAACTCCTTTAGTGCAATCAGATGTAACATCACTCCCCTTAGTGGCAGAGCGACATTACTGCAACAACCAGGACTCTGGGGCGCTGCAAAAGCAGCGCTGCTCTGTAGGTCATTGGGTCTAATAGATGCTTTGGCACTGCACTTTTTCTCTCCATAGCACTGACTGAGAGCTATGTTTCTGCAAATGAGAAGCGGTAATAAACCACTTCTGTCTTTTCCTCAGGGTTCGTGTGTATGCCTGCAGTAGACTGCAAAGCCCAAAGTTAAAAGAAAAAGCAGGCAAACATGGGGACTAGAGAAAGAAGCCAGAATGAAATACACACTGACACTGCTGACTCCAATTACCTGCATGACTGCTGATTCCAATTATCTGCATGAAGTACAGGAGATGATGAGCTCCCCAAGTCATAGTGACATGCTCAGAATGCGGAGCACTGTATACTGATGACCATAGGAGGATGTGACAGAGGAGGCGTATCCTGAAGCAGGAGGAGCAATGGTGGCAGTGACTGTAATATAGTGAAGAACACTTGGCCCAGAGACTGAGGCAGTGGCACAAAGGCCCAAATCCTGGACTGTCCTACGATATCCGGGATAGTTTGGACCTATGATTTTACTGGAGCACTCTAAAGGTCCCCTTAGAAATAAAACGAACGTCTTCCAAACTCACCAGTATGGAGAAGTTCAGCCCATAGGCCAATGTGTATGGGGGCGCCCGATTTTCCCCTTAAATATAATATCGGGGTAGATAGGAATATGTCATGTCTGATTTCAGAATCCTGATTCTTTAGTTCTCATGGAGAGAAGCCGCTGCCAGGATAAGTCTGACACCGACTGTCTCGAGCCCTCCTGTGTATGGGAGAGTTGGATGAGATAGCTGGCGGCTGAACAATCAACCAAACCATTTATTACAATAATCATGAAGCACCAATATTTCCAATGATGGTGAGCAGGTGGTCCCAACTCTCCCAAGGCACCCTACGGATGCCCTTTTTGGACCACTCCAAAATACAATTACCACAAGAAAACGGAGCAAAAAAGTCCACTTAAACATAATTATATAAAAATATTCAAAAATGTTTATTAAAGTCACCTTAATACATCAATATATAAATCATAAATGTATAAAGTACAAAAATGTGCATGCGGTCAGCACAGACATAAGGCAGGAGGCATTACAAGGAGACAGCGTCGGACTGGGGTGTCTGGGGCCCACCAGAGGAATGGACTCTAGGGGCCCACCCTACAGCTATATGCAAATATCTGTCATTATAGTGGAGCATCGGCTGTAAAACACCGGCGGCTGCCGCACATCTACCGTGTGCCCCAATAACTGGGATGTATAATTACGGTAGTTTACATTAATGTGGTTCTTGGTAAAACAAGTTATCACTGATCCATGGGCTCCACAGGATTGGTGATCGCTTAGATCCGACCATTAGAAACTGGGGAAGTTTTATCCCTGACAGGACACTTTTATCACTATTTTAAAATGCAGCGGCAGGTGGGATTTCTGACCGCAGCTCCATTCATTCTCTTTGGGGCTTCCAGAAAAAAGCAAGTGCAGCCACTGAGGGAATGAATGGATCAGTGATCTAGTCGGACATGCCACTCCAGTCTAATGGGGATAAAAAGTTCCACATTTTGCTGAGTGGGTCCAAGCAGTCAGACCCCCACCAATCAATATGTTATCACTTATCCTGTGGAGAGGTGATTACTTTTTTCCACAGGAAACCCCTGTAAGTGCATCTCTGCCGCTGTGTACAAAGCATTAAAACTCTAATGGAAATAAAGAATCTTCTCCTAATTAATATCAGAGAGAACAAATGACCGCCATACACAACACAATCCACTATACCAAGACCAATATTACCACATACAGGAAGAAATACCACCACACCATGACCAGACCACATAGTGACCGAATAATACTACATACAAGGGACAAATACCACCGCACCATGTCAAGACCACATATTACCACCACTTGGCGACCAAATAGCACATACAAGGGACAAATACCACAACACCATTTCCAGACCACATATTACCACCACATAGTGACTGAATACTACAATACTGATCAGAAATAAAAAACAAACAAAAAAAAAACAATACTATCACCATAAGGCTGCTGTCACACTAGCAGTATTTGGTCAGTATTTTACATCCGTATTTGTAAGCCAAAACCAGGAGTGGAACAATTTGAGGAAAAGTATAATAGAAACATGTGCACCACTTCTGCATTTATCACCCACTTCTGGTTTTGGCTTACAAATACTGATGTAAAATACTGACCAAATACTGAATGTGTGACGGCAGCCTCAGTGACATTATACACAGGAGATCTGTACTTAGTATGCAGTGTCTGTGTAGAGGTAATACAGAGATCACTGGTGGTATTATACACAGGAGCTCTGTATATAATGAATAGGTAATACAGTGATCACTGGTGACATTATACACAGGAGCTCTGTATATAGTATACAGTGTATAGTGTCAGTGTATAGGTAACACTGACTCACCAGTGACGTCTCTAGGTGAAGTCCTTCATCTTTCATCCAGCACAGACCGCCATCATTTCTTCCAGCCAGGACTCATTTCTGCAGGAAATAACACAGTTATCTCGAGCTCCGCTTGCAGAACACATTACTTAATTTTTCACAACTTCTACATTACACCACATGAAGAAAAAAAGGCGACATAGTGTCACTCTACACAGTAACAGGACCGCCCCCCCAATTAAAACAGTATACTCAAAAAATAAAATAAATACATCACTGCAGTAATAATATCCCTTAACTAGTGTTGAGCATTCCGATACTGCAAGTATCGGGTATCGGCCGATACTTGCTGTATCGGAATTTCCGATACCGAGATCCGATATTTTTGTGATATCGGGTATCGGGTATCGCAACAACATTAATGTAATAATGTGTAAAAAAGAGAATTAAAATAAAAAATATCGCTATACTCACCTGTCCGACGCAGCCGGGACCTCAGCGAGGGAACCGGCAGCGTTGTTTGTTTAAATTTCGCGCTTTTACTTGGTTACGTGAAGTCCCGGCTTGTGATTGGTCAGGGCGGCCATGTTGCCGGGACGCGGACCAATCACAGCAAGCCGTGACGAAATTACGTCACGGCTTGCTGTGATTGGTCCGCGTCCCGGCAACATGGCCGCCATTAACCAATCACAAGCCGTGACGTCACGGGAGGCTGGACATGCGCGTATTTTGAAAAGCGCACGTGTCCAGCCTCCAGTGACGTCCCGGCAACATGGCCGCCATTAACCAATCACAAGCCGTGACGTCACGGGAGGCTGGACATGCGCGTATTTTGAAAAGCGCGCGTGTCCAGCCTCCAGTGACGTCCCGGCAACATGGCCGCCATTAACCAATCACAAGCCGGGACGTCACGGGAGGCTGGACATGCGCGTATTTTGAAAAGCGCGCGTGTCCAGCCTCCAGTGACGTCCCGGCAACATGGCCGCCATTAACCAATCAGAAGCCGTGACGTCACGGGAGGCTGGACATGCGCGTATTTTGAAAAGCGCGCGTGTCCAGCCTCCAGTGACGTCCCGGCAACATGGCCGCCATTAACCAATCACAAGCCGGGACGTCACGGGAGGCTGGACATGCGCGTATTTTGAAAAGCGCGCGTGTCCAGCCTCCAGTGACGTCCCGGCAACATGGCCGCCATTAACCAATCACAAGCCGGGACGTCACGGGAGGCTGGACATGCGCGTATTTTGAAAAGCGCGCGTGTCCAGCCTCCCGTGACGTCACGGCTTGTGATTGGTTAATGGCGGCCATGTTGCCGGGACGCGGACCAATCACAGCAAGCCGTGACGTAATTTCGTCACGGCTTGCTGTGATTGGTCCGCGTCCCGGCAACATGGCGCCGTGACCAATCATAAGCCGGGACGTCACTGGAGGCTGGACACGCGCGCTTTTCAAAATACGCGCATGTCCAGCCTCCCGTGACGTCACGGCTTGTGATTGGTTAATGGCGGCCATGTTGCCGGGACTCGGACCAATCACAGCAAGCCGTGACGTAATTTCGTCACGGCTTGCTGTGATTGGTCCGCGTCCCGGCAACATGGCCGCCCTGACCAATCACAAGCCGGGACCTCACGTAACCAAGTAAAAGCGCGAATTTTAAACAAACAACGCTGCCGGTTCCCTCGCTGAGGTCCCGGCTGCGTCGGAGGGTGAGTATAGCGATATTTTTTATTTTAATTCTTTCTTTTACACATTAATATGGTTCCCAGGGCCTGAAGGAGAGTTTCCTCTCCTTCAGACCCTGGGAACCATCAGGAATACCGTCCGATACCTGAGTCCCATTGACTTGTATTGGTATCGGGTATCGGTATCGGATTGGATCCGATACTTTGCCGGTATCGGCCGATACTTTCCGATACCGATACTTTCAAGTATCGGACGGTATCGCTCAACACTACCCTTAACCCCTTCCCGACCCATGACGCCACGTAGGCATCATGAAAACCCGTGCCAATCCGACCCATGACGCCTATGTGGCATGGAATGATCGCGTCCCTGCAGATCGGGTGAAAGGGTTAACTCCTATTTTACCCAATCTACAGAGACAGGGGGAGTGGTGCTTCAGCCCAGGGGGGGTGGCTTCACCCCCCCGTGGCTACGATCGCTCTGATTGGCTGTTGAAAGTGAAACTGCCAATCGGAGCGATTTGTAATATTTCACCTAAAAAAACTGGTGAAATATTACAATCCAGCCATGGCCGATGCTGCAATATCATTGGCCATGGCTGGAAAACCTGATCTGCCCCCCCCACACCCCCACACCCACCGATCGCCCCCCCAGTCCTCCGTTATGGGGTCCGGTCCCCTCCGTCCGCCTGCCCGCTCCCCCGTCCTCCTGTCCGCTCCCTCCTTGCTCAGATCCACCCCCCCTGTGCTCCGATCACCCCCCCTGTGCTCCGATCCACCCCCCCACCACCCCTTCATACTTACCGATCCTCCCGGTGTCTGTACGTCTCCTCGCTGGGCGCCGCCATCTTCCAAATTGGCGGGCGCATGCTCAGTGCGCCCGCCGAATCTGCCAGCCGGCAGATTCGTTCCATGTACATTTTGATCACTGTGATAAAACCTCACAGTGATCAAAATAATAAAAAATAGTAAATGACCCCCCCCCCTTTATCACCCCCATAGGTAGGGACAATAATAAAAAAAAGAAAATATATTTTTTTTCTTTTTCCACTAGGGTTAGGGTTAGAACTAGGGTTAGAACTAAGGTTAGAACTAGGGTTAGAACTAGGGTTAGGGTTAGGGGTAGGGTTAGGGTATGTGCACACAGTGCAGATTTGGCCGCGGATCCGCAGCGGATTGGCCGCGGATCCGCAGCGGATTGGCCGCGGATCCGCAGCGGATTCGTAGCAGTTTTCCATCAGGTTTACAGTACCATGTGCACCTATGGAAAACCAAATCCGCTGTGCCCATGGTGCGGAAAATTCCGTGCGGAAACGCTGCGTTGTATTTTCCACAGCATGTCAATTCTTTGTGTGGTTTCTGCAGCGTTTTACACCAGTTCCTCAATAGGAATCCGCAGGTGAAATTCGCACAAAAAAACACTGGAAATCCGCTGTAAATCTGCAGGTAAAACGCAGTGCCTTTTACCTGCAGATTTTTCAAAAATCGTGCGGAAAAATCTCACACGAATCCGCAACGTGGGCACATAGCCTTAGGGTTGGAATTAGAGTTAGGGTTGGAATTAGGGCTAGGGTTGGAAATAGGGTTAAGATTAGGCTTGTGGTTAGGGTTACAGATAGGGTTAGGAGTGTGTTGGGGTTACAGTTGTGGTTAGGGTTGGGATTAGGGTTAGCGGTGTGTTGGGGTTAGTGTTGAAGTTAGAATTGAGGGGTTTCCACTGTTTGGGCACATCAGGGGTCTCCAAACGCAACATGGCACCGCCATTGATTCCAGCCAATCTTGCTTTCAAAAAGTCAAATGGTGCTCCCTCCCTTCCAAGCCCCGACGTGCGCCCAAACAGTGGCTTACCCCCACATATGGGGTACCAGCGTACTCAGGACAAACTGGGCAACAACTGTTGGGGTCCAATTTCTCCTATTACCCTTGCAAAAATAAAGAATTACTTGCTAAAACATAATTTTTGAGGAAAGAACAATTATTTTTTATTTTCACGGCTCTGCGTTATAAACTTCTGAGAAGCACTTGGGGGTTCAAAGTGCTCACCACACATCTAGATAAGTTCTTTGGGGGGGTATAGTTTCCAAAATTGGGTCACTTGTGGGGTGTTTCTACTGTTTAGGCACATCAGGGGCTCTGCAAATGCAACGTGACGCCCGCAGACCATTCCATCAAAGTCTGCATTTCAAATGTCACTACTTCCCTTCCGAGCCCTGACGTGCGCCCAAACAGTGGTTTACCCCCACATGTGGGGTACCAGCGTACTCACAACAAACTGGGCAACAAATATTGGGGTCCAATTTCTCCTGATACCCTTGTGAAAATAAAAAATTGCTTGCTAAAACATCTTTTTTGAGGACAGAAAAATGATTTTTTATTTTCACGGCTCTGCGTTGTAAACTTCTGTGAAGCACTTGGGGGTTGAACGTGCTCACCACACATCTAGATAAGTTCCTTGGGGGGTCTAGTTTCCAAAGTGGGGTCACTTGTGGGGAGTTCCTACTGTTTAGGCACATCACGGGCTCTGCAAACGCAATGTGACGCCCGCAGAGCATTCCATCAAAGTCTGCATTTCAAAACGTCACTACTTCCCTTCCAAACCCCGACGTGTGCCAAAACAGTGGTTTACCCCCACATATGGGGTATCAGCGTACTCAGGAGAAACTGGACAACAACTTTTGGGGTCCAATTTCTCCTGTTACCCTTGGGAAAATAAAAAATTGTGGGCTAAAAAATCATTTTTGAGAAAAGAAAAATTATTTTTTTATTTTCATGGCTCTGCGTTATAAACTTCTGTGAAGCACTTGGGGGTTCAAAGTGCTCACTATGAATCTAGATTAGTTCCTTGGGAGGTCTAATTTCCAAAATGGGGTCACTTGTGTGGGAGCTCCAATGTTTAGGCACACAGGGGGCTCTCCAAACGCGACATGGTGTCCGCTAATGATTGAAGCTAATTTTCCATTCAAAAAGCCAAATGGCGTGCCTTCCCTTCCGAGCCCTGCCGTGCGCCCAAACAGTGGTTTACCCCCACATATGGGGTATCATCGTACTCAGGACAAACTGGACAACGACATTTGGGGTCCAATTTCTCCTATTACCCTTGGGAAAATAAAAAAATTGTTGCGAAAAGATCATTTTTGAGGAAAGAAAAATAATTTTTTATTTTCATGGCTCTGCATTATAAACTTCTGTGAAGCACTTGGGGGTTCAAAGTGCTCACTATGCATCTAGATAAGTTCCTTGGGTGTCTAGTTTCCAAAATGGGGTCACTTGTAGGGGAGCTCCAATGTTTAGGCACACAGGGGCTCTCCAAACGCTAACGATTGGAGCTAATTTTCCATTCAAAAAGTCAAATGGCGCGCCTTCCCTTCCGAGCCTTGCCTTGCACCCAAACAGTGGTTTACCCCCACATATGAGGTATCGGCGTACTCAGGAGAAATTGCCCAACAAATTTTAGGATCCATTTTATCCTGTTGCCCATGTGAAAATGAAAAAATTGAGGCTAAAATACATTTTGTGTGAAAAAAAAGTACTTTTTCATTTTTACGGATCAATTTGTGAAGCACCTGAGGGTTTAAAGTGCTCACTATGCTTCTAGATAAGTTCCTTGGGGGGTCTAGTTTCCAAAATGGGGTCACATGTGGGGGAGCTCCAATGTTTAGGCACACGGGGGCTTTCCAAAGGCGACATGGTGTCCGCTAAAGATTGGAGCCAATTTTTCATTCAAAAAGTCAAATGGCGCTCCTTCCCTTCCGAGCCCTGCCGTGCGCCCAAACAGTGCTTTACCCCCACATATGAGGTATCAGCGTACTCAGGACAAATTGGACAACAAAGTTCTTGGTCCAGTTTCTCCTTTTACCCTTGGGAAAATAAAAAATTTTTTGCAAAAAGATCATTTTTGTGACTAAAAAGTTAAATGTTAATTTATTCCTTCCATGTTGCTTCTGCTGCTGTGAAACACCTGAAGGGTTAATAAACTTCTTGAATGTGGTTTTGAGCACCTTGAGGGGTGCAGTTTTTAGAATGGTGTCACTTGGGTATTTTCAGCCATATAGAACCCTCAAACTGACTTCAAATGTGAGGTGGTCCCTAAAAAAAATGGTTTTGTAAATTTTGTTGTAAAAATGAAAAATCACTGGTCAAATTTTAACCCTTATAACTTCCTAGCAAAAAAAAAAATTTGTTTCCAAAATTATGCTGATGTAAAGCAGACATGTGGGAAATGTTATTTATTAAGTATTTTGTGTCACATAACTCTCTGGTTTAACAGAATAAAAATTCAAAATGTGAAAATTGCAAAATTTTCAAAATTTTCGCCAAATTTCCGTTTTTTTCACAAATAAACTCAGAAATTATCGACCTAAATTTACCACTAACATGAAGCCCAATATGTCATGAAAAAACAATCTCAGAATCGCTAGGATCCGTTGAAGCGTTCCTGAGTTATTAACTCATAAAGGGACACTGGTCAGAATTGCAAAAAACGGCAAGGTCATTAAGGCCAAAATAGGCTGGGTCATGAAGGGGTTAATTAGCCCCTATGGTAATAATATTCCCCACCCTGGCCCCGTTTATCTCATTCCTGGCTCCAGCCATATGTTCTCGCATCCTGCCCTCATGAGTATCCATTCTACCCCATATGATCTCCCCATCCTGCCCCATCTGTCTCCATCGTATCCATCCTGCCCCATGATCCAATCCTGCCCCATGTCTTTCATTCTGCCCCGTGTCTCCAATCATGCCCTGTATCTACATTCTGCCCATGCCTCCAGTCCTGCCCCCAGTGTGTCCGGCATTCTGCCCCCAGTGTGTCTGGCATTCTGCCCCCAGTGTGTCCGGCATTCTGCCCCCAGTGTGTCCGGCATTCTGCCCCCAGTGTGTCCGGCATTCTGCCCCCAGTGTGTCCGGCATTCTGCCCCCAGTGTGTCCGGCATTCTGCCCCAGTGTGTGTCCAGCATTCTGCCCCCAGTGTGTGTCCAGCATTCTGCCCCCAGTGTGTCTCCAGCATTCTGCCCCAGTGTGTGTCCAGCATTCTGCCCCCAGTGTGTCTCCAGCATTCTGCCCCCAGTGTGTCTCCAGCATTCTGCCCCAGTGTGTGTCCAGCATTCTGCCACAGTGTGTCTCCAGCATTCTGCCCCCCCAGCGTCCCCCTCTGCTCCAGGAGCCCCCACTGCTCCAGGGCCCCCCCTCGGCCGCCTGGAGCAGTGGGGGCCCCTGGAGCAGTGGGGGCCCTGCCAGCAGGTGTCAGTGCCTGGGCCCACCGGAGGATCCTCCGGGTCTCCGGTGGGCCAGTCCGAGCCTGGACCCAGACCAACATGACAACTTCTTCCAGCCAGGACTCGTCTGCAGAGAATACAACAAAGACATTTGACTTCTCACATTTCCAGAATGGCACCATCTATTCTCAACCGGCACAAATGCCTCATCCTACGGATACCCAAATACTGAGCCACTGCTGCCGTATGTGTCCCTATTACTACACCTGCTGTTTGGCACAATAACAGCGCTCCTCTTAGTGCCCCACATAATACTGCAAACCCCTGTGCCCCTTAAATAGTAATAATGCCTCCTTTCTGCCCTCTATGAAAAAATATTAATGCTCTGTGCAAAGGCCTTAAAAAAAACAGTGTTCAAATTTTGCCCCTTTGACGGCCACAATACTCGTACTTGCGTAACAATAATGCTTAACATTTGATAATATCCCCAGAGTCTCGCAATGTACAGCTCCTCTATATACAGTATGGTGGTCCCACAGCTTCTTTACACAGCATATGGTGGGTCCACAGCTCTTTTATACAGAGTACGATGTCCCTAAGGCACCTTTATACAGAATATGATGTCCTCATAGATTCCTTATACACAGTATAATGGTCCTAACAAAAGCTCTCTCACTGTATCATGGCCCCCACAGTAGGACCCACAATGTATAATGGCCTCCACGCTGTATAATGGTTCTCATGCTATATACTGGCCTTCACAGTACTCCCCACACTAGCCACCATTTCTGTTCCAAATGGGATGGGAATGATGGCTTAGGAGTGTAGTGATCTGGAATCAGTCTGCTGGGGTTGTTTTTTATGGGTCGGCTTTGGCATATTAGTTTCAGTGAAGGGAAGTCCTAATTCTTCAGTATAGAATAAATTATGGACAAATATATGCTTCCAACATTGTGGGAACAGTTTGAATAAGGTCCTTTTCTGTCCCAGCACGGCTATGCTCCAGTGCACAAAGCAAGGTCCATAAAGGCAAGGTTGGGGGGAGTTTGGTTTGGAAGAACCTGACTGTCCGCACAGAGTCTGAACCTCAACCAACACCTTTGGGATGAACTAGAATATAGATTGCTAGCCCTGACCCATCCAGCATCAGTGTCTGACGTTACAAATAATCTTCTGAATGAAGGAGCAAAAAATCCCAAAGACTCCTCCAAAATCTTCGGGGACCAACCCCAGCCAAATTAATGCCTATGGATTTAGAGTGGGATGTTACAAAATTCTATATCCCTATACTTATGTCCATACAGTGGATATGTATAAGAACAATACAAGTTAAAAAATAGGATTATAACAAGCTTCTGCATATATGTTTTCATGGATCTGTGTGCGTGGAGGTGTTTATCATTTGTAACAATTTACTGTATCAGATTATTTATATTACAGACTATTATAAACCCTCCATAGACTTTATTACGCATTATTATCTTGGATCTCATTGGCTGCAGGGCTTGTTCTAGCACATTCTTTAATGTTGTGACATCACAGGATCGTCGCCATGGTCACCTCTGGCCTGGATATTATGACATCATGAGGAATATATAAGCAACCGCTCACCCAGAATTCCGTTGAGGGTTGTTCCGTAGGAGTTTAGTAGTGAGTATGTGCGTGTTATACCCCTGTCCTGTCCTGTCATTATTCCACATTTCCTAGCTGTAAAAGGTTCTGATTTCTTATGTCAAGCTTCCTCTACTTCCCAATTCTAATATCCTGTACATTTTTATTTAGAAAACTTTATATTTGTTAATCATCTAGTAATATGTACTATTGATACAATTGGTATTTAATGTTAGGCTACTTATAAGGAATTCTCTCTCTCTCTAATTCAGATATTTGCAGTTATTTATTTGTGAAAAATGACGCGCAAAAATTGGAACACAATCTATGTAAGTCCGAAATTAGAAAAGCCATAGAATTCAGAATAGTGATTGTAATGCTATCTCTATACATGGATATAAAAATTATTTTCTGTTGTCTGATGTCCGTTCTTCACGTACAGACAACTGCCTGGACCAATCAGGTCAACACGATTAGGACAATACCAAACCTTCATTTTTTTAATTTAAAGTGGCAAAAAAATTCTGAATTTCATAAAAGCCCCCAGGAAATAGCCTGAGTCGCCATTTTCAAATACCAGTAACATTTTTATTTTTTGGATAATGGAGAAGTGTGAGGTCTTGGGTTTTTTTGGGTAGTGAGCGGATGTTTTTATTGATAGTTACAAAGCTTTTATAGATTTTTAATGCATTTTTTTATTGTAGCAACAAAAAACAAGCAATTTTGGTATTTTAAGTTTTTTTTCTACTTTACAGTTTTTACAGATTGGATCAATATTATATTTTCATATTGGACTTTTCTGAACACGTCGATACCAAATATGTGCATATTTTTTTCATTTTTTTAACTGTTTAATTTTAACAGGGTGATTCAAATTTTTTATTTATTTTTTTTACATTTTTAAAAACTTTTTTTTTTTTAATTTACTTATTTTATTTATTAGTTCCCTTACAGGACTTGAAGCTGCGATCGTCTGATCGCTTGTACTATATACAGCAGTATTGTGGTATATAGGAACAATCACTGTCTTCTATGCCCAACTACTGGCTGGATGTCACATAAGGTCGTCACATGACCGGCGCAGGAGGTAGAGGCGGGGTGAAGGGGAGATGAGGGCATTTAGCCGACCCCTGCCTGTCATAGCAACCCATCGGCTCCCTGTGATCACATCACGCTTAAATGTCGCTGTCAGCAACTGACAGCGGCATTGAACAGGTTAACAGCGGCAATCGGTGGTCACGTTAATTACTGCTGTAAGGGTATGTGCACATGTTTTTTGAGGTGCAGAAACGCTGCAGATCCGCAATTGATTTATAGTACAATGTAAATCAATGAGAAAAAAAAATGCTGTGCACACTTTGCGAAAATCCGCTGCAGAAACGCTGCAGAAACGCACAAAAGTAGTGACATGCACTTCTTTGAAATCTGCAGCGTTTCGGCGCAGATTTTTCTGCACCATGTGCACAGCTTTATTTTTTTTCACATTGATTTACATTGTACTGTAAATCACAGTGCAGTTCTGCAGCTTTTTTGCAGCAGAAAAATCTGCTGCAGTTCTGCACCAATTCTGCATCGTGTGCACATACCCTTAGGTGTCAGCTCTGGCAACGTCAGCTCTGGCAACGTCAGCTCTGGCAACGTCAGCTCCGGCAACTGAATGTTGTGAGGTGGGCACTGGGAGGGCATTTAGAGGCATTGTACTGAGTGAGAAGGAGCACCTTGTTTCATTAAACTGTGGGGGCGTCATAGCGCCAAGGGGATGCCTTAGGGCAACATACTGCATGGGGGGGTGGGGTGCAACATTTTAGAATATCATGTGAAGGTACATCATAATGTATGGGTGTTGGGGGTGTTCTATGGGTGGGAATGCATCACTGGGGGCATTGTGAGGGTTACACTCGGGAATTTATACTGTGGGGGTGGGGCATATACGGAGCTCTTCTACTGTGATAGAAGACTAAGGGCCCTCACAATACATGACCTTTTTGATCCTTCAAAGTTCCCAAATTATTGCGCAACTCCAAGCTGTTCCAAAATTTAGCAACTTTTCAAAGACTCAGCCGGGCAGCAAGACTCCCAGCCGGGCAGCAAGACTCCCAGCCGGGCAGCCAGACTCCCAGCCGGGCAGCAAGACTCCCAGCCGGGCAGCAAGACTACCAGCCGGGCAGCAAGACTACCAGCCGGGCAGCAAGACTCCCAGCCGGGCAGCAAGACTCTCAGCCGTGCAGCAAGACTCTCAGCCGTGCAGCAAGACTCTCAGCCGTGCAGCAAGACTCTCAGCCGTGCAGCAAGACTCTCAGCCGTGCAGCAAGACTCTCAGCCGTGCAGCAAGACTCTCAGCCGTGCAGCAAGACTCCCAGCCGTGCAGCAAGACTCCCAGCCGTGCAGCAAGACTCCCAGCCGTGCAGCAAGACTCCCAGCCGTGCAGCAAGACTCCCAGCCGTGCAGCAAGACTCCCAGCCGTGCAGCAAGACTCCCAGCCGTGCAGCAAGACTCCCAGCCGTGCAGCAAGACTCCCAGCCGTGCAGCAAGTCTCCCAGCCGGGCAGCAAGACTCCCAGCCGGGCAGCAAGACTCCCAGCCGTGCAGCAAGACTCTCAGCCGTGCAGCAAGACTCTCAGCCGTGCAGCAAGACTCTCAGCCGTGCAGCAAGACTCTCAGCCTGAAGGCAAGACTCCCAGCCGTGCAGCAAGACTCCCAGCCGTGCAGCAAGACTCCCAGCCGTGCAGCAAGTCTCCCAGCCGGGCAGCAAGACTCCCAGCCGGGCAGCAAGACTCCCAGCCGGGCAGCAAGACTCCCAGCCGGGCAGCAAGACTCCCAGCCGGGCAGCAAGACTCCCAGCCGGGCAGCCAGACTCCCAGCCGGGCAGCAAGACTCCCAGCCGGGCAGCAAGACTCTCAGCCGGGCAGCAAGACTCCCAGCCGGGCAGCAAGACTCCCAGCCGGGCAGCAAGACTCCCAGCCGGGCAGCAAGACTCCCAGCCGGGCAGCAAGACTCCCAGCCGGGCAGCAAGACTCCCAGCCGGGCAACAAGACTCTCAGCCGTGCAGCAAGACTCTCAGCCGTGCAGCAAGACTCTCAGCCGTGCAGCAAGACTCTCAGCCGTGCAGCAAGACTCCCAGCCGTGCAGCAAGACTCCCAGCCGTGCAGCAAGACTCCCAGCCGTGCAGCAAGACTCCCAGCCGTGCAGCAAGACTCCCAGCCGTGCAGCAAGACTCCCAGCCGTGCAGCAAGTCTCCCAGCCGGGCAGCAAGTCTCCCAGCCGGGCAGCAAGTCTCCCAGCCGGGCAGCAAGACTCCCAGCGGGGCAGCAAGACTCCCAGCGGGGCAGCAAGACTCCCAGCCGGGCAGCAAGACTCCCAGCCGGGCAGCAAGACTCCCAGCCGGGCAGCAATACTCTCAGCCGTGCAGCAAGACTACCAGCCGTGCAGCAAGACTACCAGCCGTGCAGCAAGACTCCCAGCCTGGCAGCAAGACTCCCAGCCGGGCAGCAAGACTCCCAGCCGGGCAGCCAGACTCCCAGCCGGGCAGCCAGACTCCCAGCCGGGCAGCCAGACTCCCAGCCGGGCAGCAAGACTCCCAGCCGGGCAGCAAGACTCCCAGCCGGGCAGCAAGACTCCCAGCCGGGCAGCAAGACTCCCAGCCGGGCAGCAAGACTCTCAGCCGTGCAGCAAGACTCTCAGCCGTGCAGCAAGACTCTCAGCCGTGCAGCAAGACTCTCAGCCGTGCAGCAAGACTCTCAGCCGTGCAGCAAGACTCTCAGCCGTGCAGCAAGACTCTCAGCCGTGCAGCAAGACTCTCAGCCGTGCAGCAAGACTCTCAGCCGTGCAGCAAGACTCTCAGCCGTGCAGCAAGACTCCCAGCCGTGCAGCAAGACTCCCAGCCGTGCAGCAAGACTCCCAGCCGTGCAGCAAGACTCCCAGCCGTGCAGCAAGACTCCCAGCCGTGCAGCAAGACTCCCAGCCGTGCAGCAAGACTCCCAGCCGTGCAGCAAGACTCCCAGCCGTGCAGCAAGACTCCCAGCCGGGCAGCAAGACTCCCAGCCGTGCAGCAAGACTCCCAGCCGGGCAGCAAGACTCCCAGCCGGGCAGCAAGACTCCCAGCCGGGCAGCAAGACTCCCAGCCGGGCAGCAATACTCTCAGCCGTGCAGCAAGACTACCAGCCGTGCAGCAAGACTCCCAGCCTGGCAGCAAGACTCCCAGCCGGGCAGCCAGACTCCCAGCCGGGCAGCCAGACTCCCAGCCGGGCAGCCAGACTCCCAGCCGGGCAGCCAGACTCCCAGCCGGGCAGCCAGACTCCCAGCCGGGCAGCCAGACTCCCAGCCGGGCAGCCAGACTCCCAGCCGGGCAGCAAGACTCCCAGCCGGGCAGCAAGACTCCCAGCCGGGCAGCAAGACTCCCAGCCGGGCAGCAAGACTCCCAGCCGGGCAGCAAGACTCTCAGCCGTGCAGCAAGACTCTCAGCCGTGCAGCAAGACTCTCAGCCGTGCAGCAAGACTCTCAGCCGTGCAGCAAGACTCTCAGCCGTGCAGCAAGACTCTCAGCCGTGCAGCAAGACTCTCAGCCGTGCAGCAAGACTCTCAGCCGTGCAGCAAGACTCTCAGCCGTGCAGCAAGATTCTCAGCCGTGCAGCAAGACTCTCAGCCGTGCAGCAAGACTCTCAGCCGTGCAGCAAGACTCTCAGCCGTGCAGCAAGACTCTCAGCCGTGCAGCAAGACTTTCAGCCGTGCAGCAAGACTCTCAGCCGTGCAGCAAGACTCTCAGCCGTGCAGCAAGACTCTCAGCCGTGCAGCAAGACTCTCAGCCGTGCAGCAAGACTCTCAGCCTGAAGGCAAGACTCCCAGCCGTGCAGCAAGACTCCCAGCCGTGCAGCAAGACTCCCAGCCGTGCAAGTCTCCCAGCCGGGCAGCAAGACTCCCAGCCGGGCAGCAAGACTCCCAGCCGGGCAGCAAGACTCCCAGCCGGGCAGCCAGACTCCCAGCCGGGCAGCCAGACTCCCAGCCGGGCAGCAAGACTCCCAGCCGGGCAGCAAGACTCCCAGCCGGGCAGCAAGTCTCCCAGCCGGGCAGCAAGACTCCCAGCCGGGCAGCAAGACTCCCAGCCGGGCAGCAAGACTCCCAGCCGGGCAGCAAGACTCTCAGCCGTGCAGCAAGACTCTCAGCCGTGCAGCAAGACTCCCAGCCGTGCAGCAAGACTCCCAGCCGTGCAGCAAGACTCCCAGCCGGGCAGCAAGACTCCCAGCCGGGCAGCAAGACTCCCAGCCGGGCAGCAAGTCTCCCAGCCGGGCAGCAAGTCTCCCAGCCGGGCAGCAAGACTCCCAGCCGGGCAGCAAGACTCCCAGCCGGGCAGCAAGACTCCCAGCCGGGCAGCAAGACTCCCAGCCGGGCAGCAAGACTCCCAGCCGGGCAGCAAGACTCCCAGCCGGGCAGCAATACTCCCAGCCGGGCAGCAATACTCTCAGCCGTGCAGCAAGACTACCAGCCGTGCAGCAAGACTCCCAGCCGTGCAGCAAGACTCCCAGCCGTGCAGCAAGACTCCCAGCCGTTCAGCAAGACTCCCAGCCGTGCAGCAAGACTCCCAGCCATGCAGCAAGACTCCAAACCGTGCAGCAAGACTCGCAGCCGTGCAGCAAGACTCGCAGCCGTGCAGCAAGACTCCCAGCCGTGCAGCAAGACTCCCAGCCGTGCAGCAAGACTCCCAGCCGTGCAGCAAGACTCCCAGCCGTGCAGCAAGACTCCCAGCCGTGCAGCCAGCCATGCAGCAAGACTCCCAGCCGTGCAGCAAGACTCCCAGCCGTGCAGCAAGACTCCCAACCGTGCAGCAAGACTCCCAGCCGTGCAGCAAGACTCCCAGCCGTGCAGCAAGACTCCCAGCCGTGCAGCAAGACTCCCAGCCGTGCAGCAAGACTCCCAGCCGTGCAGCAAGTCTCCCAGCCGTGCAGCAAGACTCCCAGCCGTGCAGCAAGACTCCCAGCCGTGCAGCAAGACTCCCAGCCGTGCAGCAACACTCCCAGCCGTGCAGCAACACTCCCAGCCGTGCAGCAACACTCCCAGCCGTGCAGCAACACTCCCAGCCGTGCAGCAAGACTCCCAGCCGTGCAGAAAGACTCCCAGCCGTGCAGCAAGACTCCCAGCCGTGCAGCAAGACTCCCAGCCGTGCAGCAAGACTCCCAGCCGTGCAGCAAGACTCCCAGCCGTGCAGCAAGACTCCCATCCGTGCAGCAAGACTCCCATCCGTGCAGCAAGACTCCCATCCGTGCAGCAAGACTCCCAGCCGTGCAGCAAGACTCCCAGCCTTGCAGCAAGACTCCCAGCCGTGCAGCAAGACTCCCAGCCGTGCAGCAAGTCTCCCAGCCGTGCAGCAAGTCTCCCAGCCGTGCAGCAAGACTCCCAGCCGTGCAGCAAGACTCTCAGCCGTGCAGCAAGACTCCCAGCCGTGCAGCAAGACTCCCAGCCGTGCAGCAAGACTCCCAGCCGTGCAGCAAGACTCCCAGCCGTGCAGCAAGTCTCCCAGCCGGGCAGCAAGACTCCCAGCCGGGCAGCAAGACTCCCAGCCGGGCAGCAAGACTCCCAGCCGGGCAGCAAGACTCCCAGCTGGGCAGCCAGACTCCCAGCCGGGCAGCAAGACTCCCAGCCGGGCAGCAAGACTCTCAGCCGGGCAGCAAGACTCCCAGCCGGGCAGCAAGACTCCCAGCCGGGCAGCAAGACTCCCAGCCGGGCAGCAAGACTCCCAGCCGGGCAGCAAGACTCCCAGCCGGGCAGCAAGACTCCCAGCCGGGCAACAAGACTCTCAGCCGTGCAGCAAGACTCTCAGCCGTGCAGCAAGACTCTCAGCCGTGCAGCAAGACTCTCAGCCGTGCAGCAAGACTCTCAGCCGTGCAGCAAGACTCCCAGCCGTGCAGCAAGACTCCCAGCCCTGCAGCAAGACTCCCAGCCGTGCAGCAAGACTCCCAGCCGTGCAGCAAGACTCCCAGCCGTGCAGCAAGACTCCCAGCCGTGCAGCAAGTCTCCCAGCCGGGCAGCAAGTCTCCCAGCCGGGCAGCAAGACTCCCAGCCGGGCAGCAAGACTCCCAGCGGGGCAGCAAGACTCCCAGCCGGGCAGCAAGACTCCCAGCCGGGCAGCAAGACTCCCAGCCGGGCAGCAATACTCTCAGCCGTGCAGCAAGACTACCAGCCGTGCAGCAAGACTACCAGCCGTGCAGCAAGACTCCCAGCCTGGCAGCAAGACTCCCAGCCGGGCAGCAAGACTCCCAGCCGGGCAGCCAGACTCCCAGCCGGGCAGCCAGACTCCCAGCCGGGCAGCCAGACTCCCAGCCGGGCAGCCAGACTCCCAGCCGGGCAGCAAGACTCCCAGCCGGGCAGCAAGACTCCCAGCCGGGCAGCAAGACTCCCAGCCGGGCAGCAAGACTCTCAGCCGTGCAGCAAGACTCTCAGCCGTGCAGCAAGACTCTCAGCCGTGCAGCAAGACTCTCAGCCGTGCAGCAAGACTCTCAGCCGTGCAGCAAGACTCTCAGCCGTGCAGCAAGACTCTCAGCCGTGCAGCAAGACTCTCAGCCGTGCAGCAAGACTCTCAGCCGTGCAGCAAGACTCTCAGCCGTGCAGCAAGACTCCCAGCCGTGCAGCAAGACTCCCAGCCGTGCAGCAAGACTCCCAGCCGTGCAGCAAGACTCCCAGCCGTGCAGCAAGACTCCCAGCCGTGCAGCAAGACTCCCAGCCGTGCAGCAAGACTCCCAGCCGTGCAGCAAGACTCCCAGCCGTGCAGCAAGACTCCCAGCCGGGCAGCAAGTCTCCCAGCCGTGCAGCAAGACTCCCAGCCGGGCAGCAAGACTCCCAGCCGGGCAGCAAGACTCCCAGCCGGGCAGCAAGACTCCCAGCCGGGCAGCAATACTCTCAGCCGTGCAGCAAGACTACCAGCCGTGCAGCAAGACTCCCAGCCTGGCAGCAAGACTCCCAGCCGGGCAGCCAGACTCCCAGCCGGGCAGCCAGACTCCCAGCCGGGCAGCCAGACTCCCAGCCGGGCAGCCAGACTCCCAGCCGGGCAGCCAGACTCCCAGCCGGGCAGCCAGACTCCCAGCCGGGCAGCCAGACTCCCAGCCGGGCAGCAAGACTCCCAGCCGGGCAGCAAGACTCCCAGCCGGGCAGCAAGACTCCCAGCCGGGCAGCAAGACTCTCAGCCGTGCAGCAAGACTCTCAGCCGTGCAGCAAGACTCTCAGCCGTGCAGCAAGACTCTCAGCCGTGCAGCAAGATTCTCAGCCGTGCAGCAAGACTCTCAGCCGTGCAGCAAGACTCTCAGCCGTGCAGCAAGACTCTCAGCCGTGCAGCAAGACTCTCAGCCGTGCAGCAAGACTTTCAGCCGTGCAGCAAGACTCTCAGCCGTGCAGCAAGACTCTCAGCCGTGCAGCAAGACTCTCAGCCGTGCAGCAAGACTCTCAGCCGTGCAGCAAGACTCTCAGCCTGAAGGCAAGACTCCCAGCCGTGCAGCAAGACTCCCAGCCGTGCAGCAAGACTCCCAGCCGTGCAGCAAGTCTCCCAGCCGGGCAGCAAGACTCCCAGCCGGGCAGCAAGACTCCCAGCCGGGCAGCAAGACTCCCAGCCGGGCAGCCAGACTCCCAGCTGGGCAGCCAGACTCCCAGCCGGGCAGCAAGACTCCCAGCCGGGCAGCAAGACTCCCAGCCGGGCAGCAAGTCTCCCAGCCGGGCAGCAAGACTCCCAGCCGGGCAGCAAGACTCCCAGCCGGGCAGCAAGACTCCCAGCCGGGCAGCAAGACTCTCAGCCGTGCAGCAAGACTCTCAGCCGTGCAGCAAGACTCCCAGCCGTGCAGCAAGACTCCCAGCCGTGCAGCAAGACTCCCAGCCGGGCAGCAAGACTCCCAGCCGGGCAGCAAGACTCCCAGCCGGGCAGCAAGTCTCCCAGCCGGGCAGCAAGTCTCCCAGCCGGGCAGCAAGACTCCCAGCCGGGCAGCAAGACTCCCAGCCGGGCAGCAAGACTCCCAGCCGGGCAGCAAGACTCCCAGCCGGGCAGCAAGACTCCCAGCCGGGCAGCAAGACTCCCAGCCGGGCAGCAATACTCCCAGCCGGGCAGCAATACTCTCAGCCGTGCAGCAAGACTACCAGCCGTGCAGCAAGACTCCCAGCCGTGCAGCAAGACTCCCAGCCGTGCAGCAAGACTCCCAGCCGTTCAGCAAGACTCCCAGCCGTGCAGCAAGACTCCCAGCCGTGCAGCAAGACTCCAAACCGTGCAGCAAGACTCGCAGCCGTGCAGCAAGACTCGCAGCCGTGCAGCAAGACTCCCAGCCGTGCAGCAAGACTCCCAGCCGTGCAGCAAGACTCCCAGCCGTGCAGCAAGACTCCCAGCCGTGCAGCAAGACTCCCAGCCGTGCAGCCAGCCATGCAGCAAGACTCCCAGCCGTGCAGCAAGACTCCCAGCCGTGCAGCAAGACTCCCAACCGTGCAGCAAGACTCCCAGCCGTGCAGCAAGACTCCCAGCCGTGCAGCAAGACTCCCAGCCGTGCAGCAAGACTCCCAGCCGTGCAGCAAGACTCCCAGCCGTGCAGCAAGTCTCCCAGCCGTGCAGCAAGACTCCCAGCCGTGCAGCAAGACTCCCAGCCGTGCAGCAAGACTCCCAGCCGTGCAGCAACACTCCCAGCCGTGCAGCAACACTCCCAGCCGTGCAGCAACACTCCCAGCCGTGCAGCAACACTCCCAGCCGTGCAGCAAGACTCCCAGCCATGCAGAAAGACTCCCAGCCGTGCAGCAAGACTCCCAGCCGTGCAGCAAGACTCCCAGCCGTGCAGCAAGACTCCCAGCCGTGCAGCAAGACTCCCATCCGTGCAGCAAGACTCCCATCCGTGCAGCAAGACTCCCATCCGTGCAGCAAGACTCCCAGCCGTGCAGCAAGACTCCCAGCCTTGCAGCAAGACTCCCAGCCGTGCAGCAAGACTCCCAGCCGTGCAGCAAGTCTCCCAGCCGTGCAGCAAGTCTCCCAGCCGTGCAGCAAGACTCCCAGCCGTGCAGCAAGACTCTCAGCCGTGCAGCAAGACTCCCAGCCGTGCAGCAAGACTCCCAGCCGTGCAGCAAGACTCCCAGCCGTGCAGCAAGACTCCCAGCCGTGCAGCAAGACTCCCAGCCGTGCAGCAAGACTCTCAGCCGTGCAGCAAGACTCCCAGCCGTGCAGCAAGACTCCCAGCCGTGCAGCAAGACTCCCAGCCGTGCAGCAAGACTCCCAGCCGTGCAGCAAGACTCCCAGCCGTGCAGCAAGACTCCCAGCCGTGCAGCAAGACTCCCAGCCGGCAATAAATATTTTTAAAATCTTTGGCTTCTCTTTTTTTTTTTTCATCATTCTCATATACCATAATCCAAAATCCAATTAAAAAAGCAGTATCCAACCAAGTATGATAAATCAAGCAATATGGGCTCTCATGGGAGATATGCAAAATCCTAGAGAGACAAATGAAAGGGTAAACAAAATCCAATATTAAAATCACACATTTATTCAAAATACTTTAAAATATAATTCCATATAGAATAGTAACAAGCAAAATGTTCCTTACTAATGTTAGGGCACAGTGGTGTCAAAACCAATTGAATATCTAGTGTGGATCATCAGAATTCACACTTTAGGCACACTCTAAATGATTAGTCTTTTAAGTGTATTTAGTGAGTATTAGCACAAAAATTTGTCATATGCATGATTGTGAACACGTAACAAGAAAAGACCTCAACATAATTCCATTATATATAGAAACATATTAATATTGTCAGAGTACGTAAGGTGCAATTTTGGTATAATAAACCTCCTGGTGGAAATAAAATAAAAATAAATGAGGAAGAAGTGTAAGTATAAATGTATGCTGGTGCATAGTACCTCTAAATTATACTATGGGAATAAAAGTAAAAATTATCTAAACATTGCCAAAGTGCACTTGTTAAAGTCAAATAGCCCAAACTGGAAAGAATAAATAAATGAAGTAGAAATGTAAGATGCTAGTGCAAAATATCTCTATATGAAGTAATAAATCCAATTAAGATACGATTGAGAAGTTTATCATAAAATACTTTGCGAACATACAAAAAAAAACAAAAAAAACTTGCTTTCAGTTCAACAATAGGGGACATGTCTTGCCATTGAGAAAGAGCAAAAAGGGGCTGTAGGGGCATTACATCAGAGCTCAGTATATGGCTCACAGTGAGGCCCCGCCTCTGAGGTCCTACTGATTTGCTTTATGAGTTATTTGAAGATCTACATGTGAGTATTCAAAATATTCATTTCTCTTAAGTATCAGCACATGTGACCGCCGGCCCCAACAGGAAGCAGGCGGCTGACAGTGCGCGCTACTGAAGTGGAATGGATACTCACGGCAATCTCTGATGAACACCCGGTGAGTATTCCTGCAGCTGTGCTCTCCTTGTGAGCAGCGCATGATGTCCCTGCCATGCCCTGCTTACAAGCATTAAGCAGCTGCTGGCACCGGAGCAGGACGCTGCGACTGCGAGGGAGCAGAGGAAGGTAAGAGTAAAGGTTTGTATTTTTTTTTTATCTTTTCTGATTGGGCCAATCAATAATACCAGGAACGGGATGGGGACAATCAATCTATCTCTCTATATATTTGTCTAAGGAGTACTTCCGTCTGTTTGTCTGTAACGGAAATCCCGGGCTGCTGATTTGGTTGCGGTCGGCCGGGCGCGACCATCAGCCATATTGGGGCGGGATTTACCGCTTCACTTTTTACTATTGATGCTGCCTATACAGCATCAATAGTAAAAACATATGGTAAAAATAATAATAAAAAAAAAAACAACAAACATTATATTCTCACGTTCCGCGCCAGCCTTTCCCGCTCCTCGCGACGCTCCGGTCCCTGGAATGCATTGCGGCAATGACCAGAGATCACGTGGCGGTCTCGCGAGACCGCTACATGATCACGTGTTATTGCCGCAAGGCATTACTGGAACGGAGCGCCGCGAGGAGCATCGCTAAAAGACCTTGGCTGGATAGGGGGGCCAACGGAAGGTGAGTATATAACTATTTTTTATTTCCATAGTTTTTTGTTTTTTTTTAACAGGGATATGGTTCCGGCTGTGCTATATACTGCGTGGGCTGCGCTATATACTGCGCGGGCTGCGCTATATACTGCGCTATATACTACGCAAGCTGCGCTATATACTACGCAAGCTGCGCTATATACTACGCAAGCTGCGCTATATACTATGTGTTGGTCGCGCCCGGCCGGCCGCAAACAATCAGCAATAGGTGCAATCCGGCTGCGAATTGGTGCGGGATTTGAACTACGCTTCACTGATTAGTCGCGCCCGGCCGGCGGAATCCTGTGTATTCATTGCATTATTCTAATATCTTCATAAATATAAGGATGGGGCCATGCATATCAATTTAGGGATGAGGGGACCATATTTACCAGGATAGGTGATCTTGAGTTCAGAATTGACCACTTTTTTGCTTCAGTTTTTTATTTTCCTAATTTCCTCCTCTAAAACCTAGGTGCTTCTTATGGTCCGAGGCGTCTTATAGTCCGAAAAATACAGTACTTGCCTTGTAATGTGTTCACATCCTGTTCCGTCCAGATGTGTCCGGATCCCAGAATTCCAAGCAGCGGAAGTTCACCGACCACCATATTGGGACACCCAAAGTGATGGGTGTCTCAATATGGAAACTGCAGGTGGTACCCAGCCTCTTGCAAGGTACCACCAGCGGAACACTGTCGCACCACACACCCACTGTATACGCCGTACGCACCACACCTACTGTATACGCCGTACGCAGCCTCTTGCACGGTACCACCAACAGAACACCGTCGCGAACACCCCGCCGCCGGGATCAGCCAAAATGATTTACTGACTGCCGCCATCTTTGTACAGGAGGAGCGCATGCGCAGTTTTAATGTGAGCGCCGCTATCTGTCTGCACAAAGATGGCGGCAGTTTGATTTACTGCGCCTGTGTGAATTCCACGCAGGCACAGTGAATCATTCAGCTGATCCTGGCGGCAGATGCGCGACGTGTCTACAGGCAGAGGAAGCCGATCACATTAAAGGGGTTTTCCCACGAACGAAAGTTCATTTTAAAAATTGTCTGTGTCTGACCGTGTACGGAGCATACCACATCTGCTGGGCAAGGGAGGAAGCAAAAGACAATACTGACATTACAGCAGGAGATCACAGAGGATACATTTTGGCAGGTAAAATATTTCACGGACTGTTTTAAAAACAATATTTTACCTCACAAAGTGTATCCTCTGCGATCTCTTGCTGTAATGTGTCAGTATTGTCTTTTGCTTCCTCCCCCTGCCCAGGAGTTGTGGCATGTTGTGAAGCGCACAGGGGTGAGAGAAAGCGCACAGGGTTGAGAAACAGAGCACGGGGGGGGGGGGGGAGACAGCTCAAATAGGACAGCACACGAGGGGAGAACACAGCACAGGAAGGAGAAAGACAGCAGACAAGGAGGATAGCACATGGGTAGACAGGTCAAAGAAAAGAGAACAGACTGGATATGTCAGCTCATGGGGAAAGAGAGAGTGGATAGGTGGGTGAGCACATGCGGGGAAAGCCAGCCCCCATCATGCGATAGCATCGGGCCTCTATCTAGTATACACAGTACAGAAGCAGTGGTACTGCTGTGCAGTGTGTGTATACACACAGGACAGAAGCAGTGGTACTGCTGTGCAGTGTGTGTATACACACAGGACAGAAGCAGTGGTACTGCTGTGCAGTGTGTGTATACACACAGGACAGAAGCAGTGGTACTGCTGTGCAGTGTGTGTATACACACAGGACAGAAGCAGTGGTACTGCTGTGTAGTGTGTGTATACACACAGGACAGAAGCAGTGGTACTGCTGTGCAGTGTGTGTATACACACAGGACAGAAGCAGTGGTACTGCTGTGCAGTGTGTGTATACACACAGGACAGAAGCAGTGGTACTGCTGTGCAGTGTGTGTATATACACAGGACAGAAGCAGTGGTACTGCTGTGCAGTGTATGTATACACACAGGACAGAAGCAGTGGTACTGCTGTGCAGTGTGTGTATTCACACAGGACAGAAGCAGTGGTACTGCTGTGCAGTGTGTGTATACACACAGGACAGAAGCAGTGGTACTGCTGTGCAGTGTGTGTATACACACAGGACAGAAGCAGTGGTACTGCTGTGCAGTGTGTGTATACACACAGGACAGAAGCAGTGGTACTGCTGTGCAGTGTGTGTATACACACAGGACAGAAGCAGTGGTACTGCTGTGCAGTAGACAGGACAGAAGTGGTACTGTACAGTAAGTATATATATATATATACACACATACATACATACAGGGCAGGAGAAGTGGTACTATGCAGTGTGTATATATACACAGGGCAGAAGAAGTGATACTGTACAGTGTGTAAATACGCAGGGCAGGAGAAGTGGTACTGTACAGTGTGTATACACAGGGCAGGAGAAGTGGTACTGTACAGTGTGTATACATACACAGCAGGAGAAGTGGTGCTATGCAGTGTGTATACATACACAGCAGGAGAAGTGGTGCTATGCAGTGTGTATATACACAGGACAGAAGAAGTGGTACTGTACAGTGTGTATATATACACAGGGCAGGAGAATTGGTGCTCGGCAGTGTGTTTATACACAGGAAAGAAGGTGTGGTACTATGCAATGTATATAAATACAGAACATGCAAAATCTACTATATAATTGTCTAAGGGTCCCTTCCATCTTTCTGTCTGTCCTTCTGTCACGGAAATCCCAAGTCGCTGATTGGTCGCCGCCAAGGCAGACAGGCAGAGTCCGGCGGCAAAATGGCCGCTCCTTACTCCCCACAGTCAGTGCCCGCTCCATACTCCCCTCCAGTCAGCACTCACACAGTGTTAATGGCAGCGTTAACGGACCGTGTTATGCCGCAGTGTAACGCACTCAGTTAACGCTGCTATTAATCCCGTGTGACCAACTTTTTACTATTGATGATGCCTATGCAGCATCAATAGTAAAAAGATCTAATGTTAAAAATAATAAAGAATAGTTACCGTATATACTCACCGTCCGTCGGCCCCTCGGATCCAGAACAGGCCTTTCCCACTCCTCGCGACGCTCCGGTGAACGCTCCATGCATTGCAATCTCGCGAGATGATGACGTAGTGGTCTCGCGAGACCGCTACGTCATCATCTCACGAGACCGCAATGCACTCTTGGGACCGGAGCGTCGTGAGGAGCATCGGTAAACGCCTCGCCTGGATCCGGGGGCCAATGGAAGGTGAGTATATAACTATTTTTTTATTTTAATTCTTTTTTTTTTAACAGGGATATGATGCCCACATTGCTACACACTCCGTGGCCTGGGCTACACACTCCGTGGCCTGGGCTACACACTCCGTGGCCTGGGCTACACACACCGTGGCCTGGGCTACACACTCCGTGGCCTGGGCTACACACTCCGTGGCTGTGCTGTCATATACTATGTGGCCGGCTGCGAACAATCAGCGACAGGCGTAGTCCGATTTGAACCACGCTTCGCTAATTGGTCACGGCCGGCTGAATCCTGTGTATTCAATGTATTATTCTAAAATCTTCATAAATAAAACTACATACATATTCTAGAATACCTGATGCATTAGAATCAGGCTACCATCTAGTCTGAGATAATGGTCCAATAATGCAGACGAGCTGAAGGCTGCTATCAAAGCAACCTGCGCTTCCATAACACCTCAGCAGTGCACCAGGCTGATTGCCTCCATGCCACACTGCATTGATACAGTAAAGCTATGTACACACGTTGAGTATTTGCTTGAAGAAATTTCAGCAAGGTTTCTGCATCTCTTGGCAGCAAAAACACTGGAAAAAACGGGCATTTTTGGTGCATATTTTGCATGTGTTTTTGTACAGTAATGAATGCTTTTTTTGAGCTAAATAAATATATAAAAAAAAAAAAAAGGTTGTGAGATGTATTTCCTTGGTTCACCACCTTTTTCATGCTGATGTAGCATTAGGGCTATAAACAACTGGTTAGGAACAAAAGTACCACTAAGGATCAGTAGAGATGTAGCAAGTAAGTGGTAATATAAAACTTCGCTTTTAATGTAGCCTAAAAGTAAAAATATATGTATTGTAGTGCAGCAGGGTTGGGTCAGTGTGACAGACAGGGACCACAGGAACAGTTCACAGCAAAACGTGTTTAATTGTCCACCCTCACGCAGTGAACAGCACACGGTATCCTCCGGATTACAGCTGGTTAACAGGACAGTTCAGAAATGCCCAGTTGCCGAGGGCTACTGCACCACTGTATCACGCTGCGGGGTGCCAGGAGTTCACTCTCTGCTGGTTGTGCGGAGCCGACTGCTCCACAGGTTGCCAACTCCAAACTGACACACCCAAACCATTCCTGCAGGGTTTGTTTTCTCTAAACTGGACTCTGTGGCCATGGGCCACTTGTAAGATCCGGCCAGGAGGAAACGGATCGGCCTCACTACCTTCCTGCAGTCCGTTTCAAAAATAATAGCCCATACCGGGTTTTCCTGAACAATTCCTTGGTCAAATAACTTGACCAGGATCAAGCTTACTTTTATTCTGCCTTGTGCCTCACAGGCGTCCTGCTGTGACCACAAGGCACTCCAGCGAATCTAATACGCTTCTGAGCGCAACCTGGGGGACACAGTGACCCTCACAAATCACACCAGTCGCTGCCTCACAGTATCCACAAAAACACACTAAAGTGCAAAACAGTGCAGCTCACACAGACAATAACAACATAAGGAATGTTAGCAAACACTGACCAACAAATAGAATCCTAGAGTTTAGATCCTGGCAGTGTTTAATCTCACAATGCTATTAATACAATTAAGGATCAAAGCATATTGAAAACCTAATACCAACATGTATTCATATGTATATAGCCTAAGGGTCAATGCCCATAGGGTAAACATACACAAATAACCATCACCGTGTACAAACATTTAGAACCTTCTCACCCAGTCAGACGATTGGGACTGTCAAGTTCATACAGTTATGACCGGAGATCCGAAGATAACGGGTACCCAACTGCCAACGTGTTTCCTCTCATCAAGATTCATCAGAGGAGTAAGAACCAGTAAGACGGAAACAACCCACCATCATTTTCAGTCAAACCCTGGTAGCAAAACAGCCCACAAAGCGGTGCAGCGTCACTGTCTGCACTCTATAGCGCAAATGTGCTTAAATAGAACTTGCCGGTATCACCGCCGGGAGTTACAGCACATGCTTCCGGTTGATGGAACACCGCTCCCAGCCAGTGTCACGCAGACGTCACTTCTGGGATTGACATCAAATCCGGTCCAGATTATCACATGATGAACACAGTGCAGAAGGTCATGCGCTGCACAGATAAGGTCCGGATGGTGCCTATGGTAACGTGTACATCGTTTGTTAAGAGGGGGGCGGGGAAAAGAAAACCTCCCACCATCATACCCCAGGAAAAAACAATGTATACCAGTGTGAATATGAATACCTACTGGTAATAGGTTTTCAATATGCCTTGATCATTAATTGTATTAATAGCATTGTGAGATTAAACACTGCCAGGATCTACGGGTATGTGCACACGTTGCGGATTAGCCTTAGGAACTTCTGGCGCAGATTTTGCCTCTCCTGGCAGAAAACGCAGCTGCGGATTTGTCGCATTTTTTGTGCATTTTTTCTGCGGATTTACTGCGTTTTTCTATAATGGAATGGGTACAAAAACGCTGCAGATCTGCAAAAAAGAAGTGACATGCTGCTACTTTTAATCCGCAGCGTTTCCGCACCGGATTTTCCGCAACGTGTGCACAGCTTTTTTTTTTCTCATTGATTTACATTGTACTGTAAATCAATTGCGGATCTGCAGCATTTCTGCACCGCAAAAACGCTTCGGATCCGCAGAGAATCCGCAACGTGTGTACAAGGATTCTATTTGTTGGTCAGTGTTTGCTAACATTCCTTATGTGTTGTTATTGTCTGTGTGGCACTGCGCTGTTTTGCACTTTAGTGTGTTTTTGTACATAAATATTTATTTTTATATTTAGGCTACATTAAAAGCTAAGTTTTATATTACCACTTATTTGCTACATCTCTACTGATGCAGTAGCAAGGCTTGGTGTCACCAGCTGTCATGGACAGCTTTAAGGTACCTTCACACTAAACGATTTTGCAACGATAACGATAGCGATCCGTGACGTTGCAGCGTCCTGGATAGCGATATCGTTGTGTTTGACACGCAGCAGCGATCAGGATCCTGCTGTGATATCGTTGGTCAGAGCTAGAAGGCCAGCACCTTATTTCGTCGCTGGATCTCCCGCTGACATCGCTGGATCGGTGTGTGTGACACCGATCCAGCGATATCTTCACTGGTAACCAGGGTAAACATCGGGTTACTAAGCGCAGGGCCGCGCTTAGTAACCCGATATTTACCCTGGTTACCATTGTAAATGTAGAAAAAAAACAAACACTACATACTCACCTTCTGATGTCTGTCGCATCCCCCGGCGTCCGCTTCCCTGCACTGTGTCAGCGCCGGCCGGCCGTAAAGCAGAGCACAGCGGTGACGTCACCGCTCTGCTTTAGGGCCGGCGCTTACACAGTGCAGGGAAGCGGACGCGACAGACACCGGAATGTAAGTATGTAGTGTTTGGGTTTTTTTACATTTACACTGGTAACATCGGGTTACTAAGCGCGGCCCTGCGCTTAGTAACCCAATGTTTACCCTGGTTACCCGGGGACTTCGGCATCGTTGTCTCACAACGATCCTGATCACTTTGCGAACAGTCACATCAGTGATGTGAATTCTCTTAGAGACAGCCGGCGATTCACTGACAGGAAGTAATCATTCCTGCAGTGTATCACTGTGCTGCCGTGGGAGTTCACAGGAGTTCATCAGCTCCGGTGATCTCCCTTACGGCACCACTGCTGCGTTGGAAAGTTCTCACGCAGTGGTGCCACAAGTGAGAGCACTGGAGCTGATGAACTCCAGTGAACTCACGGCAGCTTAGTGATATACTGCAGGAGCGACTTCACCTGTCAGTGTTATCGCCAGGGGCCGGGTAGAGCGGTGACATCTCCCAATGTGATTGTTCTAAACGTGAGATCGCTGTGGGACACTCGGGATTACGTGGACTACAGCGGACAGGTGAGTATATGTTGGTTTATTATTTTACATTCTTTCTAGGAGACGAGGGCATCGGGCAATTGGTGTTAGGTGAGCATAGTGGGTTTTTATTTTTATTTAAATATGTATGTAAATTTACTTTAAAAAAAAACTGAGCACAGGCGCCGGCAGATGAGACTACGTCTCCCATCAGTGGCACCTGCTGTCACCGTTATCAGCGACAGCAGACGTAGCCTGATGGGAGCAGTAGCCTCATCAGCCCACGCCTGCGGGTCACACCGTCACAGCTGCGGGGTCATGCTGACATTTGACAGCATGACCCCGCAGCTCTGTGACCGACAGTCTTACCGGTGGTGGCATTACCGCCAATAAGAACCACCACGAAGGTGTTTACCACACTGTCACACAGATGACAGCATGGGAAACACAATAGGAAGTCAGTAGAGCACAAAACAAAAACTCATCAAATCCACAAACATTTTTATACCTGCATTTTTGCTGACTTCAATTGAAGTCAATGGGTGCAAAAACACAAAAAGAATCGACATCCTGCAGAAAAAAAAACGCACTGCAAATAAGCACCGAAATTTACTGATCATGTGCATAACACCTCAGGATTGTCACGGAATAAGCTTGCATAAGGATTCCATAGCATTTCTGGCCTACTTCTTCGCAAAGAAAACGCATAAAAAATGCACTGTGTGTACATAGCCTAACTGATGCAACAAAAACGCCCTGACCAATTATTGACTGCATTTACTGCATATTTTTACCAAGTCCAACCATAGACAAAAAATGGTACTTCCAATGTACATATGTAACAACCATTAGATGGCAGCAAAATAACTGTCATCCAAAAAGAAGCCTACCACACATAAAATTAAAATAGATTTATTGAAGACAACATAACAAAATCAATACATAAAAAGCTACAGCATATCCTCTAGGTAGTACCTATGGGAAGAACATGGGAAGCACATAAAAAGTCAATATATAAATGTATAGAGCACCTGCCCACCTGTAGTCCTATATGGGCCCATAGATATCTAGGTGCAAATAGCATCCATTCATGAAATCATGCCAGGATCCAGGTGCAAAGGCAGGCTCCAATCCCTGTATCTACCTACCCCCCATATGTCTATGGTGACATTACAGTACCCATGACATGGAGAAAGGGAAACATATACATAAAAGTGCTCACCAACAAGTGTAGATAATGTGCGTCCTCCCACGTCACCTTCCCAGCGCCCCGACGCGCGTTTCGCCCTGGCTTCTTCCGGGGGCGTGCCTATACCCAGGTAGAATGGATATTTATGGGGTCCCCGAACCAATCCCGTGCCGTGGCGCTCACAAAAAACCAGCCGTACGGAAGTAACCGGCAGTTACCTAAGATGACCTGGCGGCGCATGCGCAGATCTAACCTACTCCGGTTGTAAATGCTCTTCATGACAACCGTCGGGTGGACCGCACTGTGGAACGCAAGCGGTTACCACCTGTGACGCTGTCAGAAGCGCACGGAGATGGCGATCCGCGCATGCGCACAATCACTAGGAAACTGGGAATGGGAAATGACAAAGTGCCCAGTGAATGCTACAAATAAAGACAGTGGCGTTAGACAATAATGAAGCTATCCATAGATGACTACATCAGCCAGAACGGACAGAGGGAAAAGAGATCCCCAGACACTTATTTATCTATAAAGTGCAAAAAAATGACTAAAGTGCATATAGTGAAAATAAGAATTTTTAATAAATAAGTGAATATAGAGTGCTTAGTGACCTTAAGATTAAATTTTAATAGTTTAATAATTTATTTGATACACAAGTGAATACAAGGTGCTTGGTGACCTTAATATCTACCACTCTACCGATGCAGACAGTGGTACCGTATATAATAAGCCCACAGCATAAGAGCGCAATCTCAAAGAGATATATATAAAATGTATCAAGTGCTAAGTGAACATGAAAATAGTTAAAGTGCATATAACTCATTCAAGTACGTGATATAGTAACCATGTTCTCATACATAACATGATATACACAGTGTCAAAATGCAGAGGGCTAAACAAACCCATCTAAAAAGCCCTAATAGAGAAACATGAACTAAAACAGAATTGTATAAATTCCATTAAAAATTGAAGAGCATACCCAACTAACATAAATCACAGTATAGAGCCTAACAAAATTTTCAATGAACTGCCTATAAATATATCCATATTAGTGATTATAAAGAAAATCACCTTAATTGGGCAATGCACTGACGGAGGTCCAAAAGGGCCTATAAATATATAAATATACATATACATAAACATCTCAAATCAACCAGTGAAATAAATAGCCACACAAGTGGCATAAGAATATACCTAGATATATATAGAAACTTCATATATTAATACTACCAGTATATACATAGCCCAAGTACGCGCATACATATAGTACATATAGTATATATCTAAACCTCCTGTTTTAATACTAATATATAAACAGCTATAAATAATAAAAGACAGTATATAGATTCTTGAATAGTCTTCAAACGAACACACCAACGTAGAGGCCAATGGAATCTCTTCACAGCCACACGGAAAGGAACACGGGACCCATACATATATACTATAAGCAAATCAAAAGACACAATTAACAAACATGTAAACAATATATAAATACAATTAAAAACACCCTACCCTTAAAAAATACCTCTGAGTAAAACCTATATATTATAATATAGAATAATCTTATAAAAATGCTGAGAACCCAAAGCTTTCATTAAGACCATGCGCCGCCAGGTCATCTTAGGTAACTGCCGGTTACTTCCGTACGGCTGTTTTTTTGTGAGCGCCACGGCACGGGATTGGTTCGGGGACCCCATAAATATCCATTCTACCTGGGTATAGGCACGCCCCCGGAAGAAGCCAGGGCGAAACGCGCGTCGGGGCGCTGGGAAGGTGACGTGGGAGGACGCACATTATCTACACTTGTTGGTGAGCACTTTTATGTATATGTTTCCCTTTCTCCATGTCATGGGTACTGTAATGTCACCATAGACATATGGGGGGTAGGTAGATACAGGGATTGGAGCCTGCCTTTGCACCTGGATCCTGGCATGATTTCATGAATGGATGCTATTTGCACCTAGATATCTATGGGCCCATATAGGACTACAGGTGGGCAGGTGCTCTATACATTTATATATTGACTTTTTATGTGCTTCCCATGCTCTTCCCATAGGTACTACCTAGAGGATATGCTGTAGCTTTTTATGTATTGATTTTGTTATGTTGTCTTCAATAAATCTATTTTAATTTTATGTGTGGTAGGCTTCTTTTTGGATGACAGTTATTTTGCTGCCATCTAGTGGTTGTTACATATGCATTTACTGCATAGGCAGCATCAATAGTAAAAAGTTGGTCACACTTCTCAAACACTATGTTTGACAAGTGTGACCAACCTGTCAATCAGTTTTCCAACTGATGCTACAGATCGCTTGCAAAACGCTAGTGTTTAGCGGGAATAAGCATGCCAATTCCGCATGAGATATACCTTTGGCAGAAGTTGCAGAATTGCTGCGGAAATTTCCGCGGCAATTCTGGACCGTGTGCACTTAGCCTTAGACTTTCATAACCAGGATGGTTTCTGATATTCTCTAAGAATACCTTATGAATTGTGAACACTAGGGTTGAGCGAAACGGGTCGTTCATTTTCAAAAGTCGCCGACTTTTGGCTAAGTCGGCGTCTCATGAAACCCGATCCGACCCCTGTGCTTGTCGGCCATGCGGTACGCGACTTTCGCGCCAAAGTCGCGTTTCAATGACGCGAAAAGCGCCATTTCTCAGCCAATGAAGGTGAACGCAGAGTGTGGGCAGCGTGATGACATAGGTCCTGGTCCCCACCATCTTAGAGAAGGGCATTGCAGTGATTGGCTTGCTGTCTGCGGCGTCACAGGGGCTATAAAGGGGCGTTCCCGCCGACCGCCATCTTACTGCTGCTGATCTGAGCTTAGGGAGAGGTTGCTGCCGCTTCGTCAGAAGCAGGGATAGCGTTAGGCAGGGTCCACTAACCACCAAACCGCTTGTGCTGTAGCGATTTCCACTGTCCAACACCACCTTCGGTGTGCAGGGACAGTGGAAGCTACATTTTTTTTTTCCCTCAGCGCTGTAGCTCATTGGGCTGCCCTAGAAGGCTCCGTGATAGCTGTATTGCTGTGTGTACGCCACTGTGCAAACCAACTGCTTTTTTCAAAGCACATATCCTCTTGTTCCTTCCTTTCTGCACAGCTATCTTTTTTGTTTGTCCACACTTTTTATTTAATTTGTGCATCAGTCCACTCCTATTGCTGCCTGCCATACCTGGCTTACATTACTGCAGGGAGATAGTAATTGTAGGACAGTCCCTGTTTTTTTTTTTTTTTTTTTTTTTTGTGGAAGATTAAGATTGGCATTTCTGCTACAGTGCCATCCCTGTGTGTGCCATCTCTCACTGAGTGGGCCATAGAAAGCCTATTTATTTTTTTCCTTGATTTGTGTTCTAAAATCTACCTCAACACAAAAACACTACATCAATCAGTGGGAGAAAAATATTGGCCTCAGTCAGGGCTTGTGTGCCACTCCTGTGTGTGCCATCTCTCATTCAGTGGGCCATACAAAGCCTATTTATTTTTTTGTTTTTTTTAATATTATTGGGTTTCTAAAGTCTCCGTGAAAAAAAAAATACATAAAAAAACAGTGGGAGAGTAATATTGCCCTTTCAGCTTGTGTGCCAGTCTTGACTCCTGGGTGTGCCACCTCTCTCTCTCTAATTGTGGGCCATAGAAAGCCTATTTATTTTTTTGCTTTTTTTAATATTATTTGGTTTCTAAAGTCTCCCTGAAAAAAAAAAAATACATAAAAAAACAGTGGGAGAGTAATATTGCCCTTTCAGCTTGTGTGCCAGTCTTGACTCCTGGGTGTGCCACCTCTCTCTCTCTAATTGTGGGCCATAGAAAGCCTATTTATTTTTTTGCTTTGTTTAATATTATTTGGTTTCTAAAGTCTCCCTGAAAAAAAAAATACATAAAAAAACAGTGGGAGAGTAATATTGCCCTTTCAGCTTGTGTGCCAGTCTTGACTCCTGGGTGTGCCACCTCTCTCTCTCTAATTGTGGGCCATAGAAAGCCTATGTATTTTTTTGCTTTTTTTAATATTATTTGGTTTCTAAAGTCTCCCTGAAAAAAAAAATACATAAAAAAACAGTGGGAGAGTAATATTGCCCTTTCAGCTTGTGTGCCAGTCTTGACTCCTGGGTGTGCCACCTCTCTCTCTCTAATTGTGGGCCATAGAAAGCAAATTTTTTTTTTGCTTTGTTTAATATTATTTGGTTTCTAAAGTCTCCCTGAAAAAAAAAAAAAAACATAAAAAAACAGTGGGAGAGTAATATTGCCCTTTCAGCTTGTGTGCCAGTCTTGACTCCTGGGTGTGCCACCTCTCTCTCTCTAATTGTGGGCCATAGAAAGCCTATTTATTTTTTTGCTTTTTTAATGTTATTTGGTTTCTAAAGTCTCCCTGAAAAAAAAAAATACATAAAAAAACAGTGGGAGAGTAATATTGCCCTTTCAGCTTGTGTGCCAGTCTTGACTCCTGGGTGTGCCACCTCTCTCTCTCTAATTGTGGGCCATAGAAAGCCTATTTATTTTTTTGCTTTTTTTAATATTATTTGGTTTCTAAAGTCTCCCTGAAAAAAAAAAATACATAAAAAACAGTGGGAGAGTAATATTGCCCTTTCAGCTTGTGTGCCAGTCTTGACTCCTGGGTGTGCCACCTCTCTCTCTCTAATTGTGGGCCATAGAAAGCCTATTTATTTTTTTGCTTTTTTTAATATTATTTGGTTTCTAAAGTCTCCCTGAAAAAAAAAAAAAGTACATAAAAAAACAGTGGGAGAGTAATATTGCCCTTTCAGCTTGTGTGCCAGTCTTGACTCCTGGGTGTGCCACCTCTCTCTCTCTAATTGTGGGCCATAGAAAGCCTATTTATTTTTTTGCTTTGTTTAATATTATTTGGTTTCTAAAGTCTCCCTGAAAAAAAAAATACATAAAAAAACAGTGGGAGAGTAATATTGCCCTTTCAGCTTGTGTGCCAGTCTTGACTCCTGGGTGTGCCACCTCTCTCTCTCTAATTGTGGGCCATAGAAAGCCTATTTATTTTTTTGCTTTTTTTAATATTATTTGGTTTCTAAAGTCTCCCTGAAAAAAAAAAATACATAAAAAAACAGTGGGAGAGTAATATTGCCCTTTCAGCTTGTGTGCCAGTCTTGACTCCTGGGTGTGCCACCTCTCTCTCTCTAATTGTGGGCCATAGAAAGCCTATTTATTTTTTTGCTTTGTTTAATATTATTTGGTTTCTAAAGTCTCCCTGAAAAAAAAAAAAAAACATAAAAAAACAGTGGGAGAGTAATATTGCCCTTTCAGCTTGTGTGCCAGTCTTGACTCCTGGGTGTGCCACCTCTCTCTCTCTAATTGTGGGCCATAGAAAGGCTATTTTATTTTTATTTTTTTTTTATTAGTATTTGGTTTCTAAATTGTCCCTGAAAAAAACATTTTATCTTATTTGGTTTCTAAAGTCTCCCTGAGGAAAAAAAAAAAAAAAAAATTAGGTGGGAGAATAATATTGACATTAGTGCTTGAGTGACAGTCCTGCGTGTGTGTCATCTCTGTGATTTTGTGCCACAGAAAACAGAGTGTGTAACATTGTGCCTGATTTTCCTTGTGGTCTCACCAACCTGTTAAGGGATATAGAAATCATACTGAAGTTATAGCTCACCGTGTAAGTTGTTTGACAGCAACAAATAAAGTTACTTTGGTTAATTTTTTAAAACAATGAGGAAGTCTGGTGCAAGAGGTCGTGGCCATGGGCGTTCATTGTCAGCTGGTAATGATGGTAGTGGTAGTGGAGCATCAGGTGGTCGTGGGGATAAAAATATTCCACCTAAGTCTGGAGCTGTGGAGCCAGTTTCGTCGTCTGGCTACACAAGGCCTCGAACGCTCTCTTTTCTGGGAGTAGGAAAAACGCTTTTAAAGCCGGAGCAGCAACAGCAAGTTTTGGCTTACATTGCAGACTCAGCCTCTAGCTCTTTTGCCTCATCTTCTGAAACTGGTAAATGTAAAAGCAGCGCGTCGCTTGTGGATGTTCACGGTCAGGGACAAGTCGCTTCCTTGTCCTCCTCAGCAAAAACTACAACAAGAGAGAAGGATGCAGCAGGCGACACAACGGGTCACTCCATGGAGCTCTTTACACATACCGTCCCTGGCTTAGAAAGTGAAACACTTAACAGGCCATGCCCATTACAAGTAGATTCTGACATGGAGTGCACTGATGCACAGCCACAGCCAGAGTACTATGCTGCTCCTTTGACTCAGACCACCACATTGCCCTCTCAGGGTACAGATCCACAATCAGACCCTGATGAGACTATGTTGCCCCGCCACGAACGCTATACCACAGACCGACACAGTGACACAGACGAAGTTGCACACGAGCTCGAAGAGGAGGTAATAGATGACCCGGTTGTTGACCCCGATTGGCAGCCATTGGGGGAACAGGGTGCAGGCAGCAGTAGTTCAGAAGCGGAGGTGGAGGAGGGGCCGCAGCAGGCATCAACATCGCAACAGGTTCCATCTGCCGGGCCCCTATCTGGCCCAAAACGCATGTCAAAGCCAAAACCTGTTGGAGCACAGCGTTGCCATCCGGTTAAAGCTCAGTCTGCAATCCCTGAAAAGGGATCCGATGCTAGGAAGAGTGCAGTCTGGCATTTTTTTAAACAACATCCAATTGATCAGCGCAAAGTCATCTGTCAAAAATGTTCTACTAGCTTAAGCAGAGGTCAGAATCTGAAAAGTCTCAATACTAGTTGCATGCATAGACACTTAACCACCATGCATTTTCAAGCCTGGACTAACTACCAAACGTCCCTTAAGGTTGTAGCACCCTCGGCCAATGAAGCTAGTCATCAACGCAACATCCCTTCCGTCACTGTAAGGCCACCATTTTCCGCACCACCGGCAGTATCTGTGCAGGTTTCTTTGCCAGCCAAAAGCAGTCAGGGTCAGGGAATCACCAGTTTTGTAGGCGGAAATATTGCATCTAGGGCACCGGCGGAAACAATACCGTCTCCAACCGTCTCTCAGTCTGCCATGTCCACCGGCACACCCGCAAGTTCCACGATCTCCATCTCTCCAGTTCAGCTCACACTACATGAGACTCTGGTTAGAAAAAGGAAGTACTTATCCTCGCATCCGCGTACACAGGGTTTTAACGCCCACATAGCTAGACTAATCTCGTTAGAGATGATGCCCTACCGGTTAGTTGAAAGCGAAGCTTTCAAAGCCCTGATGGAGTACGCTGAACCACGATACGAGCTACCCAGTCGACACTTTTTTTCCAGAAAAGCCATCCCAGCCCTGCACCAGCATGTTAAACAGCGCATCGTCCATGCACTCAGGCAATCTGTGAGTACAAAGGTGCACCTGACTACAGATGCATGGACCAGTAGGCATGGCCAGGGACGTTATGTGTCCATCACGGCACACTGGGTGAATGTGGTGGATGCAGGGTCCACAGGGGACATCAATTTCGGGACAGTTGTGCCTAGCCCACGGTCTAGGAAACAGTTGGCTGTAGGCGTTCGCACCCCCTCCTCCTCCTCCTCCTCGTCCTCCTGCAGAAGCTACAGCTCTTCCACAGACCGCAGTCGGCCAACCACTCCATCGGCAGATGACACTGTTGCACACCAGTTGTCCCATTATGGGCCAGCTACTGGCAAGCGTCAGCAGGCTGTATTGGCTATGAAGTGTTTGGGCGACAACAGACACACCGCGGAAGTTCTGTCCGAGTTCTTGCAACAAGAAACGCAGTCGTGGCTGGGCACAGTAGATCTTGAGGCAGGCAAGGTAGTTAGTGATAACGGAAGGAATTTCATGGCTGCCATCTCCCTTTCCCAACTGAAACACATTCCTTGCCTGGCCCACACCTTAAACCTGGTGGTGCAGTGCTTATTGAAAACTTATCCTGGGTTCTCCGACCTGCTCCTCAAAGTGCGTGGACTTTGCTCACATATCCGACGTTCGCCTGTACACGCCAGCCGTATGCAGACCTATCAGCGGTCTTTGAACCTTCCCCAGCATCGCCTAATCATAGACGTTGCAACAAGGTGGAACTCAACACTGCACATGCTTCAGAGACTGTGCCAACAGAGGCGGGCTGTTATGTTTTTGTGGGAGGATACACATACACGGGCAGGCAGTAGGATGGCAGACATGGAGTTGTCAGGTGTGCAGTGGTCGAAGATACAAGACATGTGTCAAGTCCTTCAGTGTTTTGAGGAATGCACACGGCTGGTTAGTGCAGACAACGCCGTAATAAGCATGAGCATCCCCCTAATGCGTCTGCTGATGCAAAGTTTGACGCACATAAAGGAGCAGGCGTCTGCACCAGAGGAAGAGGAAAGCCTTGATGACAGTCAGCCATTGTCTGGTCAGGGCAGTGTACAGGACGAGGTAGCGGGCGAAGAGGAGGTGGAGGACGAGGAGGATGATGGGGATGAGTATATTTTTAATGCGGAACCTTTCCCGGGGGCACTGGAAATTGGTTGCGTGTCAAGGCCGGGTTCTGGTTTTTTGAGGGACACAAGTGACGTAGATTTGCCTGCAACTGCCCCTCACCCAATCACAACCGGAGATTTGACAACTGGAACTTTGGCCCACATGGCGGATTATGCCTTACGTATCCTAAAAAGGGACACACGCATAACGAAAATGATGAACAATGACGATTACTGGTTGGCCTGCCTCCTTGATCCACGCTATAAAGGCAAATTGCAAAATATTATGCCACATGAGAACTTGGAACTAATATTAGCAACCAAACAATCAACTCTTGTTGACCGTTTGCTTCAGGCATTCCCAGCACACAGCGCACGTGATCGTTCTCACACGAGCTCAAGGGGGCAACAGACTAGGAGTGTTAGGGGTGCACACATCAGAAGTGGCGTTGGACAGAGGGGTTTTCTGACCAGGTTGTGGAGTGATTTTGCTATGACCGCAGACAGGACAGGTACTGCTGCATCAATTGAAAGTGACAGGAGACAACATTTGTCCAGTATGGTTACTAACTATTTTTCATCCCTTATCGATGTTCTCCCTCAACCGTCATTCCCATTTGATTACTGGGCATCAAAATTAGACACCTGGCCAGAATTGGCAGAATATGCATTGCAGGAGCTTGCTTGCCCGGCAGCAAGTGTCCTATCAGAAAGAGTATTCAGTGCTGCAGGTTCAATATTAACCGAAAAAAGGACTCGTCTGGCTACCCAAAATGTTGACGATCTAACATTCATTAAAATGAACCACAACTGGATTTCGAAATCTTTTGCCCCACCTTGCCCGGCCGACACCTAGCTTTCCTATGAAAAGCTCTTGCCTGTGGACTACTGTGAATTACTTTTCTAATGTCTAATTTGCTGCAGCTGATTGTCCAGCATACGACATGTTTACACCTCCCTAAATGGCCAAACTCCCCACACGGGGCCGTGGTATCGCGACTTGGCGCAAGCACCCGTGAGACTGCTGTTTGTCTGAAGAGGTGGGTGTACTCGCTTTTGGTCGACGGCATTGCTACTGGGTTCCTCATAGTACAATAAAGTGTCTCTGGCGGTGGTGGTGCGCACCCAACGTCAGACACACTGTTGTAACATGAGGGGCCTTGGGCCTGTAACGCCGGCCACAAGAGAGTTCACCCACCCCCAGGTCAAACATTGCTCTACCACTTCCACAGTTATCTCTCACACTTCCACCAATGTTAAGTCTATGCGCTGACATCCTTCCATACCTGCCACTGACAATACCATTGTGTTGACATGTATGATGGTACTTAACATAGTCAGGGGCAGTGTCCTCTATTTACCACAGTAAATACTTTGCGCAAAATTAGTAGGTCTGAAACAACGCAGAGGATCCCACCCCTGAACCTAATGATTGCACCCTTTAGTGTTTTTGTTTTGTTTTAATGCGAGACATTCACATTTAGTTGTTGTTTTGGACTACTAACTGGCAGACACTCATTACAATCGGCCTCCGTTGACCAGACCACTGCTGCCCGTGTACCCCTGTAACTAATAATAAAGTGCCTACAGCCAGCCCAATTTAATTATGTTAGGCCTTCGAAGCCTGTCTGCGGTCCCTCCTTCCACTAGGCCTCCACTGACCAGACCACTGCTGAACGTGTACCCCTGGAACCAATTATAAAGTGCCTACAGCCAGCCCAATTTAATTATGTTAGGCCTTCGAAGCCTGTCTGCGGTCCCTCCTTCCACTAGGCCTCCACTGACCAGACCACTGCTGCCCGTGTACCCCTGTAACTAATAATAAAGTGCCTACAGCCAGCCCAATTTAATTATGTTAGGCCTTCGAAGCCTGTCTGCGGTCCCTCCTTCCACTAGGCCTCCACTGACCAGACCACTGCTGCCCGTGTACCCCTGGAACCAATTATAAAGTGCCTACAGCCAGCCCAATTTAATTATGTTAGGCCTTCGAAGCCTGTCTGCGGTCCCTCCTTCCACTAGGCCTCCACTGACCAGACCACTGCTGCCCGTGTACCCCTGTAACTAATAATAAAGTGCCTACAGCCAGCCCAATTTAATTATGTTAGGCCTTCGAAGCCTGTCTGCGGTCTCTCCTTCCACTAGGCCTCCACTGACCAGACCACTGCTGCCCGTGTACCCCTGTAACTAATAATAAAGTGCCTACAGCCAGCCCAATTTAATTATGTTAGGCCTTCGAAGCCTGTCTGCGGTCCCTCCTTCCACTAGGCCTCCACTGACCAGACCACTGCTGCCCGTGTACCCCTTTAACTAATAATAAAGTGCCTACAGCCAGCCCAATTTAATTATGCTAGGCCTTCGAAGCCTGTCTGCGGTCCCTCCTTCCACTAGGCCTCCACTGACCAGACCACTGCTGCCCGTGTACCCCTGTAACTAATAATAAAGTGCCTACAGCCAGCCCAATTTAATTATGTTAGGCCTTCGAAGCCTGTCTGCGGTCCCTCCTTCCACTAGGCCTCCACTGACCAGACCACTGCTGCCCGTGTACCCCTGGAACCAATTATAAAGTGCATAGAGCCTATTTTTTAATTTAATTTAATATTAATAAAGCCAGGATGAACTACGATATACCACGCTATGAGCTACCCAGTTGACAATTCTTTTGCGAGAAAAGCCATCCCACCCCTCCACCTGCATGTTAAAGACCGCATTGTCCTTGCATTCTGTCAATTTGTCAGTCCAAAGGTATACCTGACAACAGACACATGGACCTGTAGGCCTGGCCACGGAAGGTTACGTGTCCTTTGTGGCTCAATGGGTTAATGTATTGGATGCATGGTCCACACAGGGGACAGCCTGCAAAGTCTGTCTGCAGTCCTTAATTCAAGTTGGCCTCAACTGAATAAAGCTGAGCTTCTACCTTCTGGCTCAGATTAACTGCTGTTTTTAAAAAAATTGGCTTTTCCGTCCTTCTAAAGGTGTCTGCCCCTGCCTGGTGTTGTCCTCAACTGAATAAAGCTGAGCTTCAACCTTCAGTTCCAAACATACAACAAAAAACTGGTACAATACAAAAAGTGGCCTCCAGCTACAAAAACTTTCTCCTACAAGTAGTTAACTGACAGTTTTTTTTCCAGTGAAAACACAGATATGGCATCCAACGAGTGTTGTCCTGTCTCGTCTTCTTTATATTATTGCCAAGAAGCTGCAACTGAATAAAGCTGTGCTTCAACCTTCTGTTCCAAATTACCATTTTTAAAAATGCAATTGGCTGTTCCGGCCTACTAAAGGTGTCTGTCTGCCCCTGCCTGGTGTTGTCCTCAACTGAATAAAGCTGAGCTTCAACCTTCAGTTCCAAATTACCATTTTTAAAAATGCAATTGGCTGTTCCGGCCTACTAAAGGTGTCTGTCTGCCCCTGCCTGGTGTTGTCCTCAACTGAATAAAGCTGAGCTTCAACCTTCAGTTCCAAACATACAACCAAAAACTGGTACAATACAAAAAGTGGCCTCCAGCTACAAAAACTTTCTCCTACAAGTAGTTAAATGACAGTTTTTTTTCCAGTGAAAACACAGATATGGCATCCAACGAGTGTTGTCCTGTCTCGTCTTCTTTATATTATTGCCAAGAAGCTGCAACTGAATAAAGCTGTGCTTCAACCTTCAGTTCCAAATTACCATTTTTAAAAATGCAATTGACTGTTCCGGCCTACTAAAGGTGTCTGTCTGCCCCTGCCTGGTGTTGTCCTCAACTGAATAAAGCTGAGCTTCAACCTTCAGTTCCAAATTACCATTTTTAAAAATGCAATTGGCTGTTCCGGCCTACTAAAGGTGAATGTCTGCCCCTGCCTGGTGCTGTCCTCAACTGAATAAAGCTGAGCTTCTACCTTCTGTTCCAAATTACCATTTTTAAAAATGCCATTGGCTGTTCCGGCCTACTAAAGGTGTCTGTCTGCCCCTGCCTGGTGTTGTCCTCAACTGAATAAAGCTGAGCTTCAACCTTCAGTTCCAAATTACCATTTTTAAAAATGCAATTGGCTGTTCCGGCCTACTAAAGGTGTCTGTCTGCCCCTGCCTGGTGTTGTCCTCAACTGAATAAAGCTGAGCTTCAACCTTCAGTTCCAAATTACCATTTTTAAAAATGCAATTGGCTGTTCCGGCCTACTAAAGGTGTCTGTCTGCCCCTGCCTGGTGTTGTCCTCAACTGAATAAAGCTGAGCTTCAACCTTCAGTTCCAAATTACCATTTTTAAAAATGCAATTGGCTGGTCCGGCCTACTAAAGGGGTCTGCCCCTGCCTGGTGTTGTCCTCAACTGAATAAAGCTGAGCTTCTACCTTCTGCCTCTTACTAACTGCTGTTTTAAAAAAAAAATTGGCTGTTCCGGCCTACTAAAGTTGTCTGTCTGCCCCTGCCTGGTGTTGTCCTCAACTGAACAAAGCTGTGCTTCAACCTTCTGTTCCAAATTACCATTTTTAAAAATGCCATTGGCTGTTCCGGCCTACTAAAGGTGTCTGTCTGCCCCTGCCTGGTGTTGTCCTCAACTGAATAAAGCTGAGCTTCAACCTTCAGTTCCAAATTACCATTTTTAAAAATGCAATTGGCTGTTCCGGCCTACTAAAGGTGTCTGTCTGCCCCTGCCTGGTGTTGTCCTCAACTGAATAAAGCTGAGCTTCAACCTTCAGTTCCAAATTACCATTTTTAAAAATGCAATTGGCTGTTCCGGCCTACTAAAGGTGTCTGTCTGCCCCTGCCTGGTGTTGTCCTCAACTGAATAAAGCTGAGCTTCAACCTTCAGTTCCAAATTACCATTTTTAAAAATGCAATTGGCTGTTCCGGCCTACTAAAGGTATCTGTCTGCCCCTGCCTGGTGTTGTCCTCAACTGAATAAAGCTGAGCTTCAACCTTCAGTTCCAAACATACAACCAAAAACTGGTACAATACAAAAAGTGGCCTCCAGCTACAAAAACTTTCTCCTACAAGTAGTTAAATGACAGTTTTTTTTCCAGTGAAAACACAGATATGGCATCCAACGAGTGTTGTCCTGTCTCGTCTTCTTTATATTATTGCCAAGAAGCTGCAACTGAATAAAGCTGTGCTTCAACCTTCAGTTCCAAATTACCATTTTTAAAAATGCAATTGGCTGTTCCGGCCTACTAAAGGTGTCTGTCTGCCCCTGCCTGGTGTTGTCCTCAACTGAATAAAGCTGAGCTTCAACCTTCAGTTCCAAATTACCATTTTTAAAAATGCAATTGGCTGTTCCGGCCTACTAAAGGTGTCTGTCTGCCCCTGCCTGGTGTTGTCCTCAACTGAATAAAGCTGAGCTTCAACCTTCAGTTCCAAATTACCATTTTTAAAAATGCAATTGGCTGTTCCGGCCTACTAAAGGTGTCTGTCTGCCCCTGCCTGGTGTTGTCCTCAACTGAATAAAGCTGAGCTTCAACCTTCAGTTCCAAATTACCATTTTTAAAAATGCAATTGGCTGTTCCGGCCTACTAAAGGTGTCTGTCTGCCCCTGCCTGGTGTTGTCCTCAACTGAATAAAGCTGAGCTTCAACCTTCAGTTCCAAATTACCATTTTTAAAAATGCAATTGGCTGTTCCGGCCTACTAAAGGTGTCTGTCTGCCCCTGCCTGGTGTTGTCCTCAACTGAATAAAGCTGAGCTTCAACCTTCAGTTCCAAATTACCATTTTTAAAAATGCAATTGGCTGTTCCGGCCTACTAAAGGTGTCTGTCTGCCCCTGCCTGGTGTTGTCCTCAACTGAATAAAGCTGAGCTTCAACCTTCAGTTCCAAATTACCATTTTTAAAAATGCAATTGGCTGTTCCGGCCTACTAAAGGGGTCTGCCCCTGCCTGGTGTTGTCCTCAACTGAATAAAGCTGAGCTTCTACCTTCTGCCTCTTACTAACTGCTGTTTTTTAAAAAAAATTGGCTGTTCCGGCCTACTAAAGGTGTCTGTCTGCCCCTGCCTGGTGTTGTCCTCAACTGAACAAAGCTGTGCTTCAACCTTCTGTTCCAAATTACCATTTTTAAAAATGCCATTGGCTGTTCCGGCCTACTAAAGGTGTCTGTCTGCCCCTGCCTGGTGTTGTCCTCAACTGAATAAAGCTGAGCTTCAACCTTCAGTTCCAAATTACCATTTTTAAAAATGCAATTGGCTGTTCCGGCCTACTAAAGGTGTCTGTCTGCCCCTGCCTGGTGTTGTCCTCAACTGAATAAAGCTGAGCTTCAACCTTCAGTTCCAAATTACCATTTTTAAAAATGCAATTGGCTGTTCCGGCCTACTAAAGGTGTCTGTCTGCCCCTGCCTGGTGTTGTCCTCAACTGAATAAAGCTGAGCTTCAACCTTCAGTTCCAAATTACCATTTTTAAAAATGCAATTGGCTGTTCCGGCCTACTAAAGGTGTCTGTCTGCCCCTGCCTGGTGTTGTCCTCAACTGAATAAAGCTGAGCTTCAACCTTCAGTTCCAAATTACCATTTTTAAAAATGCAATTGGCTGTTCCGGCCTACTAAAGGGGTCTGCCCCTGCCTGGTGTTGTCCTCAACTGAATAAAGCTGAGCTTCTACCTTCTGCCTCTTACTAACTGCTGTTTTTTAAAAAAATTGGCTGTTCCGGCCTACTAAAGGTGTCTGTCTGCCCCTGCCTGGTGTTGTCCTCAACTGAACAAAGCTGAGCTTCCACATTCTGGCTTTCGCCCTATACTATCAGATATTAAACTGCATTTGGCCTACTAGTGTGGTTAGGCCCTTGAAACAGTGTCTGCTGCTCTTGGGTTTGCTACTCCACTGAACAAAGCAATGCCGCCTGTTTAGTCCTGTTACCAATTTTGAACTGCATTTAGCCTACTTTATTCTTTGGCCCTATATCTGTTTCCTCCTCATCCTGCCCATTGCCCAGCCACTGCTAGATGAGTCTGCTGGTACATTGACCTAGACCACTACATTCCCCTTATACTCTACACAGCCAGAATCTGACCCTGCTGAAAGTAAGGTTCCCCTTCCCGCATGTTATACCACCTTACACAGGGACAGAGAGGAAGGTGCAGATGAAAGTGCAGGTTCCTTCATCAGGTGGGGGGGCATACTCGTTGGCGACGTCACTGGCACAGGGCCCCTCAGAGTACGCAAAAGTGTCGCTGCTGGTGGGAGGCGCCCCCGCCATGCAAACACACCGCTGTACTTTGAGGGGCCCTGTGCCAGTGCCAATGCGAACGAATGGGCCCCCCCTGCTTGCTCAGGATCACAGCACTTGCAACGTTGAAATACTTACCTTTCCCTGCAACACCGCCGTGACGTAGTCCGCATTTCCTGGGCCCACGAAAAACTTGAGCCAGCCCTACTCCCCCCACAACTTTTGCCAAATGACCCCCAATTCCCTATGCCCAACTATTATTATAAAGTTAATTAAGATTGACAAGCTTCAGAAACAAGAATGGATGTTTTAGGCATTAAAATGGGCACTGTAGGTGTTTTCCTGGCCTCCACTCACTGCCGACTATGCTTCCCCATTGACTTGCATTGGGTTTCGTGTTTCGGTCGATCCCCGACTTTTAGCGATAATCGGCCGACTGCACTCGACTCGACTCTGGACAAAATCGGGATTCACAAAACCCGACTCTATCTTAAAAAAATGAAAGTCGCTCAACTCTAGTGAACACTGTTTAAAGGCTGACATATCACATCCCCCTCTGTTAGACATATTTTTTTGGAGCGGGGGCTGTCTCATACAGGTTTTAAAATGGTTCATGCAATTGGAGATTTAATGAGGGTGGCCTGTGGAACCACAAAAGAGTATAACTAGATTTTCACCATTGTCAGTCTTGAAAGAGACCCCGTTTGTTTCTTTTTTGCTCTTTGATCTACTAACCGTGAACATTGTATAAATTCAAAATCTGTATATTAGACCATCGTCTGTGACAGATTTTTCATTAAATATCGCCCCATTTCAGTAATTGTATGCGCACTGGGGTCTGTTTCATATGGTTCCTCAAAATGTCCATACAAGAGAGGCTTAATAATGGTGGTTGTGTACATTCCTAAATAAAGGGAAAAAAAAAAAACAGGATGAACTGTGATATAAACTGGTGTGCATGCAGCGTGTAAGCCACTAAACAGAAAAAACAAAGACAGAATTATAATTATTAAATACCCTGCAGTAAGTAAATAGAATAGTGCATGAAAATAATATACAGTACTTAGTTAACATGTTTTTTGACATAAAAAAAAATGCGGAAGCCATCCCACGTCTTCACGTTAACCGTAATAGAGACAGTTACCGTTTGTCAAATGACATGCATGTGGATAAGGTCTGAGACCAACTTGTGGACACACAGAATGAGACACCACATCAATATAATGCCCAGCTCAAAGGACAGGCAGGCCACACCTTTACATGCACATGATGCAAACAGAAAAAAAATCCAAAAGGTATGAACTGGGATATAAACTGGTGTGCATGCAGAGTGCAAGTGCACGTTCACACTTGGCCACTGAGTAGAAAAAAACCAAAGATAGAAATATAAAGACGGGGGCCGGAACAAAGTGCAGCTGGGAGGAGGCCCCCCATGACTGCTTTGAGCCGGCGGTCTTTTTGAATGATGCTCCGGCTGGGGATAGGAGAATGGAAAAGGGGGGAGGGGTTTAGATGGGGGGTTAGTAGGGAAAGTGCGGGAAAACCGCCATTCCCTACCTGAATCCAGTAGAAGGAAGAAGCCCAGGATGACGTCGGCGGAGTCCATGCTGGCCCAGCTCCGAGAGATGGCCAGATCAAGGAGAGGGGGCTGGCTTGAGGCCCAGCTGTCCTCCATCATTGCCGCAGGAGGATCCGGGCAGAGTTTGCGGGGCAGGAGGACCAGGCCCCCTGAGAGACTATCTCCGGATCTCCCGGCGCGTGGCAGGCGCAGGCTCCGGAGCCCCTCCAGGGACCCTGCGGGCGGTGAGTCCAGCGGCGCTGCCTCCCCCCGCTGCTCCCGCACCGGCGGGAATCCCAGCACCCGGCCTGCACGCGCCGGGCGTCGGACCCAGGACACCGCCGCTGCTGCTGGGAGCGCCGGACCGGAAGTGCGGCCTGCGCGATCCAGGCAGAGCGCAGCCGCAGCTTCCCCCGCTCCTGGCAGGTCCCCGGCTCCCAGTGGGCGCACGGCCGCTGCTTCACCGCCTCCTTCCGGTGTACCGGTGCCCAGAGGGAGAGCAGCCGCCGCTTCTCCTGCCCTCACCAGATCTACAGCTCCCAGGGGGCGCGCGGCGGCAAGAAGATGCAGAGCAGCGCCGACAGGAAGAGCAGCTCAGCCAAGAAGAGCGGCACAGCCAGGAGGAGCAGCAAGAGGAGCAGCGAGTCCAGGAGGAGCAGCACGACCAGGACGAGCAGCAGCAGCCAGGGATCCGGCCCCTTTACCTGCGGCAGGCACTCACAGCCCATCACCTCCCAGGGTGCCTGCTCGGATGAACACAAGGAGCACACAGGCGGCGGACGGTCAGCGGTCAGGAGGTCTCTTACGTCCCGCTTGCACAGAACGGCGCAGTGGAGGGAGAGATGCAGGCAGCAGTGTCGAGCTGCCTGCCCGCGAGCGAAGATCGTTACACGACCGGGCGGGCTCGCCCGGGTTGGCACACGGGGATCGGTCGCGGTCGCCCAGGAGGTCTCCGGAGCTCAGAGCAGCGTATACCCGTTACCCATTGGACGGTGAGGTGGCGGGGGATACTGACCACAGACGAAGGAGTGGGTCCGTACAGCAGCTACAGCACGCTCGGGTCCCCCCTGGTGACGAGGAGGCCAGGGGCGCGGGCCTGGGGCAGAGAGGGCTAGCGACGCAGCAGTTCCAGCACGCTCGGGTCCCCCCTGGTGACGAGGAGGCCAGGGGCGCGGGCCTGGGGCAGAGAGGGCTAGCGACGCAGCAGTTCCAGCACGCTCGGGTCCCCCCTGGTGACGAGGAGGCCAGGGGCGCGGGCCTAGGGCATCGACGCGGAGAGGAGGTGTCGGAGTCCAGTGGTGATCGTCACGGGAGGTCAGAGCAACAGGGATCCGGAGGTCCGGCTGGCGGGGACACAGCACCCGCGCAGCGTTGTGAGTATGAGTCCATGTCCGGTTTGTCGCCCATAGGGGCCGAGTTACAGGAAGCTAGGAGGGGTCGGGTGGCGGTGTGTGAGGAACGGCGGAGGAGTGGGCCGATTGTGGCGGAGGTGCCAGGTATGCAGGACTTATTGCAGGGTATGTCGCAAATTTTGCGTAGATTAGAGGGAGGGTCGGCAGCTGGGGTTGCCGCATCGCCGGTTGAGGCGTGGTTGTCTGGTCGAGGGGTGGAACCCCAGGCGGGTTGTGGTTTGTTAAGCCCTGGTCAGGTAGTGGAGGTTGCATCGTCCGGGGTATCGGTTTCGGTTCAGACAGAGAAGGAAAAAGGCGATACGGTCAAATTAGATGACAGAGCGAAAGGGGAAGTTTATGTGTGCTTTGAAGGGCCGTTAGGAGCGCATTTGAAAAAGGAGGTGAAGGAAAAGATTTGGAGAGATGAGTATGTGGAGATTTTTTCCCTGCTCCCGTTGGAAAAGTTTAACTTGGATAAAGGGAAAAAAGACGATAGCAAAAAGGAGGAGGAAGAAAAGCGGAGGTGGCGGCTAATTCCGCAGACATTTGTGAATTGGTTGCAGGCGTTTGCGATATTGGCAAGTGTAGTGGGGGAGAAGGCGCCTGAGAATTGCTCAGGTTTATTTTGTTATTTAGATGCGTTTGGGGAGGCACATCGTACTTATGGCGGTCAGACGTGGCTACGGTATGATGAGCAGTTCAGGCAGCGAAAGGCGGTAAGGCCAGAAATTAGGTGGGACCAGAAAGATATAGGCCTTTGGCTGAAGGTTATGGCCCCAGCTAGGCATGGGCAGTCCTTTCATGGGTCCGGGGGTGGTGGCAGCCAGCAGTCGGGACACGGAGGCAGCAGTCAGGGTTCGCAGGGAGCGAAGGAGAAGTCTGGAACCTGCTGGCAGTTTAATGACGGTCAGTGTAAATACGGTAGCACCTGTAAATTTAAGCATGTGTGTTCCCACTGTAATGGAGGTTCACACGGGGCTTCAAAGTGTTTCAGGAAAGGAAAAGGAAAGCCAGCCTTGGGTGCCAGTCAAGGGGGAGAGCCCGGTGAGGCTTCACGAGATGGCCCCCTTTCTAAATAGGTACCCCGATCAGGTGAAGGCAGGTATTATTTTCAATGGTTTTGCGGATGGTTTTAGGATTCCTCCCCCGAGCCACGAGGTTCCTTTTTCGGTTAAGAATTTGCGTTCGGCAATGTTGCATGCCGAGGTTGTTGATGTTAAACTCAAGAAAGAAGTGGAGTTGGGAAGGATGTCGGGGCCGTTTTTGCATCCGCCGATGGCGGGTATGGTGGTTTCCCCTTTGGGGGTGGTGCCTAAAAAAGAGCCGAATAAATTTCGATTGATCCAGCATTTGTCGTACCCAAAGGGTCGGTCGGTAAATGATGGCATCGCCCAAGAGCTGTGCTCGGTTGAGTATACATCATTCGATGCAGCGGTGCAGTGGGTGAGAAGGCACGGCCCTGGGGCGCTGTTGGCAAAAACGGATGTTGAATCGGCCTTCCGTTTGCTTCCGGTGCATCCGGACAGCGTTCCGTTGTTAGGTTGTTTTTGGAATGGTGGTTACTATTTGGATAGATGTTTACCGATGGGCTGCTCCATTTCTTGTTCATTGTTTGAGACGTTTAGTACTTTCCTGGAGTGGGTGGTTAAGGACGTTTCTGGAGTTCAGTCGGTTATCCATTATTTGGATGATTTTTTGTTTATCGGGCCGCCTGATTCCGTAGTTTGCCGTAATATGTTAACGGCTATGTTTTGGGTCGCAGACCTTTTTGGAGTTCCATTGGCGGCGGATAAGACAGAAGGTCCCAGTACGGTATTGAGTTTTTTGGGAATTTTAATCGACTCCGAGAAGATGGAGTGTCGGTTGCCGGAAGATAAGTTGGCCATGTTGCAGCAGGAGGTTGAAAGAGCTAGAAGGAAGCGGAAGCTGACTTTGAAAGAATTGCAGTCTCTTTTGGGTAGATTGAATTTTGCATGTCGGATCATACCCATGGGCAGGATATTTTGTCGCAGGTTGTCGGTCGCGACGGCAGGCGTAAAGGAGCCACACCATTTTATTCGCCTGAGCAAGGAACACAAAGATGACTTGCTAGTGTGGCAACGTTTCCTGGGCAATTACAACGGGCGGTCGTTGATTCAGCAGGAGGTCTTAACAAATTTTGATTGCGAGATTTATACGGATGCAGCCGGTTCGGCTGGTTACGGGGCTTTTTGCGGTGGTCGTTGGTGTGCCGGACGGTGGCCGGTCCAGTGGAGGGAGTTGGGCCTTACAAAAAACCTGGTCTTGTTGGAATTGTTCCCTATCGTGGTTGCGGTTTCCATTTGGGGGGAAATGTTTGCTAACAGGAGGATTCGTTTTCATTGCGACAACATGAGCGTCGTGTCAGTGATGAACAGTTTGTCGGCCTCATCTCCCCCGGTGATTAAGTTGGTAAGGGAGTTGGTTTTTCGGTGCTTGGAGCTGAACGCTTGTATTTCGGCGGTGCATGTGCCGGGTGTGCAGAACTCAATAGCAGATGCATTGTCTCGTTTTCAGTGGGACCGTTTTCGGGAATTGGCGCCGGACGCGGAGATCTTGGGAGAGGAATGCCCTTTGCATCTTTGGAGCGTGATTATGGACGAGCGGGCCGATTGATTCAGGAGTCTGTTACGAGAAAAACATGGGCGTCATACGAAGCATCTTGGCAAGTATGGCAAAGTTGGGTGTCGGTGTGGGGCCAGTTGGTGTCTGACGAAGATAGGATGCTGGCTGTGTTAATTTTGATCGGGAAGGCGGCCGAAGAAGGTTGGTCGATTTCGAAGGTGAATAAATTTGTTGCCGGTTTGGCTTTTGCTTTTAAGTTGCAAGGGTTGGTGGACGCGACGAAACATTTTTTGGTCAGACAGGCTCTTAGGGGTTTTAGGAGGGGTAATCAGACTGTTGACCGTCGTCGCCCCATTTCTTTTAGCCTTTTAGAACGGTTGGGTGGAGTCTTGGAGATTATTTGTGGTTCGAGTTTTGAGTTGGCGTTGTTTCGCCTTGCCTTTTCATTAGCATTTTTTGGGGCTATGCGCGTTGGGGAGCTGGTGTCAACGTCCAAAGTTAGAGCAGGGGGTTTGTTGGCAGAGGATGTGGAACTTTGGACGGGGGGTATCGTTTTTTGCATTCGGCGCTCAAAGACTGACCAAATTGGGAGAGGAAAACGTGTGGTACTGGGGAGGGTTTCCGGGTCTTTAATGTGCCCTAGAGGTTGTCTGGAAGAATACTGGCAGTTATGGTCAGGCAGATCCGGCCCTTTGTTGTGTCACGCAGAGGGGTCCTTTTTGTCACGCTTTCAGTTCATTGCGGTATTAAGGAGGGGCTTGCGGGAGTTGGGCCTTTCTCCGGAGTTGTTCGGGTCGCATTCATTTCGTATCGGGGCGGCATCTGAAGCTGATAGTTTGGGTTTGGGCGCGGAGGACATTTGTAGAATTGGTAGGTGGACTTCGAATCGGTACTTAGGTTACGTCCGTCATTAATTTAGTAGTGTGGTTATGTTTTGTATTTGACCCAGTGTTTTTTCTTCATGCGTCTTGTTGCAGGTGTGTCCCCTTACTTAGCCTGGATCTTCGGACATTCGTTCGTTCACTGGGGGGCGCTGCGGGCCGAGGTCAGGCCGGACGGTAGGCAACTGGGGTTTAGTAGACGTCAGGTTGTCATTCGGTGGTTGGGATATAGGGGGATGGTTTGGAACATGGCCCTTCCTGAATTTTCTAAGGCGGTTCGTTTAGACAGACAACCTGACATTTTAGTTGTGCATCTGGGGGGGAACGACTTGGGTGTACGGCCTGTCAGGGAGTTGATTAGGGACATACGGTTCGATTTGTTGAGGTTGCAAGTATCATTTCCTGGGGTGTTGATTGTGTGGTCAGATATTGTGCCTAGAAAAAGTTGGAGGGGGGCTAGATCTTTGAAAGGTATTAATAGGGCCAGGGTTAAGTTGAATAGGGCAATAGGGGGTTTTGTTTCCAGAAACGGGGGGTTTAGCGTTAGACATTTTGAATTGGAGTCAGGGCTTGGTAACTACTGGAGGGAGGATGGAGTTCATTTAAACGCGATTGGAATTGATTTGTGGACTTTAGCATTGCAAGAAGGAGTTGAACGTGCGTTGGTGGCGTTGGGGCACTCACGAGCCTGAGGTGGTCAGGGCTGTTCGTGTGTGGTGGGGGGGTGGGGGTTCTTGGAGTTGACGCTGATTGGTTGGGGGAAGGAATTGGAGCATAATTGCAGGCAATTTAAAATGTGGTGGGGTTGGATCTGGCATTTTGGTATGGGCTCTGGACGGGGTTTTACCCTGGGAGCTCTAGGTGGTTTTTTCTCTTCCCGGAACGGGATGTACGGTGCCCTCGAGCTGGTTTTCACGGCTGAGGGTAATATGGTGGTCGATCTTATATTGTGGGGTTTTTGCCAGATCTTTTTAGCTCCAAGAACCCTCCCCTCGAATTTATACTGTTGTATTTATGTTATGTTAATTTTATTAATAAAAGTTGGCCGCTGTGGCCAAAATATCCAAAAGAATAATTGGTTATGTTTTATTTAAGGAAAGGTTGGGTCGGGGGGGGGGGGGGGGCAGTTTTTGGTGGTTAGGTTACATACGGAGGAAAAGACCGTACTCGGCATACGCGGTCAAGACGGGGGCCGGAACAAAGTGCAGCTGGGAGGAGGCCCCCCATGACTGCTTTGAGCCGGCGGTCTTTTTGAATGATGCTCCGGCTGGGGATAGGAGAATGGAAAAGGGGGGAGGGGTTTAGATGGGGGGTTAGTAGGGAAAGTGCGGGAAAACCGCCATTCCCTACCTGAATCCAGTAGAAGGAAGACCCACCCACCCTCCCTTGTAGGCTTGTGCTTGGGGTTTTTGTTTAACGAGAGGGGGGGGGGAATTGTGGGGGGAGTTTTTATATATTGATATGGCACGGGTTGTTATATATATAAAAAAAAAAAAAGGGTTTTGGGTTTACGCTTGGTATGCGGGTGTTTGGTCATTATTTGCATTTTATTCATTTATTGTCACAGTGGCGGTGGGGGGGTGGGGGTTCTTGGAGTTGACGCTGATTGGTTGGGGGAAGGAATTGGAGCATAATTGCAGGCAATTTAAAATGTGGTGGGGTTGGATCTGGCATTTTGGTATGGGCTCTGGACGGGGTTTTACCCTGGGAGCTCTAGGTGGTTTTTTCTCTTCCCGGAACGGGATGTACGGTGCCCTCGAGCTGGTTTTCACGGCTGAGGGTAATATGGTGGTCGATCTTATATTGTGGGGTTTTTGCCAGATCTTTTTAGCTCCAAGAACCCTCCCCTCGAATTTATACTGTTGTATTTATGTTATGTTAATTTTATTAATAAAAGTTGGCCGCTGTGGCCAAAATATCCAAAAGAATAATTGGTTATGTTTTATTTAAGGAAAGGTTGGGTCGGGGGGGGGGGGGGCAGTTTTTGGTGGTTAGGTTACATACGGAGGAAAAGACCGTACTCGGCATACGCGGTCATGATTAAGTACCCTGCAGTACATAAACAGCATAGTGCATGAAAATAATATACAGTACTTAGCTGACACGTTTTTAGATTTAACAAAAAAAAAAAATGCAAAGCCACCCCACATGGTCTCATGTCTGTGTGTCCACTAGTAGTTGGCCTCAGTCCATCTCAGCCCTTATCAACATGCATGTCACTTACTAAACACTAAAGTCCCTGTCATCTTTCTACTGTGTGGTATAAAAGAGAATATTTTGAGGGGGGGGGGGTTCTTACTTGATACACTGTATACCAGCATTATCTGTTTGAGTCCATTGTCTCTGCATCTTGGCACTCTGTACTTTTTTTAAAGTATTCACTTTTGTGTCATTTCACCTTTTAGACTGAATTAAAAGTTACATTTTGAACCTATTATTTGCTATACCTTACACATGAAGGCAGACACACCGGTGGGCTTTATGCACGGACGCAGACACACAGGCGGGCTGATGCACGGACGCAGACACACAGGCGGGCTGATGCACGGACGCAGACACACAGGCGAGCTGATGCACGGACGCAGACACACAGGCGGGCTGATGCACGGACGCAGACACACAGGCGGGCTGATGCACGGACGCAGACACACAGGCGGGCTGATGCACGGACGCAGACACACAGGCGAGCTGATGCACGGACGCAGACACACAGGCGAGCTGATGCACGGACGCAGACACACAGGCGGGCTGATGCACGGACGCAGACACACAGGCGGGCTGATGCACGGACGCAGACACACAGGCGAGCTGATGCACGGACGCAGACACACAGGCGGGCTGATGCACGGACGCAGACACACAGGCGAGCTGATGCACGGACGCAGACACACAGGCGAGCTGATGCACGGACGCAGACACACAGGCGGGCTGATGCACGGACGCAGACACACAGGCGGGCTGATGCACGGACGCAGACACACAGGCGAGCTGATGCACGGACGCAGACACACAGGCGAGCTGATGCACGGATGCAGACACAGGCGGGCTGATGCACGGACGCAGACACACAGGCGGGCTGATGCACGGACACAGACACACAGGCGGGCTGATGCACGGACGCAGACACACAGGCGAGCTGATGCACGGACGCAGACACACAGGCGAGCTGATGCACGGACGCAGACACACAGGCGGGCTGATGCACGGACGCAGACACACAGGCGGGCTGATGCACGGACGCAGACACACAGGCGGGCTGATGCACGGACGCAGACACACAGGCGGGCTGATGCACGGACGCAGACACACAGGCGAGCTGATGCACGGACGCAGACACACAGGCGAGCTGATGCACGGATGCAGATGGAGCGCCCCCACACCGCCGCAGGGCCGAGGGGTACCCGGAGCCGGGCCTCTGGGACTCAGTCCTGGGGTTGTCACGGTGGCTAGACCCGGTCCGTGGCCCTGTCTGTCAGTGGGGGACATCCGGTGAAATAAGTGGTGTTGTAACGGTGCAGTTGTGGGGTGCAGGTCGCGGTAAATAACGAGGACACCAGGTTGCAGTCTCTTTACCTCTTTACTGAAGATCTCTAAGTCCTCAGTCCAGAATACGGTTCACCAGGCTGCGCAAGTCCGGCCGGTCCAATGGCACTTCCAGAGTTCTCTTCACAGGAGGAAATCTGTGCCTTCCCCCTAGCGCTATGTGTTGTAGTCCTTCCCTGCTGTGCTTACGGAAAGTACCCCACAACTGTTGTGTCTGTTTCTGATGTTCCCTCACAACTCGATTAGATGATGTTCTGCTAATCTTCCGTCCCTCCCTGAGGTTCGGGTAGGAACGGCACCCGTTTGTCGGATAGGCCTGGAGTTCTTCCGGGACCCTAGAGACGCCCCTCTCCCGCAATTGCCTCCCAAGACTTCATAGGTGATTTGAGTTAGACAGCCCGCCTGAGACTGACTGCCCTGCCGCTGTTTAGAGTATTGCTTGAAGCTGAATGTTATAATACTCCCTCGGCGTTCCGGCCACCGGTAGTGCGCCTCAGTAGGATGTTGCTTCGGTCTTACAGCACGACTCATACTGGTATTTCTCCTCTGCGTGATCCCGTTTCTCACTCAGCACAATCTATCTCGCTTCTAGTCCTTTCTTGGGTACCGCCGCTACCCGGAGCAGGCACGGTCCCGTTACGTTCGTTCTCGTTGCCAAGCCTCTGTCAGGATCCCACCCCTGACAGAGACCCTACTGTCTCTTCCTCCACAACACCCTCTGCCACTAGGTTTTGCTTCGTCCAATCCAGTCAGCTTGCTGATCTAACTTCCTGCCTGACCCCCAGTTTACCCACTATGGTGGGGAGTGGCCTAATGAATAGCACCCTTAGCTCCCCCCGGAGGCCCGGCTGTGAAATGTATTGGTGTCTGTGATACCTGATCAGATGAACTCCTTCAGTGCCATCGGACGCACCATAGCTCCCCATAGTGGCGGAGCCACAGTACTGCAACGACCAGGACTCTGGGGCGCTGCACTCCCCCCTGGTTAAACACAGTACTCCGGGACTGGGAAGAAAACAACAATACAAGTTTAGCAAAAAGACATACAATTTTGTTGAGTGCAAATAACAATACGTATACTTGAACAAGCTTCCCTTTATGGGAGGTGAGGACACTTGAACGTTACAAAACATGGTTAAACATTATAAATTACAGGCTATAAATAACTCCTGTTACCCAACCGGGTATTCTACTAAGTGCAAAAATTGCTGAACAATACTTTAACATTGCCCTTAAGGACATACACTCTGTATCCACCAAAGGCCTTCCTATAATCACATTATAAGGTAAGTTAACTTTTTCATTCTCCTTCTTTGAGTCTGCAGGACCGCCTGTCCTATCGGCACCAGACCTACTGCCTCTCCTTTCTGTTACAGGACCGTCCCGTTCAGCCAGGACCTACTGCCTTTTCAACTGCTATACATGGTATAGAACATAACATACTTTCTGTTTAAGAGCACTGAGCCATCTACGTATAGCTCCTAGGAGGACTCACTACCTAACCCCTACGGGTCCACTTTCTGTCCTCTGTAACACATTACTAACTCTTTCTTTACATCAACTGACTTACTATGGAGGACTCAGGGTTTACCTTCTATCCCCATTTCTTATCAACATTATTAACTATTTCCTTATGTCATCAACCTTCATTAATACTTTCTTACTTCCGACTATGCAGGACACTCTGTCTACCCCTACGGGCCTACTGCATCTTTCTTCTAGCTCTCACACTTTCTTCTAAGGAACATTATCAACATTTCTTTTCAGTTAACCAGTGGAATACATATATCTTTTACATGTCGACATTATCATTTCTTTCTTTCATCAAACATCATTGCTATCTATCAGTCTTAAAGCAATACCACTTCTTTAAGTGCAACACGTGAACATCCCCTTTAAGAGGGGACCAAGTCTCTATGAGGTAGCATTTCTTCTCAAGCTACCAGTCCTTACTCAGCAAAGGTTCCAGTGTGGTATCTTCACAAAGAGTCCTTCTTTAAGGAAGCACCGGGAGGGTACGATAAGTGATGGATCAGCCTAAAGGACCCCGCATCTTTTTTGGGTACTAGGCCTAAAGGGGAAATACGAAAATTCTGAAAAGGAGGGGAGGTAAACGGGCCTGCAACCCTTCCTAATTTTAATTCGCTAACAATTTTATCCATAGCTATATCTGGGTTTTCCGCCAAGGAAGGGAGGTTTTTTATTGGCCTACAGCCGATCCCTTTAAATGAAGGGACAAAAAAACCTTTAGAAAAAAACGTTAAAAATCAATTTACTGCTCGGAAGATCTGGGTATTTGTTTAACCAATACACCAGTTTTTCCAGCTTCACTGGTGTCTGAGCTTTTTGAAATGGGGTCCCTTGAGAGCGTTTGCTGAGCGGACTGTTTCTTAAAACATCTCGACATGGAGTGTGCATTTCCACAAAACAAACACTCGTGCCGAAAGCGACAGTTATTGTTCCATTTACAGCCCGAGTCATTAAAAGCAAAACAGACACCCCTCTTAGGGAGGGCTGATGGTGCTTGTTTTACTGAAGCCTGTCTCTGAGGCAGCATCAAATTTATCCATAGTCCGACATCCTTCGTACCCCAGGAGAGGTCGGGATGGACGGCTAACTTTTGCCTAAAAGATTCATCATAATTGAGCCAGGCAAAACCGCCAAAGTTGCGGTATGCCTCCAAAATTATGTCAATGTGCTGAAATAATTTACTACATAACCCAGGGAATTTCTCGCCGAGAACAGCCGAGTAAATGGAAAAGGCCTGAATCCAATTATTAAATGATCTAGAATGACCCCGTTTAGAGTCATCAGGGTCGGATTCATGCCTTTCAGATTTTCCCAGCTGGTCCCTGCGAGGGATGAGTGAAAAAAGGTCAATATATTCATTATTCCAGATAAGCTCTTTTGTGGTGGAGCTCAAGTGAAACCCTAAAGGTGAAAGCTCACAAGTGAGAGCTTCTTTAAAATGGTTCACAGGAGTTACTGAGGGACATGTGGTATGTACTGAACTAATGTCAGGATTTACAGCTGAGGGAGGATTCAGAGCTGCGGGAGGGGCAGATTTAAAAACTTCTCCCAGCGTTTCTGACATCACATCCCTAATCATATTTTTGATTTCAAAGTGTGACACAGACAGGGGCACATAAATGTTCTCACCCCTACTGTTGAGTTGATTGAAGTCTTCTTGTGGGCAGCCAGCGCTCCAGCCCTCCATGTTGGGCGAGCGCCGCTGCACTACAGTTGGAGGAGGCTGGATGGTGGCTTCAGCTTGTGTTGCTAGGAGGACAGGAGCGCTGATGGTAGCCGCCGCCATTGCTGACAGAGCGCCCGACAAGGGGGTACCTACAGCGCTTTTACGGCTGCACCTCGCCCCTGTTATGTCGGCGCTCCTGGATGACGCGGCCGGCGATAACTGCTGACGCGGCCGGAAGTCTCGCGCTGGGCTGCGTGATTTCGTCACTGTTGATCGGCGGGACGTCCGGGCAGGAGCTTGAGAGCGGCGTCCGGATCTTGCTGCGGCACGAGCTGAACGAGGGGGAGCCAGCGGAGTTGAAGGACCTGGAGCTCCGATGTCAGGAGGTGGGATCGGAGGGTCTTGCTGGTGTGGCTCATCCTGAGGCGCCGGTAATTGAGGGGGGGAGACGGCATCAGAGGCTACCGGAATAGGTTCTATAGCAAGGCAGCTCCTCAGCCAGTCAACCCCGCCCTCCGCACCGGCTCTGGAAATCAGCTGCTGAAGTAGTGCTTCCATCAGGGAGATCTTCTCTTCTTCACAGCTCCAGCTGAATGACAGCTGTCAGTACAGGTGGGCTTTATATATTATCCATAATCTGCCCAACAACCACAAATCACCAATGAAAAATCGTTAAAAAGGGCGCCAATGATACCAGATAAAACTGGTTTTACTAAAAATAGCTGACCAGAGGCATTTAAATTGACCTTTCTTTGAACCCTTCAAAATATTCCTTAGCTAGAGAGAAGATGCTGGATCTCTAAAGATCTGTGTCGCCATGGGACCCCCCCTGTATTTCTTTTATTTGCGGGGGGGGGCTAACAGTCTGTCAGACACTTCAGCTCTCGGACAGTGTAAGACTGTGGCGCCATGCCGCCCTGACAGGAGCAATAGAACTGAAGATGGTCCAGAATTTATTTGATTTCATAGGTAATACAAGTATTTACTGCGGCGTGTCAGGAAAGTCTTCTGTTGTCAGGTTGCCTTGGTCTCTGTATACAGGTGCAATCTTCTGCATTGGGAGGGAGTAGCACAATATGTATCCACAGCTATAATTAGAGAGTTTAAAACATTTTGAATGTTTTTTTTCGTATGCATAACTATATATATTATATCTCTTCAGACGCCTCTGTACACACGTGCGCTGGGCTCTGCTAAGTGTTACTGAGCTCTGCCGAGCACTCCTGGGAGCCTCTGTCTGTGGCTGGTCTCAAAAAGAACAATTGTCAGTCTGAAATCCTACATTCATGAATCTTATGGTCTCCAGCATCATCGGCAGGTGTTAGTCTAATGTGGGCCAGGGCCTTGAGGCTATGTGCACACGCTGCGGATTACTCCGGACTGATTTTGGTAAATCCGCATGTAATCCACACTGCGAAATTACCACGGATTTACCGCTTTTTTTTGCGTTTTTTGTGCGGATTTCACCTGCGGATTCCTATTAGGCTACTTTCACACTAGCGTCGGGCTCGGCCCGTCGCTGTGCGTCGGGCCCAGGTTACCGACGCTAGCGTTCTCTGCGCCGCACAACGGGGGCAGCGGATGCATTTTTCCAGCGCATCCGCTGCCCCATTGTGAGGTGCGGGGGAGGTGGGGGCGGAGTTCTGGCCGCGCATGCGCAGTCGGAAAAAGCGGACCGTCGGGAGCAAAAAACGTTACATGTAACGTTTTTTGCTCCCGGCGGACCGCCACAACACAGCGCAACCGTTTCACGGCGGTTGCGACGTGTGTCAATGCGTCGCTAATGTTAGTCAATGGTAAAAAAGTGCATCCTGCAAGCACTTTTGCAGGATGCATTTTTTTGCCAAAACGACACATTGCGACGTATTGCAGTTAACGCTAGTGTGAAAGTAGCCTTATGGAGCAGGTGTAAACCGCTACGGAATCCGCACAAAGAATTGACATGCTGCGGAATAACTAACGCTACATTTCCGTGTGTTTTTTTCCGCAGCACGTGCACTGCGGCTTTTGTTTTCCATAGGTTTACATGGTATTGTAATCGCATGGAAAACTGCTGCGAATCTGCAGCAGCCAATACGCTGCGGATCCGCAGCAAGATCCGCAACGTGTGCACATACCCTAAATCTCTGGCAAAAGTTTTATCTGCCTTCAAAACAAGATAGTGGGGCAATTGATTTCCAGACAACGTATCCTCATTATCTTGGGGGACAAGTCGTGAGATCACCATACCACAAGAGTCGCTAAGTTTGGCCTACTTTTAGCCAATGTGTATGAGGGTCTTTAATCATTTGCCTATATATACCACTGGACTTTATTGGGTGCCTGAGTATTTGTTTTAGGCACCAGCGGTGGTCACAGCAGTATAATATAATACATATTTTTGTAGCTTCATTATATTTTTGAATGTGCCTTTGATAATATTTCTTCCTAATTATTTGCAGAAAAAAAAACCCACAGTTAACAAGAGAATATTTCTGCATATTCTCTAATCATGATAACAAAGAAGACAAAGCGGGGTCTTTTTACAGAGCTATTTATCTGATGCCTTTAAAATGGCACATCTCCAATAAAAGTAGTTAGAGTAAATTTGATTACAAAACATGGAGAAGGCAAAGCTGACAATAGCATAATTAATGTTAGCTTTAATTAAAGCAAAGAATAAAATAAGAGATAATGAATGTTTCAGTGTACTGCTCATTATTTGGAAGGTATGAAGCGTGTCAGCTCGCCCTGTTCAAAACTACCATTCTTTACCAAAACGTTGTAACACTGTATAAAGCTGCAATTACGCAATGCATCTATCCTAAATACGCAGCAAACAATCCCTTGCTGGTTCTTTATTTCTATTCTCATGATGATATCAATATGAGGCCGGCGTCACACTTAGGCCGGCCTCACACTCAGCGTATAAAATTACGGTCCGTTTTTTACGGCCGTAATACGCCTCAAGCTTCGAAATACGGTGATCCGTACGAACTCCGTAGGCAAGGTGTGGTGGCGTATTTTGCGCAGGTAATGTTGCGTATGTAATTTGTATGTCCACCGTATTGCGTTTTTTTCACGCAACTTGACAAAATGGACAATTAACGTTTTTTGAGGCTGAACTTGATTTAAATTACCATCATCAACCCTATTTAAGGCCCCTACAACAGGTGGCTCCCTCCCATATGGTCATTTTGTGGTTTGCCATCTGTTGGAGTGTTGGGTTAACATTTGGACCATGTCTGACCACCTGCAGTTCACCCCAACACAGCGGGTTTTGTTTAACTGGGTCTTGTCGCGTCGGTTTGGCCAGCCATACCCTGTGATTGTGGATCCGCGAAGGAGGAGCAGAAGAATGTGGGTGCATCCTCTGTTGACCCAACGCCTCACTAAAGGCCATTTTCATCGGCTATATACAGCTCTGCGGGCACATCCAGAAAAGTTCTATCTCTACTGCCGCATGACAATCCAAACATTTGACAGATTGTTGGAGATATTACGCCCAGGAATAACATTTCAGGACACAATGATGCGCAAAGCCATCTCCGCCGAGGAACGTCTTCTCCTTACATTACGGTATGTATTCTACATCCTCACATACCTTTTGTTGTATTTATGGGTTTGTTTCCTTTATTTTTGACCCAGAATATGTGTACATTAGGTCACAAGCAGATGTGACAAAGATCATAAAATATTTTAGTTAAGCTCCCTTTTGAATTTTGGTTTGTCCCAGCATTTTTTTTTTTTTTTTTTATGAAAAATGTTTTGTGTGCACTCTTGAACCATATGTAATTTTTTGGTATGTGTTTCTCTTTCAGATTCCTGGCCACTGGATTGTCATTTGCGGGACTCCACCTGGAGTTTTTGATTGGCCAATCAACCATTTCTGGCATTGTGCGTTTAACATGTCGGCAAATATGGGATAGACTCAAGGACCTTGTGATGCCTGAGCCAAAACAGGCTGATTGGCTCAAAATAGCCCATGGGTTCCAGGTGAATTGTGACTTCCCAAACTGCATTGGAGCGGTGGATGGGAAACATATCCGGGTACGTAAGCCGCCGAACTCTGGCTCCCAATTCTACAACTATAAGCAGTTTTTCTCTGTAGTACTGTTAGCTGTAGTTGACAGTAACTACAGGTTTATAATTGTAGACATTGGGGCCTATGGCCGAACTGGAGACTCTAGGGTATTCAATTCGTCTATAATGGGTCGGCGGCTACGTGACAACCAGTTACATCTCCCACCACCACAACCACTCCCAGGCTCCACTGCAGAACCAATGCCTTTTTTTTTGGTTGGTGATGAGGCGTTCCAACTGACCAGACACCTCATGAGGCCTTATCCCCGGCGCAACCTGGACCACCGTCGGAGGATATTTAATTTGCGCCTTTCTAGGGCGCGGAGACTGGTTGAGTGTGCATTTGGTATTCTGGTGGCAAAATGGCGTGTCCTCCAGACTGCCATACAGCTCAGTGAGGCTACCGTCACTGAAGTTATCAAAGCATCAGTCATTTTGCACAACTTTACCCGCATACATGATTGCTTTGCAGATGGTAATGATGAACACATGTTGCGTAGTGTAATTAGGCCAACACCACATGGCCCTCCTCCGCGCCGTCCCCTTTCTGGAATCAAAGTTAGGGATGTTTTGACAAATTATTTTGTATCTCCTCAGGGTTCTACTCCCTGGCAAGATTATGCTGTTTCTCAGTTGTAATTTTCTTCTTTTCTTGATGTCTTTGTCAAATATAATTTTTTATGCCCCAGAAAAAGTACTGTGTGTGTTGTGTTTCCTTATTGACCCTATGTTTATGTTTCTAGAATATGTGTGTGATGCAATTATGATTTTGACCAAAACATCATTTAGCTTTTTCAAAAACATTTTAGTTAAATAACCAGCCTTTTTTGGTTTCCCTGTTAACATATTTTTTTCATATGTTAGTTTTCCTTTTTTAGGGTGAAGTTTAAAACCATAAAAAACAGAAAAGGTTAAATGGTGCCAAAAATAACACAAAACCATGGTAGGCAGCTCACAAATATAAAGATTAGGCCACAAAACAACAATACATTACAAATCCCTGTAAGTTGGCGGGGGAGATGGTGCCTGCTCTGGGTCCTGGTCAGGGGGCCTTTGTTGGGCCAATGTGACTTCATCCTGTGAGGATGCACTGGCTTGTGGCACAGAATACTGGCCTTGTCCATATTGGCCAGTTGGGTGGTGTCCATAAGCCAATTGTCTCTGTGCCTCATGCTGACGGACATATTGGCTTGCATCATACCCAAGCCCAAAATGGCCATGTTGTCCAAACCCAGGTTGGGACCAGCCTACATCACTGGGTCTGGAAAAGTTGCCATATTGGGATTGGGGGTTGTAGGCTGCCATTTGGTAGACTGATGGCCTTTGTATATTTGGTGGTGGGAGGGGTTGAGGTGGAGGCATACGTGGAGGAGGTGCTGCAAATCCTGATTGATCTTGCTCCTGTTGAGGGAATTGAAGGCGCAAGAGGTTGGTTTGGGAAAGCTGCCTTCGCTCAAGATATTCAAACACCTCATAGGGGTTATTTGGAGCTGTGCTTAAATCAATCAGGATTTGCATACACCCTCTCACACGTAGCCTCACCTCACGGGGAAGGGGTCTAAGGTAACGGGCAAGGCTGCGGGCAAAGGCCTCCTCTCCATCATCCGTTGCTGCCCTGGCCAAATAATTGAGGACCCCAGCGTCAACATCATTTCTTGTTGCTTGCAGCTCTCTCCTTCGGCGGGCTCTCCGTAAAGGCCCAGCTGCCTGTGGGGATGACACCAGTGGGTGTGGAGGGCTGCTGCTCTGGGCATGTTCCTCCGGCCTTTCAGCATCATGTGGTGCTGAGGGTGGTGGTGCTGCTGCATCTTCCTCACTTGCTGCTGCCTGCTGTGATGATGATGCTGATGGGTCCTCAAGGATGGATGCTGAAGCTTGGAAAGATGGGCCTGCCACCTCTTCATCAACACTTACAGGATCGATCAGAGCCTCCGATTCCGACCCGGTCTCCCTCTCTGTGAGGTTAGACTGTGTTCTGTTAATAAAAGGCAAAAAAAAAGGTATTATTTTTTGCCCATTGTTTAATTACACATCTGTGAGCTATATTGTGTAAAAAAACATACACACAACCTCATATCAGACCAACATCTACTCCACTCTTATCTCAAATTCACACATGAATATACCAGATTTTTCTGTGGGATCACACCAAAGGTTAACAACACTATCACAACACATCATAATGTGGCCTAACATTTCAAGCTCAAACAAAAACAGGAAGACCCACATCTTCAAACAATCACAGAACATCCAGTAACAAACCAACTAACAAACCACTGCATGAACATTTGTAATCTCGCCTACTACCTTCTCATCCATCCCTTGTAGTAGGTAGTGATGTTTGGCGGGCAGGGTCCTCTCTCATCCAGGATCCTTTTTGAATTTAGCCTTGTTTACATTATATTTTGCACTATATTTACACATCCTTAGATGTAATTGGCAATGTAAGAACCGTAAAAATAACAAGATAAGATTGATTATCACTCAAAATGTGTGGAGAGGTTATTACTTACTGCCTCAGATTCATACTGACATCCAAAAATGAAAGACGGTCATAGTAGATATATTTCCGCTTCTTGAGTGGGGCTGATGACCCACTTCTTGCCCGCTGCTGTCTTTCACGCCGGTATTGGTCCCGGATGCTGCGCCATCGTGTCATTACATCATCCACTGCAATTACATGTTCAAAAATATTGAGCAAGATCAGTAGGAACATAGCTTCTTACAGTTGTCAGTGATTTTTTGTTTTTTTGTTTTTTTTGTGGGGGGGTTTCTTGCACCATTATTTACATGGTGCAGCAGATGTGAAAGGGGTTACATGCAGTGGTCTATATATCGGTCACAGTTGGAAACTTTACAGTCACAGACTGGGAGGGGAGAGAACCCTGTTCTTGCAAACATACATTAGGTCGGATTGTGTATGTGAAATAAAAATGCCTTCTGCAAGAATTAGCCTAATGTGACAATTTAGGACAAATAAAGACAAGGGGCAACACCCCTCTGGACGAGGTATGAGTACCAAGAAATATTTATCCGCGCAACATCAAGATTACCTATGTACAGAAACACTTGGCCTTGTTAATCAGCTTTGGGATTTGACAAAATGGCCATAAATGACACAGATATCTAAAAATGATTCTTCAAGTCATCATGTAGGGAAAGCATCTTGTAAAGTCAAATCTGGGGAATACATGAGTGTACTTACTTAGTCTTGTCTGCTCCGCACGTGGCCGTTGGGCATAATCAGGGAATAGGAGGCCACAGATGGCCCTCCAAGCTGCCTCTTTCCTGGCCCGGTTGGAGTAGTTTGGATCCCGCTGGTCCCATATTTCTGGCCTTTCTTGGACCAGGATGAGGAGCATGTCCACATTAATTAGACTGGCCATGATGCATGCAACTCTGTGGAGGCGAGCACCAGACTTCCGGGATGTCTGTGTGGCTTTTTCAGCTAATTAGCATGTCTGGGATTCATGATTGAGGGCTTGGCTCAATTCCTTGCACCTGGCGTTGTCTGGAGATGTCTGGCGTATTTCTCGCAAGTCACACTGCTGGTCCGTGTGTAATCCGTATTTTTCGCGCACCCATAGACTTTCATTGGCGATTTTTTTGCGCAACACGGTGACAAACGCAGCATGCTGCGATTTTCTACGGCCGTACAAGACCGTATATTACGGATCCGTAAAATACGGCAGATAGGAGCTGGGACATAGGGAATCATTGGGCCATGTTTAATGCGTATTTTACGGACGTAGTTTATGCGCTCATACGTCCGTAAAACTCGCTAGTGTGAGGCCGGCCTTAACGTATGAAAAATCGGTCCGATTCTCTCTTCCGAGAGTCACACAAGTGTTCTCCTTATGGTCATCCGTGTGTAATCCGTTTGCAATGCGATGATGCGATTTCCTCGCATCTATGTATCCGTATGAAATGCGTATGGCTTTATATTTCTCACTGCTTTTCCCCATTGAATTCAATGGCTCAATGGGCTGAAATGAGGAAAATGTGTGCGAAATTGTGTGAGCTTCCTCATAAATTAACCCCTTAAGCCCCGAGGGTGGTTTGCACGTTAATGACCGGGCCAATTTTTACAATTCTGACCACTGTCCCTTTATGAGGCTATAACTCTTGAACGCTTTGACGGATCTTGGCGATTCTGACAATGATTTCTCGTGACATATTGTACTTCATGTTAGTGGTAAAATTTATTCGATATAACTTGCGTTTATTTGTGAAAAAAATGGAAATTTGGCGAAAATTTAGAAAATTTCACAATTTTCCAACTTTGAATATTTATGCCCTTAAATCACAGACATATGTCACGCAAAATACTTAATAAGTAACATTTACCACATATCTACTTTACATCAGCACAATTTTGGAACCAAAATTTTTTTTTGTTAGGGAGTTATAAGGGTTAAAAGTTGAACAGCAATTTCTCATTTTTACAACACCATTTTTTTTTAGGGACCACATCTCATTTGAAGTCATTTTGAGGGGTCTATATGATAGAAAATACCCAAGTGTGACACCATTCTAAAAACTGCACCTCTCAAGGTGCTCAAAACCACTTTCAAGAAGTTTATTAACCCTTCAGGTGTTTCACAGGAATTTTTGGAATGTTTAAATAAAAATGAACATTTAACTTTTTTTCACACAAAATTTATTTCAGCTCCAATTTGTTTTATTTTACCAAGGGTAACAGGAGAAAATGGACCCCCAAAGTTGTTGTACAATTTGTCCTGAGTACGCTGATACCCCATATGTGGGGGTAAACCACTGTTTGGGCGCATGGCAGAGCTCGGAAGGAAAGGAGCGCCATTTGACTTTTCAATGCAAAATTGACTGGAATTGAGATGGGACGCCATGTTGCGTTTGGAGAGCCCCTGATGTGCCTAAACATTGAAACCCCCTACAAGTGACACCATTTTGGAAAGTAGACCCCCTAAGGAACTTATCTAGATGTGTGGTGAGCACTTTGACCCATCAAGTGCTTCACAGAAGTTTATAATGCAGAGTCGTAAAAATAAAAAAATCATATTTTTTCACAAAAATGATCTTTTCGCCCCAAATTTTTTATTTTCCCAAGGGTAAGATAAGAAATTGGACCCCAAAAAATGTTGTGCAATTTGTCCTGAGTACGCTGATACCCCATATGTGGGTGTAAACCATTGTTTGGGCGCATGGCAGAGCTTGGAAGGGAAGGAGCGCCATTTGACTTTTCAATGCAAAATTGACTGGAATTGAGATGGGACGCCATGTTGCGTTTGGAGAGCCCCTGATGTGCCTAAACATTGAAACCCCCCACAAGTGACACCATTTTGAAAAGTAGACCCCCTAAGGAACTTATCTAGATGTGTTTTGAGAGCTTTGAACCCCCAAGTGTTTCACTACAGATTATAACGCAGAGCCGTGAAAATATATATTTTTTTTTTCACAAAAATGATTTTTTAGCCCCCAGTTTTGTATTTTCACAAGGGTAACAGGATAAATTAGACCCCAAAGGTTGTTGTACAATTTGTCCTGAGTATGCTGATACCCCATATGTGGGGGGGAACCACTGTTTGGGCGCATGACAGAGCTCAGAAGGGAAGGAGCGCCATTTGGAATGCAAACTTAAATGGATTGGTCTGCAGGCGTCACGTTGCATTTGCAGAGCCCCTGATGTACCCAAACAGTACAAACCCCCCACAAGTGACCCCATATTGGAAACTAGACCTCCCAAGGAACTTATCTAGATGTGTTGTGAGAACTTTGAACCCCCAAGTGTTTCACTACAGTTTATAACGCAGAGCCGTGAAAATAAAATATCTTTTTTTTTCTCACAAAAATGATTTTTAGCCCCCCAAATTTTTAATTTTCCCAAGGATAACAAGAGAACTTGGACTCCAGAAGTTGTTGTTCAATTTGTCCCGAGTACGCTGATAACCCATATGTTGGGGTAAACCCCTTTTTGGGTGCACGGGAGAACTCGGAAGGGAAGGAGCACTGTTTTACTTTTTCAACGCAGAATTGGCTGGAATTGAGATTGGACGCCATGTCGCGTTTGGAGAGCCCCTGATGTGCCTGGACAGTGGAAACTCCCCAATTCTACCTGAAACCCTAACCCAAACACACCCCTAACCCTAATCCCAACGGTAACCCTAACCACACCCCTAGCCCTGACACACCCATAATTCTAATCCCAACCCTAATCCAAACCGTAAATGTAATTCAAACCCTAACCCTAACTTTAGCCCCAACCCTAACCCTAACTTTAGCCCCAACCCTAACCCTAACTTTACCTCCAACCCTAGCCTAACCCTAACCCTAACCCTAACTTTAGCCCCAACCCGAACCCTAGCCCTAACCCTAACTCTAGCCCTAACCCTAACCCTAATGGGAAAATGGAAATAAATACATTTTTTTTAATTTTATTATTTTTCCCTAACTAAGGGGGTGATGAAGGGGGGTTTGATTTACTTTTATAGCGTTTTTTATATCGGATTTTTATGATTGGCAGCTGTCACACACTAAAAGACGCTTTTTATAGCAAAAAAGTTTTTGCGTCTCCACATTTTGAGACCTATAATTTTTCCACATTTTGCTCCACAGAGTCATGTGAGGTCTTGTTTTTTGCGGGACGAGTTGACGTTTTTATTGGTAACATTTTCGGACACGTGACCATTTTTGATCACTTTTTATTCCGATTTTTGTGAGGCAGAATGACCAAAAACCTGCTATTCATGAATTTCTTTTGGGAGAGGCATTTATACCGTTCCACGTTTGGTAAAATTGATAAAGCAGTTTTATTCGTCGGGTCAGTACGATTACAGTGATACCTCATTTATATCATTTTTTTATGTGTTGGCACTTTTATACGATAAAAACTATTTTATAGAAAAAATAATTATTTTGGTATCGCTTTATTCTCAGGACTATAACTTTTTTATTTTTTTGCTGATGATGCTGTATGGCGGCTTGTTTTTTGCGGGACAAGATGACGTTTTCAGCGGTACCAAGATTATTTATATCAGTCTTTTTGATCGCGGGTTATTCCACTTTTTGTTCGGCAGTATGGTAATAAAGCGTTGTTTTTTGCCTCGTTTTTCTTTTTTTTTTTCTTACGGTGTTTACTGAAGGGGTTAACTAGTGGGGCAGTTTTATAGGTTGGGTCGTTACGGACGCGGCGATACTAAATATGTGTACTTCTATTGTTTTGGTTTTTTTACTTAGATAAAGAAATGTATTTATGGGAATAATATATATATTTTTTATTATTATTTATTTAGGAATTTTTAATTTTTTTTTACACATGTGGAAAAAATTTTTTTTTACTTTTTTACTTTGTCCCAGGGGGGGACATCACAGATCGATGATCTGATAGTGTGCACAGCACTCTGTCAGATCACCGATCTCACTGACAGGGCTGCAGGCTTACCAGCGTCTGCACTGAGCAGACACTCGGTAAGCCACCTCCCTCCCTGCAGGACCCGGATGCCGCGGCCATCTTGGATCCGGGACCTGCAGCCAGGAAGGAGGTAGGAGACCCTCGTAGCAACGCGATCACATCGCGTTGCTCCGGGGGTCTCAGGGAAGCCCGCAGGGAGCCCCCTCCCTGCGCGATGCTTCCCTATACCGCCGGTACACTGCAATCATGTTTGATCGCGGTGTGCCGGGGGTTAATGTGCCGGGGGCGGTCCGTGACCGCTCCTGGCACATAGTGCCGGATGTCAGCTGCGATAGGCAGCTGACACCCGGCCGCGCTCCCCCCGTGAGCGCGGCCGATCGCGTATGACGTACTATCCCGTCACCGGGAAATAAGTCCCGGGTCACCTTGACGGGATAGTACGTCATACGGGATTAAGGGGTTAATACTGGTCTGAGAGCTATGTGATTTTTTTTTTATCGCATAGCACTCATCCGTATTATAGTAGGACTCCGGCCTAAGGACCAAATCTGTATTGTGCTAAAGCTGAAAAAGTACACAAAAATATATATATATATATATTACTTTATTATTCTCAACAAATGATCTAGAGCAGGGGTCTCAAACTCAGCTGGGTATTTGGGCCGCATATAAAAAAAAATTGAATTTGGGGGACAAAGTGACATTTTTAGTGATACCATTTTTTTTCTGTATACCTTTTGAACATTTTTGCTGTGTTTATTTTATTGTTTTTAAAGCTTGGGTCGTTATGGATGTGTTGATAACAAATGTGCATTCATATTGTAGTTATTTCCTCATATTGTAGTTATGTCCCCATCCAGATCCTAATATTGTAGATATGTCCCCATCCAGGTTCCCATATTTAGGTATGTGCCCTATTGTGCTGTTCTTCATATACACATAAAAGAGAAAAAAAAAGAGAAATTTATCTTCCCTCCGCATCCATACTGTACATGTGGCCGCAGGCGCTGTAGAACCCTTGATGTTCGCGGCCCGATACAGGAGCCGCCGCAGGCAGCCGTTTATTTCAGTTGAAACTACCCCTTGGACGCACATGCAATTGAAATGTATTGCAGCGCAGAGACTCTCTGCACAGCACTATCACTGGCGCATGACCGTGATATCATATGCTGCCACGCTGGCAAGCCTATGTCAGCTGCTGGCCTCTAATTGGACGGTGGCTGTTATAGGTATTGCTGTGTTGAGAGTCTCTCTTCGGCAATACATATCAATTAAATGTGCGTCTAAGGACTCCCTGGACCGGCAAGGGGTCTACAGTGCCTGCTGGCTGCATGTGACCTGCGGGCTACTTGTTTGAGACCACTTCAGAGTTTCTTTTTTTTTCCTGCTCTGGAGAGGTGCTACTAAGTTCCCTGATCCTATTCTTATACTTACCAGCTGCCGTCTTAGGCTCTTCCCAGCGCCTCTCAGGGTCCGTTTCGCCATCTTATGACCGCAGCTTCTGACTGACCATAAGTCAGAGGTAACTGTCACAAGCTCTCAATGCTACACTAGGTTGTGACTTCCATATCGTCAGCAAATACTAGAGTGATCTGGTAGATCACAAACTGCTGGAGACAGTGTCGGATTGGGGTGCCAAGGGCCCACCTGCGACCAACTCCAGGGTCCCACTTTTCAGTTACATGCAAAGGTGACATTATCCTCAATAACAAACTTATATAACTATGAACTGGGTAGATTGTTAAATGAGTAAGATGTTGCCTCTGTCTGTACATAGTGATTTAAGTATGTGCCAGGTGCTGTTCATATAAGAGGGTGGTGGCCCACTCTAGCATAGGGGCACACCGGAGGATTCTCCTGTTCTTTTGTGGGCCAGTCTAAGGCCGGGGTCACACATGCGAGTTTTACGGACGTAAGAGCGCAGAAACTACGTCCGTAAAACTCGCATAACATACGGCACAATTATTCTCAATGGGGCTGCTCCTATTAGCCGTATATTACGGTTCAGTATTATACGGCTTTCTACGGCCGTACAAAATCGCAGCATGCTGCGTTTGTCAGCGTATTGCGCAAAAAAATCGCCAATGAAAGTCTATGGGGGCGAGAAAAATACGGATTCCACACGGACCAGCAGTGTGACTTGCGAGAAATACGCAGCGGTGTTAGTGAAAAGTCGGTAATTCAATTGCCGGCTTTTCATTTCTCCTGCACAAACCCGACAGGATATGAGACATGGTTTTCATACAGTAAACCATCTCATATCCCCTTTTTTTTTGCATATTCCACACTACTAATGTTAGTAGTGTGTATGTGCAAAATTTCAGCGCTGTAGCTGCTGAAATAAAGGGTTAAATGGTGGAAAAAATTGGCGTGGGCTCCCGCGCAATTTTCTCCGCCAGAATGGTAAAGCCAGTGAATAAGGGCAGATATTAATAGCCAGGAGAGGGTCCATGGTTATTGGCCCCCCCGTGGCTAAAAACATCTGCCCCCAGCCACCCCAGAAAAGGCACATCTGGAAGATGCGCCTATTCTGGCACTTGGCCACTCTCTTCCCACTCCCTGTAGCGGTGGGATATGGGGTAATGAAGGGTTAATGCCACCTTGCTATTGTAAGGTGACATTAAGCCAGATTAATAATGGAGTGGCGTCAATTATGACACCTATCCATTATTAATCCAATTGTAGGAAAGGGAAAACACACACACACATGATTACAAAGTATTTTAATGAAATAAACACAGCGGTTGTTGTAATAATTTATTGTTCTCTCAATCCATCAGGAACACCCTCGCTTGGCAAAATAATAAACACACAAGATACATACCTTCTGATGTCAGATCACTTCCCACGATGTAATCCATCTCAAGGGGTTAACTAATATTACAGGCACGAGCCCTGCTAATGCACTCGCTCGTGCCTGTAATTCCCCGGTGAATGAATGAAATGTAGGTCATTGACCTACATTTCCTTCAGTCGCAGTGATGCGCCCCCTGGTGGATGTCCTCATATGACCTGGAGCGTGGGAAAAATTTCCCAGGCTGCAGTTCATGAGAACATCCAGCAGAGGGCGCCTCACCGCGACTCAATGTAAGTACAGATCTAGCTTTCCTTTCAGCACCCGGGGGATTACAGGCACGAGCGAGTGGTTTATCGCAGCTCGTGCCTGTAATATTAGTTAACCCCTTCAGATGGATTACTTCGTTGGACGTGATCTGACTTCAGAAGGTATGTATCTTGTGCGTTTATTATTTTGCCAAGCGAGGGTGTTCCTGATGGATTGAGAGAACAATAAATTATTACAACAACCGCTGTGTTTATTTCATTAAAATACTTTGTAATCATGTGTGTGTGTGTGTTTTTTAACCCTTTCCTACAATTGGATTAATAATGGATAGGTGTCATAATTGACGCCACTCCATTATTAATCTGGCTTAATGTCACCTTACAATAGCAAGGTGGCATTAACCCTTCATTACCCCATATCCCACCGCTACACAGGAGTGGGAAGAGAGTGGCCAAGTGCCAGAATAGGCGCATCTTCCACATGTGCCTTTTCTGGGGTGGCTGGGGGCAGATGTTTTTAGCCACGGGGGGGGGCAATAACCATGGACCCTCTCCTGGCTATTAATATCTGCCCTCAGTCACTGGCTTTACCATTCTGGCGGAGAAAATTGTGCGGGAGCCCACGCCAATTTTTTCCGCCAATTAACCCTTTATTTCAGCAGCTACAGCGCTGAAATTTTGCACATACACACTACTAACATTAGTAGTGTGGAATATGCAAAAAAAAGGGGATATGAGATGGTTTACTGTATGTAAACCATGTCTCATATCATGTCGGGTTTGTGCAGGAGAAATGAAAAGCCAGCAATTTTATTACCGGCTTTTCACAGATATCGCGCAGAATGAAATCTAAATACAGAATATATATATATGTGTCTCAATGACATATATATATATATATATATATATATATATATATACTGTATATATGTTTTCCCTAACATTTGAGCACATAAATCCATTAGATGTCGGTTTTGCAAGCCTGCGCGAAAATCTCGCAGTACGGATGCCATACGGATTACATACGGAGGATGCCATGCGCAAAATACGCTGAAACACCCTGCCTACGGATGACATACGGATCACTATTTTGGGAACATTTCTCCGTATTACGGCCGTAGTACGGACGTATAATACGTGGCGTATTGTTTTACGCCAAGTGTGACTCCAGCCTAAGCCTGGCTGGAGACCAACCGGAGAGGCACTGGGAAAAACTAAAGATGGCAGCTGGAACGAAAAGACTAGGGACAAAGAACTTGGATTAATAGCACCACTCAATCGCAGAAATAATAATAAAATTAATAAACCACCAGAGTGGTGATTTAAAACTGTGGTACTGGGGTGTGCTATATTGCATATATGGTGGCAATATTCAATTGCTAAGCCCTTCTGGCAGCTAATCTCCATGATATAGAGGTTATATGGAGCACTGATTTTAAGGGCTCTTTCAGACGTCCATAGACATCGGTCTGATCTTGGATCACAATCCACAGACTGGCCGCAAGTTTCCCGACCCCGAGCATGGTGGCCTCATACAAATATATGAAGTATTTGGACAATGCAGCTTAGCCTTTTGTCAACTCACCTGAAACCTGAACTAACGCTCAACAGAAGAGCTGTAAATGGGGAAGGCACGCATGTGCCCCAGGCGCAGCCGGTAGGGGGGGTAGTCAGGCCGCCTAATGTGGCGGTCCACAGTGTCTCCCCTGGCAGCTACATTCTACCGCACCCCAGACTGGGAGACGGCAGTTCTCTGAGCCGGCTCTCAAGCTGACAGCCGGCACAGAGAAACTGCAGCGCGCCGACTCCTTGTGTTCAATTTTATTCACGTCCAGATACGAGTACAATTGAGGCTCTGACCGCCGGGTCAGAGCGATGCCAGCAGCGTGATCAGTCAAATAAATAAGACAGCACATTGTAGCGCCAAAACATGAAAATTGAATTGCATTACTGTGCTAGAAATATGAAAAATTGAGAAAGTTTAGCGCATAAATTGCCCAATTTATGTGTAGCTTGTAGCCATGATAAGGCATTTCTCGTATACAAGGGCCTGGCAATGCCTTTCCTCTCGGAGGATACAGTCTTCATCTGAAGGGGAACCTAATGTGAGTCCTCTCTTTGACTAAATCTCTCTCGCTGTGGAGGGGTAGTGGTCCTGCTGTGATTAAAAACACCTATGGCTAAAAGGAGGAGTGCTCAGTTAGAAGGCTACTGAATACAAATTTCAAAAAACTGACCGTCACATCCAAACATAGACTAAGTGTGAACAGGTGCTGAACCTAGAGTCACCAACTCACAAGTTTCTCAGATCACCGTGCTCACTATCAAATATATTCTGTCTGTTGACAGGTGCCATTGTGACAAGATAATGATTGTTAGTTACACCACCTGGTGTTAATGTAAGGCATGTATTATATAGACACATTCTAAAAAATTCTAATAACTAAACCTCCCACTGTGATATTATAAAAATGTTGATAAAGATTTATTCATAGTATAATAAGACTTGCTACATATTAGTTACAAGCCACAAAAATATGAAACATAGCAAAACATATTTGCTACCACTATAAGGCAGCAGCTTTCATGATAGTGCGGGAATGAGGCAGTGACTCAAGATATTCCATCGGAAAGCTTTGTGCACACGGTGCGTTTTTGGTGCGTTTTTCACATGTTTTCCGCTTGAAGTTCAGCCAAAAACTCCAGGGAATCCTTTTGGCAGCTAATTCAATGAGAATCCTGAAGTGCTGTGCGTATGATTATCAATTTTCCTTTGAGTATGTGCAGTGCATTTTGTTCTGCAGCATGTCAATTCTTTGTGCGGATTTTTAGCATTTTTCACCCATTGATTTGCTGAGGATTTGCTGAGTTTTTTTGCTTACATTTCTATGTACAGTACAGACCAAAAGTTTGGACACACCTTCTCATTTAACCCCTTCACCCCCAAGGGTGGTTTGCACGTTATGGACCGGGCCAATTTTTACAATTCTGACCACTGTCCCTTTATGAGGTTATAACTCTGGAACGCTTCAACGGATCCCGGTGATTCTGACATTGTTTTCTCGTGACATATTGTACTTCATGATAGTGGTAAAATTTCTTTGATATTACCTGCGTTTATTTGTGAATAAAACGGAAATTTGGCGAAAATTTTGAAAATTTTGCAATTTTTCAACTTTGAATTTTTATGCCCTTAAATCACAATGATATGTCACACAAAATACTTAATAAGTAACATTTCCCACATGTCTACTTTACATCAGCCCAATTTTGGAACCAAAATTTTTTTTTGTTAGGGAGTTATAAGGGTTAAAATTTGACCAGCAATTTCTCATTTTCACAACACCATTTTTTTTTAGGGACCACATCTCATTTGAAGTCATTTTGAGGGGTCTATATGATAGAAAATACCCAAGTGTGACACCATTCTAAAAACTGCACCCCTCAAGATGCTCAAAACCACATTCAAGAAGTTTATTAACCCTTCAGGTGTTTCACAGGTATTTTTGGAATGTTTAAATAAAAATGAGCATTTAACTTGTTTTTCACACAAAATTTACTTCAGCTCCAATTTGTTTTATTTTACCAAGGGTAACAGGAGAAAATGGACGCCAAAAGATGTTGTACAATTTGTCCTGAGTACGCCAATACCCCATATGTGGGGGTAAACCACTGTTTGGGCGCATGACAGAGCTCGGAAGCGAAGGAGCGCCATTTGACTTTTCAATGCAAAATTGACTGGAATTGAGATGGGACACCATGTTGCGTTTGGAGAGCCCCTGATATGCCTAAACATTGAAACCCCCCACAAGTGACACAATTTTGGAAAGTAGACCCCCTAAGGAGCTTATCTAGAGGTGTGGTGAGCACTTTGACTCACCAAGTGCTTCACAGAAGTTTATAATGCAGAACCGTAAAAATAAAAAATCATATTTTTTCTCAAAAATTATCTTTTCACCCCCAATTTTTTATTTTCCCAAGGGTAAGAGAAGAAATTGGACCACAAAAGTTGTTGTACAATTTGTCCTGAGTACGCTGATACCCCATATGTGGGGGTAAACCACTGTTTGGGCGCATGGGAGAGCTCGGAAGGGAAGGAGCGCCGTTTGACTTTTCAATGCAAAATTGACAGGAATTGAGGTGGGACGCCATGTTGCATTTGGAGAGCCACTAATGTGCCTAAACATTGAAACCCCCCACAAGTGACACCATTTTGGAAAGTAGACCCCCTAAGGAACTTATCTAGAGGTGTGGTGAGCACTTTGACCCACCAAGTGCTTCACAGAAGTTTATAATGCAGAACCGTAAAAATAAAAAATCATATTTTTTCACAAAAATTATCTTTTCACCCCCAATTTTTTATTTTCCCAAGAGTAAGAGAAGAAATTGGACCCCAAAAGATGTTTTACAATTTGTCCTGAGTACGCTGATACCCCATATGTGGGGGTAAACCACTGTTTGGGCGCACGGGAGAGCTCGGAAGGGAAGGAGCACTGTTTTACTTTTTCAACGCAGAATTGGCTGAAATTGAGATCGGACGCCATGTCGCGTTTGGAGAGCCCCTGATGTGCCGAAACAGTGGAAACCCCCCAATTATAACTGAAACCCTAATCCAAACACACCCCTAACCCTAATTCCAATGGTAACCCTAACCACACCTCTAACCCAGACACACCCCTAACCCTAATCCCAACCCTATTCCCAACCGTAGATGTAGTCCAAACCCTAACCCTAACTTTAGCCCCAACCCTTAACCCTAACTTTAGCCCCAACCCTAACTGTAGCCTTAACCCTAACCCTAGCCCCAACCCTAACCCTAGCCCCAACCCTAACCCTAGCCCCAACCCTAGCCCCAACCCTAACCCTAGCCCCAACCCTAGTCCCAGCCCTAACCCTAGCCCCAGCCCTAACCCTAGCCCCTGCCCTAACCCTAGCCCCAACCCTAACCCTAGCCCCAACCCTAACCGTAGCCCCAACCCTAACCGTAGCCCCAACCCTAACCCTAGCCCCAACCCTAGCCCTAACCCTAGCCCCAACCCTAACCCTAACCCTAGCCCTAACCCTAGCCCTAATGGTAAAATGGAAATAAATACATTTTTTTAATTTTTTTTATTTTTCCCTAACTAAGGAGGTGATGAAAGGGGGTTTGATTTACTTTTATAGCGGGTTTTTTAGCGGATTTTTATGATTGGCGGCTGTCACACACTGAAAGAAGCTTTTTATTGCAAAAAATATTTTTTGCGTTACCACATTTTGAGAGCTATGATTTTTCCATATTTGAGTCCACAGAGTCATGTGAGTTCTTGTTTTTTGCGGAACGAGTTGACGTTTTTAGTGATATCATGTTCAGGCACGGGAGATTTTTTGATCGCTTTTTATTCCGATTTTTGTGAGGCAGAATGATCAAAAACCAGCTATTCATGAATTTCTTTTGGGGGAGGCGTTTATACCGTTCCGCGTTTGGTAAAATTGATAAAGCAGTTTTATTCTTCGGGTCAGTACGATTACAGCAATACCTCATTTACATAATTTTTTTTATGTTTTGGCGCTTCTATACGATAAAAACTATTTTATAGAAAAAATAATTATTTTGGCATCGCTTTATTCTGAGGACTATAACTTTTTTATTTTTTCGCTGATGATGCTATATGGTGGCTCGTTTTTTGCGGGACAAGATGACGTTTGCAGCGGTACCATGTTTATTTATATCCGTCTTTTTGATCGCGTGTTATTGCACTTTTTGTTTGGCGGTATGAGAATAAAGCGTTGTTTTTTGCCTCGTTTTTTTTTTTTTTTACGGTGTTCACTGCAGGGGTTAACTAGTGATATAGTTTTATAGGTGGTGTCGTTACGGACGCGGCGATACTAAATATGTGTACTTTTATTGTTTGGTTTTTTTTTATTTAGATAAAGGAATGTATTTATGGGAATAATATTTTTTTTTTTCTTTATTTAGGAATTTTTTTTTTTTTTTTTTTTTTACACATGTGGGAATTTTTTTTACTTTGTCCCAGGGGGGGACATTACAGATCGCTGATCTCACAGTGTGCACAGCACTCTGTGAGATCTCCGATCTCACTTACAGCCGTGCAGGCTGCAGCTTTCATCTGCAGCCTGCTCGGCACCCGGAAGTAATCCCTGCAGGACCCGGATGCAGCCCCGCGGCCATTTTGGATCCGGGGCCTGCAGGGATAGGAGTTAGGAGACCCCCGGAGCAACGCGATCACATCGCGTTGCTCCGGGGGTCTCAGGGAAGCACGCAGGGAGCCTCCTCCCTGCGCGATGCTTCCCTGTACCGCCGGCACACCGCGATCATGTTTGATCGCGGTGTGCCGGGGGTTAATGTGCCGGGGGCGGTCCGTGACCGCTCCTGGCACATAGTGCCGGATGTCAGCTGCGATAGGCAGCTGACACCCGGCCGCGATCGGCCGCGCTCCCCCCGTGAGCGCGGCCGATCGTGCTGGATGTACTATTCCGTCCTTGGGAATTAGGGCCCACCCCACATGGACGGAATAGTACGTCCGATGACAGAAAGGGGTTAAAGATTTTTTTTTCCAAAAAATAATGTTTTATTAAATGCATGTACAGTAATTTGCACACACACTGTACTAATTGTATTTGTCACAGACAATATATACCTATTCTATTTGTATGTACTGTATGTAAATATTTATCTCTCTATACAATATAAATACATACATACATATATGTGTGTCACTGACATATACATGTATGTATATATATATATATATATATATATATATATATATATATATATATATACACACACGGTACAGAGCAAAAGTTTGGACACCTCATTTAAAGATTTTTCTGTATTTTCATGACTATGAAAATTGTACATTCACACTGAAGGCATCAAAACTATGAATTAACACACGTGGAATTATATACTTAACAAAAAAGTGTGACAACTGAACGTGTGTCTTATATTCTAGGTTCTTCAAAGTAGCCACCTTTTGCTTTGATGACTGCTTTGCAGACTCTTGGCATTCTCTTGATGAGCTTCAAGAGGTAGTCACTGGAAATGGTTTTCATTTCACAGGTGTGCCCTGTCAGGTTTAATAAGTGGGATTTATTGCCTTATAAATGGGGTTGGGGACCATCAGTTGTGTTGAGCAGAAGTCTGGTGGATACACAGCTGATAGTCCTACTGAATAGACTGTTAGAATTTACACTCACTGGCCACTTTATTAGGTACACCTGTCCAACTTCTTGTTAACACTTAATTTCTAATCAGCCAATCACATGGCGGCAACTCAGTGCATTTAGGCATGTAGACATGGTCAAGACAATCTCCTGCAGTTCAAACCGAGCATCAGTATGGGGAAGAAAGGTGATTTGAGTGCCTTTGAACGTGGCATGGTTGTTGGTGCCAGAAGGGCTGGTCTGAGTATTTCAGAAACTGCTGATCTACTGGGATTTTCACGCACAACCATCTCTAGGGTTTACAGAGAATGGTCCGAAAAAGAAAAAAAATCCAGTGAGCGGCAGTTCTGTGGGCGGAAATGCCTTGTTGATGCCAGAGGTCAGAGGAGAATGGGCAGACTGGTTCGAGCTGATAGAAAGGCAACAGTGACTCAAATCACCACCCGTTACAACCAAGGTAGGCCTAAGAGCATCTCTGAACGCACAGTGCGTCGAACTTTGAGGCAGATGGGCTACAGCAGCAGAAGACCACACCGGGTACCACTCCTTTCAGCTAAGAACAGGAAACTGAGGCTACAATTTGCACAAGCTCATCGAAATTGGACAGTAGAAGATTGGAAAAACGTTGCTTGGTCTGATGAGTCTCGATTTCTGCTGCGACATTCGGATGGTAGGGTCAGAATTTGGCGTAAACAACATGAAATCTTTGGGATGTGGTGGAACGGGAGATTCGCATCAGGGATGTGCAGCCGACAAATCTGCGGCAACTGTGTGATGCCATCATGTCAATATGGACCAAAATCTCTGAGGAATGCTTCCAGCACCTTGTTGAATCTATGCCACGAAGAATTGAGGCAGTTCTGAAGGCAAAAGGGGGTCTAACCCGTTACTAGCATGGTGTACCTAATAAAGTGGCCAGTGAGTGTATATTATGGCAAGAAAATAGCAGCTAAGTAAAGAAAAATGAGTGGCCATCATTACTTTAAGAAATGAAGGTCAGTCAGTCCGAAAAATTGGGAAAACTTTGAAATGTCCCCCAGTAGAGTTGAGCGACTTTTACTTTTTTAGGATCGAGTCGGGTTTCGCTATAACCGACTTTGTGAAAAGTCGGGTCGGGTGAAATCGGCCGATTATTGCGAAAAGTCGGGGGCCGACTGAAACACGAAACCCAATGCAAGTCAATGGGGAATCAAAGTCGGCAGTGAGTGAAGGACAGGAAAACACCTACAGTGCCCATTTTAACCCCTTCACCCCCCGGAGCTTTTTCTGTTTTTTCGTTTTCGTTTTTCGCTCCCCACCTTCCTAGAGCCATAACTTTTTTATTTTTCCGTCAATATGGCCATGTGAGGGCTTATTTTTTGCGGGACGAGTTGTACTTTTGAACGACATCATTGGTTTTACCATGTCGTGTACTAGAAAACGGGAAAAAAAATTCCAAGTGCGGTGAAATTGCAAAAGAAGTGCAATCCCACACTTGTTTTTTGCTTGGCTTTTTTGCTAGGTTCACTGAATGCTAAAACTGACCTGCCATTATGATTTTCCAGGTCATTACGAGTTCATAGACACCTAACATGACTAGGTTATTTTTTACCTAAGTGGTGAAAAAAAATTCCAAATTTTCCTAAAAAAAAAAAAAAAATTGCGCCATTTTCCGATACTCGTAGCATCTCCATATTTCATGATCTGGGGTCAGATGAGGGCTTATTTTTTGCGTGCTGAGACAGCATTTTTAATGATACCATTTCGGTGCAGATATGTTCTTTTGATCGCCCGTTATTGCATTTTAATGCAATGTCACGGCGACCAAAAAAACGTAATTCTGGCATTTCAATTTTTTTCTCGTTACGCCGTTTAGCGATCAGGTTAATGCTTTTTTTTATTGATAGATCGGGCGATTCTGAACGCGGCGATACCAAATATGTGTATATTTGATTTTTTTTTATTGATTTATTTTGATTGGGGCGAAAGGGGGGTGATTTAAACTTTTATGTTTTTTTTATTTTTTCCACATTTTTTTAAACTTTTTTTTTTTTACTTTTGCCATGCTTCAATAGCCTCCATGGGAGGCTAGAAGCAGGCACAACGCGATCGGCCCTGCTATGTAGCAGCGATCATAAGATCGCTGCTACACAGCAGAATTGCAGGTGTGCTGTGAGCGCCGACCACAGGGTGGCGCTCACAGCTGCCGAGGATCAGTAACCATAGAGGTCTCAAGGACCTCTATGGTTACCTTCCTGATGCATCGCCGACCCCCGATCATGTGACGGGGGTCGGCGATGACGTCATTTCCGGCCGCCCGGCCGGATGCGGTAGTTAAATGCCGCTGTCTGCGTTTGACAGCGGCATTTAACTAGTTAATAGGTGCGGGCAGATCGCGATTCTGCCCGCGCCTATTGCGGGCACATGTCAGCTGTTCAAAACAGCTGACATGTCCCGGCTTTGATGCGGGCTCACCGCGGAGCCCTGCATCAAAGCAGGGGAGCCGACATCGGACGGTATAGTACGTCCGATGTCGGTAAGGGGTTAATGCCAAAAACATCAATTCTTGTTACTGAAGCTTGTCAATCTTAATTTACTTTATAATAATAGTTAGGCATTGAAAACTGGGGGTCATTTGGCTAAAGTTGTGGGGGGTAGGGCTGGCTCAAGATTTTCATGGACCCAGGAAACGCGGAATACGTCACGGCGGTGGAGCAGGGAGAGGTAAGTATTTCAACTTTGCAAGTGCTGTGATCCTGAGCAAGCAGGGGGCCCACTCGTTGGAACTGGCACAGGGCCCCTCATAGTACGGCGGTGTGTTTGATGGCGGGTGGCGCCTCCCACTGGCAGAGACACTTTTGCGTACTATGAGGGGCCCTGTGCCAGTGACGTTCCCAACGAGTATGCCCCCCCACCTGATGAAGGAACCTGCACTTTCATCTGCACCTTCCTCTTTGTCCCTGTGTAAGGTGGTATAGTATGCGGGAAGGGGAACCTGACTTTCAGCAGGGTCAGTTTCTGGCTGTGTAGAGTACAAGGGGAATGTAGTGGTCTGGGTCAATGTACCAGCAGACTCATCTAGCAGTGGCTGGGCAATGGGCAGGATGAGAAGGAAACAGAGATATAGGCCCAAATAATAAAGTGGGCTAAATGCAGTTCAAATGTGGTAACAGCACTAAACAGGCAGCATTGCTTTTTTCAGCGGAGGACAACTGTAAGGAGTGGTAGACACAGTTAGTAGGCCCAAATAATAAAGTGGCCTAAATGCAGTTCAAAATTGGTAACAGGACTAAACAGGTGGCATTGCTTTGTTCAGCGGAGGACAACTGTAAGGAGTGGCAGACACATAGTAGGCCCAAACAATAAAGTGGGCAAAATGTCTGCCAACAAATAAATAAACAGGTGGCATAGCTAGGTACAGGGGTGGGCTCCTCTGCTGAGTAGCAGACAGTGGTAGTAGGCGCAAAGTATTAACTGGTCTAAATAGAGGCCAGGGCCCCTGTATATTTTAACTATCATCTATAATTTCTACAAATTTGTATTGGTAGTGCCATTGAAGGATTTAACAGCACAGACTACACAGTGGTGGAGCAGGGAGAGGTAAGTATTGCAAGTGGTAGAGCACTGTTCGAGCTGGGGGGAACACTCTTGTGGGCGGCGGTACTGGCACAGGGCCCCTCATATTACGTCGGGGTGTCTGACGTTGGTTGTGCTCCACCACCGTCAGAGACACTTCATTGTACTATGAGGGACCCTGTGCCAGTGCCGTCGCCCAAGAGTGGACACACCCACCTGTCCAGGCAAACGGCACTCGGGTGCTTGCACCAGGTGGTGACCAGAGCCCTGTGGGGGGAGTCAGCTCATTTATGGAGGTATAAAAATGGCCTATGGTGGACATTCAGAAGCTGCAAATGGAGGAATTGGAGAAGTCAGTAAGAGGAGGCCAAAAGCAAGACATTTTTCAGGCAAGCTACGTGTCAGCAGGGGAAGATGGGGCAAAATAATTTGAAATCCATGATTGGTTCATTTTAACGAAGGTTAGATCATCAACATTTCGGGTAGCCAGACGTGTCCTTTTTTCGGTCAGTATTGAACCAGCAGCACTGAAGACTCTTTCTGATAGCACACTAGCAGCAGGGCAAGCGAGCTCCTGTAATGCATATTCTGCCAATTCAGGCCAGGTGTCTATTTTAGATGGCCAGTAATCAAAGGGGAATGACCTGTGATGGAGAACATCAATAAGGGAGGAAAAGTAGTTCGTAACCATACTGGACAAATGCTGTCTCCTGTCGCTTTGAATCGATGCAGCAGTACCTGTCGTGTCAGCGGTCATTGCGAAATCACTCCACAACCTGGTCATAAAACCCCTCTGTCCAACGCCACTTTGGATTTGTGCACCTCTAACACCTCTGCCATGTTGCCCCCTACGGCTCGTGTGAGAACCATCACCGTCGCTGTGTGCTGGGAATGCTTGAACCAAATGGTCTACAAGAGTTGCTTGTTTGGTAGCCAATATTTGCTCAAGGTTCTCATGTGGCATGATATTTTGTAATTTTCCTTTAGATCGTGGATCCAGGAGGCAGGCCAACCAGTAATCATCATCGGTCATCATTTTGATAATGCGGGGGTCCCTTTTCAGGATACGCAAGGCATACTCAGCCATGTGGGCCAATGTTCCAGGTGTCAATTCACTGCTTGTGCTGGGTTGAGGAGCACTTTCTTGCAAATCAACATCACTTGTGTCCCGCAAAAACCCTGTACCTGACCTTGCAACGCCACCAGTTTCTATTGGCCCCTGAGAAGCATCCTCCTTCCATCCCCATCATCCTCCTCCTCCTCTTCGTCCGCCACCTCATCCAGGTGAGTTCCCTGAGCAGACAATGGCTGACTCATCAAGGCTTCCCTCCTCCTCGGTTGCAGACGCCTGCTCCTTATTGTGCGTCAAACTTTGCATCAGCAGACGCATTAGTGGGATGCTCATGCTAATGATGGCGTCGTCTGTACTTACCAGCCGTGTGCATTCCTCAAAACACTGAAGGACTTGACGGAGGTCTTGTAGCTCCGACCACTGCACACCAGACAACTCCATGTCTGCCATCCAAGTGCCTGCCCGTGTATGTGTATCCTCCCACAAATTAATTACAGCACGCCTCTATTTGCACAGCCTCTGAACCATGTGCAGTGTTGAGTTCCAACTTGTTGCAACGTCGATTATTAGGCGGTGCTGGGGAAGATTCAGCGATCGCTGATTGTTCTGCATATGGCTGGAGTGTACGGGCGACCGGCGGATGTGAGAGCAAAGTTTTCGCACCTTCAGGAGCAGGGCTGGTAACTCCGTATAAGTTTTGAGGAAGCACTGCACCTCCAGGTTCAAGGTGTGAGCCAGGCAAGGTATGTGTTTCAGTTCTGAAAGGGCTATGGCAGCCATAAAATTCCTTCCGTTATCACTGACTACCTTGCCTGCCTCAAGATGTACACTGCCCAGCCATGACTGAGTTTGTTGCTGCAAGTACTCGGCCAGTACTTCTGCGGTGTGTCTGTTGTTGCCCAAACACTTCATTTGTAACACAGCCTGCTGACGCTTACCACTAGCTGTTCGATAATGGGACACCTCGTGTGCAACACTGGCAGCTGCAGATGGAGTTGTCGTGCGACTGCGCTGTGTGGACGAGCTTTCGCTTAAAGAGGAGGAGGAGGAAGGGTGGCGAACGCCTACAGCCAACTGTTTCCTAGACCGTGGGCTAGGCAGAACTGTCCCACTATGGCTGTCCCCTGTGGACCCTGCATTCACCACATTAACCCAGTGCACCGTGATGGACACGTAACATCCCTGGCCATGCCTACTGCTCCATGCATCTGTTGTGAGGTGCACCTTTCCACTGACTGATTGCCTCAGTGCATAGACAATGCGGTCTTTGACATGCTGGTGGAGGGCTGGGATGGCTTTTCTTGCAAAGAAGTGCTGACTGGGTAGGTCATAGCGTGGTACTGCGCAGGCCATTAGGTCTTTGAAAGCTTCGCTTTCAACCAACCGGTAGGGCATCATCTCTAACGAGATTAGTCTAGCAATGTGGGCATTCAAACCCTATGTACGCGGATGAGAGAATGAGTCTTTTACTAACGAGAGTCTCTTGTAGGGTGAGCTGGACTGGAGAGCTGCATATGGTGGAACTAGCAGTGGGTGTGCTGGACATGGCGGATTGAGAGAGGGTTGGTGATGGTATTCTTGATGTTGGCCTACATACAGTGTTTCCTACCAAGAACCTTGTGATTCCCTGACTGCTTTGGCCTTGCGACGATACCTCCACATTTGCTGCTGGTGGTGTCCTAACCGGTGGACTTACAGTGAGGGAAGCAATGTAGCGTTGCTGACTACCTTCATTCTGAGCAGGTGCACCAACGGTACGGGACGTTTGGTAGTTAGTCCAGGCTTGCAAGTGCATGCTGGTTAAATGTCTAAGCATGCACTTTGTATTTAAAGGGACTCTGTCACCTGAATTTGGAGGGAACAATTTTCAGCCATAGAGGCGGGATTTTCGGGTGTTTGATTCACCCTTTCCTTACCCGCTGGCTACATGCTGGCTGCAGTATTAGATTGAAGTTCATTCTCTGTCCTCCATAGTACATGCCTGCGCAAGGCAAGATTTAAATTTTGAAGATTCTTCCCTCTGCTAAAGGTCTTTGAGCATTTCTTGCAGATAACTTTGCACTGATCATTCGGATCTTGGTTAAAAAATTGCCACACTACACTCTTCCTACTATGGAATACCTTTTCAGGCATTGCACGCTGTGCTACTTTCACCGGATGGCCACGCTGTCCAAAAAATGTTTTTGTTTTTGACAAACGTTTTTGGCCTGATACAGGCCTGCCAGATGACAGCTGTTGCGATGTAGATGGCTGCTGCGGATCATCCTCCTCCGCTTCTGAGCTACTGGCAGCGGCACCCTCTTCCCCCAATGGCTGCCAATCTGGGTCAACAACTGGGTCATCTATCACCTCCTCTTCAATGTCATGTGCACCTTCCTCTGTGTCACCGTGTAAGGTGCTATAGCGTTCGGGACGGGGCACCATATTCTCATCAGAGTCAGATTCTGTCTCAGTACACTGCGAGGGCAATGTAGTGATCTGAGTCAATGGAACAGCATAATAATCTACCTGTGACTGTGCACCAGTGCACTCCATGTCCGATTCATCTTGTAAAGGGCAGTTAACAATTTCCCTTTCTAACCCAGGCACGGTATGTGTAAAGAGCTCCATGGAGTAACCTGTAGTGTCGCCTGACGCATCCTTCACTTTTGGTTTGGGTGAAGGACACAAGGAAATGTCTTGTTCCTGACCGGGAGCATCCACTGACGACTCGCTGCTTTTATATTTGGAACTTTCTGAAGAGGAGGCGAAAGAGCTAGAGGCTGAGTCAGCAAGGAAAGCCAAAACTTTTTCCTGCTGCTCCGGCTTTAAAAGCTGTTTTCCTACTCCCAGATAAGGGAGCCTTCGAGGCCTTGTGTTGCCAGATGATGACGCTGGCTCAACACCTCCAGCCTTAGGTGCTATTGTTCTTTTCCCACTACTACCAGATGCACCTCCACCACCACCACCATCAGTACCAGCTGGCAACCTATGCCCACGGCCTCTTCCACCAGACTTCCTAATTTTTTGGAAAATCTAACCAAAATAACAACCGTTATATGGTACTGTAAAACAAAGTAGATGGTGTATATAAACTTGTTGAGAATTTAAATCTCCCTTTTTTGGGGGGCAGACTGAACCCAAACTCAGGCCCAGTGTATAAAACAACGCAATGTGAGGGGCAGCAAGCGGCTGGCTGATATACGACAAACTAACAGGACTGAAATATATCCACTTTGTGAGAATTTGAATCTCCCTTTTTTGGGGGGAGACTGAACCCAAACTCAGGCCCAGTGTATAAAACAACGCAATGTGAGTGGCAGCAAGTGGCTGGCTGATATACGACAAACTAACAGGACTGAAATATATCCACTTTGTGAGAATTTGAATCTCCCTTTTTTGGGGGGAAGACTGAACCCAAACTCCGGTCCAGTGTATAAAACAACGCAATGTGAGTGGCATCAAGTGGCTGGCTGATATACGACAAACTAACAGGATTGAAATATATCCACTGTGTGAGAATTTGAATCTCCCTTTTTTGGGGGGGGTAGACTGAACCTAAACTCAGGTACAGTGTATAAAACAACGCAATGTAAGTGGCAGCAAGTGGCTGGAAGATATATGAAAAAATACAAGGACTGTAGTACAATTCAAGTGGAAATCGCTACAGCCCAAGAAATTTCGGGGTTAATCTTCCCTCCCTAACTATGTCCCTTCATCTGATGAAGCTGCAGCAACCTCTCCCTATGCTAACATTGGCAGAAGTAAGATGGCGGTCGGGGTGCACGCCCCTTTATAGCCCCTGTGACGCTGCAGAAAGCAAGCCAATCACTGTCATGCCCTTCTCTTAGATGGTGGGGACCGAGACCTATGTCATCACGCTGCCCACACTCTGCATCCTCCTTCATTGGCTGAAAAATGGCGCTGAACGCGTCATACAAAACGCGACTTTGGCGCGAAGATCACCGACCGCATGGCCGATCCCACACTAGAATCGGGTCGGATTTCATGAAACCCGACTTTGCCGAAAGTTGGCGATTTTTTAATTTGTCCGATCCATTTCGCTCATCCCCAAGTGCAGTTGCAAAAACCATCAAGCGCTACAAAGAAACTGGCTCACATGAGGACCGCCCCAGGAAATGAAGACCAAGAGTCAACTCTGCTTCTGAGGATAAGTTTATCCGAGTCACCAGCCTCAGAAATCGCAGGTTAACAGAGCTCAGATTAGAGGCCAGGTCAATGCCACACAGAGTTCTAGCAGCAGACACATCTCTACAACAACTGTTAAGAGGAGACTTTGTGCAGCAGGCCTTCATGGTAAAATAGCTGCTAGGAAACCACTGCTAAGGACAGGCAACAAGCAGAAGAGACTTGTTTGGGCTAAAGAACACAAGGAATGGACATTAGACCAGTGGAAATCTGTGCTTTAGTCTGATGAGTCCAAATTTGAGATCATTGGTTCCAACGACCGTGTCTTTGTGCGACGCAGAAAAGGTGAACGGATGGACTCTACATTCCTGGTTCCCACCGTGAAGCATGGAGGAGGAGGTGTGATGATGTGGGGGTGCTTTGCTGGTGACACTGTTGGAGATTTATTCAAAATTGAAGGCTTACTGAACCAGCATGGCTACCACAGCATCTTGCAGCGGCATGCTATTCCATCCGGTTTGCGTTTACTTGGACCATCATTTATTTTTCAACAGGACAATGACCCCAAACACACCTCCAGGCTGTGTAAGGGCTATTTGACCAGGAAGGAGAGTGATGGGGTGCTACGCGAGATGACTTGGCCTCCACAGTCACCTGACCTGAACCCAATCGAGATGGTTTGGGGTGAGCTGGACCGCAGAGTGAAGGCAAAAGGGCCAACAAGTGCTAAGCATCTCTGGCAACTCCTTCAAGACTGTTGGAAGACCATTCCGGTGACTACCTCTTGAAGCTCATCAGGAGAATGCCAAGAGTGTGCAAAGCAGTCATCAAAGCAAAGGGTAGCTACTTTGAAGAACCTAGAATAGAAGACATATTTTCAGTTGTTTCACACTTTTTTGTTAAGTATATAATTCCACATGTGTTAATTCATAGTTTTGATGCCTTCAGTGTGAATTTATAATTTTCATAGTCATGAAAATACAGAAAATCTTTAAATGAGAAGGTGTGTCCAAACTTTTGCTCTGTACTGTATATATACATCTATTCTATGTGTATAAATATATTCTATGTATTCTATTTTAACTTGTCACTCTGTGATTATACTGTACTCGGCATATGATTTGCCAGCTTTTAACCTTTCTATCATATACAATGCTCAAAAAAATAAAGGGAACACTTAAACAAGAGAATATAACTCCAAGTAAATCAAACTTCTGTGAAATCAAACTGTCCACTTAGGAGGCAACACTGTTTGACAATCAATTTCACATGTTGTTGTGTGTTGTGAATTGGATTATTTGGCTCCCTCTTGTGGTCACTAGCGACATGACACCTTGAGTTTCTATCCTCAGCTTGGGTCCCACCTGGCTCGTTAGTTCAGGGGTGTTGCTATGTAAGCTGCCCGGATTAAAGGTGCCAAGTGGTTCACCAAGATAGATCTTCGTGGTGCGTACAACCTTGTGCGCATTAGGCAAGGAGATGAATGGAAAACTGCATTTAATACGCCCGAAGGTCATTTTGAATACTTGGTGATGCCTTTTGGGCTCTCTAATGCTCCCTCAGTGTTTCAGTCCTTTATGCATGATATTTTCCGGAAGTATTTGGATAAATTTATGATTGTTTATCTGGACGATATTCTGTTTTTTTCTGATGATTGGGACTCCCATGTAAAGCAGGTCAGGATGGTGTTTCAGGTTTTGCGTGAGAATGCTTTGTTTGTTAAGGGCTCAAAGTGTCTCTTTGGAGTACAGAAGGTTCCCTTTTTGGGTTTTATTTTTTCCCCTTCTGCGGTGGAGATGGACCCAGTCAAGGTCCGAGCTATTCATGATTGGACTCAACCCACGTCAGTTAAGAGTCTTCAGAAGTTCTTGGGTTTTGCTAACTTCTACCGTCGTTTTATCGCTAAATTTTCTAGCGTTGTTAAACCTTTGACGGATATGACCAAGAAAGGTTCTGATGTTGCTAACTGGGCTCCTGCAGCCGTGGAAGCTTTCCAAGAGCTGAAACGCTGGTTTACTTCGGCGCCTATTTTGTGCCAGCCTGATGTCTCACTTCCCTTTCAGGTTGAAGTAGATGCTTCTGAGATCGGGGCAGGGGCCGTTTTGTCGCAGAGAGGCCCTGGTAGCTCTGTAATGAGACCATGTGCTTTTTTCTCTAGGAAGTTTTCGCCTGCTGAGCGGAATTATGATGTTGGCAATCGAGAGTTGTTGGCCATGAAGTGGGCATTTGAGGAGTGGCGTCATTGGCTCGAGGGTGCTAAGCATCGTGTGGTGGTCTTGACTGATCACAAAAATCTGATGTATCTCGAGTCTGCTAAACGCCTGAATCCTAGACAGGCCCGTTGGTCATTGTTTTTCTCCCGTTTTGACTTCGTGGTCTCGTATTTACCAGGTTCAAAGAATGTGAAGGCTGATGCTCTTTCAAGGAGCTTTGTGCCTGACTCTCCTGGAGTTGCAGAGCCTGTTGGTATTCTTAAAGAGGGAGTAATCTTGTCAGCCATTTCTCCGGATTTGCGACGTGTGTTGCAGAGATTTCAGGCTGGTAGACCTGACTCTTGTCCACCTGACAGACTGTTTGTTCCTGATAAGTGGACCAGCAGAGTCATTTCCGAGGTTCATTCCTCGGTGTTGGCAGCGCATCCGGGAATTTTTGGCACCAGAGATTTGGTGGCTAGGTCCTTTTGGTGGCCTTCCTTGTCACGGGATGTGCGGTCATTTGTGCAGTCCTGTGGGACTTGTGCTCGGGCTAAGCCTTGCTGTTCTCGCGCCAGCGGGTTGCTCTTGCCCTTGCCTGTCCCGAAGAGGCCTTGGACACACATTTCCATGGATTTCATTTCAGATCTTCCGGTGTCTCAGGGCATGTCTGTCATCTGGGTGGTATGTGATCGCTTTTCCAAGATGGTCCATTTGGTGTCTTTGCCTAAGCTGCCTTCCTCTTCCGATCTGGTTCCTTTATTCTTTCAGAATGTGGTTCGTTTGCACGGCATTCCTGAGAATATCGTGTCTGACAGAGGATCCCAGTTTGTTTCCAGGTTCTAGCGATCCTTTTGTGCTAGGATGGGCATTGATTTGTAATTTTCGTCTGCCTTTCATCCTCAGACTAATGGCCAAACGGAGCGAACAAATCAGACTCTGGAGGCTTATTTGAGGTGTTTTGTTTATGCAGATCAGGATGATTGGGTGACCTTCTTGCCATTGGCTGAGTTTGCCCTTAATAATCGGGCTAGTTCCGCTACTTTGGTTTCGCCATTTTTCTGCAACTCTGGCTTTCATCCTCGTTTTTCCTCGGGACATGTTGAGCCCTCTGACTGTCCTGGGGTGGATTTTGTGGTGGATAGGTTGCAGCGGATCTGGAATCATGTGGTGGACAACTTGAAGTTGTCACAGGAGAAGGCGCAGCGTTTTGCCAACCGCCGCCGCGGTGTGGGTCCTGTTGTGAATTCTGTTTTTGGCTCCCTCTGGTGGCTACTGGTGGTACTGACTGACTTTGGTCTTGTGCACCTGTTTTCATCAGGAAATTGGGAGTTTCCTATTTAGTCTGGCTTCTCAGTCATTCTAGTGCCGGCAATCAATGTTATCAGAGCACCTCTGTTGCTTGCTACCTGCTCCAAGTCTGCAATTCAGCTAAGTTGAATCTTTGGCTTTTTTTTGTGTTTGTTTTGTCCAGCATGCAGTTATATTTCTCGTGCTGCTGGGGGCTACTATAACTTTTGGGGTTTCCCTGGAGGCAAGCCAGGTCTGTGTATTCCTCTAATAGGGGTAGTTAGATCTCTGGCTGGCGCGAGGTGTCTAGAGATCAACGTAGGCACACCCCCTGGCTACTTTTAGTTGCGTGTTAGGTTCAGCATCGCGGTTACCTAAGATACCATCTTCCTAGAGCTAGTCCGTTTTTGCCTGTGTCCCTGCCATTGGGAATCATGACAGTATTGCCGGCCACAATTTATTTAGGTATTGGCTGAAGAAAGAGAGGAAAAAGAAGTTTCTGACACTTTTTTTTTTTTGCTCAGAAGTTCTGTCTAGCCATAATTGCAATCTGCTGACTTTTTTTTTTTTTTTTTTTTTTCCTCTCCTCTTAACCCCTGAATGGCTTAGATTTCAGCTGTTGAAAGATGGATATCCAGAGTTTAGCTTCTAATTTAAATACTCTTGCTTCTAAGGTTCAAAATATCCAAGACTATGTTATACATGCTCCTATGTCTGAACCCAAGATCCCTATACCTGAGTTCTTTTCTGGAGATAGATCTCGTTTTTTGAATTTTAAGCACAATTGTAAATTGTATCTTTCTCTGAGATCTCGCTCCGCTGGAGACCCCGCTCAGCAGGTTAAAATTGTTATTTCCTTGTTGCGGGGTGACCCCCAGAATTGGGCATTTGCATTGGCACCAGGGGATCCTGCGTTGCTCAGTGTGGATGCGTTTTTTCTGGCACTGGGGTTGCTCTATGAGGAACCTAATTTGGAGATTCAGGCTGAAAAGGCCTTGATAGCCCTCTCTCAAGGGCATGATGAAGCTGAAATATATTGTCAAAAATTTCGAAAATGGTCTGTGCTTACTCAGTGGAATGAGTGCGCCCTGGCGGCGAATTTCAGAGAAGGTCTCTCTGACGCCGTTAAAGATGTCATGGTGGGGTTTCCTACGCCCACAGGTCTGAATGAATCCATGACTATGGCTATTCAGATTGATCGGCGTTTACAGGAGCGCAAACCTGTGCACCATTTGGCGGTGTCCTCTGAGCAGGCACCGGAGATTATGCAATGTGATAGAATTCTGTCCAGAAGTGAACGGCAGAATTATAGGCGTAAAAATGGGTTGTGCTTTTACTGTGGTGATTCTGCTCATGTTATATCAGCATGCTCTAAACGCACAAAAAAGGTTGATAAGTCTTTTGCAATTGGCACCTTACAGTCTAAGTTTATTTTGTCTGTAACTTTGATCTGTTCATTATCAACTATTACTGTGGATGCATATGTGGATTCTGGCGCTTCCTTGAGTCTTATGGATTGGTCCTTTGCCAGACGATGTGGGTTTAGCCTAGAGCCTTTGGAAGTTCCTATCCCTCTGAAGGGTATCGACTCCACACCTTTGGCTAGGAATAAACCACAATTCTGGACAAAAGTGACAATGTGTATGACTCCTGACCATCGGGAGGTGATTCGCTTCCTTGTGTTGCATAACTTGCATGATGTCTTAGTGCTTGGATTGCCATGGTTGCAAACTCATAATCCAGTCCTTGACTGGAAAACAATGTCTGTGTTAAGCTGGGGATGTCAGGGGGCTCATGGGGAAGTACCTTTGGTTTCCATTGCTTCATCTACTCCCTCTGAAGTTCCGGCATTTTTGTCTGACTATTGTGATGTTTTTGAGGAGCCTAAACTTAGTTCTCTCCCCCCTCACAGGGATTGCGATTGTGCTATAGACTTGATTCTGGGCAGCAAGTTTCCCAAGGGTCGTTTGTTCAATCTGTCTGTGCCTGAGCATGCTGCTATGCGAGAGTATATTAAGGAGTCCTTGGAAAAGGGACATATCCGTCCATCCTCATCCCCTTTAGGAGCAGGTTTTTTTTTCGTGGGTAAAAAAGATGGCTCCCTGAGGCCCTGCATTGATTATCGCCTGTTGAATAAGATTACAGTCAAATACCAGTATCCTTTGCCACTATTGACTGATTTATTTGCTCGTATTAAAGGGGCAAAGTGGTTCTCTAAGGTTGATCTTCGGGGTGCGTATAATTTGGTGCGGATTAAGCAGGGAGATGAGTGGAAAACTGCATTTAATACGCCCGAGGGCCATTTTGAGTATTTGGTAATGCCTTTTGGTCTTTCTAATGCCCCTTCAGTCTTTCAGTCCTTTATGCACGATATTTTCCGTAAATACCTGGATAAATTTATGATTGTGTATTTGGACGATATTTTGATTTTTTCGGATGACTGGGAGTCGCATGTTCAACAGGTTAGGAAGGTTTTTCAGGTTTTGCGGTCAAATTCTTTGTTTGTAAAGGGTTCAAAGTGTATCTTTGGGGTTCAGAAGATCTCCTTTTTGGGGTACATTTTTTCCCCTTCTTCTGTTGAGATGGATCCTGTCAAGGTTCGGGCTATTTGTGATTGGACGCAGCCTACTTCCCTGAAGAGTCTTCAGAAGTTCTTGGGCTTTGCTAATTTCTATCGTCGATTTATAACTGGGTTTTCAAGTGTTGCTAAACCTCTGACTGATTTGACTAAGAAGGGTGCTGATGTCGCCAACTGGTCCTCTGCGGCTGTGGAGGCCTTTCGGGAGCTTAAGCGCCGCTTTTCTTCTGCTCCTGTGTTGCGCCAGCCTGATGTTTCGCTCCCTTTTCAGGTTGAGGTTGATGCTTCCGAGATTGGAGCGGGGGCGGTTTTGTCGCAGAGAAGTCCCGATTGCTCAGTGATGAGACCATGTGCATTCTTCTCTCGAAAATTTTCGCCCGCCGAGCGAAATTATGATGTTGGTAATCGGGAGCTCTTGGCCATGAAGTGGGCATTTGAGGAGTGGCGTCATTGGCTTGAGGGTGCTAGACATCAGGTGGTGGTCTTGACTGATCACAAGAATCTGATTTACCTTGAGTCTGCCAGACGTCTGAATCCTAGACAGGCGCGCTGGTCATTGTTTTTCTCCCGGTTTAATTTTGTGGTTTCATACTTGCCGGGTTCGAAAAATGTGAAGGCAGATGCTCTTTCTAGGAGTTTTGAGCCTGACTCCTCTGGTGATTCTGAGCCTACGGGTATCCTTAAGGATGGAGTGATTTTGTCTGCTGTCTCCCCAGACTTGCGACGTGCTTTGCAGGAGTTTCAGACTGATAGGCCTGATCGTTGTCCGCCTGGGAGATTGTTTGTTCCAGATGAGTGGACCAGTAGAGTCATCTCAGAGGTTCATTCTTCTGTGTTGGCAGGCCACCCTGGAATTTTTGGTACTAGAGATTTGGTGGCCAGGTCCTTCTGGTGGCCTTCCCTGTCCCGGGATGTGCGTACCTTTGTACAGTCTTGTGATGTTTGTGCTCGGGCCAAGCCTTGCTGTTCTCGGGCTAGTGGACTGTTGTTGTCCTTGCCTATTCCGAAGAGGCCGTGGACGCACATCTCTATGGACTTTATCTCGGATCTCCCGGTTTCTCAAAAAATGTCCGTCATTTGGGTGGTGTGTGACCGTTTTTCTAAGATGGTTCATTTGGTACCCTTGCCCAAATTGCCTTCTTCATCGGAGTTGGTTCCTTTATTTTTTCAGAATGTAGTCCGCTTACATGGTATCCCGGAAAACATCGTTTCTGACAGGGGATCTCAATTTGTGTCTAGGTTCTGGCGAGCGTTCTGTGCCAGGATGGGCATTGATTTGTCTTTTTCATCTGCGTTCCATCCTCAGACTAATGGCCAGACGGAGCGGACTAATCAGACCTTGGAGACTTATTTGAGGTGTTTTGTGTCTGCTGATCAGGATGATTGGGTCGCCTTTTTGCCGTTGGCAGAGTTTGCCCTCAATAATCGGGCCAGTTCTGCCACTTTGGTTTCTCCTTTCTTTTGTAATTCAGGGGTTCACCCTCGTTTTTCATCTGGCCAGGTGGAATCTTCGGATTGTCCTGGAGTGGATACTGTGGTGGATAGAATGCACCGGATTTGGAGTCATGTGGTGGAGAATTTGAAGTTGTCGCAGGAGAAGACTCAGCAGTTTGCTAATCGTCATCGTCGTGTGGGTCAGCATCTCCGTGTTGGAGACTTGGTGTGGTTATCTTCTCGTTTTGTCCCTATGAAGGTCTCTTCTCCTAAGTTCAAACCTCGGTTCATAGGTCCTTATAAGATTTTGGAGATTCTTAATCCTGTATCTTTTCGTTTGGACCTTCCAGCATCTTTCACCATTCATAATGTCTTCCATCGGTCGTTGTTGCGGAGGTACGAGGTACCGGTTGTTCCTTCTGTTGAGCCTCCTGCTCCTGTGCTGGTGGAGGGTGAATTGGAGTATGTTGTGGAGAAGATTTTGGACTCTCGCATTTCCAGACGGAGACTTCAATATTTGGTTAAATGGAAGGGATACGGTCAGGAGGATAATTCTTGGGTGACTGCCTCTGATGTTCATGCCTCTGATTTGGTTCGCGCCTTTCATAGGGCGCATCCAGATCGCCCTGGTGGTTCTCATGAGGGTTCGGTGCCCCCTCCTTAAGGGGGGGGTACTGTTGTGAATTCTGTTTTTGGCTCCCTCTGGTGGCTACTGGTGGTACTGACTGACTTTGGTCTTGTGCACCTGTTTTCATCAGGAAATTGGGAGTTTCCTATTTAGTCTGGCTTCTCAGTCATTCTAGTGCCGGCAATCAATGTTATCAGAGCACCTCTGTTGCTTGCTACCTGCTCCAAGTCTGCAATTCAGCTAAGTTGAATCTTTGGCTTTTTTTTGTGTTTGTTTTGTCCAGCATGCAGTTATATTTCTCGTGCTGCTGGAAGCTCTAGTGATCTGAAATTGCTACTCCGGTGTCATGAGTTGACAACGGAGTCAAGGTAATTTCAGGATGGCTGTTTAGGGTTTTGAGGTAACCGCGAAGTCCTCTTTTGTATTTTCCACTATCTAGTTAGAGGGCCTCGCTTTGCTGAATCTACACTCACCGGCCACTTTATTAGGTACACCTGTCCAACTTCTTGTTAACACTTAATTTCTAATCAGCCAATCACATGGCGGCAACTCAGTGCATTTAGGCATGTAGACATGGTCAAGACAATCTCCTGCAGTTCAAACCGAGCATCAGTATGGGGAAGAAAGGTGATTTGAGTGCCTTTGAACGTGGCATGGTTGTTGGTGCCAGAAGGGCTGGTCTGAGTATTTCAGAAGCTGCTGATCTACTGGGATTTTCACGCACAACCATCTCTAGGGTTTACAGAGAATGGTCCGAAAAAGAAAAAAAATCCAGTGAGCGGCAGTTCTGTGGGCGGAAATGCCTTGTTGATGCCAGAGGTCAGAGGAGAATGGGCAGACTGGTTCGAGCTGATAGAAAGGCAACAGTGACTCAAATCGCCACCCGTTACAACCAAGGTAGGCCTAAGAGCATCTCTGAACGCACAGTGCGTCGAACTTTGAGGCAGATGGGCTACAGCAGCAGAAGACCACACCGGGTACCACTCCTTTCAGCTAAGAACAGGAAACTGAGGCTACAATTTGTACAAGCTCATCGAAATTGGACAGTAGAAGATTGGAAAAACGTTGCTTGGTCTGATGAGTCTCGATTTCTGCTGCGACATTCGGATGGTAGGGTCAGAATTTGGCGTAAACAACATGAAAGCATGGATCCATCCTGCCTTGTATGGAGCATCTTTGGGATGTGCAGCCGACAAATCTGCGGCAACTGTGTGATGCCATCATGTCAATATGGACCAAAATCTCTGAGGAATGCTTCCAGCACCTTGTTGAATCTATGCCACGAAGAATTGAGGCAGTTCTGAAGGCAAAAGGGGGTCCAACCCGTTACTAGCATGGTGTACCTAATAAAGTGGCCGGTGAGTGTATATTCATACTGCGTTTGTGTTTTCCTCTTGACTAACCGTTATTATATGTGGGGGGCTACTATAACTTTTGGGGTTTCCCTGGAAGCAAGCCAGGTCTGTGTATTCCTCTAATAGGGGTAGTTAGATCTCCGGCTGGCGCGAGGTGTCTAGAGATCAACGTAGGCACACCCCCTGGCTACTTTTAGTTGCGTGTTAGGTTCAGCATCGCGGTTACATAAGATACCATCTTCCTAGAGCTAGTCCGTTTTTGCCTGTGTCCCTGCCATTGGGAATCATGACAGGGTCCCCGACTTCGTGCTGGGGATTTGGTGTGGCTGTCTTCTCGGTTTGTTCCTATGAAGGTCTCCTCTCCTAAATTTAAGCCTCGTTTCATCGGTCCCTATAAGATTTTGGAAATCCTTAATCCAGTGTCCTTTCGCTTGGATCTTCCGGTGTCGTTTGCCATTCACAACGTGTTCCATAGGTCTTTGTTGCGACGCTACGTTGTGCCTGTGGTTCCTTCTGTTGAGCCTCCTGCTCCGGTGTTGGTTGAGGGCGAGTTGGAGTACGTGGTGGAGAAGATCTTGGATTCTCGTCTCTCCAGACGGAGGCTTCAGTATCTGGTCAAGTGGAAAGGCTATGGTCAGGAGGATAATTCCTGGGTGGTCGCCTCTGATGTTCATGCGGCCGATTTGGTTCGTGCCTTTCACGCTGCTCATCCTGATCGTCCTGGTGGTCTTGGTGAGGGTTCGGTGACCCCTCCTTAAGGGGGGGGTACTGTTGTGAATTGGATTATTTGGCTCCCTCTTGTGGTCACTAGCGACATGACACCTTGAGTTTCTTTCCTCAGCTTGGGTCCCACCTGGCTCGTTAGTTCAGGGGTGTTGCTATGTAAGCTTCCTGGATTTTCAGTCTGGTGCCTGGCATCGTTGTAATCAGTTCCTTTCTGTTTGCTCCTGTCTGCTGGACCTGGTTCTTGCAAAATTAAGCTAAGTCCTGCTTTCTTGTTTTTTGGCTATTTGCATTGCTTTGATTTTTGTCCAGCTTGTACTAAATGTGATTTCTGATATTGCTGGAAGCTCTAGGGGGCTGGTATTCTCCCCCCGGGCCATTAGACGGTTCGGGGGTTCTTGAATATCCAGCGTGGAAATTTTGTTAGGGTTTTTTGCTGACCGTATAAGACATCTTACTATATTCTGCTATTAGTCAGTGGGCCTCTCTTTGCTAAATACCTAGTTCATTCTTACGTTTGTCTTTTCTTCTTACCTCACCGTTATTATTTGTTGGGGGCTTGTATCTAACTTTTGGGGTCTTTTCTCTGGAGGCAAGAAAGGTCTATTTTTTCCCTTGTAGGGTTAGTTAGTTCTCCGGCTGGCGCGAGACGTCTAGAACCAACGTAGGCACGTTCCCCGGCTGCTGCTATTTGTGGTGTTAGGATCAGGTATACGGTCAGCCTAGTTACCACTCCCTATGAGCTAGCTTTTTGTGTTTGCAGACTTGGTACTACTTCTGAGACCCTCTGCCATTGGGGTCATAACAATTGTGCAAATGGAATGGACAGCAGGTGGAAATTATTGGCAATTATCATGACACACTCAATAAAGGAGTGGCTCTGCAGGTGGGAACCACAGACCACATCTCAGTACCAATGCTTTCTGGCTGATGTTTTGTTCATTTTTGAATGTTGGTTGTGCTTTCACACTCGTGGTAGCATGAGATGGACTCTACAACCCACACAAGTGTCTCAGGTAGTGCAGCTCATCCAGGATGGCACATCAATGCGAGCTGTGGCAAGAAGGTTTGCTGTGTCTGTTAGTGTAGTGTCCAGAGGCTAGAGGCACTACCAGAAGACAGGCCAGTACACCAGGAGACGTGGAGGGGGCCGTAGGAGGGGAACAACCCAGCAGCAGGACCACTACCTCTGCCTTTGTGCAAGGAGGAGCACTGCCAGAGCCCTGCAAAATAACCTCCAGCAGGCCACAAATGTGCATGTGTCTGCACAAACGGTAAGAAACAGACTCCATGAGGTTGGTATGAGTGCCCGACGTCCACAGATGGGAGTTGTGCTCACAGCCCAACCCCTTGCAGGATACTTGGCATTTGCCGCAGAACACAATGATTGGCAAATTCACCACTGGCACCCTGTGCTCTTCATGGATGAAAGCAGGTTCAAACTGAGCACATGTGACAGACATGACAGAGTCTGGAGACGCCGTGGAGAGTGATCTGCCTGCAACATCCTTCAGCATGACCGGTTTGGCAGTGGGTCAGTAATGGTGTGGGGTGGAATTTCTTTGGAGGGCTACACAGCCCTCCATGTGCTTGCCAGAGGTAGCCTGACTGCCATTAGTTACCGAGATGAGATCCTCAGACCCCTTTTGAGGCCATTTGCTGGTGCGGTTTGCCCTGGGTTCCTCCTAATGCAGGACAATGCCAGACCTCATGTTGCTGGAGTGTGTCAGCAGTTCCTGCAAGATGAAGGCATTGAAGCTATGGACTGGCCCGCCCATTTCCTAGACCTGAATTCGATTGAACACATCGGGACATCATGTATCGCACCATCCACCGATGTCACGTTGCACCACAGACTTTCCAGGAGTTGGCGGATGTTTTAGTCCACGTCTGGGAGGATATCCCTCAGGTAATCATCCACGGCCTCATCAGGAGCATGCCCAGGCATTGTAGGGAGATCATACAGGCACGTGGAGGCCAAACACACTGTTGAGCATCATTTCCTTGTCTTGAAGCATTTCTGCTGAAGTTGGATCAGCCTGTAACTTCATTTTCCACTTTGAATTTGAGCATCATTCCAACTCCAGACCTCCGTGGGATATTAGTTGTGATTAACGTTGATCATTTGTAGGTTTTATTGTTCTCAACACATTCCACTATGAAATGAATACAGATTTACAACTGGAATATTTCATTCAGCGATATCTAGGATGTGGGATTTTAGTGTTCCCTTTATTTATTGAGCAGTGTGTGTGTGTGTGTGTGTGTGTGTGTGTGTGTGTGTGTGTGTGTGTGTGTGTGTGTGTGTGTGCGTGTTTTGACGAATATTTCATTTGAAAAATATTTTTTAATGATAGAGAATTTACTGTATGTAAAAGCTCATGTTAAAATCGCATTACAATTAGATAACAATTGCACTGCATACGGATGTCATATGGATACTGTGGGAATATAGCTCAACAGGGATCTTTGCTTTGGCCAAAGCAGGTGGCTATGGAGTCACATCGGACAGTAGCAGGCTAGCGAGTTCCACACAGGTATGCACCAGGCATATTTATTGTACACATTTGCCGTACAATGTTACACATGCCAAACATGAAATAAAATGTCTAAGGCCGTCTGGCCACTAACTAACAATAAGTTTCTAACTACAAAAATACCTACACAATAACAGAGATCATGCAGCCTTACTGTGTCAGCTTCCCAGACCAGCAGATGAGAGACTGAGATCCCAGCAGCTCCTGATTATCAGCTGAAGCAGTCAGGAGACCAAAACCTGGGCTGCATGTGTGGAAGGGAAGCCTCAGTCCTTTCCACGCTGATCACTAAAGAAACCAGGACCGCATTACAGTGAAATAAACAGCTTCACAATCAATACTGGGAGACATATGAAATGAAACGGGGAGAAACATATCTGTTTTCTAGTACTTCTCCCCTTGGTACCTCACACACCCCCTTCCTCTGTTTGAGCCCGTAGGCTCGGACACGACGAGTCACTAAGCAGTGCGTTCTAGACAACGCATCTGCATTCCCATGTGCTGCACCCGCCCTGTGCTCAACGGAAAATTTAAATGGTTGCAATGCTAAGAACCAGCGTGTCACCCTCGCATTGCCCTCTTTTGCCCTGGCCATCCACGTTAGGGGTGAATGGTCCGTCACTAGCCTAAATTGGCGACCTAGCAAATAATAGCGTAAGGTGTATAGGGCCCATTTTACAGCCAGGGCTTCCCGCTCAACCACACTAATTCTTTTCTGCCTTTGTAAGCTTTCTGCTTAGATAGCCCACTGGGTGTTCTTCGCCATTCACTTCCTGTGACAACACTGCACCGAGGCCAACACCCGAGGCGTCCGTTTGGACAATAAACTCCCGTTTAAAGTCAGGGGCAACCAACACTGGTTGGTCACAGAGGACCGTTTTCAAATGTTGAAAAGCCTCCTCTGCTTCTGCGCTCCACTTTACTGTGATCGACTTCGACCCCTTGGTAAGATCTGTGAGAGGGGCCGCGATGGTGGCAAAATGTTTGATGAACCGCCTATAATAACCGACGATCCCTAAAAAAAGCTCCAACTTGTTTTTTGGTGACCGGTTGTGGCCAATTCCGAATAGCGTCCATCTTATTGGTCTGTGGCTTTACGACTCCTCGCCCTATGCTATATCCCAGATAGCGAGCCTCTTCCAATCCCAAGGTACATTTCTTGGGATTGGCAGTCAACCCAGCAGTTTTTACCGAGTCTAAAACAGCTTGTACTTTTGACAAATGTGTGTCCCAGTCATCACTAAAGACAATGATATCGTCCAAGTATGCGGACGCATACTGGACATGGGGTTTTAGGACAATATCCATTAGACGTTGGAAGGTGGCTGCAGCACCATGCAACCCAAATGGCATATCACGGTACTGGAACAGTCCCTGAGGCGTTACAAAGGCCGTTTTCTCTTTGACTGAATCCGTGAGGGGAATCTGCCAATAACCTTTTGTTAAGTCAATAGTGGATATGTACCTGGCCGAACCCAGTCTCTCTATAAGTTCTTCAACTCTCGGCATCGGGTAGGCATCGAATTTCGATACCTCATTTAGTTTCCGAAAATCATTACAAAACCGAATAGTCCCATCGGGCTTGGGCACCAACACAATTGGGCTAGCCCACCCACTCCGGGACTCCTCAATGACTCCCAGCTCTAACATTTTCTCAACTTCTTGGGCAATGGCTTGTCTCCGAGCCTCCGGAATTCGATATGGTTTTAGCCGTACCCGCGCCTGTGGATCAGTAACAATATCATGTTTAATTAAGTGAGTACGGCCAGGAAGTTCTGAGAAAACCTCTGCGTTTTTCTGTATGAATTCCTTGGTCTCTCATTTTCGACTTTCGGACAGTGTCTCTGCAATACCCACTTCGGGCAGTGTTACCTGGGGGACATTTACCAAAGATGGTGGTGCCCTTCGAGGTCCATCACCAAGGGCAGCTCCTGCCATTAGACTCTCCCTGTCCCGCCAGGCCTTAAGCAAGTTTATGTGGTAGATTTGCTCAGTTTTCCTCTTGTCTGGTTGATGTATCTTATAATTCACTTCACCTACTCTCTCCAACACCTCGTATGGGCCCTGCCACTTCGCAAGAAATTTATTTTCTACAGTAGGTACTAATACTAACACCCTGTCTCCGGGTTGAAAGACTTGTGTTCTAGCCGCTCGGTTGTATACCGTGCTCTGGGCATGTTGTGCATGTTCTAAACATTCCTTGACTATTGGCATGACTGCCTCAATTCTATCTTGCATAAGCATTACGTGTTCAATTACACTACGATAAGGAGTCACCTCTTGTTCCCAAGTCTCTTTAGCAATATCTAATAGGGCTCTAGGACTCCGCCCATAAACTAACTCAAAAGGTGAAAAGCCTGTGGAGGATTGGGGTACTTCACGTATAGCGAACAGGAGATACGGTAAGAGAGCATCCCAATCCCTCCCGTCCTTATCTACCACCCTTTTCAACATTCCCTTTAGGGTTTTATTAAATCGCTCCACCAATCCGTAAGTCTGAGGGTGATATACTGAAGTACGCAAGTGGGAGATTTTTAGTAGTTTACATAAGTCTTTAAGTATACGAGACATAAAGGGGGTCCCCTGATCCGTTAGTATTTCCTTCGGAATGCCGGTGCGAGAAAACATTAACAAGCTCCTTTGAAATTGCTTTCGCATTGGCATTCCGCAGGGGTACTGCTTCAGGGTAACGAGTGGCATAATCTAGTACTACCAAAATGTACTGATGACCCCTGGCAGATTTAACTAGTGGACCAACTATATCCATTGCTACCCTCTCGAAGGGCATCTCTATTATTGGTAAGGGCACAAGGGGGCTTCTAAAATGTGACATAGGTGCGGTCAATTGATACGTAGGACAGGACTGACAATACTGGGTCACGTCTCCCGCTAGACCCGGCCAAAAGAAACGTTGTAGAATACGGTGTTTTGTTTTTTCTGCGGCCAGGTGTCCCCCCAAGGGATGTTTATGGGCCAGTTCCAAAACTACCTGGCGGAAGGACTTGGGCACCACTAGTTGTTCTACCACCACACCTCGTACTTTGTCTATGTGATACAGCATATCCTGTTGCACCGCCACATGTGGGAACTCATTTTGAGCCCCTGGGTACAATGGTCTTCCTTCAGAGACCTTTACATTTTCCCATGCCCTTGCCAGAGTAGGATCCTGGTGTTGAGCGGTCCCGAATTTACCACGGGCCACCTCAAGACCTGGCATTTCTATAGGCTCCTCTAGTTCATCTGCGTCGCCTGCATATACAGCCAGAGGAGAGTCTACAGATTCTGGAGTTTCCTCTGAGATGGGCCCCCCTTCATCTTGCTGCAATGGCTCAGGGGTTAGCTCCACGGCATCGTCCTCAACTAGACTGTTCATGCCATTTTTAAGGCTCCACAAGTCCCAAAATAAGGGAAAGTCTCTCCCCAATATTACATCATGTCCCATAGACTTTAGGACTGCCTCTTGGTGTCTTTTGGTTCCTACTGGCGTGGCAAGGGTGACCCAGGCAGTGGGGTAGTTTTTTATATCGCCATGGATGCAACTAATGCCCACGGTTAAGTTCGTTAGGGCTCTAGGGTCCACCAGACTGGCATGTACCAGAGTTACTTGACTGCCGGAATCCAAGACGGCATTCACACTATGACCGTCGATCTCAAGGCAAGACACATGTCGTTCATTTCCTGTGAGGACCTCTGCAACACAGACCGACTGTACATATAACGAAAGACTAGTGTTGAGCGATACCGTCCGATACTTGAAAGTATCGGTATCGGAAAGTATCGGCCGATACCGGCAAAGTATCGGATCCAATCCGATACCGATACCCGATACCAATACAAGTCAATGGGACTCAAGTATCGGACGGTATTCCTGATGGTTCTCAGGGTCTGAAGGAGAGGAAACTCTCCTTCAGGCCCTGGGATCCATATTAATGTATAAAAGAAAGAATTAAAATAAAAAATATTGCTATACTCACCTCTCCGACGCAGCCTGGACCTCAGCGAGGGAGCCGGCAGCGTTGTTTGCTTAAAATTCCCGCTTTTCTTTCCTTACGTGAAGTCCCGGCTTGTGATTGGTCGCGTGCCGCCCATGTGGCGGCGACGCAACCAATCACAGCAAGCCGTGACGTAATTTCAGGTCCTTAAGGATTTTAAAATTACGTCCCGGCTTTGTGATTGGTTGCGTCGCAGTCACATGGGCGACGCAACCAATCACAAGCCGTGACGTCACGGGAGGCTGGACACACGCGCATTTTAAAATGCGCGCGTGTCCAGCCTCCCGGCTTGTGATTGGTTGACCGCGACGCAACCAATCACAAGCCGGGACGTCACGGGAGGCTGGACACGCGCGCATTTTAAAATGCGCGCGTGTCCAGTCTCCCGTGACGTCACGGCTTGTGATTGGTTGCGTCGCCCATGTGACTGCGACGCAACCAATCACAAAGCCAGGACGTAATTTTAAAATCCTTAAGGACCTGAAATTACGTCACGGCTTGCTGTGATTGGTTGCGTCGCCGCCACATGGGCGGCACGCGACCAATCACAAGCCGGGACTTCACGTAAGGAAGTAAACGCGCGAATTTTAAACAAAAAACGCTGCCGCTTCCCTCGGTAAGGTCCAGGCTGCGTCGGAGAGGTGAGTATAGCAATATTTTTTATTTTAATTCTCTCTTTTACACATTTTTACATTAATGTTGTTTCGATACTGATACCCGATACCACAAAAGTATCGGATCTCGGTATCGGAATTACGATACCCGCAAGTATCGGCCGATACCCGATACTTGCGGTATCGGAATGCTCAACACTACGAAAGACGCTTCATAGCATTACAGTCCATTGGCTCTGTAGTCATTGGGCAGTTAGCTGCTACATGGCCGAGCCCGCGACATCGCCAACACTGTATAGGCCCTTGCCTCCTCGTTGGGGACCCCAGATAAGGTCTGCTGGCTTGCTGTGAGACCGTACCGCCTCCACAGTCCTTTGTAGGTCTGCTACCCTTTATTGCAAGGTTCTCTTCTTTTGAAGATGAAGTAGGTTTCACAGAATTTTCTGGCGATTTATTGGGAGCGCAGCGAGGTGATAGCGTCCCTTGGAGTAAGCTTTCAGAAGCATTGTAGCGTTCGACCATATTCACCAACTGGTCGGCTGTAGATGGGTCACCCTGACCAACCCACCTCTGTATCTTAGCGGGTAAGGACCGCAGGTACTTGTCTAGAACAACCCGTTCCACCATCTCTGCGGATGTCAAAGTCTCTGGTTGCAGCCATTTTTTTACTAGATGGATGAGATCATGCATTTGTGAGCGGGCTGGCTGATGCTCCACAAAAGTCCACAAGTGTACCCTCTGTGCTCGTACATATGTGTTTACTCCCAGCCTCGCCAGGATTTCGCCTTTTAATTTGGCGTAGTCCATAGCATCCACTCCACTTAAATCGTAATAGGCCTTTTGTGGATCTCCGCTCAGAAATGGAGCAACCACTTCAGCCCATCTGTCCACCGGTAAATGCTCACGTTCTGCAATACGTTCAAATACGGTGAGATACGCTTCTACATCATCGTCAGCAGTCATTTTAAGCAAAGTCTTTTGTACGGCTTTCTGTGCACTAGCAACACTTTGTGCACGATCCCTCTCATCTTGGGGCTGCCGAAGCAAAGCCTGCTTTATTGCATTCAATTGCTCTTGCTGAATCTGATTTTGCTGGTCCAGGGCTTGCTGGAAGTAAGTATTAGTCTGCTGTTGTTGAACACTTGCCTGCAGTAACTGTTTCACTAGTTCCTCCATATTACTGGACTCTTGGCTCTTCAAAAGCACAGAAGCTTTCAGCCAGGACATACACAGAGCACTTTCTCTGCAGTCACAGTCCAATAGCCACAATTGCCCGCATTCGAAACACCATTTGTGGGAATATAGCTCAACAGGGATCTTTGCTTTGGCCCAAGCAGGTGGCTATGGAGTCACAACGGACAGTAGCAGGCTAGCGAGTTCCACACAGGTATGCACCAGGCGTATTTATTGTACACATTTGCCGTACAATGTTACACGTGCCAAACATGAAATAAAATATCTATGGCCGTCTGGCCCCTAACTAACAATAAGTTTCTAACTAGAAAAATACCTACACAATAGCAGAGAAGTTCATGCAGCCTTACTGTGTCAGCTTCCCAGACCAACAGATGAGAGACTGAGATCCCAGCAGCTCCTGATTATCAGCTGAAGCAGTCAGGAGACCAAAACCTGGACTGCATGTGTGGAAGGGAAGCCTCAGTCCTTTCCACGCTGATCACTAAAGAAACCAGGACCGGATTACAGTGAAATAAACAGCTTCACAATCAATACTGGGAGACATATGAAATGAAACGGGGAGAAACATATCTGTTTTCTAGTACTTCTCCCCTTGGTACCTCACAATACATAGGTGTGAGAAAATAGCATTATCGCATTGCAAACGGATTACACACGGATGACCATTACACTCCTGTGACTCTCAGCAGGGAGACTCGGACCGATTTTCCATATGTTAAGTGTGACCCTGGCCTTACTCATAGGCTAACTGAGGCATAAGTAACAATCCAACATATATACATTGTCTAAACATAAGGACAATTATAATAGGTTAGAACAAAGTCAACGCCCATAAGTTGGAACCTGTGGCTGTGAGAGAGGAACGCACATAATGGTAATAGAATAAAAGCAATGCACGCACTGAAGTGCACATAAGATCCACATTCTAATGGTCAGAACTCAGAAGTAAAAAAAAAAAAAAAAAAATGTAAACAAAAGCATAAAATGTATGAAAAGGCACAAAAATGTTTCTACCCTATATAAAGACAAAAAAAAAAACCTTACAGACTTGGATGGAAAAAATTGAGGCTACACTATGACAAGAACTGGCACCGGAAAACATTAGGTGGAAGATGTAACATGAAACATATACATTTCAGGAAACGTGGAAAAACCTCAGAAAAAGAAATGAATGCAAAACACAAGATCATTCCCAGATCAAAAGATATAAACAAAGTCACAAACCACAGATGCTTTGGTGACCGTGCAAACAATGTGCACTGCCCATACTTTTATAATGAGAGAGAAAAAAAATCATGGGAAAAACCTAGAAAAATAAATGAATTAAAAAAACTGCAAAAATTGGAAACAAAATCATTATATAAAAAATATCACAAATGATAAATGCATTGATGACCGTAATTGTCCTTATGTTTAGACAATGTATACTAGACTATAAGCTGACCCGAGTATAAGCCGAGGCACCTAATTTTGCCACGGAAAACTGGGTAAGCTTATTGACTCGAGTATAAGCTGGGTACGAATTGTTCCCTCATCCCTATCCTGCTCTGTGTGGTTCCCCCCCGTCCTGTCCTGCTCTGTGTGGCTCCACTGGTCCCCTCATTGTATGCGTGGCTCCCCCTTCCACCCCCATCATGCGTGGATCCCCCGTCCTCCCTCATCATATGTGTGGCTCCCCGTCATATGAGTGGCTCCCCCTTCCTCCCCTCATCATATGCCTGGCTCCCCCGTAACATGCGTAGCTCCCCCATCATATGCATGGCTCTCTCGGTCCCCTCGTTGTGTGCGTGGCTCCCCGTCATACTCACCCTCCTTGGTGCATTGCTGCACGTCCCTGCATCTCAGTTGTCCCAGCATGGCACTGGCAGCTCTCCTGTGCTGAGCGGTCACGTGGTACCGCTCATTAAGGTAATGAATATGCCCTCCACACCTATGGGAGTGGAGTCGCGTCCATATTCATTACGTTAATGTGCGGTACCACGTGGCCGCTCAAAACCAGAAGAGCTGCTGCGCCAGGACAACGGAGATGCAGGGACGTTCAGCGACGGACCGAAGAAGGTGAGTATGATGTCACAGCTGCCGGTTCCTGCCGCTGCTCCTCCGCTCCCCTCCCCTGCTGACTTTCTGGGACAATGACTCGTGTATAAGCCGAGGGGGACATTTTAAGCACAAAAAAAGTGATGAAAATCTCAGCTTATGCACGAGTATATACGGTATGTTGGATTGTTATACTTGTGCCTCAGTTAGCCTATGAAACGAGTCAGGTACGAGAGCTCGCATTTAATGTTTTAACTACATTTGAATAAAGAATCCATTTTTATCCCTGGATGGTTGTACCAGAATCTTTTACCCTTCGCCACGACAGCACCCATTTACTAAACTCATGTGGGGTGCTGTCGTGGACTCATTAAAAGAGCATTACCGGTGAGTAATCCGGCTTTTCTCCATTTTTCGTCTACCTTCTTTTGATCACCAGTGGAAACTGCACCCTCAGGTGGAACTCTGTGCCAAATTTCCAGCTACACATTCTCAGCGTGGTAAGCTCCTTTGTCCCTCTCCCTGATTCTCACCATGATGGGAGATGTAGTCTCTCATGAGCCGCCATCTATTTGCTCAAACTTAAAATAAAAAAATAAAACATTTTAAAATAATTAAATACATAAGCAAATAAAATACACATTATACTCCCCTAACATCAAATCCCCAATGCCCTTGTCTCCTATAAAAAAAAAAAAGTAAAATAAAAAAACATGGCTCCTGTAAACAATTAAAAATAATAACCATATATTCTATCTGACATAGTCTACATAATTAGCTCCACATATGTCCTATGCCAATCACTTGGGCACTCCACAATATCATACACAACTAATCCCACTTTTATTAATGTGAGAAGAAAGAAGCGATCTCATATATAAAATTAATGTTTATTGATGTTAATTTAAAAACTTACAGAATAAAAAAGCAAAATTACCGTAGGGGACACCATAATACCAGGCAATACATAAATTAATCATAAATAGCCACACAACAATACCGGTGGTTAACTATACTGAACTAAGACAGCAGTCTGGTTTACCAATCAATGCCCAATGACATCATAAATCAAAGAAGGTGGTCTATTGGTACACATAATTCCTCATACCTACGCGCGTCGGGGTGAGGGGACGCCATCATCATAAGGTAATATGCTTAATTTCGTTTTGGACTATTGTTGAGTGGATTCAGATACTGTTCTTTGGCGGCCTTATAGGGTGGTCTCTGAGTATCTCGTATTATAGTACTGCCTGTATATTAAGCCATTTGGCTAATACTTAAGTTATACATTGTTTAAGGGCAGCGTAGGTATGAGGAATTATGTGTACCAATAGACCACCTTCTTTGATTTATGATGTCATTGGGCATTGATTGGTAAACCAGACTGCGGTCTTAGTTCAGTATAGTTAACCACCGGTATTGTTGTGTGGCTATTTATGATTAATTTATGTATTGCCTGGTATTATGGTGTCCCCTACGGTAATTTTGCTTTTTTATTCTGTAAGTTTTTAAATTAAAATCAATAAACATTAATTTTATATATGGGATTGCTTCTTTCTTCTCACATTAATAAAAGTGGGATTAGTTGTGTATAGTCTACATAATACAGAGTGTCCCACGGCGATATCACTTGTAGAACAGCCACAACCGGCTGCTGCCTACACGCTCACAGGAGCGTCATCCCTCCCACATTGTATATTGCTTAGCTACCGTGAGAGAGGTCACATAAGTTCATCAGCTGATGAGCGCCGGTGATTTCACGGCACCACTGCTGCATGAGAAAGTTCACCGGAGCTCATCACCTTACTCGGTAAGGTGATTTCTGTATAGCAGGGGTGCTCAATAGTGATGAGCGAGTATGCTCGTTGCTCGGGTGGTCTCCAAGTATTTGTTAGTGCTCGACTCGTACTGGTTCTATTCTCCTTTGTGCTGTGATCTCACTTCTCTACAATAAAACTCGCTTCGTGTCCTTTCTAAGAAGCCTGCCGCTTTATCCTACAGGCACGGCTCCATAACAATCTGTCCTTTTCGCTAGGCCACTGTCGGGATCCTACCCCTGACAGGTCCTCTCCCGAACTCTCCCGGGCTGCTTTCTCCCTAACTTCCTGTCCAACCCCCAGTTTTACCATAGCGTGAGGAGTGGCCTACTAGATAGAACCACTCCCCCTGGTGGCCGGAGTGTGAAGTGTAGTGTGTGTGTGATACCTGGTCAGGTGAACTCCTTTAGTGCAATCAGATGTAACATCACTCCCCTTAGTGGCAGAGCGACATTACTGCAACAACCAGGACTCTGGGGCGCTGCAAAAGCAGCGCTGCTCTGTAGGTCATTGGGTCTAATAGATGCTTTGGCACTGCACTTTTTCTCTCCATAGCACTGACTGAGAGCTATGTTTCTGCAAATGAGAAGCGGTAATAAACCACTTCTGTCTTTTCCTCAGGGTTCGTGTGTATGCCTGCAGTAGACTGCAAAGCCCAAAGTTAAAAGAAAAAGCAGGCAAACATGGGGACTAGAGAAAGAAGCCAGAATGAAATACACACTGACACTGCTGACTCCAATTACCTGCATGACTGCTGATTCCAATTATCTGCATGAAGTACAGGAGATGATGAGCTCCCCAAGTCATAGTGACATGCTCAGAATGCGGAGCACTGTATACTGATGAACATAGGAGGATGTGACAGAGGAGGCGTATCCTGAAGCAGGAGGAGCAATGGTGGCAGTGACTGTAATATAGTGAAGAACACGGCCCAGAGACTGAGGCAGTGGCACAAAGGCCCAAATCCTGGACTGTCCTACGATATCCGGGATAGTTTGGACCTATGATTTTACTGGAGCACTCTAAAGGTCCCCTTAGAAATAAAACGAACGTCTTCCAAACTCACCAGTATGGAGAAGTTCAGCCCATAGGCCAATGTGTATGGGGGCGCCCGATTTTCCCCTTAAATATAATATCGGGGTAGATAGGAATATGTCATGTCTGATTTCAGAATCCTGATTCTTTAGTTCTCATGGAGAGAAGCCGCTGCCAGGATAAGTCTGACACCGACTCTCTCAAGCCCTCCTGTGTATGGGAGAGTTGGATGAGATAGCTGGCGGCTGAACAATCAACCAAACCATTTATTACAATAATCATGAAGCACCAATATTTCCAATGATGGTGAGCAGGTGGTCCCAACTCTCCCAAGGCACCCTACGGATGCCCTTTTTGGACCACTCCAAAATACAATTACCACAAGAAAACGGAGCAAAAAAGTCCACTTCAACATAATTATATAAAAATATTCAAAAATGTTTATTAAAGTCACCTTAATACATTAACATATAAATCATAAATGTATAAAGTACAAAAATGTGCATGCGGTCAGCACAGACATAAGGCAGGAGGCATTACAAGGAGACAGCGTCGGACTGGGGTGTCTGGGGCCCACCAGAGGAATGGACTCTAGGGGCCCACCCTACAGCTATATGCAAATATCTGTCATTATAGTGGAGCATCGGCTGTAAAACACCGGCGGCTGCCGCACATCTACCGTGTGCCCCAATAACTGGGATGTATAATTACGGTAGTTTACATTAATGTGGTTCTTGGTAAAACAAGTTATCACTGATCCATGGGCTCCACAGGATTGGTGATCGCTTAGATCTGACCATTAGAAACTGGGGAAGTTTTATCCCTGACAGGACACTTTTATCACTATTTTAAAATGCAGCGGCAGGTGGGATTTCTGACCGCAGCTCCATTCATTCTCTTTGGGGCTTCCAGAAAAAAGCAAGTGCAGCCACTGAGGGAATGAATGGATCAGTGATCTAGTCGGACATGCCACTCCAGTCTAATAGGGATAAAAAGTTCCACATTTTGCTGAGTGGGTCCAAGCAGTCAGACCCCCACCAATCAATATGCTATCACTTATCCTGTGGAGAGGTGATTACTTTTTTCCACAGGAAACCCCTGTAAGTGCATCTCCGCCGCTGTGTACAAAGCATTAAAACTCTAATGGAAATAAAGAATCTTCTCCTAATTAATATCAGAGAGAACAAATGACCGCCATACACAACACAATCCACTATACCAAGACCAATATTACCATACAGGAAGAAATACCACCACACCATGACCAGACCACATAGTGACCGAATAATACTACATACAAGGGACAAATACCACCGCACCATGTCAAGACCACATATTACCACCACTTGGCGACCAAATAGCACATACAAGGGACAAATACCACAACACCATTTCCAGACCACATATTACCACCACATAGTGACTGAATACTACAATACTGATCAGAAATAAAAAAAAAAAAAAAAAAAAAACAATACTATCACCATAAGGCTGCTGTCACACTAGCAGTATTTGGTCAGTATTTTACATCCGTATTTGTAAGCCAAAACCAGGAGTGGGACAATTTGAGGAAAAGTATAATAGAAACATGTGCACCACTTCTGCATTTATCACCCACTCCTGGTTTTGGCTTACAAATACTGATGTAAAATACTGACCAAATACTGAATGTGTGACGGCAGCCTAAGTGACATTATACACAGGAGATCTGTACTTAGTATGCAGTGTCTGTGTAGAGGTAATACAGAGATCACTGGTGGTATTATACACAGGAGCTCTGTATATAATGTATAGGTAATACAGTGATCACTGGTGACATTATACACAGGAGCTCTGTATATAGTATACAGTGTATAGTGTCAGTGTATAGGTAACACTGACTCACCAGTGACGTCTCTAGGTGAAGTCCTTCATCTTTCATCCAGCACAGACCGCCATCATTTCTTCCAGCCAGGACTCATTTCTGCAGGAAATAACACAGTTATCTCGAGCTCCGCTTGCAGAACACATTACTTAATTTTTTACAACTTCTACATTACACCACATGAAGAAAAAAAGGCGACATAGTGTCACTCTACACAGTAACAGGACCGCCCCCCCAATTAAAACAGTATACTCAAAAAATAAAATAAATACATCACTGCAGTAATAATATCCCTTAACCCCTTCCCGACCCATGACGCCACGTAGGCATCATGAAAACCCGTGCCAATCCGACCCATGACGCCTATGTGGCGTCATGGAATGATCGCGTCCCTGCAGATCGGGTGAAAGGGTTAACTCCTATTTTACCCAATCTACAGAGACAGGGGGAGTGGTGCTTCAGCCCAGGGGGGGTGGCTTCACCCCCCCCCCCGTGGCTACGATCGCTCTGATTGGCTGTTGAAAGAGAAATTGCCAATCGGAGCGATTTGTAATATTTCACCTAAAAAAACTGGTGAAATATTACAATCCAGCCATGGCCGATGCTGCAATATCATTGGCCATGGCTGGAAAACCTGATCTGCCCCCCCACACCCACCGATCACCCCCCCAGTCCTCCGTTATGGGGTCCGGTCCCCTCCGTCCGCCTGCCCGCTCCCCCGTCCTCCTGTCCGCTCCCTCCTTGCTCAGATCCACCCCCCCTGTGCTCCGATCACCCCACCTGTGCTCCGATCCACCCCCCCACCACCCCTTCATACTTACCGATCCTCCCGGTGTCCGTACGTCTCCTCGCTGGGCGCCGCCATCTTCCAAAATGGCGGGCGCATGCTCAGTGCGCCCGCCGAATCTGCCAGCCGGCAGATTCGTTCCATGTACATTTTGATCACTGTGATAAAACCTCACAGTGATCAAAATAAAAAAAAATAGTAAATGACCCCCCCCCCCCCCTTTATCACCCCCATAGGTAGGGACAATAATAAAAAAAAGAAAATATATTTTTTTTCTTTTTCCACTAGGTTTAGGGTTAGAACTAGGGTTAGAACTAAGGTTAGAACTAGGGTTAGAACTAGGGTTAGGGTTAGGGGTAGGGTTAGGGTTAGGGCATGTGCACACAGTGCAGATTTGGCTGCGGATCCGCAGCGGATTGGCCGCGGATCCGCAGCGGATTGACCGCGGATCCGCAGCGGATTGGCCGCGGATCCGCAGCGGATTCGTAGCAGTTTTCCATCAGGTTTACAGTACCATGTACACCTATGGAAAACCAAATCCGCTGTGCCCATGGTGCGGAAAATTCAGTGCGGAAACGCTGCGTTGTATTTTCCGCAGCATGTCAATTCTTTGTGTGGTTTCCGCAGCGTTTTACACCAGTTCCTCAATAGGAATCCGCAGGTGAAATTCGCACAAAAAAAACACTGGAAATCCGCTGTAAATCTGCAGGTAAAACGCAGTGCCTTTTACCTGCAGATTTTTCAAAAATCGTGCGGAAAAATCTCACACGAATCCACAACGTGGGCACATAGCCTTAGGGTTGGAATTAGAGTTAGGGTTGGAATTAGGGCTAGGGTTGGAAATAGGGTTAAGATTAGGCTTGTGGTTAGGGTTACGGATAGGGTTAGGAGTGTGTTGGGGTTACAGTTGTGGTTAGGGTTGTGATTAGGGTTAGGGTTGGGATTAGGGTTAGCGGTGTGTTGGGGTTAGTGTTGAAGTTAGAATTGAGGGGTTTCCACTGTTTGGGCACATCAGGGGTCTCCAAACGCAACATGGCACCGCCATTGATTCCAGCCAATCTTGCTTTCAAAAAGTCAAATGGTGCTCCCTCCCTTCCAAGCCCCGACGTGCGCCCAAACAGTGGCTTACCCCCACATATGGGGTACCAGCGTACTCAGGACAAACTGGGCAACAACTGTTGGGGTCCAATTTCTCCTATTACCCTTGCAAAAATAAAGAATTACTTGCTAAAACATAATTTTTGAGGAAAGAACAATTATTTTTTATTTTCACGGCTCTGCGTTATAAACTTCTGAGAAGCACTTGGGGGTTCAAAGTGCTCACCACACATCTAGATAAGTTCTTTGGGGGGGTATAGTTTCCAAAATGGGGTCACTTGTGGGGTGTTTCTACTGTTTAGGCACATCAGGGGCTCTGCAAATGCAACGTGACGCCCGCAGACCATTCCATCAAAGTCTGCATTTCAAATGTCACTACTTCCCTTCCGAGCCCTGACGTGCGCCCAAACAGTGGTTTACCCCCACATGTGGGGTACCAGCGTACTCACAACAAACTGGGCAACAAATATTGGGGTCCAATTTCTCCTGATACCCTTGTGAAAATAAAAAATTGCTTGCTAAAACATCTTTTTTGAGGACAGAAAAATGATTTTTTATTTTCACGGCTCTGCGTTGTAAACTTCTGTGAAGCACTTGGGGGTTGAACGTGCTCACCACACATCTAGATAAGTTCCTTGGGGGGTCTAGTTTCCAAAGTGGGGTCACTTGTGGGGAGTTCCTACTGTTTAGGCACATCACGGGCTCTGCAAACGCAATGTGACGCCCGCAGAGCATTCCATCAAAGTCTGCATTTCAAAACGTCACTACTTCCCTTCCAAACCCGGACGTGTGCCAAAACAGTGGTTTACCCCCGCATATGGGGTATCAGCGTACTCAGGAGAAACTGGACAACAACTATTGCGGTCCAATTTCTCCTGTTACCCTTGGGAAAATAAAAAATTGTGGGCTAAAAAATCATTTTTGAGAAAAGAAAAATTATTTTTTTATTTTCATGGCTCTGCGTTATAAACTTCTGTGAAGCACTTGGGGGTTCAAAGTGCTCACTATGATTCTAGATTAGTTCCTTGGGAGGTCTAATTTCCAAAATGGGGTCACTTGTGTGGGAGCTCCAATGTTTAGGCACACAGGGGGCTCTCCAAACGCGACATGGTGTCCGCTAATGATTGAAGCTAATTTTCCATTCAAAAAGCCAAATGGCGTGCCTTCCCTTCCGAGCCCTGCCGTGCGCCCAAACAGTGGTTTACCCCCACATATGGGGTATCATCGTACTCAGGACAAACTGGACAACGACATTTGGTGTCCAATTTCTCCTATTACCCTTGGGAAAATAAAAAAATTGTTGCGAAAAGATCATTTTTGAGGAAAGAAAAATATTTTTTTATTTTCATGGCTCTGCATTATAAACTTCTGTGAAGCACTTGGGGGTTCAAAGTGCTCACTATGCATCTAGATAAGTTCCTTGGGTGTCTAGTTTCCAAAATGGGGTCACTTGTAGGGGAGCTCCAATGTTTAGGCACACAGGGGCTCTCCAAATGCTAACGATTGGAGCTAATTTTCCATTCAAAAAGTCAAATGGCGCGCCTTCCCTTCCGAGCCTTGCCTTGCACCCAAACAGTGGTTTACCCCCACATATGAGGTATCGGCGTACTCAGGAGAAATTGCCCAACAAATTTTAGGATCCATTTTATCCTGTTGCCCATGTGAAAATGAAAAAATTGAGGCTAAAATACATTTTGTGTGAAAAAAAGTACTTTTTCATTTTTACGGATCAATTTGTGAAGCACCTGAGGGTTTAAAGTGCTCACTATGCTTCTAGATAAGTTCCTTGGGGGGTCTAGTTTCCAAAATGGGGTCACATGTGGGGGAGCTCCAATGTTTAGGCACACGGGGGCTCTCCAAAGGCGACATGGTGTCCGCTAAAGATTGGAGCCAATTTTTCATTCAAAAAGTCAAATGGCGCTCCTTCCCTTCCGAGCCCTGCCGTGCGCCCAAACAGTGCTTTACCCCCACATATGAGGTATCAGCGTACTCAGGACAAATTGGACAACAAAGTTCTTGGTCCAGTTTCTCCTTTTACCCTTGGGAAAATAAAAAAATTTTTGCAAAAAGATCATTTTTGTGACTAAAAAGTTAAATGTTAATTTATTCCTTCCATGTTGCTTCTGCTGCTGTGAAACCCCTGAAGGGTTAATAAACTTCTTGAATGTGGTTTTGAGCACCTTGAGGGGTGCAGTTTTTAGAATGGTGTCACTTGGGTATTTTCAGCCATATAGAACCCTCAAACTGACTTCAAATGTGAGGTGGTCCCTAAAAAAAATGGTTTTGTAAATTTTGTTGTAAAAATGAAAAATCACTGGTCAAATTTTAACCCTTATAACTTCCTAGCAAAAAAAAAAATTTGTTTCCAAAATTATGCTGATGTAAAGCAGACATGTGGGAAATGTTATTTATTAAGTATTTTGTGTCACATAACTCTCTGGTTTAACAGAATAAAAATTCAAAATGTGAAAATTGCAAAATTTTCAAAATTTTCGCCAAATTTCCGTTTTTTTCACAAATAAACTCAGAAATTATCGACCTAAATTTACCACTAACATGAAGCCCAATATGTCACGAAAAAACAATCTCAGAATCGCTAGGATCCGTTGAAGCGTTCCTGAGTTATTAACTCATAAAGGGACACTGGTCAGAATTGCAAAAAACGGCAAGGTCATTAAGGCCAAAATAGGCTGGGTCATGAAGGGGTTAATTAGCCCCTATGGTAATAATATTCCCCACCCTGGCCCCGTTTATCTCATTCCTGGCTCCAGCCATATGTTCTCGCATCCTGCCCTCATGAGTATCCATTCTACCCCATATGATCTCCCCATCCTGCCCCATCTGTCTCCATCGTATCCATCCTGCCCCATGATCCAATCCTGCCCCATGTCTTTCATTCTGCCCCGTGTCTCCAATCATGCCCTGTATCTACATTCTGCCCATGCCTCCAGTCCTGCCCCCAGTGTGTCCGGCATTCTGCCCCCAGTGTGTCCGGCATTCTGCCCCCAGTGTGTCCGGCATTCTGCCCCCAGTGTGTCCGGCATTCTGCCCCCAGTGTGTCCGGCATTCTGCCCCCAGTGTGTCCGGCATTCTGCCCCAGTGTGTGTCCAGCATTCTGCCCCCAGTGTGTGTCCAGCATTCTGCCCCCAGTGTGTCTCCAGCATTCTGCCCCAGTGTGTGTCCAGCATTCTGCCCCCAGTGTGTCTCCAGCATTCTGCCCCCAGTGTGTCTCCAGCATTCTGCCCCCAGTGTGTGTCCAGCATTCTGCCACAGTGTGTCTCCAGCATTCTGCCCCCCCAGCGTCCCCCTCTGCTCCAGGAGCCCCCACTGCTCCAGGGCCCCCCCCGGCCGCCTGGAGCAGTGGGGGCCCCTGGAGCAGTGGGGGCCCTGCCAGCAGGTGTCAGTGCCTGGGCCCACCGGAGGATCCTCCGGGTCTCCGGTGGGCCAGTCCGAGCCTGGACCCAGACCAACATGACAACTTCTTCCAGCCAGGACTCGTCTGCAGAGAATACAACAAAGACATTTGACTTCTCACATTTCCAGAATGGCACCATCTATTCTCAACCGGCACAAATGCCTCATCCTACGGATACCCAAATACTGAGCCACTGCTGCCGTATGTGTCCCTATTACTACACCTGCTGTTTGGCACAATAACAGCGCTCCTCTTAGTGCCCCACATAATACTGCAAACCCCTGTGCCCCTTAAATAGTAATAATGCCTCCTTTCTGCCCTCTATGAAAAAATATTAATGCTCTGTGCAAAGGCCTTAAAAAAAACAGTGTTCAAATTTTGCCCCTTTGACGGCCACAATACTCGTACTTGCGTAACAATAATGCTTAACATTTGATAATATCCCCAGAGTCTCGCAATGTACAGCTCCTCTATATACAGTATGGTGGTCCCACAGCTTCTTTACACAGCATATGGTGGGTCCACAGCTCTTTTATACAGAGTACGATGTCCCTAAGGCACCTTTATACAGAATATGATGTCCTCATAGATTCCTTATACACAGTATAATGGTCCTAACAAAAGCTCTCTCACTGTATCATGGCCCCCACAGTAGGACCCACACTGTATAATGGCCTCCACGCTGTATAATGGTTCTCATGCTATATACTGGCCTTCACAGTACTCCCCACACTAGCCACCATTTCTGTTCCAAATGGGATGGGAATGATGGCTTAGGAGTGTAGTGATCTGGAATCAGTCTGCTGGGGTTGTTTTTTATGGGTCGGCTTTGGCATATTAGTTTCAGTGAAGGGAAGTCCTAATTCTTCAGTATAGAATAAATTATGGACAAATATATGCTTCCAACATTGTGGGAACAGTTTGAAGAAGGTCCTTTTCTGTCCCAGCACGGCTATGCTCCAGTGCACAAAGCAAGGTCCATAAAGGCAAGGTTGGGGGGAGTTTGGTTTGGAAGAACCTGACTGTCCGCACAGAGTCTGAACCTCAACCAACACCTTTGGGATGAACTAGAATATAGATTGCTAGCCCTGACCCATCCAGCATCAGTGTCTGACGTTACAAATAATCTTCTGAATGAAGGAGCAAAAAATCCCAAAGACTCCTCCAAAATCTTCGGGGACCAACCCCAGCCAAATTAATGCCTATGGATTTAGAGTGGGATGTTACAAAATTCTATATCCCTATACTTATGTCCATACAGTGGATATGTATAAGAACAATACAAGTTAAAAAATAGGATTATAACAAGCTTCTGCATATATGTTTTCATGGATCTGTGTGCGTGGAGGTGTTTATCATTTGTAACAATTTACTGTATCAGATTATTTATATTACATACTATTATAAACCCTCCATAGACTTTATTACGCATTATTATCTTGGATCTCATTGGCTGCAGGGCTTGTTCTAGCACATTCTTTAATGTTGTGACATCACAGGATCGTCGCCATGGTCACCTCTGGCCTGGATATTATGACATCATGAGGAATATATAAGCAACCGCTCACCCAGAATTCCGTTGAGGGTTGTTCCGTAGGAGTTTAGTAGTGAGTATGTGCGTGTTATACCCCTGTCCTATCCTGTCATTATTCCACATTTCCTAGCTGTAAAAGGTTCTGATTTCTTATGACAAGCTTCCTCTACTTCCCAATTCTAAGATCCTGTACATTTTTATTTAGAAAACTTTATATTTGTTAATCATCTAGTAATATGTACTATTGATACAATTGGTATTTAATGTTAGGCTACTTATAAGGAATTCTCTCTCTCTCTAATTCAGATATTTGCAGTTATTTATTTGTGAAAAATGACGCGCAAAAATTGGAACACAATCTATGTAAGTCCGAAATTAGAAAAGCCATAGAATTCAGAATAGTGATTGTAATGCTATCTCTATACATGGATATGAAAATTATTTTCTGTTGTCTGATGTCCGTTCTTCACGTACAGACAACTGCCTGGACCAATCAGGTCAACACGATTAGGACAATACCAAACCTGCATTTTTTTAATTTAAAGTGGCAAAAAAATTCTGAATTTCATAAAAGCCCCCAGGAAATAGCCTGAGTCGCCATTTTCAAATACCAGTAACATTTTTAATTTTTGGATAATGGAGGAGTGTGAGGGCTTGGTTTTTTTTGGGTAGTGAGCGGATGTTTTTATTGATAGTTACAAAGCTTTTATAGATTTTTAATGCATTTTTTTATTGTAGCAACAAAAAACAAGCAATTTTGGTATTTTAAGTTTTTTTTCTACTTTACAGTTTTTACAGATTGGATCAATATTATATTTTCATATTGGACTTTTCTGAACACGTCGATACCAAATATGTGCATATTTTTTTCATTTTTTTAACTGTTTAATTTTAACAGGGTGATTCAAATTTTTTATTTATTTTTTTTACATTTTTAAAAACTTTTTTTTTTTTTAATTTACTTATTTTATTTATTAGTTCCCTTACAGGACTTGAAGCTGCGATCGTCTGATCGCTTGTACTATATACAGCAGTATTGTGGTATATAGGAACAATCACTGTCTTCTATGCCCAACTACTGGCTGGATGTCACATAAGGTCGTCACATGACCGGCGCAGGAGGTAGAGGCGGGGTGAAGGGGAGATGAGGGCATTTAGCCGACCCCTGCCTGTCATAGCAACCCATTGGCTCCCTGTGATCACATCATGCTTAAATGTGGCTGTCAGCAACTGACAGCGGCATTGAACAGGTTAACAGCGGCAATCGGTGGTCACGTTAATTACTGCTGTAAGGGTATGTGCACATGTTTTTTGAGGTGCAGAAACGCTGCAGATCCGCAATTGATTTATAGTACAATGTAAATCAATGAGAAAAAAAAAATGCTGTGCACACTTTGCGAAAATCCGCTGCGGAAACGCTGCGGTTTAAAAGAAGTAGCATGTCACTTCCTTTTTGTGAATCTGCACCGTTTTTGTACCCACTCCATTATAGAAAACCGCAGGGGTAAAAACCGCAGCAAAAACGCATAAAAAACGCTACGGAACCACACAAAAAACCGCAGGTGCGTTTACTGCCAGGAGAGACAGAATCCGCACCAGAAATTCCTAAGCCTAATCCGCAATGGTGCACATAGCCTTAGAGGATGATGGCATCCATATAATACAACCAGCTGCCCGCTGTGGAGTGGGCTCTGAATCTAATACCCTTAGGCTATGTGCACACATAGGAAATGTGGTGCAGAATTTTCTGCACTAAATCTGCATCTCCTGGCAGAATCCGCAGGTGCGTTTTTAGTGTGTTTTTTGTGCAGATTTTACCACTGCAGATTTCTATTAATGGAGGGGTGCAGAAACGCTGCAGAAACGCACAAAAGTAGTGACATGCACTTCTTTGAAATCTGCAGCTTTTCGGTGCAGATTTTTCTGCACCATGTGCACAGCTTTATTTTTTTTCACATTGATTTACATTGTACTGTAAATCACAGTGCAGTTCTGCAGCTTTTTTGCAGCAGAAAAATCTGCTGCAGTTCTGCACCAATTCTGCATCGTGTGCACATACCCTTAGGTGTCAGCTCTGGCAACGTCAGCTCTGGCAATGTCAGCTCTGGCAACGTCAGCTCTGGCAACGTCAGCTCTGGCAACGTCAGCTCCGGCAACTGAATGTTGTGAGGTGGGCACTGGGAGGGCATTTAGAGGCATTGTACTGAGTGAGAAGGAGCACCTTGTTTCATTATACTGTGGGGGCGTCATAGCGCCAAGGGGATGCCTTAGGGCAACATACTGCATGGGGGGGTGGGGTGCAACATTTTAGAATATCATGTGAAGGTACATCATAATGTATGGGTGTTGGGGGTGTTCTATGGGTGGGAATGCATCACTGGGGGCATTGTGAGGGTTACACTCGGGAATTTATACTGTGGGGGTGGGGCATATACGGAGCTCTTCTACTGTGATAGAAGACTAAGGGCCCTCACAATACATGACCTTTTTGATCCTTCAAAGTTCCCAAATTATTGCGCAACTCCAAGCTGTTCCAAAATTTAGCAACTTTTCAAAGACTCAGCCGGGCAGCAAGACTCCCAGCCGGGCAGCAAGACTCCCGGCCGGGCAGCAAGACTCCCAGCCGGGCAGCAAGACTCCCAGCCGGGCAGCAAGACTCCCAGCCGGGCAGCAAGACTCCCAGCCGGGCAGCAAGACTCTCAGCCGGGCAGCAAGACTCTCAGCCGGGCAGCAAGACTCTCAGCCGGGCAGCAAGACTCTCAGCCGTGCAGCAAGACTCTCAGCCGTGCAGCAAGACTCCCAGCCGTGCAGCAAGACTCCCAGCCGTGCAGCAAGACTCCCAGCCGTGCAGCAAGACTCCCAGCCGTGCAGCAAGACTCCCAGCCGTGCAGCAAGACTCCCAGCCGTGCAGCAAGACTCCCAGCCGTGCAGCAAGACTCCCAGCCGTGCAGCAAGACTAGCAGCCGTGCAGCAAGACTAGCAGCCGTGCAGCAAGACTCCCAGCCGTGCAGCAAGACTCCCAGCCGTGCAGCAAGACTCCCAGCCGTGCAGCAAGACTCCCAGCCGTGCAGCAAGTCTCCCAGCCGGGCAGCAAGACTCCCAGCCGGGCAGCAAGACTCCCAGCCGGGCAGCAAGACTCCCAGCCGGGCAGCAAGACTCCCAGCCGGGCAGCAAGACTCCCAGCCGGGCAGCAAGACTCCCAGCCGGGCAGCAAGACTCCCAGCCGGGCAGCAAGACTCCCAGCCGGGCAGCAAGTCTCCCAGCCGGGCAGCAAGACTCCCAGCCGGGCAGCAAGACTCCCAGCCGGGCAGCAAGACTCCCAGCCGGGCAGCAAGACTCCCAGCCGGGCAGCAAGACTCCCAGCCGGGCAGCAAGACTCTCAGCCGGGCAGCAAGACTCTCAGCCGGGCAGCAAGACTCTCAGCCGGGCAGCAAGACTCTCAGCCGGGCAGCAAGACTCTCAGCCGTGCAGCAAGACTCTCAGCCGTGCAGCAAGACTCTCAGCCGTGCAGCAAGACTCTCAGCCGTGCAGCAAGACTCTCAGCCGTGCAGCAAGACTCTCAGCCGTGCAGCAAGACTCTCAGCCGTGCAGCAAGACTCTCAGCCGTGCAGCAAGACTCCCAGCCGTGCAGCAAGACTCCCAGCCGTGCAGCAAGACTCCCAGCCGTGCAGCAAGACTCCCAGCCGTGCAGCAAGACTCCCAGCCGTGCAGCAAGACTCCCAGCCGTGCAGCAAGACTCCCAGCCGTGCAGCAAGACTCCCAGCCGTGCAGCAAGACTCCCAGCCGTGCAGCAAGACTCCCAGCCGTGCAGCAAGACTCCCAGCCGTGCAGCAAGACTCCCAGCCGGGCAGCAAGTCTCCCAGCCGGGCAGCAAGACTCCCAGCCGTGCAGCAAGACTCCCAGCCGTGCAGCAAGACTCCCAGCCGGGCAGCAAGTCTCCCAGCCGGGCAGCCAGACTCCCAGCCGGGCAGCCAGACTCCCAGCCGGGCAGCCAGACTCCCAGCCGGGCAGCCAGACTCCCAGCCGGGCAGCCAGACTCCCAGCCGGGCAGCAAGACTCCCAGCCGGGCAGCAAGACTCCCAGCCGGGCAGCAAGACTCCCAGCCGGGCAGCAAGACTCCCAGCCGGGCAGCAAGACTCCCAGCCGGGCAGCAAGACTCTCAGCCGGGCAGCAAGACTCTCAGCCGTGCAGCAAGACTCTCAGCCGTGCAGCAAGACTCTCAGCCGTGCAGCAAGACTCTCAGCCGTGCAGCAAGACTCTCAGCCGTGCAGCAAGACTCTCAGCCGTGCAGCAAGACTCTCAGCCGTGCAGCAAGACTCTCAGCCGTGCAGCAAGACTCTCAGCCGTGCAGCAAGACTCCCAGCCGTGCAGCAAGACTCCCAGCCGTGCAGCAAGACTCCCAGCCGTGCAGCAAGACTCCCAGCCGTGCAGCAAGACTCCCAGCCGTGCAGCAAGTCTCCCAGCCGTGCAGCAACACTCCCAGCCGTGCAGCAACACTCCCAGCCGTGCAGCAACACTCCCAGCCGTGCAGCAACACTCCCAGCCGTGCAGCAACACTCCCAGCCGTGCAGCAACACTCCCAGCCGTGCAGCAACACTCCCAGCCGTGCAGCAACTCTCCCAGCCGTGCAGCAACACTCCCAGCCGTGCAGCAACACTCCCAGCCGTGCAGCAACACTCCCAGCCGTGCAGCAAGACTCCCAGCCGTGCAGCAAGACTCCCAGCCGTGCAGCAAGACTCCCAGCCGTGCAGCAAGACTCTCAGCCGTGCAGCAAGACTCCCAGCCGTGCAGCAAGACTCCCAGCCGGGCAGCAAGTCTCCCAGCCGGGCAGCAAGACTCCCAGCCGTGCAGCAAGACTCCCAGCCGTGCAGCAAGACTCCCAGCCGTGCAGCAAGACTCCCAGCCGTGCAGCAAGACTCCCAGCCGGGCAGCAAGTCTCCCAGCCGGGCAGCAAGTCTCCCAGCCGGGCAGCAAGACTCCCAGCCGGGCAGCAAGACTCCCAGCCGGGCAGCAAGACTCCCAGCCGGGCAGCAAGACTCCCAGCCGGGCAGCAAGACTCCCAGCCGGGCAGCAAGACTCCCAGCCGGGCAGCAAGACTCCCAGCCGGGCAGCAAGACTCCCAGCCGGGCAGCAAGACTCCCAGCCGTGCAGCAAGTCTCCCAGCCGTGCAGCAACACTCCCAGCCGTGCAGCAACACTCCCAGCCGTGCAGCAACACTCCCAGCCGTGCAGCAACACTCCCAGCCGTGCAGCAACATTCCCAGCCGTGCAGCAACTCTCCCGGCCGTGCAGCAACACTCCCGGCCGTGCAGCAACACTCCCGGCCGTGCAGCAAGACTCCCGGCCGTGCAGCAAGACTCCCAGCCGTGCAGCAACACTCCCAGCCGTGCAGCAAGACTCCCAGCCGTGCAGCAAGACTCCCAGCCGTGCAGCAAGACTCCCAGCCGTGCAGCAAGACTCCAGCCGGCAATAAATATTTTTAAAATCTTTGGCTTCACTTTTTTTTTTTCATCATTCTCATATACCATAATCCAAAATCCAATTAAAATAGCAGTATCCAACCAAGTATGATAAATCAAGCAATATGGGCTCTCATGGGAGATATGCAAAATCCTAGAGAGACAAATGAAAGGGTAAACAAAATCCAATATGAAAATCACACATTTATTCAAAATACTTTAAAATATAATTCCATATAGAATAGTAACAAGCAAAATGTTCCTTACTAATGTTAGGGCACAGTGGTGTCAAAACCAATTGAATATCTAGTGTGGATCATCAGAATTAAAAAAATCCACATTTTAGGCACACTCTAAATGATTAGTCTTTTAAGTGTATTTAGTGAGTATTAGCACAAAAATTAGTCATATGCATGATTGTGAACACGTAACAAGAAAAGACCTCAACATAATTCCATTATATATAGAAACATATTAATATTGTCAGAGTACGTAAGGTGCAATTTTGGTATAATAAACCTCCTGGTGGAAATAAAATAAAAATAAATGAGGAAGAAGTGTAAGTATAAATGTATGCTGGTGCATAGTACCTCTAAATTATACTATGGGAATAAAAGTAAAAATTATCTAAACATTGCCAAAGTGCACTTATTAAAGTCAAATAGCCCAAACTGGAAAGAATAAATAAATGAAGTAGAAATGTAAGATGCTAGTGCAAAATATCTCTATATGAAGTAATAAATCCAATTAAGATACGATTGAGAAGTTTATCATAAAATACTTTGCGAACATACAAAAAAAAACAAAAAAAACTTGCTTTCAGTTCAACAATAGGGGACATGTCTTGCCATTGAGAAAGAGCAAAAAGGGGCTGTAGGGGCATTACATCAGAGCTCAGTATATGACTGACAGTGAGGCCCCGCCTCTGAGGTCCTACTGATTTGCTTTATGAGTTATTTGAAGATCTACATGTGAGTATTCAAAATATTCATTTCTCTTAAGTATCAGCACATGTGACCGCCGGCCCCAACAGGAAGCAGGCGGCTGACAGTGCGCGCTACTGAAGTGGAATGGATACTCACGGCAATCTCTGATGAACACCCGGTGAGTATTCCTGCAGCTGTGCTCTCCTTGTGAGCAGCGCATGATGTCCCTGCCATGCCCTGCTTACAAGCATTAAGCAGCTGCTGGCACCGGAGCAGGACGCTGCGACTGCGAGGGAGCCGAGGAAGGTAAGAGTAAAGGTTTGTATTTTTTTTTAATCTTTTCTGATTGGGCCAATCAATCATACCAGGAACGGGATGGGGACAATCAATCTATCTCTATATATATTTGTCTAAGGAGTACTTCCGTCTGTTTGTCTGTAACGGAAATCCCGGGCTGCTGATTTGGTTGCGGTCGGCCGGGCGCGACCATCAGCCATATTGGGGCGGGATTTACCGCTTCACTTTTTACTATTGATGCTGCCTATACAGCATCAATAGTAAAAACATATGGTAAAAATAATAATAAAAAAAAAAACAACAAACATTATATTCTCACGTTCCGCGCCAGCCTTTCCCGCTCCTCGCGACGCTCCGGTCCCTGGAATGCATTGCGGCAATGACCAGAGATCACGTGGCGGTCTCGCGAGACCGCTACATGATCACGTGTTATTGCCGCAAGGCATTACTGGAACGGAGCACCGCGAGGAGCATCGCTAAAAGACCTTGGCTGGATAGGGGGGCCAACGGAAGGTGAGTATATAACTATTTTTTATTTCCATTGTTTTTTGTTTTTTTTTAACAGGGATATGGTTCCGGCTGTGCTATATACTGCGTGGGCTGCGCTATATACTGCGCGGGCTGCGCTATATACTGCGCTATATACTACGCAAGCTGCGCTATATACTACGCAAGCTGCGCTATATACTACGCAAGCTGCGCTATATACTATGTGTTGGTCGCGCCCGGCCGGCCGCAAACAATCAGCAATAGGTGCAATCCGGCTGCGAATTGGTGCGGGATTTGAACTACGCTTCACTGATTAGTCGCGCCCGGCCGGCCGAATCCTGTGTATTCATTGCATTATTCTAATATCTTCATAAATAAACTACATACATATTCTATAATACCCGATGCGTTAGAATCGGGCCACCATCTAGTCAATCATATCAGAATAAGAATGGGACCATGCATACCAGGACTGGGATGGGGCCAATCATACCAGAATAAGGATGGGGCCATGCATATCAATTTAGGGATGAGGGGACCATATTTACCAGGATAGGTGATCTTGAGTTCAGAATTGACCACTTTTTTGCTTCAGTTTTTTATTTTCCTAATTTCCTCCTCTAAAACCTAGGTGCTTCTTATGGTCCGAGGCGTCTTATAGTCCGAAAAATACAGTACTTGCCTTGTAATGTGTTCACATCCTGTTCCGTCCAGATGTGTCCGGATCCCAGAATTCCAAGCAGCGGAAGTTCACCGACCACCATATTGGGACACCCAAAGTGATGGGTGTCTCAATATGGAAACTGCAGGTGGTACCCAGCCTCTTGCAAGGTACCACCAGCGGAACACTGTCGCACCACACACCAACTGTATACGCCGTACGCACCACACCTACTGTATACGCCGTACGCAGCCTCTTGCACGGTACCACCAACAGAACACCGTCGCGAACACCCCGCCGCCGGGATCAGCCAAAATGATTTACTGACTGCCGCCATCTTTGTACAGGAGGAGCGCATGCGCAGTTTTAATGTGAGCGCCGCTATCTGTCTGCACAAAGATGGCGGCAGTTTGATTTACTGTGCCTGTGTGAATTCCGCGCAGGCACAGTGAATCATTCAGCTGATCCTGGCGGCAGATGTGCGACGTGTCTACAGGCAGAGGAAGCCGATCACATTAAAGGGGTTTTCCCACGAACGAAAGTTCATTTTAAAAATTGTCTGTGTCTGACCGTGTACGGAGCATACCACATCTGCTGGGCAAGGGAGGAAGCAAAAGACAATACTGACATTACAGCAGGAGATCACAGAAGATACATTTTGGCAGGTAAAATATTTCACGGACTGTTTTAAAAAGTTAAAAACAATATTTTACCTCACAAAATGTATCCTCTGCGATCTCTTGCTGTAATGTGTCAGTATTGTCTTTTGCTTCCTCCCCCTGCCCAGGAGTTGTGGCATGTTGTGAAGCGCACAGGGGTGAGAGAAAGCGCACAGGGGTGAGAAACAGAGCACGGGGGGGGGGGGAGACAGCTCAAATGGGACAGCACACGAGGGGAGAACACAGCACAGGAAGGAGAAAGACAGCAGACAAGGAGGATAGCACATGGGTAGACAGGTCAAAGAAAAGAGAACAGACTGGAGATGTCAGCTCATGGGGAAAGAGAGAGTGGATAGGTGGGTGAGCACATGCGGGGAAAGCCAGCCCCCATCGTGCGATAGCATCGGGCCTCTATCTAGTATACACAGTACAGAAGCAGTGGTACTGCTGTGCAGTGTGTGTATACACACAGGACAGAAGCAGTGGTACTGCTGTGCAGTGTGTGTATACACACAGGACAGAAGCAGTGGTACTGCTGTGCAGTGTGTGTATACACACAGGACAGAAGCAGTGGTACTGCTGTGCAGTGTGTGTATACACACAGGACAGAAGCAGTGGTACTGCTGTGCAGTGTGTGTATACACACAGGACAGAAGCAGTGGTACTGCTGTGCAGTGTGTATATACACAGGACAGAAGTGGTACTGTACAGTAAGTATATATATATATATATATATATACACACACATACATACATACAGGGCAGGAGAAGTGGTACTATGCAGTGTGTATATATACACAGGGCAGAAGAAGTGATACTGTACAGTGTGTAAATACGCAGGGCAGGAGAAGTGGTACTGTACAGTGTGTATACACAGGGCAGGAGAAGTGGTACTGTACAGTGTGTATACATACACAGCAGGAGAAGTGGTGCTATGCAGTGTGTATACATACACAGCAGGAGAAGTGGTGCTATGCAGTGTGTATATACACAGGACAGAAGAAGTGGTTCTGTACAGTGTGTATATATACACAGGGCAGGAGAATTGGTGCTCGGCAGTGTGTTTATACACAAGAAAGAAGGTGTGGTACTATGCAATGTATATAAATACAGAACATGCAAAATCTACTATATAATTGTCTAAGGGTCCCTTCCATCTTTCTGTCTGTCCTTCTGTCACGGAAATCCCAAGTCGCTGATTGGTCGCCGCTCTTTTGCCGCAACCAACCAGCGACGGGCAGAGTCCGGCGGCAAAATGGCCGCTCCTTACTCCCCACAGTCAGTGCCCGCTCCATACTCCCTTCCAGTCAGCACTCACACAGTGATAATGGCAGCGTTAACGGACCGTGTTATGCCGCAGTGTAACGCACTCAGTTAACGCTGCTATTAATCCCGTGTGACCAACTTTTTACTATTGATGATGCCTATGCAGCATCAATAGTAAAAAGATCTAATGTTAAAAATAATAAAGAATAGTTACCGTATATACTCACCGTCCGTCGGCCCCTCGGATCCAGAACAGGCCTTTCCCACTCCTCGCGACGCTCCGGTGAACGCTCCATGCATTGCAATCTCGCGAGATGATGACGTAGTGGTCTCGCGAGACTGCTACGTCATCATCTCACGAGACCGCAATGCACTCTTGGGACCGGAGCGTCGTGAGGAGCATCGGTAAACGCCTCGCCTGGATCCGGGGGCCAATGGAAGGTGAGTATATAACTATTTTTTTATTTTAATTCTTTTTTTTTTTAACAGGGATATGATGCCCACATTGCTACACACTCCGTGGCCTGGGCTACACACTCCGTGGCCTGGGCTACACACTCCGTGGCCTGGGCTACACACTCCGTGGCTGTGCTGTTATATACTATGTGGCCGGCTGCGAACAATCAGCGACAGGCGTAGTCCGATTTGAACCACGCTTCGCTAATTGGTCACGGCCGGCCGAATCCTGTGTATTCAATGTATTATTCTAAAATCTTCATAAATAAAACTACATACATATTCTAGAATACCTGATGCATTAGAATCAGGCTACCATCTAGTCTGAGATAATGGTCCAATAATGCAGACGAGCTGAAGGCTGCTATCAAAGCAACCTGCGCTTCCATAACACCTCAGCAGTGCACCAGGCTGATTGCCTCCATGCCACACTGCATTGATACAGTAAAGCTATGTACACACGTTGAGTATTTGCTTGAAGAAATTTCAGCAAGGTTTCTGCATCTCTTGGCAGCAAAAACACTGGAAAAAACGGGTATTTTTGGTGCATATTTTGCATGTGTTTTTGTACAGTAATGAATGCTTTTTTTGAGCTAAATAAATATATTAAAAAAAAAAAAAGGTTGTGAGATGTATTTCCTTGGTTCACCACCTTTTTCATGCTGATGTAGCATTAGGGCTATAAACAACTGGTTAGGAACAAAAGTACCACTAAGGATCAGTAGAGATGTAGCAAGTAAGTGGTAATATAAAACTTCGCTTTTAATGTAGCCTAAAAATAAAAATATATGTATTGTAGTGCAGCAGGGTTGGGTCAGTGTGACAGACAGGGACCACAGGAACAGTTCACAGCAAAACGTGTTTAATTGTCCACCCTCACGCAGTGAACAGCACACGGTATCCTCCGGATTACAGCTGGTTAACAGGACAGTTCAGAAATGCCCAGATGCCGAAGGCTACTGCACCACTGTATCACGCTGCGGGGTGCCAGGAGTTCACTCTCTGCTGGTTGTGCGGAGCCGACTGCTCCACAGGTTGCCAACTCCAAACTGACACACCCAAACCATTCCTGCAGGGTTTGTTTTCTCTAAACTGGACTCTGTGGCCATGGGCCACTTGTAAGATCCGGCCAGGAGGAAACGGATCGGCCTCACTACCTTCCTGCAGTCCGTTTCAAAAATAAAAGCCCATACCGGGTTTTCCTGAACAATTCCTTGGTCAAATAACGACCAGGATCAAGCTTACTTTTATTCTGCCTTGTGCCTCACAGGCGTCCTGCTGTGACCACAAGGCACTCCAGCGAATCTAATACGCTTCTGAGCGCAACCTGGGGGACACAGTGACCCTCACAAATCACACCAGTCGCTGCCTCACAGTATCCACAAAAACACACTAAAGTGCAAAACAGTGCAGCTCACACAGACAATAACAACATAAGGAATGTTAGCAAACACTGACCAACAAATAGAATCCTAGCGTTTAGATCCTGGCAGTGTTTAATCTCACAATGCTATTAATACAATTAAGGATCAAAGCATATTGAAAACCTAATACCAACATGTATTCATATGTATATAGCCTAAGGGTCAATGCCCATAGGGTAAACATACACAAATAACCATCACCGTGTACAAACATTTAGAACCTTCTCACCCAGTCAGACGATTGGGACTGTCAAGTTCATACAGTGATGACCGGAGATCCGAAGATAACGGGTACCCAACTGCCAACGTGTTTCCTCTCATCAAGATTCATCAGAGGAGTAAGAACCAGTAAGATGGAAACAACCCACCATCATTTTCAGTCAAACCCTGGTAGCAAAACAGTCCACAAAGCGGTGCAGCGTCACTGTCTGCACTCTATAGCGCAAATGTGCTTAAATAGAACTTGCCGGTATCACCGCCGGGAGTTACAGCACATGCTTCCGGTTGATGGAACACCGCTCCCAGCCAGTGTCACGCAGACGTCACTTCTGGGATTGACATCAAATCCGGTCCAGATTATCACATGATGAACGCAGTGCAGAAGGTCATGCGCTGCATAGATAAGGTCCGGATGGTGCCTATGGTAACGTGTACATCGTTTGTTAAGAGGGAGGCGGGGAAAAGAAAACCTCCCACCATCATACCCCAGGAAAAAACAATGTATACCAGTGTGAATATGAATACCTACTGGTAATAGGTTTTCAATATGCCTTGATCATTAATTGTATTAATAGCATTGTGAGATTAAACACTGCCAGGATCTACGGGTATGTGCACACGTTGCGGATTAGCCTTAGGAACTTCTGGCGCAGATTTTGCCTCTCCTGGCAGAAAACGCAGCTGCGGATTTGTCGCATTTTTTGCGCGTTTTTTCTGCGGATTTACTGCGTTTTTCTATAATGGAATGGGTACAAAAACGCTGCAGATCTGCAAAAAAGAAGTGACATGCTGCTACTTTTAATCCGCAGCGTTTCCGCACCGGATTTTCCGCAACGTGTGCACAGCTTTTTTTTTTCTCATTGATTTACATTATACTGTAAATCAATTGCGGATCTGCAGCATTTCTGCACCGCAAAAACGCTTCGGATCCGCAACGTGTGCACAAGGATTCTATTTGTTGGTCAGTGTTTGCTAACATTCCTTATGTGTTGTTATTGTCTGTGTGGTACTGCACTGTTTTGCACTTTAGTGTGTTTTTGTACATAAATATTTATTTTTATATTTAGGCTACATTAAAAGCTAAGTTTTATATTACCACTTATTTGCTACATCTCTACTGATGCAGTAGCAAGGCTTGGTGTCACCAGCTGTCATGGACAGCTTTAAGGTACCTTCACACTAAACGATTTTGCAACGATAACGATAGCGATCCGTGACGTTGCAGCGTCCTGGATAGCGATATCGTTGTGTTTGACACGCAGCAGCGATCAGGATCCTGCTGTGATATCGTTGGTCAGAGCTAGAAGGCCAGCACCTTATTTCGTCGCTGGATCTCCCGCTGACATCGCTGGATCGGTGTGTGTGACACCGATCCAGCGATATCTTCACTGGTAACCAGGGTAAACATCGGGTTACTAAGCGCAGGGCCGCGCTTAGTAACCCGATATTTACCCTGGTTACCATTGTAAATGTAGAAAAAAACAAACACTACATACTCACCTTCTGATGTCTGTCGCATCCCCCGGCGTCCGCTTCCCTGCACTGTGTCAGCGCCGGCCGGCCGTAAAGCAGAGCACAGTGGTGACGTCACTGCTCTGCTTTAGGGCCGGCGCTTACACAGTGCAGGGAAGCGGACGCGACAGACACCGGAATGTAAGTATGTAGTGTTTGGGTTTTTTTACATTTACACTGGTAACATCGGGTTACTAAGCGCGGCCCTGCGCTTAGTAACCCAATGTTTACCCTGGTTACCCGGGGACTTCGGCATCGTTGTCTCACAACGATCCTGATCACTTTGCGAACAGTCACATCAGTGATGTGAATTCTCTTAGAGACAGCCGGCGATTCACTGACAGGAAGTAATCATTCCTGCAGTGTATCACTGTGCTGCCGTGGGAGTTCACAGGAGTTCATCAGCTCCGGTGATCTCCCTTACGGCACCACTGCTGCGTTGGAAAGTTCTCACGCAGTGGTGCCACAAGTGAGAGCACTGGAGCTGATGAACTCCAGTGAACTCACGGCAGCTTAGTGATATACTGCAGGAGCGACTTCACCTGTCAGTGTTATCGCCAGGGGCCGGGTAGAGCGGTGACATCTCCCAATGTGATTGTTCTAAACGTGAGATCGCTGTGGGACACTCGGGATTACGTGGACTACAGTGGACAGGTGAGTATATGTTGGTTTATTATTTTACATTCTTTCTAGGAGACGAGGGCATCGGGCAATTGGTGTTAGGTGAGCATAGTGGGTTTTTATTTTTATTTAAATATGTATGTAAATTTACTTTTAAAAAAAACTGAGCACAGGCGCCGGCAGATGAGACTACGTCTCCCATCAGTGGCACCTGCTGTCACCGTTATCAGCGACAGCAGACGTAGCCTGATGGGAGCAGTAGCCTCATCAGCCCACGCCTGCGGGTCACACCGTCACAGCTGCGGGGTCATGCTGACATTTGACAGCATGACCCCGCAGCTCTGTGACCGACAGTCTTACCGGTGGTGGCATTACCGCCAATAAGAACCACCACGAAGGTGTTTACCACACTGTCACACAGATGACAGCATGGGAAACACAATAGGAAGTCAGTAGAGCACAAAACAAAAACTCATCAAATCCACAAACATTTTTATACCTGCATTTTTGCTGACTTCAATTGAAGTCAATGGGTGCAAAAACACAAAAAGAATCGACATCCTGCAGAAAAAAAAACGCACTGCAAATAAGCACCGAAATTTACTGATCATGTGCATAACACTTCAGGATTGTCACGGAATAAGCTTGCATAAGGATTCCATAGCATTTCTGGCCTACTTCTGCGCAAAGAAAACGCATAAAAAATGCACTGTGTGTACATAGCCTAACTGATGCAACAAAAACGCCCTGACCAATTATTGACTGCATTTACTGCATATTTTTACCAAGTCCAACCATAGACAAAAAATGGTACTTCCAATGTACATATGTAACAACCATTAGATGGCAGCAAAATAACTGTCATCCAAAAAGAAGCCTACCACACATAAAATTAAAATAGATTTATTGAAGACAACATAACAAAATCAATACATAAAAAGCTACAGCATATCCTCTAGGTAGTACCTATGGGAAGAACATGGGAAGCACATAAAAAGTCAATATATAAATGTATAGAGCACCTGCCCACCTGTAGTCCTATATGGGCCCATAGATATCTAGGTGCAAATAGCATCCATTCATGAAATCATGCCAGGATCCAGGTGCAAAGGCAGGCTCCAATCCCTGTATCTACCTACCCCCCATATGTCTATGGTGACATTACAGTACCCATGACATGGAGAAAGGGAAACATATACATAAAAGTGCTCACCAACAAGTGTAGATAATGTGCGTCCTCCCACGTCACCTTCCCAGCGCCCCGACGCGCGTTTCGCCCTGGCTTCTTCCGGGGGCGTGCCTATACCCAGGTAGAATGGATATTTATGGGGTCCCCGAACCAATCCCGTGCCGTGGCGCTCACAAAAAACCAGCCGTACGGAAGTAACCGGCAGTTACCTAAGATGACCTGGCGGCGCATGCGCAGATCTAACCTACTCCGGTTGTAAATGCTCTTCATGACAACCGTCGGGTGGACCGCACTGTGGAACGCAAGCGGTTACCACCTGTGACGCTGTCAGAAGCGCACGGAGATGGCGATCCGCGCATGCGCACAATCACTAGGAAACTGGGAACGGGAAATGACAAAGTGCCCAGTGAATGCTACAAATAAAGACAGTGGCGTTAGACAATAATGAAGCTATCCATAGATGACTACATCAGCCAGAACGGACAGAGGGAAAAGAGATCCCCAGACACTTATTTATCTATAAAGTGCAAAAAAATGACTAAAGTGCATATAGTGAAAATAAGAATTTTTAATAAATAAGTGAATATAGAGTGCTTAGTGACCTTAAGATTAAATTTTAATAGTTTAATAATTTATTTGATACACAAGTGAATACAAGGTGCTTGGTGACCTTAATATCTACCACTCTACCGATGCAGACAGTGGTACCGTATATAATAAGCCCACAGCATAAGAGCGCAATCTCAAAGAGATATATATAAAATGTATCAAGTGCTAAGTGAACATGAAAATAGTTAAAGTGCATATAACTCATTCAAGTACGTGATATAGTAACCATGTTCTCATACATAACATGATATACACAGTGTCAAAATGCAGAGGGCTAAACAAACCCATCTAAAAAGCCCTAATAGAGAAACATGAACTAAAACAGAATTGTATAAATTCCATTAAAAATTGAAGAGCATACCCAACTAACATAAATCACAGTATAGAGCCTAACAAAATTTTCAATGAACTGCCTATAAATATATCCATATTAGTGATTATAAAGAAAATCACCTTAATTGGGCAATGCACTGACGGAGTTCCAAAAGGGCCTATAAATATATAAATATACATATACATAAACATCTCAAATCAACCAGTGAAATAAATAGCCACACAAGTGGCATAAGAATATACCTAGATATATATAGAAACTTCATATATTAATACTACCAGTATATACATAGCCCAAGTACGCGCATACATATAGTACATATAGTATATATCTAAACCTCCTGTTTTAATACTAATATATAAACAGCTATAAATAATAAAAGACAGTATATAGATTCTTGAATAGTCTTCAAACGAACACACCAACGTAGAGGCCAATGGAATCTCTTCACAGCCACACGGAAAGGAACACGGGACCCATACATATATACTATAAGCAAATCAAAAGACACAATTAACAATTAACAAACATGTAAACAATATATAAATACAATTAAAAACACCCTACCCTTAAAAAATACCTCTGAGTAAAACCTATATATTATAATATAGAATAATCTTATAAAAATGCTGAGAACCCAAAGCTTTCATTAAGACCATGCGCCGCCAGGTCATCTTAGGTAACTGCCGGTTACTTCCGTACGGCTGGTTTTTTGTGAGCGCCACGGCACGGGATTGGTTCGGGGACCCCATAAATATCCATTCTACCTGGGTATAGGCACGCCCCTGGAAGAAGCCAGGGCGAAACGCGCGTCGGGGCGCTGGGAAGGTGACGTGGGAGGACGCACATTATCTACACTTGTTGGTGAGCACTTTTATGTATATGTTTCTGCAGCGCCCCAGAGTCCTGGTCGTTGCAGTGCTGTGGCTTCGCCGCTAAGGGGAGCCATGGTACGTTCGATGGCACCGAAGGAGTTCCTCCAATCAGGTATCACAGACACCAATATGTTTCACAGCTGGGCCTCCGGGGGGAGCTAAGGGTGCAATTCATTAGGCCACTCCCCACCATAGTGAGTAAACTGGGGGTCAGGCAGGAAGTTAGAAGAGAACGCTGACGGGATTGAACGGAGCAACACCCTGTGGCAGGGGGTGTTGTGAAGGGAGAGACTGTAGGGTCTCTGCCAGGGGTGGGATCCTGGCAGAGGCTTGGCATTGAAAGAACGTAACGGGTCCGCGCAGGCTCCTGGAAGCGGCGGGACTCAAGAAAGGACTAGAAGCGAGATAGATTGTGCTGAGTGAGAAACGAGATCAAGCAGAAGGAGAATACCAGCAGGGGTTTTGTTGAAAGAGGCAGCACCCTGCTGAGGCGCAATACCGGTGGCCGGAACGCCGAGGGAGTGGATTAGAATACAGCTTCAAGCCATACTCCAAACAGCGGCAGGACAGTCGGTCTCAGGCGGGCTGTCTACCACATATCACCTATGAAGTCTTGGGGGGCAATTGCGGGAGAGGGGCGACTCTAGGGTCCCGGAAGAACTCCAGGCCTACCTGACAAACGGGTGCCATTCCAACCTGAATACAGGGAAGGGGTGGATTACAGAGGAACATCAAATCGAGTTGTGAGGGAACTTAAGAAACAGACACAACCGTTGTGGGGTTACTTTCCGTGAGCACAGCAGGGAAGGACTACAACACATAGCGCTAGAAGGAAGGCACAGATTTCCACCTGAGAGGAGAACTCTGGAGGTGCCATTGGACCGGCCGGACTTGCGTAGCCTGGTGAACCGTGTTCTGGACTGAGGACTCAGAGATCTCCAGTAAAGAGGTAAAGAGACTGCAACCTGGTGTCCTCGTTATTTACCGCGACTCACACCCCACAACCGTACCGCTCCATCGCTACCATTACTACCACCTATTACACCGGATGTCCCCCACTGACGGACAGGGCCACGGACCGGGTCTAGCCACCGTGACAACCCCGAGACTGAGAACTAGAGGCCCGGCTCCGGGTACCCCTCGGCCCTGCGGCGGTGCGGGGGCGCCGCAGACTTGGCGTCACGAACAGGATCTACTTAAGCCTGAAGAATCAGGTCATGTGTGCCTAGAGACTGTGATTTGTTGTGCTTGGACTGTACTTTATTAAGAGGACTGTGTGTTGTGCCATTTGCCGCCAAAATCCGCCGCCATTGTAGCGCTGAGGAGAGCGCAGGAAGAGAAGAGGGGCGTGAAGGGGGCGTAGGCAAGCTGGAGAGCGCGAACAGCAATGGCCGCCCAGTCTAAGTATTTCTGTGTCCTGAGGACGTGCCCTTCAACAGCCGAGGTCCGCCTCCTGATCTTGGTTGGAGGGTGGAGATCATGGGGACGGAGACGCCCACGAAAGAGACCGCGAAAAGAGGACATTGGAGGACAAATAAAGATGGCGACACCAGAAGTACCACGCGGAGCTGACCCGGCCCGGCCTGAGGCTGCACAACCCGGGACAGCCTCAGAAACGCCAACGCTGCAGGGTCTGACCCTCGCAGGGCCACCGATGGGTCGGGCCCCTTTGCCGCTGTCTGCGGAATGTGCGGCTGCAGCCGAGGCTCGACAGCTAGCCCGCCGGCTGAGGGCCGATGCCCGCGTACTTTCACGGCTAGGCCAGCCCACGGAGATCCATCTGGCCCCAGTGTCCCCTGTCGCTACCCACCCGACCGTGGCTGGAGGTACGTCACAGACGCCGGACTTAAAGATTCTACCCGATGCTGAACATCTGCGGCGGTTGATGGCCGCATGGAGGAGCCGACCCCAGCCTGCGGAACAGATTGGTTCGATTAGCGCTCCGGAAATCCCGCCCTCACACTGGGGTGTAGTAGTGGCCTTTAACCCTCAGTGTGGAAGAGGAGTGATCCAAGAGATCGGGAACCGGTGCAAGTCCGCGTGGACCGGGAGGAGGTAGAACCTTGCCGCGGGAGGTTCGATCGCGACCTAGAACCAGGCGATGCGGTGACGTATACCCGATGGAGGAGGGCTACGGGGGAAGCTGGCTGGATGGCACGAGGCGTGCAGCGGTGCACTGCCTTCCAGGCTGCTGCTGAAGCACCGGAAAGAGGTGACCCCAAGGGGAAGACAGCGGAGCCCGGCCCCGCGGAACCGCAAGAAGCCCAACCTCACCGTGCCCCGGAGGGACGTGTACACCTGCCGACAAGAAGGATCTCCCGGCGAGGGATTTTATCACTGTTGGGACCGGAACGGCGTCCTGGCTCACCAGTGCGATCCGTTGGCCTGGTGAGACCGGACAGGAGACCACCTCCCGCTTCACAACAGTAAAGTATCACTGCTCCTTTATGAAAATGTAAATAGTTTTCCCGTTAACTGTTTGTGAACTGTTTGCTGCTAAACCCGTCCAGGGTTAACAATTTATGGATCCCTTAGTTGACCCGGGATCCTTATTGTTTGTTTTTCTACAGTTTTGCACGAGTTTTACAAACTGAGAAATCATGAACAGTGCATGATCCAAACTTTCTTGTAAATAGTTTGCACCTTCTTAAAGGTGCTCCCTACTGGTTTTAGCCAAAGACACTTTGTGAAGATACCTTTCCTACCGGTTCTAGTTAAAGACACTTTGCGAAGATACCATACCGGAACCTTTGCGTGGGCTGGTAGGCTGAGAAGACGAGCTACCTTAGAAAGACTTGGTCCCCTCTTAAAGGGGATGTGTGAAATTGAACTTGAGAAAGATACTGTTGCAGAACAGTAATGTGATAATGAAGCTTGAAAAAGAAATGTAACTGTTTTACATGCTAAGTTATATGTGTTGAATTTGTTGAAATGTGAAATCTAAATAATGTTTTGCAGAAAGAAAAGATGCAGAGAGCCCGTAGGGGTAGAGATAGAGATCTGCATAGCTGAAAGTAAGGAAGTAATGATGAAGGTGAGGATAGAAGGTCAACCCTGCGTCCCCATAGAAAGTTACTTTGTTACTAAGGACAGAAGGCGAACCCGTAGGGGTTAGAGAGTGAGTCCTTAAAGGAGCCGAGTAGAGCGGGCTCAGAGTTCTTTAAACGAAAGGAATGTAATGTCTATACTATGTATAGTAGCGAAAGGCAGTAGGCCCTGGCTGAACGGGGCGGTCCTGTAAAAGAAAGGAGAGGCAGTAGGTCTGGTGCCATAGGGACAGGCGGTCCTGCAGGTTCAAAGTAGGAGAATGTGAAGTTACCTTACCCTGTAATGTGATTATAGGAAGGCCTTTGGTAAACTAAGAGTGTATGTTTCTTAAAGGCAATGTTAATTTATTGTTCCAGAATTTGCACTAAGTAGAATACCCGGTTGGGTAACAGGAGTTATGCATAGCCTGTAATTTATAATGTTGACCATGTTTGTAACGTTAAAAGTGTCCTCACCTCCCATAAAGGGAAGCCTGTTCAAGTATACTTATCGTTTGCACTCAACAAAATTGTATGTCTTTTTGCTAATCTGTATTGTTGTTTTTCTTCCCAGTCCCGGAGTACTGTGTTTAACCAGGGGGGAGTGCAGCGCCCCAGAGTCCTGGTCGTTGCAGTGCTGTGGCTTCGCCGCTAAGGGGAGCCATGGTACGTTCGATGGCACCGAAGGAGTTCCTCCAATCAGGTATCACAGACACCAATATGTTTCACAGCTGGGCCTCCGGGGGGAGCTAAGGGTGCTATTCATTAGGCCACTCCCCACCATAGTGGGTAAACTGGGGGTCAGGCAGGAAGTTAGAAGAGAACGCTGACGGGATTGAACGGAGCAACACCCTGTGGCAGGGGGTGTTGTGAAGGGAGAGACTGTAGGGTCTCTGCCAGGGGTGGGATCCTGGCAGAGGCTTGGCATTGAAAGAACGTAACGGGTCCGCGCAGGCTCCTGGAAGCGGCGGGACTCAAGAAAGGACTAGAAGCGAGATAGATTGTGCTGAGTGAGAAACGAGATCAAGCAGAAGGAGAATACCAGCAGGGGTTTTGTTGAAAGAGGCAGCACCCTGCTGAGGCGCAATACCGGTGGCCGGAACGCCGAGGGAGTGGATTAGAATACAGCTTCAAGCCATACTCCAAACAGCGGCAGGACAGTCGGTCTCAGGCGGGCTGTCTACCACATATCACCTATGAAGTCTTGGGGGGCAATTGCGGGAGAGGGGCGACTCTAGGGTCCCGGAAGAACTCCAGGCCTACCTGACAAACGGGTGCCATTCCAACCTGAATACAGGGAAGGGGTGGATTACAGAGGAACATCAAATCGAGTTGTGAGGGAACTTAAGAAACAGACACAACCGTTGTGGGGTTACTTTCCGTGAGCACAGCAGGGAAGGACTACAACACATAGCGCTAGAAGGAAGGCACAGATTTCCACCTGAGAGGAGAACTCTGGAGGTGCCATTGGACCGGCCGGACTTGCGTAGCCTGGTGAACCGTGTTCTGGACTGAGGACTCAGAGATCTCCAGTAAAGAGGTAAAGAGACTGCAACCTGGTGTCCTCGTTATTTACCGCGACTCACACCCCACAACCGTACCGCTCCATCGCTACCATTACTACCACCTATTACACCGGACGTCCCCCACTGACGGACAGGGCCACGGACCGGGTCTAGCCACCGTGACAACCCCGAGACTGAGAACTAGAGGCCCGGCTCCGGGTACCCCTCGGCCCTGCGGCGGTGCGGGGGCGCCGCAGTTCCCTTTCTCCATGTCATGGGTACTGTAATGTCACCATAGACATATGGGGGGTAGGTAGATACAGGGATTGGAGCCTGCCTTTGCACCTGGATCCTGGCATGATTTCATGAATGGATGCTATTTGCACCTAGATATCTATGGGCCCATATAGGACTACAGGTGGGCAGGTGCTCTATACATTTATATATTGACTTTTTATGTGCTTCCCATGTTCTTCCCATAGGTACTACCTAGAGGATATGCTGTAGCTTTTTATGTATTGATTTTGTTATGTTGTCTTCAATAAATCTATTTTAATTTTATGTGTGGTAGGCTTCTTTTTGGATGACAGTTATTTTGCTGCCATCTAGTGGTTGTTACATATGCATTTACTGCATAGGCAGCATCAATAGTAAAAAGTTGGTCACACTTCTCAAACACTATGTTTGACAAGTGTGACCAACCTGTCAATCAGTTTTCCAACTGATGCTACAGATCGCTTGCAAAACGCTAGTGTTTAGCGGGAATAAGCATGCCAATTCCGCATGAGATATACCTTTGGCAGAAGTTGCAGAATTGCTGCGGAAATTTCCGCGGCAATTCTGGACCGTGTGCACTTAGCCTTAGACTTTCATAACCAGGATGGTTTCTGATATTCTCTAAGAATACCTTATGAATTGTGAACACTGTTTAAAGGCTGACATATCACATCCCCCTCTGTTAGACATATTTTTTTGGAGCGGGGGCTGTCTCATACAGGTTTTAAAATGGTTCATGCAATTGGAGATTTAATGAGGGTGGCCTGTGGAACCACAAAAGAGTATAACTAGATTTTCACCATTGTCAGTCTTGAAAGAGACCCCGTTTGTTTCTTTTTTGCTCTTTGATCTACTAACCGTGAACATTGTATAAATTCAAAATCTGTATATTAGACCATCGTCTGTGACAGATTTTTCATTAAATATCGCCCCATTTCAGTAATTGTATGCGCACTGGGGTCTGTTTCATATGGTTCCTCAAAATGTCCATACAAGAGAGGCTTAATAATGGTGGTTGTGTACATTCCTAAATAAAGGAAAAAAAAAAAAAAAAAGGATGAACTGTGATATAAACTGGTGTGCATGCAGCGTGTAAGCCACTAAACAGAAAAAACAAAGACAGAATTATAATTATTAAATACCCTGCAGTAAGTAAATAGAATAGTGCATGAAAATAATATACAGTACTTAGTTAACATGTTTTTTGACATAAAAAAAAATGCGGAAGCCATCCCACGTCTTCACGTTAACCGTAATAGAGACAGTTACCGTTTGTCAAATGACATGCATGTGGATAAGGTCTGAGACCAACTTGTGGACACACAGAATGAGACACCACATCAATATAATGCCCAGCTCAAAGGACAGGCAGGCCACACCTTTACATGCACATGATGCAAACAGAAAAAAAATCCAAACTGGTGTGCATGCAGAGTGCAAGTGCACGTTCACACTTGGCCACTGAGTAGAAAAAAAACAAAGATAGAAATATAATGATTAAGTACCCTGCAGTACATAAACAGCATAGTGCATGAAAATAATATACAGTACTTAGCTGACACGTTTTAAGATTTAACAAAAAAAAAAAAATGCAAAGCCACCCCACATGGTCTCATGTCTGTGTGTCCACTAGTTGGCCTCAGTCCATCTCAGCCCTTATCAACATGCATGTCACTTACTAAACACTAAAGTCCCTGTCATCTTTCTACTGTGTGGTATAAAAGAGAATATTTTGAAGGGGGGGGGTTATTACTTGATACACTGTATACCAGCATTATCTGTTTGAGTCCATTGTCTCTGCATCTTGGCACTCTGTACTTTTTTTAAAGTATTCACTTTTGTGTCATTTCACCTTTTAGACTGAATTAAAAATTACATTTTGAACCTATTATTTGCTATACCTTACACATGAAGGCAGACACACCGGTGGGCTTTATGCACGGACGCAGACACACAGGCGGGCTGATGCACGGACGCAGACACACAGGCGGGCTGATGCACGGACGCAGACACACAGGCGGGCTGATGCACGGACGCAGACACACAGGCGGGCTGATGCACGGACGCAGACACACCGGTGGGCTTTATGCACGGACGCAGACACACAGGCGGGCTGATGCACGGACGCAGACACACAGGCGGGCTGATGCACGGACGCAGACACACAGGCGGGCTGATGCACGGACGCAGACACACAGGCGGGCTGATGCACGGACGCAGACACACAGGCGGGCTGATGCACGGACGCAGACACACAGGCGGGCTGATGCACGGACGCAGACACACAGGCGGGCTGATGCACGGACGCAGACACACAGGCGGGCTGATGCACGGACGCAGACACACAGGCGAGCTGATGCACGGACGCAGACACACAGGCGAGCTGATGCACGGACGCAGACACACAGGCGGGCTGATGCACGGACGCAGACACACAGGAGGGCTGATGCACGGACGCAGACACACAGGCGAGCTGATGCACGGACGCAGACACACAGGCGAGCTGATGCACGGACGCAGACACACAGGCGGGCTGATGCACGGACGCAGACACACAGGCGGGCTGATGCACGGACGCAGACACACAGGCGAGCTGATGCACGGACGCAGACACAGGCGGGCTGATGCACGGACGCAGACACACAGGCGAGCTGATGCACGGACGCAGACACACAGGCGAGCTGATGCACGGACGCAGACACACAGGCGGGCTGATGCACGGACGCAGACACACAGGCGGGCTGATGCACGGACACAGACACACAGGCGGGCTGATGCACGGACGCAGACACACAGGCGGGCTTAGGCTAAGTTCACATTAGCGTATCTGTGCGCAGTGTTTCATCTGCATGCTTAAACGAATGCCAAAACACATTAAAATGCATACTTACGCTGCAATTTTTATCCGCATCATCTTACGCATGGTGCCAAAAAAATGCTGTGTGTGTCTCAATCAGTTCCTGTACATGCTCAGTCTGAAGTAAGCATGCATATCGAACGCATGTCCTTGCGTACCAATATGTTCCCATAGACAGTAATGCGTTTTGACGCACTCATCCGCATGCCTGCTCATATTTAACACTTCAAAAAATGTAACATGTTGCGCTCTGAGGACACCGCGAAACGACGCACGCGGACGCATCCGCATACAAACTGATACAAACGCATGTCTCTGCATACACAATGTTAAATATAGGTACGCAAAACGTATGCAGATCTATACGCAGGCATACGCTGCGCACAGATACGCTAATGTGAACCCAGCCTGAGGCCACATTCACACCTTCAGAATTTGGTCAGTATTTTACCTCAGTATTTGTAAGCCAAAATCAGGAAAGGAACAATCAGAGGAAAAGTATAATAGAAACATATGCACCACTTCTGCATTTATCACCCACTCCTGGTTTTGGCTTACAGATACTGAGGTAAAATACTGACCAAGCACTGAACGTGTGAATGGGGCCTTATATATGGACAGACACGGGCAGCCTTACATACAGGCAGGCAGATATACGGACGCAGACACACTTACATACACAGGTAAACACACGCACACACTGGACATACACCCACCCATAGATACATACCGTGAAGCCTGAGTGAGAGGAGTGAGAGCCCGGCCTCAGCGGAGAGCGGGAACACAGGAAGTCAGGGGTCAGTACTTCCGTTGCTTTGACCTGCCACTCAATGGACCAATCACTGAGGGCCTTCCGCCTTTGAGTCCCGCCCCCAGGTCTCCTCTGGTCGGTGACTGACACATCACTGCAGTGAGTGGTTCTGGCGGCCATGAACCTCCGGGGCCCGTGCCGCCGCCCAAACCACTTATATCATTCAGGCCCTAGAGCAATGGAGGGCGCAACCCAGGGAGCAAATGTCTCCCGACCCAGCGTCAGACAGTGACAGACCTGTGTGCGGCCGGTGACGGAGGCCGTGGGCTGCACACAGAGTAGGTAGGTGATTTAAAGGGCCAGCGGCCCATTTTGTAGTTCACTGCTGCAGCCCAGCAGGCATTTGCCAAGTGCCGTATGGGAATGACAGCCCATTACAATCAGTAGGGAAAGGCTTGAGACATTTTCGGTGAATTTGGAGCAAAATCTTCCTAAAATTCACTTAAAGGGAACCTGTCACCCCGGTTTTTCACTCGGAGATAAAAATACCGCTACATAGGGCATGAGCTGTGCTTTACAAAAGTGTTTTTTTTTACCCTGATTCCCCACCTAAGCTGCCGAAATTACTTACCAAACTCGCCGTTTTCGCTTGTCAATCATGCTGGTCTGGTCATATGGGCGTGGTGACAAAGCTGTTTCTTCCCCCAGATCTTGCTTAGGCTTCCGTTGGTGGCGTAGTGGTTTGTGACTGTGCAGGTGACGAAAAACAGCGCGCTCTGCGCTATATCCCTGGTGATCGGTGGGGGCGGCCATCTTCCTGTGGCCGCGCGTGCGCAGATGGAGCGCTCTGCTGCCCGGGCTTCAGAAAAATGGCCGCGGGATGCCGCGCGTGCGCAGATGGAGATCGCGGCGGCCATTTTTCTGAAGCCGAGATGCGAACTCTGCTTCAGGAAAATGGCCGCTGCGATCTCCATCTGCGCACGTGCGGCAGCCCGCGGCCATTTTCCTGAAGCCCGGGCAGCAGAGCACTCCAACTGCGTACGCGCGGCCACAGGAAGATGGCCTCCCCCACCGATCACCAGGGATATAGCGCAGAGCGCGCTGTTTTTCGTCACCTGCGCAGTCGCAAACCACTACGCCACCAACGGAAACCTAAGCAAGATCTGGGGGAAGAAACAGCTTTGTCACCACGCCCATATGACCAGACCAGCATGATTGACAAGCGAAAACGGCGACTTTGGTAAGTAATTTCGGCAGCTTAGGTGGGGAATCGGGGTAGAAAAAAAACACTTTTGTAAAGCACAGCTCATGCCCTATGTAGCGGTATTTATATCTCCGAATGAAAAACCGGGGTGACAGGTTCCCTTTAGGGTATGTGTCCATGTTCAGGATTGCTTCAGGCTTTGGTCAGGATTTTATGCAGGTAAAATCCTGACCAAAAATGCACCTGAGGTCACTGGCAGGTCACCTGCGGTGTTCCTGCGTGTTTTGCTCATTGTAGCAACATGCTGCGTTCTGAAAAAACGCACCGCATGTGCGTTTTCGCGGGAATAACGCATGCGTTTTTTAATGCACAGTGGAGACGGGATTTCATTAAATCCCCTCCACTATGCAGTAACATCTGTACGCTGCTTTTGTGACGCTGCGGCTCAGCGCTGCGTCAAAAACGCAGCGTTTCCTGAACGTGGACACATACCCTTAAAATAAATCTTTGTGTCCGTGCCTTGGAGCAGTCAGTAAATATCTATTCGCCCAGATCACATTGTGTGCGCGTTGTGCTGCTCATCTATTATTCCTCCTGGAAAAATATAAATATTCTTATTTCCCTTGTCATGACATGGCAACACAAGATATATTACTTATAATAAAATAAAAACGCAACACAAATTTATTAGTGGAAGAAAAGTGTCCGTGATGTTTATTTAGGGTTAACCAATTCAAACATAGCTTTAAATAATAAACACCAATAAATAACCAGATTCCATTATACCAAAACCAATCCGCCCATACAAATGGGCGATTTTCCCGCCAATAAAACATCACGACAAGGACTTAAAAAAGGGGAGGGAGGGTGGGATCTTCTCTTCTTCACAGCTCCAGCTGAATGACAGCTGTCAGTACAGGTGGGCTTTATATATTATCCATAATCTGCCCAACAACCACAAATCACCAATGAAAAATCGTTAAAAAGGGCGCCAATGATACCAGATAAAACTGGTTTTACTAAAAATAGCTGACCAGAGGCATTTAAATTGACCTTTCTTTTAACCCTTCAAAATATTCCTTAGCTAGAGAGAAGATGCTGGATCTCTAAAGATCTGTGTCGCCATGGGACCCCCCCTGTATTTCTTTTATTTGCGGGGGGGGGGCTAACATGGCAACACAAGATCTATTACTTATAATAAAATAAAAACGCAACACAAATTTATTAGTGGAAGAAAAGTGGCCGTGATGTTTATTTAGGGTTAACCAATTCAAACATAGCTTTAAATAATAAACACCAATAAATAACCAGATTCCATTATACCAAAACCAATCCGCCCATACAAATGGGCGATTTTCCCATAAGCCAAGCCTCAGAGAGGCGAGGCCCCCCCCAAACCATACAGCCACTTTTCAACCATCGTTTGGAGATTTAAGTTAAAAATGTCTAGCCCGATGTCCGATAAATGGACCAGGTCATTCCTAAAAAGCCCTGGTAAAAAACCTTCTAAATCTTCATGCCGAAAGGAAAAACCGCTGATTAAAGGCAAAAATTTACTCATACTCCTATTGACTCTTTTACGAATCTTCTCTAAAAATGAAAGCTTATTATCTGACCATAGGATTCTGGGGACTATCTCGGAAAAAACGAAACAGACAGACGGAAATGCCTGTTTGAGGCTACAAATGTCCGATCTCATAAGGGATAATAAATCTAGAGTTCTTATTTTGCCGAGATCGTTCCCAGAAAGATGAAAAATAACTAATTCTGGAAAAGGAAACAATTTACAACATTTTCTAAACTCAAAGCAAAAATTGGACCATTTCATGCCCCGAACACTGTGCCAATAAATTTGAACGTCAGCAGAATCAAATGATAAATTTTCAGAATATACTCTCTGCCTGGCTCTCTTCTCTGCCCAAAATATGAACGAGTGTCCAACAATCCAGACTATCATAGGACCTGAAAGGTAAATGTAGAATTAGTAGTTATACAGCTCGTGCCGAACATACAATTTGAATCTGCGAGATTCCCATCTACCCAATCTCTGAATCAACGCATCATCTAAACCAGCTCTAGATGCTTCAGTAGCGGCACCTATTCTAAAAGAATGGGAAGTAATCCTCAAGTGTTGACAATTCAAAAAATATAAGCACTTTTTGAGAACAGCGTTAAATTGAAATATTGTAACCGGAGACCTATCTTTATGAATAAATAAAGGGCCTTTGACCTCGGGCCTTACTGGGAGCCAGCGCTGTAAACTGGATACTGGGCAGATTGCAGACACAGAACACGAGCTGATCTGTAACCTAGACCCTCTGCCCATTTGGTCAGTTTTTGATTTTCTAATAAAAATGACAATATTAGAATCGTGAATGGTGACGTCAGAAAAAAGTAAGCCGGAAGGTTCCGATTTTTTAGCTGATACAACTTCACCAACCCGTAATGCTCCAAAAAATGTTAGGGTAAATATTGCATAAAATAGCAGGCTCTCCTCAAAAGAACTACAAACATCTGAGAGAGCTAAACACATATTTTTCAAAAGCTGAAAAGAGATCGGACGCCTAGAGTCTGACTTAAAATTAGATCTCTTTAAGCCTTTCAAGAACTGCTTTAAAGGGAAAAAACTAGTTAAAGGGGGGCTACCCCGTAATTTGAGAAAAAATGACACCCCTGCAAGGCATTTGGCTATCGCTGAGTAAGAGAGACCAAGTCCTGCCAGTGATTCAGCAAATTTTAGGCCCGAAAAAGCGTCAGATGTGTTGTAATTTAAGTTGTTAAGTAAACAAAAGTTCACCCATCTATGCCATGCGGCCGAGTAATCGGCCCATGATCTATCAGAAAGAGAGTTCTTAATGCACTGAGGAATTAGATCGAAATTAAATCCCAGATTGACTGTGGGCAGGCAGTTGGCTCCACATCCGCGACGGGTACCTGTGAACAAAAAGATGACCGCTCATGCTTACACAATGAACTGACAGCTCGGGCCCATTTGCTTATACCCTGGTTAGCTTTAATCCAGATATTACATTTTAGGCAAGTTAAAACCATCTGCCTCAGGATAGCTGCAGCCCATTTATTTTTTGAGGACAGGGTATTAATAGCGAAAATTACACCTTGATTCAAAGAAAGAATGACAATTCTAGAATTCTGAATTGAAGAGCCCCATAAATAGAGCCCCAAAAAAATTGCAAAAAGTTCCAAAACCATCTCATTGTTTGTGATACGACCTTCCTTCCACTGACTTGGCCACTGAACAGTGCACCAATGAGATGATAAAAAAACGCCACAGCCAAAGCTGGGATTGGCTGCAAAAGAAAAGGGGATTGAATCAGCGGAAATAAAAGTGGTTTGCCAACAAGAATGACCGTTGAATTCTGAAAGGAATTCAAGCCAGATTTTAACATCCTCCTTCATCTCAGAAGAAATTCTGACATGAAATGAAGAAGATGTTACACCTTTAGTTGCATCGTACAACCGCCTAGAAAAAACTCGCCCGATAGGGATTATGCGCAGCGCAAAATTAAGCAAGCCTAGTAAAGACTGCAGTTCTTTTAATATCAGTTTTTTCTTGCTCAGACAGTTAGATAGCGCATCAGCTAGTTTGGTAATTTTATCAGTCGGGAGTCTGGATTCCATTTTGACAGAGTCTAATGTAATTCCCAAAAACTCAATGGAGGTACATGGAAAAACTGTCTTCTCATGAGCGATAGGGACCCCAAAATAGTCGCACATTCTCAAAAATTTATTAAGCGTATCCAAGGCAATAGTAGATTCAGGGGGACCTATAAAAAGGAAGTCATCTAAATAATGTAAAATTTTTACATTGGTGGAGTTGGATTCAAGTACCCAGTGCAAAAATGAAGAAAAAGTCTCAAAATAAAAACAGGATAGGGAAAAACCCATAGGAAGGCATTTGTCAAAAAAAAATAGATTTTGAAAAGAAAAACCTAATGAATTGAAGCCTTCGGGCTCTATAGGTAACAAACGAAATGCTGACTTAATGTCTGATTTGGACATCAGAGCGTTCATACCGACAGACCTGAGCATATCAATAGCTGAATCAAATGATGAGTAGTTAACTGAACAAACGTCTTTATCTACCTCATCATTTAAGGAAGCACCGGGAGGGTACGATAAGTGATGGATCAGCCTAAAGGACCCCGCATCTTTTTTGGGTACTAGGCCTAAAGGGGAAATACGAAAATTCTGAAAAGGAGGGGAGGTAAACGGGCCTGCAACCCTTCCTAATTTTAATTCGCTAACAATTTTATCCATAGCTATATCTGGGTTTTCCGCCAAGGAAGGGAGGTTTTTTATTGGCCTACAGCCGATCCCTTTAAATGAAGGGACAAAAAAACCTTTAGAAAAACCGTTAAAAATCAATTTACTGCTCGGAAGATCTGGGTATTTGTTTAACCAATACACCAGTTTTTCCAGCTTCACTGGTGTCTGAGCTTTTTGAAATGGGGTCCCTTGAGAGCGTTTGCTGAGCGGACTGTTTCTTAAAACATCTCGACATGGAGTGTGCATTTCCACAAAACGAACACTCGTGCCGAAAGCGACAGTTATTGTTCCATTTACAGCCCGAGTCATTAAAAGCAAAACAGACACCCCTCTTAGGGAGGGCTGATGGTGCTTGTTTTACTGAAGCCTGTCTCTGAGGCAGCATCAAATTTATCCATAGTCCGACATCCTTCGTACCCCAGGAGAGGTCGGGATGGACGGCTAACTTTTGCCTAAAAGATTCATCATAATTGAGCCAGGCAAAACCGCCAAAGTTGCGGTATGCCTCCAAAATTATGTCAATGTGCTGAAATAATTTACTACATAACCCAGGGAATTTCTCGCCGAGAACAGCCGAGTAAATGGAAAAGGCCTGAATCCAATTATTAAATGATCTAGAATGACCCCGTTTAGAGTCATCAGGGTCGGATTCACGCCTTTCAGATTTTCCCAGCTGGTCCCTGCGAGGGATGAGTGAAAAAAGGTCAATATATTCATTATTCCAGATAAGCTCTTTTGTGGTGGAGCTCAAGTGAAACCCTAAAGGTGAAAGCTCACAAGTGAGAGCTTCTTTAAAATGGTTCACAGGAGTTACTGAGGGACATGTGGTATGTACTGAACTAATGTCAGGATTTACAGCTGAGGGAGGATTCAGAGCTGCGGGAGGGGCAGATTTAAAAACTTCTCCCAGTGTTTCTGACATCACATCCCTAATCATATTTTTGATTTCAAAGTGTGACACAGACAGGGGCACATAAATGTTCTCACCCCTACTGTTGAGTTGATTGAAGTCTTCTTGTGGGCAGCCAGCGCTCCAGCCCTCCATGTTGGGCGAGCGCCGCTGCACTACAGTTGGAGGAGGCTGGATGGTGGCTTCAGCTTGTGTTGCTAGGAGGACAGGAGCGCTGATGGTAGCCGCCGCCATTGCTGACAGAGCGCCCGACAAGGGGGTACCTGCAGCGCTTTTACGGCTGCACCTCGCCCCTGTTATGTCGGCGCTCCTGGATGACGCAGCCGGCGATAACTGCTGACGCGGCCGGAAGTCTCGCGCTGGGCTGCGTGATTTCGTCACTGTTGATCGGCGGGACGTCCGGGCAGGAGCTTGAGAGCGGCGTCCGGATCTTGCTGCGGCACGAGCTGAACGAGGGGGAGTCAGCGGAGTTGAAGGACCTGGAGCTCCGATGTCAGGAGGTGGGATCGGAGGGTCTTGCTGGTGTGGCTCATCCTGAGGCGCCGGTAATTGGGGGGGAGACGGCATCAGAGGCTACCGGAATAGGTTCTATAGCAAGGCAGCTCCTCAGCCAGTCAACCCCGCCCTCCGCACCGGCTCTGGAAATCAGCTGCTGAAGTAGTGCTTCCATCAGGGAGATCTTCTCTTCTTCACAGCTCCAGCTGAATGACAGCTGTCAGTACAGGTGGGCTTTATATATTATCCATAATCTGCCCAACAACCACAAATCACCAATGAAAAATCGTTAAAAAGGGCGCCAATGATACCAGATAAAACTGGTTTTACTAAAAATAGCTGACCAGAGGCATTTAAATTGACCTTTCTTTGAACCCTTCAAAATATTCCTTAGCTAGAGAGAAGATGCTGGATCTCTAAAGATCTGTGTCGCCATGGGACCCCCCCTGTATTTCTTTTATTTGCGGGGGGGGCTAACAGTCTGTCAGACACGTCAGCTCTCGGACAGTGTAAGACTGTGGCGCCATGCCGCCCTGACAGGAGCAATAGAACTGAAGATGGTCCAGAATTTATTTGATTTCATAGGTAATACAAGTATTTACTGCGGCGTGTCAGGAAAGTCTTCTGTTGTCAGGTTGCCTTGGTCTCTGTATACAGGTGCAATCTTCTGCATTGGGAGGGAGTAGCACAATATGTATCCACAGCTATAATTAGAGAGTTTAAAACATTTTGAATGTTTTTTTTCGTATGCATAACTATATATATTATATCTCTTCAGACGCCTCTGTACACACGTGCGCTGGGCTCTGCTAAGTGTTACTGAGCTCTGCCGAGCACTCCTGGGAGCCTCTGTCTGTGGCTGGTCTCAAAAAGAACAATTGTCAGTCTGAAATCCTACATTCATGAATCTTATGGTCTCCAGCATCATCGGCAGGTGTTAGTCTAATGTGGGCCAGGGCCTTGAGGCTATGTGCACACGCTGCGGATTACTCCGGACTGATTTTGGTAAATCCGCATGTAATCCACACTGCGAAATTACCACGGATATACCGCTTTTTTTTGCGGTTTTTGTGCGGATTTCACCTGCGGATTCCTATTAGGCTACTTTCACACTAGCGTCGGGCTCGGCCCGTCGCTGTGCGTCGGGCCCAGGTTACCGACGCTAGCGTTCTCTGCGCCGCACAACGGGGGCAGCGGATGCATTTTTCCAGCGCATCCGCTGCCCCATTGTGAGGTGCGGGGGAGGTGGGGGCGGAGTTCTGGCCGCGCATGCGCAGTCGGAAAAAGCGGACTGTCGGGAGCAAAAAACGTTACATGTAACGTTTTTTGCTCCCGGCGGACCGCCACAACACAGCGCAACTGTTTCACGACGGTTGCGACGTGTGTCAATGCGTCGCTAATGTTAGTCAATGGTAAAAAAGTGCATCCTGCAAGCACTTTTGCAGGATGCATTTTTTTGCCAAAACGACACATTGCGACGTATTGCAGTTAACGCTAGTGTGAAAGTAGCCTTATGGAGCAGGTGTAAACCGCTACGGAATCCGCACAAAGAATTGACATGCTGCGGAATAACTAACGCTACATTTCCGTGTGTTTTTTTCCGCAGCACGTGCACTGCGGATTTTGTTTTCCATAGGTTTACATGGTATTGTAATCGCATGGAAAACTGCTGCGAATCTGCAGCAGCCAATACGCTGCGGATCCGCAGCAAGATCCGCAACGTGTGCACATACCCTAAATCTCTGGCAAAAGTTTTATCTGCCTTCAAAACAAGATAGTGGGGCAATTGATTTCCAGACAACGTATCCTTATTATCTTGGGGGACAAGTCGTGAGATCACCATACCACAAGAGTCGCTAAGTTTGGCCTACTTTTAGCCAATGTGTATGAGGGTCTTTAATCATTTGCCTATATATACCACTGGACTTTATTGGGTGCCTGAGTATTTGTTTTAGGCACCAGCGGTGGTCACAGCAGTATAATATAATACATATTTTTGTAGCTTCATTATATTTTTGAATGTGCCTTTGATAATATTTCTTCCTAATTATTTGCAGAAAAAAAAACCCACAGTTAACAAGAGAATATTTCTGCATATTCTCTAATCATGATAACAAAGAAGACAAAGCGGGGTCTTTTTACAGAGCTATTTATCTGATGCCTTTAAAATGGCACATCTCCAATAAAAGTAGTTAGAGTAAATTTGATTACAAAACATGGAGAAGGCAAAGCTGACAATAGCATAATTAATGTTAGCTTTAATTAAAGCAAAGAATAAAATAAGAGATAATGAATGTTTCAGTGTACTGCTCATTATTTGGAAGGTATGAAGCGTGTCAGCTCGCCCTGTTCAAAACTACCATTCTTTACCAAAACGTTGTAACACTGTATAAAGCTGCAATTACGCAATGCATCTATCCTAAATACGCAGCAAACAATCCCTTGCTGGTTCTTTATTTCTATTCTCATGATGATATCAATATGAGGCCGGCGTCACACTTAACGTATGAAAAATCGGTCCGATTCTCTCTTCCGAGAGTCACACAAGTGTTCTCCTTATGGTCATCCGTGTGTAATCCGTTTGCAATGCGATGATGTGATTTCCTCGCATCTATGTATCCGTATGAAATGCGTATGGCTTTATATTTCTCACTGCTTTTCCCCATTGAATTCAATGGCTCAATGGGCTGAAATGAGGAAAATGTGTGCGAAATTGTGTGAGCTTCCTCATAAATTAACCCCTTAAGCCCCGAGGGTGGTTTGCACGTTAATGACTGGGCCAATTTTTACAATTCTGACCACTGTCCCTTTATGAGGCTATAACTCTTGAACGCTTTGACGGATCTTGGCGATTCTGACATTGATTTCTCGTGACATATTGTACTTCATGATAGTGGTAAAATTTATTCGATATAACTTGCGTTTATTTGTGAAAAAAATGGAAATTTGGCGAAAATTTAGAAAATTTCGCAATTTTCCAACTTTGAATATTTATGCCCTTAAATCACAGACATATGTCACGCAAAATACTTAATAAGTAACATTTCCCACATATCTACTTTACATCAGCACAATTTTGGAACCAACATTTTTTTTTGTGACGGAGTTATAAGGGTTAAAAGTTGACCAGCAATTTCTCATTTTTACAACACCATTTTATTTTTAGGGACCACATCTCATTTGAAGTCATTTTGAGGGGTCTATATGATAGAAAATACCCAAGTGTGACACCATTCTAAAAACTGCACCTCTCAAGGTACTCAAAACCACTTTCAAGAAGTTTATTAACCCTTCAGGTGTTTCACAGGAATTTTTGGAATGTTTAAATAAAAATGAACATTTAACTTTTTTTCACACAAAATTTATTTCAGCTCCAATTTGTTTTATTTTACCAAGGGTAACAGGAGAAAATGGACCCCCAAAGTTGTTGTACAATTTGTCCTGAGTACGCTGATACCCCATATGTGGGGGTAAACCCCTTTTTGGGCGCACGGGAGAACTCGGAAGGGAAGGAGCACTGTTTTACTTTTTCAACGCAGAATTGGCTGGAATTGAGATTGGACGCCATGTCGCGTTTGGAGAGCCCCTGATGTGCCTGGACAGTGGAAACTCCCCAATTCTACCTGAAACCCTAACCCAAACACACCCCTAACCCTAATCCCAACGGTAACCCTAACCACACCCCTAGCCCTGACACACCCATAATTCTAATCCCAACCCTAATCCAAACCGTAAATGTAATTCAAACCCTAACCCTAACTTTAGCCCCAACCCTAACCCTAACTTTAGCCCCAACCCTAACCCTAACTTTACCTCCAACCCTAGCCTAACCCTAACCCTAGCCCTAACCCTAACTTTAGCCCCAACCCGAACCCTAGCCCTAACCCTAACTCTAGCCCTAACCCTAACCCTAGCCCTAATGGGAAAATGGAAATAAACACATTTTTTTTAATTTTATTATTTTTCCCTAACTAAGGGGGTGATGAAGGGGGGTTTGATTTACTTTTATAGCATTTTTTATATCGGATTTTTATGATTGGCAGCTGTCACACACTAAAAGACGCTTTTTATAGCAAAAAGGTTTTTGCGTCTCCACATTTTGAGACCTATAATTTTTCCACATTTTGCTCCACAGAGTCATGTGAGGTCTTGTTTTTTGCGGGACGAGTTGACGTTTTTATTGGTAACATTTTCGGACACATGACCATTTTTGATCACTTTTTATTCCGATTTTTGTGAGGCAGAATGACCAAAAACCTGCTATTCATGAATTTCTTTTGGGAGAGGCATTTATACCGTTCCACGTTTGGTAAAATTGATAAAGCAGTTTTATTCGTCAGGTCAGTACGATTACAGTGATACCTCATTTATATCATTTTTTTATGTGTTGGCGCTTTTATACGATAAAAACTATTTTATAGAAAAAATAATTATTTTGGTATCGCTTTATTCTCAGGACTATAACTTTTTTATTTTTTTGCTGATGATGCTGTATGGTGGCTTGTTTTTTGCGGGACAAGATGACATTTTCAGCGGTGCCATGATTATTTATATCAGTCTTTTTGATCGCGTGTTATTCCACTTTTTGTTCGGCGGTATGGTAATAAAGCGTTGTTTTTTGCCTCGTTTTTCTTTTTTTTTTTCTTACGGTGTTTACTGAAGGGGTTAACTAGTGGGGCAGTTTTATAGGTTGGGTCGTTACGGACGCGGCGATACTAAATATGTGTACTTCTATTGTTTTGTTTTTTTTACTTAGATAAAGAAATGTATTTATGGGAATAATATATATTTTTTTTATTATTATTTATTTAGGAATTTTTTATTTTTTTTTACACATGTGGAAAAATTTTTTTTTTACTTTTTTACTTTGTCCCAGGGGGGGACATCACAGATCGATGATCTGATAGTGTGCACAGCACTCTGTCAGATCACCGATCTCACTGACAGGGCTGCAGGCTTACCAGCGTCTGCACTGAGCAGACACTCGGTAAGCCACCTCCCTCCCTGCAGGACCCGGATGCCGCGGCCATCTTGGATCCGGGACCTGCAGCCAGGAAGGAGGTAGGAGACCCTCGTAGCAACGCGATCACATCGCGTTGCTCCGGGGGTCTCAGGGAAGCCCGCAGGGAGCCCCCTCCCTGCGCGATGCTTCCCTATACCGCCGGTACACTGCGATCATGTTTGATCGCGGTGTGCCGGGGGTTAATGTGCCGGGGGCGGTCCGTGACCGCTCCTGGCACATAGTGCCGGATGTCAGCTGCGATAGGCAGCTGACACCCGGCCGCGATCGGCCGCGCTCCCCCCGTGAGCGCGGCCGATCGCGTATGACGTACTATCCCGTCACCGGGAAATAAGTCCCGGGTCACCTTGACGGGATAGTACGTCATACGGGATTAAGGGGTTAATACTGGTCCGAGAGCTATGTGATTTTTTTTTTATCGCATAGCACTCATCCGTATTATAGTATGACTCCGGCCTAAGGACCAAATCTGTATTGTGCTAAAGCTGAAAAAGTACACAAAAATATATATATATATATTACTTTATTATTCTCAACAGATGATCTAGAGCAGGGGTCTCAAACTCAGCTGGGTATTTGGGCCGCATATAAAAAAAAATTGAATTTGGGGGACAAAGTGACATTTTTAGGGATACCATTTTTTTTCTGTATACCTTTTGAACATTTTTGCTGTGTTTATTTTATTGTTTTTAAAGCTTGGGTCGTTATGGATGTGTTGATAACAAATGTGCATTCATATTGTAGTTATTTCCTCATATTGTAGTTATGTCCCCATCCAGATCCTAATATTGTAGATATGTCCCCATCCAGGTTCCCATATTTAGGTATGTGCCCTATTGTGCTGTTCTTCATATACACATAAAAGAGAAAAAAAAGAGAAATTTATCTTCCCTCCGCATCCATACTGTACATGTGGCCGCAGGCGCTGTAGAACCCTTGATGTTCGCGGCCCGATACAGGAGCCGCCGCAGGCAGCCGTTTATTTCAGTTGAAACTACCCCTTGGACGCACATGCAATTGAAATGTATTGCAGCGCAGAGACTCTCTGCACAGCACTATCACTGGCGCATGACCGTGATATCATATGCTGCCACGCTGGCAAGCCTATGTCAGCTGCTGGCCTCTAATTGGACGGTGGCTGTTATAGGTATTGCTGTGTTGAGAGTCTCTCTTCGGCAATACATATCAATTAAATGTGCGTCTAAGGACTCCCTGGACCGGCAAGGGGTCTACAGTGCCTGCTGGCTGCATGTGACCTGCGGGCTACTTGTTTGAGACCACTTAAGAGTTTCTTTTTTTTTCCCGCTCTGGAGAGGTGCTACTAAGTTCCCTGATCCTATTCTTATACTTACCAGCTGCCGTCTTAGGCTCTTCCCAGCGCCTCTCAGGGTCCGTTTCGCCATCTTATGACCGCAGCTTCTGACTGACCATAAGTCAGAGGTAACTGTCACAAGCTCTCAATGCTACACTAGGTTGTGACTTCCATATCGTCAGCAAATACTAGAGTGATCTGGTAGATCACAAACTGCTGGAGACAGTGTCGGATTGGGGTGCCAAGGGCCCACCTGCGACCAACTCCAGGGTCCCACTTTTCAGTTACATGCAAAGGTGACATTATCCTCAATAACAAACTTATATAACTATGAACTGGGTAGATTGTTAAATGAGTAAGATGTTGCCTCTGTCTGTACATAGTGATTTAAGTATGTGCCAGGTGCTGTTCATATAAGAGGGTGGTGGCCCACTCTTGCACAGGGGCACACCGAAGGATTCTCCTGTTCTTTTGTGGGCCAGTCTAAGGCCGGGGTCACACATGCGAGTTTTACGGACGTAAGAGCGCAGAAACTACGTCCGTAAAACTCGCATAACATACGGCACAATTATTCTCAATGGGGCTGCTCCTATTAGCCGTATATTACGGTTCAGTATTATACGGCTTTCTACGGCCGTACAAAATCGCAGCATGCTGCGTTTGTCAGCGTATTGCGCAAAAAAATCGCCAATGAAAGTCTATGGGGGCGAGAAAAATATGGATTCCACACGGACCAGCAGTTTGACTTGCGAGAAATACGCAGCGGTGTTAGTGAAAAGTCGGTAATTCAATTGCCGGCTTTTCATTTCTCCTGCACAAACCCGACAGGATATGAGACATGGTTTTCATACAGTAAACCATCTCATATCCCCTTTTTTTTGCATATTCCACACTACTAATGTTAGTTGTGTGTATGTGCAAAATTTCAGCGCTGTAGCTGCTGAAATAAAGGGTTAAATGGTGGAAAAAATTGGTGTGGGCTCCCGCGCAATTTTCTCCGCCAGAATGGTAAAGCCAGTGACTGAGGGCAGATATTAATAGCCAGGAGAGGTTCCATGGTTATTGGCCCCCCCGTGGCTAAAAACATCTGCCCCCAGCCACCCCAGAAAAGGCACATCTGGAAGATGCGCCTATTCTGGCACTTGGCCACTCTCTTCCCACTCCCTGTAGCGGTGGGATATGGGGTAATGAAGGGTTAATGTCACCTTGCTATTGTAAGGTGACATTAAGCCAGATTAATAATGGAGTGGCGTCAATTATGACACCTATCCATTATTAATCCAATTGTAGGAAAGGGAAAACACACACACATGATTACAAAGTATTTTAATGAAATAAACACAGCGGTTGTTGTAATAATTTATTGTTCTCTCAATCCATCAGGAACACCCTCGCTTGGCAAAATAATAAACACACAAGATACATACCTTCTGATGTCAGATCACTTCCCACGATGTAATCCATCTCAAGGGGTTAACTAATATTACAGGCACGAGCCCTGCTAATGCACTCACTCGTGCCTGTAATTCCCCGGCGAATGAATGAAATGTAGGTCATTGACCTACATTTCCTTCAGTCGCAGTGATGCGCCCCCTGGTGGATGTCCTCATATGACCTGGAGCGTGGGAAAAAGTTCCCAGGCTGCAGTTCATGAGAACATCCAGCAGAGGGCGCCTCACCGCGACTCAATGTAAGTACAGATCTAGCTTTCCTTTCAGCACCCGGGGATTACAGGCACGAGCGAGTGGTTTATCGCAGCTCGTGCCTGTAATATTAGTTAACCCCTTCAGATGGATTACTTCGTTGGACGTGATCTGACTTCAGAAGGTATGTATCTTGTGCGTTTATTATTTTGCCAAGCGAGGGTGTTCCTGATGGATTGAGAGAACAATAAATTATTACAACAACCGCTGTGTTTATTTCATTAAAATACTTTGTAATCATGTGTGTGTGTGTTTTTTAACCCTTTCCTACAATTGGATTAATAATGGATAGGTGTCATAATTGACGCCACTCCATTATTAATCTGGCTTAATGTCACCTTACAATAGCAAGGTGGCATTAACCCTTCATTACCCCATATCCCACCGCTACACAGGAGTGGGAAGAGAGTGGCCAAGTGCCAGAATAGGCGCATCTTCCACATGTGCCTTTTCTGGGGTGGCTTGGGGCAGATGTTTTTAGCCACTGGGGGGGGGGCCAATAACCATGGACCCTCTCCTGGCTATTAATATCTGCCCTCAGTCACTGGCTTTACCATTCTGGCGGAGAAAATTGCGCGGGAGCCCACGCCAATTTTTTCCGCCAATTAACCCTTTATTTCAGCAGCTACAGCGCTGAAATTTTGCACATACACACTACTAACATTAGTAGTGTGGAATATGCAAAAAAAAGGGGATATGAGATGGTTTACTGTATGTAAACCATGTCTCATATCATGTCGGGTTTGTGCAGGAGAAATGAAAAGCCGGCAATTTTATTACCGGCTTTTCACAGATATCGCGCAGAATGAAATCTAAATACAGAATATATATATATATGTGTCTCAATGACATATATATATATATACTGTATATATGTTTTCCCTAACATTTGAGCACATAAATCCATTAGATGTCGGTTTTGCAAGCCTGCGCGAAAATCTCGCAGTACGGATGCCATACGGATTACATACGGAGGATGCCATGCGCAAAATACGCTGAAACACCCTGCCTACGGATGACATACGGATCACTATTTTGGGAACATTTCTCCGTATTACGGCCGTAGTACGGACGTATAATACGTGGCGTATTGTTTTACGCCAAGTGTGACTCCAGCCTAAGCCTGGCTGGAGACCAACCGGAGAGGCACTGGGAAAAACTAAAGATGGCAGCTGGAACGAAAAGACTAGGGACAAAGAACTTGGATTAATAGCACCACTCAATCGCAGAAATAATAATAAAATTAATAAACCACCAGAGTGGTGATTTAAAACTGTGGTACTGGGGTGTGCTATATTGCATATATGGTGGCAATATTCAATTGCTAAGCCCTTCTGGCAGCTAATCTCCATGATATAGAGGTTATATGGAGCACTGATTTTAAGGGCTCTTTCAGACGTCCATAGTTATCGGTCTGATCTTGGATCACAATCCACAGACTGGCCGCAAGTTTCCCGACCCCGAGCATGATGGCCTCATACAAATATATGAAGTATTTGGACAATGCAGCTTAGCCTTTTGTCAACTCACCTGAAACCTGAACTAACGCTCAACAGAAGAGCTGTAAATGGGGAAGGCACGCATGTGCCCCAGGCGCAGCCGGTAGGGGGGGTAGTCAGGCCGCCTAATGTGGCGGTCCACAGTGTCTCCCCTGGCAGCTACATTCTGCCGCACCCCAGACTGGGAGACGGCAGTTCTCTGAGCCGGCTCTCAAGCTGACAGCCGGCACAGAGAAACTGCAGCGCGCCGACTCCTTGTGTTCAATTTTATTCACGTCCAGATACGAGTACAATTGAGGCTCTGACCGCCGGGTCAGAGCGATGCCAGCAGCGTGATCAGTCAAATAAATAAGACAGCACATTGTAGCGCCAAAACATGAAAATTGAATTGCATTACTGCGCTAGAAATATGAAAAATTGAGAAAGTTTAGCGCATAAATTGCCCAATTTATGTGTAGCTTGTAGCCATGATAACTAGGCATTTCTCGTATACAAGGGCCTGGCAATGCCTTTCCTCTCTGAGGATACAGTCTTCATCTGAAGGGGAACCTAATGTGAGTCCTCTCTTTGACTAAATCTCTCTCGCTGTGGAGGGGTAGTGGTCCTGCTGTGATTAAAAACACCTATGGCTAAAAGGAGGAGTGCTCAGTTAGAAGGCTACTGAATACAAATTTCAAAAAACTGACCGTCACATCCAAACATAGACTAAGTGTGAACAGGTGCTGAACCTAGAGTCACCAACTCATAAGTTTCTCAGATCACCGTGCTCACTATCAAATATATTCTGTCTGTTGACAGGTGCCATTGTGACAAGATAATGATTGTTAGTTACACCACCTGGTGTTAATGTAAGGCATGTATTATATAGACACATTCTAAAAAATTCTAATAACTAAACCTCCCACTGTGATATTATAAAAATGTTGATAAAGATTTATTCATAGTATAATAAGACTTGCTACATATTAGTTACAAGCCAGAAAAATGTGAAACATAGCAAAACATATTTGCTACCACTATAAGGCAGCAGCTTTCATGATAGTGCGGGAATGAGGCAGTGACTCAAGATATTCCATCGGAAAGCTTTGTGCACACGGTGCGTTTTTGGTGCGTTTTTCACATGTTTTCCGCTTGAAGTTCAGCCAAAAACTCCAGGGAATCCTTTTGGCAGCTAATTCAATGAGAATCCTGAAGTGCTGTGCGTATGATTATCAATTTTCCTTTGAGTATGTGCAGTGCATTTTGTTCTGCAGCATGTCAATTCTTTGTGTGGATTTTTAGCATTTTTCACCCATTGATTTGCTGAGGATTTGCTGAGTTTTTTTGCTTACATTTCTATGTACAGTACAGACCAAAAGTTTGGACACACCTTCTCATTTAAAGATTTTTTTTTCCGAAAAATAATCTTTTATTAAATGCATGTACAGTAATTTGCACACACACTGTACTAATTGTATTTGTCACAGACAATATATACCTATTCTATTTGTATGTACTGTATGTAAATATTTATCTCTCTATACAATATAAATACATACATACATATATGTGTGTCACTGACATATACATGTATGTATATATATATATATATATATATATATATATATATATATATATATATATATATATATATATATCTAATATATAAAGCTGAATGTGTGTGTGTGTGTGTATGTATGTATGTATGTATGTATGTCCGGGATTGGCATCTGAACCGTAGCAGCTACAGCCACAAAATTTTGCACAGTCACACGTCTGGACCCCGAGAGCGTCATAGGCTATGTTGTGAGGTGAAATTTTAACCCCGCGCTTTCCAATTCACCAAACAATTTTGCCCCTATCTACATAATGGGGAAAAAGTGAAAGGAAAAGTGTTGGAGGCGTCGCAGCTACAGGCACAAAATTTTGCACAGTCACACGTCTGGACCCTGAGAGCGTCAAAGCTATATTGTGAGGTGAAATTTTAACCCCGCGCTTTCCAAGTCACCAAACAATTTTGCCCCTATCTACATAATGGGGAAAAAATGAAAGGAAAAGTGTTGGAGGCAAATTAACAGCTGCCAGATGTGAACAAGGGGGACTTAAAGAATGACAGCGATGGCACCAAAGAGTATATACTGTACAGTTGCTAAGGTGGGGCCCCAACATGGGATAATCACACCACCACGGGGATATGAACACACACACAAAATGCGCCACACACTACCACGTGCTCGAACACATATACCACCCTCAGTGCACATTTCACCACACATACACCAACCTCGCCACATAAAAGTAGAAACACAAAAGTCGCCGCTCAAAACTCGCCACGCGCAAAACTCTCCACATGCAAAACTCGCCACACGTGCAAAACTCGCCACACGCAAAACTTGCACACGCAGAAAAATTGCCACACGCAGAAAAATTGCCACATGCACAAAAGTTGCAACACATGCAAAAGTTGCCTCACACAAAACTTGCACATACTCAAAAGGCACCACACATAAAACTCGCCACGCGCAAAACTCGCCATGCGCAAAACTTGCTGCACACAACTTGCTACACTAACCTGTCACATGCAACTCGACACACAAAAAGTTGCTACACGCATGTCGCCACACAAAACTCATCTCACAAAAGTCCCTACATGCATGTCGCCACACGCAACTCAACACACACAACTTGACACACGAAACTCGCCCTAAAACACACACAAGTCTGGTATCCTTCAAAAATAAAAATCTGATTAATAAGCAGACAAACTACAAGAGCAACAAATGTACCATATAGGAATCCGGCAGCTGTCAGTCACATGACCAGTCTATTATGTGTATGTGTGAGCTAATATATACTGCCAGGGGGTGGGCTTACTGTTGGCTGGGGATTTATCAGGCTGCCATTTTAGCTTACAAATACTGAGGTAAAAATACTGACCAAATAACGTGTGAACGAGGGCTAATACAGGAGGAGATGGCATACAGCTATATACTATATACAGGAGATGACACACAGGTATATACTATTTACAGGGGAGATGACACACAGGTATATACTATATACAGGAGGAGATGACACACAGATATATACTATATACAGGAGAGATGACACACAGGTATATACTATATAGAGGAGGAGATGACATACAGGTACATACTACATACAGGAGGAGATGACATACAGGTATATACTATATACAGGAGGAGATGACACACAGGTATATACTATATACAGGAGCAGATTACCTACAGGTATATAGTATATACAGGAGGAGATGACACAGGTATATGCTATGTATAGGAGGAGATGACATACAGGTATATACTATATACAGGAGATGACACACAGATATATACTATATATAGGTGAGATGACACACAGGTATATACTATATACAGGAGATTACATACAGGTATATCTAATATATAAAGCTGAATGTGTGTATGTATGTATGTGTGTATGTCCGGGATTGGCATCTGTACCGTCGCAGCTACAGCCACAAAATTTTGCACAGTCACACGTCTGGACCCCGAGAGCGTCATAGGCTATGTTGTGAGGTGAAATTTTAACCCCGCGCGTTCCAATTCACCAAACAATTTTGCTCCTATCTACATAATGGGGAAAAAGTGAAGGGAAAAGTGTTGGAGGAAAATTGACAGCTGCCAGATGTGAACAATGAGGACTTAAAGAATGAGAGCGATGGCGACAAAGAGTATATACCGTACAGTTGCTAAGGTGGGGCCCCGACATGGGATACTCACCACACACGGGGATATGAACACAAACACAAAATGCGCCACACACTACCACGTGCTTGAACACATATACCACCCTCAGCACACATTTCACCACACACACACACCAACCTCGCCACATAAAAGTCGAAACACAAAAGTCACCACTCAAAACTCGCTACATGCAAAACTCGCCATATGCAAAACTAGGCTCACGCAAAACTCGCCACACGTGCAAAACTCACCTCATGGAAAACTCACCTCATGCAAAACTTGCACACACAGAAAAATTGCCACATGTACAAAAGTTGCACCACATGCAAAAGTTGCCTCACACAAAACTTGCACATACTCAAAATGCACCACACATAAAACTCGCCACGCGCAAAACTCGCCATGCACAAATCTTGCTGCACACAACTTGCTACACTAACCTGTCACATGCAACTCAACACACAAAATGTTGCTACACGCATGTCGCCACACAAAACTCATCTCACAAAAGTCGCTACATGCATGTCGCCACACGCAACTCAACACACACAACTTGACACATAAAACTCGCCCTAAAACACACACAAGTCTGGTATTGTCCTTCAAAAATAAAAATCTGATTAATAAGCAAACTACAAGAGCAACAAATGTACCATATAGGAAATACGGCAGCTGTCAGTCACATGACCTGTCTATTATGTGTATGTGTGAGCTAATATATACTGCCAGGGGGGAGGGCTTCCTGTTGGCTGGGGATTTATCAGGCTGCCAATAGCAACCAATCACAGCTCAGCTTCTATTTTGCTACAGTTAATTAACCTGAGCTCTGATTGGTTAATATAGGCAACAAAGACATTCTCAGTATAACAAAGCTAATATATGTTGTGAAATGCTTCTATTTGCTTAGTTTTTGCCTTTTAATAATTACATTTCTATCTATTTGTTTTGTGGTTTTTGTGTGCAGAATAAATTTTTGTTAACACATTCTATTTTGCTAACAGCAGTCATTAACCCGGGCGAAGCCGGGTAGTACAGCTAGTATATATATATACACACACGGTACAGAGCAAAAGTTTGGACACCTCATTTAAAGATTTTTCTGTATTTTCATGACTATGAAAATTGTACATTCACACTGAAGGCATCAAAACTATGAATTAACACACGTGGAATTATATACTTAATAAAAAAGTGTGACAACTGAACGTGTGTCTTATATTCTAGGTTCTTCAAAGTAGCCACCTTTTGCTTTGATGACTGCTTTGCAGACTCTTGGCATTCTCTTGATGAGCTTCAAGAGGTAGTCACTGGAAATGGTTTTCATTTCACAGGAGTGCCCTGTCAGGTTTAATAAGTGGGATTTATTGCCTTATAAATGGGGTTGGGGACCATCAGTTGTGTTGAGCAGAAGTCTGGTGGATACACAGCTGATAGTCCTACTGAATAGACTGTTAGAATTTACACTCACTGGCCACTTTATTAGGTACAGAGAATGGTCCGAAAAAGAAAAAAAATCCAGTGAGCGGCAGTTCTGTGGGCGGAAATGCCTTGTTGATGCCAGAGGTCAGAGGAGAATGGGCAGACTGGTTCGAGCTGATAGAAAGGCAACAGTGACTCAAATCGCCACCCGTTACAACCAAGGTAGGCCTAAGAGCATCTCTGAACGCACAGTGCGTCGAACTTTGAGGCAGATGGGCTACAGCAGCAGAAGACCACACCGGGTACCACTCCTTTCAGCTAAGAACAGGAAACTGAGGCTACAATTTGCACAAGCTCATCGAAATTGGACAGTAGAAGATTGGAAAAACGTTGCTTGGTCTGATGAGTCTCGATTTCTGCTGCGACATTCGGATGGTAGGGTCAGAATTTGGCGTAAACAACATGAAATCTTTGGGATGTGGTGGAACGGGAGATTCGCATCAGGGATGTGCAGTCGACAAATCTGCGGCAACTGTGTGATGCCATCATGTCAATATGGACCAAAATCTCTGAGGAATGCTTCCAGCACCTTGTTGAATCTATGCCACGAAGAATTGAGGCAGTTCTGAAGGCAAAAGGGGGTCCAACCCGTTACTAGCATGGTGTACCTAATAAAGTGGCCAGTGAGTGTATATTATGGCAAGAAAAAAGCAGCTAAGTAAAGAAAAATGAGTGGCCATCATTACTTTAAGAAATGAAGGTCAGTCAGTCCGAAAAATTGGGAAAACTTTGAAATGTCCCCAAGTAGAGTTGAGCGACTTTTACTTTTTTAGGATCGAGTCGGGTTTCGCTATAACCGACTTTGTGAAAAGTCGGGTCGGGTGAAATCGGCCGATTATTGCGAAAAGTCGGGGGCCGACTGAAACACGAAACCCAATGCAAGTCAATGGGGAATCAAAGTCGGCAGTGAGTGAAGGACAGGAAAACACCTACAGTGCCCATTTTAACCCCTTCACCCCCGGAGCTTTTTCCGTTTTTTCGTTTTCGTTTTTCGCTCCCCACCTTCCTAGAGCCATAACTTTTTTATTTTTCCGTCAATATGGCCATGTGAGGGCTTATTTTTTGCGGGACGAGTTGTACTTTTGAACGACATCATTGGTTTTACCTTGTCATGTACTAGAAAACGGGAAAAAAAATTCCAAGTGCGGTGAAATTGCAAAAGAAGTGCAATCCCACACTTGTTTTTTGCTTGGCTTTTTTGCTAGGTTCACTGAATGCTAAAACTGACCTGCCATTATGATTTTCCAGGTCATTACGAGTTCATAGACACCTAACATGACTAGGTTATTTTTTACCTAAGTGGTGAAAAAAAAATCCAAATTTTCCTAAAAAAAAAAAAAAATTGTGCCATTTTCCTATACTCGTAGCATCTCCATATTTCATGATCTGGGGTCGGATGAGGGCTCATTTTTTGCGTGCCGAGACAGCATTTTTAATGATACCATTTCGGTGCAGATATGTTCTTTTGATCGCCCGTTATTGCATTTTAATGCAATATCACGGCGACCAAAAAAACGTAATTCTGGCATTTCAATTTTTTTTCTCGTTACGCCGTTTAGCGATCAGGTTAATGCTTTTTTTTATTGATAGATCGGGCGATTTTGAACGTGGCGATACCAAATATGTGTATATTTGATTTTTTTTTTATTGATTTATTTTGATTGGGGCGAAAGGGGGGTGATTTAAACTTTTATGTTTTTTTTATTTTTTCCACATTTTTTTAAACTTTTTTTTTTTACTTTTGCCATGCTTCAATAGCCTCCATGGGAGGCTAGAAGCAGGCACAACGCGATCGGCTCTGCTATGTAGCAGCGATCATAAGATCGCTGCTACACAGCAGAATTGCAGGTGTGCTGTGAGCGCCGACCACAGGGTGGCGCTCACAGCTGCCGAGGATCAGTAACCATAGAGGTCTCAAGGACCTCTATGGTTACCTTCCTGATGCATCGCCGACCCCCGATCATGTGACGGGGGTCGGCGATGACGTCATTTCCGGCCGCCCGGCCGGATGCGGTAGTTAAATGCCGCTGTCTGCGTTTGACAGCGGCATTTAACTAGTTAATAGGTGCGGGCAGATCGCGATTCTGCCCGCGCCTATTGCGGGCACATGTCAGCTGTTCAAAACAGCTGACATGTCCCGGCTTTGATGCGGGCTCACCGCGGAGCCCTGCATCAAAGCAGGGGAGCCGACATCGGACGGTATAGTACGTCCGATGTCGGTAAGGGGTTAATGCCAAAAACATCAATTCTTGTCACTGAAGCTTGTCAATCTTAATTTACTTTATAATAATAGTTAGGCATTGAAAACTGGGGGTCATTTGGCTAAAGTTGTGGGGGGTAGGGCTGGCTCAAGATTTTCATGGACCCAGGAAACGCGGAATACGTCACGGCGGTGGAGCAGGGAGAGGTAAGTATTTCAACTTTGCAAGTGCTGTGATCCTGAGCAAGCAGGGGGCCGACTCGTTGGAACTGGCACAGGGCCCCTCATAGTACGGCGGTGTGTTTGATGGCGGGTGGCGCCTCCCACTGGCAGAGACACTTTTGCGTACTATGAGGGGCCCTGTGCCAGTGACGTCGCCAACGAGTATGCCCCCCCACCTGATGAAGGAACCTGCACTTTCATCTGCACCTTCCTCTTTGTCCCTGTGTAAGGTGGTATAGTATGCGGGAAGGGGAACCTGACTTTCAGCAGGGTCAGTTTCTGGCTGTGTAGAGTACAAGGGGAATGTAGTGGTCTGGGTCAATGTACCAGCAGACTCATCTAGCAGTGGCTGGGCAATGGGCAGGATGAGAAGGAAACAGAGATATAGGCCCAAATAATAAAGTGGGCTAAATGCAGTTCAAATGTGGTAACAGCACTAAACAGGCGGCATTGCTTTTTTCAGCGGAGGACAACTGTAAGGAGTGGTAGACACAGTTAGTAGGCCCAAATAATAAAGTGGCCTAAATGCAGTTCAAAATTGGTAACAGGACTAAACAGGTGGCATTGCTTTGTTCAGCGGAGGACAACTGTAAGGAGTGGCAGACACATAGTAGGCCCAAACAATAAAGTGGGCAAAATGTCTGCCAACAAATAAATAAACAGGTGGCATAGCTAGGTACAGGGGTGGGCTCCTCTGCTGAGTAGCAGACAGTGGTAGTAGGCGCAAAGTATTAACTGGTCTAAATAGAGGCCAGGGCCCCTGTATATTTTAACTATCATCTATAATTTCTACAAATTTGTATTGGTAGTGCCATTGAAAGATTTAACAGCACAGACTACACAGTGGTGGAGCAGGGAGAGGTAAGTATTGCAAGTGGTAGAGCACTGTTCGAGCTGGGGGGAACACTCTTGTGGGCGGCGGTACTGGCACAGGGCCCCTCATATTACGTCGGGGTGTCTGACGTTGGTTGTGCTCCACCACCGTCAGAGACACTTCATTGTACTATGAGGGACCCTGTGCCAGTGCCGTCGCCCAAGAGTGGACACACCCACCTGTCCAGGCAAACGGCACTCGGGTGCTTGCACCAGGTGGTGACCAGAGCCCTGTGGGGGGAGTCAGCTCATTTATGGAGGTATAAAAATGGCCTATGGTGGACATTCAGAAGCTGCAAATGGAGGAATTGGAGAAGTCAGTAAGAGGAGGCCAAAAGCAAGACATTTTTCAGGCAAGCTACGTGTCAGCAGGGGAAGATGGGGCAAAATAATTTGAAATCCATGATTGGTTCATTTTAACGAAGGTTAGATCATCAACATTTCGGGTAGCCAGACGTGTCCTTTTTTCGGTCAGTATTGAACCAGCAGCACTGAAGACTCTTTCTGATAGCACACTAGCAGCAGGGCAAGCGAGCTCCTGTAATGCATATTCTGCCAATTCAGGCCAGGTGTCTATTTTAGATGGCCAGTAATCAAAGGGGAATGACCTGTGATGGAGAACATCAATAAGGGAGGAAAAGTAGTTCGTAACCATACTGGACAAATGCTGTCTCCTGTCGCTTTGAATCGATGCAGCAGTACCTGTCGTGTCAGCGGTCATTGCGAAATCACTCCACAACCTGGTCATAAAACCCCTCTGTCCAACGCCACTTTGGATTTGTGCACCTCTAACACCTCTGCCATGTTGCCCCCTACGGCTCGTGTGAGAACCATCACCGTCGCTGTGTGCTGGGAATGCTTGAACCAAATGGTCTACAAGAGTTGCTTGTTTGGTAGCCAATATTTGCTCAAGGTTCTCATGTGGCATGATATTTTGTAATTTTCCTTTAGATCGTGGATCCAGGAGGCAGGCCAACCAGTAATCATCATCGGTCATCATTTTGATAATGCGGGGGTCCCTTTTCAGGATACGCAAGGCATACTCAGCCATGTGGGCCAATGTTCCAGGTGTCAATTCACTGCTTGTGCTGGGTTGAGGAGCACTTTCTTGCAAATCAACATCACTTGTGTCCCGCAAAAACCCTGTACCTGACCTTGCAACGCCACCAGTTTCTATTGGCCCCTGAGAAGCATCCTCCTTCCATCCCCATCCTCCTCCTCCTCCTCTTCGTCCGCCACCTCATCCAGGTGAGTTCCCTGAGCAGACAATGGCTGACTCATCAAGGCTTCCCTCCTCCTCGGTTGCAGACGCCTGCTCCTTATTGTGCGTCAAACTTTGCATCAGCAGACGCATTAGTGGGATGCTCATGCTAATGATGGCGTCGTCTGTACTTACCAGCCGTGTGCATTCCTCAAAACACTGAAGGACTTGACGGAGGTCTTGTAGCTCCGACCACTGCACACCAGACAACTCCATGTCTGCCATCCAAGTGCCTGCCCGTGTATGTGTATCCTCCCACAAATTAATTACAGCACGCCTCTATTTGCACAGCCTCTGAACCATGTGCAGTGTTGAGTTCCAACTTGTTGCAACGTCGATTATTAGGCGGTGCTGGGGAAGATTCAGCGATCGCTGATGGTTCTGCATATGGCTGGAGTGTACGGGCGACCGGCGGATGTGAGAACAAAGTTTTCGCACCTTCAGGAGCAGGGCTGGTAACTCCGTATAAGTTTTGAGGAAGCACTGCACCTCCAGGTTCAAGGTGTGAGCCAGGCAAGGTATGTGTTTCAGTTCTGAAAGGGCTATGGCAGCCATAAAATTCCTTCCGTTATCACTGACTACCTTGCCTGCCTCAAGATGTACACTGCCCAGCCATGACTGAGTTTGTTGCTGCAAGTACTCGGCCAGTACTTCCGCGGTGTGTCTGTTGTTGCCCAAACACTTCATTTGTAACACAGCCTGCTGACGCTTACCACTAGCTGTTCGATAATGGGACACCTCGTGTGCAACACTGGCAGCTGCAGATGGAGTTGTCGTGCGACTGCGCTGTGTGGACGAGCTTTCGCTTAAAGAGGAGGAGGAGGAAGGGTGGCGAACGCCTACAGCCAACTGTTTCCTAGACCGTGGGCTAGGCAGAACTGTCCCACTATGGCTGTCCCCTGTGGACCCTGCATTCACCACATTAACCCAGTGCACCGTGATGGACACGTAACATCCCTGGCCATGCCTACTGCTCCATGCATCTGTTGTGAGGTGCACCTTTCCACTGACTGATTGCCTCAGTGCATAGACAATGCGGTCTTTGACATGCTGGTGGAGGGCTGGGATGGCTTTTCTCGCAAAGAAGTGCTGACTGGGTAGGTCATAGCGTGGTACTGCGCAGGCCATTAGGTCTTTGAAAGCTTCGCTTTCAACCAACCGGTAGGGCATCATCTCTAACGAGATTAGTCTAGCAATGTGGGCATTCAAACCCTATGTACGCGGATGAGAGAATGAGTCTTTTACTAACGAGAGTCTCTTGTAGGGTGAGCTGGACTGGAGAGCTGCATATGGTGGAACTAGCAGTGGGTGTGCTGGACATGGCGGATTGAGAGAGGGTTGGTGATGGTATTCTTGATGATGGCCTACATACAGTGTTTCCTACCAAGAACCTTGTGATTCCCTGACTGCTTTGGCCTTGCGACGATACCTCCACATTTGCTGCTGGTGGTGTCCTAACCGGTGGACTTTGTTGTGAAATTGGATTCTGGGCTCCCCCGGTGGCCACTTGTGGAATTGAACTTGTGTGCATCATCCCCTCTGTTCACCTGCTCCTATCAGGATGTGGGAGTCGCTATATAACCTTGCTCCTCTGTCAGTTTCATGCCGGTCAACAATGTAATCAGAAGCCTTCTGTGCTTGTTCCTGCTACTAGACTACCCCCAGCTAAGTTGGACTTTTGTCCTTGTGTGTTTTTGCATTTTGTTCCTGTTCACAGCTGCTGTTTCGTTACTGTGTCTGGAAAGCTCTTGTGATCGGAAATTGCCACTCTGGTGTTATGAGTTAATGCTTGAGTCTTAAAGTAATTTCTGGATGGTGTTTTGATAGGGTTTTCTGCTGACCATGAAAGTGCCCTTTCTGTCTTCCTGCTATCTAGTAAGCGGACCTCGATTTTGCTAAACCTATTTTCATACTACGTTTGTCATTTCATCTAAAATCACCGCCAATATATGTGGGGGCCTCTGTCTGCCTTTTGGGAAAATTTCTCTAGAGGTGAGCCAGGACTGTCTTTTCCTCTGCTAGGATTAGGTAGTTCTCCGGCTGGCGCTGGGCATCTAGGAAAAAAAAAACGTAGGCATGCTACCCGGCCACTTCTAGTTGTGCGGCAGGTTTAGTTCATGGTCAGTATAGTTTCCATCTTCCAAGAGCTAGTTCTCATATATGCTGGGCTATGTTCTCTCGCCATTGAGAATCATGACAGGACTTACAGTGAGGGAAGCAATGTAGCGTTGCTGACTACCTTCATTCTGAGCAGGTGCACCAACGGTACGGGACGTTTGGTAGTTAGTCCAGGCTTGCAAGTGCATGCTGGTTAAATGTCTAAGCATGCACTTTGTATTTAAAGGGACTCTGTCACCTGAATTTGGAGGGAACAATTTTCAGCCATAGAGGCGGGGTTTTCGGGTGTTTGATTCACCCTTTCCTTACCCGCTGGCTGCATGCTGGCTGCAGTATTAGATTGAAGTTCATTCTCTGTCCTCCATAGTACATGCCTGCGCAAGGCAAGATTTAAATTTTGAAGATTCTTCCCTCTGCTAAAGGTCTTTGAGCATTTCTTGCAGATAACTTTGCACTGATCATTCGGATCTTGGTTAAAAAATTGCCACACTACACTCTTCCTACTATGGAATACCTTTTCAGGCATTGCACGCTGTGCTACTTTCACCGGATGGCCACGCTGTCCAAAAAATGTTTTTGTTTTTGACAAACGTTTTTGGCCTGATACAGGCCTGCCAGATGACAGCTGTTGCGATGTAGATGGCTGCTGCGGATCATCCTCCTCCGCTTCTGAGCTACTGGCAGCGGCACCCTCTTCCCCCAATGGCTGCCAATCTGGGTCAACAACTGGGTCATCTATCACCTCCTCTTCAATGTCATGTGCACCTTCCTCTGTGTCACCGTGTAAGGTGCTATAGCGTTCGGGACGGGGCACCATATTCTCATCAGAGTCAGATTCTGGCTCAGTACACTGCGAGGGCAATGTAGTGATCTGAGTCAATGGAACAGCATAATAATCTACCTGTGACTGTGCACCAGTGCACTCCATGTCCGATTCATCTTGTAAAGGGCAGTTAACAATTTCCCTTTCTAACCCAGGCACGGTATGTGTAAAGAGCTCCATGGAGTAACCTGTAGTGTCGCCTGACGCATCCTTCACTTTTGGTTTGGGTGAAGGACACAAGGAAATGTCTTGTTCCTGACCGGGAGCATCCACTGACGACTCGCTGCTTTTATATTTGGAACTTTCTGAAGAGGAGGCGAAAGAGCTAGAGGCTGAGTCAGCAAGGAAAGCCAAAACTTTTTCCTGCTGCTCCGGCTTTAAAAGCTGTTTTCCTACTCCCAGATAAGGGAGCCTTCGAGGCCTTGTGTTGCCAGATGATGACGCTGGCTCAACACCTCCAGCCTTAGGTGCTATTGTTCTTTTCCCACTACTACCAGATGCACCTCCACCACCACCACCATCAGTACCAGCTGGCAACCTATGCCCACGGCCTCTTCCACCAGACTTCCTAATTTTTTGGAAAATCTAACCAAAATAACAACCGTTATATGGTACTGTAAAACAAAGTAGATGATGTATATAAACTTGTTGAGAATTTAAATCTCCCTTTTTTGGGGGGCAGACTGAACCCAAACTCAGGCCCAGTGTATAAAACAACGCAATGTGAGGGGCAGCAAGCGGCTGGCTGATATACGACAAACTAACAGGACTGAAATATATCCACTTTGTGAGAATTTGAATCTCCCTTTTTTGGGGGGAGACTGAACCCAAACTCAGGCCCAGTGTATAAAACAACGCAATGTGAGTGGCAGCAAGTGGCTGGCTGATATACGACAAACTAACAGGACTGAAATATATCCACTTTGTGAGAATTTGAATCTCCCTTTTTTGGGGGGAAGACTGAACCCAAACTCCGGTCCAGTGTATAAAACAACGCAATGTGAGTGGCATCAAGTGGCTGGCTGATATACGACAAACTAACAGGATTGAAATATATCCACTGTGTGAGAATTTGAATCTCCCTTTTTGGGGGGGGTAGACTGAACCTAAACTCAGGTACAGTGTATAAAACAACGCAATGTAAGTGGCAGCAAGTGGCTGGAAGATATATGAAAAAATACAAGGACTGTAGTACAATTCAAGTGGAAATCGCTACAGCCCAAGAAATTTCGGGGTTAATCTTCCCTCCCTAACTATGTCCCTTCATCTGATGAAGCTGCAGCAACCTCTCCCTATGCTAACATTGGCAGAAGTAAGATGGCGGTCGGGGTGCACGCCCCTTTATAGCCCCTGTGACGCTGCAGAAAGCAAGCCAATCACTGTCATGCCCTTCTCTTAGATGGTGGGGACCGAGACCTATGTCATCACGCTGCCCACACTCTGCATCCTCCTTCATTGGCTGAAAAATGGCGCTGAACGCGTCATACAAAACGCGACTTTGCGGTCCTGCCTCCCGTGACGTCACGGCTTGTAAATGGTCGCGTCGCCCATGTGACTGCGACGCGACCAATCACAAGCCGGAACGTAATTTTAAAATGCGCGCGTTTCCTGCCTCCCGTGACGTCACGGCTTGTAAATGGTCGCGTCGCCCATGTGACCGCGACGCGACCAATCACAAGCCGGAACGTAATTTTAAAATGCGCGCGTTCCCTGCCTCCCGTGACGTCACGGCTTGTGATTGGTCGCGTCGCCCATGTGACCGCGACGCGACGAATCACAAGCCGGAACGTAATTTTAAAATGCGCGCGTTCCCTGCCTCCCGTGACGTCACGGCTTGTGATTGGTCGCGTCGCCCATGTGACCGCGACGCGACCAATCACAAGCCGGAACGTAATTTTAAAATGCGCGCGTTTCCTGCCTCCCGTGACGTCACGGCTTGTGATTGGTCGCGTCGCCCATGTGACCGCGACGCGACCAATCACAAGCCGTGACGTCACGGAAGGAAGTAAACGCGCGCATTTTAAGCAAAGAACGCTGCCGGATCCCTCGGTGAGGTCCAGGCTGCGTCGGAGAGGTGAGTATAGCAATATTTTTTATTTTAATTCTTTCTTTTACACATTAATATGGATCCCAGGGCCTAAAGGAGAGTTTCCTCTCCTTCAGACCCTGGGAACCATCAGGGATACCGTCCGATACTTGAGTCCCATTGACTTATATTGGTATCGGGTATCGGTATCGGATTAGATCCGATACTTTGCCGGTATCGGCTGATACTTTCCGATACCGATACTTTCAAGTATCGGACGGTATCGCTCAACACTAGTCAGGAGACCAAAACCTGGGCTGCATGTGTGGAAGGGAAGCCTCAGTCCTTTCCACGCTGATCACTAAAGAAACCAGGACCGGATTACAGTGAAATAAACAGCTTCACAATCAATACTGGGAGACATATGAAATGAAACGGGGAGAAACATATCTGTTTTCTAGTACTTCTCCCCTTGGTACCTCACACACCCCCATCCTCTGTTTGAGCCCGTAGGGTCGGACACGACGAGTCACTAAGCAGTGCGTTCTAGATAACGCATCTGCATTCCCGTGTGCTGCGCCCGCCCTGTGCTCAACGGAAAATTTAAATGGTTGCAATGCTAAGAACCAGCGTGTCACCCTCGCATTGCCCTCTTTTGCCCTGGCCATCCACGTTAGGGGTGAATGGTCCGTCACTAGCCTAAATTGGCGACCTAGCAAATAATAGCGTAAGGTGTATAGGGCCCATTTTACAGCCAGGGCTTCCCGCTCAACCACACTAATTCTTTTCTGCCTTTGTAAGCTTTCTGCTTAGATAGCCCACTGGGTGTTCTTCGCCATTCACTTCCTGTGACAACACTGCACCGAGGCCAACACCCGAGGCGTCCGTTTGGACAATAAACTCCCGTTTAAAGTCAGGGGCAACCAACACTGGTTGGTCACAGAGGACAGTTTTCAAATGTTGAAAAGCCTCCTCTGCTTCTGCGCTCCACTTTACTGTGATCGACTTCGACCCCTTGGTAAGATCTGTGAGAGGGGCCGCGATGGTGGCAAAATGTTTGATGAACCGCCTATAATAACCGACGATCCCTAAAAAAAGCTCCAACTTGTTTTTTGGTGACCGGTTGTGGCCAATTCCGAATAGCGTCCACCTTATTGGTCTGTGGCTTTACGACTCCTCGCCCTATGCTATATCCCAGATAGCGAGCCTCTTCCAATCCCAAGGTACATTTCTTGGGATTGGCAGTCAACCCAGCAGTTTTTACCGAGTCTAAAACAGCTTGTACTTTTGACAAATGTGTGTCCCAGTCATCACTAAAGACAATGATATCGTCCAAGTATGCGGACGCATAGTGGACATGGGGTTTTAGGACAATATCCATTAGACGTTGGAAGGTGGCTGCAGCACCATGCAACCCAAATGGCATATCACGGTCCTGGAACAGTCCCTGAGGCGTTACAAAGGCCGTTTTCTCTTTGGCTGAATCCGTGAGGGGAATCTGCCAATAACCTTTTGTTAAGTCAATAGTGGATATGTACCTGGCCGAACCCAGTCTCTCTATAAGTTCGTCAACTCTCGGCATCGGGTAGGCATCGAATTTCGATACCTCATTTAGTTTCCGAAAATCATTACAAAACCGAATAGTCCCATCGGGCTTGGGCACCAACACAATTGGGCTAGCCCACCCACTCCGGGACTCCTCAATGACTCCCAGCTCTAACATTTTCTCAACTTCTTGGGCAATGGCTTGTCTCCGAGCCTCCGGAATTCGATATGGTTTTAGCCGTACCCGCGCCTGTGGATCAGTAACAATATGATGTTTAATTAAGTGAGTATGGCCAGGAAGTTCTGCGAAAACCTCTGCGTTTTTCTGTATGAATTCCTTGGTCTCTCGTTTTCGACTTTTGGACAGTGTCTCTGCAATACCCACTTCGGGCAGTGTTACCTGGGGGACATTTACCAAAGATGGTGGTGCCCTTCGAGGTCCATCACCAAGGGCAGCTCCTGCCATTAGACTCTCCCTGTCCCGCCAGGCCTTAAGCAAGTTTATGTGGTAGATTTGCTCAGTTTTCCTCTTGTCTGGTTGATGTATCTTATAATTCACTTCACCTACTCTCTCCAACACCTCGTATGGGCCCTGCCACTTCGCAAGAAATTTATTTTCTACAGTAGGTACTAATACTAACACCCTGTCTCCGGGTTGAAAGACTCGTGTTCTAGCCGCTCGGTTGTATACCGTGCTCTGGGCATGTTGTGCATGTTCTAAACATTCCTTGACTATTGGCATGACTGCCTCAATTCTATCTTGCATAAGCATTACGTGTTCAATTACACTACGATAAGGAGTCACCTCTTGTTCCCAAGTCTCTATAGCAATATCTAATAGGGCTCTAGGACTCCGCCCATAAACTAACTCAAAAGGTGAAAAGCCTGTGGAGGATTGGGGTACTTCACGTATAGCGAACAGGAGATACGGTAAGAGAGCATCCCAATCCCTCCCGTCCTTATCTACCACCCTTTTCAACATTCCCTTCAGGGTTTTATTAAATCGCTCCACCAATCCGTAAGTCTGAGGGTGATATACTGAAGTACGCAAGTGGGAGATTTTTAGTAGTTTACATAAGTCTTTAAGTATACGAGACATAAAGGGGGCCCCCTGATCCGTTAGTATTTCCTTCGGAATGCCGGTGCGAGAAAACATTAACAAGCTCCTTTGAAATTGCTTTCGCATTGGCATTCCGCAGGGGTACTGCTTCAGGGTAACGAGTGGCATAATCTAGTACTACCAAAATGTACTGATGACCCCTGGCAGATTTAACTAGTGGACCAACTATATCCATTGCTACCCTCTCGAAGGGCATCTCTATTATTGGTAAGGGCACAAGGGGGCTTCTAAAATGTGACATAGGTGCGGTCAATTGATACGTAGGACAGGACTGACAATACTGGGTCACGTCTCCCGCTAGACCCGGCCAAAAGAAACGTTGTAGAATACGGCGTTTTGTTTTTTCTGCGGCCAGGTGTCCCCCCAAGGGATGTTTATGGGCCAGTTCCAAAACTACCTGGCGGAAGGACTTGGGCACCACTAGTTGTTCTACCACCACACCTCGTACTTTGTCTATGTGATACAGCATATCCTGTTGCACCGCCACATGTGGGAACTCATTTTGAGCCCCTGGGTACAATGGTCTTCCTTCAGAGACCTTTACATTTTCCCATGCCCTTGCCAGAGTAGGATCCTGGTGTTGAGCGGTCCCGAATTTACCACGGGCCACCTCAAGACCTGGCATTTCTATAGGCTCCTCTAGTTCATCTGCGTCGCCTGCATATACAGCCAGAGGAGAGTCTACAGATTCTGGAGTTTCCTCTGAGATGGGCCCCCCTTCATCTTGCTGCAATGGCTCAGGGGTTAGCTCCACGGCATCGTCCTCAACTAGACTGTTCATGCCATTTTTAAGGCTCCACAAGTCCCAAAATAAGGGAAAGTCTCTCCCCAATATTACATCATGTCCCATAGACTTTAGGACTGCCTCTTGGTATCTTTTGGTTCCTACTGGCGTGGCAAGGGTGACCCAGGCAGTGGGGTAGTTTTTTATATCGCCATGGATGCAACTAATGCCCACGGTTAAGTTCGTTAGGGCTCTAGGGTCCACCAGACTGGCATGTACCAGAGTTACTTGACTGCCGGAATCCAAGACGGCATTCACACTATGACCGTCGATCTCAAGGCAAGACACATGTCGTTCATTTCCTGTGAGGACCTCTGCAACACAGACCGACTGTACATATAACGAAAGACGCTTCATAGCGTTACAGTCCATTGGCTCTGTAGTCATTGGGCAGTTAGCTGCTACATGGCCGAGCCCGCGACATCGCCAACACTGTATAGGCCCTTGCCTCCTCGTTGGGGACCCCAGATAAGGTCTGCTGGCTTGCTGTGAGACCGTACCGCCTCCACAGTCCTTTGTAGGTCTGCTACCCTTTATTGCAAGGTTCTCTTCTTTTGAAGATGAAGTAGGTTTCACAGAATTTTCTGGCGATTTATTGGGAGCGCAGCGAGGTGATAGCGTCCCTTGGAGTAAGCTTTCAGAAGCATTGTAGCGTTCGACCATATTCACCAACTGGTCGGCTGTAGATGGGTCACCCTGACCAACCCACCTCTGTATCTTAGCGGGTAAGGACCGCAGGTACTTGTCTAGAACAACCCGTTCCACCATCTCTGCGGATGTCAAAGTCTCTGGTTGCAGCCATTTTTTTACTAGATGGATGAGATCATGCATTTGTGAGCGGGCTGGCTGATGCTCCACAAAAGTCCACAAGTGTACCCTCTGTGCTCGTACATATGTGTTTACTCCCAGCCTCGCCAGGATTTCGCCTTTTAATTTGGTGTAGTCCATAGCATCCACTCCACTTAAATCGTAATAGGCCTTTTGTGGATCTCCGCTCAGAAATGGAGCAACCACTTCAGCCCATCTGTCCACCGGTAAATGCTCACGTTCTGCAATACGTTCAAATACGGTGAGATACGCTTCTACATCATCGTCAGCAGTCATTTTAAGCAAAGTCTTTTGTACGGCTTTCTGTGCACTAGCAACACTTTGTGCACGATCCCTCTCATCTTGGGGCTGCCGAAGCAAAGCCTGCTTTATTGCATTCAATTGCTCTTGCTGAATCTGATTTTGCTGGTCCAGGGCTTGCTGGAAGTAAGTATTAGTCTGCTGTTGTTGAACATTTGCCTGCAGTAACTGTTTCACTAGTTCCTCCATATTACTGGACTCTTGGCTCTTCAAAAGCACAGAAGCTTTCAGCCAGGACATACACAGAGCACTTTCTCTGCAGTCACAGTCCAATAGCCACAATTGCCCGCATTCGAAACACCATTTGTGGGAATATAGCTCAACAGGGATCTTTGCTTTGGCCCAAGCAGGTGGCTATGGAGTCACAACGGACAGTAGCAGGCTAGCGAGTTCCACACAGGTATGCACCAGGCGTATTTATTGTACACATTTGCCGTACAATGTTACACGTGCCAAACATGAAATAAAATATCTATGGCCGTCTGGCCCCTAACTAACAATAAGTTTCTAACTAGAAAAATACCTACACAATAGCAGAGAAGTTCATGCAGCCTTACTGTGTCAGCTTCCCAGACCAACAGATGAGAGACTGAGATCCCAGCAGCTCCTGATTATCAGCTGAAGCAGTCAGGAGACCAAAACCTGGACTGCATGTGTGGAAGGGAAGCCTCAGTCCTTTCCACGCTGATCACTAAAGAAACCAGGACCGGATTACAGTGAAATAAACAGCTTCACAATCAATACTGGGAGACATATGAAATGAAACGGGGAGAAACATATCTGTTTTCTAGTACTTCTCCCCTTGGTACCTCACAATACATAGGTGTGAGAAAATAGCATTATCGCATTGCAAACAGATTACACACGGATGACCATTACACTCCTGTGACTCTCAGCAGGGAGACTCGGACCGATTTTCCATATGTTAAGTGTGACCCTGGCCTTACTCATAGGCTAACTGAGGCATAAGTAACAATCCAACATATATACATTGTCTAAACATAAGGACAATTATAATAGGTTAGAACAAAGTCAACGCCCATAAGTTGGAACCTGTGGCTGTGAGAGAGGAACGCACATAATGGTAATACAATAAAAGCAATGCACGCACTGAAGTGCACATAAGATCCACATTCTAATGGTCAGAACTCAGAAGTAAAAAAAAAAAAAAAAATGTAAACAAAAGCATAAAATGTATGAAAAGGCACAAAAATGTTTCTACCCTATATAAAGACAAAAAAAAAAACCTTACAGACTTGGATGGAAAAAATGGAGGCTACACTATGACAAGAACTGGCACCGGAAAACATTAGGTGGAAGATGTAACATGAAACATATACATTTCAGGAAACGTGGAAAAACCTCAGAAAAAGAAATGAATGCAAAACACAAGATCATTCCCAGATCAAAAGATATAAACAAAGTCACAAACCACAGATGCTTTGGTGACCGTGCAAACAATGTGCACTGCCCATACTTTTATAATGAGAGAGAAAAAAAATCATGGGAAAAACCTAGAAAAATAAATGAATTAAAAAAACTGCAAAAATTGGAAACAAAATCATTATATAAAAAATATCACAAATGATAAATGCATTGATGACCGTAATTGTCCTTATGTTTAGACAATGTATACTAGACTATAAGCTGACCCGAGTATAAGCCGAGGCACCTAATTTTGCCACGGAAAACTGGGTAAGCTTATTGACTCGAGTATAAGCTGGGTACGAATTGTTCCCTCATCCCTATCCTGCTCTGTGTGGTTCCCCCCCGTCCTGTCCTGCTCTGTGTGGCTCCACTGGTCCCCTCATTGTATGCGTGGCTCCCCCTTCCACACCCATCATGCGTGGATCCCCCGTCCTCCCTCATCATATGTGTGGCTCCCCGTCATATGAGTGGCTCCCCCTTCCTCCCCTCATCATATGCGTGGCTCCCCCGTAACATGCGTAGCTCCCCCATCATATGCATGGCTCTCTCGGTCCCCTCGTTGTGTGCGTGGCTCCCCGTCATACTCACCCTCCTTGGTGCATTGCTGCACGTCCCTGCATCTCAGTTGTCCCAGCATGGCACTGGCAGCTCTCCTGTGCTGAGCGGTCACGTGGTACCGCTCATTAAGGTAATGAATATGCCCTCCACACCTATGGGAGTGGAGTCGCGTCCATATTCATTACGTTAATGTGCGGTACCACGTGGCCGCTCAAAACCAGAAGAGCTGCTGCGCCAGGACAACGGAGATGCAGGGACGTTCAGCGACGGACCGAAGAAGGTGAGTATGATGTCACAGCTGCCGGTTCCTGCCGCTGCTCCTCCGCTCCCCTCCCCTGCTGACTTTCTGGGACAATGACTCGTGTATAAGCCGAGGGGGACATTTTAAGCACAAAAAAAGTGCTGAAAATCTCAGCTTATGCACGAGTATATACGGTATGTTGGATTGTTATACTTGTGCCTCAGTTAGCCTATGAAACGAGTCAGGTACGAGAGCTCGCATTTAATGTTTTAACTACATTTGAATAAAGAATCCATTTTTATCCCTGGATGGTTGTACCAGAATCTTTTACCCTTCGCCACGACAGCACCCATTTACTAAACTCATGTGGGGTGCTGTCGTGGACTCATTAAAAGAGCATTACCGGTGAGTAATCCGGCTTTTCTCCATTTTTCGTCTACCTTCTTTTGATCACCAGTGGAAACTGCACCCTCAGGTGGAACTCTGTGCCAAATTTCCAGCTACACATTCTCAGCGTGGTAAGCTCCTTTGTCCCTCTCCCTGCTTCTCACCATGATGGGAGATGTAGTCTCTCATGAGCCGCCATCTATTTGCTCAAACTTAAAATAAAAAAATAAAACATTTTAAAATAATTAAATACATAAGCAAATAAAATACACATTATACTCCCCTAACATCAAATCCCCAATGCCCTTGTCTCCTATAAAAAAAAAAAGTAAAATAAAAAAACATGGCTCCTGTAAACAATTAAAAATAATAACCATATATTCTATCTGACATAGTCTACATAATTAGCTCCACATATGTCCTATGCCAATCACTTGGGCACTCCACAATATCATACACAACTAATCCCACTTTTATTAATGTGAGAAGAAAGAAGCGATCCCATATATAAAATTAATGTTTATTGATGTTAATTTAAAAACTTACAGAATAAAAAAGGAAAATTACCGTAGGGGACACCATAATACCAGGCAATACATAAATTAATCATAAATAGCCACACAACAATACCGGTGGTTAACTATACTGAACTAAGACAGCAGTCTGGTTTACCAATCAATGCCCAATGACATCATAAATCAAAGAAGGTGGTCTATTGGTACACATAATTCCTCATACCTACGCGCGTCGGGGTGAGGGGACGCCATCATCATAAGGTAATATGCTTAATTTCGTTTTGGACTATTGTTGAGTGGATTCAGATACTGTTCTTTGGCGGCCTTATAGGGTGGTCTCTGAGTATCTCGTATTATAGTACTGCCTGTATATTAAGCCATTTGGCTAATACTTAAGTTATACATTGTTTAAGGGCAGCGTAGGTATGAGGAATTATGTGTACCAATAGACCACCTTCTTTGATTTATGATGTCATTGGGCATTGATTGGTAAACCAGACTGCGGTCTTAGTTCAGTATAGTTAACCACCGGTATTGTTGTGTGGCTATTTATGATTAATTTATGTATTGCCTGGTATTATGGTGTCCCCTACGGTAATTTAGCTTTTTTATTCTGTAAGTTTTTAAATTAACATCAATAAACATTAATTTTATATATGGGATCGCTTCTTTCTTCTCACATTAATAAAAGTGGGATTAGTTGTGTATAGTCTACATAATACAGAGTGTCCCACGGCGATATCACTTGTAGAACAGCCACAACCGGCTGCTGCCTACACGCTCACAGGAGCGTCATCCCTCCCACATTGTATATTGCTTAGCTACCGTGAGAGAGGTCACATAAGTTCATCAGCTGATGAGCGCCGGTGATTTCACGGCACCACTGCTGCATGAGAAAGTTCACCGGAGCTCATCACCTTACTCGGTAAGGTGATTTCTGTATAGCAGGGGTGCTCAATAGTGATGAGCGAGTATGCTCGTTGCTCGGGTGGTCTCCAAGTATTTGTTAGTGCTTGACTCGTACTGGTTCTATTCTCCTTTGTGCTGTGATCTCACTTCTCTACAATAAACCTCGCTTCGTGTCCTTTCTAAGAAGCCTGCCGCTTTATCCTACAGGCACGGCTCCATAACAATCTGTCCTTTTCGCTAGGCCACTGTCGGGATCCTACCCCTGACAGGTCCTCTCCCGAACTCTCCCGGGCTGCTTTCTCCCTAACTTCCTGTCCAACCCCCAGTTTTACCATAGCGTGAGGAGTGGCCTACTAGATAGAACCACTCCCCCTGGTGGCCGGAGTGTGAAGTGTAGTGTGTGTGTGATACCTGGTCAGGTGAACTCCTTTAGTGCAATCAGATGTAACATCACTCCCCTTAGTGGCAGAGCGACATTACTGCAACAACCAGGACTCTGGGGCGCTGCAAAAGCAGCGCTGCTCTGTAGGTCATTGGGTCTAATAGATGCTTTGGCACTGCACTTTTTCTCTCCATAGCACTGACTGAGAGCTATGTTTCTGCAAATGAGAAGCGGTAATAAACCACTTCTGTCTTTTCCTCAGGGTTCGTGTGTATGCCTGCAGTAGACTGCAAAGCCCAAAGTTAAAAGAAAAAGCAGGCAAACATGGGGACTAGAGAAAGAAGCCAGAATGAAATACACACTGACACTGCTGACTCCAATTACCTGCATGACTGCTGATTCCAATTATCTGCATGAAGTACAGGAGATGATGAGCTCCCCAAGTCATAGTGACATGCTCAGAATGCGGAGCACTGTATACTGATGACCATAGGAGGATGTGACAGAGGAGGCGTATCCTGAAGCAGGAGGAGCAATGGTGGCAGTGACTGTAATATAGTGAAGAACACTTGGCCCAGAGACTGAGGCAGTGGCACAAAGGCCCAAATCCTGGACTGTCCTACGATATCCGGGATAGTTTGGACCTATGATTTTACTGGAGCACTCTAAAGGTCCCCTTAGAAATAAAACGAACGTCTTCCAAACTCACCAGTATGGAGAAGTTCAGCCCATAGGCCAATGTTTATGGGGGCGCCCGATTTTCCCCTTAAATATAATATCGGGGTAGATAGGAATATGTCATGTCTGATTTCAGAATCCTGATTCTTTAGTTCTCATGGAGAGAAGCCGCTGCCAGGATAAGTCTGACACCGACTGTCTCGAGCCCTCCTGTGTATGGGAGAGTTGGATGAGATAGCTGGCGGCTGAACAATCAACCAAAACATTTATTACAATAATCATGAAGCACCAATATTTCCAATGATGGTGAGCAGGTGGTCCCAACTCTCCCAAGGCACCCTACGGATGCCCTTTTTGGACCACTCCAAAATACAATTACCACAAGAAAACGGAGCAAAAAAGTCCACTTCAACATAATTATATAAAAATATTCAAAAATGTTTATTAAAGTCACCTTAATACATCAATATATAAATCATAAATGTATAAAGTACAAAAATGTGCATGCGGTCAGCACAGACATAAGGCAGGAGGCATTACAAGGAGACAGCGTCGGACTGGGGTGTCTGGGGCCCACCAGAGGAATGGACTCTAGGGGCCCACCCTACAGCTATATGCAAATATCTGTCATTATAGTGGAGCATCGGCTGTAAAACACCGGCGGCTGCCGCACATCTACCGTGTGCCCCAATAACTGGGATGTATAATTACGGTAGTTTACATTAATGTGGTTCTTGGTAAAACAAGTTATCACTGATCCATGGGCTCCACAGGATTGGTGATCGCTTAGATCCGACCATTAGAAACTGGGGAAGTTTTATCCCTGACAGGACACTTTTATCACTATTTTAAAATGCAGCGGCAGGTGGGATTTCTGACCGCAGCTCCATTCATTCTCTTTGGGGCTTCCAGAAAAAAACAAGTGCAGCCACTGAGGGAATGAATGGATCAGTGATCTAGTCGGACATGCCACTCCAGTCTAATGGGGATAAAAAGTTCCACATTTTGCTGAGTGGGTCCAAGCAGTCAGACCCCCACCAATCAATATGTTATCACTTATCCTGTGGAGAGGTGATTACTTTTTTCCACAGGAAACCCCTGTAAGTGCATCTCCGCCGCTGTGTACAAAGCATTAAAACTCTAATGGAAATAAAGAATCTTCTCCTAATTAATATCAGAGAGAACAAATGACCGCCATACACAACACAATCCACTATACCAAGACCAATATTACCACATACAGGAAGAAATACCACCACACCATGACCAGACCACATAGTGACCGAATAATACTACATACAAGGGACAAATACCACCGCACCATGTCAAGACCACATATTACCACCACTTGGCGACCAAATAGCACATACAAGGGACAAATACCACAACACCATTTCCAGACCACATATTACCACCACATAGTGACTGAATACTACAATACTGATCAGAAATAAAAAAAAAAAACAAAAAAAAAAACAATACTATCACCATAAGGCTGCTGTCACACTAGCAGTATTTGGTCAGTATTTTACATCCGTATTTGTAAGCCAAAACCAGGAGTGGAACAATTTGAGGAAAAGTATAATAGAAACATGTGCACCACTTCTGCATTTATCACCCACTCCTGGTTTTGGCTTACAAATACTGATGTAAAATACTGACCAAATACTGAATGTGTGACGGCAGCCTAAGTGACATTATACACAGGAGATCTGTACTTAGTATGCAGTGTCTGTGTAGAGGTAATACAGAGATCACTGGTGGTATTATACACAGGAGCTCTGTATATAATGTATAGGTAATACAGTGATCACTGGTGACATTATACACAGGAGCTCTGTATATAGTATACAGTGTATAGTGTCAGTGTATAGGTAACACTGACTCACCAGTGACGTCTCTAGGTGAAGTCCTTCATCTTTCATCCAGCACAGACCGCCATCATTTCTTCCAGCCAGGACTCATTTCTGCAGGAAATAACACAGTTATCTCGAGCTCCGCTTGCAGAACACATTACTTAATTTTTCACAACTTCTACATTACACCACATGAAGAAAAAAAGGCGACATAGTGTCACTCTACACAGTAACAGGACCGCCCCCCCAATTAAAACAGTATACTCAAAAAATAAAATAAATACATCACTGCAGTAATAATATCCCTTAACCCCTTCCCGACCCATGACGCCATGTAGGCATCATGAAAACCCGTGCCAATCCGACCCATGACGCCTATGTGGCGTCATGGAATGATCGCGTCCCTGCAGATCGGGTGAAAGGGTTAACTCCTATTTTACCCAATCTACAGAGACAGGGGGAGTGGTGCTTCAGCCCAGGGGGGGTGGCTTCACCCCCCCGTGGCTACGATCGCTCTGATTGGCTGTTGAAAGTGAAACTGGCAATCGGAGCGATTTGTAATATTTCACCTAAAAAAACTGGTGAAATATTACAATCCAGCCATGGCCGATGCTGCAATATCATTGGCCATGGCTGGAAAACCTGATCTGCCCCCCCACACCCACCGATCACCCCCCCAGTCCTCCGTTATGGGGTCCGGTCCCCTCCGTCCGCCTGCCCGCTCCCCCGTCCTCCTGTCCGCTCCCTCCTTGCTCAGATCCACCCCCCCTGTGCTCCGATCCCCCCCCCCTGTGCTCCGATCCACCCCCCACCACCCCTTCATACTTACCGATCCTCCCGGTGTCCGTACGTCTCCTCGCTGGGCGCCGCCTGTCATGGTTCTCAATGGCAAGAGAACGTAGTAAAGCATACAAAAGGACTAGCTCTTGGAAGATGGGAACTCGAGCTGACCGTGAGCTAAACCTACCGCACAACTAACAGTGGCCGGGTAGCGTGCCTACGTTTTATCCCTAGACGCCCAGCGCCAGCCGGAGAACTGACTGACCCTAACAGAGGAAAATACAGACCTGGCTTACCTCTAGAGAAATTTTCCCCAAAAGGCAGACAGTAGCCCCCACATATATTGGCGGTGATTTTAGAGGAAATTGACATGCGAAGTATGAAGATAGGTTTAGCAAATTGAGGTCCGCTTACTAGATAGTAGGAAGACAAAAAAGGGAACTTCACGGTCAGCTGAAAACCCTTTCAAAATACCATCCTGAAATTACTTTAAGACTCTAATATCAACTCATGACACCAGAGTGGCAATTTCAGCTCACAAGAGCTTCCAGCCTCAGGAATATTCAATCACAGAGAACTGGAACAAAAATGCAAAACAAACTTAGGACTACAAGTCCAACTTAGCTGATAGTAGTCTAGGAGCAGGAACATGCAACAGAAAGGCTTCTGGTAACATTGTTGGCCGGCATAGAAATGAGTGAGGAGCAAGGCTAAATAGAAAACTCCCACATCCTGATGGAAACAGGTGAACAGAGGAGATGAAGCACACAAGTGCAGTACCACCAGAAACCACCGGGGGAGCCCAGAAACCAAATTCACAACAGTACCCCCCCCTCAAGGAGGGGGCACCGATCCCTCACCAGAACCACCAGGGCGATCAGGATGAGCCCTATGAAAGGCACGGACCAAATCGGAGGCATGAACATCAGAGGCTGTCACCCAAGAGTTATCCTCCTGACCGTAACCCTTCCACTTGACCAGATACTGAAGTCTCCGTCTGGAAACACGGGAGTCCAAGATCTTCTCGACAACGTACTCCAACTCACCCTCAACCAACACCGGAGCAGGAGGCTCAACGGAAGGCACAACCGGTACCTCATACCTGCGCAACAATGACCGATGGAAGACATTATGAATAGAAAAAGATGCAGGAAGGTCCAAACGAAAGGACACAGGGTTAAGAATCTCCAATATCTTGTACGGGCCGATGAACCGAGGCTTAAACTTAGGAGAAGAAACCTTCATAGGGACAAAACGAGAAGATAACCACACCAAGTCCCCAACACAAAGACGAGGACCAACACGACGACGGCGGTTGGCAAAATGCTGAGTCTTCTCCTGGGACAACTTCAAATTGTCCACCACATGCCCCCAAATCTGATGCAACCTCTCCACCACAGCATCCACTCCAGGACAATCCGAAGACTCCACCTGACCGGAAGAGAAACGAGGATGAAACCCCGAATTACAAAAGAAAGGAGAAACCAAGGTGGCAGAACTAGCCCGATTATTGAGGGCAAACTCCGCCAAGGGCAAAAAGGCAACCCAATCATCCTGATCCGCAGACACAAAACACCTCAAATAAGTCTCCAAGGTCTGATTAGTTCGCTCGGTCTGGCCATTAGTCTGAGGGTGGAAAGCAGACGAAAAAGACAAATCAATGCCCATCCTAGCACAGAACGCTCGCCAAAATCTAGACACGAATTGGGTTCCCCTGTCAGAAACGATATTCTCCGGAATACCATGCAAGCGCACCACATTTTGAAAAAAACAGAGGAACCAGCTCGGATGAGGAAGGCAATTTAGGCAAGGGAACCAAATGGACCATCTTAGAGAAACGGTCACACACCACCCAGATGACGGACATCTTCTGAGAAACAGGGAGATCAGAAATAAAATCCATGGAGATGTGAGTCCAAGGCCTCTTCGGAATAGGCAAGGATAACAACAATCCACTAGCCCGAGAACAACAAGGCTTGGCCCAAGCACAAACATCACAAGACTGCACAAAACCTCGCACATCTCGCGACAGGGAAGGCCACCAGAAGGACCTAGCCACCAAATCCCTGGTACCAAAGATTCCAGGATGACCTGCTAACGCAGAAGAATGGACCTCCGAGATGACTCTACTGGTCCAATCATCAGGAACAAACAATCTACCAGGCGGGCAACGATCAGGTCTATCCGCCTGAAACTCCTGCAAGGCCCGTCGCAAGTCTGCGGAAACAGCAGATAATATCACTCCATCCTTAAGGATACCTGTAGGTTCAGAATTACCAGGGGAATCAGGCTCAAAACTCCTAGAAAGGGCATCCGCCTTCACATTTTTAGAACCCGGTAGGTAAGAAACCACAAAATTAAACCGAGAGAAAAATAACGACCAGCGCGCCTGTCTAGGATTCAGGCGCCTGGCGGACTCAAGATAAATCAAATTCTTGTGGTCGGTCAATACCACCACCTGATGTCTAGCCCCCTCAAGCCAATGACGCCACTCCTCAAAAGCCCACTTCATAGCCAAGAGCTCCCGATTACCAATATCATAATTTCGCTCAGCGGGCGAAAACTTACGAGAAAAGAACGCACAAGGTCTCATCACGGAGCAGTCGGAACTTTTCTGCGACAAAACCGCCCCAGCTCCGATTTCTGAAGCGTCGACCTCAACCTGAAAAGGAAGAGTAACATCAGGCTGACGCAATACAGGGGCGGAAGAAAAGCGGCGCTTAAGCTCCCGAAAGGCCTCCACAGCAGCAGAGGACCACTCAGCAACATCAGCACCCTTCTTAGTCAAATCAGTCAACGGTTTAGCGACATCAGAAAAACCAGTTATAAATCGACGATAAAAATTAGCAAAGCCCAAAAACTTCTGAAGGCTCTTAAGAGAAGAGGGTTGCGTCCAATCACAAATAGCCTGAACCTTGACAGGGTCCATCTCAATGGAAGAGGGGGAAAAAATGTACCCCAAAAACGAAATCTTTTGAACCCCAAAAACGCACTTAGAACCCTTTACACACAAGGAATTAGAGCGCAAAACCTGAAAAACCCTCCTGACCTGTTGGACATGAGAGTCCCAGTCATCCGAAAAAATCAAAATATCATCCAGATACACAATCAAAAATTTATCCAAATATTCATGGAAAATGTCATGCATAAAGGACTGAAAGACTGAAGGGGCATTTGAAAGACCAAAAGGCATTACTAAATACTCAAAATGGCCCTCAGGCGTATTAAATGCGGTTTTCCACTCATCCCCCTGCTTAATTCGCACTAAATTATACGCCCCACGAAGATCAATCTTAGAGAACCACTTGGCCCCCTTTATTCGAGCAAACAAATCAGTAAGCAGTGGCAAAGGATACTGATATTTAACCGTGATTTTATTCAAAAGCCGATAATCAATACACGGCCTCAAAGAGCCATCTTTTTTAGATACAAAGAAAAAACCGGCTCCTAAGGGAGATGACGAAGGACGAATATGTCTCTTTTCCAAGGACTCCTTAATATATTCCCGCATAGCAGCATGTTCAGGCACAGATAGATTAAATAAATGACCCTTTGGAAACTTACTGCCCGGAATCAGATCTATAGTACAATCGCACTCTCTGTGCGGAGGTAGTGAACCAATTTTAGGCTCCTCAAAAACGTCACGATAATCAGATAAAAATTCCGGAATCTCAGAGGGAATAGATGACGAAATAGAAACCAAAGGTACGTCCCCATGAGTCCCCTGACATCCCCAGCTTAACACAGACATTGCTTTCCAGTCGAGGACTGGGTTATGAGATTGCAGCCATGGCAATCCAAGCACCAACACATCATGTAGATTATACAACACAAGGAAGCGAATAATCTCCTGGTGATCCGGATTAATACGCATAGTTACTTGTGTCCAGTATTGTGGTTTGTTACTAGCCAATGGCGTGGAGTCAATACCCTTCAGAGGTATAGGAACTTCCAGAGGCTCTAAATCAAACCCACAGCGTTTGGCAAAGGACCAATCCATAAGACTCAAAGCGGCGCCAGAGTCGACATAGGCGTCCGCGGTAATAGACGATAAAGAGCAAATCAGGGTCACAGATAGGATAAACTTAGACTGTAAAGTGCCAATTGAAACAGACTTATCAACCTTCTTAGTACGTTTAGAGCATGCTGATATAACATGAGTTGAATCACCACAATAGAAGCATAACCCATTTTTTCGCCTAAAATTCTGTCGTTCGCTTCTGGACAGAATTCTATCACATTGCATAATCTCTGGCGCCTTCTCAGTAGACACCGCCAAATGGTGCACAGGTTTGCGCTCCCGCAAACGCCGATCAATCTGAATAGCCATTGTCATGGACTCATTCAGACCTGTAGGCACAGGGAACCCCACCATAACATCCTTAATGGCATCAGAGAGACCCTCTCTGAAATTCGCCGCCAGGGCGCACTCATTCCACTGAGTAAGCACAGACCACCTACGAAATTTTTGCCAGTATATTTCAGCCTCATCTTGCCCTTGAGACAGGGCCATTAAGGCTTTTTCAGCCTGAATCTCTAAATGAGGTTCCTCATAAAGCAACCCCAAAGCCAGGAAAAACGCATCCACATTGAGCAACGCAGGATCCCCTGGTGCCAAAGCAAATGCCCAATCCTGAGGGTCGCCCCGGAGCAAGGAAATTACAATCCTGACCTGCTGTGCAGGATCTCCAGCGGAGCGAGATCTCAGAGACAAAAATAATTTACAATTATGTTTGAAATTCTGGAAGCGAGATCTATCCCCGGAGAAAAATTCAGGTAAAGGAATTCTAGGTTCAGATATAGGAGCATGAATAACAAAATCCTGTAAACTTTGAACCTTCACAGCGAGATTATCCAAACCTGTAGCTAAACTCTGATGATCCATATTAATCAGGTGAAATCAGAACCATTCAAGGATTAGAAGGAGAGAGAGACGAAGGCTGCAGTAAGCAGAGATGCTAGTGAATCAACTAATGAGCAAACTCAGGAAAAAAAAAAAAAAAAAATTCTCTGCAGACTTCTTTTCTCTCCTTTCTTCTGCCAATTATTTTAACCCTTGGCCGGCCAAACTGTCATGGTTCTCAATGGCAAGAGAACGTAGTAAAGCATACAAAAGGACTAGCTCTTGGAAGATGGGAACTCGAGCTGACCGTGAGCTAAACCTACCGCACAACTAACAGTGGCCGGGTAGCGTGCCTACGTTTTATCCCTAGACGCCCAGTGCCAGCCGGAGAACTGACTGACCCTAACAGAGGAAAATACAGACCTGGCTTACCTCTAGAGAAATTTTCCCCAAAAGGCAGACAGTAGCCCCCACATATATTGGCGGTGATTTTAGAGGAAATTGACATACGAAGTATGAAGATAGGTTTAGCAAATTGAGGTCCGCTTACTAGATAGTAGGAAGACAGAAAAGGGAACTTCACGGTCAGCTGAAAACCCTTTCAAAATACCATCCTGAAATTACTTTAAGACTCTAATATCAACTCATGACACCAGAGTGGCAATTTCAGCTCACAAGAGCTTCCAGCCTCAGGAATATTCAATCACAGAGAACTGGAACAAAAATGCAAAACAAACTTAGGACTACAAGTCCAACTTAGCTGATAGTAGTCTAGGAGCAGGAACATGCAACAGAAAGGCTTCTGGTAACATTGTTGGCCGGCATAGAAATGAGTGAGGAGCAAGGCTAAATAGAAAACTCCCACATCCTGATGGAAACAGGTGAACAGAGGAGATGAAGCACACAAGTGCAGTACCACCAGAAACCACCGGGGGAGCCCAGAAACCTAATTCACAACAGCCGCCATCTTCCAAAATGGCGGGCGCATGCTCAGTGCGCCCGCCGAATCTGCCAGCCGGCAGATTCGTTCCATGTACATTTTGATCACTGTGATAAAACCTCACAGTGATCAAAATAAAAAAAAATAGTAAATGACCCCCCCCTTTATCACCCCCATAGGTAGGGACAATAATAAAAAAAAGAAAATATATATTTTTTTCTTTTTCCACTAGGGTTAGGGTTAGAACTAGGGTTAGAACTAAGGTTAGAACTAGGGTTAGAACTAGGGTTAGGGTTAGGGGTAGGGTTAGGGGTAGGGTTAGGGTTAGGGCATGTGCACACAGTGCAGATTTGGCTGCGGATCCGCAGCGGATTGGCCGCGGATCCGCAGCGGATTGGCCGCGGATCCGCAGCGGATTCGTAGCAGTTTTCCATCAGGTTTACAGTACCATGTACACCTATGGAAAACCAAATCCGCTGTGCCCATGGTGCGGAAAATTCCGTGCGGAAACGCTGCGTTGTATTTTCCGCAGCATGTCAATTCTTTGTGTGGTTTCCACAGCGTTTTACACCAGTTCCTCAATAGGAATCCGCAGGTGAAATTCGCACAAAAAAACACTGGAAATCCGCTGTAAATCTGCAGGTAAAACGCAGTGCCTTTTACCTGCAGATTTTTCAAAAATCGTGCGGAAAAATCTCACACGAATCCGCAACGTGGGCACATAGCCTTAGGGTTGGAATTAGAGTTAGGGTTGGAATTAGGGCTAGGGTTGGAAATAGGGTTAAGATTAGGCTTGTGGTTAGGGTTACGGATAGGGTTAGGAGTGTGTTGGGGTTACAGTTGTGGTTAGGGTTGGGATTAGGGTTAGGGATGGGATTAGGGTTAGCGGTGTGTTGGGGTTAGTGTTGAAGTTAGAATTGAGGGGTTTCCACTGTTTGGGCACATCAGGGGTCTCCAAACGCAACATGGCACCGCCATTGATTCCAGCCAATCTTGCTTTCAAAAAGTCAAATGGTGCTCCCTCCCTTCCAAGCCCCAACGTGCGCCCAAACAATGGCTTACCCCCACATATGGGGTACCAGCGTACTCAGGACAAACTGGGCAACAACTGTTGGGGTCCAATTTCTCCTATTACCCTTGCAAAAATAAAGAATTACTTGCTAAAACATAATTTTTGAGGAAAGAACAATTATTTTTTAATTTCACGGCTCTGCGTTATAAACTTCTGAGAAGCACTTGGGGGTTCAAAGTGCTCACCCTCACCACACATCTAGATAAGTTCTTTGGGGGGGTATAGTTTCCAAAATGGGGTCACTTGTGGGGTGTTTCTACTGTTTAGGCACATCAGGGGATCTGCAAATGCAATGTGACGCCCGCAGACCATTCCATCAAAGTCTGCATTTCAAATGTCACTACTTCCCTTCCGAGCCCTGACGTGCGCCCAAACAGTGGTTTACCCCCACATGTGGGGTACCAGCGTACTCACAACAAACTGGGCAACAAATATTGGGGTCCAATTTCTCCTGATACCCTTGAGAAAATAAAAAATTGCTTGCTAAAACATCTTTTTTGAGGACAGAAAAATGATTTTTTATTTTCACGGCTCTGCGTTGTAAACTTCTGTGAAGCACTTGGGGGTTGAACGTGCTCACCACACATCTAGATAAGTTCCTTGGGGGGTCTAGTTTCCAAAGTGGGGTCACTTGTGGGGAGTTCCTACTGTTTAGGCACATCACAGGCTCTGCAAACGCAATGTGACGCCCGCAGAGCATTCCATCAAAGTCTGCATTTCAAAACGTCACTACTTCCCTTCCAAACCCCGACGTGTGCCAAAACAGTGGTTTACCCCCACATATGGGGTATCAGCGTACTCAGGAGAAACTGGACAACAACTATTGCGGTCCAATTTCTCTTGTTACCCTTGGGAAAATAAAAAATTGTGGGCTAAAAAATCATTTTTGAGAAAAGAAAAATTATTTTTTTATTTTCATGGCTCTGCGTTATAAACTTCTGTGAAGCACTTGGGGGTTCAAAGTGCTCACTATGAATCTAGATTAGTTCCTTGGGAGGTCTAATTTCCAAAATGGGGTCACTTGTGTGGGAGCTCCAATGTTTAGGCACACAGGGGGCTCTCCAAACGCGACATGGTGTCCGCTAATGATTGAAGCTAATTTTCCATTCAAAAAGCCAAATGGCATGCCTTCCCTTCCGAGCCCTGCCATGCGCCCAAACAGTGGTTTACCCCCACATATGGGGTATCATCGTACTCAGGACAAACTGGACAACGACATTTGGTGTCCAATTTCTCCTATTACCCTTGGGAAAATAAAAAAATTGTTGCGAAAAGATCATTTTTGAGGAAAGAAAAATAATTTTTTATTTTCATGGCTCTGCATTATAAACTTCTGTGAAGCACTTGGGGGTTCAAAGTGCTCACTATGCATCTAGATAAGTTCCTTGGGTGTCTAGTTTCCAAAATGGGGTCACTTGTAGGGGAGCTCCAATGTTTAGGCACACAGGGGCTCTCCAAACGCTAACGATTGGAGCTAATTTTCCATTCAAAAAGTCAAATGGCGCGCCTTCCCTTCCGAGCCTTGCCTTGCACCCAAACAGTGGTTTACCCCCACATATGAGGTATCGGCGTACTCAGGAGAAATTGCCCAACAAATTTTAGGATCCATTTTATCCTGTTGCCCATGTGAAAATGAAAAAATTGAGGCTAAAATACATTTTGTGTGAAAAAAAAGTACTTTTTCATTTTTACGGATCAATTTGTGAAGCACCTGAGGGTTTAAAGTGCTCACTATGCTGCTAGATAAGTTCCTTGGGGGGTCTAGTTTCCAAAATGGGGTCACATGTGGGGGAGCTCCAATGTTTAGGCACACGGGGGCTCTCCAAAGGCGACATGGTGTCCGCTAAAGATTGGAGCCAATTTTTCATTCAAAAAGTCAAATGGCGCTCCTTCCCTTCCGAGCCCTGCCGTGCGCCCAAACAGTGCTTTACCCCCACATATGAGGTATCAGCGTACTCAGGACAAATTGGACAACAAAGTTCTTGGTCCAGTTTCTCCTTTTACCCTTGGGAAAATAAAAAAATTGTTGCAAAAAGATCATTTTTGTGACTAAAAAGTTAAATGTTAATCTATTCCTTCCATGTTGCTTCTGCTGCTGTGAAACACCTGAAGGGTTAATAAACTTCTTGAATGTGGTTTTGAGCACCTTGAGGGGTGCAGTTTTTAGAATGGTGTCACTTGGGTATTTTCAGCCATATAGAACCCTCAAACTGACTTCAAATGTGAGGTGGTCCCTAAAAAAAATGGTTTTGTAAATTTTGTTGTAAAAATGAAAAATCACTGGTCAAATTTTAACCCTTATAACTTCCTAGCAAAAAAAAAATTTGTTTCCAAAATTATGCTGATGTAAAGCAGACATGTGGGAAATGTTATTTATTAAGTATTTTGTGTCACATAACTCTCTGGTAGTGTTGAGCATTCCGATGCTGCAAGTATCGGGTATCGGCCGATACTTGCTGTATCGGAATTTCCGATACCGAGATCCGATATTTTTGTGATATCGGGTATCGGTATCGAAACAACATTAATGTAAAAATGTGTAAAAGAAAGAATTAAAATAAAAAATATCGCTATACTCACCTGTCCGACGCAGCCTAGACTTCAGCGAAGGAACCGGCAGCGTTGTTTGTTTAAAATTTGCGCTTTTACTTGGTTACGTGAATTCCCGGCTTGTGATTGGTCAGGGCGGCCATGTTGCCGGGACGCGGACCAATCACAGCAAGCCGTGACGAAATTACGTCACGGCTTGCTGTGATTGGTCCGCGTCCCGGCAACATGGCCGCCATTAACCAATCACAAGCCGTGACGTCACGGGAGGCTGGACTTGCGCACTTTTTAAAAAGCGCGCGTGTCCAGCCTCCAGTGACGTCCCGGCTTATGATTGGTCACGGCGCCATGTTGCCGGGACGCGGACCAATCACAGTAAGCCGTGACGAAATTACGTCACGGCTTGCTGTGATTGGTCCGCGTCCCGGCAACATGGACGCCATTAACCAATCACAAGCCGTGACGTCACGGGAGGCTGGACTTGCGCACTTTTTAAAAAGCGCGCGTGTCCAGCCTCCAGTGACGTCCCGGCTTATGATTGGTCACGGCGCCATGTTGCCGGGACGCGGACCAATCACAGTAAGCCGTGATGAAATTACGTCACGGCTTGCTGTGATTGGTCCGCGTCCCGGCAACATGGACGCCATTAACCAATCACAAGCCGTGACGTCACGGGAGGCTGGACTTGCGCACTTTTTAAAAAGCGCGCGTGTCCAGCCTCCAGTGACGTCCCGGCTTATGATTGGTCACGGCGCCATGTTGCCGGGACGCGGACCAATCACAGTAAGCCGTGACGAAATTACGTCACGGCTTGCTGTGATTGGTCCGCGTCCCGGCAACATGGACGCCATTAACCAATCACAAGCCGTGACGTCACGGGAGGCTGGACACGCGCGCTTTTTAAAAAGTGCGCAAGTCCAGCCTCCCGTGACGTCACGGCTTGTGATTGGTTAATGGCGGCCATGTTACCGGGACGCGGACCAATCACAGCAAGCCGTGACGTAATTTCGTCACGGCTTGCTGTGATTGGTCCGCGTCCCGGCAACATGGCCGTTCTGACCAATCACAAGCCGGGAATTCACGTAACCAAGTAAAAGCGCGAATTTTAAACAAACAACGCTGCCGGTTCCCTCGCTGAGGTCACGGCTGCGTCGGACAGGTGAGTATAGCGATATTTTTTATTTTAAATTCTTTCTTTTACACATTTATATGGTTCCCAGGGCCTGAAGGAGAGTTTCCTCTCCTTCAGACCCTGGGAACCATCAGGGATACCGTCCGATACATGAGTCCCATTGACTTGTATTGGTATCGGGTATCGGTATCGGATTGGATCCGATACTTTGCCGGTATCGGCCGATACTTTCCGATACCGATACTTTCAAGTATCGGACGGTATCGCTCAACACTACTCTCTGGTTTAACAGAATAAAAATTCAAAATGTGAAAATTGCAAAATTTTCAAAATTTTCGCCAAATTTCCGTTTTTTTCACAAATAAACTCAGAAATTATCGACCTAAATTTACCACTAACATGAAGCCCAATATGTCACGAAAAAACAATCTCAGAATCGCTAGGATCCGTTGAAGCGTTCCTGAGTTATTAACTCATAAAGGGACACTGGTCAGAATTGCAAAAAACGGCAAGGTCATTAAGGCCAAAATAGGCTGGGTCATGAAGGGGTTAATTAGCCCCTATGGTAATAATATTCCCCACCCTGGCCCCGTTTATCTCATTCCTGGCTCCAGCCATATGTTCTCGCATCCTGCCCTCATGAGTATCCATTCTACCCCATATGATCTCCCCATCCTGCCCCATCTGTCTCCATCGTATCCATCCTGCCCCATGATCCAATCCTGCCCCATGTCTTTCATTCTGCCCCGTGTCTCCAATCATGCCCTGTATCTACATTCTGCCCATGCCTCCAGTCCTGCCCCCAGTGTGTCTGGCATTCTGCCCCCAGTGTGTCTGGCATTCTGCCCCCAGTGTGTCCGGCATTCTGCCCCCAGTGTGTCCGGCATTCTGCCCCCAGTGTGTCCGGCATTCTGCCCCCAGTGTGTCCGGCATTCTGCCCCCAGTGTGTCCGGCATTCTGCCCCCAGTGTGTCCGGCATTCTGCCCTAGTGTGTCTCCAGCATTCTGCCCCAGTGTGTGTCCAGCATTCTGCCCCCAGTGTGTCTCCAGCATTCTGCCCCAGTGTGTGTCCAGCATTCTGCCCCCAGTGTGTGTCCAGCATTCTGCCCCCAGTGTGTCTCCAGCATTCTGCCCCAGTGTGTGTCCAGCATTCTGCCCCAGTGTGTGTCCAGCATTCTGCCCCAGTGTGTCTCCAGCATTCTGCCACAGTGTGTCTCCAGCATTCTGCCCCCCCAGCGTCCCCCTCTGCTCCAGGAGCCCCCACTGCTCCAGGGCCCCCCCCGGCCGCCTGGAGCAGTGGGGGCCCCTGGAGCAGTGGGGGCCCTGCCAGCAGGTGTCAGTGCCTGGGCCCACCAGAGGATCCTCCGGGTCTCCGGTGGGCCAGTCTGAGCCTGGACCCAGACCAACATGACAACTTCTTCCAGCCAGGACTCGTCTGCAGAGAATACAACAAAGACATTTGACTTCTCACATTTCCAGAATGGCATCATCTATTCTCAACCGGCACAAATGCCTCATCCTACGGATACCCAAATACTGAGCCACTGCTGCCGTATGTGTCCCTATTACTACACCTGCTGTTTGGCACAATAACAGCGCTCCTCTTAGTGCCCCACATAATACTGCAAACCCCTGTGCCCCTTAAATAGTAATAATGCCTCCTTTCTGCCCTCTATGAAAAAATATTAATGCTCTGTGCAAAGGCCTTAAAAAAAACAGTGTTCAAATTTTGCCCCTTTGATGGCCACAATACTCGTGCTTGCGTAACAATAATGCTTAACATTTGATAATATCCCCAGAGTCTCGCAATGTACAGCTCCTCTATATACAGTATGGTGGTCCCACAGCTTCTTTACACAGCATATGGTGGGTCCACAGCTCTTTTATACAGAGTACGATGTCCCTAAGGCACCTTTATACAGAATATGATGTCCTCATAGATTCCTTATACACAGTATAATGGTCCTAACAAAAGCTCTCTCACTGTATCATGGCCCCCACAGTAGGACCCACACTGTATAATGGCCTCCACGCTGTATAATGGTTCTCATGCTATATACTGGCCTTCACAGTACTCCCCACACTAGCCACCATTTCTGTTCCAAATGGGATGGGAATGATGGCTTAGGAGTGTAGTGATCTGGAATCAGTCTGCTGGGGTTGTTTTTTATGGGTCGGCTTTGGCATATTAGTTTCAGTGAAGGGAAGTCCTAATTCTTCAGTATAGAATAAATTATGGACAAATATATGCTTCCAACATTGTGGGAACAGTTTGAAGAAGGTCCTTTTCTGTCCCAGCACGGCTATGCTCCAGTGCACAAAGCAAGGTCCATAAAGGCAAGGTTGGGGGGAGTTTGGTTTGGAAGAACCTGACTGTCCGCACAGAGTCTGAACCTCAACCAACACCTTTGGGATGAACTAGAAAATAGATTGCTAGCCCTGACCCATCCAGCATCAGTGTCTGACGTTACAAATAATCTTCTGAATGAAGGAGCAAAAAATCCCAAAGACTCCTCCAAAATCTTCGGGGACCAACCCCAGCCAAATTAATGCCTATGGATTTAGAGTGGGATGTTACAAAATTCTATATCCCCATACTTATGTCCATACAGTGGATATGTATAAGAACAATACAAGTTAAAAAATAGGATTATAACAAGCTTCTGCATATATGTTTTCATGGATCTGTGTGCGTGGAGGTGTTTATCATTTGTAACAATTTACTGTATCAGATTATTTATATTACATACTATTATAAACCCTCCATAGACTTTATTACGCATTATTATCTTGGATCTCATTGGCTGCAGGGCTTGTTCTAGCACATTCTTTAATGTTGTGACATCACAGGATCGTCGCCATGGTCACCTCTGGCCTGGATATTATGACATCATGAGGAATATATAAGCAACCGCTCACCCAGAATTCCGTTGAGGGTTGTTCCGTAGGAGTTTAGTAGTGAGTATGTGCGTGTTATACCCCTGTCCTGTCCTGTCATTATTCCACATTTCCTAGCTGTAAAAGGTTCTGATTTCTTATGTCAAGCTTCCTCTACTTCCCAATTCTAATATCCTGTACATTTTTATTTAGAAAACTTTATATTTGTTAATCATCTAGTAATATGTACTATTGATACAATTGGTATTTAATGTTAGGCTACTTATAAGGAATTCTCTCTCTCTCTAATTCAGATATTTGCAGTTATTTATTTGTGAAAAATGACGCGCAAAAATTGGAACACAATCTATGTAAGTCCGAAATTAGAAAAGCCATAGAATTCAGAATAGTGATTGTAATGCTATCTCTATACATGGATATAAAAATTATTTTCTGTTGTCTGATGTCCGTTCTTCACGTACAGACAACTGCCTGGACCAATCAGGTCAACACGATTAGGACAATACCAAACCTGCATTTTTTTAATTTAAAGTGGCAAAAAAATTCTGAATTTCATAAAAGCCCCCAGGAAATAGCCTGAGTCGCCATTTTCAAATACCAGTAACATTTTTATTTTTTGGATAATGGAGGAGTGTGAGGGCTTGGTTTTTTTTGGGTAGTGAGCGGATGTTTTTATTGATAGTTACAAAGCTTTTATAGATTTTTAATGCATTTTTTTATTGTAGCAACAAAAAACAAGCAATTTTGGTATTTTAAGTTTTTTTTCTACTTTACAGTTTTTACAGATTGGATCAATATTATATTTTCATATTGGACTTTTCTGAACACGTCGATACCAAATATGTGCATATTTTTTTCATTTTTTTAACTGTTTAATTTTAACAGGGTGATTCAAATTTTTTATTTATTTTTTTTACATTTTTAAAAACTTTTTTTTTTTTTAATTTACTTATTTTATTTATTAGTTCCCTTACAGGACTTGAAGCTGCGATCGTCTGATCGCTTGTACTATATACAGCAGTATTGTGGTATATAGGAACAATCACTGTCTTCTATGCCCAACTACTGGCTGGATGTCACATAAGGTCGTCACATGACCGGCGCAGGAGGTAGAGGCGGGGTGAAGGGGAGATGAGGGCATTTAGCCGACCCCTGCCTGTCATAGCAACCCATCGGCTCCCTGTGATCACATCACGCTTAAATGTCGCTGTCAGCAACTGACAGCAGCATTGAACAGGTTAACAGCGGCAATCGGTGGTCACGTTAATTACTGCTGTAAGGGTATGTGCACATGTTTTTTGAGGTGCAGAAACGCTGCAGATCCGCAATTGATTTATAGTACAATGTAAATCAATGAGAAAAAAAAAATGCTGTGCACACTTTGCGAAAATCCGCTGCGGAAACGCTGCGGTTTAAAAGAAGTAGCATGTCACTTCCTTTTTGTGAATCTGCACCGTTTTTGTACCCACTCCATTATAGAAAACCGCAGGGGTAAAAACCGCAGCAAAAACGCATAAAAAACGCTACAGAACCACACAAAAAACCGCAGGTGCGTTTACTGCCAGGAGAGACAGAATCCGCACCAGAAATTCCTAAGCCTAATCCGCAACATAGCCTTAGAGGATGATGGCATCCATATAATACAACCAGCTGCCCGCTGTGGAGTGGGCTCTGAATCTAATACCCTTAGGCTATGTGCACACATAGGAAATGTGGTGCAGAATTTTCTGCACTAAATCTGCATCTCCTGGCAGAATCCGCAGGTGCGTTTTTAGTGTGTTTTTGTGCAGATTTTACCACTGCAGATTTCTATTAATGGAGGGGTGCAGAAACGCTGCAGAAACGCACAAAAGTAGTGACATGCACTTCTTTGAAATCTGCAGCGTTTCGGCGCAGATTTTTCTGCACCATGTGCACAGCTTTATTTTTTTTCACATTGATTTACATTGTACTGTAAATCACAGTGCAGTTCTGCAGCTTTTTTGCAGCAGAAAAATCTGCTGCAGTTCTGCACCAATTCTGCATCGTGTGCACATACCCTTAGGTGTCAGCTCTGGCAACGTCAGCTCTGGCAACGTCAGCTCTGGCAACGTCAGCTCTGGCAACGTCAGCTCCGGCAACTGAATGTTGTGAGGTGGGCACTGGGAGGGCATTTAGAGGCACTGTACTGAGTGAGAAGGAGCACCTTGTTTCATTATACTGTGGGGGCGTCATAGCGCCAAGGGGATGCCTTAGGGCAACATACTGCATGAGGGGGTGGGGTGCAACATTTTAGAATATCATGTGAAGGTACATCATAATGTATGGGTGTTGGGGGTGTTCTATGGGTGGGAATGCATCACTGGGGGCATTGTGAGGGTTACACTCGGGAATTTATACTGTGGGGGTGGGGCATATACGGAGCTCTTCTACTGCGATAGAAGACTAAGGGCCCTCACAATACATGACCTTTTTGATCCTTCAAAGTTCCCAAATTATTGCGCAACTCCAAGCTGTTCCAAAATTTAGCAACTTTTCAAAGACTCAGCCGGGCAGCAAGACTCCCAGCCGGGCAGCAAGACTCCCAGCCGGGCAGCAAGACTCCCAGCCGGGCAGCAAGACTCCCATCCGGGCAGCAAGACTCCCAGCCGGGCAGCAAGACTCCCAGCCGGGCAGCAAGACTCTCAGCCGTGCAGCAAGACTCTCAGCCGTGCAGCAAGACTCTCAGCCGTGCAGCAAGACTCTCAGCCGTGCAGCAAGACTCTCAGCCGTGCAGCAAGACTCTCAGCCGTGCAGCAAGACTCTCAGCCGTGCAGCAAGACTCTCAGCCGTGCAGCAAGACTCTCAGCCGTGCAGCAAGACTCTCAGCCGTACAGCAAGACTCTCAGCCGTGCAGCAAGACTCTCAGCCATGCAGCAAGACTCCCAGCCGTGCAGCAAGACTCCCAGCCGTGCAGCAAGACTCCCAGCCGTGCAGCAAGACTCCCAGCCGTGCAGCAAGACTCCCAGCCGGGCAGCAAGACTCCCAGCCGTGCAGCAAGACTCCCAGCCGGGCAGCAAGACTCCCAGCCGTGCAGCAAAACTCCCAGCCGGGCAGCAAGACTCCCAGCCGTGCAGCAAGACTCCCAGCCGGGCAGCAAGACTCCCAGCCGGGCAGCAAGACTCCCAGCCGGGCAGCAAGACTCCCAGCCGGGCAGCAAGTCTCCCAGCCGGGCAGCAAGTCTCCCAGCCGGGCAGCAAGACTCCCAGCCGGGCAGCAAGACTCCCAGCCGGGCAGCAAGACTCCCAGCCGGGCAGCAAGACTCCCAGCCGGGCAGCAAGACTCCCAGCCGGGCAGAAAGACTCCCAGCCGGGCAGCAAGACTCTCAGCCGTGCAGCAAGACTCCCAGCCGGGCAGCAAGACTCCCAGCCGGGCAGCAAGACTCCCAGCCGTGCAGCAAGACTCCCAGCCGGGCAGCAAGACTCCCAGCCGGGCAGCAAGACTCCCAGCCGGGCAGCAAGACTCCCAGCCGGGCAGCAAGACTCCCAGCCGGGCAGCAAGACTCCCAGCCGGGCAGCAAGACTCCCAGCCGGGCAGCAAGACTCTCAGCCGTGCAGCAAGACTCTCAGCCGTGCAGCAAGACTCTCAGCCGTGCAGCAAGACTCTCAGCCGTGCAGCAAGACTCTCAGCCGTGCAGCAAGACTCTCAGCCGTGCAGCAAGACTCTCAGCCGTGCAGCAAGACTCTCAGCCGTGCAGCAAGACTCTCAGCCGTGCAGCAAGACTCTCAGCCGTGCAGCAAGACTCTCAGCCGTGCAGCAAGACTCCCAGCCGTGCAGCAAGACTCCCAGCCGTGCAGCAAGACTCCCAGCCGTGCAGCAAGAATCCCAGCCGTGCAGCAAGACTCCCAGCAGTGCAGCAAGACTCCCAGCCGTGCAGCAAAACTCCCAGCCGGGCAGCAAGACTCCCAGCCGTGCAGCAAGACTCCCAGCCGGGCAGCAAGACTCCCAGCCGGGCAGCAAGACTCCCAGCCGGGCAGCAAGACTCCCAGCCGGGCAGCAAGTCTCCCAGCCGGGCAGCAAGTCTCCCAGCCGGGCAGCAAGACTCCCAGCCGGGCAGCAAGACTCCCAGCCGGGCAGCAAGACTCCCAGCCGGGCAGCAAGACTCCCAGCCGGGCAGCAAGACTCCCAGCCGGGCAGAAAGACTCCCAGCCGGGCAGCAAGACTCTCAGCCGTGCAGCAAGACTCTCAGCCGTGCAGCAAGACTCTCAGCCGTGCAGCAAGACTCTCAGCCGGGCAGCAAGTCTCCCAGCCGGGCAGCAAGACTCCCAGCCGGGCAGCAAGACTCCCAGCCGGGCAGCAAGACTCCCAGCCGGGCAGCAAGACTCCCAGCCGGGCAGAAAGACTCCCAGCCGGGCAGCAAGACTCTCAGCCGTGCAGCAAGACTCTCAGCCGTGCAGCAAGACTCTCAGCCGTGCAGCAAGACTCTCAGCCGTGCAGCAAGACTCTCAGCCGTGCAGCAAGACTCTCAGCCGTGCAGCAAGACTCTCAGCCGTGCAGCAAGACTCTCAGCCGTGCAGCAAGACTCTCAGCCGTGCAGCAAGACTCTCAGCCGTGCAGCAAGACTCTCAGCCGTGCAGCAAGACTCTCAGCCGTGCAGCAAGACTCTCAGCCGTGCAGCAAGACTCTCAGCCGTGCAGCAAGACTCTCAGCCGGGCAGCAAGACTCCCAGCCGGGCAGCAAGACTCCCAGCCGGGCAGCAAGACTCCCAGCCGGGCAGCAAGACTCCCAGCCGGGCAGCAAGACTCCCAGCCGGGCAGCAAGACTCCCAGCCGGGCAGCAAGACTCCCAGCCGGGCAGCAAGACTCCCAGCCGGGCAGCAAGACTCCCAGCCGGGCAGCAAGACTCCCAGCCGGGCAGCAAGACTCCCAGCCGGGCAGCAGGACTCCCAGCCGGGCAGCAGGACTCCCAGCCGGGCAGCAGGACTCCCAGCCGGGCAGCAAGACTCCCAGCCGGGCAGCAAGACTCCCAGCCGGGCAGAAATACTCTCAGCCGTGCAGCAATACTCTCAGCCGTGCAGCAAGACTACCAGCCGTGCAGCAAGACTCCCAGCCGTGCAGCAAGACTCCCAGCCGGGCAGCAAGACTCCCAGCCGGGCAGCAAGACTCCCAGCCGGGCAGCAAGACTCCCAGCCGGGCAGCAAGACTCCCAGCCGGGCAGCAAGACTCCCAGCCGGGCAGCAAGACTCCCAGCCGGGCAGCAAGACTCCCAGCCGGGCAGCAAGACTCCCAGCCGTGCAGCAAGGCTCCCAGCCGTGCAGCAAGACTCCCAGCCGTGCAGCAAGACTCCCAGCCCTGCAGCAAGACTCCCAGCCCTGCAGCAAGACTCCCAGCCGTGCAGCAAGACTCCCAGCCGTGCAGCAAGTCTCCCAGCCGTGCAGCAAGACTCCCAGCCGTGCAGCAAGACTCCCAGCCGTGCAGCAAGACTCCCAGCCGTGCAGCAAGACTCCCAGCCGTGCAGCAACACTCCCAGCCGTGCAGCAACACTCCCAGCCGTGCAGCAAGACTCCCAGCCGTGCAGCAGGACTCCCAGCCGTGCAGCAAGACTCCCATCCGTGCAGCAAGACTCCCAGCCCTGCAGCAAGACTCCCAGCCCTGCAGCAAGACTCCCAGCCCTGCAGCAAGACTCCCAGCCGTGCAGCAAGACTCCCAGCCGTGCAGCAAGACTCCCAGCCGTGCAGCAAGTCTCCCAGCCGTGCAGCAAGACTCCCAGCCGTGCAGCAACACTCCCAGCCGTGCAGCAAGACTCCCAGCCGTGCAGCAACACTCCCAGCCGTGCAGCAACACTCCCAGCCGTGCAGCAACACTCCCAGCCGTGCAGCAACACTCCCAGCCGTGCAGCAACACTCCCAGCCGTGCAGCAAGACTCCCAGCCGTGCAGCAAGACTCCCAGCCGTGCAGCAAGACTCCCAGCCGTGCAGCAAGACTCCCAGCCGTGCAGCAAGACTCCCATCCGTGCAGCAAGACTCCCAGCCGTGCAGCAAGACTCCCAGCCGTGCAGCAAGACTCCCAGCCGTGCAGCAACACTCCCAGCCGTGCAGCAACACTCCCAGCCGTGCAGCAACACTCCCAGCCGTGCAGCAAGACTCCCAGCCGTGCAGCAACACTCCCAGCCGTGCAGCAACACTCCCAGCCGTGCAGCAACACTCCCAGCCGTGCAGCAACACTCCAGCCGGCAATAAATATTTTTAAAATCTTTGGCTTCACTTTTTTTTTTTCATCATTCTCATATACCATAATCCTAAATCCAATTAAAATAGCAGTATCCAACCAAGTATGATAAATCAAGCAATATGGGCTCTCATGGGAGATATGCAAAATCCTAGAGAGACAAATGAAAGGGTAAACAAAATCCAATATTAAAATCACACATTTATTCAAAATACTTTAAAATATAATTCCATATAGAATAGTAACAAGCAAAATGTTCCTTACTAATGTTAGGGCACAGTGGTGTCAAAACCAATTGAATATCTAGTGTGGATCATCAGAATTAAAAAAATCCACATTTTAGGCACACTCTAAATGATTAGTCTTTTAAGTGTATTTAGTGAGTATTAGCACAAAAATTAGTCATATGCATGATTGTGAACACGTAACAAGAAAAGACCTCAACATAATTCCATTATATATAGAAACATATTAATATTGTCAGAGTACGTAAGGTGCAATTTTGGTATAATAAACCTCCTGGTGGAAATAAAATAAAAATAAATGAGGAAGAAGTGTAAGTATAAATGTATGCTGGTGCATAGTACCTCTAAATTATACTATGGGAATAAAAGTAAAAATTATCTAAACATTGCCAAAGTGCACTTGTTAAAGTCAAATAGCCCAAACTGGAAAGAATAAATAAATGAAGTAGAAATGTAAGATGCTAGTGCAAAATATCTCTATATGAAGTAATAAATCCAATTAAGATACGATTGAGAAGTTTATCATAAAATACTTTGCGAACATACAAAAAAAAAAAAAAAAAAACTTGCTTTCAGTTCAACAATAGGGGACATGTCTTGCCATTGAGAAAGAGCAAAAAGGGGCTGTAGGGGCATTACATCAGAACTCAGTATATGACTGACAGTGAGGCCCCGCCTCTGAGGTCCTACTGATTTGCTTTATGAGTTATTTGAAGATCTACATGTGAGTATTCAAAATATTCATTTCTTTTAAGTATCAGCACATGTGACCGCCGGCCCCAACAGGAAGCAGGCGGCTGACAGTGCGCGCTACTGAAGTGGAATGGATACTCACGGCAATCTCTGATGAACACCCGGTGAGTATTCCTGCAGCTGTGCTCTCCTTGTGAGCAGCGCATGAGGTCCCTGCCATGCCCTGCTTACAAGCATTAAGCAGCTGCTGGCACCGGAGCAGGACGCTGCGACTGCGAGGGAGCCGAGGAAGGTAAGAGTAAAGGTTTGTATTTTTTTTTTATCTTTTCTGATTGGGCCAATCAATCATACCAGGAACGGGATGGGGACAATCAATCTATCTCTATATATATTTGTCTAAGGAGTACTTCCGTCTGTTTGTCTGTAACGGAAATCCCGGGCTGCTGATTTGGTTGCGGTCGGCCGAGCGCGACCATCAGCCATATTGGGGCGGGATTTACCGCTTCACTTTTTACTATTGATGCTGCCTATACAGCATCAATAGTAAAAACATATGGTAAAAATAATAATAAAAAAAAAACAACAAACATTATATTCTCACCTTCCGCGCCAGCCTTTCCCGCTCCTCGCGACGCTCCGGTCCCTGGAATGCATTGCGGCAATGACCAGAGATCACGTGGCGGTCTCGCGAGACCGCTACATGATCACGTGTTATTGCCGCAAGGCATTACTGGAACGGAGCGCCGCGAGGAGCATCGCTAAAAGACCTTGGCTGGATAGGGGGGCCAACGGAAGGTGAGTATATAACTATTTTTTATTTCCATTGTTTTTTGTTTTTTTTTAACAGGGATATGGTTCCGGCTGTGCTATATACTGCGTGGGCTGCGCTATATACTGCGCGGGCTGCGCTATATACTGCGCTATATACTACGCAAGCTGCGCTATATACTACGCAAGCTGCGCTATATACTACGCAAGCTGCGCTATATACTATGTGTTGGTCGCGCCCGGCCGGCCGCAAACAATCAGCAATAGGTGCAATCCGGCTGCGAATTGGTGCTGGATTTGAACTACGCTTCACTGATTAGTCGCGCCCGGCCGGCCGAATCCTGTGTATTCATTGCATTATTCTAATATCTTCATAAATAAACTACATACATATTCTATAATACCCGATGCGTTAGAATCGGGCCACCATCTAGTCAATCATATCAGAATAAGAATGGGACCATGCATACCAGGACTGGGATGGGGCCAATCATACCAGAATAAGGATGGGGCCATGCATATCAATTTAGGGATGAGGGGACCATATTTACCAGGATAGGTGATCTTGAGTTCAGAATTGACCACTTTTTTGCTTCAGTTTTTTATTTTCCTAATTTCCTCCTCTAAAACCTAGGTGCTTCTTATGGTCCGAGGCGTCTTATAGTCCGAAAAATACAGTACTTGCCTTGTAATGTGTTCACATCCTGTTCCGTCCAGATGTGTCCGGATCCCAGAATTCCAAGCAGCGGAAGTTCACCGACCACCATATTGGGACACCCAAAGTGATGGGTGTCTCAATATGGAAACTGCAGGAGGTACCCAGCCTCTTGCAAGGTACCACCAGCGGAACACTGTCGCACCACACACCCACTGTATACGCCGTACGCACCACACCTACTGTATACGCCGTACGCAGCCTCTTGCACGGTACCACCAACAGAACACCGTCGCGAACACCCCGCCGCCGGGATCAGCCAAAATGATTTACTGACTGCCGCCATCTTTGTACAGGAGGAGCGCATGCGCAGTTTTAATGTGAGCGCCACTATCTGTCTGCATAAAGATGGCGGCAGTTTGATTTACTGCGCCTGTGTGAATTCCGCGCAGGCACAGTGAATCATTCAGCTGATCCTGGCGGCAGATGCGCGACGTGTCTACAGGCAGAGGAAGCCGATCACATTAAAGGGGTTTTCCCACGAACGAAAGTTCATTTTAAAAATTGTCTGTGTCTGACCGTGTACGGAGCATACCACATCTGCTGGGCAAGGGAGGAAGCAAAAGACAATACTGACATTACAGCAGGAGATCACAGAGGATACATTTTGGCAGGTAAAATATTTCACGGACTGTTTTAAAAACAATATTTTACCTCACAAAGTGTATCCTCTGCGATCTCTTGCTGTAATGTGTCAGTATTGTCTTTTGCTTCCTCCCCCTGCCCAGGAGTTGTGGCATGTTGTGAAGCGCACAGGGGTGAGAGAAAGCGCACAGGGGTGAGAAACAGAGTACGGGGGGGGGGGGGAAGACAGCTCAAATGGGACAGCACACGAGGGGAGAACACAGCACAGGAAGGAGAAAGACAGCAGACAAGGAGGATAGCACATGGGTAGACAGGTCAAAGAAAAGAGAACAGACTGGAGATGTCAGCTCATGGGGAAAGAGAGAGTGGATAGGTGGGTGAGCACATGCGGGGAAAGCCAGCCCCCATCGTGCGATAGCATCGGGCCTCTATCTAGTATACACAGTACAGAAGCAGTGGTACTGCTGTGCAGTGTGTGTATACACACAGGACAGAAGCAGTGGTACTGCTGTGCAGTGTGTGTATACACACAGGACAGAAGCAGTGGTACTGCTGTGCAGTGTGTGTATACACACAGGACAGAAGCAGTGGTACTGCTGTGCAGTGTGTGTATACACACAGGACAGAAGCAGTGGTACTGCTGTGCAGTGTGTGTATACACAGGACAGAAGTGGTACTGTACAGTAAGTATATATATATATATACACACATACATACATACATACAGGGCAGGAGAAGTGGTACTATGCAGTGTGTATAGATTCAAGATTCAAAGAAGCTTTATTGGCAGGACCAAATACACATCAGTTTTGCCAAAGCAAGTGTATAATGGCAATAGGGATAGGGACTGTGGGGATGTTGGGTAGGAGCTGTAGGGAAGGTGGATGGGGGCAGATCCAGGGTGGGGGCTATAGTCCATAGCATAGGGAAGGTGGATGGGGGCAGATCCAGGGTGGGGGCTATAGTCCATGGCATAGGGGAGGTGGATGGGGGCAGATCCATTGTGGGGGCTATAGTCCATGGCATAGGGGAGGTGGATGGGGGCAGATCTAGGGTGGGGGCTATAGTCCATGGCATAGGGGAGGTGGATGGGGCAGATCAATTATGGGGGCTATAGTCCATGGCATCATGGCTGTCTTTCTCGCAGTCTATGACATTCGCTCACATACCGCGCTGCTATCTCCACTGCTCTCTCTTCTTCTCCCAGCAGGATATATGTTTTCTCTTCCTCCTTCATGGTGATGAAGTCCGGGAAGAGATGTGAGAGTCTCCTGAAGTGAGTGTCCCTCACTGCTGAGTATTTGGAGCAGTGTAGCAGGAAGTGGGTTTCGTCCTCTATGGCCTCTTGATCACAGTGTTGGCACAGTCTTTCCTCCCTGGGCTTGTAGTTCTGCCTGTGTCGGCCACATTCGATGGCCAGACTGTGGGCACTGAGTCTATATCGGCTCAGGATCTTGCGATCTCTGGGGTCCGGGAGTTTCTCCAGATATGGGGCCAGTCTGTAGTCTCTCTGTAGACTCCGGTACATGATCAGTTTCTGTGAGTTGTTGATATCATTCTTCCAGTCACTGACATATCTCTCCTGGCCTTCTTCTGCCATCTTCCTGATTCCGGCTTTTGTCAGGTTGTTGTGATTGGTGTTCTGGTCCGGTTGGGTTTGGCTGGGCTGTTCCGAGGGTTCTGGTTTTTCTGTTTCACCTACATGTATCAGGGCTTTATGGTGATGGGAGCTTGGATTGCTCCTATGCAGGTGAGCCCGGAATGACAGCGCCCTCTTTAGAACTGTTAGGTGTAGAGGGAATCTGCCCAGCTCGGCCCGACAAGCATTGTTGGAGGTGCTCCGATGGACCTGGAGAAGGTGCTTGCAGAATTCCAGGTGGAATATTTCTGTTGGACTGGTATCCCACCTTGACCAGTCTGGGTAGGTGTGAGGACCCCAGACTTCGCTGCCATACAGGAGGATTGGGGCGATGATGGAGTCGAAAATTTTTAGCCAGACCCTCACTGGTGGCTTCAGATGGTAGAGTTTCCTTTGGATGGCATAGAAGGTTTTGCAGGCCTTGTCTTTCAGGGTCTCTATGGCTTGTTTGAAGCTCCCTGACCGGTGAATCTCTAGGCCCAGGTAGGTATATTTGTCCGTTCCTGTGAGGTCGCAGTTGTTGAGGACAAATGATGGGTGTTGGTCTGATTTTCTCTTTCTCCTCTGGAACACCATGGTGTTGGTTTTCTTTAGGTTGACCGGTAGAGCCCAGGTGGAGCTGAATTTCTCTAGGATTTTCAGGTTGTCCTGGAGGCCTTTCTCGGTTGGTGACAGCAGCAGCAGGTCATCTGCATACAGCAGGAATTTCACCTGCGTGTCGTGGAGGGTGTATATACACAGGACAGAAGCAGTGGTACTGCTGTGCAGTGTGTGTATACACACAGGACAGAAGCAGTGGTACTGCTGTGCAGTGTGTATATACACAGGACAGAAGTGGTACTGTACAGTAAGTATATATATATATATATACACACATACATACATACATACAGGGCAGGAGAAGTGGTACTATGCAGTGTGTATACACAGGGCAGGAGAAGTGGTACTGTACAGTGTGTATACATACACAGCAGGAGAAGTGGTGCTATGCAGTGTGTATACATACACAGCAGGAGAAGTGGTGCTATGCAGTGTGTATATACACAGGACAGAAGAAGTGGTACTGTACAGTGTGTATATATACACAGGGCAGGAGAATTGGTGCTCGGCAGTGTGTTTATACACAGGAAAGAAGGTGTGGTACTATGCAATGTATATAAATACAGAACATGCAAAATCTACTATATAATTGTCTAAGGGTCCCTTCCATCTTTCTGTCTGTCCTTCTGTCACGGAAATCCCAAGTCGCTGATTGGTCGCCGCCAAGGCAGACAGGCAGAGTCCGGCGGCAAAATGGACGCTCCTTACTCCCCACAGTCAGTGCCCGCTCCATACTCCCCTCCAGTCAGCACTCACACAGTGTTAATGGCAGCGTTAACGGACCGTGTTATGCCGCAGTGTAACGCACTCAGTTAACGCTGCTATTAATCCCGTGTGACCAACTTTTTACTATTGATGATGCCTATGCAGCATCAATAGTAAAAAGATCTAATGTTAAAAATAATAAAGAATAGTTACCGTATATACTCACCGTCCGTCGGCCCCTCGGATCCAGAACAGGCCTTTCCCACTCCTCGCGACGCTCCGGTGAACGCTCCATGCATTGCAATCTCGCGAGATGATGACGTAGTGGTCTCGCGAGACTGCTACGTCATCATCTCACGAGACCGCAATGCACTCTTGGGACCGGAGCGTCGTGAGGAGCATCGGTAAACGCCTCGCCTGGATCCGGGGGCCAATGGAAGGTGAGTATATAACTATTTTTTTATTTTAATTCTTTTTTTTTTTTTTTTTAACAGGGATATGATGCCCACATTGCTACACACTCCGTGGCCTGGGCTACACACTCCGTGGCCTGGGCTACACACTCCGTGGCTGTGCTGTCATATACTATGTGGCCGGCTGCGAACAATCAGTGACAGGCGTAGTCCGATTTGAACCACGCTTCGCTAATTGGTCACGGCCGGCCGAATCCTGTGTATTCAATGTATTATTCTAAAATCTTCATAAATAAAACTACATACATATTCTAGAATACCTGATGCATTAGAATCAGGCTACCATCTAGTCTGAGATAATGGTCCAATAATGCAGACGAGCTGAAGGCTGCTATCAAAGCAACCTGCGCTTCCATAACACCTCAGCAGTGCACCAGGCTGATTGCCTCCATGCCACACTGCATTGATACAGTAAAGCTATGTACACACGTTGAGTATTTGCTTGAAGAAATTTCAGCAAGGTTTCTGCATCTCTTGGCAGCAAAAACACTGGAAAAAACGGGCATTTTTGGTGCATATTTTGTATGTGTTTTTGTACAGTAATGAATGCTTTTTTTGAGCTAAATAAATATATTTTAAAAAAAAAAGGTTGTGAGATGTATTTCCTTGGTTCACCACCTTTTTCATGCTGATGTAGCATTAGGGCTATAAACAACTGGTTAGGAACAAAAGTACCACTAAGGATCAGTAGAGATGTAGCAAGTAAGTGGTAATATAAAACTTCGCTTTTAATGTAGCCTAAAAATAAAAATATATGTATTGTAGTGCAGCAGGGTTGGGTCAGTGTGACAGACAGGGACCACAGGAACAGTTCACAGCAAAACGTGTTTAATTGTCCACCCTCACGCAGTGAACAGCACACGGTATTGTTGAGTCCTTATCAGTCCCCGGCTTACTAATATAGGAATCCAAGTAATGACACGCAGCACAAGAGTTGTGTGATCATATGCAGGGATCGCCCAGGAGCGCATCTGGCCCCCCTGGTCTCTCACCCCTCTTTTTATATGGCAAAGAGATAAGCATTACAGACATGCGTACAAGCGCTCATATTCTCTAACAAAAGAGTATCTATTCTACTGATAACGTTCAACTTCTGGAATGTAGGTTAAAGGTCACAATAACAAGAAGGAATGCGTCCATAAAAGGAAATGTCTACCTTGCTCAAGTTTGCTCATATGAGCCAGACGTTTCTGAATAGGAAGACAAAATGGATTCTTCAATCTGATCTCTACAATTCCCCCCTTTGACATATTCCTTTTATGATCTATCACAAATCCCCTTTAACATATCCATATTTTAGATTACCACAGGGCCAAAGACAAAGCCTTTATTTTTGGTATTACACATGTACACGCTTGTATTCAATAAGAGAATCAAATCTAGTATCAATTCTTCCGTTTAACTCTCACAACCTTTTCTTTGTTCTGCAATAAGTATACTAAAATATAAAAACAAAAATTAGTACGGTAATATTAATTAGAATCACTAGAGGATAACATAAGAATAAAGAAGAAAATTTATACTCTTGCATCTATTACACAAAATTTATCTGTGCATACTGAGATACTCTTGAGCACAATCTGGAATAGTACGTATATGACTACAATAATCATAACTATATGTATTATGCTCTGCATGATCCCAGCAACCCACCCACCGATTCCTCTGAACCAGTTGGCTGGGTTGAGAAAAGAGAAAGTATCAGACCACCAGCTATCCTTATTCTGGTCATTGTCTTTATCATACTGATCTCTGAGTCGTTGTACGTCCTTTAATTTAAATGTCATACTCATAGTACTATTCGGGTCTATATAATGACAGCAGGTGGGTCCGATGATTTGACACATACCCCCTTGTGAGGCAGTTAGGTAATCCAATACCAGAGTATGTTGGTTGATGACTATTATAAGCTGATTCTGTACAGCTATACTAGTGTTTAGTATATCCAATATATCCCAGATCTGATCATCTAAATAATCCGTGGCTCTAACTAATTTATCCCACATTTGTGTTAACATAGGATAAATAAAAATAGAACTGACAATTTTATTGGCTATACCCATTTGCACTATGTGTGGTCTCCCTGAGGGACGTGGTGAGTTATCTGCAGCTCTTTTATACAGTGTGTGCTTGGGCACGGCTTGCATATTCACTTGTTTATTTGAAATTATGAAAGTAGCTGGGGTTAGGCGTCCTAATGTACAAGTACCCTTTATACCTACGGGAAGCCATTTATATGCTCCTTCTCCGCATATCCAAAATGTACCTTCAGGCAGATCCCATAGTGCTGAGTGCTGCAATACCAATCTGTGAGCCAAATCCACAAATCTAGATACATTCTGAAGCATACACCAAGAGGGTTTTTGTCCCAAGGGGCTACAGTACCCGGCTGCGGGATTCCCACATAAAGGCATTCCTCTGATATACTCATCGGATTCATTACAAACCAGGTTCCCCGGTTTGCTTGTACAACTGTTTGCATCACCTTGGGGGAACAACGCAGAATGTTCCCATTTTCTATTATGTATGTACCTTTCCAACATTGTAGGTTTGAAAGCATAAGAAGAGTCGGTGGTTGTACTGAAACTGAGCTGTAGATTTTCAGTGGGGACCTGTCCTAAATCAGTTAATCCAGTCTTATTTCTAGGTACCCATTTTCCTCCCCTGAATGCAAAATATTGTAAGTTGCCTATTCTTCCTGTAAGATTACCCTGCCACCAAGGAAATTCTACCCATCCCACAATTGGTATGGCGATTGTAGTATTCCACAGCCTAGTATTACCAATTTGGTTGTTGGCCAGGTTGTCTGAACAATTAGGCCAAGCGAATATTTCTTCAACTGACACGGGAACTGCTAGAAAAGGTATACTTGTGGCTGATACTGGTGAATGGGTACAGATCCAACAATCTGCTAGGGGTTGTGTATTATTTAACAAGTCATGTACTAATTTTCTATGATGTTGTACGAATCTATTGTTCAAAGGGGTTAGAGAATTCAGTTTATCCCATGCCTCCGTTGAGGTTAATACTATTAACATCAATGTTATGAGTTTTATACTGCTCTTTTGCAATGGCTTGCATGTATCCATGATGCCTTTCCTTCGAGCTTGACTGATGTAGGTGTTGTCAACAGGACTTGGAAGGGTCCGTCAAATCTTGGTTCAAGAGCCTTTCTGGTGTGTCTTTTTACATAGACTTGATCACCTGGTTCCAACTTGTGACTTCCTTCAATGTTGTCAGGATCTGGAAGGGAAGCAAAAACTTGTGCATGCACCTTAGTTAATTGTTTCTGAAGATTTTGCACATAAGAAGTCAATGACTCAATATTTAACACAAGTTGCTGTGGAAAATAACATCCTAAATTGGCAGTCCTGCCAAACAAAATTTCATATGGAGACAGTTTAGTCTTACCCCTTGGGGTATTACGTATTGAGTAAAGGGCCAGTGGAAGGCATTCTGTCCAAGGCTTTCCTGTTTCAGCCATGGCTTTCTGTATTTTTAATTTTAAAGTTCCATTCATGCGTTCCACCTTACCAGAACTTTGAGGATGGTACGGAGTGTGTAACTGACTTTCAACACCCAACATTTTCAGTACATTTTGAAATATTTCTCCAGTGAAATGAGTACCCCTATCTGACTCGATCACTTCAGGGAGACCGTAACGGGGTATCAGTTCGGCAACTAGCTTTACAGCAGTGTTTTTAGCTGAAGCCTTCCGAACTGGATAGGCCTCTGGCCACCCCGAGAACATGTCCACACATACCAACACATACTCATACCCATTACTTTTCGGCAGCTGGATAAAGTCTATTTGTAATCGCTGAAACGGATAGAGAGGTCGGACGTGATGCTTCATAGGGGTCTTTGTTGTCTGTCCGGGATTATGTGCCAGGCATATAGCGCATGTTGCACAATAGTCTCTTGCGTAGTTGCCAAAACCTGGAGCCAACCAGACTTGCTTTGCCAGTAGTGTCATTGCATTTGCAGACACATGAGTAGGGTGGTGCAGTCCACCAACTACAATCGGGTACCAGGCTCTAGGTAGACATATTAGTCCATCTTTCTTCCAAATTCCTGCTTGTTCTTCTGCCCCTTCCTTTTTCCACCTGTCCCTCTCCTCTTCTCCTGCATCTTCCTGTGCTTGTCTCAGTCTATCTTCAGTATTTTCTGTGGGGTTTACAGTATGAACCTGCTGTAAGGGTTTGACCGCTGCTGCCTTGGCTGCTTTATCAGCCCTATCATTTCCCCTAGATTCCCTAGTGTCGAGTCTCACATGTGCAGCTACCTTAATTACTGCTACTTCTTTTGTTTCTTGTGCAGCCTCTAAGATCTGTTTGATCAGAGAAGCATGTTTTACAGGTTGGCCTGACGCTGTCATGTAACCTCTAGCTCTCCAGATTACTCCAAAGTCAAACACAATACCATGTGCATACCTAGAATCAGTGTATATATTAGCTGTCTGATTCTCAGCTATTTTTAGCGCTTCAATCAATGCTGTTAGTTCTGCTTCTTGTGCAGACTGTTTCGGTGGAAGAGGTTCTGCTTTGAGAGTTTCAGATTCTGACACAACTGCATACCCTGTATGGAAATTACCTGTGTCATCTGCAAACCTACTACCATCTATAAACAGCTCTAAATCTGGATTTTGAAGTGGTGTTTCGGATACATTGGGTAAGCCTACCGTTTCTTGTAAAATGAGCTCTGTACAATCATGTGTGTCTGTAGGGAAAAAATTTGCGTGTGGATCAGTGTCCTTATTCCCCCCTTCAGACTCGAGAGGTAGCAGTGTAGCTAAATTGAGAGTCTGAAGCCTTGCAAATGTGATAGTAGAGGGGAGCAGCAAAGAACACTGTAGCCGCAAATGTCTGGCCATGGAAATGTGTTTTGGCTGGACCTGGTTTAATATCCCATAAACATCATGCGTAGTTTGAACTGTGAGTGGATGCTCTAGGACAATTTCTGATGCTTTGTCCAACAATAGTGAGACAGCAACAACTACACGTACACAGGTTGGCGCTGCCCTAGCTACTGGATCTAACCTTGCTGAAAGATATGCAATTGGTCTTTGTTTCCCTGCATGCTTCTGGGTAAGAACTCCTGTAGCATGGGAATCAACTTCTGCAGCCATAAGCTGAAATGATTTGGTGTAGTCTGGTAGCCCTAACGCTGGAGCTGAAACAAGGGCATCTTTTAATTGTTGGAACGAAATCTGACCTTCTTTTGTCAACAAATAAGGTTCACTTTTTACACAGTCATACAGTGATTGCATTAGTTGACTGGCATGTATAATCCATTGTCTACAATGAGACACTATTCCTAAAAATGCTCGTAGCTGTTTATGATTTCTAGGCTCATTCATCTGTCTTATTGCTTCAGTTCTTTGAGGTGTAAGATGCTTTTTACCTTGAGAAATGCAATGACCTAGAAAGACCACTTTGATCTGACAAACTTGTAGCTTTTGTCTATTCACTTTACACCCTTCTTTTTCTAGAAAACATAGTAAACTCACAGTGGACCTTTCTGCAGTTTCTAGATCTGGGCAGCAAAGTAGTATGTCATCCACATACTGCAAAATTACTACCTGTGATTCAGGTTCAAACCTTTGAAGAACTGTTTGTAGGGCATTTGAATAAAGAGTAGGGGAGTGTATCATTCCCTGTGGAAGGCGTGTCCACGCCAACTGTTTGCCCTTAAATGTAAATGCAAACAAATGCCAACTGTCTTGGTGTAAAGGAACCGAGAAAAATGCATTTGAAAGATCTATTACAGTAAACACTTGAGAACTGGCTGGTATCTGTGATAGTAACGTATGAGGATTGGGTACAACTGGGGTGATTGGATCTAGAACTTTGTTTATTTCTCTTAGATCATGTACCATACGATATTTGGGCATAGAACTCTTATCAAGAGTTCTCTTTTTGACTGGATACAGAGGGGTGTTAGCAGGTGATTGTATCTCTACCAAAACTCCTTTCTCTCTGTATTCCTCTATCTGTTTTGTAATTGCTAGTTCCTGCTGGGCACTCACAGGGTATTGTCTGAGCTGTGGGAGAACAGTTCCTGGTTGCACAGATAGTTTTACAGGAGAGATATGTAATAATCCCACATCAGTGTCACCCTGTGCCCACAGTGTTTCTGGGACCATTGAGAGATCTAGATCTGTGGTGTACTCTTTTTCTTCAGCATAATCCTCAAAAGCCTGAATTCTGACATATTGTTCTAATGTTTCTGCATCATCAGGGATAGTCAACATAACTGTGCCATCGTCCCTAAAATTGATGTTAGCTTCTAATTTCTTTAGGACATCAGTTCCTAACAAACATGTTGGGGCACCTCTGGCATACAAAAATCTGGATGCAAAACATTTAGGTCCTAATGAGACCTCTAGGGGCACAGTATATGGCAGTGTTCGAATTACCCCATCATAACCCTCAGCAAAAGTTGTTTGTTCTGAAATATCTTCCGGATTTGGAAGAAAATCTTGATTCAAAATTGAGGAAGTTGCACCTGTATCTATCAAAAATGGAATCTCTCTCCCCCCCACATTCACCTGTATCATAGGTCTCCTAGCTGGTAGGGAAGTTTGTAACACATCGAGTCAATCTGAATCTGGTATGGAACCATCTATGATGGTAGATTTCTGCTGGTTGTCCGTTTGGGGAGGGTTATTTCTGGGAACAAATTTGCCTGACTTTATATCTGCCAACTTCTTCCTGCACTCTCTTTGGAAATGACCTGGCTTTTTACAGTAGTGGCAAAGAAAATTGTGTCTCACTCTTCCTCCTGTATTAGCTTGTGCTATTCTAACAGGCTTACGATTCTCTCTCATATCCATGGCTATTCCTAAACATCGTTGTTTCACAATATTTGGTTGTTCAATTGTTCTCCAATCTGGAGTAGAGGATTTAAATTTTTCTCTGATTTTCGGATCTAGCCCCTCTATTAATTGTTTTGTAAAAAGTCTCCTTACTGAAGCATCAGTCAAATCCAATCCTTCATCCCTAAAGCTATTTTCTAGTTCCTGACTATATTCTTCAATATTTTGCCCAAATTTCTGCATAATCACACCTGTAGACCCCCTTTCCCTCTGTTTTCCCCTCATGAAAATTATTAATGCCTCTGTGAACTGGGTACCTGATGCTTCTGTCTGTAAGGCACCCCCTTCTGCCACTGGTCTATTGGGCTGTAGGTGTGTCAATAATTCCTGAAAAAGTCCGGGGGACATTTTCATTCTACATAATTCTTCCCCGTCCGCCCAGACCCCAGCATGAGTCTGCATGATTTGTTGTATATACTGTGCAAATCTAACTGGAAACTGGATAGGATCTGGTGCGTTATGTAAGAGGGACATACCCTCAGCAGGGGACCAAGGGAAGTATTGTCTGGTCTGATGATATCTGGTGTTCATTACCCCGTCAGCACCAGCTTCTCTAAAAGGTCTTGGTACTACCCTAACAGGGGCAAGTACAGCGCCATATCTAGGTGTACCACAGGCTAGGCAATCATTTCTCCAATCTGGATTTTGTTGTCCACAGTGTGAACATTCCCATCCTCCTACCCCACCAAGATTGGGATACAAGGCTGGAAATTGTTTTCCTCCTTCTGCTCTTCCAGATGGTAGAAATGATTGGGCTTTTGGATCTAGGTAAGGTGGTGGGATTATATCACAACTTTTTCCCTTTCCCATGATCCATTTGGAAGTGTCTGGATCATACTTCCAATTCTCCTCTTTAGCTGTTTTTGAGACCTCTATCATACAATGTATGATTTCTTCCCACCCATTGTCTTTGATAATTCCACCTCGTTCTTTACTCAGTCTTTCCCATTCTGTACTGAACATAAGTGCTTCTGAAATTCCCAATTTTCCTCTTACTCTTCTAATCTGTCTTCTGACTATCTTTCCACATCTTTCCTGTATGATATCTGCTGCTTCCACTTGTCCTAAGACAGTTTTGGTCTGTTTATTTCCCATTTTTCTTTTCAATATTAGCTATGACTACCCTAGGTGACGTTTGGACAATCACTTACTCTATGGTGATGTCTCGTTGCCTTCTCTCCTAGGGAGCTAAAATATCCTTTCAATATTTGCTATTTCTACCCCAGGTGACGTTTGGACAACCACTTCCTCTGTTGGTGGCGTCTCGTTGCCTTCTCTCCTAGGGAGCTAAAATATTGAAGGGCTTGTCTGCTCTGTTTCTTCTAATATGCAGGACGTACTTAAGTGCTATTATGCACACAGACCCAGCAACACCATACAGATCACAAAACTTTCTGTGTCAGTTAGCATACTTGTCCCAGGCTCATGAAAACCGCGTCCTGGGCTCATTCTATCACACCTTATCCAGGGAATGTAGAAACAAGTTCTATAGGAGAGTCAAGCATGGGCGGAGGTCTCCCAGAAGGACGCTACCTCATAACCCAGTTAGGCTGACTTCACCAATAACCTTGTTCTAACAATCGTGGCTTATTGTTCTACGTACTTCTATTCTTCTTTCACAACATGTCACAACCTTCACACTGTTCACACACTGTTCACACACTGTTCACACACTGCCAGGGACTAGACTCATAAATCTATACAATATGGTAACCCGAGTTTTATAGGTATCTACTCACTACTAGACTAACCCAACGTGACACGGCTCATAGAGATCTTTCGGATAATACAGGGCAGATAAAAGAGAACTAATAATGTCTCTTACCTGGCCAGGTTTTTCAGTTCATTTGCCGTCCATTATCCGAGATCTCCGTTGTCCGTATCCGCAGGTAAATCTCGAGCAAACACTCTCTCCTCAGGTCCCTGTTCAGGCGCCAGAGAAATGTTGAGTCCTTATCAGTCCCCGGCTTACTAATATAGGAATCCAAGTAATGACACGCAGCACAAGAGTTGTGTGATCATATGCAGGGATCGCCCAGGAGCGCATCTGGCCCCCCTGGTCTCTCACCCCTCTTTTTATATGGCAAAGAGATAAGCATTACAGACATGCGTACAAGCGCTCATATTCTCTAACAAAAGAGTATCTATTCTACTGATAACGTTCAACTTCTGGAATGTAGGTTAAAGGTCACAATAACAAGAAGGAATGCGTCCATAAAAGGAAATGTCTACCTTGCTCAAGTTTGCTCATATGAGCCAGACGTTTCTGAATAGGAAGACAAAATGGATTCTTCAATCTGATCTCTACAGTATCCTCCGGATTACAGCTGGTTAACAGGACAGTTCAGAAATGCCCAGTTGCCGAAGGCTACTGCACCACTGTATCACGCTGCGGGGTGCCAGGAGTTCACTCTCTGCTGGTTCTGCGGAGCCGACTGCTCCACAGGTTGCCAACTCCAAACTGACACACCCAAACCATTCCTGCAGGGTTTGTTTTCTCTAAACTGGACTCTGTGGCCATGGGCCACTTGTAAGATCCGGCCAGGAGGAAACGGATCGGCCTCACTACCTTCCTGCAGTCCGTTTCAAAAATAGAAGCCCATACCGGGTTTTCCTGAACAATTCCTTGGTCAAATAACTTGACCAGGATCAAGCTTACTTTTATTCTGCCTTGTGCCTCACAGGCGTCCTGCTGTGACCACAAGGCACTCCAGCGAATCTAATACGCTTCTGAGCGCAACCTGGGGGACACAGTAACCCTCACAAATCACACCAGTCGCTGCCTCACAGTATCCACAAAAACACACTAAAGTGCAAAACAGTGCAGCTCACACAGACAATAACAACATAAGGAATGTTAGCAAACACTGACCAACAAATAGAATCCTAGAGTTTAGATCCTGGCAGTGTTTAATCTCACAATGCTATTAATACAATGAAGGATCAAAGCATATTGAAAACCTAATACCAACATGTATTCATATGTATATAGCCTAAGGGTCAATGCCCATAGGGTAAACATACACAAATAACCATCACCGTGTACAAACATTTAGAACCTTCTCACCCAGTCAGACGATTGGGACTGTCAAGTTCATACAGTTATGACCGGAGATCCAAAGATAACGGGTACCCAACTGCCAACGTGTTTCCTCTCATCAAGATTCATCAGAGGAGTAAGAACCAGTAAGATGGAAACAACCCACCATCATTTTCAGTCAAACCCTGGTAGCAAAACAGCACACAAAGCGGTGCAGCGTCACTGTCTGCACTCTATAGCGCAAATGTGCTTAAATAGAACTTGCCGGTATCACCGCCGGGAGTTACAGCACATGCTTCCGGTTGATGGAACACAGCTCCCAGCCAGTGTCACGCAGACGTCACTTCTGGGATTGACATCAAATCCGGTCCAGATTATCACATGATGAACACAGTGCAGAAGGTCATGCGCTGCACAGATAAGGTCCGGATGGTGCCTATGGTAACGTGTACATCGTTTGTTAAGAGGGGGGCGGGGAAAAGAAAACCTCCCACCATCATACCCCAGGAAAAAACAATGTATACCAGTGTGAATATGAATACCTACTGGTAATAGGTTTTCAATATGCCTTGATCATTAATTGTATTAATAGCATTGTGAGATTAAACAGTGCCAGGATCTACGGGTATGTGCACACGTTGCGGATTAGCCTTAGGAACTTCTGGCGCAGATTTTGCCTCTCCTGGCAGAAAACGCAGCTGCGGATTTGTCGCATTTTTTGTGCGTTTTTTCTGCGGATTTACTGCGTTTTTCTATAATGGAATGGGTACAAAAACGCTGCAGATCTGCAAAAAAGAAGTGACATGCTGCTACTTTTAATCCGCAGCGTTTCCGCACCGGATTTTTCCGCAACGTGTGCACAGCTTTTTTTTTTCTCATTGATTTACATTGTACTGTAAATCAATTGCGGATCTGCAGCATTTCTGCACCGCAAAAACGCTTCGGATCCGCAACGTGTGCACAAGGATTCTATTTGTTGGTCAGTGTTTGCTAACATTCCTTATGTGTTGTTATTGTCTGTGTGGCACTGCACTGTTTTGCACTTTAGTGTGTTTTTGTACATAAATATTTATTTTTATATTTAGGCTACATTAAAAGCTAAGTTTTATATTACCACTTATTTGCTACATCTCTACTGATGCAGTAGCAAGGCTTGGTGTCACCAGCTGTCATGGACAGCTTTAAGGTACCTTCACACTAAACGATTTTGCAACGATAACGATAGCGATCCGTGACGTTGCAGCGTCCTGGATAGCGATATCGTTGTGTTTGACAAGCAGCAGCGATCAGGATCCTGCTGTGATATCGTTGGTCAGAGCTAGAAGGCCAGCACCTTATTTCGTCGCTGGATCTCCCGCTGACATCGCTGGATCGGTGTGTGTGACACCGATCCAGCGATATCTTCACTGGTAACCAGGGTAAACATCGGGTTACTAAGCGCAGGGCCGCGCTTAGTAACCCGATATTTATGGAGCGCCCCCACTGCCGCAGGGCCGAGGGGTACCCGGTACCGGACCTATGGGTCTCTGCTCTGGGGTTGTCACGGTGGCTAGGCCCGGTCCGTGACCCTGCCGTGGGGCGCACAGTCAGAGTTGATGATAGAAGTAGACAGTGGAAGCGGTAGTGAGGCTGTAGTGATGCGGTGCAGTTGTGGGGTGCAGGTCGCGGTAAATAACGAGGACACCAGGTTGCAGTCTCTTTACCTCTTTACTGGAGATCTCTGAGTCCTCAGTCCAGAATACGGTTCACCAGGCTACGCAAGTCCGGCCGGTCCAATGGCACTTCCAGAGCTCTCTTCACAAGTGGAAATCAGTGCCTTCCTTCTTAGCGCTATGTGTTGTAGTCCTTCCCTGCTGTGCTTACGGAAAGTACCCCACAACTGTTGTGTCTGTTTCTTAAGTTCCCTCACAACTCGATTAGATGATGTTCTGCTAATCATCCGTCCCTTCCTGATGTTACAGTTAGAACGGCACCCGTTTGTCGGGTAGGCCTGGAGTTCTTCCGGGACCCTAGAGACGCCCCTCTCCCGCTATTGCCTCCCAAGACTTCATAGGTGATTTAGGTGAGACAGCCCGCCTGAGACTGACTGTCCTGCCGCTGTTTAGAGTATTGCTTGAAGCTGTCTATTGAAATACTCCCTCGGCGTTCCGGCCACCGGTTATGCGCCTCAGTAGGATGTTGCCCCCTTCTCACAGCATCACCCCTACTGGTATTCTCCTATTGCTTCGATCTCGTTTCTCACTCAGCACAATATATCTCTCTTCTCGTCCTTCCTTAGGGCACCGCCGCTTCTCAGTGCAGGCACGGTCCCGTTGCTTTCTTTCTCGTTGCCAAGCCTCTGTCAGGATCCCACCCCTGACAGAGACCCTACTGTCTCTTTCCCCTGCAACACCCTCTGCCACAAGGTGTTGCCTGGTTCCGACCCAGTCAGCTTCTCTCTAACTTCCTGCCTGACCCCCAGTTTACCCACTATGGTGGGGGAGTGGCCTAATGAATAGCACCCTTAGCTCCCCCCCGGAGGCCCGGCTGTGAAATGTATTGGTGTCTGTGATACCTGATCAGATGAGCTCCTTCAGTGCCATCGGACGCACCACAGCTCCCCATAGTGGCGGAGCCACAGTACTGCAACGACCAGGACTCTGGGCCGCTGCACTCCCCCCTGGTTAAACACAGTACTCCGGGACTGGGAAGAAAACAACAATACAAGTTGAGCAAAAAGACATACAATTTTGTTGAGTGCAATAACAATAAGTATACTTGAACAGGCTTCCCTTTATGGGAGGTGAGGACACTTGAACGTTACAAAACATGGTTACATATCAAACATTATAAATTACAGGCTATAAATAACTCCTGTTACCCAACCGGGTATTCTACTTAGTGCAAACATTTGGATAATACATTAACATTGTCTTTAGAGGACACACACTCTAAGTCCACCAAAGACCTTCCTATAATCACATTATAAGGCATATCAACTTTTACATTCTCCTTCTGTTAATCTGCAGGACCGCCTGTCCTATCGGCACCAGACCTACTGCCTCTCCTTTCTATTACAGGACCGTCCCATTCAGCCAGGACCTACTGCCTTTTCAACTGCTATACATGGTATAGAACAGTGATTTTCAACCTTTTTTGAGCCGCGGCACACTTTTTATACTTAAAAAATCCCGAGGCACACCACCAACCAAAATGGCACAAAATGGTGCGTCCAGGTTTGAGATGAAAGTCTGCAGTCATTCTATGTGACTGCAGGCTTCTGAATTCTCACAGCGCAAGCACTGCACACTTTCAGGATTCTCCCTTGCCAGTGGCCAGAGTGGACGGTCATGACAGCACAAGTATGTGATTTGGATACTTCTGGTCACATTCTAACTAGACGTGTCCGGCCTCAGTCAATTCATTTTCATTGAATGAGGCCACACATGTCTAGTCAGCACGTGACCGCATGTATGTAAATCACCAACATCAGAGAATTATGATAGCAGTGTGCACTGTGAGAATTCAGAAGTCTGCAGTCACATAGTATGACTGCAGACTCATCACAACCTTGGACATCCCCTTTAATGTTCCTAACAAATAAAAATGAGAATTAGTATCACAAAAAAAACACATTTACATCCATGTACCTGATAGATGACGTTGTTTGTGGAGTCGCCTCTTTCTTTTCATCTTCACCTTGTCCAGATGCCATGATGACTCTTCTCATCCACCGGCAGAGCTCGTTTCTGCAGACTTCCATCTTCTCCTGTCTTCTGCAGCACATCCCGACACAACACCCTTAAAGATAGCAGTGTTATTATAATGCTCCGGAATAACAATATCTGCCCTAGGCTGAGCCTCTGAGTAAATAATTGCCCCTCACTTTATTCCCAGCACATAATATGACCCTCACTGTCCCTCTTATGGTACATGCCATCCACACTACCCTCTCTCTCTTTTCCATACTTCACACTGCCTTCTCATACGGTGTCCCTCATAGAGAGCCCAGTCTCTCTACTGTGCCCCTTCATTACACTCCTCCTACTTGGCATACTGTCTCCTCCTGGCTGTTACCCTCACACTACTCAGTATCTATTATGTGTCCACTCACACTTTCATCCCCCCATACTGTCTGCACACATTTCTAATAGCCTCCTCCTGTACATCCCCCCCCCTGCTAACATACCCCTTTGCTCTCTCCATATTTCCTCCTCACACATTCCCCCCTCACACATTCCCCCGACTCCCCATACTGTCCTCACACATCCCATCACCGTTGCTCCCAGTACTGTCAGCACACATTTTTCCCCTCGCTACTGTGTCCACCCCCATCTCCCCACTCACCCCCACAGAATATATCCACTGCTCTTCCGATAGAATAAATCCATCCCCTTCCACAGAATAAATGCACCCTGCCCCACACATGCTAAATAAATTCCAGCCCCCCCCCACGTACACACTGAATAAATCCCCCACACACACTGAATAAATCCCCCCACACACTGAATAAATCCCCCCACACACTGAATAAATCCCCCCCCCACACTGAATAAATCCCCCCCCCACACTGAATAAATCCCCCCCACACACTGAATAAATCCCCCCCCACACACTGAATAAATCCCCCCCACACACACACTGAATAAATCCCCCCACACTGAATAAATCCCCCCACATACTCCCCATAAACCCACCCCACGCTGAATCTTCGGTGTCTTCAGCTCCACAGCACAGGAGCACTTACCACCAAGTCTCTTCTTTCTCCTGCGCGCCGGATAGTGACGTCAGCAGCGTGATCACATGACTTGATCACGCTGCTGGCATCGTTCTGACCCGGCAGTCAGAGCCTCAATTGTACTCGCAGCTGGTAGATGTCTGCGAGTACAATTGATCTCCGGGAGCCGGCGCGCTGCAGCTTCTCTGTGCCAGCTGTCAGCTTGACAGTCGGCACAGAGAACAGCTGACTCCCGTTCCCCGCGGCACACCCGACCATGTGTCGCGGCACACTAGTGTGCCGCGGCACACTGGTTGAAAAACACTGGTATAGAACATAACATTACTTTCGATTTTGGAAGCACTGAGCCATCTACATATGACTCCTAAGAGGACCTACCACCTAACCCCTACGGGTTCACTCTCTGTCCTCGGTAACACATTATTAACTCTTCTTAACTTTCTATGGAGGACTCAGGGTCTACCTTCTATCCCCAGTTTCTTATCAACATTATTAACTATTTCCTTATATCATCAACCTTCATTACTACTTTCTTACTTCCGACTATGCAGGACACTCTGTCTACCCCTACGGGCCTACTGCATCTTTCTTCTAGCTCTCACACTTTCTTCTAAGGAACATTTCAGCATTTCTTTACAGTTAACCATTTCAATACACATAACTTTTACATGTAAACGTTATCATTTTCTCTTATCAAACATCATTGCTATCTATCAGTCTTAAAGCAATACCATTTCTTTAAGTGCAACACACGAACATCCCCTTTAAGAGGGGACCAAGTCTTTTTAAGGTAGCACTTTTTCTCTAGCTACCAGTCCTTTCTCAGCAAAAACTCCGGTATGGTATCTTCACAAAGAGTCTTTAAGTAAAACCAGTAGGAAACACCCTTAAGAAGGTGTAAACTATTTACAAGGAAGTTTGTATCATGCACGGTCCATGATTACTGCAGTTCTGTAAACTTTTGTGCAAACTTAAGAAAAATAAACAAAACAATAGGGACCCCGGGTCAGCAAAGGGATCCCTTTAAGAGTTAACCCAGGACGGGTTTAAAGCAGCATAACAGGAAGAAACAAACAGTTAACTATATACATTCTCGTGGTTCCGAGGTTTATCCTCAAAGTAGGTTGCAAGGCATCAGTTGGTAGCGAACACTTCCTGGCCTGGGAAGATCTCTGTTCGACTTCTCATCCGATGCGGTATCAATGTCACTAATCGGTCTTTCAGGTATAATCTGGGTTCGAATGTCAATTTCGGTAGTAAGTTCAGTGGTAGAGATAATGCACTCTGTAGTAGTAGTAGTGCTGGGACTCGTCGGTTCAGAGGTAGTCTTAGTCAGGGCAGCAGGTAGCGCTGCTGCAAGATCAGTTACTGGAACAGAGTCAGTAGCGGTGGCACTAGCAGTCACTGGAGTGGTGTCAATCATCAGGGCAGGGTCGTTCTTCCTACCTGCTTCAGACGCGGTTCCTCCGGTGCCGGTCTGCTCCGTCTCCGCTGGGGTCTGGAACGCTGGTTGCGGGGCCTTGTGCTGCGACATTGTCATCTCGGCTTGCAGCATTCCGCTTTCCGGCAGGGCCTTGCTTTCCAGCTTCGGAGCTCCGGTCCTTCTTCCCTGCTCCGGACCAAGCGAGGCTGCCGACAGGCGTCTGGTGAGGCTCCCGATGATGGTCTTCTTCCACCCGGCCTCAGTGCTCAGCTGCGTCCGCCGGGGTTGGTGGATCAGCTTGTCCGCTCCGGTCTGCGGGAGGTCAGCTTCAACTGTAGCTGGGGGAGTCCTCGGCTCCGACCCCACGCTCCGGCTCCGGGCAGCTGGCCATGGCGTCCTCCATGTTGCTCGCTTCTTCTTCCTGGTCCTTTTCCCGCTCTCTTCTTCGTGGGCGGTTTCGTTTTCGTTGTCTCTGCCCACCATTGAGGATCAGGAGGCGGATCTCGGCTGCTGACGGACACGTCCTCAAGGGGCCGAGATATTTAGAATGGGCGGCCATTGTCTTTCGCGCTCTTCAGCTTGTTCACGCCCACTTCCACGCCCTTCTTCTTCTCCTGCGCTCTCCTTAGCGCTGTAATGGCGGCGGTTTTGGCGGGAACTTCTGGCGGCAAGTGGCAACACACAGTCCTTGTAATAACACACAGTCCAAGCACAACAAATCACAGTTCCAAGGCACACATGACCCGATTCTTCAGGCTTAAGTAGATCCTGTTCGTGACGCCAAGTTGGAGCGCCCCCACTGCCGCAGGGCCGAGGGGTACCCGGTACCGGACCTATGGGTCTCTGCTCTGGGGTTGTCATGGTGGCTAGGCCCGGTCCGTGACCCTGCCGTGGGGCGCACAGTCAGAGTTGATGATAGAAGTAGACAGTGGAAGCGGTAGTGAGGCTGTAGTGATGCGGTGCAGTTGTGGGGTGCAGGTCGCGGTAAATAACGAGGACACCAGGTTGCAGTCTCTTTACCTCTTTACTGGAGATCTCTGAGTCCTCAGTCCAGAATACGGTTCACCAGGCTACGCAAGTCCGGCCGGTCCAATGGCACTTCCAGAGCTCTCTTCACAAGTGGAAATCAGTGCCTTCCTTCTTAGCGCTATGTGTTGTAGTCCTTCCCTGCTGTGCTTACGGAAAGTACCCCACAACTGTTGTGTCTGTTTCTTAAGTTCCCTCACAACTCGATTAGATGATGTTCTGCTAATCATCCGTCCCTTCCTGATGTTACAGTTAGAACGGCACCCGTTTGTCGGGTAGGCCTGGAGTTCTTCCGGGACCCTAGAGACGCCCCTCTCCCGCAATTGCCTCCCAAGACTTCATAGGTGATTTAGGTGAGACAGCCCGCCTGAGACTGACTGTCCTGCCGCTGTTTAGAGTATTGCTTGAAGCTGTCTATTGAAATACTCCCTCGGCGTTCCGGCCACCGGTTATGCGCCTCAGTAGGATGTTGCCCTCTTCTCACAGCATCACCCCTACTGGTATTCTCCTATTGCTTCGATCTCGTTTCTCACTCAGCACAATATATCTCTCTTCTCGTCCTTCCTTAGGGCACCGCCGCTTCTCAGTGCAGGCACGGTCCCGTTGCTTTCTTTCTCGTTGCCAAGCCTCTGTCAGGATCCCACCCCTGACAGAGACCCTACTGTCTCTTTCCCCTGCAACACCCTCTGCCACAAGGTGTTGCCTGGTTCCGACCCAGTCAGCTTCTCTCTAACTTCCTGCCTGACCCCCAGTTTACCCACTATGGTGGGGGAGTGGCCTAATGAATAGCACCCTTAGCTCCCCCCCGGAGGCCCGGCTGTGAAATGTATTGGTGTCTGTGATACCTGATCAGATGAGCTCCTTCAGTGCCATCGGACGCACCACAGCTCCCCATAGTGGCGGAGCCACAGTACTGCAACGACCAGGACTCTGGGCCGCTGCATTTACCCTGGTTACCATTGTAAATGTAGAAAAAAAACAAACACTACATACTCACCTTCTGATGTCTGTCGCATCCCCCGGCGTCCGCTTCCCTGCACTGTGTCAGTGCCGGCCGGCCGTAAAGCAGAGCACAGCGGTGACGTCACCGCTCTGCTTTAGGGCCGGCGCTTACACAGTGCAGGGAAGCGGACGCGACAGACACCGGAATGTAAGTATGTAGTGTTTGGGTTTTTTTACATTTACACTGGTAACATCGGGTTACTAAGCGCGGCCCTGCGCTTAGTAACCCAATGTTTACCCTGGTTACCCGGGGACTTCGGCATCGTTGTCTCACAACGATCCTGATCACTTTGCGAACAGTCACATCAGTGATGTGAATTCTCTTAGAGACAGCCGGCGATTCACTGACAGGAAGTAATCATTCCTGCAGTGTATCACTGTGCTGCCGTGGGAGTTCACAGGAGTTCATCAGCTCCGGTGATCTCCCTTACGGCACCACTGCTGCGTTGGAAAGTTCTCACGCAGTGGTGCCGCAAGTGAGAGCACTGGAGCTGATTAACTCCAGTGAACTCACGGCAGCTCAGTGATATACTGCAGGAGCAACTTCACCTGTCAGTGTTATCGCCAGGGGCCGGGTAGAGCGGTGACATCTCCCAATGTGATTGTTCTTTGATTGTTCTTGTGATTTGTTTCTTTTTTGCTCTTTGATCTACTAACCGTGAACATTGTATAAATTCAAAATCTGTATATTAGACCATCGTCTGTGACAGATTTTTCATTAAATATCGCCCCATTTCAGTAATTGTATGCGCACTGGGGTCTGTTTCATATGGTTCCTCAAAATGTCCATACAAGAGAGGCTTAATAATGGTGGTTGTGTACATTCCTAAATAAAGGAAAAAAAAAAGAAAAAAAGGATGAACTGTGATATAAACTGGTGTGCATGCAGCGTGTAAGCCACTAAACAGAAAAAACAAAGACAGAATTATAATTATTAAATACCCTGCAGTAAGTAAATAGAATAGTGCATGAAAATAATATACAGTACTTAGTTAACATGTTTTTTGACATAAAAAAAAATGCGGAAGCCATCCCACGTCTTCACGTTAACCGTAATAGAGACAGTTACCGTTTGTCAAATGACATGCATGTGGATAAGGTCTGAGACCAACTTGTGGACACACAGAATGAGACACCACATCAATATAACGCCCAGCTCAAAGGACAGGCAGGCCACACCTTTACATGCACATGATGCAAACAGAAAAAAAATCCAAAAGGTATGAACTGGGATATAAACTGGTGTGCATGCAGAGTGCAAGTGCACGTTCACACTTGGCCACTGAGTAGAAAAAAAACAAAGATAGAAATATAATTATTAAGTACCCTGCAGTACATAAACAGCATAGTGCATGAAAATAATATACAGTACTTAGCTGACACGTTTTTAGATTTAAAAAAAAAAAAAAAAATGCAAAGCCACCCCACATGGTCTCATGTCTGTGTGTCCACTAGTTGGCCTCAGTCCATCTCAGCCCTTATCAACATGCATGTCACTTACTAAACACTAAAGTCCCTGTCATCTTTCTACTGTGTGGTATAAACGAGAATATTTTGAGGGGGGGGGGGGGGGTTCTTACTTGATACACTGTATACCAGCATTATCTGTTTGAGTCCATTGTCTCTGCATCTTGGCACTCTGTACTTTTTTTAAAGTATTCACTTTTGTGTCATTTCACCTTTTAGACTGAATTAAAAGTTAAATTTTGAACCTATTATTTGCTATACCTTACACATGAAGGCAGACACACCGGTGGGCTTTATGCACGGACGCAGACACACAGGCGGGCTGATGCACGGACGCAGACACACAGGCGGGCTGATGCACGGACGCAGACACACAGGCGGGCTGATGCACGGACGCAGACACACAGGCGGGCTGATGCACGGACGCAGACACACAGGCGAGCTGATGCACGGACGCAGACACACAGGCGAGCTGATGCACGGACGCAGACACACAGGCGGGCTGATGCACGGACGCAGACACACAGGCGGGCTGATGCACGGACGCAGACACACAGGCGAGCTGATGCACGGACGCAGACACACAGGCGAGCTGATGCACGGACGCAGACACACAGGCGGGCTGATGCACGGACGCAGACACACCGGTGGGCTGATGCACGGACGCAGACACACCGGTGGGCTGATGCACGGACGCAGACACACAGGCGGGCTGATGCACGGACGCAGACACACAGGCGGGCTGATGCACGGACGCAGACACACAGGCGAGCTGATGCACGGACGCAGACACACAGGCGGGCTGATGCACGGACGCAGACACACAGGCGGGCTGATGCACGGACGCAGACACACAGGCGGGCTGATGCACGGACGCAGACACACAGGCGAGCTGATGCACGGATGCAGACACAGGCGGGCTGATGCACGGACGCAGACACACAGGCGGGCTGATGAACGGACGCAGACACACAGGCGGGCTGATGCACGGACGCAGACAGACAGGCGGGCTTAGGCTAAGTTCACATTAGCGTATCTGTGCGCAGTGTTTCATCTGCATGCTTAAACGAATGCCAAAACACATTAAAATGCATACTTACGCTGCAATTTTTATCCGCATCATCTTACGCATGGTGCCAAAAAAATGCTGTGTGTGTCTCAATCAGTTCCTGTACATGCTCAGTCTGAAGTAAGCATGCATATCGAACGCATGTCCTTGCGTACCAATATGTTTCCATAGACAGTAATGCGTTTTGACGCACTCATCCGCATGCCTGCTCATATTTAACACTTCAAAAAATGTAACATGTTGCGCTCTGAGGACACCGCGAAACGACGCACGCGGACGCATCCGCATACAAACTGATACAAACGCATGTCTCTGCATACACAATGTTAAATATAGGTACGCAAAACGTATGCAGATCTATACGCAGGCATACGCTGCGCACAGATACGCTAATGTGAACCCAGCCTGAGGCCACATTCACACCTTCAGAATTTGGTCAGTATTTTACCTCAGTATTTGTAAGCCAAAATCAGGAAAGGAACAATCAGAGGAAAAGTATAATAGAAACATATGCACCACTTCTGCATTTATCACCCACTCCTGGTTTTGGCTTACAGATACTGAGGTAAAATACTGACCAAGCACTGAACGTGTGAATGGGGCCTTATACAGGTCCTTCTCAAAAAATTAGCATATAGTGTTAAATTTCATTATTTACCATAATGTAATGATTACAATTAAACTTTCATATATTATAGATTCATTATCCACCAACTGAAATTTGTCAGGTCTTTAATTGTTTTAATACTGATGATTTTGGCCTACAACTCCTGATAACCCAAAAAACCTGTCTCAATAAATTAGCATATTTCACCCGTCCAATCAAATAAAAGTGTTTTTTAATAACAAACAAAAAAACCATCAAATAATAATGTTCAGTTATGCACTCAATACTTGGTCGGGAATCCTTTGGCAGAAATGACTGCTTCAATGCGGCGTGGCATGGAGGCAATCAGCCTGTGACACTGCTGAGATGTTATGGAGGCCCAGGATGCTTCAATAGCGGCCTTAAGCTCATCCAGAGTGTTGGGTCTTGCGTCTCTCAACTTTCTCTTCACAATATCCCACAGATTCTCTATGGGGTTCAGGTCAGGAGAGTTGGCAGGCCAATTGAGCACAGTAATACCATGGTCAGTAAACCATTTACCAGTGGTTTTGGCGCTGTGAGCAGGTGCCAGGTCGTGCTGAAAAACGAAATCTTCATCTCCATAAAGCATTTCAGCCGATGGAAGCATGAAGTGCTCCAAAATCTCCTGATAGCTAGCTGCATTGACCCTGCCCTTGATGAAACACAGTGGACCAACACCAGCAGCTGACATGGCACCCCACACCATCACTGACTGTGGGTACTTGACACTGGACTTCAGGCATTTTGGCATTTCCTTCTCCCCAGTCTTCCTCCAGACTCTGGCACCTTGATTTCCGAATGACATGCAAAATTTGCTTTCATCAGAAAAAAGTACTTGGGACCACTTAGCAACAGTCCAGTGCTGCTTCTCTGTAGCCCAGGTCAGGCGCTTCTGCCGCTGTTTATGGTTCAAAAGTGGCTTTACCTGGGGAATGCGGCACCTGTAGCCCATTTCCTGCACACGCCTTTCCACACCAGACTCAGTCCACTGCTTCCTCAGGTTCCCCAAGGTCTGGAATCGGTCCTTCTCCACAATCTTCCTCAGGGTCCGGTCACCTCTTCTCGTTGTACAGCGTTTTCTGCCACATTGTTTCCTTCCAACAGACTTACCATTGAGGTGCCTTGATACAGCACTCTGGGAACAGCCTATTTGTTGAGAAATTTCTTTCTGGGTCTTACCCTCTTGCTTGAGGGTGTCAATGATGGCCTTCTTGACATCTGTCAGGTCGCTAGTCTTACCCATGATGGGGGTTTTGAGTAATGAACCAGGCAGGGAGTTTTTAAAAGCCTCAGGTATCTTTTGCATGTGTTTAGAGTTAATTAGTTGATTCAGAAGATTAGGGTAATAGGTCATTTAGAGAACCTTTTCTTGATATGCTAATTTATTGAGACAGGTTTTTTGGGTTATCAGGAGTTGTAGGCCAAAATCATCAGTATTAAAACAATAAAAGACCTGACAAATTTCAGTTGGTGGATAATGAATCTATAATATATGAAAGTTTAATTGTAATCATTACATTATGGTAAATAATGAAATTTAACACTATATGCTAATTTTTTGAGAAGGACCTGTATATGGAAAGACACGGGCAGCCTTACATACAGGCAGGCAGATATACGGACGCAGACACACTTACATACACAGGTAAACACACGCACACACTGGACATACACCCACCCATAGATACATACCGTGAAGCCTGAGTGAGAGGAGTGAGAGCCCGGCCTCAGCGGAGAGCGGGAACACAGGAAGTCAGGGGTCAGTACTTCCGTTGCTTTGACCTGCCGCTCAATGGACCAATCACTGAGGGCCTTCCGCCTTTGAGTCCCGCCCCCAGGTCTCCTCTGGTCGGTGACTGACACATCACTGCAGTGAGTGGTTCTGGCGGCCATGAACCTCCGGGGCCCGTGCCGCCGCCCAAACCGCTTATATCATTCAGGCCCTAGAGCAATGGAGGGTGCAGCCCAGGGAGCAAATGTCTCCCGACCCAGCGTCAGACAGTGACAGACCTGTGTGCGGCCAGTGACGGAGGCCGTGGGCTGCACACAGAGTAGGTAGGTGATTTAAAGGGCCAGCGGCCCATTTTGTAGTTCACTGCTGCAGCCCAGCAGGCATTTGCCAAGTGCCGTATGGGAATGACAGCCCATTACAATCAGTAGGGAAAGGCTTGAGACATTTTCAGTGAATTTGGAGCAAAATCTTCCTAAAATTCACTTAAAGGGAACCTGTCACCCCGGTTTTTCACTCGGAGATAAAAATACCGCTACATAGGGCATGAGCTGTGCTTTACAAAAGTGTTTTTTTCTACCCTGATTCCCCACCTAAGCTGCCGAAATTACTTACCAAACTCGCCATTTTCGCTTGTCAATCATGCTGGTCTGGTCATATGGGCGTGGTGACAAAGCTGTTTCTTCCCCCAGATCTTGCTTAGGTTTCCGTTGGTGGCGTAGTGGTTTGTGACTGTGCAGGTGACGAAAAACAGCGCGCTCTGCGCTATATCACTGGTGATCGGTGGGGGCGGCCATCTTCCTGTGGCCGCGCGTGCGCAGATGGAGCGCTCTGCTGCCCGGGCTTCAGAAAAATGGCCGCGGGATGCCGCGCGTGCGCAGATGGAGATCGCGGCGGCCATTTGTCTGAACCCGACATGCGAACTCTGCTTCAGGAAAATGGCCGCCGCGATCTCCATCTGCGCATGTGCGGCAGCCCGCGGCCATTTTCCTGAAGCCCGGGCAGCAGAGCACTCCAACTGCGCACGCGCGGCCACAGGAAGATGGCCTCCCCCACCGATCACCAGGGATATAGCGCAGAGCGTGCTGTTTTTCGTCACCTGCACAGTCGCAAACCACTACGCCACCAACGGAAACCTAAGCAAGATCTGGGGGAAGAAACAGCTTTGTCACCACGTCCATATGACCAGACCAGCATGATTGACAAGCGAAAACGGCGAGTTTGGTAAGTAATTTCGGCAGCTTAGGTGGGGAATCGGGGTAGAAAAAAAACACTTTTGTAAAGCACAGCTCATGCCCTATGTAGCGGTATTTATATCTCCGAATGAAAAACCGGGGTGACAGGTTCCCTTTAGGGTATGTGTCCATGTTCAGGATTGCTTCAGGCTTTGGTCAGGATTTTATGCAGGTAAAATCCTGACCAAAAATGCACCTGAGGTCACTGGCAGGTCACCTGCGGTGTTCCTGCGTGTTTTGCTCATTGTAGCAACATGCTGCGTTCTGAAAAAATGCACCGCATGTGCGTTTTCGCGGGAATAATGCATGCGTTTTTTAATGCACAGTGGAGACGGGATTTCATTAAATCCCCTCCACTATGCAGTAACATCTGTACGCTGCTTTTGTGACGCTGCGGCTCAGCGCTGCGTCAAAAACGCAGCGTTTCCTGAACGTGGACACATACCCTTAAAATAAATCTTTGTGTCCGTGCCTTGGAGCAGTCAGTAAATATCTATTCGCCCAGATCACATTGTGTGCGCGTTGTGCTGCTCATCTATTATTCCTCCTGGAAAAATATAAATATTCTTATTTCCCTTGTCATGACATGGCAACACAAGATCTATTACTCATAATAAAATAAAAACGCAACACAAATTTATTAGTGGAAGAAAAGTGTCCGTGATGTTTATTTAGGGTTAACCAATTCAAACATAGCTTTAAATAATAAACACCAATAAATAACCAGATTCCATTATACCAAAACCAATCCGCCCATACAAATGGTCGATTTTCCCGCCAATAAAACATCACGACAAGGACTTAAAAAAGGGGAGGGAGGGTGGGATCTTCTCTTCTTCACAGCTCCAGCTGAATGACAGCTGTCAGTACAGGTGGGCTTTATATATTATCCATAATCTGCCCAACAACCACAAATCACCAATGAAAAATCGTTAAAAAGGGCGCCAATGATACCAGATAAAACTGGTTTTACTAAAAATAGCTGACCAGAGGCATTTAAATTGACCTTTCTTTGAACCCTTCAAAATATTCCTTAGCTAGAGAGAAGATGCTGGATCTCTAAAGATCTGTGTCGCCATGGGACCCCCCCTGTATTTCTTTTATTTGCGGGGGGGGCTAACAGTCTGTCAGACACTTCAGCTCTCGGACAGTGTAAGACTGTGGCGCCATGCCGCCCTGACAGGAGCAATAGAACTGAAGATGGTCCAGAATTTATTTGATTTCATAGGTAATACAAGTATTTACTGCGGCGTGTCAGGAAAGTCTTCTGTTGTCAGGTTGCCTTGGTCTCTGTATACAGGTGCAATCTTCTGCATTGGGAGGGAGTAGCACAATATGTATCCACAGCTATAATTAGAGAGTTTAAAACATTTTTAATGTTTTTTTTCGTATGCATAACTATATATATTATATCTCTTCAGACGCCTCTGTACACACGTGCGCTGGGCTCTGCTAAGTGTTACTGAGCTCTGCCGAGCACTCCTGGGAGCCTCTGTCTGTGGCTGGTCTCAAAAAGAACAATTGTCAGTCTGAAATCCTACATTCATGAATCTTATGGTCTCCAGCATCATCGGCAGGTGTTAGTCTAATGTGCGCCAGGGCCTTGAGGCTATGTGCACACGCTGCGGATTACTCCGGACTGATTTTGGTAAATCCGCATGTAATCCACACTGCGAAATTACCACGGATTTACCGCTTTTTTTTGCGGTTTTTGTGCGGATTTCACCTGCGGATTCCTATTAGGCTACTTTCACACTAGCGTCGGGCTCGGCCCGTCGCTGTGCGTCGGGCCCAGGTTACCGACGCTAGCGTTCTCTGCGCCGCACAACGGGGGCAGCGGATGCATTTTTCCAGCGCATCCGCTGCCCCATTGTGAGGTGCGGGGGAGGTGGGGGCGGAGTTCTGGCCGCGCATGCGCAGTCGCAAAAAGCGGACCGTCGGGAGCAAAAAACGTTACATGTAACGTTTTTTGCTCCCGGCGGACCGCCACAACACAGCGCAACCGTTTCACGACGGTTGCGACGTGTGTCAATGCGTCGCTAATGTTAGTCAATGGTAAAAAAGTGCATCCTGCAAGCACTTTTGCAGGATGCATTTTTTTGCCAAAACGACACATTGCGACATATTGCAGTTAACGCTAGTGTGAAAGTAGCCTTATGGAGCAGGTGTAAACCGCTACGGAATCCGCACAAAGAATTGACATGCTGTGGAATAACTAACGCTACATTTCCGTGTGTTTTTTTCCGCAGCACGTGCACTGCGGATTTTGTTTTCCATAGGTTTACATGGTATTGTAATCGCATGGAAAACTGCTGCGAATCTGCAGCAGCCAATACGCTGCGGATCCGCAGCAAGATCCGCAACGTGTGCACATACCCTAAATCTCTGGCAAAAGTTTTATCTGCCTTCAAAACAAGATAGTGGGGCAATTGATTTCCAGACAACATATCCTTATTATCTTGGGGGACAAGTCGTGAGATCACCATACCACAAGAGTCGCTAAGTTTGGCCTACTTTTAGCCAATGTGTATGAGGGTCTTTAATCATTTGCCTATATATACCACTGGACTTTATTGGGTGCCTGAGTATTTGTTTTAGGCACCAGCGGTGGTCACAGCAGTATAATATAATACATATTTTTGTAGCTTCATTATATTTTTGAATGTGCCTTTGATAATATTTCTTCCTAATTATTTGCAGAAAAAAAACCCCACAGTTAACAAGAGAATATTTCTGCATATTCTCTAATCATGATAACAAAGAAGACAAAGCGGGGTCTTTTTACAGAGCTATTTATCTGATGCCTTTAAAATGGCACATCTCCAATAAAAGTAGTTAGAGTAAATTTGATTACAAAACATGGAGAAGGCAAAGCTGACAATAGCATAATTAATGTTAGCTTTAATTAAAGCAAAGAATAAAATAAGAGATAATGAATGTTTCAGTGTACTGCTCATTATTTGGAAGGTATGAAGCGTGTCAGCTCGCCCTGTTCAAAACTACCATTCTTTACCAAAACGTTGTAACACTGTATAAAGCTGCAATTACGCAATGCATCTATCCTAAATACGCAGCAAACAATCCCTTGCTGGCAGGGCCGGTTTTAGGCAAAGTGGGGCCCTAGGCAAAGTTTAAAATGGGGCCCCAAATGCTAACATATTGCACATCACACAAAAGCATTTCGGTTGTATGTACATGCGCTGATCTCAGGCCGCTAAATGAGTTTGATCGACAATACTGAAGCTGTTCAACACTTGTTTCCCGGCCTCTTTCCACCGTCTGAGAAAGAATGATGGGACAGAACGATCACTAACAGATTACTAACCGATCCCCATACAGTATCATGTTATCAGCAGCACATCTACAGTTTACAGCGGCGATGTGCTGCTGAGAACAATGACTTCTATTTCGGCATAAACAATCCAATCACTCGATGAATATGCAGCTTTTTGCTTGTTTAGTAAAATACACCCCATAGTCCTGCATATATTATAATGTGCACCACAGTCCTCCATATAGTATAATACACTCCCTATAGTCCTCCATATATTAAAATACACTACTTAGTCCTCCATATAGTATAATACACTCCTCATAGTCCTCCATATAGCATAATACACTCCTCATAGTGCTCCATATAGTATAATGCACCGCCATAGTCCTCCATGTAGTACAATTCACTTCCCATGGTGTAATGCACCCCATAGTTCTTCATATAGTATAACGTATTCCCCATAGTCCTCAATACAGTATAATGCAGCCCACATATAGTATAATGCAGCCACCACCCCACAGAGTATAATGCAGCCAACCCAGAGTATAATGCAGCCACCCCATAGAATAGAATGCAGCCCCCCTCATAGTTTAATGCAGCACCCTCATAGAGTATAATGCAATCACCCATCAAAGAATATAAATATAATACAGCCCCCATAGAATATAATGTGGCCCCGAATAGAATATAATGCAGCCCACCTCCCCTCAGAATATAATGCAGCCCCATCAAAGAGTATAATGCAATCATCCCTCAAAAAATCTAATACAGACCCCTATAGAATATAATACAGCTCACCTCCCCATAATATATAATGTAGCTTCCATAGAATAGAATGCAGCCCCCCATAGTATATAACACAGCCTCCCCATAGAATATAATATACCCCCATAGTATATAACACAGCCTCCCCCATAGAATATAATAATAATAATTTTATTTATATAGCGCCAACATATTCCGCAGCGCTTTACAACTTAACCTCCACAATAGTGTATAACACAGCCACATAGTATATAATACGGCCTCCCCCATAGAATATAATATACCCCCATAGTATATAGCAAAGCCCGCATAGTATATAGCACAACCCGCATAGTATATAGCAAAACCCGCATAGTATATAGCAAAACCCGCATAGTATATAGCACAACCCACATAGTATATAGCACAACCCGCATAGTATATAGCACAACCCGCATAGTATATAGCAAAGCCTGCATAGTATATAGCAAAACCTGCATAGTATATAGCAAAGCCCGCATAGTTTATAGCACAACCCGCATAGTATATAGCAAAGCCCGCATAGTATATAGCACAACCCGCATAGCATATAGTACAACCCGCATAGTAGTATACAGCACAGCCTGCATCTCTCCTCCCCCCCGAGAATGGCCCCACAGTCCAGTAAAGAAAACAACCCACACTCCTCACCTCTCCTTGTGCCCGCGTTGCTCCCTGCGCCTGTCTCGGCGGCTGCCGCTGCACTGCCTGGCACATAGTGAGTGTGCGCACACCCGCAGTGTCAGAGGCTGAGCAGGGAATGATGGGAGAGGGAGCGTCAGCGGACGCTCTCTCCTCCATCATTGTATTCAACTGTACCGGCGTCATAGACACCAGTATAGTTGAATGCGGTGGCAAAACGCTGGTGGGGGGTGAGTCGGCACGCAGCAGCCCGCTACTGGCACAGGCCCTTCTGGCATTTGCCAGAACTGCTCGATGGCCAGTCTGGCCCTGGTTACAAGAGACCCTCAGGGGTTTTCTTCTCCGAGGATGCTCTATACTTTACAAGTCAGTGGCTTAGAAGACACCCTGACATCTTTTTGAGCATTTTTTTCTTAAGAAACCATTAGGCTGGGTTCACATTGCGTTCCTGGTGTCCGTTAGACGGACTACGTTACACCACGGCATAATGCGGTGTAACGTAGTCCGTTAACGCCGCCATTGAATGCAATGTCGGACGCATCGCTAGCGCACGCCCACAATGGGCGTGCGCTAGGGATGTGCCGTCACTGAGTGACGGACCCTGAGACGCGGGCTGCAACGTTTCCGGGTCCGTCACTGCTAGCGCAGATAGAGCTAGCAGATGCTCTATCTGCGCTAGCGCGATGTAACGTCGGCAATTGCGTTAACAGCAGCCCGTTAGCGTATGTGCTGAACGGGCTGCTGCTAACGCAATGTGAACCCAGCCTTAGCAGTTTCTTTACTGCTGAAAAATACCAAGTACAAAAGACACACAAAATGCTAAAGAAACAAAAAAATGAGGTGGTGTGGCCAGTGTGTGACTGGTGTGGTAGTGCAGTTGAAAAAAACTCACCAGTAAGCAGTGAAGTCTCCATATGGGAAAACTCCTGGGTGGCAGCACAGCTCCTGTACTGTGTCCTGACAGGGGCTGCTGTGCAGCGTCAGGACAACGTCAGTGGTCAGGTGTGACATAGGAAGGTCCTGCCGCTGAACAGCAGCTGCCAGCCCAGGACACAGTATAAATTATAACCCTGAAGCCTGCTGCAGAGTGAGGATCGACGGCCATAGCAGAAGAACAGGAGAACATGCAGAGCGCAGGTCAGGTCAGTATAACATGCCTGACTGCTTCTGCCTGGGGGATTGCAGCCGACGTTACAATAGATAACACGAGGCAGTGCAGCGCCGTCAGGAAACGCTCGCATTGCAGAACAGATAAGACAGATACACTTATGTCTGCCTCTTCTGCAAAGTGAAGCACTGCCTTGTGCTATTTTAATTTTAAGCAAGCTCCATTGTGGAACCAGCAGGGGGCCCTTGGAGGAGCGGGGGCCCCAGGCAGCTGCCTGGTCTGCCTGTGCTTAACGCCGGCCCTGCTTGCTGGTTCTTTATTTCTATTCTCATGATGATATCAATATGAGGCCGGCGTCACACTTAACGTATGAAAAATCGGTCCGATTCTCTCTTCCGAGAGTCACACAAGTGTTCTCCTTATGGTCATCCGTGTGTAATCCGTTTGCAATGCGATGATGCGATTTCCTCGCATCTATGTATCCGTATGAAATGCGTATGGCTTTATATTTCTCACTGCTTTTCCCCATTGAATTCAATGGCTCAATGGGCTGAAATGAGGAAAATGTGTGCGAAATTGTGTGAGCTTCCTCATAAATTAACCCCTTAAGCCCCGAGGGTGGTTTGCACGTTAATGACCGGGCCAATTTTTACAATTCTGACCACTGTCCCTTTATGAGGCTATAACTCTTGAACGCTTTGACGGATCTTGGCGATTCTGACATTGATTTCTCGTGACATATTGTACTTCATGGTAGTGGTAAAATTTATTCGATATAACTTGCGTTTATTTGTGAAAAAAATGGAAATTTGGCGAAAATTTAGAAAATTTTGCAATTTTCCAACTTTGAATATTTATGCCCTTAAATCACAGACATATGTCACGCAAAATACTTAATAAGTAACATTTCCCACATATCTACTTTACATCAGCACAATTTTGGAACCAACATTTTTTTTTGTGACGGAGTTATAAGGGTTAAAAGTTGACCAGCAATTTCTCATTTTTACAACACCATTTTATTTTTAGGGACCACATCTCATTTGAAGTCATTTTGAGGGGTCTATATGATAGAAAATACCCAAGTGTGACACCATTCTAAAAACTGCACCTCTCAAGGTGCTCAAAACCACTTTCAAGAAGTTTATTAACCCTTCAGGTGTTTCACAGGAATTTTTGGAATGTTTAAATAAAAATTAACATTTAACTTTTTTTCACACAAAATTTATTTCAGCTCCAATTTGTTTTATTTTACCAAGGGTAACAGGAGAAAATGGACCCCAAAAGTTGTTGTACAATTTATCCTGAGTACGCTGATACCCCATATGTGGGGGTAAACCACTGTTTGGGCGCATGGCAGAGCTCGGAAGGAAAGGAGCGCCATTTGACTTTTCAATGCAAAATTGACTGGAATTGAGATGGGACGCCATGTTGCGTTTGGAGAGCCCCTGATGTGCCTAAACATTGAAACCCCCTACAAGTGACACCATTTTGGAAAGTAGACCCCCTGAGGAACTTATCTAGATGTGTGGTGAGCACTTTGACCCACCAAGTGCTTCACAGAAGTTTATAATGCAGAGCCGTAAAAATAAAAAATCATATTTTTTCACAAAAATTATCTTTTCGCCCCCAATTTTTTATTTTCCCAAGGGTAAGAGAAGAAATTGGACCCCAAAAAATGTTGTGCAATTTGTCCTGAGTACGCTGATACCCCATATGTGGGTGTAAACCATTGTTTGGGCGCATGGCAGAGCTTGGAAGGGAAGGAGCGCCATTTGACTTTTCAATGCAAAATTGACTGGAATTGAGATGGGACGCCATGTTGCGTTTGGAGAGCCCCTGATGTGCCTAAACATTGAAACCCCCCACAAGTGACACCATTTTGGAAAGTAGACCCCCTAAGGAACTTATCTAGATGTGTTTTGAGAGCTTTGAACCCCCAAGTGTTTCACTACAGATTATAACGCAGAGCCGTGAAAATATATATATTTTTTTTCACAAAAATGATTTTTTAGCCCCCAGTTTTGTATTTTCACAAGGGTAACAGGCTAAATTAGACCCCAAAGGTTGTTGTACAATTTGTCCTGAGTATGCTGATACCCCATATGTGGGGGGGAACCACTGTTTGGGCGCATGACAGAGCTCAGAAGGGAAGGAGCGCCATTTGGAATGCAAACTTAAATGGATTGGTCTGCAGGCGTCACGTTGCATTTGCAGAGCCCCTGATGTACCCAAACAGTACAAACCCCCCACAAGTGACCCCATATTGGAAACTAGACCTCCCAAGGAACTTATCTAGATGTGTTGTGAGAACTTTGAACCCCCAAGTGTTTCACTACAGTTTATAACGCAGAGCCGTGAAAATAAAACATTTTTTTTCTCACAAAAATGATTTTTAGCCCCCCAAATTTTTAATTTTCCCAAGGATAACAAGAGAACTTGGACTCCAGAAGTTGTTGTTCAATTTGTCCCGAGTACGCTGATAACCCATATGTTGGGGTAAACCCCTTTTTGGGCCCACGGGAGAACTCGGAAGGGAAGGAGCACTGTTTTACTTTTTCAACGCAGAATTGGCTGGAATTGAGATTGGACGCCATGTCGCGTTTGGAGAGCCCCTGATGTGCCTGGACAGTGGAAACTCCCCAATTCTACCTGAAACCCTAACCCAAACACACCCCTAACCCTAATCCCAACGGTAACCCTAACCACACCCCTAGCCCTGACACACCCATAATTCTAATCCCAACCCTAATCCAAACCGTAAATGTAATTCAAACCCTAACCCTAACTTTAGCCCCAACCCTAACCCTAACTTTAGCCCCAACCCTAACCCTAACTTTACCTCCAACCCTAACCTAACCCTAACCCTAGCCCTAACCCTAACTTTAGCCCCAACCCGAACCCCAGCCCTAACCCTAACTCTAGCCCTAACCCTAACCCTAGCCCTAATGGGAAAATGGAAATAAACACATTTTTTTTAATTTTATTGTTTTTCCCTAACTAAGGGGGTGATGAAGGGGGGTTTGATTTACTTTTATAGCGTTTTTTATATCGGATTTTTATGATTGGCAGCTGTCACACACTAAAAGACGCTTTTTATAGCAAAAAAGTTTTTGCGTCTCCACATTTTGAGACCTATAATTTTTCCACATTTTGCTCCACAGAGTCATGTGAGGTCTTGTTTTTTGCGGGACGAGTTGACGTTTTTATTGGTAACATTTTCGGACACGTGACCATTTTTGATCACTTTTTATTCCGATTTTTGTGAGGCAGAATGACCAAAAACCTGCTATTCATGAATTTCTTTTGGGAGAGGCATTTATACCGTTCCACGTTTGGTAAAATTGATAAAGCAGTTTTATTCGTCGGGTCAGTACGATTACAGTGATACCTCATTTATATCATTTTTTTATGTGTTGGCGCTTTTATACGATAAAAACTATTTTATAGAAAAAATAATTATTTTGGTATCGCTTTATTCTCAGGACTATAACTTTTTTATTTTTTTGCTAATGATGCTGTATGGCAGCTTGTTTTTTGCGGGACAAGATGACGTTTTCAGCGGTACCATGATTATTTATATCAGTCTTTTTGATCGCGTGTTATTCCACTTTTTGTTCGGCGGTATGGTAATAAAGCGTTGTTTTTTGCCTCGTTTTTCTTTTTTTTTTCTTACGGTGTTTACTGAAGGGGTTAACTAGTGGGGCAGTTTTATAGGTTGGGTCGTTACGGACGCGGCGATACTAAATATGTGTACTTCTATTGTTTTGTTTTTTTTACTTAGATAAAGAAATGTATTTATGGGAATAATATATATTTTTTTTATTATTATTTATTTAGGAATTTTTTATTTTTTTTTACACATGTGGAAAAAATTTTTTTTTACTTTTTTACTTTGTCCCAGGGGGGGACATCACAGATCGATGATCTGATAGTGTGCACAGCACTCTGTCAGATCACCGATCTCACTGACAGGGCTGCTGTTATGGTTCTCAATGGCAAGAGAACATAGCCCAGCATAAATAAGAACTAGCTCTTGGAAGGATGGAAACTTAAACTGACCATGAACTAAACCTGTCGCACAACTAACAGTAGCCGGGTAGCGTGCCTACGTTTTATCCCTAGACGCTCAGCGCCAGCCGGAGGACTAACTAATCCTGGCAGAGGAAAATACAGTCCTGGCTCACCTCTAGAGAAATTTCCCCGAAAGGCAGACAGAGGCCCCCACATATATTGGCGGTGATTTTAGATGAAATGACAAACGTAGTATGAAAATAGGTTTAGCAAAATCGAGGTCCGCTTACTAGATAGAAGGAAGACAAAGGGTACTTTCATGGTCAGCTGAAAACCCTATCAAAACACCATCCTGAAATTACTTTAAGACTCTAGTATTAACTCATAACATCAGAGTGGCAATTTCAGATCACAAGAGCTTTCCAGACACAGAAACGAAACTGCAGCTGTGAACTGGAACAAAATGCAAAAAACAAACAAGGACAAAAGTCCGACTTAGCTGGGAGTTGTCTAGAAGCAGGAACATGCACAGAAAGGCTTCTGATTACAATGTTGACCGGCATGGAAGTGACAGAGGAGCAAGGTTAAATAGCGACTCCCACATCCTGATGGGAACAGGTGAACAGAGGGGATGATGCACACAAGTTCAATTCCACCAGTGGCCACCGGGGGAGCCCAAAATCCAATTTCACAACAGTACCCCCCCCTCAAGGAGGGGGCACCGAACCCTCACCAGAACCACCAGGGCGATCAGGATGAGCCCTATGAAAGGCACGGACCAGATCGGAGGCATGAACATCAGAGGCAGTCACCCAAGAATTATCCTCCTGACCGTATCCCTTCCATTTGACCAGATACTGGAGTTTCCGTCTGGAAACACGGGAGTCCAAGATTTTTTCCACAATGTACTCCAACTCGCCCTCAACCAACACCGGAGCAGGAGGCTCAACGGAAGGCACAACCGGTACCTCATACCTGCGCAATAATGACCGATGAAAAACATTATGAATAGAAAAAGATGCAGGGAGGTCCAAACGGAAGGACACAGGGTTAAGAATCTCCAATATCTTGTACGGGCCGATGAACCGAGGCTTAAACTTGGGAGAAGAAACCCTCATAGGGACAAAACGAGAAGACAACCACACCAAGTCCCCAACACAAAGCCGAGGACCAACCCGACGCCGGCGGTTGGCAAAAAGCTGAGTCTTCTCCTGGGACAACTTCAAATTGTCCACTACCTGCCCCCAAATCTGATGCAACCTCTCCACCACAGCATCCACTCCAGGACAATCCGAAGATTCCACCTGACCGGAGGAAAATCGAGGATGAAACCCCGAATTACAGAAAAAAGGAGACACCAAGGTGGCAGAGCTGGCCCGATTATTGAGGGCAAACTCCGCTAAAGGCAAAAAAGCAACCCAATCATCCTGATCTGCAGACACAAAACACCTCAAATATGTCTCCAAAGTCTGATTCGTCCGCTCGGTCTGGCCATTAGTCTGAGGATGGAAAGCAGACGAGAAAGACAAATCTATGCCCATCCTAGCACAGAATGCCCGCCAAAATCTAGACACGAATTGGGTTCCTCTGTCAGAAACGATATTCTCCGGAATACCATGCAAACGAACCACATTTTGAAAAAACAGAGGAACCAACTCGGAAGAAGAAGGCAACTTAGGCAGGGGAACCAAATGGACCATCTTAGAGAAACGGTCACACACTACCCAGATGACAGACATCTTCTGAGAAACAGGAAGATCCGAAATAAAATCCATCGAGATGTGCGTCCAAGGCCTCTTCGGGATAGGCAAGGGCAACAACAATCCACTAGCCCGAGAACAACAAGGCTTGGCCCGAGCACAAATGTCACAAGACTGCACAAAGCCTCGTACATCTCGTGACAGGGAAGGCCACCAGAAGGACCTTGCCACCAAATCCCTGGTACCAAAGATTCCAGGATGACCTGCCAACGCAGAAGAATGAACCTCAGAAATGACTTTACTGGTCCAATCATCAGGAACAAACAGTCTACCAGGTGGGCAACGATCAGGTCTATCCGCCTGAAACTCCTGCAAGGCCCGCCGCAGGTCTGGAGAAACGGCAGACAATATCACTCCATCCTTAAGGATACCTGTAGGTTCAGAATTACCAGGGGAGTCAGGCTCAAAACTCCTAGAAAGGGCATCCGCCTTAACATTCTTAGAACCCGGTAGGTATGACACCACAAAATTAAACCGAGAGAAAAACAACGACCAGCGCGCCTCTCTAGGATTCAGGCGTCTGGCGGACTCAAGATAAATTAAATTTTTGTGGTCAGTCAATACCACCACCTGATGTCTAGCCCCCTCAAGCCAATGACGCCACTCCTCAAAAGCCCACTTCATGGCCAAAAGCTCCCGATTCCCAATATCATAATTCCGCTCGGCGGGCGAAAATTTACGAGAAAAAAAAGCACAAGGTTTCATCACGGAACAGTCGGAACTTCTCTGCGACAAAACCGCCCCAGCTCCGATTTCAGAAGCGTCGACCTCAACCTGAAAAGGAAGAGCAACATCAGGCTGACGCAACACAGGGGCGGAAGAAAAGCGGCGCTTAAGCTCCCGAAAGGCCTCCACAGCAGCAGGGGACCAATCAGCCACATCAGCACCCTTCTTAGTCAAATCAGTCAATGGTTTAACAACATCAGAAAAACCAGCAATAAATCGACGATAAAAGTTAGCAAAGCCCAAAAATTTCTGAAGACTCTTAAGAGAAGAGGGTTGCGTCCAATCACAAATAGCCTGAACCTTGACAGGATCCATCTCGATGGAAGAGGGGGAAAAAATGTATCCCAAGAAGGAAATCTTTTGAACCCCAAAAACGCACTTAGAACCCTTCACACACAAGGAATTAGACCGCAAAACCTGAAAAACCCTCCTGACCTGCTGGACATGAGAGTCCCAGTCATCCGAAAAAATCAGAATATCATCCAGATACACAATCATAAATTTATCCAAATAATCACGGAAAATGTCATGCATAAAGGACTGAAAGACTGAAGGGGCATTTGAAAGGCCAAAAGGCATCACCAAATACTCAAAGTGGCCCTCGGGCGTATTAAATGCGGTTTTCCACTCATCCCCCTGCTTAATTCGCACCAAATTATACGCCCCACGGAGATCTATCTTAGAGAACCACTTGGCCCCCTTTATGCGAGCAAACAAATCAGTCAGCAGTGGCAACGGATATTGATATTTAACCGTGATCTTATTCAAAAGCCGATAATCAATACACGGTCTCAAAGAGCCATCTTTCTTAGACACAAAGAAAAAACCGGCTCCTAAGGGAGATGACGAAGGACGAATATGTCCCTTTTCCAAGGACTCCTTTATATATTCTCGCATAGCAGCATGTTCAGGCACAGACAGATTAAATAAACGACCCTTAGGGTATTTACTACCCGGAATCAAATCTATGGCACAATCGCACTCCCGGTGCGGAGGTAATGAACCAAGCTTAGGTTCTTCAAAAACGTCACGATAGTCAGACAAGAATTCAGGAATCTCAGAGGGGATAGATGATGAAATGGAAACCAAAGGTACGTCCCCATGCATCCCCTTACATCCCCAGCTTAACACAGACATAGCTTTCCAGTCGAGGACTGGGTTATGAGATTGCAGCCATGGCAATCCAAGCACCAACACATCATGTAGATTATACAGCACAAGAAAGCGAATAATCTCCTGATGATCCGGATTAATTCGCATAGTTACTTGTGTCCAGTATTGTGGTTTATTACTAGCCAATGGGGTGGAGTCAATCCCCTTCAGAGGTATAGGAGTTTCAAGAGGCTCTAAATCATACCCACAGCGTTTGGCAAAGGACCAATCCATAAGACTCAAAGCGGCGCCAGAGTCGACATAGGCGTCCGCGGTAATAGATGATAAAGAACAAATCAGGGTCACAGATAGAATAAACTTAGACTGAAAAGTGCCAATTGAAACTGACTTATCAAGCTTCTTAGTACGCTTAGAGCATGCTGATATAACATGAGTTGAATCACCACAATAAAAGCACAACCCATTTTTTCATCTAAAATTCTGCCGTTCGCTTCTGGACAGAATTCTATCACATTGCATATTCTCTGGCGTCTTCTCAGTAGACACCGCCAAATGGTGCACAGGTTTGCGCTCCCGCAGACGTCTATCGATCTGGATAGCCATTGTCATGGACTCATTCAGACCCGCAGGCACAGGGAACCCCACCATAACATCCTTAATGGCATCAGAGAGACCCTCTCTGAAATTCGCCGCCAGGGCGCACTCATTCCACTGAGTAAGCACAGACCATTTACGGAATTTTTGGCAGTATATTTCAACTTCATCTTGCCCCTGAGATAGGGACATCAAGGCTTTTTCCGCCTGAAGCTCTAAATGAGGTTCCTCATAAAGCAACCCCAAGGCCAGAAAAAACACATCCACATTGAGCAACGCAGGATCCCCTGGAGCCAATGAAAAAGCCCAATCTTGAGGGTCGCCCCGGAGCAAGGAAATCACAATCCTGACCTGCTGTGCAGGATCTCCAGCAGAGCGAGATTTCAGGGACAAAAACAACTTGCAATTATTTTTGAAATTTAGAAAGCAAGATCTATTCCCCGAGAAAAATTCAGGCAAAGGAATTCTAGGTTCAGATATAGGAACATGAACAACAAAATCTTGTAAATTTTGAACTTTCGTGGTGAGATTATTCAAACCTGCAGCTAAACTCTGAATATCCATTTTAAACAGGTGAACACAGAGCCATTCCAGGATTAGAAGGAGAGAGAGAGAGGAAGGCTGCAATATAGGCAGACTTACAAGTGATTCAATTGAAAGCACACTCAGAACTGAAGGAAAAAAAAAAATAAAAATTTTCAGCAGACTTCTTTTTTCTCTCCTTTCTCTGCCAATTAATTTAACCCTTTGTGGGCCGGTCAAACTGTTATGGTTCTCAATGGCAAGAGAACATAGCCCAGCATAAATAAGAACTAGCTCTTGGAAGGATGGAAACTTAAACTGACCATGAACTAAACCTGTCGCACAACTAACAGTAGCCGGGTAGCGTGCCTACGTTTTATCCCTAGACGCTCAGCGCCAGCCGGAGGACTAACTAATCCTGGCAGAGGAAAATACAGTCCTGGCTCACCTCTAGAGAAATTTCCCCGAAAGGCAGACAGAGGCCCCCACATATATTGGCGGTGATTTTAGATGAAATGACAAACGTAGTATGAAAATAGGTTTAGCAAAATCGAGGTCCGCTTACTAGATAGAAGGAAGACAGAAAGGGTACTTTCATGGTCAGCTGAAAACCCTATCAAAACACCATCCTGAAATTACTTTAAGACTCTAGTATTAACTCATAACATCAGAGTGGCAATTTCAGATCACAAGAGCTTTCCAGACACAGAAACGAAACTGCAGCTGTGAACTGGAACAAAATGCAAAAAACAAACAAGGACAAAAGTCCGACTTAGCTGGGAGTTGTCTAGAAGCAGGAACATGCACAGAAAGGCTTCTGATTACAATGTTGACCGGCATGGAAGTGACAGAGGAGCAAGGTTAAATAGCGACTCCCACATCCTGATGGGAACAGGTGAACAGAGGGGATGATGCACACAAGATCAATTCCACCAGTGGCCACCGGGGGAGCCCAAAATCCAATTTCACAACAGGCTGCAGGCTTACCAGCGTCTGCACTGAGCAGACACTCGGTAAGCCACCTCCCTCCCTGCAGGACCCGGATGCCGCGGCCATCTTGGATCCGGGACCTGCAGCCAGGAAGGAGGTAGGAGACCCTCGTAGCAACGCGATCACATCGCGTTGCTCCGGGGGTCTCAGGGAAGCCCGCAGGGAGCCCCCTCCCTGCGCGATGCTTCCCTATACCGCCGGTACACTGCGATCATGTTTGATCGCGGTGTGCCGGGGGTTAATGTGCCGGGGGCGGTCCGTGACCGCTCCTGGCACATAGTGCCGGATGTCAGCTGCGATAGGCAGCTGACACCCGGCCGCGATTGGCCGCGCTCCCCCCATGAGCGCGGCCGATTGCGTATGACGTACTATCCCGTCACCGGGAAATAAGTCCCGGGTCACCTTGACGGGATAGTACGTCATACGGGATTAAGGGGTTAATACTGGTCCGAGAGCTATGTGATTTTTTTTTTATCGCATAGCACTCATCCGTATTATAGTATGACTCCGGCCTAAGGACCAAATCTGTATTGTGCTAAAGCTGAAAAAGTACACAAAAATATATATATATATATATATATATATATTACTTTATTATTCTCAACAGATGATCTAGAGCAGGGGTCTCAAACTCAGCTGGGTATTTGGGCCGCATATAAAAAAAAATTGAATTTGGGGGACAAAGTGACATTTTTAGGGATACCATTTTTTTTCTGTATACCTTTTGAACATTTTTGCTGTGTTTATTTTATTGTTTTTAAAGCTTGGGTCGTTATGGATGTGTTGATAACAAATGTGCATTCATATTGTAGTTATTTCCTCATATTGTAGTTATGTCCCCATCCAGATCCTAATATTGTAGATATGTCCCCATCCAGGTTCCCATATTTAGGTATGTGCCCTATTGTGCTGTTCTTCATATACACATAAAAGAGAAAAAAAAGAGAAATTTATCTTCCCTCCGCATCCATACTGTACATGTGGCCGCAGGCGCTGTAGAACCCTTGATGTTCGCGGCCCGATACAGGAGCCGCCGCAGGCAGCCGTTTATTTCAGTTGAAACTACCCCTTGGATGCACATGCAATTGAAATGTATTGCAGCGCAGAGACTCTCTGCACAGCACTATCACTGGCACATGACCGTGATATCATATGCTGCCACGCTGGCAAGCCTATGTCAGCTGCTGGCCTCTAATTGGACGGTGGCTGTTATAGGTATTGCTGTGTTGAGAGTCTCTCTTCGGCAATACATATCAATTAAATGTGCGTCTAAGGACTCCCTGGACCGGCAAGGGGTCTACAGTGCCTGCTGGCTGCATGTGACCTGCGGGCTACTTGTTTGAGACCACTTCAGAGTTTCTTTTTTTTTCCCGCTCTGGAGAGGTGCTACTAAGTTCCCTGATCCTATTCTTATACTTACCAGCTGCCATCTTAGGCTCTTCCCAGCGCCTCTCAGGGTCCGTTTCGCCATCTTATGACTGCAGCTTTTGACTGACCATAAGTCAGAGGTAACTGTCACAAGCTCTCAATGCTACACTAGGTTGTGACTTCCATATCGTCAGCAAATACTAGAGTGATCTGGCAGATCACAAACTGCTGGAGACAGTGTCGGATTGGGGTGCCAAGGGCCCACCTGCGACCAGCTCCAGGGTCCCACTTTTCAGTTACATGCAAAGGTGACATTATCCTCAATAACAAACTTATATAACTATGAACTGGGTAGATTGTTAAATGAGTAAGATGTTGCCTCTGTCTGTACATAGTGATTTAAGTATGTGCCAGGTGCTGTTCATATAAGAGGGTGGTGGCCCACTCTTGCACAGGGGCACACCGGAGGATTCTCCTGTTCTTTTGTGGGCCAGTCTAAGGCCGGGGTCACACATGCGAGTTTTACGGACGTAAGAACGCAGAAACTACGTCCGTAAAACTCGCATAACATACGGCACAATTATTCTCAATGGGGCTGCTCCTATTAGCCGTATATTACGGTTCAGTATTATACGGCTTTCTACGGCCGTACAAAATCGCAGCATGCTGCGTTTGTCAGCGTATTGCGCAAAAAAATCGCCAATGAAAGTCTATGGGGGCGAGAAAAATACGGATTCCACACGGACCAGCAGTGTGACTTGCGAGAAATACGCAGCGGTGTTAGTGAAAAGTTGGTAATTCAATTGCCGGCTTTTCATTTCTCCTGCACAAACCCGACAGGATATGAGACATGGTTTTCATACAGTAAACCATCTCATATCCCCTTTTTTTTGCATATTCCACACTACTAATGTTAGTAGTGTGTATGTGCAAAATTTCAGCGCTGTAGCTGCTGAAATAAAGGGTTAAATGGTGGAAAAAATTGGCGTGGGCTCCCGCGCAATTTTCTCCGCCAGAATGGTAAAGCCAGTGACTGAGGGCAGATATTAATAGCCAGGAGAGGGTCCATGGTTATTGGCCCCCCCGTGGCTAAAAACATCTGCCCCCAGCCACCCCAGAAAAGGCACATCTGGAAGATGCGCCTATTCTGGCACTTGGCCACTCTCTTCCCACTCCCTGTAGCGGTGGGATATGGGGTAATGAAGGGTTAATGTCACCTTGCTATTGTAAGGTGACATTAAGCCAGATTAATAATGGAGTGGCGTCAATTATGACACCTATCCATTATTAATCCAATTGTAGGAAAGGGAAAACACACACACACATGATTACAAAGTATTTTAATGAAATAAACACAGCGGTTGTTGTAATAATTTATTGTTCTCTCAATCCATCAGGAACACCCTCGCTTGGCAAAATAATAAACACACAAGATACATACCTTCTGATGTCAGATCACTTCCCACGATGTAATCCATCTCAAGGGGTTAACTAATATTACAGGCACGAGCCCTGCTAATGCACTCGCTCGTGCCTGTAATTCCCCGGCGAATGAATGAAATGTAGGTCATTGTCATGATTCCCAATGGCAAGGGAACAGGGAAAAAACGGACTAGCTCTAGGAAGATGGTAACTAAGGTAACCGCGATGCTGAACCTACCACGCAACTAATAGTAGCCAGGGGGTGTTCCTACGTTGGTTCTAGACACCTCGCGCCAGCCGGAGATCTAACTACCCCTATCAGAGGAATACACAGACCTGGCTTGCCTCCAGAGAAACCCCAAAAGTCATAGTAGCCCCCCACATATAATGACGGTTAGGTAAGAGGAAAACACAAACGCAGTATGAATATAGATTCAGCACAGTGAGGCCCTCTAACTAGATAGCAGAAAAATACAAAAGAGGACTTCACGGTTACCTAAAAACCCTAAGTAGCCATCCTGAAATTACCTTAACTCCGTTATCAACTCATGACACAGAAGTGGCAATTTCAGCTCACTAGAGCTTCCAGCAGCACAAGAAACATAAATGCATGCTGGACAAAAAACAAACGTTCAAATGCAAAAGATTCAACTTAGCTGAATTGCAGACTTGGAGCAGGTAGCAAGCAACAGGGGAGCTCTGGTAACATTGACTGCCGGCACTAGAATGACTGAGAAGCCAGCCTAAGTAGGAAACTCCCAATTGCCTGATGAAAACAGGTGCACTAGGAACCCAAGCCACAAGTCAGCAGTACCACAAGTAGCCACCAGAGGGAGCCCAAAAACAGAATTCACAACAGGTCATTGACCTACATTTCCTTCAGTCGCAGTGATGCGCCCCCTGGTGGATGTCCTCATATGACCTGGAGCGTGGGAAAAAGTTCCCAGGCTGCAGTTCATGAGAACATCCAGCAGAGGGCGCCTCACCGCGACTCAATGTAAGTACAGATCTAGCTTTCCTTTCAGCACCCGGGGGATTACAGGCACGAGCGAGTGGTTTATCGCAGCTCGTGCCTGTAATATTAGTTAACCCCTTCAGATGGATTACTTCGTTGGACGTGATCTGACTTCAGAAGGTATGTATCTTGTGCGTTTATTATTTTGCCAAGCGAGGGTGTTCCTGATGGATTGAGAGAACAATAAATTATTACAACAACCGCTGTGTTTATTTCATTAAAATACTTTGTAATCATGTGTGTGTGTTTTTTTTAACCCTTTCCTACAATTGGATTAATAATGGATAGGTGTCAATTGACGCCACTCCATTATTAATCTGGCTTAATGTCACCTTACAATAGCAAGGTGGCATTAACCCTTCATTACCCCATATCCCACCGCTACACAGGAGTGGGAAGAGAGTGGCCAAGTGCCAGAATAGGCGCATCTTCCACATGTGCCTTTTCTGGGGTGGCTGGGGGCAGATGTTTTTAGCCACGGGGGGGGCCAATAACCATGGACCCTCTCCTGGCTATTAATATCTGCCCTCAGTCACTGGCTTTACCATTCTGGCAGAGAAAATTGCGCGGGAGCCCACGCCAATTTTTTCTGCCAATTAACCCTTTATTTCAGCAGCTACAGCGCTGAAATTTTGCACATACACACTACTAACATTAGTAGTGTGGAATATGCAAAAAAAAGGGGATATGAGATGGTTTACTGTATGTAAACCATGTCTCATATCATGTCGGGTTTGTGCAGGAGAAATGAAAAGCCGGCAATTTTATTACCGGCTTTTCACAGATATCGCGCAGAATGAAATCTAAATACAGAATATATATATATATGTGTCTCAATGACATATATATATATACTGTATATATGTTTTCCCTAACATTTGAGCACATAAATCCATTAGATGTCGGTTTTGCAAGCCTGCGCGAAAATCTCGCAGTACGGATGCCATACGGATTACATACGGAGGATGCCATGCGCAAAATACGCTGAAACACCCTGCCTACGGATGACATACGGATCACTATTTTGGGAACATTTCTCCGTATTACGGCCGTAGTACGGACGTATAATACGTGGCGTATTGTTTTACGCCAAGTGTGACTCCAGCCTAAGCCTGGCTGGAGACCAACCGGAGAGGCACTGGGAAAAACTAAAGATGGCAGCTGGAACGAAAAGACTAGGGACAAAGAACTTGGATTAATAGCACCACTCAATCGCAGAAATAATAATAAAATTAATAAACCACCAGAGTGGTGATTTAAAACTGTGGTACTGGGGTGTGCTATATTGCATATATGGTGGCAATATTCAATTGCTAAGCCCTTCTGGCAGCTAATCTCCATGATATAGAGGTTATATGGAGCACTGATTTTAAGGGCTCTTTCAGACGTCCATAGTTATCGGTCTGATCTTGGATCACAATCCACAGACTGGCCGCAAGTTTCCCGACCCCGAGCATGATGGCCTCATACAAATATATGAAGTATTTGGACAATGCAGCTTAGCCTTTTGTCAACTCACCTGAAACCTGAACTAACGCTCAACAGAAGAGCTGTAAATGGGGAAGGCACGCATGTGCCCCAGGCGCAGCCGGTAGGGGGGGTAGTCAGGCCGCCTAATGTGGCGGTCCACAGTGTCTCCCCTGGCAGCTACATTCTGCCGCACCCCAGACTGGGAGACGGCAGTTCTCTGAGCCGGCTCTCAAGCTGACAGCCGGCACAGAGAAACTGCAGCGCGCCGACTCCTTGTGTTCAATTTTTTTCACGTCCAGATACGAGTACAATTGAGGCTCTGACCGCCGGGTCAGAGCGATGCCAGCAGCGTGATCAGTCAAATAAATAAGACAGCACATTGTAGCGCCAAAACATGAAAATTGAATTGCATTACTGCGCTAGAAATATGAAAAATTGAGAAAGTTTAGCGCATAAATTGCCCAATTTATGTGTAGCTTGTAGCCATGATAAGGCATTTCTCGTATACAAGGGCCTGGCAATGCCTTTCCTCTCTGAGGGTACAGTCTTCATCTGAAGGGGAACCTAATGTGAGTCCTCTCTTTGACTAAATCTCTCTCGCTGTGGAGGGGTAGTGGTCCTGCTGTGATTAAAAACACCTATGGCTAAAAGGAGGAGTGCTCAGTTAGAAGGCTACTGAATACAAATTTCAAAAAACTGACCGTCACATCCAAACATAGACTAAGTGTGAACAGGTGCTGAACCTAGAGTCACCAACTCATAAGTTTCTCAGATCACCGTGCTCACTATCAAATATATTCTGTCTGTTGACAGGTGCCATTGTGACAAGATAATGATTGTTAGTTACACCACCTGGTGTTAATGTAAGGCATGTATTATATAGACACATTCTAAAAAATTCTAATAACTAAACCTCCCACTGTGATATCATAGTATAATAAGACTTGCTACATATTAGTTACAAGCCACAAAAATGTGAAACATAGCAAAACATATTTGCTACCACTATAAGGCAGCAGCTTTCATGATAGTGCGGGAATGAGGCAGTGACTCAAGATATTCCATCGGAAAGCTTTGTGCACACGGTGCGTTTTTGGTGCGTTTTTCACATGTTTTCCGCTTGAAGTTCAGCCAAAAACTCCAGGGAATCCTTTTGGCAGCTAATTCAATGAGAATCCTGAAGTGCTGTGCGTATGATTATCAATTTTCCTTTGAGTATGTGCAGTGCATTTTGTTCTGCAGCATGTCAATTCTTTGTGCGGATTTTTAGCATTTTTCACCCATTGATTTGCTGAGGATTTGCTGAGTTTTTTTGCTTACATTTCTATGTACAGTACAGACCAAAAGTTTGGACACACCTTCTCATTTAAAGATTTTTTTTTCCGAAAAATAATCTTTTATTAAATGCATGTACAGTAATTTGCACACACACTGTACTAATTGTATTTGTCACAGACAATATATACCTATTCTATTTGTATGTACTGTATGTAAATATTTATCTCTCTATACAATATAAATACATACATACATATATGTGTGTCACTGACATATACATGTATGTATGTATGTATATATATATATATATATATATATATATATATATATATATATATACACACACACGGTACAGAGCAAAAGTTTGGACACCTCATTTAAAGATTTTTCTGTATTTTCATGACTATGAAAATTGTACATTCACACTGAAGGCATCAAAACTATGAATTAACACACGTGGAATTATATACTTAACAAAAAAGTGTGACAACTGAACGTGTGTCTTATATTCTAGGTTCTTCAAAGTAGCCACCTTTTGCTTTGATGACTGCTTTGCAGACTCTTGGCATTCTCTTGATGAGCTTCAAGAGGTAGTCACTGGAAATGGTTTTCATTTCACAGGTGTGCCCTGTCAGGTTTAATAAGTGGGATTTATTGCCTTATAAATGGGGTTGGGGACCATCAGTTGTGTTGAGCAGAAGTCTGGTGGATACACAGCTGATAGTCCTACTGAATAGACTGTTAGAATTTACACTCACTGGCCACTTTATTAGGTACACCTGTCCAACTTCTTGTTAACACTTAATTTCTAATCAGCCAATCACATGGCGGCAACTCAGTGCATTTAGGCATGTAGACATGGTCAAGACAATCTCCTGCAGTTCAAACCGAGCATCATTCTAGGGAAGAAAGGTGATTTGAGTGCCTTTGAACGTGGCATGGTTGTTGGTGCCAGAAGGGCTGGTCTGAGTATTTCAGAAACTGCTGATCTACTGGGATTTTCACGCACAACCATCTCTAGGGTTTACAGAGAATGGTCCGAAAAAGAAAAAAAATCCAGTGAGCGGCAGTTCTGTGGGCGGAAATGCCTTGTTGATGCCAGAGGTCAGAGGAGAATGGGCAGACTGGTTCGAGCTGATAGAAAGGCAACAGTGACTCAAATCGCCACCCGTTACAACCAAGGTAGGCCTAAGAGCATCTCTGAACGCACAGTGCGTCGAACTTTGAGGCAGATGGGCTACAGCAGCAGAAGACCACACCGGGTACCACTCCTTTCAGCTAAGAACAGGAAACTGAGGCTACAATTTGCACAAGCTCATCGAAATTGGACAGTAGAAGATTGGAAAAACGTTGCTTGGTCTGATGAGTCTCGATTTCTGCTGCGACATTCGGATGGTAGGGTCAGAATTTGGCGTAAACAACATGAAATCTTTGGGATGTGGTGGAACGGGAGATTCGCATCAGGGATGTGCAGTCGACAAATCTGCGGCAACTGTGTGATGCCATCATGTCAATATGGACCAAAATCTCTGAGGAATGCTTCCAGCACCTTGTTGAATCTATGCCACGAAGAATTGAGGCAGTTCTGAAGGCAAAAGGGGGTCCAACCCGTTACTAGCATGGTGTACCTAATAAAGTGGCCAGTGAGTGTATATTATGGCAAGAAAAAAGCAGCTAAGTAAAGAAAAATGAGTGGCCATCATTACTTTAAGAAATGAAGGTCAGTCAGTCCGAAAAATTGGGAAAACTTTGAAATGTCCCCAAGTAGAGTTGAGCGACTTTTACTTTTTTAGGATCGAGTCGGGTTTCGCTATAACCGACTTTGTGAAAAGTCGGGTCGGGTGAAATCGGCCGATTATTGAGAAAAGTCGGGGGCCGACTGAAACACGAAACCCAATGCAAGTCAATGGGGAATCAAAGTCGGCAGTGAGTGAAGGACAGGAAAACACCTACAGTGCCCATTTTAACCCCTTCACCCCCGGAGCTTTTTCCGTTTTTTCGTTTTCGTTTTTCGCTCCCCACCTTCCTAGAGCCATAACTTTTTTATTTTTCTGTCAATATGGCCATGTGAGGGCTTATTTTTTGCGGGACGAGTTGTACTTTTGAACGACATCATTGGTTTTACCATGTCGTGTACTAGAAAACGGGAAAAAAAATTCCAAGTGCGGTGAAATTGCAAAAGAAGTGCAATCCCACACTTGTTTTTTGCTTGGCTTTTTTGCTAGGTTCACTGAATGCTAAAACTGACCTGCCATTATGATTTTCCAGGTCATTACGAGTTCATAGACACCTAACATGACTAGGTTATTTTTTACCTAAGTGGTGAAAAAAAATTCCAAATTTTCCTAAAAAAAAAAAAAAATTGCGCCATTTTCCTATACTCGTAGCATCTCCATATTTCATGATCTGGGGTCGGATGAGGGCTTATTTTTTGCGTGCCGAGACAGCATTTTTAATGATACCATTTCGGTGCAGATATGTTCTTTTGATCGCCCGTTATTGCATTTTAATGCAATGTCACGGCGACCAAAAAAACGTAATTCTGGCATTTCAATTTTTTTTCTCGTTACGCCGTTTAGCGATCAGGTTAATGCTTTTTTTTATTGATAGATCGGGCGATTTTGAACGTGGCGATACCAAATATGTGTATATTTGATTTTTTTGTTATTGATTTATTTTGATTGGGGCGAAAGGGGGGTGATTTAAACTTTTATGTTTTTTTTTATTTTTTCCACATTTTTTTAAACTTTTTTTTTTTTACTTTTGCCATGCTTCAATAGCCTCCATGGGAGGCTAGAAGCAGGCACAACGCGATCGGCTCTGCTATGTAGCAGCGATCATAAGATCGCTGCTACACAGCAGAATTGCAGGTGTGCTGTGAGCGCCGACCACAGGGTGGCGCTCACAGCTGCCGAGGATCAGTAACCATAGAGGTCTCAAGGACCTCTATGGTTACCTTCCTGATGCATTGCCGACCCCCGATCATGTGACGGGGGTCGGCGATGACGTCATTTCCGGCCGCCCGGCCGGATGCGGTAGTTAAATGCCGCTGTCTGCGTTTGACAGCGGCATTTAACTAGTTAATAGGTGCGGGCAGATCGCGATTCTGCCCGCGCCTATTGCGGGCACATGTCAGCTGTTCAAAACAGCTGACATGTCCCGGCTTTGATGCGGGCTCACCGCGGAGCCCTGCATCAAAGCAGGGGAGCCGACATCGGACGGTATAGTACGTCCGATGTCGGTAAGGGGTTAATGCCAAAAACATCAATTCTTGTTACTGAAGCTTGTCAATCTTAATTTACTTTATAATAATAGTTAGGCATTGAAAACTGGGGGTCATTTGGCTAAAGTTGTGGGGGGTAGGGCTGGCTCAAGATTTTCATGGACCCAGGAAACGCGGAATACGTCATGGCGGTGGAGCAGGGAGAGGTAAGTATTTCAACTTTGCAAGTGCTGTGATCCTGAGCAAGCAGGGGGCCCACTCGTTGGAACTGGCACAGGGCCCCTCATAGTACGGCAGTGTGTTTGATGGCGGGTGGCGCCTCCCACTGGCAGAGACACTTTTGCGTACTATGAGGGGCCCTGTGCCAGTGACGTCGCCAACGAGTATGCCCCCCCACCTGATGAAGGAACCTGCACTTTCATCTGCACATTCCTCTTTGTCCCTGTGTAAGGTGGTATAGTATGCGGGAAGGGGAACCTGACTTTCAGCAGGGTCAGTTTCTGGCTGTGTAGAGTACAAGGGGAATGTAGTGGTCTGGGTCAATGTACCAGCAGACTCATCTAGCAGTGGCTGGGCAATGGGCAGGATGAGAAGGAAACAGAGATATAGGCCCAAATATTAAAGTGGGCTAAATGCAGTTCAAATGTGGTAACAGCACTAAACAGGCGGCATTGCTTTTTTCAGCGGAGGACAACTGTAAGGAGTGGTAGACACAGTTAGTAGGCCCAAATAATAAAGTGGCCTAAATGCAGTTCAAAATTGGTAACAGGACTAAACAGGTGGCATTGCTTTGTTCAGCGGAGGACAACTGTAAGGAGTGGCAGACACATAGTAGGCCCAAACAATAAAGTGGGCAAAATGTCTGCCAACAAATAAATAAACAGGTGGCATAGCTAGGTACAGGGGTGGGCTCCTCTGCTGAGTAGCAGACAGTGGTAGTAGGCGCAAAGTATTAACTGGTCTAAATAGAGGCCAGGGCCCCTGTATATTTTAACGATTTTACGTCGGGGTGTCTGACGTTGGTTGTGCTCCACCACCGTCAGAGACACTTCATTGTACTATGAGGGACCCTGTGCCAGTGCCGTCGCCCAAGAGTGGACACACCCACCTGTCCAGGCAAACGGCACTCGGGTGCTTGCACCAGGTGGTGACCAGAGCCCTGTGGGGGGAGTCAGCTCATTTATGGAGGTATAAAAATGGCCTATGGTGGACATTCAGAAGCTGCAAATGGAGGAATTGGAGAAGTCAGTAAGAGGAGGCCAAAAGCAAGACATTTTTCAGGCAAGCTACGTGTCAGCAGGGGAAGATGGGGCAAAATAATTTGAAATCCATGATTGGTTCATTTTATCGAAGGTTAGATCATCAACATTTCGGGTAGCCAGACGTGTCCTTTTTTCGGTCAGTATTGAACCAGCAGCACTGAAGACTCTTTCTGATAGCACACTAGCAGCAGGGCAAGCGAGCTCCTGTAATGCATATTCTGCCAATTCAGGCCAGGTGTCTATTTTAGATGGCCAGTAATCAAAGGGGAATGACCTGTGATGGAGAACATCAATAAGGGAGGAAAAGTAGTTCGTAACCATACTGGACAAATGCTGTCTCCTGTCGCTTTGAATCGATGCAGCAGTACCTGTCGTGTCAGCGGTCATTGCGAAATCACTCCACAACCTGGTCATAAAACCCCTCTGTCCAACGCCACTTTGGATTTGTGCACCTCTAACACCTCTGCCATGTTGCCCCCTACGGCTCGTGTGAGAACCATCACCGTCGCTGTGTGCTGGGAATGCTTGAACCAAATGGTCTACAAGAGTTGCTTGTTTGGTAGCCAATATTTGCTCAAGGTTCTCATGTGGCATGATATTTTGTAATTTTCCTTTAGATCGTGGATCCAGGAGGCAGGCCAACCAGTAATCATCATCGGTCATCATTTTGATAATGCGGGGGTCCCTTTTCAGGATACGCAAGGCATACTCAGCCATGTGGGCCAATGTTCCAGGTGTCAATTCACTGCTTGTGCTGGGTTGAGGAGCACTTTCTTGCAAATCAACATCACTTGTGTCCCGCAAAAACCCTGTACCTGACCTTGCAACGCCACCAGTTTCTATTGGCCCCTGAGAAGCATCCTCCTTCCATCCCCATCATCCTCCTCCTCCTCTTCGTCCGCCACCTCATCCAGGTGAGTTCCCTGAGCAGACAATGGCTGACTCATCAAGGCTTCCCTCCTCCTCGGTTGCAGACGCCTGCTCCTTATTGTGCGTCAAACTTTGCATCAGCAGACGCATTAGTGGGATGCTCATGCTAATGATGGCGTCGTCTGTACTTACCAGCCGTGTGCATTCCTCAAAACACTGAAGGACTTGACGGAGGTCTTGTAGCTCCGACCACTGCACACCAGACAACTCCATGTCTGCCATCCAAGTGCCTGCCCGTGTATGTGTATCCTCCCACAAATTAATTACAGCACGCCTCTATTTGCACAGCCTCTGAACCATGTGCAGTGTTGAGTTCCAACTTGTTGCAACGTCGATTATTAGGCGGTGCTGGGGAAGATTCAGCGATCGCTGATGGTTCTGCATATGGCTGGAGTGTACGGGCGACCGGCGGATGTGAGAGCAAAGTTTTCGCACCTTCAGGAGCAGGGCTGGTAACTCCGTATAAGTTTTGAGGAAGCACTGCACCTCCAGGTTCAAGGTGTGAGCCAGGCAAGGTATGTGTTTCAGTTCTGAAAGGGCTATGGCAGCCATAAAATTCCTTCCGTTATCACTGACTACCTTGCCTGCCTCAAGATGTACACTGCCCAGCCATGACTGAGTTTGTTGCTGCAAGTACTCGGCCAGTACTTCCGCGGTGTGTCTGTTGTTGCCCAAACACTTCATTTGTAACACAGCCTGCTGACGCTTACCACTAGCTGTTCGATAATGGGACACCTCGTGTGCAACACTGGCAGCTGCAGATGGAGTTGTCGTGCGACTGCGCTGTGTGGACGAGCTTTCGCTTAAAGAGGAGGAGGAGGAAGGGTGGCGAACGCCTACAGCCAACTGTTTCCTAGACCGTGGGCTAGGCAGAACTGTCCCACTATGGCTGTCCCCTGTGGACCCTGCATTCACCACATTAACCCAGTGCACCGTGATGGACACGTAACATCCCTGGCCATGCCTACTGCTCCATGCATCTGTTGTGAGGTGCACCTTTCCACTGACTGATTGCCTCAGTGCATAGACAATGCGGTCTTTGACATGCTGGTGGAGGGCTGGGATGGCTTTTCTCGCAAAGAAGTGCTGACTGGGTAGGTCATAGCGTGGTACTGCGCAGGCCATTAGGTCTTTGAAAGCTTCGCTTTCAACCAACCGGTAGGGCATCATCTCTAACGAGATTAGTCTAGCAATGTGGGCATTCAAACCCTATGTACGCGGATGAGAGAATGAGTCTTTTACTAACGAGAGTCTCTTGTAGGGTGAGCTGGACTGGAGAGCTGCATATGGTGGAACTAGCAGTGGGTGTGCTGGACATGGCGGATTGAGAGAGGGTTGGTGATGGTATTCTTGATGTTGGCCTACATACAGTGTTTCCTACCAAGAACCTTGTGATTCCCTGACTGCTTTGGCCTTGCGACGATACCTCCACATTTGCTGCTGGTGGTGTCCTAACCGGTGGACTTACAGTGAGGGAAGCAATGTAGCGTTGCTGACTACCTTCATTCTGAGCAGGTGCACCAACGGTACGGGACGTTTGGTAGTTAGTCCAGGCTTGCAAGTGCATGCTGGTTAAATGTCTAAGCATGCACTTTGTATTTAAAGGGACTCTGTCACCTGAATTTGGAGGGAACAATTTTCAGCCATAGAGGCGGGGTTTTCGGGTGTTTGATTCACCCTTTCCTTACCCGCTGGCTGCATGCTGGCTGCAGTATTAGATTGAAGTTCATTCTCTGTCCTCCATAGTACATGCCTGCGCAAGGCAAGATTTAAATTTTGAAGATTCTTCCCTCTGCTAAAGGTCTTTGAGCATTTCTTGCAGATAACTTTGCACTGATCATTCGGATCTTGGTTAAAAAATTGCCACACTACACTCTTCCTACTATGGAATACCTTTTCAGGCATTGCACGCTGTGCTACTTTCACCGGATGGCCACGCTGTCCAAAAAATGTTTTTGTTTTTGACAAACGTTTTTGGCCTGATACAGGCCTGCCAGATGACAGCTGTTGCGATGTAGATGGCTGCTGCGGATCATCCTCCTCCGCTTCTGAGCTACTGGCAGCGGCACCCTCTTCCCCCAATGGCTGCCAATCTGGGTCAACAACTGGTTCATCTATCACCTCCTCTTCAATGTCATGTGCACCTTCCTCTGTGTCACCGTGTAAGGTGCTATAGCGTTCGGGACGGGGCACCATATTCTCATCAGAGTCAGATTCTGGCTCAGTACACTGCGAGGGCAATGTAGTGATCTGAGTCAATGGAACAGCATAATAATCTACCTGTGACTGTGCACCAGTGCACTCCATGTCCGATTCATCTTGTAAAGGGCAGTTAACAATTTCCCTTTCTAACCCAGGCACGGTATGTGTAAAGAGCTCCATGGAGTAACCTGTAGTGTCGCCTGACGCATCCTTCACTTTTGGTTTGGGTGAAGGACACAAGGAAATGTCTTGTTCCTGACCGGGAGCATCCACTGACGACTCGCTGCTTTTATATTTGGAACTTTCTGAAGAGGAGGCGAAAGAGCTAGAGGCTGAGTCAGCAAGGAAAGCCAAAACTTTTTCCTGCTGCTCCGGCTTTAAAAGCTGTTTTCCTACTCCCAGATAAGGGAGCCTTCGAGGCCTTGTGTTGCCAGATGATGACGCTGGCTCAACACCTCCAGCCTTAGGTGCTATTGTTCTTTTCCCACTACTACCAGATGCACCTCCACCACCACCATCATCAGTACCAGCTGGCAACCTATGCCCACGGCCTCTTCCACCAGACTTCCTAATTTTTTGGAAAATCTAACCAAAATAACAACCGTTATATGGTACTGTAAAACAAAGTAGATGGTGTATATAAACTTGTTGAGAATTTAAATCTCCCTTTTTTGGGGGGCAGACTGAACCCAAACTCAGGCCCAGTGTATAAAACAACGCAATGTGAGGGGCAGCAAGCGGCTGGCTGATATACGACAAACTAACAGGACTGAAATATATCCACTTTGTGAGAATTTGAATCTCCCTTTTTTGGGGGGAGACTGAACCCAAACTCAGGCCCAGTGTATAAAACAACGCAATGTGAGTGGCAGCAAGTGGCTGGCTGATATACGACAAACTAACAGGACTGAAATATATCCACTTTGTGAGAATTTGAATCTCCCTTTTTTGGGGGGAAGACTGAACCCAAACTCCGGTCCAGTGTATAAAACAACGCAATGTGAGTGGCATCAAGTGGCTGGCTGATATACGACAAACTAACAGGATTGAAATATATCCACTGTGTGAGAATTTGAATCTCCCTTTTTGGGGGGGGTAGACTGAACCTAAACTCAGGTACAGTGTATAAAACAACGCAATGTAAGTGGCAGCAAGTGGCTGGAAGATATATGAAAAAATACAAGGACTGTAGTACAATTCAAGTGGAAATCGCTACAGCCCAAGAAATTTCGGGGTTAATCTTCCCTCCCTAACTATGTCCCTTCATCTGATGAAGCTGCAGCAACCTCTCCCTATGCTAACATTGGCAGAAGTAAGATGGCGGTCGGGGTGCACGCCCCTTTATAGCCCCTGTGACGCTGCAGAAAGCAAGCCAATCACTGTCATGCCCTTCTCTTAGATGGTGGGGACCGAGACCTATGTCATCACGCTGCCCACACTCTGCATCCTCCTTCATTGGCTGAAAAATGGCGCTGAACGCGTCATACAAAACGCGACTTTGGCGCGAAGATCACCGACCGCATGGCCGATCCCACACTAGAATCGGGTCGGATTTCATGAAACCCGACTTTGCCGAAAGTTGGCGATTTTTGAATTTGTCCGATCCATTTCGCTCATCCCCAAGTGCAGTTGCAAAAACCATCAAGCGCTACAAAGAAACTGGCTCACATGAGGACCGCCCCAGGAAAGGAAGACCAAGAGTCAACTCTGCTTCTGAGGATAAGTTTATCCGAGTCACCAGCCTCAGAAATCGCAGGTTAACAGAGCTCAGATTAGAGGCCAGGTCAATGCCACACAGAGTTCTAGCAGCAGACACATCTCTACAACAACTGTTAAGAGGAGACTTTGTGCAGCAGGCCTTCATGGTAAAATAGCTGCTAGGAAACCACTGCTAAGGACAGGCAACAAGCAGAAGAGACTTGTTTGGGCTAAAGAACACAAGGAATGGACATTAGACCAGTGGAAATCTGTGCTTTGGTCTGATGAGTCCAAATTTGAGATCATTGGTTCCAACGACCGTGTCTTTGTGCGACGCAGAAAAGGTGAACGGATGGACTCTACATTCCTGGTTCCCACCGTGAAGCATGGAGGAGGAGGTGTGATGATGTGGGGGTGCTTTGCTGGTGACACTGTTGGAGATTTATTCAAAATTGAAGGCTTACTGAACCAGCATGGCTACCACAGCATCTTGCAGCGGCATGCTATTCCATCCGGTTTGCGTTTACTTGGACCATCATTTATTTTTCAACAGGACAATGACCCCAAACACACCTCCAGGCTGTGTAAGGGCTATTTGACCAGGAAGGAGAGTGATGGGGTGCTACACGAGATGACTTGGCCTCCACAGTCACCTGACCTGAACCCAATCGAGATGGTTTGGGGTGAGCTGGACCGCAGAGTGAAGGCAAAAGGGCCAACAAGTGCTAAGCATCTCTGGGAACTCCTTCAAGACTGTTGGAAGACCATTTCCGGTGACTACCTCTTGAAGCTCATCAGGAGAATGCCAAGAGTGTGCAAAGCAGTCATCAAAGCAAAGGGTAGCTACTTTGAAGAACCTAGAATAGAAGACATATTTTCAGTTGTTTCACACTTTTTTGTTAAGTATATAATTCCACATGTGTTAATTCATAGTTTTGATGCCTTCAGTGTGAATTTACAATTTTCATAGTCATGAAAATACAGAAAATCTTTAAATGAGAAGGTGTGTCCAAACTTTTGCTCTGTACTGTATATATACATCTATTCTATGTGTATAAATATATTCTATGTATTCTATTTTAACTTGTCACTCTGTGATTATACTGTACTCGGCATATGATTTGCCAGCTTTTAACCTTTCTATCATATACAATGCTCAAAAAAATAAAGGGAACACTTAAACAAGAGAATATAACTCCAAGTAAATCAAACTTCTGTGAAATCAAACTGTCCACTTAGGAGGCAACACTGTTTGACAATCAATTTCACATGTTGTTGTGCAAATGGAATGGACAGCAGGTGGAAATTATTGGCAATTATCAAGACACACTCAATAAAGGAGTGGCTCTGCAGGTGGGAACCACAGACCACATCTCAGTACCAATGCTTTCTGGCTGATGTTTTGTTCATTTTTGAATGTTGGTTGTGCTTTCACACTCGTGGTAGCATGAGATGGACTCTACAACCCACACAAGTGTCTCAGGTAGTGCAGCTCATCCAGGATGGCACATCAATGCGAGCTGTGGCAAGAAGGTTTGCTGTGTCTGTTAGCGTAGTGTCCAGAGGCTAGAGGCACTACCAGAAGACAGGCCAGTACACCAGGAGACATGGAGGGGGCCGTAGGAGGGGAACAACCCAGCAGCAGGACCACTACCTCTGCCTTTGTGCAAGGAGGAGCACTGCCAGAGCCCTGCAAAATAACCTCCAGCAGGCCACAAATGTGCATGTGTCTGCACAAACGGTAAGAAACAGACTCCATGAGGTTGGTATGAGTGCCCGACGTCCACAGATGGGAGTTGTGCTCACAGCCCAACACCTTGCAGGATACTTGGCATTTGCCGCAGAACACAACGATTGGCAAATTCACCACTGGCACCCTGTGCTCTTCATGGATGAAAGCAGGTTCAAACTGAGCACATGTGACAGACATGACAGAGTCTGGAGACGCCATGGAGAGTGATCTGCCTGCAACATCCTTCAGCATGACCGGTTTGGCAGTGGGTCAGTAATGGTGTGGGGTGGCATTTATTTGGAGGGCTGCACAGCCCTCCATGTGCTTGCCAGAGGTAGCCTGACTGCCATTAGTTACCGAGATGAGATCCTCAGACCCCTTTTGAGGCCATTTGCTGGTGTGGTTTGCCCTGGGTTCCTCCTAATGCAGGACAATGCCAGACCTCATGTTGCTGGAGTGTGTCAGCAGTTCCTGCAAGATGAAGGCATTGAAGCTATGGACTGGCCCGCCCATTTCCTAGACCTGAATTCGATTGAACACATCGGGACATCATGTATCGCACCATCCACCGATGTCACGTTGCAGCACAGACTTTCCAGGAGTTGGCGGATGTTTTAGTCCATGTCTGGGAGGATATCCCTCAGGTAATCATCCATGGCCTCATCAGGAGCATGCCCAGGCATTGTAGGGAGATCATACAGGCACGTGGAGGCCAAACACACTGTTGAGCATCATTTCCTTGTCTTGAAGCATTTCTGCTGAAGTTGGATCAGCCTGTAACTTCATTTTCCACTTTGAATTTGAGCATCATTCCAACTCCAGACCTCCGTGGGATATTAGTTGTGATTAACGTTGATCATTTGTAGGTTTTATTGTTCTCAACACATTCCACTATGTAATGAATACAGATTTACAACTGGAATATTTCATTCAGTGATATCTAGGATGTGGGATTTTAGTGTTCCCTTTATTTATTGAGCAGTGTGTGTGTGTGTGTGTGTGTGTGTGTGTGTGTGTGTGTGTGTGTGTGTGTGTGTGTTTTGACGAATATTTCATTTGAAAACTATTTTTTAATGATAGAGAATTTACTGTATGTAAAAGCTCATGTTAAAATCGCATTACAATTAGATAACAATTGCACTGCATACGGATGTCATATGGATACTGTGGGAATATAGCTCAACAGGGATCTTTGCTTTGGCCAAAGCAGGTGGCTATGGAGTCACATCGGACAGTAGCAGGCTAGCGAGTTCCACACAGGTATGCACCAGGCGTATTTATTGTACACATTTGCCATACAATGTTACACATGCCAAACATGAAATAAAATGTCTAAGGCCGTCTGGCCACTAACTAACAATAAGTTTCTAACTACAAAAATACCTACACAATAACAGAGAAGTTCATGCAGCCTTACTGTGTCAGCTTCCCAGACCAGCAGATGAGAGACTGAGATCCCAGCAGCTCCTGATTATCAGCTGAAGCAGTCAGGAATAGTGTTGAGCATTCCGATACCGCAAGTATCGGGTATCGGCCGATACTTGCGGGTATCGGAATTCCGATACCGAGATCCGATACTTTTGTGGTATCGGGTATCGGTATCGAAACAACATTAATGTGTAAAAGAAAGAATTAAAATAAAAAATATTGCTATACTCACCTCTCCGACGCAGCCTGGACCTCACCGAGGGAACCGGCAGCGTTCTTTGCTTAAAATGCGCGCGTTTACTTCCTTCCGTGACGTCATGTGGCCGCGACGCGACCAATCACAGCAAGCCGTGACGTAATTTTCAGGTCCTTAATGCCTAATTCTAGGCATTCAGGATTTTAAAATTACGTTCCGGCTTGTGATTGGTCGCGTCGCGGTCACATGGGCGACGCGACCAATCACAAGCCGTGACGTCACGGGAGGCAGGAAACGCGCGCATTTTAAAATTACGTCACGGCTTGTGATTGGTTGCGTGCCGCCCATGTGACCGCGACGCGACCAATCACAGCAAGCCGTGACGTAATTTAAGGTCCTTAATGCCTAATTCTAGGCATTCAGGATTTTAAAATTACGTTCCGGCTTGTGATTGGTCGCGTCGCCCATGTGACCGCGACGCGACCAATCACAAGCCGGAACGTAATTTTAAAATGCGCGCGTTTCCTGCCTCCCGTGACGTCACGACTTGTAAATGGTCGCGTCGCCCATGTGACCGCGACGCGACCATTCACAAGCCGGAACGTAATTTTAAAATGCGCGCGTTTCCTGCCTCCCGTGACGTCACGGCTTGTGATTGGTCGCATCGCCCATGTGACCACGACGCGACCAATCACAAGCCGGAACGTAATTTTAAAATGCGCGCGTTTCCTGCCTCCCGTGACGTCACGGCTTGTGATTGGTCGCGTCGCCCATGTGACCGCGACGCGACCAATCACAAGCCGGAACGTAATTTTAAAATGCGCGCGTTCCCTGCCTCCCGTGACGTCACGGCTTGTGATTGGTCGCGTCGCCCATGTGACCGCGACGCGACCAATCACAAGCCGGAACGTAATTTTAAAATGCGCGCGTTTCCTGCCTCCCGTGACGTCACGGCTTGTGATTGGTCGCGTCGCCCATGTGACCGCGACGCGACCAATCACAAGCCGTGACGTCACAGAAGGAAGTAAACGCGCGCATTTTAAGCAAAGAACGCTGCCGGTTCCCTCGGTGAGGTCCAGGCTGCGTCGGAGAGGTGAGTATAGCAATATTTTTTATTTTAATTCTTTCTTTTACACATTAATATGGATCCCAGGGCCTAAAGGAGAGTTTCCTCTCCTTCAGACCCTGGGAACCATCAGGGATACCGTCCGATACTTGAGTCCCATTGACTTATATTGGTATCGGGTATCGGTATCGGATTAGATCCGATACTTTGCCGGTATCGGCCGATACCGATACTTTCAAGTATCGGACGGTATCGCTCAACACTAGGGTTGAGCGAAACGGGTCGATCATTTTCAAAAGTCGCCGACTTTTGGCTAAGTCGGCGTCTCATGAAACCCGATCCGACCCCTGTGCTTGTCGGCCATGCGGTACGCGACTTTCGCGCCAAAGTCGCGTTTCAATGACGCGAAAAGCGCCATTTCTCAGCCAATGAAGGTGAACGCAGAGTGTGGGCAGCGTGATGACATAGATCCTGGTCCCCACCATCTTAGAGAAGGGCATTGCAGTGATTGGCTTGCTGTCTGCGGCGTCACAGGGGCTATAAAGGGGCGTTCCCGCCGACCGCCATCTTACTGCTGCTGATCTGAGCTTAGGGACAGGTTGCTGCCGCTTCGTCAGAAGCAGGGAGAGCGTTAGGCAGGGTCCACTAACCACCAAACCGCTTGTGCTGCAGCGATTTCCACTGTCCAACACCACCTTCGGTGTGCAGGGACTGTGGAAGCTATTTTTTTTTTTTTTTCCCCTCAGCGCTGTAGCTCATTGGGCTGCCCTAGAAGGCTCCGTGATAGCTGTATTGCTGTGTGTACGCCACTGTGGAAACCAACTGCTTTTTTCAAAGCACATATCCTCTTGTTCCTTCCTTTCTGCACAGCTATCTTTTTTGTTTGTCCACACTTTTTATTTAATTTGTGCATCAGTCCACTCCTATTGCTGCCTGCCATACCTGGCTTACATTACTGCAGGGAGATAGTAATTGTAGGACAGTCCCTGTTTTTTTTTTGTTTTTTTTGTGGGAGATTAAGATTGGCATTTCTGCTACAGTGCCATCCCTGTGTGTGCCATCTCTCACTGAGTGGGCCATAGAAAGCCTATTTATTTTTTCCGTGATTTGTGTTCTAAATTCTACCTCAACACAAAAACACTACATCAATCAGTGGGAGAAAAATATTGGCCTCAGTCAGGGCTTGTGTGCCACTGCTGTGTGTGCTATCTCTCATTCAGTGGGCTATAGCAAGCCTATTTTTTTTTTTTTTTTTTTAATATTATTTGGTTTCTAAAGTCTCCCTGAAAAAAAAAAAAAAACCTAAAAAAACAGTGGGAGAGTAATATTGCCCTTTCAGCTTGTGTGCCAGTCTTGACTCCTGGGTGTGCCACCTCTCTCCCTCTCATTCAGTGGGCCATAGAAAGCCTATTTATTTTTTTTAAAAAATATTATTGGGTTTCTAAAGTCTCCCTTAAAAAACAAAAAATACATAAAAAAACAGTGGGAGAGTAATATTGCCCTTTCAGCTTGTGTGCCAGGCTTGACTCCTGGGTGTGCCACCTCTCTCCCTCTCATTCAGTGGGCCATAGAAAGCCTATTTATTTATTTTTTTAAATATTATTGGGTTTCTAAAGTCTCCCTGAAAAAAAAAAATACATAAAAAAACAGTGGGAGAGTAATATTGCCCTTTCAGCTTGTGTGCCAGTCTTGACTCCTGGGTGTGCCACCTCTCTCCCTCTCATTCAGTGGGCCATAGAAAGCCTATTTATTTTTTTTTAAAATATTATTGGGTTTCTAAAGTCTCCCTTAAAAAACAAAAAATACATAAAAAAACAGTGGGAGAGTAATATTGCCCTTTCAGCTTGTGTGCCAGGCTTGACTCCTGGGTGTGCCACCTCTCTCCCTCTCATTCAGTGGGCCATAGAAAGCCTATTTATTTATTTTTTTAAATATTATTGGGTTTCTAAAGTCTCCCTGAAAAAAAAAAAATACATAAAAAAACAGTGGGAGAGTAATATTGCCCTTTCAGCTTGTGTGCCAGTCTTGACTCCTGGGTGTGCCACCTCTCTCCCTCTCATTCAGTGGGCCATAGAAAGCCTATTTATTTTTTTTTTTAAATATTATTGGGTTTCTAAAGTCTCCCTGAAAAAAAAAAAATACATAAAAAAACAGTGGGAGAGTAATATTGCCCTTTCAGCTTGTGTGCCAGTCTTGACTCCTGGGTGTGCCACCTCTCTCCCTCTCATTCAGTGGGCCATAGAAAGCCTATTTATTTTTTTTTTTAAATATTATTGGGTTTCTAAAGTCTCCCTGAAAAAAAAAAAAATACATAAAAAAACAGTGGGAGAGTAATATTGCCCTTTCAGCTTGTGTGCCAGTCTTGACTCCTGGGTGTGCCACCTCTGTCTCTCATTCAGTGGGCCATAGAAAGGCTATTTTTTTTTTTGGTTTTTTTAATATTATTTGGTTTCTAAAGTCTCCCTGAAATAAAAAAAAAAACTTAAAAAAACAGTGGGAGAGTAATATTGCCCTTTCAGCTTGTGCGCCAGTCTTGACTCCTGGGTGTGCCACCTCTCTCCCTCTAATTGTGGGCCATAGAAAGCCTTTTTTTTTTTTTTTTTTTTAATATTATTTGGTTTCTAAAGTCTCCCTGAGAAAAAAAAATAAATAAATTAGGTGGGAGATTAATATTGACATTAGTGCTTGAGTGACAGTCCTGCGTGTGTGTCATCTCTGTGATTTTGTGCCACAGAAAACAGAGTGTGTAACATTGTGCCTGATTTTCCTTGTGGTCTCACCAACCTGTTAAGGGATATTGAAATCATACTGAAGTTATAGCTCACCGTGTAAGTTGTTTGACAGCAACAAATAAAATACTTTGGTTAAGATTTTAAAACAATGAGGAAGTCTGGTGCAAGAGGTCGTCGTGGGCGTTCATTGTCAGCTGGTAATGATGGTAGTGGTAGTGGAGCATCAGGTGGTCGTGGGGATAAAAATATTCCACCTAAGTCTGGAGCTGTGGAGCCAGTTTCGTCGTCAGGCTACACAAGGCCTCGAACGCTCTCTTTTCTGGGAGTAGGAAAACCGCTTTTAAAGGCGGAGCAGCAACAGCAAGTTTTGGCTTACATTGCAGACTCAGCCTCTAGCTCTTTTGCCTCCTCTTCCGAAACTGGTAAATGTAAAAGCAGCGCGTCGCTTGTGGATGTTCACGGTCAGGGACAAGTCGCTTCCTTGTCCTCCTCAGCAAAAACTACAACAAGAGAGAAGGATGCAGCAGGCGACACAACGGGTCACTCCATGGAGCTCTTTACACATACCGTCCCTGGCTTAGAAAGTGAAACATTTAACAGGCCATGCCCATTACAAGTATATTCTGACATGGAGTGCACTGATGCACAGCCACAGCCAGAGTACTATGCTGCTCCTTTGACTCAGACCACCACATTGCCCTCTCAGGGTACAGATCCACAATCAGACCCTGATGAGACTATGTTGCCCCGCCACGAACGCTATACCACCGACCGACACAGTGACACAGACGAAGTTGCACACGAGCTCGAAGAGGAGGTAATAGATGACCCAGTTATTGACCCCGATTGGCAGCCATTGGGGGAACAGGGTGCAGGCGGCAGTAGTTCAGAAGCGGAGGTGGAGGAGGGGCCGCAGCAGGCATCAACATCGCAACAGGTTCCATCTGCCGGGCCCGTATCTGGCCCAAAACGCGTGTCAAAGCCAAAACCTGTTGGAGCACAGCGTTGCCATCCGGTTAAAGCTCAGTCTGCAATCCCTGAAAAGGGATCCGAGTCTAGGAAGAGTGCAGTCTGGCATTTTTTTAAACAACATCCAACTGATCAGCGCAAAGTCATCTGTCAAAAATGTTCAACTAGCTTAAGCAGAGGTCAGAATCTGAAAAGTCTAAATACTAGTTGCATGCATAGACACTTAACCACCATGCATTTTCAAGCCTGGACTAACTACCAAACGTCCCTCAAGGTTGTAGCACCCTCGGCCAATGAAGCTAGTCAGCAACGCAACATCCCTTCCGTCACTGTAAGGCCACCATTTTCCGCACCACCGGCAGTATCTGTGCAGGTTTCTTTGCCAGCCAAAAGCAGTCAGGGTCAGGGAATCACCAGTTTTGTAGGAGGAAATATTGCATCTAGGGCACCGGCGGAAACAATACCGTCTCCAACCGTCTCTCAGTCTGCCATGTACACCGGCACACCCGAAAGTTCCACGATCTCCAGCTCTCCAGTCCAGCTCACCCTACATGAGACTCTGGTTAGAAAAAGGAAGTACTTATCCTCGCATCCGCGTACACAGTGTTTTAACGCCCACATAGCTAGACTAATCTCGTTAGAGATGATGCCCTACCGGTTAGTTGAAAGCGAAGCTTTCAAAGCCCTGATGGAGTACGCTGAACCACGATACGAGCTACCCAGTCGACACTTTTTTTCCAGAAAAGCCATCCCAGCCCTGCACCAGCATGTTAAACAGCGCATCGTCCATGCACTCAGGCAATCTGTGAGTACAAAGGTGCACCTGACTACAGATGCATGGACCAGTAGGCATGGCCAGGGACGTTATGTGTCCATCACGGCACACTGGGTGAATGTGGTGGATGCAGGGTCCACAGGCGACATCAATTTAGGGACAGTTGTGCCTAGCCCACGGTCTAGGAAACAGTTGGCTGTAGGCGTTCGCACCCCCTCCTCCTCCTCCTCCTCGTCCTCCTGCAGAAGCTACAGCTCTTCCACAGAACGCAGTCTGCCAACCACTCCATCGGCAGATGACACTGTTGCACACCAGTTGTCCCATTATGGGCCAGCTACTGCCAAGCGTCAGCAGGCTGTATTGGCTATGAAGTGCTTGGGCGACAACAGACACACCGCGGAAGTTCTGTCCGAGTTCTTGCAACAAGAAACACAGTCGTGGCTGGGCACAGTAGATCTTGAGGCAGGCAAGGTAGTGAGTGATAACGGAAGGAATTTCATGGCTGCCATCTCCCTTTCCCAACTGAAACACATTCCTTGCCTGGCTCACACCTTAAACCTGGTGGTGCAGTGCTTATTGAAAACTTATCCTGGGTTCTCCGACCTGCTCCTCAAAGTGCGTGCACTTTGCTCACATATCCGACGTTCGCCTGTACACGCCAGCCGTATGCAGACCTATCAGCGGTCTTTGAACCTTCCCCAGCATCGCCTAATCATAGACGTTGCAACAAGGTGGAACTCAACACTGCACATGCTTCAGAGACTGTGCGAACAGAGGCGTGCTGTTATTTATTTGTGGGAGGATACACGGGCAGGCAGTAGGATGGCAGACATGGAGTTGTCAGGTGTGCAGTGGTCTAAGATACAAGACATGTGTCAAGTCCTTCAGTGTTTTGAGGAATGCACACGGCTGGTTAGTGCAGACAACGCCGTAATAAGCATGAGCATCCCCCTAATGCGTCTGCTGATGCAAAGTTTGACGCACATAAAGGAGCAGGCGTCTGCACCAGAGGAAGAGGAAAGCCTTGATGACAGTCAGCCATTGTCTGGTCAGGGCAGTGTACAGGACGAGGTAGCGGGCGAAGAGGAGGTGGAGGACGAGGAGGATGATGGGGATGAGTATATTTTTAATGCCGAACCTTTCCCGGGGGCACAGGAAATTGGTTGCGTGTCACGGCCGGGTTCTGGTTTTTTGAGGGACACAAGTGACGTAGATTTGCCTGCAACTGCCCCTCAACCAATCACAACCGGAGATTTGACAACTGGAACTTTGGCCCACATGGCGGATTATGCCTTACGTATCCTAAAAAGGGACACACGCATTACGAAAATGATGAACGATGACGATTACTGGTTGGCCTGCCTCCTTGATCCACGCTATAAAGGCAAATTGCAAAATATTATGCCACATGAGAACTTGGAACTAATATTAGCAACCAAACAATCAACTCTTGTTGACCGTTTGCTTCAGGCATTCCCAGCACACAGCGCACGTGATCGTTCTCACACGAGCTCCAGGGGGCAGCAGACTAGGAGTGTTAGGGGTGCACACATCAGAAGTGGCGTTGGACAGAGGGGTTTTCTGACCAGGTTGTGGAGTGATTTTGCTATGACCGCAGACAGGACAGGTACTGCTGCATCAATTGAAAGTGACAGGAGACAACATTTGTCCAGTATGGTTACTAACTATTTTTCATCCCTTATCGATGTTCTCCCTCAACCGTCATTCCCATTTGATTACTGGGCCTCCAAATTAGACACCTGGCCAGAATTGGCAGAATATGCATTGCAGGAGCTTGCTTGCCCGGCAGCAAGTGTCCTATCAAAAAGAGTATTCAGTGCTGCAGGTTCAATATTAACCGAAAAAAGGACTCGTCTGGCTACCCAAAATGTTGACGATCTAACATTCATTAAAATGAACCACAACTGGATTTCGAAATCTTTTGCCCCACCTTGCCCGGCCGACACCTAGCTTTCCTATGAAAGGCTCTTGCCTGTGAATTACTTTTCTAATGTCTAATTTGCTGCAGCTGATTGTACAGCATACGACATGTTTACACCTCCCTAAATGGCCAAACTCCCCACACGGGGCCGTGGTATCGCGACTTGGCGCAAGCACCCGTGAGACTGCTGTTTGTCTGAAGAGGTGGGTGTGCTCGCTTTTGGTTGACGGCATTGCTACTGGGTCCCTCATAGTACAATGTAGTGTCTCTGGCGGTGGTGGTGCACACCCAACGTCAGACACACCGTTGTAACATGAGGGGCCCTGGGGCGGTCCCGCCGGCCTCTAGAGAGTTCCCCCCTACCCCAGCTCAAAATGTGCTCTACCACATGCAAAATTATGTCGCACAGCTCCACCAATCTTTAGTCTATTCGCTGACATCATTCAATGTCTGGCACTGACAATACAAATTTGTAGACATCTACGATGCAACTTAAAGTAGTCTGTGTCTGTGTCCTATATTGGCACCATTAAATAGTTACTGCCAAATTACTATGTCAGAAACTCAGCAGATGAGCCCACCCCTGTACCTAAGTATGCCACCTTTTTTTTTGTTTTGGTTGTTTTGCGAGACATTAACATCTATTTATATTTTGGGAGTACTGGGACAGACACTCCTTGCACTACTCCTCCACTCACCACCAAGCTGCCCGTGTATCCATGTAACCGCTGTAAAACTGCCATGAGCCTATTGTTTGTTATTTTAGGCCTTTGAAGCCTGTCTGCGGTCCCTCCTTCCACTAGTCCTCCACTGACCAGACCACTGCTGCCCGTGTACCCCTGGAACCAATTATAAAGTGCCTACAGCCAGCCCATTTTTTTATGTTAGGCCTTTGAAGCCTGTCTGCGGTCCCTCCTTCCACTAGTCCTCCACTGGCCAGACCACTGCTGCCCGTGTACCCCTGGAACCAATTATAAAGTGCCTACAGCCAGCCCATTTTCTTATGTTAGGCCTTTGAAGCCTGTCTGCGGTCCCTACTTTAAATACTCCTCCACTGACCACCAAGCTGCCTGCCCGTGTATCCATGTAACCGCTGTAAAACTGCCATGAGCCTATTGTTTGTTATGTTAGGCCTTTGATAGCCTGTCTGCGGTCCCTACTTTAAATACTCCTCCACTCACCACCAAGCTGCCTGCCCGTCTATCCATGTAACCGCTGTAAAACTGCAATGAGCCTATTGTTTGTTATTTTAGGCCTTTGATAGCCTGTCTGCGGCCCCTACTTGCAATACTCCTCCACTGACCACAATGCTGCCTGGAGTGCCTGCCTGTGTATCCATGTAACCGATGTAAAACTGCCATGACTGCCTACTGTTTGTTATTTTAGGCATTTGATAGCCTGTCTGCAGCCCCTACTTGCAATACTCCTCCACTGACCACACCAATGCTGCCCGTGTACCCCTGGAACCTATTTAAAAGTTCATAGAGCCTAGTTATATATTTTATTTACTATTAATAAGGCCATGATGGACTACGCTGTACCACGCTACAAGCTAACCAGTCGACACTTCTTTTGCGAGAAAAGCCATCCCAACCCTCCACCAGCATGTAGAAGACCGCATTGTCCATGCACTCTGGCAATCTGTGAGTACAAAGGTGCACCTGACAACAGACGCATGGACCTGTAGGCATGGCCACGGAAGATTACGTGTCCATTACGGCGCAATGGGTTAATGTGGTGGATGCATGGTCCACAGGGGACAGCCTACTAAGTCTGTCTGCAGTCCCTAATTCAAATTGTCCTCCACTGTCTAAATCGGAGCTTCCACCTTCTGGCTTTCGGCCTATAGTATCAGAAATTAAACTGCATTTGGCCTTCAACTTTGGTTAGGGCCTACTAACGGCTTCTGCCCCTCCCTGGTGTTGCCCTCAACTAAATAAAGCTGAGCTTCAACCTTCTGCTCCAAATTACCATTTTAAAAAATGCAATAGGCTTTTCCGGCCTACTAAAGGTGTCTGTCTGTGTGCCCCTGCCTGGTGTTGTCCTCAACTAAATAAAGCTGAGCTTCAACCTTCCGGCTCTCATTAAGTGGTTTTAAAAAAAAAAAATGGTGGTTAGGGCCTACTAACGGCTTCTGCCCCTGCCTGGTGTTGTCCTCAACTAAATAAAGCTGAGCTTCAACCTTCTGCTCCAAATTACCATTTTAAAAAATGCAATAGGCTTTTCCGGCCTACTAAAGGTGTCTGTCTGTGTGCCCCTGCCTGGTGTTGTCCTCAACTAAATAAAGCTGAGCTTCAACCTTCCGGCTCTCATTAAGTGGTTTTAAAAAAAAAAAATGGTGGTTAGGGCCTACTAACGGCTTCTGCCCCTCCCTGGTGTTGCCCTCAACTAAATAAAGCTGAGCTTCAACCTTCTGCTCCAAATTACCATTTTAAAAAATGCAATAGGCTTTTCCGGCCTACTAAAGGTGTCTGTCTGTGTGCCCCTGCCTGGTGTTGTCCTCAACTAAATAAAGCTGAGCTTCAACCTTCCGGCTCTCATTAAGTGGTTTTAAAAAAAAAAAATGGTGGTTAGGGCCTACTAACGGCTTCTGCCCCTCCCTGGTGTTGCCCTCAACTAAATAAAGCTGAGCTTCAACCTTCTGCTCCAAATTACCATTTTAAAAAATGCAATAGGCTTTTCCGGCCTACTAAAGGTGTCTGTCTGTGTGCCCCTGCCTGGTGTTGTCCTCAACTAAATAAAGCTGAGCTTCAACCTTCTGCTCCAAATTACCATTTTAAAAAATGCAATAGGCTTTTCCGGCCTACTAAAGGTGTCTGTCTGTGTGCCCCTGCCTGGTGTTGTCCTCAACTAAATAAAGCTGAGCTTCAACCTTCTGCTCCAAATTACCATTTTAAAAAATGCAATAGGCTTTTCCGGCCTACTAAAGGTGTCTGTCTGTGTGCCCCTGCCTGGTGTTGTCCTCAACTAAATAAAGCTGAGCTTCAACCTTCCGGCTCTCATTAAGTGGTTTAAAAAAAAAAAAATGGTGGTTAGGGCCTACTAACGGCTTCTGCCCCTCCCTGGTGTTGCCCTCAACTAAATAAAGCTGAGCTTCAACCTTCTGCTCCAAATTACCATTTTAAAAAATGCAATAGGCTTTTCCGGCCTACTAAAGGTGTCTGCCCCTCCCTGGTGTTGTCCTCAACTGAACAAAGCTGAGCTTCCACATTCTGGCTTTCGCCCTATACTATCAGATATTAAACTGCATTTGGCCTACTAGTGTGGTTAGGCCCTTGAAACAGTGTCTGCTGCTCTTGGGTTTGCTACTCCACTGAACAAAGCAATGCCGCCTGTTTAGTCCTGTTACCAATTTTGAACTGCATGTAGCCTACTTTATTCTTTGGCCCTATATCTGTTTCCTCCTCATCCTGCCCATTGCCCAGCCACTGCTAAATGAGTCTGCTGGTACATTGACCTAGACCACTACATTCCCCTTGTACTCTACACAGCCAGAATCTGACCCTGCTGAAAGTAAGGTTCCCCTTCCCGCATGTTATACCACCTTACACAGGGACAAAGAGGAAGGTGCAGATGAAAGTGCAGGTTCCTTCATCAGGTGGGGGGGCATACTCGTTGGCGACGTCACTGGCACAGGGCCCCTCAGAGTACGCAAAAGTGTCGCTGCTGGTGGGAGGCGCCCCCGCCATGCAAACACACCGCTGTACTTTGAGGGGCCCTGTGCCAGTGGCAATGCGAACGAGTGGGCCCCCCCTTGCTTGCTCAGGATCACAGCACTTGCAACTTTTAAATACTTACCTTTCCCTGCAACACCGCCGTGACGTAGTCCGCATTTCCTGGGCCCACGAAAAACTTGAGCCAGCCCTACTCCCCCCACAACTTTCCCCCAATTCCCTATGCCCAACTATTATTATACAGTTAATTAAGATTGGCAAGCTTCAGAAACAAGAATGGATGTTTTTGGCATTAAAATGGGCACTGTAGGTGTTTTCCTGGCCTCCACTCACTGCCGACTATGCTTCCCCATTGACTTGCATTGGGTTTCGTGTTTCGGTCGATCCCCGACTTTTAGCGATAATCGGCCGACTGCACTCGACTCGACTCTGGACAAAATCGGGTTTCCCAAAACCCTACTCGATCTTAAAAAAATGAAAGTCACTCAACCCTACTCAACACTAGTCAGGAGACCAAAACCTGGGCTGCATGTGTGGAAGGGAAGCCTCAGTCCTTTCCACGCTGATCACTAAAGAAACCAGGACCGGATTACAGTGAAATAAACAGCTTCACAATCAATACTGGGAGACATATGAAATGAAACGGGGAGAAACATATCTGTTTTCTAGTACTTCTCCCCTTGGTACCTCACACACCCCCATCCTCTGTTCGAGCCCGTAGGGTCGGACACGACGAGTCACTAAGCAGTGCGTTCTAGATAACGCATCTGCATTCCCGTGTGCTGCGCCCGCCCTGTGCTCAACGGAAAATTTAAATGGTTGCAATGCTAAGAACCAGCGTGTCACCCTCGCATTGCCCTCTTTTGCCCTGGCCATCCACGTTAGGGGTGAATGGTCCGTCACTAGCCTAAATTGGCGACCTAGCAAATAATAGCGTAAGGTGTATAGGGCCCATTTTACAGCCAGAGCTTCCCGCTCAACCACACTAATTCTTTTCTGCCTTTGTAAGCTTTCTGCTTAGATAGCCCACTGGGTGTTCTTCGCCATTCACTTCCTGTGACAACACTGCATCGAGGCCAACACCCGAGGCGTCCGTTTGGACAATAAACTCCCGTTTAAAGTCAGGGGCAACCAACACTGGTTGGTCACAGAGGACCGTTTTCAAATGTTGAAAAGCCTCCTCTGCTTCTGCGCTCCACTTTACTGTGATCGACTTCGACCCCTTGGTAAGATCTGTGAGAGGGGCCGCGATGGTGGCAAAATGTTTGATGAACCGCCTATAATAACCGACGATCCCTAAAAAAAGCTCCAACTTGTTTTTTGGTGACCGGTTGTGGCCAATTCCGAATAGCGTCCACCTTATTGGTCTGTGGCTTTACGACTCCTCGCCCTATGCTATATCCCAGATAGCGAGCCTCTTCCAATCCCAAGGTACATTTCTTGGGATTGGCAGTCAACCCAGCAGTTTTTACCGAGTCTAAAACAGCTTGTACTTTTGACAAATGTGTGTCCCAGTCATCACTAAAGACAATGACATCGTCCAAGTATGCGGACGCATAGTGGACATGGGGTTTTAGGACAATATCCATTAGACGTTGGAAGGTGGCTGCAGCACCATGCAACCCAAATGGCATATCACGGTACTGGAACAGTCCCTGAGGCGTTACAAAGGCCGTTTTCTCTTTGGCTGAATCCGTGAGGGGAATCTGCCAATAACCTTTTGTTAAGTCAATAGTGGATATGTACCTGGCCGAATCCAGTCTCTCTATAAGTTCGTCAACTCTCGGCATCGGGTAGGCATCGAATTTCGATACCTCATTTAGTTTCCGAAAATCATTACAAAACCGAATAGTCCCATCGGGCTTGGGCACCAACACAATTGGGCTAGCCCACCCACTCCGGGACTCCTCAATGACTCCCAGCTCTAACATTTTCTCAACTTCTTGGGCAATGGCTTGTCTCCGAGCCTCCGGAATTCGATATGGTTTTAGCCGTACCCGCGCCTGTGGATCAGTAACAATATCATGTTTAATTAAGTGAGTACGGCCAGGAAGTTCTGCGAAAACCTCTGCGTTTTTCTGTATGAATTCCTTGGTCTCTCGTTTTCGACTTTCGGACAGTGTCTCTGCAATACCCACTTCGGGCAGTGTTACCTGGGGGACATTTACCAAAGATGGTGGTGCCCTTCGAGGTCCATCACCAAGGGCAGCTCCTGCCATTAGACTCTCCCTGTCCCGCCAGGCCTTAAGCAAGTTTATGTGGTAGATTTGCTCAGTTTTCCTCTTGTCTGGTTGATGTATCTTATAATTCACTTCACCTACTCTCTCCAACACCTCGTATGGGCCCTGCCACTTCGCAAGAAATTTATTTTCTACAGTAGGTACTAATACTAACACCCTGTCTCCGGGTTGAAAGACTCGTGTTCTAGCCGCTCGGTTGTATACCGTGCTCTGGGCATGTTGTGCATGTTCTAAACATTCCTTGACTATTGGCATGACTGCCTCAATTCTATCTTGCATAAGCATTACGTGTTCAATTACACTACGATAAGGAGTCACCTCTTGTTCCCAAGTCTCTATAGCAATATCTAATAGGGCTCTAGGACTCCGCCCATAAACTAACTCAAAAGGTGAAAAGCCTGTGGAGGATTGGGGTACTTCACGTATAGCGAACAGGAGATACGGTAAGAGAGCATCCCAATCCCTCCCGTCCTTATCTACCACCCTTTTCAACATTCCCTTCAGGGTTTTATTAAATCGCTCCACCAATCCGTAAGTCTGAGGGTGATATACTGAAGTACGCAAGTGGGAGATTTTTAGTAGTTTACATAAGTCTTTAAGTATACGAGACATAAAGGGGGTCCCCTGATCCGTTAGTATTTCCTTCGGAATGCCGGTGCGAGAAAACATTAACAAGCTCCTTTGAAATTGCTTTCGCATTGGCATTCCGCAGGGGTACTGCTTCAGGGTAACGAGTGGCATAATCTAGTACTACCAAAATGTACTGATGACCCCTGGCAGATTTAACTAGTGGACCAACTATATCCATTGCTACCCTCTCGAAGGGCATCTCTATTATTGGTAAGGGCACAAGGGGGCTTCTAAAATGTGACATAGGTGCGGTCAATTGATACGTAGGACAGGACTGACAATACTGGGTCACGTCTCCCGCTAGACCCGGCCAAAAGAAACGTTGTAGAATACGGTGTTTTGTTTTTTCTGCGGCCAGGTGTCCCCCCAAGGGATGTTTATGGGCCAGTTCCAAAACTACCTGGCGGAAGGACTTGGGCACCACTAGTTGTTCTACCACCACACCTCGTACTTTGTCTATGATACAGCATATCCTGTTGCACCGCCACATGTGGGAACTCATTTTGAGCCCCTGGGTACAATGGTCTTCCTTCAGAGACCTTTACATTTTCCCATGCCCTTGCCAGAGTAGGATCCTGTTGTTGAGCGGTCCCGAATTTACCACGGGCCACCTCAAGACCTGGCATTTCTATAGGCTCCTCTAGTTCATCTGCGTCGCCTGCATATACAGCCAGAGGAGAGTCTACAGATTCTGGAGTTTCCTCTGAGATGGGCCCCCCTTCATCTTGCTGCAATGGCTCAGGGGTTAGCTCCACGGCATCGTCCTCAACTAGACTGTGCATGCCATTTTTAAGGCTCCACAAGTCCCAAAATAAGGGAAAGTCTCTCCCCAATATTACATCATGTCCCATAGACTTTAGGACTGCCTCTTGGTGTCTTTTGGTTCCTACTGGCATGGCAAGGGTGACCCAGGCAGTGGGGTAGTTTTTTATATCGCCATGGATGCAACTAATGCCCACGGTTAAGTTCGTTAGGGCTCTAGGGTCCACCAGACTGGCATGTACCAGAGTTACTTGACTGCCGGAATCCAAGACGGCATTCACACTATGACCGTCGATCTCAAGGCAAGACACTGTCATGAATCCCCAATGGCTAGGGATAGCACAGGACAAGCAAAGAATAACAAATATCGGACGAGCTCTAGGGTGATGGAACCTGGGCTGACCGCTGCCCTACGCCTGACAAACGCAACTAAAGATAGCCAGGGAGCGTGCCTACGTTGGTTCTAGACGCCACGCACCAGCCTAAGAGCTAACTAGTACTGCAGAGAAAACAAGACCTCACTTGCCTCCAGAGGAATTAACCCCAAAAGGTATAGATGCCCCCCACATGTATTGACGGTGAAATGAGAGGAAGGCACACACATAGAGATGATGTATATAGCTTTAGCAAATTGAGGCCCGCTGAAAACTAGAAAGCAGAAAGATACAAAAGGGGACTGAGCGGTCAGCAAAAAACCCTAATCGAAAAAACCATCCTGAGATTACAAGAACCCATGTGCCAACTCATGGCACATGGGGAGAACCTCAGTCCACTAGAGCAACCAGCTAGCATAGAGACATTCTAAGCAAGCTGGACCAAAAACCAAACAACTGAAAATCAGCACTTAGCTTATCCTGAAAGATCTGGAAGCAGGTAGGCAGGAACCAAACAGAGTACATCTGAACACATTGATAGCCGGCAAGGGAAATGACAGAAAGGCCAGGTAAAATAGGAAACACCCAGCCTCTGATGGACAGGTGGAAACAAAAGGCCGCAACCCACCAAAGTCACCCAGTACCAGCAGTAACCACCAGAGGGAGCCCACAAACAGAATCCACAACAGTACCCCCCCCTTGAGGAGGGGTCACCGAACCCTCACGAGAACCCCCAGGGCGATCAGGGTGAGCTCTATGGAAGGCGCGGACCAAATCAGTCGCATGAACATCGGAGGCGACCACCCAGGAATTATCCTCCTGACCAATACCCTTCCACTTAACCAAATACTGGAGTTTGCGTCTGGAAACACGAGAATCCAAGATCTTTTCAACAACATACTCCAATTCTCCCTCCACCAGCACCGGAGCAGGAGGCTCGACCGAAGGAACAACGGGCACCTCATACCTCCGCAACAACGACCGATGGAACACATTATGAATAGCAAACGATGCTGGGAGATCCAAACGAAAAGATACAGGGTTAAGAATCTCCGAGATCCTATAAGGACCGATGAACCGAGGCTTGAACTTAGAAGAAGAGACCTTCATAGGGACAAAACGAGAAGACAACCACACCAAGTCCCCAACAAGAAGTCGGGGACCCACGCGGCGACGGCGATTAGCAAACTGCTGAGTCTTCTCCTGAGATAACTTCAAATTGTCCACCACCTGATTCCAAATCTGATGTAGCCTGTCCACCACCACGTCCACTCCAGGACAATCCGAAGATTCCCCCTGACCAGAGGAAAAACGAGGATGAAACCCCGAATTACAAAAAAAAGGAGAGACCAACGTGGCAGAACTAGCCCGATTATTAAGAGCAAATTTGGCCAGTGGCAGAAAAGCAACCCAGTCATCCTGATCAGCAGAAACAAAACACCTCAAATAAGTTTCCAAGGTCTGATTAGTTCGCTCCGTCTGGCCATTCGTCTGAGGATGGAATGCAGACGAGAAAGACAAATCAATGCCCATCTTGGCACAAAACGTCCGCCAAAATCTAGACACAAACTGGGATCCCCTGTCAGAAACGATATTCTCCGGAATCCCATGCAAACGAACCACGTTCTGAAAAAACAAAGGAACCAACTCAGAGGAGGAGGGCAACTTAGGCAAGGGCACCAAATGAACCATCTTAGAAAAGCGGTCACACACAACCCAGATAACGGACATTTTCTGTGAAACCGGGAGATCAGAAATAAAATCCATGGAAATGTGCGTCCAAGGCCTCTTCGGGATGGGCAATGATAACAACAACCCACTAGCCCGTGAACAGCAAGGCTTAGCTCGAGCACACACTTCACAAGACTGCACAAAGGTACGCACATCCCTAGACAAGGAAGGCCACCAAAAAGACCTGGCCACCAAGTCTCTTGTACCAAATATTCCAGGATGACCAGCCAACACAGAAGAATGGACCTCGGAGATGACTCTACTGGTCCAATCATCCGGAACAAACAATCTTTCTGGTGGACATCGATCCGGTTTATCCACCTGAAACTCCTGCAATGCGCGTCGCAAGTCTGGGGATACGGCGGACAATATTACCCCATCCCTAAGGATACCAGCAGGCCCAGTGTCTCCAGGAGAGTCAGGCACAAAACTCCTGGAAAGAGCATCTGCCTTCACATTCTTTGAACCTGGCAGGTATGAAACCACGAAATTGAAACGAGAAAAAAATAACGACCAACGAGCCTGTCTAGGATTCAAACGCCTGGCAGACTCAAGGTAAATGAGATTCTTGTGATCAGTCAAGACCACCACGCGATGTTTAGCACCCTCAAGCCAATAACGCCACTCCTCAAATGCCCACTTCATGGCCAAAAGCTCCCGATTACCCACATCATAATTGCGCTCGGCGTGCGAGAATTTTCTAGAGAAGAAAGCACATGGCTTCATCACCGAGCCATTAGAACTTCTCTGACAAAACCGCCCCCGCTCCAATCTCGGAAGCATCAACCTCCACCTGAAAAGGAAGTGAAACATCTGGTTGACACAACACAGGAGCAGAAGAAAACCGGCGCTTAAGTTCCCGAAAGGCCTCCACGGCCGCAGGAGACCAATCAGCAACATCAGCACCCTTTTTAGTCAAATCAGTCAAAGGTTTAACAATACTGGAAAAATTAGCAATGAACCGACGATAAAAATTAGCAAACCCCAAGAACTTCTGAAGGCTCTTAACAGATGTAGGTTGTGTCCAGTCACAAATAGCCTGAACCTTAACGGGATCCATCTCAATAGTAGAAGGAGAAAAAATGTACCCCAAAAAAGAAATCTTCTGGACTCCGAAGAGACACTTTGAGCCCTTCACAAACAGAGAATTGGCCCGCAAAACCTGAAACACCTTCCTGACCTGTAGAACATGAGACTCCCAGTCATCAGAAAACACCAAAATATCATCCAAATACACAATCATAAACTTATCCAGATATTCACGGAAAACATTGTGCATAAAGGACTGAAAGACTGACGGAGCATTGGAGAGTCCAAAAGGCATTACCAAATACTCAAAATGGCCCTCAGGCGTATTAAATGCGGTTTTCCACTCATCGCCCTGTTTTATCCGCACCAGATTATACGCACCACGAAGATCTATTTTAGTGAACCACCTAGCCCCCTTAATGCGAGCAAACAAATCAGTAAATAATGGCAATGGATACTGGTATTTGACTGTAATCTTATTCAGAAGGCGATAATCTATACAAGGCCTCAGGGAACCATCTTTTTTTGCCACGAAAAAAAAACCTGCTCCCAGAGGGGACGAAGATGGACGAATATGTCCCTTTTCCAAGGACTCCTTAATATAATTCCGCATAGCAGTATGCTCTGGCAGTGACAGATTAAATAAACGACCCTTAGGGAACTTACTGCCAGGAATCAATTCTATAGCACAGTCACACTCTCTATGAGGAGGGAGCGAATTGAGCTTAGGCTCCTCAAAAACATCTCTATAATCTGACAAAAATGCAGGAATCTCCGAAGGAGTGGATGAAGCGATAGAAATCGGAGGTGCATCATCATGAACCCCCTGACATCCCCAACTTAGCACAGACATTGTTTTCCAGTCCAGGACAGGATTATGAGTTTGTAATCATGGCAGACCAAGCACTAGTACATCATGTAAATTATACAGTACAAGGAAGCGAATCACCTCCTGATGAACGGGAGTCATGCGCATGGTCACTTGTGTCCAATACTGCGGTTTATTCATAGCCAATGGTGTAGAATCAATTCCCTTCAGAGGAGTAGGAACTTCCAGAGGCTCTAGACTAAAACCGCAGCGTTTAGCAAATGACCAATCCATAAGACTCAGGGCAGCGCCTGAATCCACATAGGCATCGACGGAAATGGAAGACAGTGAAAAAATCAGAGTCACAGACAAAATGAACTTAGACTGCAGAGTATCAATGGCAAAAGATTTATCAACCCTTTTTGTGCGTTTAGAGCATGCTGATATAACATGAGCTGAATCACCACAATAAAAACACAAACCATTTTTCCGCCTATAATTTTGCCGTTCACTTCTGGACTGAATTCTATCACATTGCATAGTCTCAGGTGCCTGTTCAGAAGACACCGCCAACTGGTGCACGGGTTTGCGCTCCCGTAAACGCCGATCAATCTGAATGGCCATAGCCATAGACTCATTCAGACCTGTAGGCGCAGGGAACCCCACCATAATATCCTTAATGGCCTCAGAAAGACCATTTCTAAAGTTTGCAGCCAGGGCGCACTCATTCCACTGAGTAAGCACCGACCATTTCCGAAATTTCTGACAATATATTTCCGCTTCATCATGCCCCTGAGAGAGGGCTAATAAAGCCTTTTCAGCCTGAATCTCTAGGTTAGGTTCCTCATAGAGCAATCCCAATGCCAGAAAAAACGCATCCACACTGAGCAATGCAGGATCCCCTGGTGCCAATGCAAATGCCCAATTCTGAGGGTCGCCCCGTAGGAACGATATAACAATCTTGACCTGTTGAGCAGGGTCTCCAGAGGAGCGAGATTTCAAAGAGAGAAACAATTTACAATTGTTCCTGAAATTCAGGAAGGTAGATCTATCTCCAGAAAAAAACTCTGGAATAGGAATTCTAGGCTCAGACATGGGTGTGTGAACAACGAAATTCTGTATGTTTTGAACCTTTGCCGCGAGATTACTCAGGCTGGAAGCCAAACTCTGGACATCCATGATAAACAGCTAAGATCAGAGCCATTCAAGGGTTAAGAGGAGGTAAGAAGCAGCTAGACAGCAATTAAGGGCTAGGCAGCAAAACTGAAGGAAGAAAAAAAAAAAAAAAAAAAATTTCCCTTGAACACTTCTTTTTCTCCTGCTTCAGCCCAAACAATTAACACTTTGTGGGCCGGCTATACTGTCATGAATCCCCAATGGCTAGGGATAGCACAGGACAAGCAAAGAATAACAAATATCGGACGAGCTCTAGGGTGATGGAACCTGGGCTGACCGCTGCCCTACGCCTGACAAACGCAACTAGAGATAGCCAGGGAGCGTGCCTACGTTGGTTCTAGACGCCACGCACCAGCCTAAGAGCTAACTAGTACTGCAGAGAAAACAAGACCTCACTTGCCTCCAGAGGAATTAACCCCAAAAGGTATAGATGCCCCCCACATGTATTGACGGTGAAATGAGAGGAAGGCACACACATAGAGATGATGTATATAGCTTTAGCAAATTGAGGCCCGCTGAAAACTAGAAAGCAGAAAGATACAAAAGGGGACTGAGCGGTCAGCAAAAAACCCTAATCGAAAAAACCATCCTGAGATTACAAGAACCCATGTGCCAACTCATGGCACATGGGGAGAACCTCAGTCCACTAGAGCAACCAGCTAGCATAGAGACATTCTAAGCAAGCTGGACCAAAAACCAAATAACTGAAAATCAGCACTTAGCTTATCCTGAAAGATCTGGAAGCAGGTAGGCAGGAACCAAACAGAGCACATCTGAACACATTGATAGCCGGCAAGGGAAATGACAGAAAGGCCAGGTAAAATAGGAAACACCCAGCCTCTGATGGACAGGTGGAAACAAAAGGCCGCAACCCACCAAAGTCACCCAGTACCAGCAGTAACCACCAGAGGGAGCCCACAAACAGAATCCACAACAGACACATATCGTTCATTTCCTGTGAGGACCTCTGCAACACAGACCGACTGTACATATAACGAAAGACGCTTCATAGCGTTACAGTCCATTGGCTCTGTAGTCATTGGGCAGTTAGCTGCTACATGGCCGAGCCCGCGACATCGCCAACACTGTATAGGCCCTTGCCTCCTCGTTGGGGACCCCAGATAAGGTCTGCTGGCTTGCTGTGAGACCGTACCGCCTCCACAGTCCTTTGTAGGTCTGCTACCCTTTATTGCAAGGTTCTCTTCTTTTGAAGATGAAGTAGGTTTCACAGAATTTTCTGGCGATTTATTGGGAGCGCAGCGAGGTGATAGCGTCCCTTGGAGTAAGCTTTCAGAAGCATTGTAGCGCTCGACCATATTCACCAACTGGTCGGCTGTAGATGGGTCACCCTGACCAACCCACCTCTGTATCTTAGCGGGTAAGGACCGCAGGTACTTGTCTAGAACAACCCGTTCCACCATCTCTGCGGATGTCAAAGTCTCTGGTTGCAGCCATTTTTTTACTAGATGGATGAGATCATGCATTTGTGAGCGGGCTGGCTGATGCTCCACAAAAGTCCACAAGTGTACCCTCTGTGCTCGTACATATGTGTTTACTCCCAGCCTCGCCAGGATTTCGCCTTTTAATTTGGTGTAGTCCATAGCATCCACTCCACTTAAATCGTAATAGGCCTTTTGTGGATCTCCGCTCAGAAATGGAGCAACCACTTCAGCCCATCTGTCCACCGGTAAATGCTCACGTTCTGCAATACGTTCAAATACGGTGAGATACGCTTCTACATCATCGTCAGCAGTCATTTTAAGCAAAGTCTTTTGTACGGCTTTCTGTGCACTAGCAACACTTTGTGCACGATCCCTCTCATCTTGGGGCTGCCGAAGCAAAGCCTGCTTTATTGCATTCAATTGCTCTTGCTGAATCTGATTTTGCTGGTCCAGGGCTTGCTGGAAGTAAGTATTAGTCTGCTGTTGTTGAACATTTGCCTGCAGTAACTGTTTCACTAGTTCCTCCATATTACTGGACTCTTGGCTCTTCAAAAGCACAGAAGCTTTCAGCCAGGACATACACAGAGCACTTTCTCTGCAGTCACAGTCCAATAGCCACAATTGCCTGCATTCGAAACACCATTTGTGGGAATATAGCTCAACAGGGATCTTTGCTTTGGCCCAAGCAGGTGGCTATGGAGTCACAACGGACAGTAGCAGGCTAGCGAGTTCCACACAGGTATGCACCAGGCGTATTTATTGTACACATTTGCCGTACAATGTTACACGTGCCAAACATGAAATAAAATATCTAAGGCCGTCTGGCCCCTAACTAACAATAAGTTTCTAACTAGAAAAATACCTACACAATAGCAGAGAAGTTCATGCAGCCTTAGGCCGGCGTCACACTCGGCGTAAGACAATACGGTCCGTATTTTACGGCCGTAATACGGCCGTAATACGGAGAAATGTTCCCAAAATAGTGATCCGTAGTCAGGGTGTTTCAGCGTATTTTGCGCATGGCATCCTCCGTATGTAATCCGTATGGCATCCGTACTGCGAGATTTTCGCGCAGGCTTGCAAAACCGACATCTAATGGATTTATGTGCTCAAATGTTCGGGAAAACATATATACAGTATATATATATATATATATATATATATATGTCATTGTGACACATATATATATATATTCTGTATTTAGATTTCAATCAGCGCGATATCTGTGAACAGCCGGTAATTCAATTGCCGGCTTTTCATTTCTCCTGCACAAACCCGACATGATATGAGACATGGTTTACATATAGTAAACCATCTCATATCCCCTTTTTTTTTGCATATTCCACACTACTAATGTTAGTAGTGTGTATGTGCAAAATTTCAGCGCTGTAGCTGCTAAAATAAAGGGTTAAATGGCGGAAAAAATTGGCGTGGGCTCCCGCGCAATTTTCTCCGCCAGAGCGGTAAAGCCAGTGACTGAGGGCAGATATTAATAGCCAGGAGAGGGTCCATGGTTATTGGCCCCCCCGTGGCTAAAAACATCTGCCCCCAGCCACCCCAGAAAAGGCACATCTGGAAGATGCGCCTATTCTGGCACTTGGCCACTCTCTTCCCACTCCCTGTAGCGGTGGGATATGGGGTAATGAAGGGTTAATGCCACCTTGCTATTGGAAGGTGACATTAAGCCAGATTAATGATGGAGAGGCGTCAATTATGACACCTATCCATTATTAATCCAATTGTAGGAAAGGGTTAAAAAACACACACACATGATTGAAAAGTATTTTAATGAAATAAACACAGCGGTTGTTGTAATAATTTATTGTTCTCTCAAATCCATTTGCAAACCCTCGCTTGGCAACATAATAAATGCACAAGATACATACCTTCTGATGTACTGTCAGGTCCAACGATGTAATCCATCTGAAGGGGTTAACTAATATTACAGGCAGGAGCCCTGCAAATGCAGCTGTGCTCCGTGCTTGTAATTCCCCTGCGAATGAATGAAATGTAGGTCATTGACCTACATTTCATTCATTCGCGGTGAGGCGCCCTCTGGTGGATGTTCTCATGAACTGCAGCCTGGGAACTTTTTCCCACGCTCCAGGTCATATGAGGACATCCACCAGGGGGCGCATCACCGCGAATGAATGAAATGTAGGTCAATGACCTACATTTCATTCATTCGCAGGGGAATTACAAGCACGGAGCACAGCTGCATTTGCAGGGCTCCTGCCTGTAATATTAGTTAACCCCTTCAGATGGATTACATCGTTGGACCTGACAGTACATCAGAAGGTATGTATCTTGTGCGTTTATTATGTTGCCAAGCGAGGGACTGCAAATGGATTTGAGAGAACAATAAATTATTACAACAACCGCTGTGTTTATTTCATTAAAATACTTTTCAATCATGTGTGTGTGTTTTTTAACCCTTTCCTACAATTAGATTAATAATGGATAGGTGTCATAATTGACGCCTCTCCATCATTAATCTGGCTTAGTGTCACCTTCCAATAGCAAGGTGGCATTAACCCTTCATTACCCCATATCCCACCGCTACAGGGAGTGGGAAGAGAGTGGCCAAGTGCCAGAATAGGCGCATCTTCCAGATGTGCCTTTTCTGGGGTGGCTGGGGGCAGATGTTTTTAGCCACGGGGGGGCCAATAACCATGGACCCTCTCCTGGCTATTAATATCTGCCCTCAGTCACTGGCTTTACCGCTCTGGCGGAGAAAATTGCGCGGGAGCCCACGCCAATTTTTTCCGCCATTTAACCCTTTATTTTAGCAGCTACAGCGCTGAAATTTTGCACATACACACTACTAACATTAGTAGTGTGGAATATGCAAAAAAAAGGGGGATATGAGATGGTTTACTGTATGTAAACCATGTCTCATATCCTGTCGGGTTTGTGCAGGAGAAATGAAAAGCCGGCAATTGAATTACCGACTTTTCACTAACACCGCTGCGTATTTCTCGCAAGTCACACTGCTGGTCAGTGTGGAATCCGTATTTTTCTCGCCCCCATAGACTTTCATTGGCGTATTATTTGCGCAATACGCTGACAAACGCAGCATGCTGCGATTTTGTACGGCCGTAGAAAGCCGTATATTACTGAACCGTAATATACGGCTAATAGGAGCAGCCCCATTGAGAATAATTGTGCCGTATGTTATGCGAGTTTTACGGACGTAGTTTCTGCGCTCTTACGTCCGTAAAACTCGCCAGTGTGACGCCGGCCTTACTGTGTCAGCTTCCCAGACCAACAGATGAGAGACTGAGATCCCAGCAGCTCCTGATTATCAGCTGAAGCAGTCAGGAGACCAAAACCTGGACTGCATGTGTGGAAGGGAAGCCTCAGTCCTTTCCACGCTGATCACTAAAGAAACCAGGACCGGATTACAGTGAAATAAACAGCTTCACAATCAATACTGGGAGATATATGAAATGAAACGGGGAGAAACATATCTGTTTTCTAGTACTTCTCCCCTTGGTACCTCACAATACATAGGTGTGAGAAAATAGCACTATCGCATTGCAAACGGATTACACACGGATGACCATTACACTCCTGTGACTCTCAGCAGGGAGACTCGGACCGATTTTCCATATGTTAAGTGTGACCCTGGCCTTACTCATAGGCTAACTGAGGCATAAGTAACAATCCAACATATATACATTGTCTAAACATAAGGACAATTATAATAGGTTAGAACAAAGTCAACGCCCATAAGTTGGAACCTGTGGCTGTGAGAGAGGAACGCACATAATGGTAATACAATAAAAGCAATGCACGCACTGAAGTGCACATAAGATCCACATTCTAATGGTCAGAACTCAGAAGTAAAAAAAAAAAAAAAAATGTAAACAAAAGCATAAAATGTATGAAAAGGCACAAAAATGTTTCTACCCTATATAAAGACAAAAAAAAAAACCTTACAGACTTGGATGGAAAAAATGGAGGCTACACTATGACAAGAACTGGCACCGGAAAACATTAGGTGGAAGATGTAACATGAAACATATACATTTCAGGAAACGTGGAAAAACCTCAGAAAAAGAAATGAATGCAAAACACAAGATCATTCCCAGATCAAAAGATATAAACAAAGTCACAAACCACAGATGCTTTGGTGACCGTGCAAACAATGTGCACTGCCCATACTTTTATAATGAGAGAGAAAAAAAATCATGGGAAAAACCTAGAAAAATAAATGAATTAAAAAAACTGCAAAAATTGGAAACAAAATCATTATCTAAAAAATATCACAAATGATAAATGCATTGATGACCGTAATTGTCCTTATGTTTAGACAATGTATACTAGACTATAAGCTGACCCGAGTATAAGCCGAGGCACCTAATTTTGCCACGGAAAACTGGGTAAGCTTATTGACTCGAGTATAAGCTGGGTACGAATTGTTCCCTCATCCCTATCCTGCTCTGTGTGGTTCCCCCCCGTCCTGTCCTGCTCTGTGTGGCTCCACTGGTCCCCTCATTGTATGCGTGGCTCCCCCTTCCACCCCCATCATGCGTGGATCCCCCGTCCTCCCTCATCATATGTGTGGCTCCCCGTCATATGAGTGGCTCCCCCTTACTCCCCTCATCATATGCGTGGCTCCCCCGTAACATGCGTAGCTCCCCCATCATATGCATGGCTCTCTCGGTCCCCTCGTTGTGTGCGTGGCTCCCCGTCATACTCACCCTCCTTGGTGCATTGCTGCACGTCCCTGCATCTCAGTTGTCCCAGCATGGCACTGGCAGCTCTCCTGTGCTGAGCGGTCACGTGGTACCGCTCATTAAGGTAATGAATATGCCCTCCACACCTATGGGAGTGGAGTCGCGTCCATATTCATTACGTTAATGTGCGGTACCACGTGGCCGCTCAAAACCAGAAGAGCTGCTGCGCCAGGACAACGGAGATGCATGGACATTCAGCGACGGACCGAAGAAGGTGAGTATGATGTCACAGCTGCCGGTTCCTGCCGCTGCTCCTCCGCTCCCCTCCCCTGCTGACTTTCTGGGACAATGACTCGTGTATAAGCCGAGGGGGACATTTTAAGCACAAAAAAAGTGCTGAAAATCTCAGCTTATGCACGAGTATATACGGTATGTTGGATTGTTATACTTGTGCCTCAGTTAGCCTATGAAACGAGTCAGGTACGAGAGCTCGCATTTAATGTTTTAACTACATTTGAATAAAGAATCCATTTTTATCCCTGGATGGTTGTACCAGAATCTTTTACCCTTCGCCACGACAGCACCCATTTACTAAACTCATGTGGGGTGCTGTCGTGGACTCATTAAAAGAGCATTACCGGTGAGTAATCCGGCTTTTCTCCATTTTTCGTCTACCTTCTTTTGATCACCAGTGGAAACTGCACCCTCAGGTGGAACTCTGTGCCAAATTTCCAGCTACACATTCTCAGCGTGGTAAGCTCCTTTGTCCCTCTCCCTGCTTCTCACCATGATGGGAGATGTAGTCTCTCATGAGCCGCCATCTATTTGCTCAAACTTAAAATAAAAAAATAAAACATTTTAAAATAATTAAATACATAAGCAAATAAAATACACATTATACTCCCCTAACATCAAATCCCCAATGCCCTTGTCTCCTATAAAAAAAAAAAGTAAAATAAAAAAACATGGCTCCTGTAAACAATTAAAAATAATAACCATATATTCTATCTGACATAGTCTACATAATTAGCTCCACATATGTCCTATGCCAATCACTTGGGCACTCCACAATATCATACACAACTAATCCCACTTTTATTAATGTGAGAAGAAAGAAGCGATCCCATATATAAAATTAATGTTTATTGATGTTAATTTAAAAACTTACAGAATAAAAAAGCAAAATTACCGTAGGGGACACCATAATACCAGGCAATACATAAATTAATCATAAATAGCCACACAACAATACCGGTGGTTAACTATACTGAACTAAGACAGCAGTCTGGTTTACCAATCAATGCCCAATGACATCATAAATCAAAGAAGGTGGTCTATTGGTACACATAATTCCTCATACCTACGCGCGTCGGGGTGAGGGGACGCCATCATCATAAGGTAATATGCTTAATTTCGTTTTGGACTATTGTTGAGTGGATTCAGATACTGTTCTTTGGCGGCCTTATAGGGTGGTCTCTGAGTATCTCGTATTATAGTACTGCCTGTATATTAAGCCATTTGGCTAATACTTAAGTTATACATTGTTTAAGGGCAGCGTAGGTATGAGGAATTATGTGTACCAATAGACCACCTTCTTTGATTTATGATGTCATTGGGCATTGATTGGTAAACCAGACTGCGGTCTTAGTTCAGTATAGTTAACCACCGGTATTGTTGTGTGGCTATTTATGATTAATTTATGTATTGCCTGGTATTATGGTGTCCCCTACGGTAATTTTGCTTTTTTATTCTGTAAGTTTTTAAATTAACATCAATAAACATTAATTTTATATATGGGATCGCTTCTTTCTTCTCACATTAATAAAAGTGGGATTAGTTGTGTATAGTCTACATAATACAGAGTGTCCCACGGCGATATCACTTGTAGAACAGCCACAACCAGCTGCTGCCTACACGCTCACAGGAGCGTCATCCCTCCCACATTGTATATTGCTTAGCTACCGTGAGAGAGGTCACATAAGTTCATCAGCTGATGAGCGCCGGTGATTTCACGGCACCACTGCTGCATGAGAAAGTTCACCGGAGCTCATCACCTTACTCGGTAAGGTGATTTCTGTATAGCAGGGGTGCTCAATAGTGATGAGCGAGTATGCTCGTTGCTCGGGTGGTCTCCAAGTATTTGTTAGTGCTCGACTCGTACTGGTTCTATTCTCCTTTGTGCTGTGATCTCACTTCTCTACAATAAACCTCGCTTCGTGTCCTTTCTAAGAAGCCTGCCGCTTTATCCTACAGGCACGGCTCCATAACAATCTGTCCTTTTCGCTAGGCCACTGTCGGGATCCTACCCCTGACAGGTCCTCTCCCGAACTCTCCCGGGCTGCTTTCTCCCTAACTTCCTGTCCAACCCCCAGTTTTACCATAGCGTGAGGAGTGGCCTACTAGATAGAACCACTCCCCCTGGTGGCCGGAGTGTGAAGTGTAGTGTGTGTGTGATACCTGGTCAGGTGAACTCCTTTAGTGCAATCAGATGTAACATCACTCCCCTTAGTGGCAGAGCGACATTACTGCAACAACCAGGACTCTGGGGCGCTGCAAAAGCAGCGCTGCTCTGTAGGTCATTGGGTCTAATAGATGCTTTGGCACTGCACTTTTTCTCTCCATAGCACTGACTGAGAGCTATGTTTCTGCAAATGAGAAGCGGTAATAAACCACTTCTGTCTTTTCCTCAGGGTTCGTGTGTATGCCTGCAGTAGACTGCAAAGCCCAAAGTTAAAAGAAAAAGCAGGCAAACATGGGGACTAGAGAAAGAAGCCAGAATGAAATACACACTGACACTGCTGACTCCAATTACCTGCATGACTGCTGATTCCAATTATCTGCATGAAGTACAGGAGATGATGAGCTCCCCAAGTCATAGTGACATGCTCAGAATGCGGAGCACTGTATACTGATGACCATAGGAGGATGTGACAGAGGAGGCGTATCCTGAAGCAGGAGGTGCAATGGTGGCAGTGACTGTAATATAGTGAAGAACACTTGGCCCAGAGACTGAGGCAGTGGCACAAAGGCCCAAATCCTGGACTGTCCTACGATATCCGGGATAGTTTAGACCTATGATTTTACTGGAGCACTCTAAAGGTCCCCTTAGAAATAAAACGAACGTCTTCCAAACTCACCAGTATGGAGAAGTTCAGCCCATAGGCCAATGTGTATGGGGGCGCCCGATTTTCCCCTTAAATATAATATCGGGGTAGATAGGAATATGTCATGTCTAGGGTTGAGCGACTTTCATTTTTTTAAGATCGAGTAGGGTTTTGGGAAACCCGATTTTGTCCAGAGTCGAGTCGAGTGCAGTCGGCCGATTATCGCTAAAAGTCGGGGATCGACCGAAACACGAAACCCAATGCAAGTCAATGGGGAAGCATAGTCGGCAGTGAGTGGAGGCCAGGAAAACACCTACAGTGCCCATTTTAATGCCAAAAACATCCATTCTTGTTTCTGAAGCTTGCCAATCTTAATTAACTGTATAATAATAGTTGGGCATAGGGAATTGGGGGAAAGTTGTGGGGGGAGTAGGGCTGGCTCAAGTTTTTCGTGGGCCCAGGAAATGCGGACTACGTCACGGCGGTGTTGCAGGGAAAGGTAAGTATTTAAAAGTTGCAAGTGCTGTGATCCTGAGCAAGCAGGGGGGGGGCCCACTCGTTCGCATTGCCACTGGCACAGGGCCCCTCAAAGTACGGCGGTGTGTTTGCATGGCGGGGGCGCCTCCCACCAGCAGCGACACTTTTGCGTACTCTGAGGGGCCCTGTGCCAGTGACGTCGCCAACGAGTATGCCCCCCCACCTGATGAAGGAACCTGCACTTTCATCTGCACCTTCCTCTTTGTCCCTGTGTAAGGTGGTATAACATGCGGGAAGGGGAACCTTACTTTCAGCAGGGACAGATTCTGGCTGTGTAGAGTACAAGGGGAATGTAGTGGTCTAGGTCAATGTACCAGCAGACTCATTTAGCAGTGGCTGGGCAATGGGCAGGATGAGGAGGAAACAGATATAGGGCCAAAGAATAAAGTAGGCTACATGCAGTTCAAAATTGGTAACAGGACTAAACAGGCGGCATTGCTTTGTTCAGTGGAGTAGCAAACCCAAGAGCAGCAGACACTGTTTCAAGGGCCTAACCACACTAGTAGGCCAAATGCAGTTTAATATCTGATAGTATAGGGCGAAAGCCAGAATGTGGAAGCTCAGCTTTGTTCAGTTGAGGACAACACCAGGGAGGGGCAGACACCTTTAGTAGGCCGGAAAAGCCTATTGTATTTTTTAAAATGGTAATTTGGAGCAGAAGGTTGAAGCTCAGCTTTATTTAGTTGAGGGCAACACCAGGCAGGGGCACACAGACAGACACCTTTAGTAGGCCGGAAAAGCCTATTGCATTTTTCAAAATGGTAATTTGGAGCAGAAGGTTGAAGCTCAGCTTTATTTAGTTGAGGGCAACACCAGGGAGGGGCAGAAGCCGTTAGTAGGCCCTAACCACCATTTTTTTTTTAAAACCACTTAATGAGAGCCGGAAGGTTGAAGCTCAGCTTTATTTAGTTGAGGACAACACCAGGGAGGGGCAGAAGCCGTTAGTAGGCCCTAACCACCATTTTTTTTTTTTAAAACCACTTAATGAGAGCCGGAAGGTTGAAGCTCAGCTTTATTTAGTTGAGGACAACACCAGGGAGGGGCACACAGACAGACACCTTTAGTAGGCCTGAAAAGCCTATTGCATTTTTCAAAATGGTAATTTGGAGCAGAAGGTTGAAGCTCAGCTTTATTTAGTTGAGGGCAACACCAGGGAGGGGCAGAAGCCGTTAGTAGGCCCTAACCACCATTTTTTTTTTTAAAACCACTTAATGAGAGCCGGAAGGTTGAAGCTCAGCTTTATTTAGTTGAGGACAACACCAGGGAGGGGCAGAAGCCGTTAGTAGGCCCTAACCACCATTTTTTTTTTTTAAAACCACTTAATGAGAGCCGGAAGGTTGAAGCTCAGCTTTATTTAGTTGAGGACAACACCAGGGAGGGGCAGAAGCCGTTAGTAGGCCCTAACCACCATTTTTTTTTTTTAAAACCACTTAATGAGAGCCGGAAGGTTGAAGCTCAGCTTTATTTAGTTGAGGGCAACACCAGGGAGGGGCAGAAGCCGTTAGTAGGCCCTAACCACCATTTTTTTTTTTAAAACCACATAATGAGAGCCGGAAGGTTGAAGCTCAGCTTTATTTAGTTGAGGACAACACCAGGGAGGGGCACACAGACAGACACCTTTAGTAGGCCTGAAAAGCCTATTGCATTTTTCAAAATGGTAATTTGGAGCAGAAGGTTGAAGCTCAGCTTTATTTAGTTGAGGGCAACACCAGGGAGGGGCAGAAGCCGTTAGTAGGCCCTAACCACCATTTTTTTTTTTAAAACCACTTAATGAGAGCCGGAAGGTTGAAGCTCAGCTTTATTTAGTTGAGGACAACACCAGGGAGGGGCAGAAGCCGTTAGTAGGCCCTAACCACCATTTTTTTTTTTTAAAACCACTTAATGAGAGCCGGAAGGTTGAAGCTCAGCTTTATTTAGTTGAGGACAACACCAGGGAGGGGCAGAAGCCGTTAGTAGGCCCTAACCACCATTTTTTTTTTTAAAACCACATAATGAGAGCCGGAAGGTTGAAGCTCAGCTTTATTTAGTTGAGGACAACACCAGGGAGGGGCACACAGACAGACACCTTTAGTAGGCCGGAAAAGCCTATTGCATTTTTCAAAATGGTAATTTGGAGCAGAAGGTTGAAGCTCAGCTTTATTTAGTTGAGGGCAACACCAGGGAGGGGCAGAAGCCGTTAGTAGGCCCTAACCACCATTTTTTTTTTTAAAACCACATAATGAGAGCCGGAAGGTTGAAGCTCAGCTTTATTTAGTTGAGGACAACACCAGGGAGGGGCACACAGACAGACACCTTTAGTAGGCCTGAAAAGCCTATTGCATTTTTCAAAATGGTAATTTGGAGCAGAAGGTTGAAGCTCAGCTTTATTTAGTTGAGGGCAACACCAGGGAGGGGCAGAAGCCGTTAGTAGGCCCTAACCACCATTTTTTTTTTTAAAACCACTTAATGAGAGCCGGAAGGTTGAAGCTCAGCTTTATTTAGTTGAGGACAACACCAGGGAGGGGCAGAAGCCGTTAGTAGGCCCTAACCACCATTTTTTTTTTTTAAAACCACTTAATGAGAGCCGGAAGGTTGAAGCTCAGCTTTATTTAGTTGAGGACAACACCAGGGAGGGGCAGAAGCCGTTAGTAGGCCCTAACCACCATTTTTTTTTTTAAAACCACATAATGAGAGCCGGAAGGTTGAAGCTCAGCTTTATTTAGTTGAGGACAACACCAGGGAGGGGCACACAGACAGACACCTTTAGTAGGCCGGAAAAGCCTATTGCATTTTTCAAAATGGTAATTTGGAGCAGAAGGTTGAAGCTCAGCTTTATTTAGTTGAGGGCAACACCAGGGAGGGGCAGAAGCCGTTAGTAGGCCCTAACCACCATTTTTTTTTTTTAAAACCACTTAATGAGAGCCGGAAGGTTGAAGCTCAGCTTTATTTAGTTGAGGACAACACCAGGCAGGGGCACACAGACAGACACCTTTAGTAGGCCTGAAAAGCCTATTGCATTTTTCAAAATGGTAATTTGGAGCAGAAGGTTGAAGCTCAGCTTTATTTAGTTGAGGGCAACACCAGGGAGGGGCAGAAGCCGTTAGTAGGCCCTAACCAAAGTTGAAGGCCAAATGCAGTTTAATTTCTGATACTATAGGCCGAAAGCCAGAAGGTGGAAGTTCCGATTTAGACAGTGGAGGACAATTTGAATTAGGGACTGCAGACAGACTTAGTAGGCTGTCCCCTGTGGACCATGCATCCACCACATTAACCCATTGCGCCGTAATGGACACGTAATCTTCCGTGGCCATGCCTACAGGTCCATGCGTCTGTTGTCAGGTGCACCTTTGTACTCACAGATTGCCAGAGTGCATGGACAATGCGGTCTTCTACATGCTGGTGGAGGGTTGGGATGGCTTTTCTCGCAAAAGAAGTGTCGACTGGTTAGCTTGTAGCGTGGTACAGCGTAGTCCATCATGGCCTTATTAATAGTAAATAAAATATATAACTAGGCTCTATGAACTTTTAAATAGGTTCCAGGGGTACACGGGCAGCATTGGTGTGGTCAGTGGAGGAGTATTGCAAGTAGGGGCTGCAGACAGGCTATCAAAGGCCTAAAATAACAAACAGTAGGCAGTCATGGCAGTTTTACATCGGTTACATGGATACACAGGCAGGCACTCCAGGCAGCATTGTGGTCAGTGGAGGAGTATTGCAAGTAGGGGCCGCAGACAGGCTATCAAAGGCCTAAAATAACAAACAATAGGCTCATGGCAGTTTTACAGCGGTTACATGGATACACGGGCAGGCAGCTTGGTGGTCAGTGGAGGAGTATTTAAAGTAGGGACCGCAGACAGGCTATCAAAGGCCTAAAATAACAAACAATAGGCTCATGGCAGTTTTACAGCGGTTACATGGATACACGGGCAGGCAGCTTGGTGGTCAGTGGAGGAGTATTTAAAGTAGGGACCGCAGACAGGCTTCAAAGGCCTAACATAAGAAAATGGGCTGGCTGTAGGCACTTTATAATTGGTTCCAGGGGTACACGGGCAGCAGTGGTCTGGTCAGTGGAGGAGTATTTAAAGTAGGGACCGCAGACAGGCTTCAAAGGCCTAACATAAGAAAATGGGCTGGCTGTAGGCACTTTATAATTGGTTCCAGGGGTACACGGGCAGCAGTGGTCTGGTCAGTGGAGGAGTATTTAAAGTAGGGACCGCAGACAGGCTATCAAAGGCCTAACATAACAAACAATAGGCTCATGGCAGTTTCACAGCGGTTACATGGATACACGGGCAGGCAGCTTGGTGGTCAGTGGAGGAGTATTTAAAGTAGGGACCGCAGACAGGCTATCAAAGGCCTAAAATAACAAACAATAGGCTCATGGCAGTTTTACAGCGGTTACATGGATACACAGGCAGGCAGCTTGGTGGTCAGTGGAGGAGTATTGCAAGTAGGGGCCGCAGACAGGCTATCAAAGGCCTAACATAACAAACAATAGGCTCATGGCAGTTTCACAGCGGTTACATGGATACACGGGCAGGCAGCTTGGTGGTGGTGAGTGGAGGAGTATTTAAAGTAGGGACCGCAGACAGGCTTCAAAGGCCTAACATAAGAAAATGGGCTGGCTGTAGGCACTTTATAATTGGTTCCAGGGGTACACGGGCAGCAGTGGTCTGGTCAGTGGAGGAGTATTTAAAGTAGGGACCGCAGACAGGCTTCAAAGGCCTAACATAAGAAAATGGGCTGGCTGTAGGCACTTTATAATTGGTTCCAGGGGTACACGGGCAGCAGTGGTCTGGTCAGTGGAGGAGTATTTAAAGTAGGGACCGCAGACAGGCTATCAAAGGCCTAACATAACAAACAATAGGCTCATGGCAGTTTCACAGCGGTTACATGGATACACGGGCAGGCAGCTTGGTGGTCAGTGGAGGAGTATTTAAAGTAGGGACCGCAGACAGGCTATCAAAGGCCTAAAATAACAAACAATAGGCTCATGGCAGTTTTACAGCGGTTACATGGATACACGGGCAGGCAGCTTGGTGGTCAGTGGAGGAGTATTTAAAGTAGGGACCGCAGACAGGCTTCAAAGGCCTAACATAAGAAAATGGGCTGGCTGTAGGCACTTTATAATTGGTTCCAGGGGTACACGGGCAGCAGTGGTCTGGTCAGTGGAGGAGTATTTAAAGTAGGGACCGCAGACAGGCTATCAAAGGCCTAACATAACAAACAATAGGCTCATGGCAGTTTCACAGCGGTTACATGGATACACGGGCAGGCAGCTTGGTGGTCAGTGGAGGAGTATTTAAAGTAGGGACCGCAGACAGGCTATCAAAGGCCTAAAATAACAAACAATAGGCTCATGGCAGTTTTACAGCGGTTACATGGATACACGGGCAGGCAGCTTGGTGGTCAGTGGAGGAGTATTTAAAGTAGGGACCGCAGACAGGCTTCAAAGGCCTAACATAAGAAAATGGGCTGGCTGTAGGCACTTTATAATTGGTTCCAGGGGTACACGGGCAGCAGTGGTCTGGTCAGTGGAGGAGTATTTAAAGTAGGGACCGCAGACAGGCTATCAAAGGCCTAACATAACAAACAATAGGCTCATGGCAGTTTCACAGCGGTTACATGGATACACGGGCAGGCAGCTTGGTGGTCAGTGGAGGAGTATTTAAAGTAGGGACCGCAGACAGGCTATCAAAGGCCTAAAATAACAAACAATAGGCTCATGGCAGTTTTACAGCGGTTACATGGATACACGGGCAGGCAGCTTGGTGGTCAGTGGAGGAGTATTGCAAGTAGGGGCCGCAGACAGGCTATCAAAGGCCTAAAATAACAAACAATAGGCTCATGGCAGTTTTACAGCGGTTACATGGATACACAGGCAGCTTGGTGGTGAGTGGAGGAGTAGTGCAAGGAGTGTCTGTCCCAGTACTCCCAAAATATAAATAGATGTTAATGTCTCGCAAAACAACCAAAACAAAAAAAAAAGGTGGCATACTTAGGTACAGGGGTGGGCTCATCTACTGAGTTTCTGACATAGTAATTTGGCAGTAACTATTTAATGGTGCCAATATAGGACACAGACACAGACTACTTTAAGTTGCATCATAGATGTCTACAAATTTGTATTGTCAGTGCCAGACATTGAATGATGTCAGCGAATAGACTAAAGATTGGTGGAGCTGTGCGACATAATTTTGCACATGGTAGAGCACATTTTGAGCTGGGGTAGGGGGGAACTCTCTTGAGGCCGGCGGGACCGCCCCAGGGCCCCTCATGTTACAACGGTGTGTCTGACGTTGGGTGCGCACCACCACCGCCAGAGACACTACATTGTACTATGAGGGACCCAGTAGCAATGCCGTCAACCAAAAGCGAGCACACCCACCTCTTCAGACAAACAGCAGTCTCACGGGTGCTTGCGCCAAGTCGCGATACCACGGCCCCGTGTGGGGAGTTTTGCCATTTAGGGAGGTGTAAACATGTCGTATGCTGTACAATCAGCTGCAGCAAATTAGACATTAGAAAAGTAATTCACAGGCAAGAGCTTTTCATAGGAAAGCTAGGTGTCGGCCGGGCAAGGTGGGGCAAAAGATTTCGAAATCCAGTTGTGGTTCATTTTAATGAATGTTAGATCGTCAACATTTTGGGTAGCCAGACGAGTCCTTTTTTCGGTTAATATTGAACCTGCAGCACTGAATACTCTTTCTGATAGGACACTTGCTGCCGGGCAAGCAAGCTCCTGCAATGCATATTCTGCCAATTCTGGCCAGGTGTCTAATTTGGAGGCCCAGTAATCAAATGGGAATGACGGTTGAGGGAGAACATCGATAAGGGATGAAAAATAGTTAGTAACCATACTGGACAAATGTTGTCTCCTGTCACTTTCAATTGATGCAGCAGTACCTGTCCTGTCTGCGGTCATAGCAAAATCACTCCACAACCTGGTCAGAAAACCCCTCTGTCCAACGCCACTTCTGATGTGTGCACCCCTAACACTCCTAGTCTGCTGCCCCCTGGAGCTCGTGTGAGAACGATCACGTGCGCTGTGTGCTGGGAATGCCTGAAGCAAACGGTCAACAAGAGTTGATTGTTTGGTTGCTAATATTAGTTCCAAGTTCTCATGTGGCATAATATTTTGCAATTTGCCTTTATAGCGTGGATCAAGGAGGCAGGCCAACCAGTAATCGTCATCGTTCATCATTTTCGTAATGCGTGTGTCCCTTTTTAGGATACGTAAGGCATAATCCGCCATGTGGGCCAAAGTTCCAGTTGTCAAATCTCCGGTTGTGATTGGTTGAGGGGCAGTTGCAGGCAAATCTACGTCACTTGTGTCCCTCAAAAAACCAGAACCCGGCCGTGACACGCAACCAAATTCCTGTGCCCCCGGGAAAGGTTCGGCATTAAAAATATACTCATCCCCATCATCCTCCTCGTCCTCCACCTCCTCTTCGCCCGCTACCTCGTCCTGTACACTGCCCTGACCAGACAATGGCTGACTGTCATCAAGGCTTTCCTCTTCCTCTGGTGCAGACGCCTGCTCCTTTATGTGCGTCAAACTTTGCATCAGCAGACGCATTAGGGGGATGCTCATGCTTATTACGGCGTTGTCTGCACTAACCAGCCGTGTGCATTCCTCAAAGCACTGAAGGACTTGACACATGTCTTGTATCTTAGACCACTGCACACCTGACAACTCCATGTCTGCCATCCTACTGCCTGCCCGTGTATCCTCCCACAAATAAATAACAGCACGCCTCTGTTCGCACAGTCTCTGAAGCATGTGCAGTGTTGAGTTCCACCTTGTTGCAACGTCTATGATTAGGCGATGCTGGGGAAGGTTCAAAGACCGCTGATAGGTCTGCATACGGCTGGCGTGTACAGGCGAACGTCGGATATGTGAGCAAAGTGCACGCACTTTGAGGAGCAGGTCGGAGAACCCAGGATAAGTTTTCAATAAGCACTGCACCACCAGGTTTAAGGTGTGAGCCAGGCAAGGAATGTGTTTCAGTTGGGAAAGGGAGATGGCAGCCATGAAATTCCTTCCGTTATCACTCACTACCTTGCCTGCCTCAAGATCTACTGTGCCCAGCCACGACTGCGTTTCTTGTTGCAAGAACTCGGACAGAACTTCCGCGGTGTGTCTATTGTCGCCCAAGCACTTCATAGCCAATACAGCCTGCTGACGCTTGGCAGTAGCTGGCCCATAATGGGACAACTGGTGTGCAACAGTGTCATCTGCCGATGGAGTGGTTGGCAGACTGCGTTCTGTGGAAGAGCTGTAGCTTCTGCAGGAGGACGAGGAGGAGGAGGGGGTGCGAACGCCTACAGCCAACTGTTTCCTAGACCGTGGGCTAGGCACAACTGTCCCTAAATTGATGTCGCCTGTGGACCCTGCATCCACCACATTCACCCAGTGTGCCGTGATGGACACATAACGTCCCTGGCCATGCCTACTGGTCCATGCATCTGTAGTCAGGTGCACCTTTGTACTCACAGATTGCCTGAGTGCATGGACGATGCGCTGTTTAACATGCTGGTGCAGGGCTGGGATGGCTTTTCTGGAAAAAAAGTGTCGACTGGGTAGCTCGTATCGTGGTTCAGCGTACTCCATCAGGGCTTTGAAAGCTTCGCTTTCAACTAACCGGTAGGGCATCATCTCTAACGAGATTAGTCTAGCTATGTGGGCGTTAAAACCCTGTGTACGCGGATGCGAGGATAAGTACTTCCTTTTTCTAACCAGAGTCTCATGTAGGGTGAGCTGGACTGGAGAGCTGGAGATCGTGGAACTTTCGGGTGTGCCGGTGTACATGGCAGACTGAGAGACGGTTGGAGACGGTATTGTTTCCGCCGGTGCCCTAGATGCAATATTTCCTCCTACAAAACTGGTGATTCCCTGACCCTGACTGCTTTTGGCTGGCAAAGAAACCTGCACAGATACTGCCGGTGGTGCGGAAAATGGTGGCCTTACAGTGACGGAAGGGATGTTGCGTTGCTGACTAGCTTCATTGGCCGAGGGTGCTACAACCTTGAGGGACGTTTGGTAGTTAGTCCAGGCTTGAAAATGCATGGTGGTTAAGTGTCTATGCATGCAACTAGTATTTAGACTTTTCAGATTCTGACCTCTGCTTAAGCTAGTTGAACATTTTTGACAGATGACTTTGCGCTGATCAGTTGGATGTTGTTTAAAAAAATGCCAGACTGCACTCTTCCTAGACTCGGATCCCTTTTCAGGGATTGCAGACTGAGCTTTAACCGGATGGCAACGCTGTGCTCCAACAGGTTTTGGCTTTGACACGCGTTTTGGTCCAGATACGGGCCCGGCAGATGGAACCTGTTGCGATGTTGATGCCTGCTGCGGCCCCTCCTCCACCTCCGCTTCTGAACTACTGCCGCCTGCACCCTGTTCCCCCAATGGCTGCCAATCGGGGTCAATAACTGGGTCATCTATTACCTCCTCTTCGAGCTCGTGTGCAACTTCGTCTGTGTCACTGTGTCGGTCGGTGGTATAGCGTTCGTGGCGGGGCAACATAGTCTCATCAGGGTCTGATTGTGGATCTGTACCCTGAGAGGGCAATGTGGTGGTCTGAGTCAAAGGAGCAGCATAGTACTCTGGCTGTGGCTGTGCATCAGTGCACTCCATGTCAGAATATACTTGTAATGGGCATGGCCTGTTAAATGTTTCACTTTCTAAGCCAGGGACGGTATGTGTAAAGAGCTCCATGGAGTGACCCGTTGTGTCGCCTGCTGCATCCTTCTCTCTTGTTGTAGTTTTTGCTGAGGAGGACAAGGAAGCGACTTGTCCCTGACCGTGAACATCCACAAGCGACGCGCTGCTTTTACATTTACCAGTTTCGGAAGAGGAGGCAAAAGAGCTAGAGGCTGAGTCTGCAATGTAAGCCAAAACTTGCTGTTGCTGCTCCGCCTTTAAAAGCGGTTTTCCTACTCCCAGAAAAGAGAGCGTTCGAGGCCTTGTGTAGCCTGACGACGAAACTGGCTCCACAGCTCCAGACTTAGGTGGAATATTTTTATCCCCACGACCACCTGATGCTCCACTACCACTACCATCATTACCAGCTGACAATGAACGCCCACGACGACCTCTTGCACCAGACTTCCTCATTGTTTTAAAATCTTAACCAAAGTAACTTTATTTGTTGCTGTCAAACAACTTACACGGTGAGCTATAACTTCAGTATGATTTCAATATCCCTTAACAGGTTGGTGAGACCACAAGGAAAATCAGGCACAATGTTACACACTCTGTTTTCTGTGGCACAAAATCACAGAGATGACACACACGCAGGACTGTCACTCAAGCACTAATGTCAATATTAATCTCCCACCTAATTTATTTTTTTTTTTTTCTCAGGGAGACTTTAGAAACCAAATAATATTAAAAAAAAAAAAAAAAAAGGCTTTCTATGGCCCACAATTAGAGAGAGAGAGGTGGCACAACCAGGAGTCAAGACTGGCGCACAAGCTGAAAGGGCAATATTACTCTCCCACTGTTTTTTATGTTTTTTTTGTTTTTTTCAGGGAGACTTTAGAAACCAAATAATATTAAAAAAACCAAAAAAAAAAAAGGCTTTCTATGGCCCACTGAATGAGAGGGAGAGAGGTGGCACACCCAGGAGTCAAGACTGGCACACAAGCTGAAAGGGCAATATTACTCTCCCACTGTTTTTTTATGTATTTTTTGTTTTTTCAGGGAGACTTTAGAAACCCAATAATATTTAAAAAAAAAAATAAATAGGCTTTCTATGGCCCACTGAATGAGAGGGAGAGAGGTGGCACACCCAGGAGTCAAGACTGGCACACAAGCTGAAAGGGCAATATTATTCTCCCACTGTTTTTTTAGGTTTTTTGTTTTTTTTTCAGGGAGAATTAGAAACCAAATAATATTAAAAAAAAAAAATAAATAGGCTTTCTATGGCCCACTGAATGAGAGGGAGAGAGGTGGCACACCCAGGAGTCAAGACTGGCACACAAGCTGAAAGGGCAATATTACTCTCCCACTGTTTTTTTAGGTTTTTTTTTTTTTTTCAGGGAGACTTTAGAAACCAAATAATATTAAAAAAAAAAAAAAAAAAAAAAAATAGGCTTGCTATAGCCCACTGAATGAGAGATAGCACACACAGCAGTGGCACACAAGCCCTGACTGAGGCCAATATTTTTCTCCCACTGATTGATGTAGTGTTTTTGTGTTGAGGTAGAATTTAGAACACAAATCACGGAAAAAATAAATAGGCTTTCTATGGCCCACTGAATGAAAGGGAGAGAGGTGGCACACCCAGGAGTCAAGACTGGCACACAAGCTGAAAGGGCAATATTACTGTCCCACTGTTTTTTTATGTATTTTTTGTTTTTTCAGGGAGACTTTAGAAACCCAATAATATTTAAAAAAAAAAATAAATAGGCTTTCTATGGCCCACTGAATGAGAGGGAGAGAGGTGGCACACCCAGGAGTCAAGACTGGCACACAAGCTGAAAGGGCAATATTATTCTCCCACTGTTTTTTTAGGTTTTTTTTTTTTTTTTCAGGGAGAATTAGAAACCAAATAATATTAAAAACAAAAAATAAATAGGCTTTCTATGGCCCACTGAATGAGAGGGAGAGAGGTGGCACACCCAGGAGTCAAGACTGGCACACAAGCTGAAAGGGCAATATTACTCTCCCACTGTTTTTTTAGGTTTTTTTTTTTTTTCAGGGAGACTTTAGAAACCAAATAATATTAAAAAAAAAAAAAAAAAAAAAAAATAGGCTTGCTATAGCCCACTGAATGAGAGATAGCACACACAGCAGTGGCACACAAGCCCTGACTGAGGCCAATATTTTTCTCCCACTGATTGATGTAGTGTTTTTGTGTTGAGGTAGAATTTAGAACACAAATCACGGAAAAAATAAATAGGCTTTCTATGGCCCACTGAATGAAAGGGAGAGAGGTGGCACACCCAGGAGTCAAGACTGGCACACAAGCTGAAAGGGCAATATTACTCTCCCACTGTTTTTTTATGTATTTTTTGTTTTTTCAGGGAGACTTTAGAAACCAAATAATATTAAAAAAAAAAAAAAAAAAAAATAGGCTTGCTATAGCCCACTGAATGAGAGATAGCACACACAGCAGTGGCACACAAGCCCTGACTGAGGCCAATATTTTTCTCCCACTGATTGATGTAGTGTTTTTGTGTTGAGGTAGATTTTAGAACACAAATCACGGAAAAAATAAATAGGCTTTCTATGGCCCACTCAGTGAGAGATGGCACACACAGGGATGGCACTGTAGCAGAAATGCCAATCTTAATCTCCCACAAAAAAAAAAAAAAACAAAAAAAAAAACTGTCCTACAATTACTATCTCCCTGCAGTAATGTAAGCCAGGTATGGCAGGCAGCAATAGGAGTGGACTGATGCACAAATTAAATAAAAAGTGTGGACAAACAAAAAAGATAGCTGTGCAGAAAGGAAGGAACAAGAGGATATGTGCTTTGAAAAAAGCAGTTGGTTTCCACAGTGGCGTACACACAGCAATACAGCTATCACGGAGCCTTCTAGGGCAGCCCAATGAGCTACAGTGCTGAGGGGAAAAAAAAAAAAAAATAGCTTCCACAGTCCCTGCACACCGAAGGTGGTGTTGGACAGTGGAAATCGCTGCAGCACAAGCGGTTTGGTGGTTAGTGGACCCTGCCTAACGCTCTCCCTGCTTCTGACGAAGCGGCAGCAACCTGTCCCTAAGCTCAGATCAGCAGCAGTAAGATGGCGGTCGGCGGGAACGCCCCTTTATAGCCCCTGTGACGCCGCAGACAGCAAGCCAATCACTGCAATGCCCTTCTCTAAGATGGTGGGGACCAGGATCTATGTCATCACGCTGCCCACACTCTGCGTTCACCTTCATTGGCTGAGAAATGGCGCTTTTCGCGTCATTGAAACGCGACTTTGGCGCGAAAGTCGCGTACCGCATGGCCGACAAGCACAGGGGTCGGATCGGGTTTCATGAGACGCCGACTTAGCCAAAAGTCGGCGACTTTTGAAAATGATCGACCCGTTTCGCTCAACCCTAGTCATGTCTGATTTCAGAATCCTGATTCTTTAGTTCTCATGGAGAGAAGCCGCTGCCAGGATAAGTCTGACACCGACTGTCTCGAGCCCTCCTGTGTATGGGAGAGTTGGATGAGATAGCTGGCGGCTGAACAATCAACCAAACCATTTATTACAATAATCATGAAGCACCAATATTTCCAATGATGGTGTGCAGGTGGTCCCAACTCTCCCAAGGCACCCTACGGATGCCCTTTTTGGACCACTCCAAAATACAATTACCACAAGAAAACGGAGCAAAAAAGTCCACTTCAACATAATTATATAAAATATTCAAAAATGTTTATTAAAGTCACCTTAATACATCAATATATAAATCATAAATGTATAAAGTACAAAAATGTGCATGCAGTCAGCACAGACATAAGGCAGGAGGCATTACAAGGAGACAGCGTCGGACTGGGGTGTCTGGGGCCCACCAGAGGAATGGACTCTAGGGGCCCACCCTACAGCTATATGCAAATATCTGTCATTATAGTGGAGCATCGGCTGTAAAACACCGGCGGCTGCCGCACATCTACCGTGTGCCCCAATAACTGGGATGTATAATTACGGTAGTTTACATTAATGTGGTTCTTGGTAAAACAAGTTATCACTGATCCATGGGCTCCACAGGATTGGTGATCGCTTAGATCCGACCATTAGAAACTGGGGAAGTTTTATCCCTGACAGGACACTTTTATCACTATTTTAAAATGCAGCGGCAGGTGGGATTTCTGGCCGCAGCTCCATTCATTCTCTTTGGGGCTTCCAGAAAAAAACAAGTGCAGCCACTGAGGGAATGAATGGATCAGTGATCTAGTCGGACATGCCACTCCAGTCTAATGGGGATAAAAAGTTCCACATTTTGCTGAGTGGGTCCAAGCAGTCAGACCCCCACCAATCAATATGTTATCACTTATCCTGTGGAGAGGTGATTACTTTTTTCCACAGGAAACCCCTGTAAGTGCATCTCCGCCGCTGTGTACAAAGCATTAAAACTCTAATGGAAATAAAGAATCTTCTCCTAATTAATATCAGAGAGAACAAATGACCGCCATACACAACACAATCCACTATACCAAGACCAATATTACCACATACAGGAAGAAATACCACCACACCATGACCAGACCACATAGTGACCGAATAATACTACATACAAGGGACAAATACCACCGCACCATGTCAAGACCACATATTACCACCACTTGGCGACCAAATAGCACATACAAGGGACAAATACCACAACACCATTTCCAGACCACATATTACCACCACATAGTGACTGAATACTACAATACTGATCAGAAATAAAAAAAAAACAAAAAAAAAACAATACTATCACCATAAGGCTGCTGTCACACTAGCAGTATTTGGTCAGTATTTTACATCCGTATTTGTAAGCCAAAACCAGGAGTGGAACAATTTGAGGAAAAGTATAATAGAAACATGTGCACCACTTCTGCATTTATCACCCACTTCTGGTTTTGGCTTACAAATACTGATGTAAAATACTGACCAAATACTGAATGTGTGACGGCAGCCTAAGTGACATTATACACAGGAGATCTGTACTTAGTATGCAGTGTCTGTGTAGAGGTAATACAGAGATCACTGGTGGTATTATACACAGGAGCTCTGTATATAATGTATAGGTAATACAGTGATCACTGGTGACATTATACACAGGAGCTCTGTATATAGTATACAGTGTATAGTGTCAGTGTATAGGTAACACTGACTCACCAGTGACGTCTCTAGGTGAAGTCCTTCATCTTTCATCCAGCACAGACCGCCATCATTTCTTCCAGCCAGGACTCATTTCTGCAGGAAATAACACAGTTATCTCGAGCTCCGCTTGCAGAACACATTACTTAATTTTTCACAACTTCTACATTACACCACATGAAGAAAAAAAGGCGACATAGTGTCACTCTACACAGTAACAGGACCACCCCCCCAATTAAAACAGTATACTCAAAAAATAAAATAAATACATCACTGCAGTAATAATATCCCTTAACCCCTTCCCGACCCATGACGCCACGTAGGCATCATGAAAACCCGTGCCAATCCGACCCATGACGCCTATGTGGCGTCATGGAATGATCGCGTCCCTGCAGATCGGGTGAAAGGGTTAACTCCTATTTTACCCAATCTACAGAGACAGGGGGAGTGGTGCTTCAGCCCAGGGGGGGTGGCTTCACCCCCCCGTGGCTACGATCGCTCTGATTGGCTGTTGAAAGTGAAACTGCCAATCGGAGCAATTTGTAATATTTCACCTAAAAAAACTGGTGAAATATTACAATCCAGCCGTGGCCGATGCTGTAATATCATTGGCCATGGCTGGAAAACCTGATCTGCCCCCCCACACCCACCGATCGCCCCCCCAGTCCTCCGTTATGGGGTCCGGTCCCCTCCGTCCGCCTGCCCGCTCCCCCGTCCTCCTGTCCGCTCCCTCCTTGCTCAGATCCACCCCCCCTGTGCTCCGATCCCCCCCCCTGTGCTCCGATCCCCCCCCCTGTGCTCCAATCCACCCCCCCACCACCCCTTCATACTTACCGATCCTCCCGGTGTCCGTACGTCTCCTCGCTGGGCGCTGCCATCTTCCAAAATGGCGGGCGCATGCTCAGTGCGCCCGCCGAATCTGCCAGCCGGCAGATTCGTTCCATGTACATTTTGATCACTGTGATAAAACCTCACAGTGATCAAAATAAAAAAAAATAGTAAATGACCCCCCCCCTTTATCACCCCCATAGGTAGGGACAATAATAAAAAAAAGAAAATATATTTTTTTTCTTTTTCCACTAGGGTTAGGGTTAGAACTAGGGTTAGAACTAAGGTTAGAACTAGGGTTAGAACTAGGGTTAGGGTTAGGGGTAGGGTTAGGGCATGTGCACACAGTGCAGATTTGGCTGCGGATCCGCAGCGGATTGGCCGCGGATCCGCAGCGGATTGGCCGCGGATCCGCAGCGGATTGGCCGCGGATCCGCAGCGGATTCGTAGCAGTTTTCCATCAGGTTTACAGTACCATGTACACCTATGGAAAACCAAATCCGCTGTGCCCATGGTGCGGAAAATTCCGTGCGGAAACGCTGCGTTGTATTTTCCGCAGCATGTCAATTCTTTGTGTGGTTTCCGCAGCGTTTTACACCAGTTCCTCAATAGGAATCCGCAGGTGAAATTCGCACAAAAAAACACTGGAAATCCGCTGTAAATCTGCAGGTAAAACGCAGTGCCTTTTACCTGCAGATTTTTCAAAAATCGTGCGGAAAAATCTCACACGAATCCGCAACGTGGGCTGTTGTGAATTTGGATTCTGGGCTCCCCCGGTGGCTACTGGTGGAATTGAACTGGTGTTTTCATCTTCTCTGTTCACCTGTTCCCATCAAGATGTGGGAGTCGCTATATAACCTTGCTGCTCTGTTAGTTGCTTGCCGGTCAACAATGTTATCAGAAGCCTCTCTGTGCTTGTTCCTGCTCCCAGACAACTACTAGATAAGTTGGACTCTTGTCCATGTTTGTTTTTGCATTTTTGTTCCAGTTCACAGCTGTAGTTTCGTTACTGTGTCTGGAAAGCTCTTGTGAACAGGAATTGCCACTCTGGTGTTATGAGTTAATGCCAGAGTTTTAAAGTAATTCCTGGATGGTGTTTTGATAGGGTTTTCAGCTGACCATGAAAGTGTCCTTTCTGTCTTCTGCTATGTAGTAAGTGGACCTCAAATTTGCTAAACCTATTTTCATACTACGTTTGTTATTTCATCTTAATTCACCGCCAATACATGTGGGGGGCCTCTGTCTCCTTTTGGGGTATTTCTCTAGAGGTGAGCTAGGACTAATATTTTCCTCTGCTAGCATTATTTAGTCCTCCGGCTGGTGCTGGGCATCTAGAATCAACGTAGGCATGCTACCCGGCCACTGCTAGTTGTGTGTTAGGTTTAGTTCATGGTCAGCTCAGTTCCCATCTTCCAAGAGCTAGTTCCTATATATGCTGATGCTATGTTCTCTTGCCATTGAGAACATGACAGTTTGACCGGCCCACAAAGTGTTAATTGTTTGGGCTGAAGCAGGAGAAAAAGAAGTGTTTAAGGGAATTTTTTTTTTTTTTTTTCCCCTCAGAGTTTTGCTGCCTAGCCCTTAATTGCTGTCTAGCTGCTTCTTACCTCCTCTTAACCCTTGAATGGCTCTGTGTCCACCTGTTTGTAATGGATCTTCAGAGTGTAACTGCAGGTTTGAATAATCTCGCCACGAAGGTACAAAATTTGCAAGACTTTGTTTTTCATGCACCTGTATCTGAGCCGAGAATTCCTTGGCCGGAATTTTTCTCGGGAAATAGATCTGGGTTTCAGAATTTTCGAAATAATTGCAAATTATTTTTGTCCCTGAAATTTCGCTCTGCCGGAGACCCTGCACAGCAGGTCAGGATTGTGATTTCCTTGCTCCGGGGCGACCCTCAAGACTGGGCTTTTTCATTGACACCAGGGGATCCTGCGTTGCTCAATGTGGATGCGTTTTTTCTGGCCTTGGGGTTGCTTTATGACGAACCTCATTTGGAGCTTCAGGCAGAAAAAACTTTGATGTCCCTATCTCAGGGGCAAGATGAAGCGGAAATTTACTGTCAAAGATTCCGTAAATGGTCTGTGCTTACTCAGTGGAATGAGTGCGCCCTGGCGGCGACTTTCAGAGAGGGTCTCTCTGATGCCATTAAGGATGTTATGGTGGGGTTCCCTGTGCCTGCGGGTCTGAATGAGTCCATGACAATGGCTATTCAGATCGATAGGCGTTTGCGGGAGCGCAAACCAGTGCACCATCTGGCGGTGTCCACTGAGAAGTCGCCAGAGAGTATGCAGTGTGATAGAATTCTGTCCCGAAGCGAGCGGCAGAAGTTTAGACGGAAAAATGGGTTGTGTTTCTATTGTGGTGATTCTACTCATGTTATATCAGCATGCTCTAAGCGCACTAAAAAGCTTGATAAATCTGTTTCCATTTGCACCTTACCGTCTAAGTTTATTCTATCTGTGACCTTGATTTGCTCTTTGTCATCTATTACCACGGACGCCTATGTCGACTCTGGCGCCGCTTTGAGTCTTATGGATTGGTCCTTTGCCAAACGCTGTGGGTATGATTTAGAGCCTTTGGAGACTCTTATTCCTCTGAAGGGGATTGACTCCACCCCATTGGCTAATAATAAACCACAATACTGGACACAAGTAACTATGCGTATTAATCCGGATCACCAGGAGATTATTCGCTTTCTGGTGCTGTATAATCTACATGATGATTTGGTGCTAGGATTGCCTTGGCTGCAATCTCACAACCCAGTCCTCGACTGGAGAGCTATGTCTGTGTTGAGCTGGGGATGTAAGGGGGCTCATGGGGATGTACCTGTGGTTTCCATTTCATCATCTATTCCCTCTGAAATTCCTGAGTTCCTGTCTGACTATCGTGACGTCTTTGAAGAATCCAAGCTTGGTTCATTACCTCCGCACCGAGAGTGCGATTGTGCCATAGATTTAATCCCGGGTAGTAAATACCCAAAGGGTCGTTTATTTAATCTGTCTGTGCCTGAACATGCTGCTATGCGAGAATATATAAAGGAGTCCTTGGAAAAGGGACATATTCGTCCATCGTCATCTCCCTTAGGAGCCGGTTTTTTCTTTGTGTCAAAAAAAGACGGCTCTTTGAGACCATGTATCGATTATCGGCTTTTGAATAAAATCACTGTAAAATATCAATACCCATTGCCGTTGCTGACTGATTTGTTTGCTCGCATAAAGGGGGCCAAGTGGTTCTCTAAGATTGACCTTCGTGGGGCGTATAATTTGGTGCGAATCAGGCAGGGGGATGAGTGGAAAACCGCATTTAATACGCCCGAGGGCCACTTTGAGTATTTAGTGATGCCTTTTGGTCTTTCAAATGCTCCGTCAGTTTTCCAGTCCTTTATGCATGATATTTTTCGCGATTATTTGGATAAATTTATGATTGTGTATCTGGATGATATTCTGATTTTTTCGGATGACTGGGACTCTCATGTCCAGCAAGTCAGGAGGGTTTTCCAGGTTTTGCGGTCTAATTCTTTGTGTGTGAAGGGTTCTAAGTGTGTTTTTGGGGTACAGAGGATTTCCTTTTTGGGATATATTTTTTCTCCCTCTTCCATTGAAATGGATCCTGTCAAGGTTCAAGCTATTTGTGATTGGACGCAGCCCTCTTCTCTTAAGAGTCTTCAGAAATTTTTGGGCTTTGCTAACTTTTATCGTCGATTTATTGCTGGTTTTTCGGATATTGCTAAGCCATTGACCGATTTGACTAAGAAGGGTGCTGATGTTGCTGATTGGTCCCCTGACGCTGTGGAGGCCTTTCGGGAGCTTAAGCGCCGTTTTTCCTCTGCCCCTGTGTTGCGTCAGCCTGATGTTGCTCTACCTTTTCAGGTTGAGGTCGACGCTTCTGAGATCGGAGCTGGGGCAGTGTTGTCGCAGAAAAGTTCTGCCTGCTCCGTGATGAGGCCTTGTGCCTTCTTTTCCCGTAAATTTTCGCCCGCTGAGCGGAATTATGATGTTGGGAATCGGGAGCTTTTGGCCATGAAGTGGGCTTTTGAGGAGTGGCGTCATTGGCTTGAGGGGGCCAGACATCAGGTGGTGGTATTGACTGACCACAAAAACTTGATTTATCTTGAGACCGCCAGGCGCCTGAATCCTAGACAGGCGCGCTGGTCATTATTTTTCTCTCGGTTTAATTTTGTGGTGTCATACCTACCGGGTTCTAAGAATGTTAAGGCGGATGCCCTTTCTAGGAGTTTTGAGCCTGACTCGCCTGGTAACTCTGAGCCCACAGGTATCCTTAAGGATGGAGTGGTATTGTCAGCCGTTTCTCCAGACCTGCGGCGGGCCTTGCAGGAGTTTCAGGCGGATAGACCGGATCGTTGCCCACCTGATAAACTGTTTGTTCCTGATGATTGGACCAGTAGAGTCATCTCTGAGGTTCATTCTTCTGCGTTGGCAGGTCATCCTGGCATTTTTGGTACCAGGGATTTGGTGGCAAGGTCCTTCTGGTGGCCTTCCCTGTCACGAGATGTGCGAGGCTTTGTGCAGTCTTGTGACGTTTGTGCTCGGGCCAAGCCTTGTTGCTCTCGGGCTAGTGGATTATTGTTGCCCTTGCCCATTCCTAAGAGACCTTGGACGCACATCTCGATGGATTTTATTTCAGATCTGCCTGTTTCTCAGAAGATGTCTGTCATCTGGGTGGTGTGTGACCGTTTCTCTAAGATGGTCCATTTGGTTCCTCTGCCCAAGTTGCCTTCTTCTTCCGAGTTGGTTCCTCTGTTTTTTCAAAATGTTGTTCGTTTGCATGGTATTCCTGAGAATATCATTTCTGACAGAGGGACCCAATTCGTGTCTAGATTTTGGCGGGCATTCTGTGCTAGGATGGGCATAGATTTATCTTTTTCGTCCGCTTTCCATCCTCAGACGAATGGCCAGACCGAGCGGACTAATCAGACCCTGGAGACATATCTGAGGTGTTTTGTGTCTGCTGACCAGGATGATTGGGTTGCTTTTTTGCCATTGGCAGAGTTCGCTCTCAATAATCGGGCCAGCTCTGCCACTTTGGTGTCCCCGTTTTTCTGTAATTCGGGGTTTCATCCTCGATTTTCCTCTGGTCAGGTGGAATCTTCGGATTGTCCTGGAGTGGATGCTGTGGTGGAGAGATTGCATCAGATCTGGGGGCAGGTGGTGGACAATTTGAGGTTGTCCCAGGAGAAGACTCAGCTTTTTGCCAACCGCCACCGTCGTGTTGGTCCTCGGCTTTGTGTTGGGGATTTGGTGTGGTTGTCTTCTCGTTTTGTCCCTATGAGGGTCTCTTCTCCTAAGTTTAAGCCTCGGTTCATCGGCCCGTATAAGATATTGGAGATTCTTAACCCTGTTTCCTTCCGTTTGGACCTCCCTGCATCCTTCTCTATTCATAACGTTTTTCATCGGTCATTATTGCGCAGGTATGAGGTACCGGTTGTGCCTTCCGTTGAGCCTCCTGCTCCGGTGTTGGTTGAGGGTGAGTTGGAGTACGTTGTGGAGAAAATCTTAGACTCTCGTGTTTCCAGACGGAGACTCCAGTATCTGGTCAAGTGGAAGGGATACGGCCAGGAGGATAATTCTTGGGTGAATGCATCTGATGTTCATGCCTCTGATCTGGTTCGTGCCTTTCATAGGGCCCATCCTGATCGCCCTGGTGGTTCTGGTGAGGGTTCGGTGCCCCCTCCTTGAGGGGGGGGTACTGTTGTGAATTTGGATTCTGGGCTCCCCCGGTGGCTACTGGTGGAATTGAACTGGTGTTTTCATCTTCTCTGTTCACCTGTTCCCATCAAGATGTGGGAGTCGCTATATAACCTTGCTGCTCTGTTAGTTGCTTGCCGGTCAACAATGTTATCAGAAGCCTCTCTGTGCTTGTTCCTGCTCCCAGACAACTACTAGATAAGTTGGACTCTTGTCCATGTTTGTTTTTGCATTTTTGTTCCAGTTCACAGCTGTAGTTTCGTTACTGTGTCTGGAAAGCTCTTGTGAACAGGAATTGCCACTCTGGTGTTATGAGTTAATGCCAGAGTTTTAAAGTAATTCCTGGATGGTGTTTTGATAGGGTTTTCAGCTGACCATGAAAGTGTCCTTTCTGTCTTCTGCTATGTAGTAAGTGGACCTCAAATTTGCTAAACCTATTTTCATACTACGTTTGTTATTTCATCTTAATTCACCGCCAATACATGTGGGGGGCCTCTGTCTCCTTTTGGGGTATTTCTCTAGAGGTGAGCTAGGACTAATATTTTCCTCTGCTAGCATTATTTAGTCCTCCGGCTGGTGCTGGGCATCTAGAATCAACGTAGGCATGCTACCCGGCCACTGCTAGTTGTGTGTTAGGTTTAGTTCATGGTCAGCTCAGTTCCCATCTTCCAAGAGCTAGTTCCTATATATGCTGATGCTATGTTCTCTTGCCATTGAGAACATGACAGTGGGCACATAGCCTTAGGGTTGGAATTAGAGTTAGGGTTGGAATTAGGGCTAGGGTTGGAAATAGGGTTAAGATTAGGCTTGTGGTTAGGGTTACGGATAGGGTTAGGAGTGTGTTGGGGTTACAGTTGTGGTTAGGGTTGGGATTAGGGTTAGGGTTGGGATTAGGGTTAGCGGTGTGTTGGGGTTAGTGTTGAAGTTAGAATTGAGGGGTTTCCACTGTTTGGGCACATCAGGGGTCTCCAAACGCAACATGGCACCGCCATTGATTCCAGCCAATCTTGCTTTCAAAAAGTCAAATGGTGCTCCCTCCCTTCCAAGCCCCAACGTGCGCCCAAACAGTGGCTTACCCCCACATATGGGGTACCAGCGTACTCAGGACAAACTGGGCAACAACTGTTGGGGTCCAATTTCTCCTATTACCCTTGCAAAAATAAAGAATTACTTGCTAAAACATAATTTTTGAGGAAAGAACAATTATTTTTTATTTTCACGGCTCTGCGTTATAAACTTCTGAGAAGCACTTGGGGGTTCAAAGTGCTCACCACACATCTAGATAAGTTCTTTGGGGGGGTATAGTTTCCAAAATGGGGTCACTTGTGGGGTGTTTCTACTGTTTAGGCACATCAGGGGCTCTGCAAATGCAACGTGACGCCCGCAGACCATTCCATCAAAGTCTGCATTTCAAATGTCACTACTTCCCTTCCGAGCCCTGACGTGCGCCCAAACAGTGGTTTACCCCCACATGTGGGGTACCAGCGTACTCACAACAAACTGGGCAACAAATATTGGGGTCCAATTTCTCCTGATACCCTTGTGAAAATAAAAAATTGCTTGCTAAAACATCTTTTTTGAGGACAGAAAAATGATTTTTTATTTTCACGGCCCTGCATTGTAAACTTCTGTGAAGCACTTGGGGGTTGAACGTGCTCACCACACATCTAGATAAGTTCCTTGGGGGGTCTAGTTTCCAAAATAGGGTCACTTGTAGGGGAGCTCCAATGTTTAGGCACACAGGGGCTCTCCAAACGCTAACGATTGGAGCTAATTTTCCATTCAAAAAGTCAAATGGCGCTCCTTCCCTTCCGAGCCTTGCCTTGCACCCAAACAGTGGTTTGTATCGGCGTACTCAGGAGAAATTGCCCAACAAATTTTAGGATCCATCTTATCCTGTTGCCCTTGGGAAAATAAAAAAATTGTTGCAAAAAGATCATTTTTGTGACTAAAAAGTTAAATGTTAATTTATTCCTTCCATGTTGCTTCTGCTGCTGTGAAACACCTGAAGGGTTAATAAACTTCTTGAATGTGGTTTTGAGCACCTTGAGGGGTGCAGTTTTTAGAATGGTGTCACTTGGGTATTTTCAGCCATATAGAACCCTCAAACTGACTTCAAATGTGAGGTGGTCCCTAAAAAAAATGGTTTTGTAAATTTTGTTGTAAAAATGAAAAATCACTGGTCAAATTTTAACCCTTATAACTTCCTAGCAAAAAAAAAATTTGTTTCCAAAATTATGCTGATGTAAAGCAGACATGTGGGAAATGTTATTTATTAAGTATTTTGTGTCACATAACTCTCTGGTTTAACAGAATAAAAATTCAAAATGTGAAAATTGCAAAATTTTCAAAATTTTCGCCAAATTTCCGTTTTTTTTAACAAATAAACTCAGAAATTATCGACCTAAATTTACCACTAACATGAAGCCCAATATGTCACGAAAAAACAATCTCAGAATCGCTAGGATCCGTTGAAGCGTTCCTGAGTTATTAACTCATAAAGGGACACTGGTCAGAATTGCAAAAAACGGCAAGGTCATTAAGGCCAAAATAGGCTGGGTCATGAAGGGGTTAATTAGCCCCTATGGTAATAATATTCCCCACCCTGGCCCCGTTTATCTCATTCCTGGCTCCAGCCATATGTTCTCGCATCCTGCCCTCATGAGTATCCATTCTACCCCATATGATCTCCCCATCCTGCCCCATCTGTCTCCATCGTATCCATCCTGCCCCATGATCCAATCCTGCCCCATGTCTTTCATTCTGCCCCGTGTCTCCAATCATGCCCTGTATCTACATTCTGCCCATGCCTCCAGTCCTGCCCCCAGTGTGTCCGGCATTCTGCCCCCAGTGTGTCCGGCATTCTGCCCCCAGTGTGTCCGGCATTCTGCCCCCAGTGTGTCCGGCATTCTGCCCCCAGTGTGTCCGGCATTCTGCCCCCAGTGTGTCCGGCATTCTGCCCCAGTGTGTCTCCAGCATTCTGCCCCAGTGTGTCTCCAGCATTCTGCCCCAGTGTGTCTCCAGCATTCTGCCCCAGTGTGTCTCCAGCATTCTGCCCCAGTGTGTGTCCAGCATTCTGCCCCCAGTGTGTCTCCAGCATTCTGCCCCAGTGTGTGTCCAGCATTCTGCCCCCAGTGTGTCTCCAGCATTCTGCCCCCAGTGTGTCTCCAGCATTCTGCCCCCAGTGTGTCTCCAGCATTCTGCCCCCAGTGTGTGTCCAGCATTCTGCCCCAGTGTGTCTCCAGCATTCTGCCACAGTGTGTCTCCAGCATTCTGCCCCCCCAGCGTCCCCCTCTGCTCCAGGAGCCCCCACTGCTCCAGGGCCCCCCCAGCCGCCTGGAGCAGTGGGGGCCCCTGGAGCAGTGGGGGCCCTGCCAGCAGGTGTCAGTGCCTGGGCCCACCGGAGGATCCTCCGGGTCTCCGGTGGGCCAGTCCGAGCCTGGACCCAGACCAACATGACAACTTCTTCCAGCCAGGACTCGTCTGCAGAGAATACAACAAAGACATTTGACTTCTCACATTTCCAGAATGGCACCATCTATTCTCAACCGGCACAAATGCCTCATCCTACGGATACCCAAATACTGAGCCACTGCTGCCGTATGTGTCCCTATTACTACACCTGCTGTTTGGCACAATAACAGCGCTCCTCTTAGTGCCCCACATAATACTGCAAACCTCTGTGCCCCTTAAATAGTAATAATGCCTCCTTTCTGCCCTCTATGAAAAAATATTAATGCTCTGTGCAAAGGCCTTAAAAAAAACAGTGTTCAAATTTTGCCCCTTTGACGGCCACAATACTCGTACTTGCGTAACAATAATGCTTAACATTTGATAATATCCCCAGAGTCTCGCAATGTACAGCTCCTCTATATACAGTATGGTGGTCCCACAGCTTCTTTACACAGCATATGGTGGGTCCACAGCTCTTTTATACAGAGTACGATGTCCCTAAGGCACCTTTATACAGAATATGATGTCCTCATAGATTCCTTATACACAGTATAATGGTCCTAACAAAAGCTCTCTCACTGTATCATGGCCCCCACAGTAGGACCCACACTGTATAATGGCCTCCACGCTGTATAATGGTTCTCATGCTATATACTGGCCTTCACAGTACTCCCCACACTAGCCACCATTTCTGTTCCAAATGGGATGGGAATGATGGCTTAGGAGTGTAGTGATCTGGAATCAGTCTGCTGGGGTTGTTTTTTATGGGTCGGCTTTGGCATATTAGTTTCAGTGAAGGGAAGTCCTAATTCTTCAGTATAGAATAAATTATGGACAAATATATGCTTCCAACATTGTGGGAACAGTTTGAATAAGGTCCTTTTCTGTCCCAGCACGGCTATGCTCCAGTGCACAAAGCAAGGTCCATAAAGGCAAGGTTGGGGGGAGTTTGGTTTGGAAGAACCTGACTGTCCGCACAGAGTCTGAACCTCAACCAACACCTTTGGGATGAACTAGAATATAGATTGCTAGCCCTGACCCATCCAGCATCAGTGTCTGACGTTACAAATAATCTTCTGAATGAAGGAGCAAAAAATCCCAAAGACTCCTCCAAAATCTTCGGGGACCAACCCCAGCCAAATTAATGCCTATGGATTTAGAGTGGGATGTTACAAAATTCTATATCCCTATACTTATGTCCATACAGTGGATATGTATAAGAACAATACAAGTTAAAAAATAGGATTATAACAAGCTTCTGCATATATGTTTTCATGGATCTGTGTGCGTGGAGGTGTTTATCATTTGTAACAATTTACTGTATCAGATTATTTATATTACATACTATTATAAACCCTCCATAGACTTTATTACGCATTATTATCTTGGATCTCATTGGCTGCAGGGCTTGTTCTAGCACATTCTTTAATGTTGTGACATCACAGGATCGTCACCATGGTCACCTCTGGCCTGGATATTATGACATCATGAGGAATATATAAGCAACCGCTCACCCAGAATTCCGTTGAGGGTTGTTCCGTAGGAGTTTAGTAGTGAGTATGTGCGTGTTATACCCCTGTCCTGTCCTGTCATTATTCCACATTTCCTAGCTGTAAAAGGTTCTGATTTCTTATGTCAAGCTTCCTCTACTTCCCAATTCTAATATCCTGTACATTTTTAATTAGAAAACTTTATATTTGTTAATCATCTAGTAATATGTACTATTGATACAATTGGTATTTAATGTTAGGCTACTTATAAGGAATTCTCTCTCTCTCTAATTCAGATATTTGCAGTTATTTATTTGTGAAAAATGACGCGCAAAAATTGGAACACAATCTATGTAAGTCCGAAATTAGAAAAGCCATAGAATTCAGAATAGTGATTGTAATGCTATCTCTATACATGGATATAAAAATTATTTTCTGTTGTCTGATGTCCGTTCTTCACGTACAGACAACTGCCTGGACCAATCAGGTCAACACGATTAGGACAATACCAAACCTGCATTTTTTTAATTTAAAGTGGCAAAAAAATTCTGAATTTCATAAAAGCCCCCAGGAAATAGCCTGAGTCGCCATTTTCAAATACCAGTAACATTTTTATTTTTTGGATAATGGAGGAGTGTGAGGGCTTGGTTTTTTTTGGGTAGTGAGCGGATGTTTTTATTGATAGTTACAAAGCTTTTATAGATTTTTAATGCATTTTTTTATTGTAGCAACAAAAAACAAGCAATTTTGGTATTTTAAGTTTTTTTTCTACTTTACAGTTTTTACAGATTGGATCAATATTATATTTTCATATTGGACTTTTCTGAACACGTCGATACCAAATATGTGCATATTTTTTTCATTTTTTTAACTGTTTAATTTTAACAGGATGATTCAAATTTTTTATTTATTTTTTTTACATTTTTAAAAACTTTTTTTTTTTTTAATTTACTTATTTTATTTATTAGTTCCCTTACAGGACTTGAAGCTGCGATCGTCTGATCGCTTGTACTATATACAGCAGTATTGTGGTATATAGGAACAATCACTGTCTTCTATGCCCAACTACTGGCTGGATGTCACATAAGGTCGTCACATGACCGGCGCAGGAGGTAGAGGCGGGGTGAAGGGGAGATGAGGGCATTTAGCCGACCCCTGCCTGTCATAGCAACCCATCGGCTCCCTGTGATCACATCACGCTTAAATGTCGCTGTCAGCAACTGACAGCGGCATTGAACAGGTTAACAGCGGCAATCGGTGGTCACGTTAATTACTGCTGTAAGGGTATGTGCACATGTTTTTTGAGGTGCAGAAACGCTGCAGATCCGCAATTGATTTATAGTACAATGTAAATCAATGAGAAAAAAAAAATGCTGTGCACACTTTGCGAAAATCCGCTGCGGAAACGCTGCGGTTTAAAAGAAGTAGCATGTCACTTCCTTTTTGTGAATCTGCACCGTTTTTGTACCCACTCCATTATAGAAAACCGCAGGGGTAAAAACCGCAGCAAAAACGCATAAAAAACGCTACGGAACCACACAAAAAACCGCAGGTGCGTTTACTGCCAGGAGAGACAGAATCCGCACCAGAAATTCCTAAGCCTAATCCGCAACGGTGCACATAGCCTTAGAGGATGATGGCATCCATATAATACAACCAGCTGCCCGCTGTGGAGTGGGCTCTGAATCTAATACCCTTAGGCTATGTGCACACATAGGAAATGTGGTGCAGAATTTTCTGCACTAAATCTGCATCTCCTGGCAGAATCCGCAGGTGCGTTTTTAGTGTGTTTTTGTGCAGATTTTACCACTGCAGATTTCTATTAATGGAGGGGTGCAGAAACGCTGCAGAAACGCACAAAAGTAGTGACATGCACTTCTTTGAAATCTGCAGCGTTTCGGCGCAGATTTTTCTGCACCATGTGCACAGCTTTATTTTTTTTCACATTGATTTACATTGTACTGTAAATCACAGTGCAGTTCTGCAGCTTTTTTGCAGCAGAAAAATCTGCTGCAGTTCTGCACCAATTCTGCATCGTGTGCACATACCCTTAGGTGTCAGCTCTGGCAACGTCAGCTCTGGCAACGTCAGCTCTGGCAACGTCAGCTCCGGCAACGTCAGCTCCGGCAACTGAATGTTGTGAGGTGGGCACTGGGAGGGCATTTAGAGGCATTGTACTGAGTGAGAAGGAGCACCTTGTTTCATTATACTGTGGGGGCGTCATAGCGCCAAGGGGATGCCTTAGGGCAACATACTGCATGGGGGGTGGGGTGCAACATTTTAGAATATCATGTGAAGGTACATCATAATGTATGGGTGTTGGGGGTGTTCTATGGGTGGGAATGCATCACTGGGGGCATTGTGAGGGTTACACTCAGGAATTTATACTGTGGGGGTGGGGCATATACGGAGCTCTTCTACTGTGATAGAAGACTAAGGGCCCTCACAATACATGACCTTTTTGATCCTTCGAAGTTCCCAAATTATTGCGCAACTCCAAGCTGTTCCAAAATTTAGCAACTTTTCAAAGACTCAGCCGGGCAGCAAGACTCCCAGCCGGGCAGCAAGACTCCCAGCCGGGCAGCAAGACTCCCAGCCGGGCAGCAAGACTCCCAGCCGGGCAGCAAGACTCCCAGCCGGGCAGCAAGACTCCCAGCCGGGCAGCAAGACTCCCAGCCGGGCAGCAAGACTCTCAGCCGTGCAGCAAGACTCCCAGCCGTGCAGCAAGACTCCCAGCCGTGCAGCAAGACTCCCAGCCGTGCAGCAAGACTCCCAGCCGGGCAGCAAGACTCCCAGCCGGGCAGCAAGACTCCCAGCCGGGCAGCAAGACTCCCAGCCGGGCAGCAAGACTCCCAGCCGGGCAGCAAGACTCCCAGCCGGGCAGCAAGACTCCCAGCCGGGCAGCAAGACTCCCAGCCGGGCAGCAAGACTCCCAGCCGGGCAGCAAGACTCCCAGCCGGGCAGCAATACTCTCAGCCGTGCAGCAAGACTACCAGCCGTGCAGCAAGACTCCCAGCCGTGCAGCAAGACTCCCAGCCGTGCAGCAAGACTCCCAGCCGTGCAGCAAGACTCCCAGCCGTGCAGCAAGACTCCCAGCCGTGCAGCAAGACTCCCAGCCGTGCAGCAAGACTCCCAGCCGTGCAGCAAGACTCCCAGCCGTGCAGCAAGACTCCCAGCCGTGCAGCAAGACTCCCAGCCGTGCAGCAAGACTCCCAGCCGGGCAGCAAGACTCTCAGCCGGGCAGCAAGACTCTCAGCCGTGCAGCAAGACTCTCAGCCGTGCAGCAAGACTCTCAGCCGTGCAGCAAGACTCTCAGCCGTGCAGCAAGACTCTCAGCCGTGCAGCAAGACTCTCAGCCGTGCAGCAAGACTCTCAGCCGTGCAGCAAGACTCTCAGCCGTGCAGCAAGACTCCCAGCCGTGCAGCAAGACTCTCAGCCGTGCAGCAAGACTCTCAGCCGTGCAGCAAGACTCTCAGCCGTGCAGCAAGACTCTCAGCCGTGCAGCAAGACTCTCAGCCGTGCAGCAAGACTCTCAGCCGTGCAGCAAGACTCTCAGCCGTGCAGCAAGACTCTCAGCCGTGCAGCAAGACTCTCAGCCGTGCAGCAAGACTCCCAGCCGGGCAGCAAGACTCCCAGCCGGGCAGCAAGACTCCCAGCCGGGCAGCAAGACTCCCAGCCGGGCAGCAAGACTCCCAGCCGGGCAGCAAGACTCCCAGCCGTGCAGCAAGACTCCCAGCCGGGCAGCAAGACTCCCAGCCGGGCAGCAAGACTCCCAGCCGGGCAGCAAGACTCCCAGCCGGGCAGCAAGACTCCCAGCCGGGCAGCAATACTCTCAGCCGTGCAGCAAGACTACCAGCCGTGCAGCAAGACTCCCAGCCGTGCAGCAAGACTCCCAGCCGTGCAGCAAGACTCCCAGCCGTGCAGCAAGACTCCCAGCCGTGCAGCAAGACTCCCAGCCGTGCAGCAAGACTCCCAGCCGTGCAGCAAGACTCCCAGCCGGGCAGCAAGACTCCCAGCCGGGCAGCAAGACTCCCAGCCGGGCAGCAAGACTCTCAGCCGTGCAGCAAGACTCTCAGCCGTGCAGCAAGACTCTCAGCCGTGCAGCAAGACTCTCAGCCGTGCAGCAAGACTCTCAGCCGTGCAGCAAGACTCTCAGCCGTGCAGCAAGACTCTCAGCCGTGCAGCAAGACTCCCAGCCGTGCAGCAAGACTCCCAGCCGTGCAGCAAGACTCTCAGCCGTGCAGCAAGACTCTCAGCCGTGCAGCAAGACTCTCAGCCGTGCAGCAAGACTCTCAGCCGTGCAGCAAGACTCTCAGCCGTGCAGCAAGACTCTCAGCCGTGCAGCAAGACTCTCAGCCGTGCAGCAAGACTCTCAGCCGTGCAGCAAGACTCTCAGCCGTGCAGCAAGACTCTCAGCCGTTCAGCAAGACTCTCAGCCGTGCAGCAAGACTCTCAGCCGTGCAGCAAGACTCCCAGCCGTGCAGCAAGACTCCCAGCCGTGCAGCAAGACTCCCAGCCGTGCAGCAAGACTCCCAGCCGTGCAGCAAGACTCGCAGCCGTGCAGCAAGACTCCCAGCCGTGCAGCAAGACTCGCAGCCGTGCAGCAAGACTCGCAGCCGTGCAGCAAGACTCGCAGCCGTGCAGCAAGACTCGCAGCCGTGCAGCAAGACTCGCAGCCGTGCAGCAAGACTCGCAGCCGTGCAGCAAGACTCGCAGCCGTGCAGCAAGACTCGCAGCCGTGCAGCAAGACTCCCAGCCCTGCAGCAAGACTCCCAGCCCTGCGGCAAGACTCCCAGCCCTGCGGCAAGACTCCCAGCCCTGCGGCAAGACTCCCAGCCCTGCGGCAAGACTCCCAGCCCTGCGGCAAGACTCCCAGCCCTGCGGCAAGACTCCCAGCCGTGCGGCAAGACTCCCAGCCGTGCGGCAAGACTCCCAGCCGTGCGGCATGACTCCCAGCCGTGCGGCAAGTCTCCCAGCCGTGCGGCAACACTCCCAGCCGTGCGGCAACACTCCCAGCCGTGCAGCAAGACTCCCAGCCCTGGAGCAAGACTCCCAGCCCTGCAGCAAGACTCCCAGCCGTGCAGCAAGACTCCCAGCCGTGCAGCAAGACTCCCAGCCGTGCAGCAAGACTCCCAGCCGTGCAGCAAGACTCCCAGCCGTGCAGCAAGACTCCCAGCCGTGCAGCAAGACTCCCAGCCGTGCAGCAAGACTCCCAGCCGTGCAGCAAGACTCCCAGCCGTGCAGCAAGACTCCCAGCCGTGCAGCAAGACTCCCAGCCGTGCAGCAAGACTCCCAGCCGTGCAGCAAGACTCCCAGCCGTGCAGCAAGACTCCCAGCCGTGCAGCAAGACTCCCAGCCGTGCAGCAAGACTCCCAGCCGTGCAGCAAGACTCCCAGCCGTGCAGCAAGACTCCCAGCCGTGCAGCAAGACTCCCAGCCGTGCAGCAAGACTCCCAGCCGTGCAGCAAGACTCCCAGCCGTGCAGCAAGACTCCCAGCCGTGCAGCAAGACTCCCAGCCGTGCAGCAAGACTCCAGCCGGCAATAAATATTTTTAAAATCTTTGGCTTCACTTTTTTTTTTTCATCATTCTCATATACCATAATCCAAAATCCAATTAAAATAGCAGTATCCAACCAAGTATGATAAATCAAGCAATATGGGCTCTCATGGGAGATATGCAAAATCCTAGAGAGACAAATGAAAGGGTAAACAAAATCCAATATTAAAATCACACATTTATTCAAAATACTTTAAAATATAATTCCATATATAATAGTAACAAGCAAAATGTTCCTTACTAATGTTAGGGCACAGTGGTGTCAAAACCAATTGAATATCTAGTGTGGATCATCAGAATTAAAAAAATCCACATTTTAGGCACACTCTAAATGATTAGTCTTTTAAGTGTATTTAGTGAGTATTAGCACAAAAATTAGTCATATGCATGATTGTGAACACGTAACAAGAAAAGACCTCAACATAATTCCATTATATATAGAAACATATTAATATTGTCAGAGTACGTAAGGTGCAATTTTGGTATAATAAACCTCCTGGTGGAAATAAAATAAAAATAAATGAGGAAGAAGTGTAAGTATAAATGTATGCTGGTGCATAGTACCTCTAAATTATACTATGGGAATAAAAGTAAAAATTATCTAAACATTGCCAAAGTGCACTTGTTAAAGTCAAATAGCCCAAACTGGAAAGAATAAATAAATGAAGTAGAAATGTAAGATGCTAGTGCAAAATATCTCTATATGAAGTAATAAATCCAATTAAGATACGATTGAGAAGTTTATCATAAAATACTTTGCGAACATACAAAAAAAAACAAAAAAAACTTGCTTTCAGTTCAACAATAGGGGACATGTCTTGCCATTGAGAAAGAGCAAAAAGGGGCTGTAGGGGCATTACATCAGAGCTCAGTATATGACTGACAGTGAGGCCCCGCCTCTGAGGTCCTACTGATTTGCTTTATGAGTTATTTGAAGATCTACATGTGAGTATTCAAAATATTCATTTCTCTTAAGTATCAGCACATGTGACCGCCGGCCCCAACAGGAAGCAGGCGGCTGACAGTGCGCGCTACTGAAGTGGAATGGATACTCACGGCAATCTCTGATGAACACCCGGTGAGTATTCCTGCAGCTGTGCTCTCCTTGTGAGCAGCGCATGATGTCCCTGCCATGCCCTGCTTACAAGCATTAAGCAGCTGCTGGCACCGGAGCAGGACGCTGCGACTGCGAGGGAGCCGAGGAAGGTAAGAGTAAAGGTTTGTATTTTTTTTTTATCTTTTCTGATTGGGCCAATCAATCATACCAGGAACGGGATGGGGACAATCAATCTATCTCTATATATATTTGTCTAAGGAGTACTTCCGTCTGTTTGTCTGTAACGGAAATCCCGGGCTGCTGATTTGGTTGCGGTCGGCCGGGCGCGACCATCAGCCATATTGGGGCGGGATTTACCGCTTCACTTTTTACTATTGATGCTGCCTATACAGCATCAATAGTAAAAACATATGGTAAAAATAATAAAAAAAAACAACAAACATTATATTCTCACCTTCCGCGCCAGCCTTTCCCGCTCCTCGCGACGCTCCTGTCCCTGGAATGCATTGCGGCAATGACCAGAGATCACGTGGCGGTCTCGCGAGACCGCTACATGATCACGTGTAATTGCCGCAAGGCATTACTGGAACGGAGCGCCGCGAGGAGCATCGCTAAAAGACCTTGGCTGGATAGGGGGGCCAACGGAAGGTGAGTATATAACTATTTTTTATTTCCATTGTTTTTTGTGTTTTTTTAACAGGGATATGGTTCCGGCTGTGCTATATACTGCGCGGGCTGCGCTATATACTGCGCTATATACTACGCAAGCTGCGCTATATACTACGCAAGCTGCGCTATATACTACGCAAGCTGCGCTATATACTACGCAAGCTGCGCTATATACTACGCAAGCTGCGCTATATACTATGTGTTGGTCGCGCCCGGCCGGCCGCAAACAATCAGCAATAGGTGCAATCCGGCTGCGAATTGGTGCGGGATTTGAACTACGCTTCACTGATTAGTCGCGCCCGGCCGGCCGAATCCTGTGTATTCATTGCATTATTCTAATATCTTCATAAATAAACTACATACATATTCTATAATACCCGATGCGTTAGAATCGGGCCACCATCTAGTCAATCATATCAGAATAAGAATGGGACCATGCATACCAGGACTGGGATGGGGCCAATCATACCAGAATAAGGATGGGGCCATGCATATCAATTTAGGGATGAGGGGACCATATTTACCAGGATAGGTGATCTTGAGTTCAGAATTGACCACTTTTTTGCTTCAGTTTTTTATTTTCCTAATTTCCTCCTCTAAAACCTAGGTGCTTCTTATGGTCCGAGGCGTCTTATAGTCCGAAAAATACAGTACTTGCCTTGTAATGTGTTCACATCCTGTTCCGTCCAGATGTGTCCGGATCCCAGAATTCCAAGCAGCGGAAGTTCACCGACCACCATATTGGGACACCCAAAGTGATGGGTGTCTCAATATGGAAACTGCAGGTGGTACCCAGCCTCTTGCAAGGTACCACCAGTGGAACACTGTCGCACCACACACTCACTGTATACGCCGTACGCACCACACCTACTGTATACGCCGTACGCAGCCTCTTGCACGGTACCACCAACAGAACACCGTCGCGAACACCCCGCCGCCGGGATCAGCCAAAATGATTTACTGACTGCCGCCATCTTTGTACAGGAGGAGCGCATGCGCAGTTTTAATGTGAGCGCCGCTATCTGTCTGCACAAAGATGGCGGCAGTTTGATTTACTGCGCCTGTGTGAATTCCGCGCAGGCACAGTGAATCATTCAGCTGATCCTGGCGGCAGATGCGCGACGTGTCTACAGGCAGAGGAAGCCGATCACATTAAAGGGGTTTTCCCACGAACGAAAGTTCATTTTAAAAATTGTCTGTGTCTGACCGTGTACGGAGCATACCACATCTGCTGGGCAAGGGAGGAAGCAAAAGACAATACTGACATTACAGCAGGAGATCACAGAGGATACATTTTGGCAGGTAAAATATTTCACGGACTGTTTTAAAAACAATATTTTACCTCACAAAGTGTATCCTCTGCGATCTCTTGCTGTAATGTGTCAGTATTGTCTTTTGCTTCCTCCCCCTGCCCAGGAGTTGTGGCATGTTGTGAAGCGCACAGGGGTGAGAGAAAGCGCACAGGGGTGAGAAACAGAGCACGGGGGGGGGGGGGGGAGACAGCTCAAATGGGACAGCACACGAGGGGAGAACACAGCACAGGAAGGAGAAAGACAGCAGACAAGGAGAATAGCACATGGGTAGACAGGTCAAAGAAAAGAGAACAGACTGGAGATGTCAGCTCATGGGGAAAGAGAGAGTGGATAGGTGGGTGAGCACATGCGGGGAAAGCCAGCCCCCATCGTGCGATAGCATCGGGCCTCTATCTAGTATACACAGTACAGAAGCAGTGGTACTGCTGTGCAGTGTGTGTATACACACAGGACAGAAGCAGTGGTACTGCTGTGCAGTGTGTGTATACACACAGGACAGAAGCAGTGGTACTGCTGTGCAGTGTGTGTATACACACAGGACAGAAGCAGTGGTACTGCTGTGCAGTGTGTGTATACACACAGGACAGAAGCAGTGGTACTGCTGTGCAGTGTGTGTATACACACAGGACAGAAGCAGTGGTACTGCTGTGCAGTGTGTATATACACAGGACAGAAGTGGTACTGTACAGTAAGTATATATATATATATATATATATATATATATATATATATACACACATACATACATACAGGGCAGGAGAAGTGGTACTATGCAGTGTGTATATATACACAGGGCAGAAGAAGTGATACTGTACAGTGTGTAAATACGCAGGGCAGGAGAAGTGGTACTGTACAGTGTGTATACACAGGGCAGGAGAAGTGGTACTGTACAGTGTGTATACATACACAGCAGGAGAAGTGGTGCTATGCAGTGTGTATACATACACAGCAGGAGAAGTGGTGCTATGCAGTGTGTATATACACAGGACAGAAGAAGTGGTACTGTACAGTGTGTATATATACACAGGGCAGGAGAATTGGTGCTCGGCAGTGTGTTTATACACAGGAAAGAAGGTGTGGTACTATGCAATGTATATAAATACAGAACATGCAAAATCTACTATATAATTGTCTAAGGGTCCCTTCCATCTTTCTGTCTGTCCTTCTGTCACGGAAATCCCAAGTCGCTGATTGGTCGCCGCCAAGGCAGACAGGCAGAGTCCGGCGGCAAAATGGCCGCTCCTTACTCCCCACAGTCAGTGCCCGCTCCATACTCCCCTCCAGTCAGCACTCACACAGTGTTAATGGCAGCGTTAACGGACCGTGTTATGCCGCAGTGTAACGCACTCAGTTAACGCTGCTATTAATCCCGTGTGACCAACTTTTTACTATTGATGATGCCTATGCAGCATCAATAGTAAAAAGATCTAATGTTAAAAATAATAAAGAATAGTTACCGTATATACTCACCATCCGTCGGCCCCTCGGATCCAGAACAGGCCTTTCCCACTCCTCGCGACGCTCCGGTGAACGCTCCATGCATTGCAATCTCGCGAGATGATGACGTAGTGGTCTCGCGAGACCGCTACGTCATCATCTCACGAGACCGCAATGCACTCTTGGGACCGGAGCGTCGTGAGGAGCATCGGTAAACGCCTCGCCTGGATCCGGGGGCCAATGGAAGGTGAGTATATAACTATTTTTTTATTTTAATTCTTTTTTTTTTTTTTAACAGGGATATGATGCCCACATTGCTACACACTCCGTGGCCTGGGCTACACACTCCGTGGCCTGGGCTACACACTCCGTGGCCTGGGCTACACACTCCGTGGCTGTGCTGTTATATACTATGTGGCCGGCTGCGAACAATCAGCGACAGGCGTAGTCCGATTTGAACCACGCTTCGCTAATTGGTCACGGCCGGCCTAATCCTGTGTATTCAATGTATTATTCTAAAATCTTCATAAATAAAACTACATACATATTCTAGAATACCTGATGCATTAGAATCAGGCTACCATCTAGTCTGAGATAATGGTCCAATAATGCAGACGAGCTGAAGGCTGCTATCAAAGCAACCTGCGCTTCCATAACACCTCAGCAGTGCACCAGGCTGATTGCCTCCATGCCACACTGCATTGATACAGTAAAGCTATGTACACACGTTGAGTATTTGCTTGAAGAAATTTCAGCAAGGTTTCTGCATCTCTTGGCAGCAAAAACACTGGAAAAAACGGGCATTTTTGGTGCATATTTTGCATGTGTTTTTGTACAGTAATGAATGCTTTTTTTGAGCTAAATAAATATATTAAAAAAAAAAAAGGTTGTGAGATGTATTTCCTTGGTTCACCACCTTTTTCATGCTGATGTAGCATTAGGGCTATAAACAACTGGTTAGGAACAAAAGTACCACTAAGGATCAGTAGAGATGTAGCAAGTAAGTGGTAATATAAAACTTCGCTTTTAATGTAGCCTAAAAGTAAAAATATATGTATTGTAGTGCAGCAGGGTTGGGTCAGTGTGACAGACAGGGACCACAGGAACAGTTCACAGCAAAACGTGTTTAATTGTCCACCCTCACGCAGTGAACAGCACACGGTATCCTCCGGATTACAGCTGGTTAACAGGACAGTTCAGAAATGCCCAGATGCCGAAGGCTACTGCACCACTGTATCACGCTGCGGGGTGCCAGGAGTTCACTCTCTGCTGGTTGTGCGGAGCCGACTGCTCCACAGGTTGCCAACTCCAAACTGACACACCCAAACCATTCCTGCAGGGTTTGTTTTCTCTAAACTGGACCCTGTGGCCATGGGCCACTTGTAAGATCCGGCCAGGAGGAAACGGATCGGCCTCACTACCTTCCTGCAGTCCGTTTCAAAAATAAAAGCCCATACCGGGTTTTCCTGAACAATTCCTTGGTCAAATAACTTGACCAGGATCAAGCTTACTTTTATTCTGCCTTGTGCCTCACAGGCGTCCTGCTGTGACCACAAGGCACTCCAGCGAATCTAATACGCTTCTGAGCGCAACCTGGGGGACACAGTGACCCTCACAAATCACACCAGTCGCTGCCTCACAGTATCCACAAAAACACACTAAAGTGCAAAACAGTGCAGCTCACACAGACAATAACAACATAAGGAATGTTAGCAAACACTGACCAACAAATAGAATCCTAGAGTTTAGATCCTGGCAGTGTTTAATCTCACAATGCTATTAATACAATTAAGGATCAAAGCATATTGAAAACCTAATACCAACATGTATTCATATGTATATAGCCTAAGGGTCAATGCCCATAGGGTAAACATACACAAATAACCATCACCGTGTACAAACATTTAGAACCTTCTCACCCAGTCAGACGATTGGGACTGTCAAGTTCATACAGTGATGACCGGAGATCCGTAGATACCGGGTACCCAACTGCCAACGTGTTTCCTCTCATCAAGATTCATCAGAGGAGTAAGAACCAGTAAGATGGAAACAACCCACCATCATTTTCAGTCAAACCCTGGTAGCAAAACAGCCCACAAAGCGGTGCAGCGTCACTGTCTGCACTCTATAGCGCAAATGTGCTTAAATAGAACTTGCCGGTATCACCGCCGGGAGTTACAGCACATGCTTCCGGTTGATGGAACACCGCTCCCAGCCAGTGTCACGCAGACGTCACTTCTGGGATTGACATCAAATCCGGTCCAGATTATCACATGATGAACACAGTGCAGAAGGTCATGCGCTGCACAGATAAGGTCCGGATGGTGCCTATGGTAACGTGTACATCGTTTGTTAAGAGGGGGACGGGGAAAAGAAAACCTCCCACCATCATACCCCAGGAAAAAACAATGTATACCAGTGTGAATATGAATACCTACTGGTAATAGGTTTTCAATATGCCTTGATCATTAATTGTATTAATAGCATTGTGAGATTAAACACTGCCAGGATCTACGGGTATGTGCACACGTTGCGGATTAGCCTTAGGAACTTCTGGCGCAGATTTTGCCTCTCCTGGCAGAAAACGCAGCTGCGGATTTGTCGCATTTTTTGTGCATTTTTTCTGCGGATTTACTGCGTTTTTCTATAATGGAATGGGTACAAAAACGCTGCAGATCTGCAAAAAAGAAGTGACATGCTGCTACTTTTAATCCGCAGCGTTTCCGCACCGGATTTTCCGCAACGTGTGCACAGCTTTTTTTTTTCTCATTGATTTACATTGTACTGTAAATCAATTGCGGATCTGCAGCATTTCTGCACCGCAAAAACGCTTCGGATCCGCAGAGAATCCGCAACGTGTGCACAAGGATTCTATTTGTTGGTCAGTGTTTGCTAACATTCCTTATGTGTTGTTATTGTCTGTGTGGCACTGCGCTGTTTTGCACTTTAGTGTGTTTTTGTACATAAATATTTATTTTTATATTTAGGCTACATTAAAAGCTAAGTTTTATATTACCACTTATTTGCTACATCTCTACTGATGCAGTAGCAAGGCTTGGTGTCACCAGCTGTCATGGACATCTTTAAGGTACCTTCACACTAAACGATTTTGCAACGATAACGATAGCGATCCGTGACGTTGCAGCGTCCTGGATAGCGATATCGTTGTGTTTGACACGCAGCAGCGATCAGGATCCTGCTGTGATATCGTTGGTCAGAGCTAGAAGGCCAGCACCTTATTTCGTCGCTGGATCTCCCGCTGACATCGCTGGATCGGTGTGTGTGACACCGATCCAGCGATATCTTCACTGGTAACCAGGGTAAACATCGGGTTACTAAGCGCAGGGCCGCGCTTAGTAACCCGATATTTACCCTGGTTACCATTGTAAATGTAGAAAAAAAACAAACACTACATACTCACCTTCTGATGTCTGTCGCATCCCCCGGCGTCCGCTTCCCTGCACTGTGTCAGCGCCGGCCGGCCGTAAAGCAGAGCACAGCGGTGACGTCACCGCTCTGCTTTAGGGCCGGCGCTTACACAGTGCAGGGAAGCGGACGCGACAGACACCGGAATGTAAGTATGTAGTGTTTGGGTTTTTTTACATTTACACTGGTAACATCGGGTTACTAAGCGCGGCCCTGCGCTTAGTAACCTGTTGTGAATTTGGATTCTGGGCTCCCCCGGTGGCCGCTTGTGGAATTGGACTTGTCATCCTCTTTCCTGTTTCACCTGTTTCCATCAGTAGTGGGTGTCGCTATTTAAGCTCATTTCTCTGGTGGTTTCTTGCCGGTCAACAATGTTATCTGATGCCTCTCAGTGCTTGTTCCTGCTTCTGACAACTACTAGATAAGTTGGACTTTTGTCCATGTTTCGTTTTGCATATTTGTTCCAGTTCACAGCTGAAGTTTTGTTACTGTGTCTGGAAAGCTCTCGTTGATCAGGGATTGCTACTCTGGTGTTATGAGTTAATGCCAGAGTTTAAGGTAATCTCTGGATGGTGTTTTGTTAGTGTTTTTCTGCTGACCATGAAAGTATACTATCTGTCTTCTGCTATCTAGTAAGCGGACCTCAAATTTGCTAAGACTATTTTCCTGCTGCGTTTGTTGTTTCATCTGAACTCACCGTCATTATATGTGGGGGGCTACGGTCTTCTTTGGAATATTTCTCTAGAGGTGAGCCAGGTCTTATATTTCCCTCTGCTAGTTATTTAGGTCTTAGGCCAGAGCTGGGCATCTAGCAATAAATAGGAAATGCTACCTGGCTATTTCTAGTTGCGCGGCAGGCTTAGTTCATGGTCAGTATAGTTCCATCTTCCGAGAGCTTGTCCCTCTATAGGCTTGCTATGATCTCTGCCTGCAGAGATCATGATAGTTTGACCGGCCAATAAAGTGTTAAAGACCCAGGTTGAGAAAGGAGAGTTATAAGAAGTCTGCTGGAATTGTTTTTTTTTTTTTTTTTTTTTCCTCCAGTTTGCCTTGCTGCAGTCTTTTTTCTCTCTCTCCTCCTAATCTCTGTATGGCTCTGTGTGCACCTGACAATAATGGATCTTCAGAGTGTAACTGCGGGTTTGAATAATCTCATCACGAAAGTACAAAATTTACAAGATTTTGTGGTACATGCTCCAGTATCTGAGCCGAGAATTCCTTTGCCGGAGTTCTTCACAGGGAATAGAGCTAGCTTCCAGAATTTCCGAAATAATTGTAAGCTTTATTTGTCCCTGAAGTCTCGTTCAGCTGGAGACCCTGCTCAGCAGGTTAGGATTGTGATTTCCTTGCTCAGGGGTGACCCGCAAGATTGGGCCTTCTCATTGCCAGCAGGGGATCCTGCGTTGCGCGATGTGGATGCGTTTTTTCTGGCCTTGGGCTTGCTTTATGAGGAACCTCATTTGGAACTTCAGGCAGAAAAAACTTTGATGGCACTATCTCAGGGGCAAGACGAAGCTGAGGTTTACTGCCAAAAATTCCGTAAATGGTCTGTGCTTACTCAGTGGAATGAGTGCGCCTTGGCGGCAACTTTCAGAGAAGGTCTCTCTGATGCCGTTAGGGATGTTATGGTGGGGTTCCCTGTGCCTGCAGGTCTGAATGAGTCCATGACAATGGCTATTCAGATTGATAGGCGTCTGCGGGAGCGCAAACCGGTGCACCATCTGGCGGTGTCTATGGAAAAGACGCCAGAAAGTATGCAGTGTGATAGAATTCTGTCCAGGAGCGAGCGACAGAATTTTAGACGGAAGAATGGATTGTGCTTCTATTGTGGGGATTCTACTCATGTTATATCAGCATGCTCTAGGCGTACAAAGAAGCTTGATAAGTCTGTTTCCATTGGCACCATTCAGTCTAAGTTTGTTTTGTCTGTGGCCCTGATTTGCTCTTTGTCATCCATTGCCACGGACGCCTATGTTGACTCTGGCGCCGCTCTGAGTCTTATGGATTGGTCCTTTGCCAATCGTTGTGGTTTTGATTTAGAGCCTTTGGAGACTCTTATTCCTCTGAAGGGGATTGACTCCACCCCATTGGCTAATAATAAACCACAATACTGGACACAAGTAACCATGCGTATCAATCCGGATCACCAGGAGATTATTCGTTTCCTGGTGCTGTATAATTTACATGACGATTTGGTGCTGGGATTGCCATGGTTGCAGTCTCACAATCCAGTCTTGGACTGGAGAGCAATGTCTGTGTTGAGCTGGGGATGTAAGGGTATTCATGGGGACTTACCTTTGGTTTCTATTTCGTCGTCCATTCCCTCTGAAGTCCCTGAGTTCCTCTCAGATTATCAAGACGTCTTTGACGAACCCAAGCTTGGGTCGTTACCTCCGCACCGTGAGTGCGATTGTGCCATAGATTTGATACCGGGTTGCAAATATCCAAAGGGTCGTTTGTTTAATCTGTCTGTGCCGGAACATGCTGCTATGCGGGAATATATAAAGGAGTCTTTGGAAAAGGGACATATTCGTCCATCTTCTTCTCCCTTGGGAGCTGGGTTTTTCTTTGTCTCAAAAAAGGACGGCTCTTTGAGACCATGTATTGATTATCGGCTTCTGAATAAGATCACTGTTAAGTACCAATACCCATTGCCATTGCTTACTGATTTGTTTGCTCGTATAGAGGGTGCTAAGTGGTTCTCTAAAATTGATCTTCGTGGGGCGTATAATTTGGTGCGGATCAGGCAGGGGGATGAGTGGAAGACCGCATTTAATACGCCCGAGGGCCACTTTGAGTATTTGGTCATGCCTTTTGGTCTTTCTAATGCCCCTTCAGTTTTCCAGTCTTTTATGCATGATATTTTCCGCGATTTTCTGGATAGATTTATGATAATATATCTGGATGATATTCTGATTTTTTCTGATGACTGGGACTCTCATGTCCAGCAGGTCAGGAGAGTTTTTCAGGTTCTGCGGTCTAATTCTTTATGTGTGAAGGGGTCTAAGTGCGTTTTTGGGGTCCAGAAAATTTCCTTTTTGGGGTATATTTTTTCTCCCTCTTCCATTGAGATGGATCCCGTCAAGGTGCAAGCTATTTGTGACTGGACTCAGCCCTCCTCTCTTAAGGGTCTTCAGAGATTTTTGGGCTTTGCCAACTTTTACCGCCGATTTATTGCTGGTTTTTCGGATGTCGTTAAACCACTGACTGATTTGACCAGACATGGCGCTGATGTTGCTAATTGGTCCCCTCATGCTGTAGAGGCCTTTCAGGAGCTTAAGCACCGTTTTTCCTCTGCCCCTGTGTTACGTCAGCCTGATGTGAATCTGCCTTTTCAGGTTGAGGTTGACGCTTCGGAGATCGGAGCTGGGGCAGTGTTGTCGCAGAAAGGTTCCGACTGCTCCGTCATTAGGCCTTGTGCCTTCTTTTCTCGCAAATTTTCGCCCGCAGAGCGGAATTATGATGTTGGGAATAGGGAGCTTTTGGCCATGAAGTGGGCGTTTGAGGAGTGGCGCCATTGGCTAGAGGGGGCTAAGCATCGGGTGGTGGTATTGACTGACCACAAAAATTTGATTTATCTTGAGACTGCCAGGCGCCTGAATCCTAGACAGGCGCGCTGGTCTTTATTTTTTTCTCGCTTTAATTTTGTGGTGTCATACCTACCGGGTTCTAAGAATGTTAAGGCAGATGCCCTTTCTAGGAGTTTTGACCCGGACTCTCCTGGTAATGCTGAACCCACAGGTATCCTTAGGGAGGGAGTAATTTTGTCGGCCGTTTCTCCTGATCTGCGGCGGTCCTTGCAAGAGTTTCAGGCGGATAGACCGGATCGTTGTCCGCCTGATAGACTGTTTGTTCCGGATGATTGGACCAGTAGAGTCATCTCTGAGGTACATTCTTCTGCATTGGCAGGTCATCCCGGAATTTTTGGTACCAGGGATTTGGTGGCAAGATCCTTCTGGTGGCCTTCCCTGTCACGAGATGTGCGAGTCTTTGTGCAGTCATGTGACATTTGTGCTCGGGCCAAGTCTTGTAGTTCTCGGGCTAGCGGACTGCTGTTGCCCTTGCCTATTCCTAGGAGGCCTTGGACACACATCTCGATGGATTTTATTTCAGATCTGCCTGTTTCCCAGAAGATGTCTGTCATCTGGGTGGTCTGTGACCGTTTCTCTAAAATGGTCCATTTGGTTCCTCTGCCCAAGTTGCCTTCTTCTTCTGAGTTGGTTCCTCTGTTTTTTCAGAATGTTGTCCGATTGCACGGTATTCCTGAGAATATTGTTTCTGACAGAGGTACCCAATTTGTGTCTAGATTTTGGCGGGCATTCTGTGCTAGGATGGGCATAGATTTGTCTTTTTCATCTGCTTTTCACCCTCAGACTAATGGCCAGACCGAGCGGACTAATCAGACCCTGGAGACATATCTGAGGTGTTTTGTCTCTGCTGACCAGGATGATTGGGTTGCTTTTTTGCCATTGGCAGAGTTCGCCCTCAATAATCGGGCCAGCTCTTCCACCTTGGTGTCCCCGTTTTTCTGTAATTCGGGGTTTCACCCTCGATTTTCCTCCGGTCAGGTGGAATCCTCGGATTGTCCTGGAGTGGATGCGGTGGTGGAGAGATTGCATCACATCTGGGGGCAGGTTATGGACAATTTGAAGTTGTCCCAGGAGAAGACTCAGCGTTTTGCCAACCGTCATCGTCGTGTTGGTTCTCGGCTTTGTGTTGGAGATTTGGTGTGGTTGTCTTCTCGTTTTGTCCCTATGAGGGTCTCTTCTCCTAAGTTTAAACCTCGGTTCATCGGCCCTTATAGAATATTGGAGATTCTTAATCCTGTTTCTTTCCGTTTGGACCTCCCTGCGTCCTTTTCCATTCATAACGTTTTTCATCGGTCGTTATTGCGCAGGTATGAGGTACCTGTTGTACCTTCAGTTGAGCCTCCTGCTCCGGTGTTGGTTGAGGGTGAGTTGGAGTACGTTGTGGAGAAAATTTTGGACTCTCGTGTTTCCAGACGGAGACTCCAGTATCTGGTCAATTGGAAGGGTTACGGCCAGGAGGATAATTCTTGGGTCAATGCATCTGATGTTCATGCTTCTGATCTTGTTCGTGCCTTCCATAGGGCTCATCCTGGTCGCCCTGGTGGATCTGGTGAGGGTTCGGTGCCCCCTCCTTGAGGGGGGGGTACTGTTGTGAATTTGGATTCTGGGCTCCCCCGGTGGCCGCTTGTGGAATTGGACTTGTCATCCTCTTTCCTGTTTCACCTGTTTCCATCAGTAGTGGGTGTCGCTATTTAAGCTCATTTCTCTGGTGGTTTCTTGCCGGTCAACAATGTTATCTGATGCCTCTCAGTGCTTGTTCCTGCTTCTGACAACTACTAGATAAGTTGGACTTTTGTCCATGTTTCGTTTTGCATATTTGTTCCAGTTCACAGCTGAAGTTTTGTTACTGTGTCTGGAAAGCTCTCGTTGATCAGGGATTGCTACTCTGGTGTTATGAGTTAATGCCAGAGTTTAAGGTAATCTCTGGATGGTGTTTTGTTAGTGTTTTTCTGCTGACCATGAAAGTATACTATCTGTCTTCTGCTATCTAGTAAGCGGACCTCAAATTTGCTAAGACTATTTTCCTGCTGCGTTTGTTGTTTCATCTGAACTCACCGTCATTATATGTGGGGGGCTACGGTCTTCTTTGGAATATTTCTCTAGAGGTGAGCCAGGTCTTATATTTCCCTCTGCTAGTTATTTAGGTCTTAGGCCAGAGCTGGGCATCTAGCAATAAATAGGAAATGCTACCTGGCTATTTCTAGTTGCGCGGCAGGCTTAGTTCATGGTCAGTATAGTTCCATCTTCCGAGAGCTTGTCCCTCTATAGGCTTGCTATGATCTCTGCCTGCAGAGATCATGATAGTAACCCAATGTTTACCCTGGTTACCCGGGGACTTCGGCATCGTTGTCTCACAACGATCCTGATCACTTTGCGAACAGTCACATCAGTGATGTGAATTCTCTTAGAGACAGCCGGCGATTCACTGACAGGAAGTAATCATTCCTGCAGTGTATCACTGTGCTGCCGTGGGAGTTCACAGGAGTTCATCAGCTCCGGTGATCTCCCTTACGGCACCACTGCTGCGTTGGAAAGTTCTCACGCAGTGGTGCCACAAGTGAGAGCACTGGAGCTGATGAACTCCAGTGAACTCACGGCAGCTTAGTGATATACTGCAGGAGCGACTTCACCTGTCAGTGTTATCGCCAGGGGCCGGGTAGAGCGGTGACATCTCCCAATGTGATTGTTCTAAACGTGAGATCGCTGTGGGACACTCGGGATTACGTGGACTACAGCGGACAGGTGAGTATATGTTGGTTTATTATTTTACATTCTTTCTAGGAGACGAGGGCATCGGGCAATTGGTGTTAGGTGAGCATAGTGGGTTTTTATTTTTATTTAAATATGTATGTAAATTTACTTTAAAAAAAAACTGAGCACAGGCGCCGGCAGATGAGACTACGTCTCCCATCAGTGGCACCTGCTGTCACCGTTATCAGCGACAGCAGACGTAGCCTGATGGGAGCAGTAGCCTCATCAGCCCACGCCTGCGGGTCACACCGTCACAGCTGCGGGGTCATGCTGACATTTGACAGCATGACCCCGCAGCTCTGTGATCGACAGTCTTACCGGTGGTGGCATTACCGCCAATAAGAACCACCACGAAGGTGTTTACCACACTGTCACACAGATGACAGCATGGGAAACACAATAGGAAGTCAGTAGAGCACAAAACAAAAACTCATCAAATCCACAAACATTTTTATACCTGCATTTTTGCTGACTTCAATTGAAGTCAATGGGTGCAAAAACACAAAAAGAATCGACATCCTGCAGAAAAAAAAACGCACTGCAAATAAGCACCGAAATTTACTGATCATGTGCATAACACTTCAGGATTGTCACGGAATAAGCTTGCATAAGGATTCCATAGCATTTCTGGCCTACTTCTGCGCAAAGAAAACGCATCAAAAATGCACTGTGTGTACATAGCCTAACTGATGCAACAAAAACGCCCTGACCAATTATTGACTGCATTTACTGCATATTTTTACCAACAAGTCCAACCATAGACAAAAAATGGTACTTCCAATGTACATATGTAACAACCACTAGATGGCAGCAAAATAACTGTCATCCAAAAAGAAGCCTACCACACATAAAATTAAAATAGATTTATTGAAGACAACATAACAAAATCAATACATAAAAAGCTACAGCATATCCTCTAGGTAGTACCTATGGGAAGAACATGGGAAGCACATAAAAAGTCAATATATAAATGTATAGAGCACCTGCCCACCTGTAGTCCTATATGGGCCCATAGATATCTAGGTGCAAATAGCATCCATTCATGAAATCATGCCAGGATCCAGGTGCAAAGGCAGGCTCCAATCCCTGTATCTACCTACCCCCCATATGTCTATGGTGACATTACAGTACCCATGACATGGAGAAAGGGAAACATATACATAAAAGTGCTCACCAACAAGTGTAGATAATGTGCGTCCTCCCACGTCACCTTCCCAGCGCCCCGACGCGCGTTTCGCCCTGGCTTCTTCCGGGGGCGTGCCTATACCCAGGTAGAATGGATATTTATGGGGTCCCCGAACCAATCCCGTGCCGTGGCGCTCACAAAAAACCAGCCGTACGGAAGTAACCGGCAGTTACCTAAGATGACCTGGCGGCGCATGCGCAGATCTAACCTACTCCGGTTGTAAATGCTCTTCATGACAACCGTCGGGTGGACCGCACTGTGGAACGCAAGCGGTTACCACCTGTGACGCTGTCAGAAGCGCACGGAGATGGCGATCCGCGCATGCGCACAATCACTAGGAAACTGGGAACGGGAAATGACAAAGTGCCCAGTGAATGCTACAAATAAAGACAGTGGCGTTAGACAATAATGAAGCTATCCATAGATGACTACATCAGCCAGAACGGACAGAGGGAAAAGAGATCCCCAGACACTTATTTATCTATAAAGTGCAAAAAAATGACTAAAGTGCATATAGTGAAAATAAGAATTTTTAATAAATAAGTGAATATAGAGTGCTTAGTGACCTTAAGATTAAATTTTAATAGTTTAATAATTTATTTGATACACAAGTGAATACAAGGTGCTTGGTGACCTTAATATCTACCACTCTACCGATGCAGACAGTGGTACCGTATATAATAAGCCCACAGCATAAGAGCGCAATCTCAAAGAGATATATATAAAATGTATCAAGTGCTAAGTGAACATGAAAATAGTTAAAGTGCATATAACTCATTCAAGTACGTGATATAGTAACCATGTTCTCATACATAACATGATATACACAGTGTCAAAATGCAGAGGGCTAAACAAACCCATCTAAAAAGCCCTAATAGAGAAACATGAACTAAAACAGAATTGTATAAATTCCATTAAAAATTGAAGAGCATACCCAACTAACATAAATCACAGTATAGAGCCTAACAAAATTTTCAATGAACTGCCTATAAATATATCCATATTAGTGATTATAAAGAAAATCACCTTAATTGGGCAATGCACTGAAGGAGGTCCAAAAGGGCCTATAAATATATAAATATACATATACATAAACATCTCAAATCAACCAGTGAAATAAATAGCCACACAAGTGGCATAAGAATATACCTAGATATATATAGAAACTTCATATATTAATACTACCAGTATATACATAGCCCAAGTACGCGCATACATATAGTACATATAGTATATATCTAAACCTCCTGTTTTAATACTAATATATAAACAGCTATAAATAATAAAAGACAGTATATAGATTCTTGAATAGTCTTCAAACGAACACACCAACGTAGAGGCCAATGGAATCTCTTCACAGCCACACGGAAAGGAACACGGGACCCATACATATATACTATAAGCAAATCAAAAGACACAATTAACAAACATGTAAACAATATATAAATACAATTAAAAACACCCTACCCTTAAAAAATACCTCTGAGTAAAACCTATATATTATAATATAGAATAATCTTATAAAAATGCTGAGAACCCAAAGCTTTCATTAAGACCATGCGCCGCCAGGTCATCTTAGGTAACTGCCGGTTACTTCCGTACGGCTGTTTTTTTGTGAGCGCCACGGCACGGGATTGGTTCGGGGACCCCATAAATATCCATTCTACCTGGGTATAGGCACGCCCCCGGAAGAAGCCAGGGCGAAACGCGCGTCGGGGCGCTGGGAAGGTGACGTGGGAGGACGCACATTATCTACACTTGTTGGTGAGCACTTTTATGTATATGTTTCCCTTTCTCCATGTCATGGGTACTGTAATGTCACCATAGACATATGGGGGGTAGGTAGATACAGGGATTGGAGCCTGCCTTTGCACCTGGATCCTGGCATGATTTCATGAATGGATGCTATTTGCACCTAGATATCTATGGGCCCATATAGGACTACAGGTGGGCAGGTGCTCTATACATTTATATATTGACTTTTTATGTGCTTCCCATGCTCTTCCCATAGGTACTACCTAGAGGATATGCTGTAGCTTTTTATGTATTGATTTTGTTATGTTGTCTTCAATAAATCTATTTTAATTTTATGTGTGGTAGGCTTCTTTTTGGATGACAGTTATTTTGCTGCCATCTAGTGGTTGTTACATATGCATTTACTAAAGACCACAACTTCATGAGAACCATGCCCATATAACAATAATTATAAATATTAGTTAAATCAAAATTAGATAATGGGCCATAATGGATATGCTATGGGATAATCGCTAACCGAAAATATCTAACCATAGAAAACAAACGATCAAACACCCAACATCAATTAGATGCAAAAAAATACTTTATTGATAAAAAATACAAAATACAATATACATATTCAGGATATTTAGGGAAAAACCAGGGAGGGAAAAGATGAAAAACCTCAAGTCACTAGTGCAACAAGAAACGGCTAGGGGTGCAGGCATGTGGACCATGCAGTAGTGTAACTGATCATCAACTAGGTTCCACAAATGGATTCCTATAAAGTGCCATAGCAGGAAAGTAGAGTGAAAACAGTTTCTTTGAAAAATATATATGGAAGCTAAAATATAAATATACTATACAAAATGTACCACATTAAATAGCCACCATATAGGACAAAAGAACGTATATATTACCTGCAGAGGCACAAAAGTAATCACGGTCCACCGCGTGCACCCACCCCAACGCACGTTTCGGCGTATGAGCCTTTTTCAAGGGGTGATGGGTAAGGGGAAGTGGGGGCATTAAAATAGCAGACACCCTCCAATCCACGCTCAGAGCCTCAGCTGCATTTTATCATAACAATCAAGGAGATGCCGGAAAAAACTAGTGAGAGCACACATTAAGAACACCGTGACCACTCACAATTAACTGCGCCGCCATTCACACATGCTAAAATCTCACCGCTGCAGTCTGATCACATCATCAACCAGGCTTAGATAGTACACGCCCACCCTCAATGACGCGGCCGTAGTCATGGAGATCATATACAGCGTCGCATACTGTCAACGTGCTGCGTGCGAAGGAGGAAGCCTGAAGATCTACCAATCACTATCAGTGTCCGCCCACCTTTGATGACGCGTACGTCACCGAGGCAACCGAGGACGCCGAACGGCGCCGGCGTCAAAAACAAGACGCCGGAGGCCGAACACCGGACAGGGTGCTGCAGCGCGCACGCGTCAAGGTGGCAGACAATGGAAACAAGGGTATAGCAGCGGCCGTGTAAAGCTAACATACAAGAAAAAATAAATCATACATAGATAAATAACAGCACTATAGAATGTCATAACAATTCCATTGTGATAGCATATAAATAAGATGGTATGTTATAGATATTGCTGTCAAAATATACAAAACCAAACAACATAATGATAACACAATAAATACAAAAATAATAGCGGATCAGTCCAGATAATCTTGTGGTCACATATGTTCAATCGACGTGATATCACATCCTTCCAGCATGAACTGGTATCTCCAGATATTTACAGCAGCATCTGTCAGAAAAACCGGGACACGGGTGCTTGCTAAATAAAAAAGTAAAATTACAAATTTAAAACCAACGAAAACCGCCTAGATGTGCACATTACAGGGAAAAAAGGTATACATAATAGACACAGGCCCGGAGAGAGAGGACTCCTTCATAAAAAAGAAACAAAACTGATGGTTTCATTTAACCCCTTGGGCTGGACTGTGTCCAAAGCCCAGATCCACCTTGTCTCACAGCGAGCCAATTTTTGGCTCAGATTACCTCCACGAATTCCAGGGATGATAGCATCAATGCCCCTAACTCTGAGCAGAGAGCTGTCACAGTTGTGGTGAAGTTTAAAATGGCGTGGTATTGTCCTGAGCGTGGCTATGTCACCATCATGGCCGGCCGCCTCCCGAATCCCCAACACATGCTCACGCACCCGCACCTTAAACTGACGGGTGGTCATACCGACATAAATGAGATTACAGGGGCACGTAGCAAAATAAACTACATATCGTGTAATACAAGATATGCGTTTCCTGATCTCATATGTCCTAGTGCCAGCAGAGTCAAAAAAGGTGCGGGTGCGTTCGACATTGGGGCAGGCGACGCAGCGACCACAAGGGGCACAGCCACACCCAGGACGACCACCATCAAGAAACGTAGTTTTAGTCTCACCCTGATAATGGCTGTGAACAAGGTGATCTTTAAGGTTACGTGACCGTCTCACTGTAATACTGGGAACAGGCGGCAATAGTTGGTTTAATACTGGATCAGTTTGCAAGATCGGCCAAGCCTTTTGGAGACAATTTCGCATCCGCGCAAACTGAGCATGATAATTCGTGATGAACCTGATTTTTTGGTTACACTTAGGGGTTTGTTTCTTATAAAGCAACGATTGTCTAGTCGAATGTAAAGCTCTATTATATGCTCTTTTTATAGAGCGTGCACTATATCCCCTTTCACGAAATCTCATGCTCAATTCGTGGGCCTTGCACTTAAAATCACTCTCATCCGAACAGATCCTGCGAAGACGCAGGAATTGTCCGACCGGTATGGAATTTATTAGAGGCTTCGGGTGGGCAGAAGAGGCATGCAGTAACATATTTGATGAGGTTTCCTTTCTAAAGATGGTAGTTTGTAGGATGTCTTCCACATCCCTCCATACCTTAACATCAAGGAAATCCACACTATTACCATTACAATGATAGGTAATATGGATATTCCTATCATTATGGTTAATTGCCTCCATAAATTCAGATAATTGAATCTGATTGCCCTGCCAGATCAGGAAGATGTCGTCGATGTACCGTACCCAAAATGGGATACGGTCCATCCACATCCCCTGATCTGACAGGGGGAGGTCCCTCTCCCACAGGCCCAGGAACAAATTGGCATATGCCGGGGCAAAAGCCGCACCCATGGCAGTGCCCTGGACCTGTAGGAAGAAGGACCCCTTGAAAGTGAAAAAATTATGAGTAAGAGCAAACTGGAGGAGTTCCATAACCAGGTGGATGATCCCCATATTTAAGTTGGACATGTCCAAAAAGAATTTAGTTGCGGCCAGACCATCATCATGCTTGATATTTGTGTACAGGGATTCAACATCACCTGTTACAAGTAAGGTTTCTGGTCCAATATGGAGACCATCCACCCTCTTAAGGAACTCCCCAGTATCTAATAGAAATGAGGGAAGACTCCCAACAAGAGGTTGGAGTTTGGAGTCCAACCATAAATTAACCTTCTCAAGATAGTTCCCTGAACCTGAGATGATCGGACGCCCTGGGGGAGCCTCACAGTTCTTGTGTATCTTTGGTAACAGATACATGGTGGAAATCATGGGTTCATCCACCAATAGTGCCAAAGCCAGCTCCTTTGTAATAACCTCATTATTGACCGCAGTTTTAAGGATTTTCTTAAGCTGCTCTGAAAAGGACGACAAAGGGTTGAATGTCAACCGCTTGTAGCATGTCTTATTACCCAATTGACGCAAAGCCTCCATTTCATAAGAGGCTTTAGGCCAAATAACGATGTTACCACCTTTGTCAGCTGGCTTTAGCACTATATCAGGAAGCTCCCGCAAGGCCTCCAATCTCTCACGTTCAGTACGAGTAAGGTTGTCTCTGCCAATCCCCCTGGGAATTTTTTCAAATTCCCTAGTAACAACCTGCACAAATAGATCTATTGCTGTGCACGTAGATAGCGGGGGAAATTTCTTAGACTTGACTCTAATGGATAACGGGATCTTACCTCCTTCCCCAGTCTGATGTTCCAAAGCCAATTCCTCAAGATCTTGTAGTGCTATTTGTTCCTCCTCTGTAGGAAACAAAGATTGCAGTTGAGGATCAAAAAAATGTTTTTTGAATATTAATGTTCTAGCGAACAGATGTAAGTCCTTAACCGCTGTGAACATATCAAATCTCGATTTTGGCGAGAAGGTAAGACCCCTACCCAATAAAGTCAAGTCAGTATTGGTAAGTAAATGGGAACTAAGATTGATTACCTGATTATTGTTCTTTTTCCGATCAGGTGATCTATGTTGTATTCGTTTATATGGATGAAAATCCACGTCTCTTGTTCTTTTATTTCTAGGCCCTGATCGTGTCACCATCGACGAGGTGGACCATTCTGATGAATCACTGGTGTTGGACAGTGAACTCTCAGATGGAGCACCTACTATTCGTGGGACATGAGAATTGGCCTTCCTCCAACGATATACATTCTTAGATGAAAAGTCTCTAGTGTCTCTCTGAAATTTAGAGGCTTGTAGGGCAAGAATCTTTTTAACACAAGTATCCAGGCTTTTTTCAATCTTAGATTCATACTCATTAATTTTATCAACAGGACATATTTGTTTAAAATTAACTTCCACCTCATCGATGTTTTTATCAAGATTAGAAATTGATTTGGTGTTCAAGTCCACCAATAATTGCATGAAGGTTAATGAACAAGTACCGCATGCCTCCTCCCACTTGGTGATAAACTCGTCATCCTCCACAGGAAATGAGGGGATGACCCTCACACGAAGACCTCTTGGGATAAGTTTATTTGAAATGTAACGTTCCAGGAATACTCGATTCCACCAAATCTTTGTTCTCTTAATGAGTAGTCTCTCAATCTCACGGGCCTGATTTTCCACTGTTTGATCTGTAGGTGGCTGAGGATCCACACCACTGGCCCCGAATACCTGATCAATTTGACCAAGCCAGGTCTTATCTTTGGCTCGGAAATCCATCTCCCAGAAGGATAAAACACCTGTGCAAAACACAGCAACGACATATAAAGACCACAACTTCATGAGAACCATGCCCATATAACAATAATTATAAATATTAGTTAAATCAAAATTAGATAATGGGCCATAATGGATATGCTATGGGATAATCGCTAACCGAAAATATCTAACCATAGAAAACAAACGATCAAACACCCAACATCAATTAGATGCAAAAAAATACTTTATTGATAAAAAATACAAAATACAATATACATATTCAGGATATTTAGGGAAAAACCAGGGAGGGAAAAGATGAAAAACCTCAAGTCACTAGTGCAACAAGAAACGGCTAGGGGTGCAGGCATGTGGACCATGCAGTAGTGTAACTGATCATCAACTAGGTTCCACAAATGGATTCCTATAAAGTGCCATAGCAGGAAAGTAGAGTGAAAACAGTTTCTTTGAAAAATATATATGGAAGCTAAAATATAAATATACTATACAAAATGTACCACATTAAATAGCCACCATATAGGACAAAAGAACGTATATATTACCTGCAGAGGCACAAAAGTAATCACGGTCCACCGCGTGCACCCACCCCAACGCACGTTTCGGCGTATGAGCCTTTTTCAAGGGGTGATGGGTAAGGGGAAGTGGGGGCATTAAAATAGCAGACACCCTCCAATCCACGCTCAGAGCCTCAGCTGCATTTTATCATAACAATCAAGGAGATGCCGGAAAAAACTAGTGAGAGCACACATTAAGAACACCGTGACCACTCACAATTAACTGCGCCGCCATTCACACATGCTAAAATCTCACCGCTGCAGTCTGATCACATCATCAACCAGGCTTAGATAGTACACGCCCACCCTCAATGACGCGGCCGTAGTCATGGAGATCATATACAGCGTCGCATACTGTCAACGTGCTGCGTGCGAAGGAGGAAGCCTGAAGATCTACCAATCACTATCAGTGTCCGCCCACCTTTGATGACGCGTACGTCACCGAGGCAACCGAGGACGCCGAACGGCGCCGGCGTCAAAAACAAGACGCCGGAGGCCGAACACCGGACAGGGTGCTGCAGCGCGCACGCGTCAAGGTGGCAGACAATGGAAACAAGGGTATAGCAGCGGCCGTGTAAAGCTAACATACAAGAAAAAATAAATCATACATAGATAAATAACAGCACTATAGAATGTCATAACAATTCCATTGTGATAGCATATAAATAAGATGGTATGTTATAGATATTGCTGTCAAAATATACAAAACCAAACAACATAATGATAACACAATAAATACAAAAATAATAGCGGATCAGTCCAGATAATCTTGTGGTCACATATGTTCAATCGACGTGATATCACATCCTTCCAGCATGAACTGGTATCTCCAGATATTTAGTGTGCTCTCACTAGTTTTTTCCGGCATCTCCTTGATTGTTATGATAAAATGCAGCTGAGGCTCTGAGCGTGGATTGGAGGGTGTCTGCTATTTTAATGCCCCCACTTCCCCTTACCCATCACCCCTTGAAAAAGGCTCATACGCCGAAACGTGCGTTGGGGTGGGTGCACGCGGTGGACCGTGATTACTTTTGTGCCTCTGCAGGTAATATATACGTTCTTTTGTCCTATATGGTGGCTATTTAATGTGGTACATTTTGTATAGTATATTTATATTTTAGCTTCCATATATATTTTTCAAAGAAACTGTTTTCACTCTACTTTCCTGCTATGGCACTTTATAGGAATCCATTTGTGGAACCTAGTTGATGATCAGTTACACTACTGCATGGTCCACATGCCTGCACCCCTAGCCGTTTCTTGTTGCACTAGTGACTTGAGGTTTTTCATCTTTTCCCTCCCTGGTTTTTCCCTAAATATCCTGAATATGTATATTGTATTTTGTATTTTTTATCAATAAAGTATTTTTTTGCATCTAATTGATGTTGGGTGTTTGATCGTTTGTTTTCTATGGTTAGATATTTTCGGTTAGCGATTATCCCATAGCATATCCATTATGGCCCATTATCTAATTTTGATTTAACTAATATTTATAATTATTGTTATATGGGCATGGTTCTCATGAAGTTGTGGTCTTTATATGTCGTTGCTGTGTTTTGCACAGGTGTTTTATCCTTCTGGGAGATGGATTTCCGAGCCAAAGATAAGACCTGGCTTGGTCAAATTGATCAGGTATTCGGGGCCAGTGGTGTGGATCCTCAGCCACCTACAGATCAAACAGTGGAAAATCAGGCCCGTGAGATTGAGAGACTACTCATTAAGAGAACAAAGATTTGGTGGAATCGAGTATTCCTGGAACGTTACATTTCAAATAAACTTATCCCAAGAGGTCTTCGTGTGAGGGTCATCCCCTCATTTCCTGTGGAGGATGACGAGTTTATCACCAAGTGGGAGGAGGCATGCGGTACTTGTTCATTAACCTTCATGCAATTATTGGTGGACTTGAACACCAAATCAATTTCTAATCTTGATAAAAACATCGATGAGGTGGAAGTTAATTTTAAACAAATATGTCCTGTTGATAAAATTAATGAGTATGAATCTAAGATTGAAAAAAGCCTGGATACTTGTGTTAAAAAGATTCTTGCCCTACAAGCCTCTAAATTTCAGAGAGACACTAGAGACTTTTCATCTAAGAATGTATATCGTTGGAGGAAGGCCAATTCTCATGTCCCACGAATAGTAGGTGCTCCATCTGAGAGTTCACTGTCCAACATCAGTGATTCATCAGAATGGTCCACCTCGTCGATGGTGACACGATCAGGGCCTAGAAATAAAAGAACAAGAGACGTGGATTTTCATCCATATAAACGAATACAACATAGATCACCTGATCGGAAAAAGAACAATAATCAGGTAATCAATCTTAGTTCCCATTTACTTACCAATACTGACTTGACTTTATTGGGTAGGGGTCTTACCTTCTCGCCAAAATCGAGATTTGATATGTTCACAGCGGTTAAGGACTTACATCTGTTCGCTAGAACATTAATATTCAAAAAACATTTTTTTGATCCTCAACTGCAATCTTTGTTTCCTACAGAGGAGGAACAAATAGCACTACAAGATCTTGAGGAATTGGCTTTGGAACATCAGACTGGGGAAGGAGGTAAGATCCCGTTATCCATTAGAGTCAAGTCTAAGAAATTTCCCCCGCTATCTACGTGCACAGCAATAGATCTATTTGTGCAGGTTGTTACTAGGGAATTTGAAAAAATTCCCAGGGGGATTGGCAGAGACAACCTTACTCGTACTGAACGTGAGAGATTGGAGGCCTTGCGGGAGCTTCCTGATATAGTGCTAAAGCCAGCTGACAAAGGTGGTAACATCGTTATTTGGCCTAAAGCCTCTTATGAAATGGAGGCTTTGCGTCAATTGGGTAATAAGACATGCTACAAGCGGTTGACATTCAACCCTTTGTCGTCCTTTTCAGAGCAGCTTAAGAAAATCCTTAAAACTGCGGTCAATAATGAGGTTATTACAAAGGAGCTGGCTTTGGCACTATTGGTGGATGAACCCATGATTTCCACCATGTATCTGTTACCAAAGATACACAAGAACTGTGAGGCTCCCCCAGGGCGTCCGATCATCTCAGGTTCAGGGAACTATCTTGAGAAGGTTAATTTATGGTTGGACTCCAAACTCCAACCTCTTGTTGGGAGTCTTCCCTCATTTCTATTAGATACTGGGGAGTTCCTTAAGAGGGTGGATGGTCTCCATATTGGACCAGAAACCTTACTTGTAACAGGTGATGTTGAATCCCTGTACACAAATATCAAGCATGATGATGGTCTGGCCGCAACTAAATTCTTTTTGGACATGTCCAACTTAAATATGGGGATCATCCACCTGGTTATGGAACTCCTCCAGTTTGCTCTTACTCATAATTTTTTCACTTTCAAGGGGTCCTTCTTCCTACAGGTCCAGGGCACTGCCATGGGTGCGGCTTTTGCCCCGGCATATGCCAATTTGTTCCTGGGCCTGTGGGAGAGGGACCTCCCCCTGTCAGATCAGGGGATGTGGATGGACCGTATCCCATTTTGGGTACGGTACATCGACGACATCTTCCTGATCTGGCAGGGCAATCAGATTCAATTATCTGAATTTATGGAGGCAATTAACCATAATGATAGGAATATCCATATTACCTATCATTGTAATGGTAATAGTGTGGATTTCCTTGATGTTAAGGTATGGAGGGATGTGGAAGACATCCTACAAACTACCATCTTTAGAAAGGAAACCTCATCAAATATGTTACTGCATGCCTCTTCTGCCCACCCGAAGCCTCTAATAAATTCCATACCGGTCGGACAATTCCTGCGTCTTCGCAGGATCTGTTCGGATGAGAGTGATTTTAAGTGCAAGGCCCACGAATTGAGCATGAGATTTCGTGAAAGGGGATATAGTGCACGCTCTATAAAAAGAGCATATAATAGAGCTTTACATTCGACTAGACAATCGTTGCTTTATAAGAAACAAACCCCTAAGTGTAACCAAAAAATCAGGTTCATCACGAATTATCATGCTCAGTTTGCGCGGATGCGAAATTGTCTCCAAAAGGCTTGGCCGATCTTGCAAACTGATCCAGTATTAAACCAACTATTGCCGCCTGTTCCCAGTATTACAGTGAGACGGTCACGTAACCTTAAAGATCACCTTGTTCACAGCCATTATCAGGGTGAGACTAAAACTACGTTTCTTGATGGTGGTCGTCCTGGGTGTGGCTGTGCCCCTTGTGGTCGCTGCGTCGCCTGCCCCAATGTCGAACGCACCCGCACCTTTTTTGACTCTGCTGGCACTAGGACATATGAGATCAGGAAACGCATATCTTGTATTACACGATATGTAGTTTATTTTGCTACGTGCCCCTGTAATCTCATTTATGTCGGTATGACCACCCGTCAGTTTAAGGTGCGGGTGCGTGAGCATGTGTTGGGGATTCGGGAGGCGGCCGGCCATGATGGTGACATAGCCACGCTCAGGACAATACCACGCCATTTTAAACTTCACCACAACTGTGACAGCTCTCTGCTCAGAGTTAGGGGCATTGATGCTATCATCCCTGGAATTCGTGGAGGTAATCTGAGCCAAAAATTGGCTCGCTGTGAGACAAGGTGGATCTGGGCTTTGGACACAGTCCAGCCCAAGGGGTTAAATGAAACCATCAGTTTTGTTTCTTTTTTATGAAGGAGTCCTCTCTCTCCGGGCCTGTGTCTATTATGTATACCTTTTTTCCCTGTAATGTGCACATCTAGGCGGTTTTCGTTGGTTTTAAATTTGTAATTTTACTTTTTTATTTAGCAAGCACCCGTGTCCCGGTTTTTCTGACAGATGCTGCTGTAAATATCTGGAGATACCAGTTCATGCTGGAAGGATGTGATATCACGTCGATTGAACATATGTGACCACAAGATTATCTGGACTGATCCGCTATTATTTTTGTATTTATTGTGTTATCATTATGTTGTTTGGTTTTGTATATTTTGACAGCAATATCTATAACATACCATCTTATTTATATGCTATCACAATGGAATTGTTATGACATTCTATAGTGCTGTTATTTATCTATGTATGATTTATTTTTTCTTGTATGTTAGCTTTACACGGCCGCTGCTATACCCTTGTTTCCATTGTCTGCCACCTTGACGCGTGCGCGCTGCAGCACCCTGTCCGGTGTTCGGCCTCCGGCGTCTTGTTTTTGACGCCGGCGCCGTTCGGCGTCCTCGGTTGCCTCGGTGACGTACGCGTCATCAAAGGTGGGCGGACACTGATAGTGATTGGTAGATCTTCAGGCTTCCTCCTTCGCACGCAGCACGTTGACAGTATGCGACGCTGTATATGATCTCCATGACTACGGCCGCGTCATTGAGGGTGGGCGTGTACTATCTAAGCCTGGTTGATGATGTGATCAGACTGCAGCGGTGAGATTTTAGCATGTGTGAATGGCGGCGCAGTTAATTGTGAGTGGTCACGGTGTTCTTAATGTGTGCTCTCACTAGTTTTTTCCGGCATCTCCTTGATTGTTATGATAAAATGCAGCTGAGGCTCTGAGCGTGGATTGGAGGGTGTCTGCTATTTTAATGCCCCCACTTCCCCTTACCCATCACCCCTTGAAAAAGGCTCATACGCCGAAACGTGCGTTGGGGTGGGTGCACGCGGTGGACCGTGATTACTTTTGTGCCTCTGCAGGTAATATATACGTTCTTTTGTCCTATATGGTGGCTATTTAATGTGGTACATTTTGTATAGTATATTTATATTTTAGCTTCCATATATATTTTTCAAAGAAACTGTTTTCACTCTACTTTCCTGCTATGGCACTTTATAGGAATCCATTTGTGGAACCTAGTTGATGATCAGTTACACTACTGCATGGTCCACATGCCTGCACCCCTAGCCGTTTCTTGTTGCACTAGTGACTTGAGGTTTTTCATCTTTTCCCTCCCTGGTTTTTCCCTAAATATCCTGAATATGTATATTGTATTTTGTATTTTTTATCAATAAAGTATTTTTTTGCATCTAATTGATGTTGGGTGTTTGATCGTTTGTTTTCTATGGTTAGATATATGCATTTACTGCATAGGCAGCATCAATAGTAAAAAGTTGGTCACACTTCTCAAACACTATGTTTGACAAGTGTGACCAACCTGTCAATCAGTTTTCCAACTGATGCTACAGATCGCTTGCAAAACGCTAGTGTTTAGCGGGAATAAGCATGCCAATTCCGCATGAGATATACCTTTGGCAGAAGTTGCAGAATTGCTGCGGAAATTTCCGCGGCAATTCTGGACCGTGTGCACTTAGCCTTAGACTTTCATAACCAGGATGGTTTCTGATATTCTCTAAGAATACCTTATGAATTGTGAACACTAGGGTTGAGCGAAACGGGTCGTTCATTTTCAAAAGTCGCCGACTTTTGGCTAAGTCGGCGTCTCATGAAACCCGATCCGACCCCTGTGCTTGTCGGCCATGCGGTACGCGACTTTTGCGCCAAAGTCGCGTTTCAATGACGCGAAAAGCGCCATTTCTCAGCCAATGAAGGTGAACGCAGAGTGTGGGCAGCGTGATGACATAGGTCCTGGTCCCCACCATCTTAGAGAAGGGCATTGCAGTGATTGGCTTGCTGTCTGCGGCGTCACAGGGGCTATAAAGGGGCGTTCCCGCCAACTGCCATCTTACTGCTGCTGATCTGAGCTTAGGGAGAGGTTGCTGCCGCTTCGTCAGAAGCAGGGATAGCGTTAGGCAGGGTCCACTAACCACCAAACCGCTTGTGCTGTAGCGATTTCCACTGTCCAACACCACCTTCGGTGTGCAGGGACAGTGGAAGCTACATTTTTTTTTTCCCTCAGCGCTGTAGCTCATTGGGCTGCCCTAGAAGGCTCCGTGATAGCTGTATTGCTGTGTGTACGCCACTGTGCAAACCAACTGCTTTTTTCAAAGCACATATCCTCTTGTTCCTTCCTTTCTGCACAGCTATCTTTTTTGTTTGTCCACACTTTTTATTTAATTTGTGCATCAGTCCACTCCTATTGCTGCCTGCCATACCTGGCTTACATTACTGCAGGGAGATAGTAATTGTAGGACAGTCCCTGTTTTTTTTTTTTTTTTTTTGTGGAAGATTAAGATTGGCATTTCTGCTACAGTGCCATCCCTGTGTGTGCCATCTCTCACTGAGTGGGCCATAGAAAGCCTATTTATTTTTTTCCTTGATTTGTGTTCTAAAATCTACCTCAACACAAAAACACTACATCAATCAGTGGGAGAAAAATATTGGCCTCAGTCAGGGCTTGTGTGCCACTCCTGTGTGTGCCATCTCTCATTCAGTGGGCCATACAAAGCCTATTTATTTTTTTGTTTTTTTTAATATTATTGGGTTTCTAAAGTCTCCGTGAAAAAAAAAAAATACATAAAAAAACAGTGGGAGAGTAATATTGCCCTTTCAGCTTGTGTGCCAGTCTTGACTCCTGGGTGTGCCACCTCTCTCTCTCTAATTGTGGGCCATAGAAAGCCTATTTATTTTTTTGCTTTTTTTAATATTATTTGGTTTCTAAAGTCTCCCTGAAAAAAAAAAAAATACATAAAAAAACAGTGGGAGAGTAATATTGCCCTTTCAGCTTGTGTGCCAGTCTTGACTCCTGGGTGTGCCACCTCTCTCTCTCTAATTGTGGGCCATAGAAAGCCTATTTATTTTTTTGCTTTGTTTAATATTATTTGGTTTCTAAAGTCTAACTGAAAAAAAAAAATACATAAAAAAACAGTGGGAGAGTAATATTGCCCTTTCAGCTTGTGTGCCAGTCTTGACTCCTGGGTGTGCCACCTCTCTCTCTCTAATTGTGGGCCATAGAAAGCCTATGTATTTTTTTGCTTTTTTTAATATTATTTGGTTTCTAAAGTCTCCCTGAAAAAAAAAATACATAAAAAAACAGTGGGAGAGTAATATTGCCCTTTCAGCTTGTGTGCCAGTCTTGACTCCTGGGTGTGCCACCTCTCTCTCTCTAATTGTGGGCCATAGAAAGCAAATTTTTTTTTTGCTTTGTTTAATATTATTTGGTTTCTAAAGTCTCCCTGAAAAAAAAAAAAAAAACATAAAAAAACAGTGGGAGAGTAATATTGCCCTTTCAGCTTGTGTGCCAGTCTTGACTCCTGGGTGTGCCACCTCTCTCTCTCTAATTGTGGGCCATAGAAAGCCTATTTATTTTTTTGCTTTTTTTAATATTATTTGGTTTCTAAAGTCTCCCTGAAAAAAAAAAAAAAGTACATAAAAAAACAGTGGGAGAGTAATATTGCCCTTTCAGCTTGTGTGCCAGTCTTGACTCCTGGGTGTGCCACCTCTCTCTCTCTAATTGTGGGCCATAGAAAGCCTATTTATTTTTTTGCTTTTTTTAATATTATTTGGTTTCTAAAGTCTCCCTGAAAAAAAAAAATACATAAAAAAACAGTGGGAGAGTAATATTGCCCTTTCAGCTTGTGTGCCAGTCTTGACTCCTGGGTGTGCCACCTCTCTCTCTCTAATTGTGGGCCATAGAAAGGCTATTTTATTTTTATTTTTTTTTTATTAGTATTTGGTTTCTAAATTGTCCCTGAAAAAAACATTTTATCTTATTTGGTTTCTAAAGTCTCCCTGAGAAAAAAAAAAAAAAAAAAAATTAGGTGGGAGAATAATATTGACATTAGTGCTTGAGTGACAGTCCTGCGTGTGTGTCATCTCTGTGATTTTGTGCCACAGAAAACAGAGTGTGTAACATTGTGCCTGATTTTCCTTGTGGTCTCACCAACCTGTTAAGGGATATAGAAATCATACTGAAGTTATAGCTCACCGTGTAAGTTGTTTGACAGCAACAAATAAAGTTACTTTGGTTAATTTTTTTAAAACAATGAGGAAGTCTGGTGCAAGAGGTCGTGGCCATGGGCGTTCATTGTCAGCTGGTAATGATGGTAGTGGTAGTGGAGCATCAGGTGGTCGTGGGGATAAAAATATTCCACCTAAGTCTGGAGCTGTGGAGCCAGTTTCGTCGTCTGGCTACACAAGGCCTCGAACGCTCTCTTTTCTGGGAGTAGGAAAAACGCTTTTAAAGCCGTAGCAGCAACAGCAAGTTTTGGCTTACATTGCAGACTCAGCCTCTAGCTCTTTTGCCTCATCTTCTGAAACTGGTAAATGTAAAAGCAGCGCGTCGCTTGTGGATGTTCACGGTCAGGGACAAGTCGCTTCCTTGTCCTCCTCAGCAAAAACTACAACAAGAGAGAAGGATGCAGCAGGCGACACAACGGGTCACTCCATGGAGCTCTTTACACATACCGTCCCTGGCTTAGAAAGTGAAACACTTAACAGGCCATGCCCATTACAAGTAGATTCTGACATGGAGTGCACTGATGCACAGCCACAGCCAGAGTACTATGCTGCTCCTTTGACTCAGACCACCACATTGCCCTCTCAGGGTACAGATCCACAATCAGACCCTGATGAGACTATGTTGCCCCGCCACGAACGCTATACCACAGACCGACACAGTGACACAGACGAAGTTGCACACGAGCTCGAAGAGGAGGTAATAGATGACCCGGTTGTTGACCCCGATTGGCAGCCATTGGGGGAACAGGGTGCAGGCAGCAGTAGTTCAGAAGCGGAGGTGGAGGAGGGGCCGCAGCAGGCATCAACATCGCAACAGGTTCCATCTGCCGGGCCCCTATCTGGCCCAAAACGCGTGTCAAAGCCAAAACCTGTTGGAGCACAGCGTTGCCATCCGGTTAAAGCTCAGTCTGCAATCCCTGAAAAGGGATCCGAGTCTAGGAAGAGTGCAGTCTGGCATTTTTTTAAACAACATCCAATTGATCAGCGCAAAGTCATCTGTCAAAAATGTTCTACTAGCTTAAGCAGAGGTCAGAATCTGAAAAGTCTCAATACTAGTTGCATGCATAGACACTTAACCACCATGCATTTTCAAGCCTGGACTAACTACCAAACGTCCCTTAAGGTTGTAGCACCCTCGGCCAATGAAGCTAGTCATCAACGCAACATCCCTTCCGTCACTGTAAGGCCACCATTTTCCGCACCACCGGCAGTATCTGTGCAGGTTTCTTTGCCAGCCAAAAGCAGTCAGGGTCAGGGAATCACCAGTTTTGTAGGCGGAAATATTGCATCTAGGGCACCGGCGGAAACAATACCGTCTCCAACCGTCTCTCAGTCTGCCATGTCCACCGGCACACCCGCAAGTTCCACGATCTCCATCTCTCCAGTTCAGCTCACACTACATGAGACTCTGGTTAGAAAAAGGAAGTACTTATCCTCGCATCCGCGTACACAGGGTTTTAACGCCCACATAGCTAGACTAATCTCGTTAGAGATGATGCCCTACCGGTTAGTTGAAAGCGAAGCTTTCAAAGCCCTGATGGAGTACGCTGAACCACGATACGAGCTACCCAGTCGACACTTTTTTTCCAGAAAAGCCATCCCAGCCCTGCACCAGCATGTTAAACAGCGCATCGTCCATGCACTCAGGCAATCTGTGAGTACAAAGGTGCACCTGACTACAGATGCATGGACCAGTAGGCATGGCCAGGGACGTTATGTGTCCATCACGGCACACTGGGTGAATGTGGTGGATGCAGGGTCCACAGGGGACATCAATTTCGGGACAGTTGTGCCTAGCCCACGGTCTAGGAAACAGTTGGCTGTAGGCGTTCGCACCCCCTCCTCCTCCTCCTCCTCGTCCTCCTGCAGAAGCTACAGCTCTTCCACAGACCGCAGTCGGCCAACCACTCCATCGGCAGATGACACTGTTGCACACCAGTTGTCCCATTATGGGCCAGCTACTGGCAAGCGTCAGCAGGCTGTATTGGCTATGAAGTGTTTGGGCGACAACAGACACACCGCGGAAGTTCTGTCCGAGTTCTTGCAACAAGAAACGCAGTCGTGGCTGGGCACAGTAGATCTTGAGGCAGGCAAGGTAGTTAGTGATAACGGAAGGAATTTCATGGCTGCCATCTCCCTTTCCCAACTGAAACACATTCCTTGCCTGGCCCACACCTTAAACCTGGTGGTGCAGTGCTTATTGAAAACTTATCCTGGGTTCTCCGACCTGCTCCTCAAAGTGCGTGGACTTTGCTCACATATCCGACGTTCGCCTGTACACGCCAGCCGTATGCAGACCTATCAGCGGTCTTTGAACCTTCCCCAGCATCGCCTAATCATAGACGTTGCAACAAGGTGGAACTCAACACTGCACATGCTTCAGAGACTGTGCCAATAGAGGCGGGCTGTTATGTTTTTGTGGGAGGATACACATACACGGGCAGGCAGTAGGATGGCAGACATGGAGTTGTCAGGTGTGCAGTGGTCGAAGATACAAGACATGTGTCAAGTCCTTCAGTGTTTTGAGGAATGCACACGGCTGGTTAGTGCAGACAACGCCGTAATAAGCATGAGCATCCCCCTAATGCGTCTGCTGATGCAAAGTTTGACGCACATAAAGGAGCAGGCGTCTGCACCAGAGGAAGAGGAAAGCCTTGATGACAGTCAGCCATTGTCTGGTCAGGGCAGTGTACAGGACGAGGTAGCGGGCGAAGAGGAGGTGGAGGACGAGGAGGATGATGGGGATGAGTATATTTTTAATGCGGAACCTTTCCCGGGGGCACTGGAAATTGGTTGCGTGTCAAGACCGGGTTCTGGTTTTTTGAGGGACACAAGTGACGTAGATTTGCCTGCAACTGCCCCTCACCCAATCACAACCGGAGATTTGACAACTGGAACTTTGGCCCACATGGCGGATTATGCCTTACGTATCCTAAAAAGGGACACACGCATAACGAAAATGATGAACAATGACGATTACTGGTTGGCCTGCCTCCTTGATCCACGCTATAAAGGCAAATTGCAAAATATTATGCCACATGAGAACTTGGAACTAATATTAGCAACCAAACAATCAACTCTTGTTGACTGTTTGCTTCAGGCATTCCCAGCACACAGCGCACGTGATCGTTCTCACACGAGCTCAAGGGGGCAACAGACTAGGAGTGTTAGGGGTGCACACATCAGAAGTGGCGTTGGACAGAGGGGTTTTCTGACCAGGTTGTGGAGTGATTTTGCTATGACCGCAGACAGGACAGGTACTGCTGCATCAATTGAAAGTGACAGGAGACAACATTTGTCCAGTATGGTTACTAACTATTTTTCATCCCTTATCGATGTTCTCCCTCAACCGTCATTCCCATTTGATTACTGGGCATCAAAATTAGACACCTGGCCAGAATTGGCAGAATATGCATTGCAGGAGCTTGCTTGCCCGGCAGCAAGTGTCCTATCAGAAAGAGTATTCAGTGCTGCAGGTTCAATATTAACCGAAAAAAGGACTCGTCTGGCTACCCAAAATGTTGACGATCTAACATTCATTAAAATGAACCACAACTGGATTTCGAAATCTTTTGCCCCACCTTGCCCGGCCGACACCTAGCTTTCCTATGAAAAGCTCTTGCCTGTGGACTACTGTGAATTACTTTTCTAATGTCTAATTTGCTGCAGCTGATTGTCCAGCATACGACATGTTTACACCTCCCTAAATGGCCAAACTCCCCACACGGGGCCGTGGTATCGCGACTTGGCGCAAGCACCCGTGAGACTGCTGTTTGTCTGAAGAGGTGGGTGTACTCGCTTTTGGTCGACGGCATTGCTACTGGGTTCCTCATAGTACAATAAAGTGTCTCTGGCGGTGGTGGTGCGCACCCAACGTCAGACACACTGTTGTAACATGAGGGGCCTTGGGCCTGTAACGCCGGCCACAAGAGAGTTCACCCACCCCCAGGTCAAACATTGCTCTACCACTTCCACAGTTATCTCTCACACTTCCACCAATGTTAAGTCTATGCGCTGACATCCTTCCATACCTGCCACTGACAATACCATTGTGTTGACATGTATGATGGTACTTAACATAGTCAGGGGCAGTGTCCTCTATTTACCACAGTAAATACTTTGCGCAAAATTAGTAGGTCTGAAACAACGCAGAGGATCCCACCCCTGAACCTAATGATTGCACCCTTTAGTGTTTTTGTTTTGTTTTAATGCGAGACATTCACATTTAGTTGTTGTTTTGGACTACTGTTGTGAATTTGGATTCTGGGCTCCCCCGGTGGCTACTGGTGGAATTGAACTGGTGTCTTCATCTTCTCTGTTCACCTGTTCCCATCAAGATGTGGGAGTCGCTATATAACCTTGCTTCTCTGTTAGTTGCTTGCCGGTCAACAATGTTATCAGAAGCCTCTCTGTGCTTGTTCCTGCTTCTAGACAACTACTAGATAAGTTGGACTCTTGTCCATGTTTGTTTTTGCATTTTTGTTCCAGTTCACAGCTGTAGTTTCGTTACTGTGTCTGGAAAGCTCTTGTGAACAGGAATTGCCACTCTGGTGTTATGAGTTAATGCCAGAGTTTTAAAGTAATTTCTGGATGGTATTTTGATAGGGTTTTCAGCTGACCATGAAAGTGTCCTTTCTGTCTTCTGCTATGTAGTAAGTGGACCTCAAATTTGCTAAACCTATTTTCATACTACGTTTGTTATTTCATCTTAATTCACCGCCAATACATGTGGGGGGCCTCTGTCTCCTTTCGGGGTATTTCTCTAGAGGTGAGCTAGGACTAATATTTTCCTCTGCTAGCATTATTTAGTCCTCCGGCTGGTGCTGGGCATCTAGAATCAACGTAGGCATGCTACCCGGCCACTGCTAGTTGTGCGTTAGGTTTAGTTCATGGTCAGCTCAGTTCCCATCTTCCAAGAGCTAGTTCCTATATATATTGAAGCTATGTTCTCTTGCCATTGAGAACATGACAGTTTGACCGGCCCACTAAAGGGTTAAAATCCTTGGCTGAGAAAGGAGAGAAATAAGAAGTCTGCTGAGATTTTTTTTTTTTTTTTTTCTCCTTCTAATCTTTGAATGGCTCTGTGTCCACCTGTTTGTAATGGATCTTCAGAGTGTAACTGCAGGTTTGAATAATCTCGCCACGAAGGTACAAAATTTGCAAGACTTTGTTTGTCATGCACCTGTATCTGAGCCGAGAATTCCTTTGCCGGAATTTTTCTCGGGGAATAGATCTGGGTTTCAGAATTTTCGAAATAATTGCAAATTATTTTTGTCCCTGAAATTTCGCTCTGCCGGAGACCCTGCACAGCAGGTCAGGATTGTGATTTCCTTGCTCCGGGGCGACCCTCAAGACTGGGCTTTTTCATTGACACCAGGGGATCCTGCGTTGCTCAATGTGGATGCGTTTTTTCTGGCCTTGGGGTTGCTTTATGACGAACCTCATTTGGAGCTTCAGGCAGAAAAAACTTTGATGTCCCTATCTCAGGGGCAAGATGAAGCGGAAATTTACTGCCAAAGATTCCGTAAATGGTCTGTGCTTACTCAGTGGAATGAGTGCGCCCTGGCGGCGACTTTCAGAGAGGGTCTCTCTGATGCCATTAAGGATGTTATGGTGGGGTTCCCTGTGCCTGCGGGTCTGAATGAGTCCATGACAATGGCTATTCAGATCGATAGGCGTTTGCGGGAGCGCAAACCAGTGCACCATCTGGCGGTGTCCACTGAGAAGTCGCCAGAGAGTATGCAGTGTGATAGAATTCTGTCCCGAAGCGAGCGGCAGAATTTTAGACGGAAAAATGGGTTGTGTTTCTATTGTGGTGATTCTACTCATGTTATATCAGCATGCTCTAAACGCACTAAGAAGCTTGATAAATCTGTTTCCATTTGCACCTTACCGTCTAAGTTTATTCTATCTGTGACCCTGATTTGCTCTTTGTCATCTATTACCACGGACGCCTATGTCGACTCTGGCGCCGCTTTGAGTCTTATGGATTGGTCCTTTGCCAAACGCTGTGGGTATGATTTAGAGCCTTTGGAGACTTCTATTCCTCTGAAGGGGATTGACTCCACCCCATTGGCTAATAATAAACCACAATACTGGACACAAGTAACTATGCGTATTAATCCGGATCATCAGGAGATTATTCGCTTTCTGGTGCTGCATAATCTACATGATGATTTGGTGCTAGGATTGCCTTGGCTGCAATCTCACAACCCAGTCCTCGACTGGAGAGCTATGTCTGTGTTGAGCTGGGGATGTAAGGGGGCTCATGGGGATGTACCTGTGGTTTCCATTTCATCATCTATTCCCTCTGAAATTCCTGAGTTCCTGTCTGACTATCGTGACGTCTTTGAAGAATCCAAGCTTGGTTCGTTACCTCCGCACCGAGAGTGCGATTGTGCCATAGATTTAATCCCGGGTAGTAAATACCCAAAGGGTCGTTTGTTTAATCTGTCTGTGCCTGAACATGCTGCTATGCGAGAATATATAAAGGAGTCCTTGGAAAAGGGACATATTCGTCCATCGTCATCTCCCTTAGGAGCCGGTTTTTTCTTTGTGTCAAAAAAAGACGGCTCTTTGAGACCATGTATCGATTATCGGCTTTTGAACAAAATCACTGTTAAATATCAATACCCATTGCCGTTGCTGACTGATTTGTTTGCTCGCATAAAGGGGGCCAAGTGGTTCTCTAAGATTGACCTTCGTGGGGCGTATAATTTGGTGCGAATCAGGCAGGGGGATGAGTGGAAGACCGCATTTAATACGCCCGAGGGCCACTTTGAGTATTTAGTGATGCCTTTTGGTCTTTCAAATGCTCCGTCAGTTTTCCAGTCCTTTATGCATGATATTTTTCGCGATTATTTGGATAAATTTATGATTGTGTATCTGGATGATATTCTGATTTTTTCGGATGACTGGGACTCTCATGTCCAGCAAGTCAGGAGGGTTTTCCAGGTTTTGCGGTCTAATTCTTTGTGTGTGAAGGGTGCTGATGTTGCTGATTGGTCCCCTGACGCTGTGGAGGCCTTTCGGGAGCTTAAGCGCCATTTTTCCTCTGCCCCTGTGTTGCGTCAGCCTGATGTTGCTCTACCTTTTCAGGTTGAGGTCGACGCTTCTGAGATCGGAGCTGGGGCAGTGTTGTCGCAGAAAAGTTCTGACTGCTCCGTGATGAGGCCTTGTGCCTTCTTTTCCCGTAAATTTTCGCCCGCCGAGCGGAATTATGATATTGGGAATCGGGAGCTTCTGGCCATGAAGTGGGCTTTTGAGGAGTGGCGCCATTGGCTTGAGGGGGCCAGACATCAGGTGGTGGTATTGACTGACCACAAAAACTTGATTTATCTTGAGACCGCCAGGCGCCTGAATCCTAGACAGGCGCGCTGGTCATTATTTTTCTCTCGGTTTAATTTTGTGGTGTCATACCTACCGGCTTCTAAGAATGTTAAGGCGGATGCCCTTTCTAGGAGTTTTGAGCCTGACTCGCCTGGTAACTCTGAGCCCACAGGTATCCTTAAGGATGGAGTGGTATTGTCAGCCGTTTCTCCAGACCTGCGGCGGGCCTTGCAGGAGTTTCAGGCGGATAGACCGGATCGTTGCCCACCTGATAAACTGTTTGTTCCTGATGATTGGACCAGTAGAGTCATCTCTGAGGTGCATTCTTCTGCGTTGGCAGGTCATCCTGGCATTTTTGGTACCAGGGATTTGGTGGCAAGGTCCTTCTGGTGGCCTTCCCTGTCACGAGATGTGCGAGGCTTTGTGCAGTCTTGTGACGTTTGTGCTCGGGCCAAGCCTTGTTGTTCTCGGGCTAGTGGATTATTGTTGCCCTTGCCTATTCCTAAGAGGCCTTGGACGCACATCTCGATGGATTTTATTTCAGATCTGCCTGTTTCTCAGAAGATGTCTGTCATCTGGGTGGTGTGTGACCGTTTCTCTAAGATGGTCCATTTGGTTCCTCTGCCCAAGTTGCCTTCTTCTTCCGAGTTGGTTCCTCTGTTTTTTCAAAATGTTGTTCGTTTGCATGGTATTCCTGAGAATATCATTTCTGACAGAGGGACCCAATTCGTGTCTAGATTTTGGCGGGCATTCTGTGCTAGGATGGGCATAGATTTATCTTTTTCGTCCGCTTTCCATCCTCAGACGAATGGCCAGACCGAGCGGACTAATCAGACCCTGGAGACATATCTGAGGTGTTTTGTGTCTGCTGACCAGGATGATTGGGTTGCTTTTTTGCCATTGGCAGAGTTCGCTCTCAATAATCGGGCCAGCTCTGCCACTTTGGTGTCCCCGTTTTTCTGTAATTCGGGGTTTCATCCTCGATTTTCCTCTGGTCAGGTGGAATCTTCGGATTGTCCTGGAGTGGATGCTGTGGTGGAGAGATTGTATCAGATCTGGGGGCAGGTGGTGGACAATTTGAGGTTGTCCCAGGAGAAGACTCAGCTTTTTGCCAACCGCCACCGTCGTGTTGGTCCTCGGCTTTGTGTTGGGGATTTGGTGTGGTTGTCTTCTCGTTTTGTCCCTATGAGGGTCTCTTCTCCTAAGTTTAAGCCTCGGTTCATCGGCCCGTATAAGATATTGGAGATTCTTAACCCTGTTTCCTTCCGTTTGGACCTCCCTGCATCCTTTTCTATTCATAACGTTTTTCATCGGTCATTATTGCGCAGGTATGAGGTACCGGTTGTGCCTTCCGTTGAGCCTCCTGCTCCGGTGTTGGTTGAGGGTGAGTTGGAGTACGTTGTGGAGAAAATCTTAGACTCTCGTGTTTCCAGATGGAGACTCCAGTATCTGGTCAAGTGGAAGGGATACGGCCAGGAGGATAATTCTTGGGTGAATGCATCTGATGTTCATGCCTCTGATTTGGTTCGTGCCTTTCATAGGGCCCATCCTGATCGCCCTGGTGGTTCTGGTGAGGGTTCGGTGCCCCCTCCTTGAGGGGGGGGTACTGTTGTGAATTTGGATTCTGGGCTCCCCCGGTGGCTACTGGTGGAATTGAACTGGTGTCTTCATCTTCTCTGTTCACCTGTTCCCATCAAGATGTGGGAGTCGCTATATAACCTTGCTTCTCTGTTAGTTGCTTGCCGGTCAACAATGTTATCAGAAGCCTCTCTGTGCTTGTTCCTGCTTCTAGACAACTACTAGATAAGTTGGACTCTTGTCCATGTTTGTTTTTGCATTTTTGTTCCAGTTCACAGCTGTAGTTTCGTTACTGTGTCTGGAAAGCTCTTGTGAACAGGAATTGCCACTCTGGTGTTATGAGTTAATGCCAGAGTTTTAAAGTAATTTCTGGATGGTATTTTGATAGGGTTTTCAGCTGACCATGAAAGTGTCCTTTCTGTCTTCTGCTATGTAGTAAGTGGACCTCAAATTTGCTAAACCTATTTTCATACTACGTTTGTTATTTCATCTTAATTCACCGCCAATACATGTGGGGGGCCTCTGTCTCCTTTCGGGGTATTTCTCTAGAGGTGAGCTAGGACTAATATTTTCCTCTGCTAGCATTATTTAGTCCTCCGGCTGGTGCTGGGCATCTAGAATCAACGTAGGCATGCTACCCGGCCACTGCTAGTTGTGCGTTAGGTTTAGTTCATGGTCAGCTCAGTTCCCATCTTCCAAGAGCTAGTTCCTATATATATTGAAGCTATGTTCTCTTGCCATTGAGAACATGACAGACTACTAACTGGCAGACACTCATTACAATCGGCCTCCGTTGACCAGACCACTGCTGCCCGTGTACCCCTGTAACTAATAATAAAGTGCCTACAGCCAGCCCAATTTAATTATGTTAGGCCTTCGAAGCCTGTCTGCGGTCCCTCCTTCCACTAGGCCTCCACTGACCAGACCACTGCTGAACGTGTACCCCTGGAACCAATTATAAAGTGCCTACAGCCAGCCCAATTTAATTATGTTAGGCCTTCGAAGCCTGTCTGCGGTCCCTCCTTCCACTAGGCCTCCACTGACCAGACCACTGCTGCCCGTGTACCCCTGTAACTAATAATAAAGTGCCTACAGCCAGCCCAATTTAATTATGTTAGGCCTTCGAAGCCTGTCTGCGGTCCCTCCTTCCACTAGGCCTCCACTGACCAGACCACTGCTGCCCGTGTACCCCTGGAACCAATTATAAAGTGCATAGAGCCTATTTTTTAATTTAATTTAATATTAATAAAGCCAGGATGAACTACGATATACCACGCTATGAGCTACCCAGTTGACAATTCTTTTGCGAGAAAAGCCATCCCACCCCTCCACCTGCATGTTAAAGACCGCATTGTCCTTGCATTCTGTCAATTTGTCAGTCCAAAGGTATACCTGACAACAGACACATGGACCTGTAGGCCTGGCCACGGAAGGTTACGTGTCCTTTGTGGCTCAATGGGTTAATGTATTGGATGCATGGTCCACACAGGGGACAGCCTGCAAAGTCTGTCTGCAGTCCTTAATTCAAGTTGGCCTCAACTGAATAAAGCTGAGCTTCTACCTTCTGGCTCAGATTAACTGCTGTTTTTAAAAAAATTGGCTTTTCCGTCCTTCTAAAGGTGTCTGCCCCTGCCTGGTGTTGTCCTCAACTGAATAAAGCTGAGCTTCAACCTTCAGTTCCAAACATACAACAAAAAACTGGTACAATACAAAAAGTGGCCTCCAGCTACAAAAACTTTCTCCTACAAGTAGTTAACTGACAGTTTTTTTTCCAGTGAAAACACAGATATGGCATCCAACGAGTGTTGTCCTGTCTCGTCTTCTTTATATTATTGCCAAGAAGCTGCAACTGAATAAAGCTGTGCTTCAACCTTCTGTTCCAAATTACCATTTTTAAAAATGCAATTGGCTGTTCCGGCCTACTAAAGGTGTCTGTCTGCCCCTGCCTGGTGTTGTCCTCAACTGAATAAAGCTGAGCTTCAACCTTCAGTTCCAAATTACCATTTTTAAAAATGCAATTGGCTGTTCCGGCCTACTAAAGGTGTCTGTCTGCCCCTGCCTGGTGTTGTCCTCAACTGAATAAAGCTGAGCTTCAACCTTCAGTTCCAAACATACAACCAAAAACTGGTACAATACAAAAAGTGGCCTCCAGCTACAAAAACTTTCTCCTACAAGTAGTTAAATGACAGTTTTTTTTCCAGTGAAAACACAGATATGGCATCCAACGAGTGTTGTCCTGTCTCGTCTTCTTTATATTATTGCCAAGAAGCTGCAACTGAATAAAGCTGTGCTTCAACCTTCAGTTCCAAATTACCATTTTTAAAAATGCAATTGGCTGTTCCGGCCTACTAAAGGTGTCTGTCTGCCCCTGCCTGGTGTTGTCCTCAACTGAATAAAGCTGAGCTTCAACCTTCAGTTCCAAATTACCATTTTTAAAAATGCAATTGGCTGTTCCGGCCTACTAAAGGTGTCTGTCTGCCCCTGCCTGGTGTTGTCCTCAACTGAATAAAGCTGAGCTTCAACCTTCAGTTCCAAATTACCATTTTTAAAAATGCAATTGGCTGTTCCGGCCTACTAAAGGTGTCTGTCTGCCCCTGCCTGGTGTTGTCCTCAACTGAATAAAGCTGAGCTTCAACCTTCAGTTCCAAATTACCATTTTTAAAAATGCAATTGGCTGTTCCGGCCTACTAAAGGTGTCTGTCTGCCCCTGCCTGGTGTTGTCCTCAACTGAATAAAGCTGAGCTTCAACCTTCAGTTCCAAATTACCATTTTTAAAAATGCAATTGGCTGTTCCGGCCTACTAAAGGTGTCTGTCTGCCCCTGCCTGGTGTTGTCCTCAACTGAATAAAGCTGAGCTTCAACCTTCAGTTCCAAATTACCATTTTTAAAAATGCAATTGGCTGTTCCGGCCTACTAAAGGTGTCTGTCTGCCCCTGCCTGGTGTTGTCCTCAACTGAATAAAGCTGAGCTTCAACCTTCAGTTCCAAATTACCATTTTTAAAAATGCAATTGGCTGTTCCGGCCTACTAAAGGGGTCTGCCCCTGCCTGGTGTTGTCCTCAACTGAATAAAGCTGAGCTTCTACCTTCTGCCTCTTACTAACTGCTGTTTTTTAAAAAAATTGGCTGTTCCGGCCTACTAAAGGTGTCTGTCTGCCCCTGCCTGGTGTTGTCCTCAACTGAACAAAGCTGTGCTTCAACCTTCTGTTCCAAATTACCATTTTTAAAAATGCCATTGGCTGTTCCGGCCTACTAAAGGTGTCTGTCTGCCCCTGCCTGGTGTTGTCCTCAACTGAATAAAGCTGAGCTTCAACCTTCAGTTCCAAATTACCATTTTTAAAAATGCAATTGGCTGTTCCGGCCTACTAAAGGTGTCTGTCTGCCCCTGCCTGGTGTTGTCCTCAACTGAATAAAGCTGAGCTTCAACCTTCAGTTCCAAATTACCATTTTTAAAAATGCAATTGGCTGTTCCGGCCTACTAAAGGTGTCTGTCTGCCCCTGCCTGGTGTTGTCCTCAACTGAATAAAGCTGAGCTTCAACCTTCAGTTCCAAATTACCATTTTTAAAAATGCAATTGGCTGTTCCGGCCTACTAAAGGTGTCTGTCTGCCCCTGCCTGGTGTTGTCCTCAACTGAATAAAGCTGAGCTTCAACCTTCAGTTCCAAATTACCATTTTTAAAAATGCAATTGGCTGTTCCGGCCTACTAAAGGGGTCTGCCCCTGCCTGGTGTTGTCCTCAACTGAATAAAGCTGAGCTTCTACCTTCTGCCTCTTACTAACTGCTGTTTTTTAAAAAAATTGGCTGTTCCGGCCTACTAAAGGTGTCTGTCTGCCCCTGCCTGGTGTTGTCCTCAACTGAACAAAGCTGAGCTTCCACATTCTGGCTTTCGCCCTATACTATCAGATATTAAACTGCATTTGGCCTACTAGTGTGGTTAGGCCCTTGAAACAGTGTCTGCTGCTCTTGGGTTTGCTACTCCACTGAACAAAGCAATGCCGCCTGTTTAGTCCTGTTACCAATTTTGAACTGCATTTAGCCTACTTTATTCTTTGGCCCTATATCTGTTTCCTCCTCATCCTGCCCATTGCCCAGCCACTGCTAGATGAGTCTGCTGGTACATTGACCTAGACCACTACATTCCCCTTATACTCTACACAGCCAGAATCTGACCCTGCTGAAAGTAAGGTTCCCCTTCCCGCATGTTATACCACCTTACACAGGGACAGAGAGGAAGGTGCAGATGAAAGTGCAGGTTCCTTCATCAGGTGGGGGGGCATACTCGTTGGCGACGTCACTGGCACAGGGCCCCTCAGAGTACGCAAAAGTGTCGCTGCTGGTGGGAGGCGCCCCCGCCATGCAAACACACCGCTGTACTTTGAGGGGCCCTGTGCCAGTGCCAATGCGAACGAATGGGCCCCCCCTGCTTGCTCAGGATCACAGCACTTGCAACGTTGAAATACTTACCTTTCCCTGCAACACCGCCGTGACGTAGTCCGCATTTCCTGGGCCCACGAAAAACTTGAGCCAGCCCTACTCCCCCCACAACTTTTGCCAAATGACCCCCAATTCCCTATGCCCAACTATTATTATAAAGTTAATTAAGATTGACAAGCTTCAGAAACAAGAATGGATGTTTTAGGCATTAAAATGGGCACTGTAGGTGTTTTCCTGGCCTCCACTCACTGCCGACTATGCTTCCCCATTGACTTGCATTGGGTTTCGTGTTTCGGTCGATCCCCGACTTTTAGCGATAATCGGCCGACTGCACTCGACTCGACTCTGGACAAAATCGGGTTTCACAAAACCCGACTCTATCTTAAAAAAATGAAAGTCGCTCAACTCTAGTGAACACTGTTTAAAGGCTGACATATCACATCCCCCTCTGTTAGACATATTTTTTTGGAGCGGGGGCTGTCTCATACAGGTTTTAAAATGGTTCATGCAATTGGAGATTTAATGAGGGTGGCCTGTGGAACCACAAAAGAGTATAACTAGATTTTCACCATTGTCAGTCTTGAAAGAGACCCCGTTTGTTTCTTTTTTGCTCTTTGATCTACTAACCGTGAACATTGTATAAATTCAAAATCTGTATATTAGACCATCGTCTGTGACAGATTTTTCATTAAATATCGCCCCATTTCAGTAATTGTATGCGCACTGGGGTCTGTTTCATATGGTTCCTCAAAATGTCCATACAAGAGAGGCTTAATAATGGTGGTTGTGTACATTCCTAAATAAAGGGAAAAAAAAAAAAACAGGATGAACTGTGATATAAACTGGTGTGCATGCAGCGTGTAAGCCACTAAACAGAAAAAACAAAGACAGAATTATAATTATTAAATACCCTGCAGTAAGTAAATAGAATAGTGCATGAAAATAATATACAGTACTTAGTTAACATGTTTTTTGACATAAAAAAAAATGCGGAAGCCATCCCACGTCTTCACGTTAACCGTAATAGAGACAGTTACCGTTTGTCAAATGACATGCATGTGGATAAGGTCTGAGACCAACTTGTGGACACACAGAATGAGACACCACATCAATATAATGCCCAGCTCAAAGGACAGGCAGGCCACACCTTTACATGCACATGATGCAAACAGAAAAAAAATCCAAAAGGTATGAACTGTGATATAAACTGGTGTGCATGCAGAGTGCAAGTGCACGTTCACACTTGGCCACTGAGTAGAAAAAAAACAAAGATAGAAATATAATGATTAAGTACCCTGCAGTACATAAACAGCATAGTGCATGAAAATAATATACAGTACTTAGCTGACACGTTTTTAGATTTAACAAAAAAAAAAAATGCAAAGCCACCCCACATGGTCTCATGTCTGTGTGTCCACTAGTAGTTGGCCTCAGTCCATCTCAGCCCTTATCAACATGCATGTCACTTACTAAACACTAAAGTCCCTGTCATCTTTCTACTGTGTGGTATAAAAGAGAATATTTTGAGGGGGGGGGGGTTCTTACTTGATACACTGTATACCAGCATTATCTGTTTGAGTCCATTGTCTCTGCATCTTGGCACTCTGTACTTTTTTTAAAGTATTCACTTTTGTGTCATTTCACCTTTTAGACTGAATTAAAAGTTACATTTTGAACCTATTATTTGCTATACCTTACACATGAAGGCAGACACACCGGTGGGCTTTATGCACGGACGCAGACACACAGGCGGGCTGATGCACGGACGCAGACACACAGGCGGGCTGATGCACGGACGCAGACACACAGGCGAGCTGATGCACGGACGCAGACACACAGGCGGGCTGATGCACGGACGCAGACACACAGGCGGGCTGATGCACGGACGCAGACACACAGGCGGGCTGATGCACGGACGCAGACACACAGGCGAGCTGATGCACGGACGCAGACACACAGGCGAGCTGATGCACGGACGCAGACACACAGGCGGGCTGATGCACGGACGCAGACACACAGGCGGGCTGATGCACAGACGCAGACACACAGGCGAGCTGATGCACGGACGCAGACACACAGGCGGGCTGATGCACGGACGCAGACACACAGGCGAGCTGATGCACGGACGCAGACACACAGGCGAGCTGATGCACGGACGCAGACACACAGGCGGGCTGATGCACGGACGCAGACACACAGGCGGGCTGATGCACGGATGCAGACACACAGGCGGGCTGATGCACGGACGCAGACACACAGGCGAGCTGATGCACGGACGCAGACACACAGGCGAGCTGATGCACGGATGCAGACACAGGCGGGCTGATGCACGGACGCAGACACACAGGCGGGCTGATGCACGGACACAGACACACAGGCGGGCTGATGCACGGACGCAGACACACAGGCGAGCTGATGCACGGACGCAGACACACAGGCGAGCTGATGCACGGACGCAGACACACAGGCGGGCTGATGCACGGACGCAGACACACAGGCGGGCTGATGCACGGACGCAGACACACAGGCGGGCTGATGCACGGACGCAGACACACAGGCGAGCTGATGCACGGACGCAGACACACAGGCGAGCTGATGCACGGATGCAGATGGAGCGCCCCCACACCGCCGCAGGGCCGAGGGGTACCCGGAGCCGGGCCTCTGGGACTCAGTCCTGGGGTTGTCACGGTGGCTAGACCCGGTCCGTGGCCCTGTCTGTCAGTGGGGGACGTCCGGTGAAATAAGTGGTGTTGTAACGGTGCAGTTGTGGGGTGCAGGTCGCGGTAAATAACGAGGACACCAGGTTGCAGTCTCTTTACCTCTTTACTGAAGATCTCTAAGTCCTCAGTCCAGAATACGGTTCACCAGGCTGCGCAAGTCCGGCTGGTCCAATGGCACTTCCAGAGTTCTCTTCACAGGAGGAAATCTGTGCCTTCCCCCTAGCGCTATGTGTTGTAGTCCTTCCCTGCTGTGCTTACGGAAAGTACCCCACAACTGTTGTGTCTGTTTCTGATGTTCCCTCACAACTCGATTAGATGATGTTCTGCTAATCTTCCGTCCCTCCCTGAGGTTCGGGTAGGAACGGCACCCGTTTGTCGGATAGGCCTGGAGTTCTTCCGGGACCCTAGAGACGCCCCTCTCCCGCAATTGCCTCCCAAGACTTCATAGGTGATTTGAGTTAGACAGCCCGCCTGAGACTGACTGCCCTGCCGCTGTTTAGAGTATTGCTTGAAGCTGAATGTTATAATACTCCCTCGGCGTTCCGGCCACCGGTAGTGCGCCTCAGTAGGATGTTGCTTCGGTCTTACAGCACGACTCCTACTGGTATTTCTCCTCTGCGTGATCCCGTTTCTCACTCAGCACAATCTATCTCGCTTCTAGTCCTTTCTTGGGTACCGCCGCTACCCGGAGCAGGCACGGTCCCGTTACGTTCGTTCTCGTTGCCAAGCCTCTGTCAGGATCCCACCCCTGACAGAGACCCTACTGTCTCTTCCTCCACAACACCCTCTGCCACTAGGTTTTGCTTCGTCCAATCCAGTCAGCTTTCTGATCTAACTTCCTGCCTGACCCCCAGTTTACCCACTATGGTGGGGAGTGGCCTAATGAATAGCACCCTTAGCTCCCCCCGGAGGCCCGGCTGTGAAATGTATTGGTGTCTGTGATACCTGATCAGATGAACTCCTTCAGTGCCATCGGACGCACCATAGCTCCCCATAGTGGCGGAGCCACAGTACTGCAACGACCAGGACTCTGGGGCGCTGCACTCCCCCCTGGTTAAACACAGTACTCCGGGACTGGGAAGAAAACAACAATACAAGTTTAGCAAAAAGACATACAATTTTGTTGAGTGCAAATAACAATACGTATACTTGAACAAGCTTCCCTTTATGGGAGGTGAGGACACTTGAACGTTACAAAACATGGTTAAACATTATAAATTACAGGCTATAAATAACTCCTGTTACCCAACCGGGTATTCTACTAAGTGCAAAAATTGCTGAACAATACTTTAACATTGCCCTTAAGGACATACACTCTGTATCCACCAAAGGCCTTCCTATAATCACATTATAAGGTAAGTTAACTTTTTCATTCTCCTTCTTTGAGTCTGCAGGACCGCCTGTCCTATCGGCACCAGACCTACTGCCTCTCCTTTCTGTTACAGGACCGTCCCGTTCAGCCAGGACCTACTGCCTTTTCAACTGCTATACATGGTATAGAACATAACATACTTTCTGTTTAAGAGCACTGAGCCATCTACGTATAGCTCCTAGGAGGACTCACTACCTAACCCCTACGGGTCCACTTTCTGTCCTCTGTAACACATTACTAACTCTTTCTTTACATCAACTGACTTACTATGGAGGACTCAGGGTTTACCTTCTATCCCCATTTCTTATCAACATTATTAACTATTTCCTTATGTCATCAACCTTCATTAATACTTTCTTACTTCCGACTATGCAGGACACTCTGTCTACCCCTACGGGCCTACTGCATCTTTCTTCTAGCTCTCACACTTTCTTCTAAGGAACATTATCAACATTTCTTTTCAGTTAACCAGTGGAATACATATATCTTTTACATGTCGACATTATCATTTCTTTCTTTCATCAAACATCATTGCTATCTATCAGTCTTAAAGCAATACCACTTCTTTAAGTGCAACACGTGAACATCCCCTTTAAGAGGGGACCAAGTCTCTATGAGGTAGCATTTCTTCTCAAGCTACCAGTCCTTACTCAGCAAAGGTTCCAGTGTGGTATCTTCACAAAGAGTCCTTCTTTAAGGAAGCACCGGGAGGGTACGATAAGTGATGGATCAGCCTAAAGGACCCCGCATCTTTTTTGGGTACTAGGCCTAAAGGGGAAATACGAAAATTCTGAAAAGGAGGGGAGGTAAACGGGCCTGCAACCCTTCCTAATTTTAATTCGCTAACAATTTTATCCATAGCTATATCTGGGTTTTCCGCCAAGGAAGGGAGGTTTTTTATTGGCCTACAGCCGATCCCTTTAAATGAAGGGACAAAAAAACCTTTAGAAAAAACGTTAAAAATCAATTTACTGCTCGGAAGATCTGGGTATTTGTTTAACCAATACACCAGTTTTTCCAGCTTCACTGGTGTCTGAGCTTTTTGAAATGGGGTCCCTTGAGAGCGTTTGCTGAGCGGACTGTTTCTTAAAACATCTCGACATGGAGTGTGCATTTCCACAAAACGAACACTCGTGCCGAAAGCGACAGTTATTGTTCCATTTACAGCCCGAGTCATTAAAAGCAAAACAGACACCCCTCTTAGGGAGGGCTGATGGTGCTTGTTTTACTGAAGCCTGTCTCTGAGGCAGCATCAAATTTATCCATAGTCCGACATCCTTCGTACCCCAGGAGAGGTCGGGATGGACGGCTAACTTTTGCCTAAAAGATTCATCATAATTGAGCCAGGCAAAACCGCCAAAGTTGCGGTATGCCTCAAAAATTATGTCAATGTGCTGAAATAATTTACTACATAACCCAGGGAATTTCTCGCCGAGAACAGCCGAGTAAATGGAAAAGGCCTGAATCCAATTATTAAATGATCTAGAATGACCCCGTTTAGAGTCATCAGGGTCGGATTCATGCCTTTCAGATTTTCCCAGCTGGTCCCTGCGAGGGATGAGTGAAAAAAGGTCAATATATTCATTATTCCAGATAAGCTCTTTTGTGGTGGAGCTCAAGTGAAACCCTAAAGGTGAAAGCTCACAAGTGAGAGCTTCTTTAAAATGGTTCACAGGAGTTACTGAGGGACATGTGGTATGTACTGAACTAATGTCAGGATTTACAGCTGAGGGAGGATTCAGAGCTGCGGGAGGGGCAGATTTAAAAACTTCTCCCAGCGTTTCTGACATCACATCCCTAATCATATTTTTGATTTCAAAGTGTGACACAGACAGGGGCACATAAATGTTCTCACCCCTACTGTTGAGTTGATTGAAGTCTTCTTGTGGGCAGCCAGCGCTCCAGCCCTCCATGTTGGGCGAGCGCCGCTGCACTACAGTTGGAGGAGGCTGGATGGTGGCTTCAGCTTGTGTTGCTAGGAGGACAGGAGCGCTGATGGTAGCCGCCGCCATTGCTGACAGAGCGCCCGACAAGGGGGTACCTGCAGCGCTTTTACGGCTGCACCTCGCCCCTGTTATGTCGGCGCTCCTGGATGACGCGGCCGGCGATAACTGCTGACGCGGCCGGAAGTCTCGCGCTGGGCTGCGTGATTTCGTCACTGTTGATCGGCGGGACGTCCGGGCAGGAGCTTGAGAGCGGCGTCCGGATCTTGCTGCGGCACGAGCTGAACGAGGGGGAGCCAGCAGAGTTGAAGGACCTGGAGCTCCGATGTCAGGAGGTGGGATCGGAGGGTCTTGCTGGTGTGGCTCATCCTGAGGCGCCGGTAATTGAGGGGGGTAGACGGCATCAGAGGCTACCGGAATAGGTTCTATAGCAAGGCAGCTCCTCAGCCAGTCAACCCCGCCCTCCGCACCGGCTCTGGAAATCAGCTGCTGAAGTAGTGCTTCCATCAGGGAGATCTTCTCTTCTTCACAGCTCCAGCTGAATGACAGCTGTCAGTACAGGTGGGCTTTATATATTATCCATAATCTGCCCAACAACCACAAATCACCAATGAAAAATCGTTAAAAAGGGCGCCAATGATACCAGATAAAACTGGTTTTACTAAAAATAGCTGACCAGAGGCATTTAAATTGACCTTTCTTTGAACCCTTCAAAATATTCCTTAGCTAGAGAGAAGATGCTGGATCTCTAAAGATCTGTGTCGCCATGGGACCCCCCCTGTATTTCTTTTATTTGCGGGGGGGGCTAACAGTCTGTCAGACACTTCAGCTCTCGGACAGTGTAAGACTGTGGCGCCATGCCGCCCTGACAGGAGCAATAGAACTGAAGATGGTCCAGAATTTATTTGATTTCATAGGTAATACAAGTATTTACTGCGGCGTGTCAGGAAAGTCTTCTGTTGTCAGGTTGCCTTGGTCTCTGTATACAGGTGCAATCTTCTGCATTGGGAGGGAGTAGCACAATATGTATCCACAGCTATAATTAGAGAGTTTAAAACATTTTGAATGTTTTTTTTCGTATGCATAACTATATATATTATATCTCTTCAGACGCCTCTGTACACACGTGCGCTGGGCTCTGCTAAGTGTTACTGAGCTCTGCCGAGCACTCCTGGGAGCCTCTGTCTGTGGCTGGTCTCAAAAAGAACAATTGTCAGTCTGAAATCCTACATTCATGAATCTTATGGTCTCCAGCATCATCGGCAGGTGTTAGTCTAATGTGGGCCAGGGCCTTGAGGCTATGTGCACACGCTGCGGATTACTCCGGACTGATTTTGGTAAATCCGCATGTAATCCACACTGCGAAATTACCACGGATTTACCGCTTTTTTTTGCGTTTTTTGTGCGGATTTCACCTGCGGATTCCTATTAGGCTACTTTCACACTAGCGTCGGGCTCGGCCCGTCGCTGAGCATCGGGCCCAGGTTACCGACGCTAGCGTTCTCTGCGCCGCACAACGGGGGCAGCGGATGCATTTTTCCAGCGCATCCGCTGCCCCATTGTGAGGTGCGGGGGAGGTGGGGGCGGAGTTCTGGCCGCGCATGCGCAGTCGGAAAAAGCGGACCGTCGGGAGCAAAAAACGTTACATGTAACGTTTTTTGCTCCCGGCGGACCGCCACAACACAGCGCAACCGTTTCACGACGGTTGCGACGTGTGTCAATGCGTCGCTAATGTTAGTCAATGGTAAAAAAGTGCATCCTGCAAGCACTTTTGCAGGATGCATTTTTTTGCCAAAACGACACATTGCGACGTATTGCAGTTAACGCTAGTGTGAAAGTAGCCTTATGGAGCAGGTGTAAACCGCTACGGAATCCGCACAAAGAATTGACATGCTGCGGAATAACTAACGCTACATTTCCGTGTGTTTGTTTCCGCAGCACGTGCACTGCGGATTTTGTTTTCCATAGGTTTACATGGTATTGTAATCGCATGGAAAACTGCTGCGAATCTGCAGCAGCCAATACGCTGCGGATCCGCAGCAAGATCCGCAACGTGTGCACATACCCTAAATCTCTGGCAAAAGTTTTATCTGCCTTCAAAACAAGATAGTGGGGCAATTGATTTCCAGACAACGTATCCTTATTATCTTGGGGGACAAGTCGTGAGATCACCATACCACAAGAGTCGCTACGTTTGGCCTACTTTTAGCCAATGTGTATGAGGGTCTTTAATCATTTGCCTATATATACCACTGGACTTTATTGGGTGCCTGAGTATTTGTTTTAGGCACCAGCGGTGGTCACAGCAGTATAATATAATACATATTTTTGTAGCTTCATTATATTTTTGAATGTGCCTTTGATAATATTTCTTCCTAATTATTTGCAGAAAAAAAAACCCACAGTTAACAAGAGAATATTTCTGCATATTCTCTAATCATGATAACAAAGAAGACAAAGCGGGGTCTTTTTACAGAGCTATTTATCTGATGCCTTTAAAATGGCACATCTCCAATAAAAGTAGTTAGAGTAAATTTGATTACAAAACATGGAGAAGGCAAAGCTGACAATAGCATAATTAATGTTAGCTTTAATTAAAGCAAAGAATAAAATAAGAGATAATGAATGTTTCAGTGTACTGCTCATTATTTGGAAGGTATGAAGCGTGTCAGCTCGCCCTGTTCAAAACTACCATTCTTTACCAAAACGTTGTAACACTGTATAAAGCTGCAATTACGCAATGCATCTATCCTAAATACGCAGCAAACAATCCCTTGCTGGTTCTTTATTTCTATTCTCATGATGATATCAATATGAGGCCGGCGTCACACTTAGGCCGGCCTCACACTCAGCGTATAAAATTACGGTCCGTTTTTTACGGCCGTAATACGCCTCAAGCTTCGAAATACGGTGATCCGTACGAACTCCGTAGGCAAGGTGTGGTGGCGTATTTTGCGCAGGTAATGTTGCGTATGTAATTTGTATGTCCACCGTATTGCGTTTTTTTCACGCAACTTGACAAAATGGACAATTAACGGTTTTTGAGGCTGAACTTGATTTAAATTACCATCATCAACCCTATTTAAGGCCCCTACAACAGGTGGCTCCCTCCCATATGGTCATTTTGTGGTTTGCCATCTGTTGGAGTGTTGGGTTAACATTTGGACCATGTCTGACCACCTGCAGTTCACCCCAACACAGCGGGTTTTGTTTAACTGGGTCTTGTCGCGTCGGTTTGGCCAGCCATACCCTGTGATTGTGGATCCGCGAAGGAGGAGCAGAAGAATGTGGGTGCATCCTCTGTTGACCCAACGCCTCACTAAAGGCCATTTTTATCGGCTATATACAGCTCTGCGGGCACATCCAGAAAAGTTCTATCTCTACTGCCGCATGACAATCCAAACATTTGACAGATTGTTGGAGATATTACGCCCAGGAATAACATTTCAGGACACAATGATGCGCAAAGCCATCTCCGCCGAGGAACGTCTTCTCCTTACATTACGGTATGTATTCTACATCCTCACATACCTTTTGTTGTATTTATGGGTTTGTTTCCTTTATTTTTGACCCAGAATATGTGTACATTAGGTCACAAGCAGATGTGACAAAGATCATAAAATATTTTAGTTAAGCTCCCTTTTGAATTTTGGTTTGTCCCAGCATTTTTTTTTTTTTTTTTATGAAAAATGTTTTGTGTGCACTCTTGAACCATATGTAATTTTTTGGTATGTGTTTCTCTTTCAGATTCCTGGCCACTGGATTGTCATTTGCGGGACTCCACCTGGAGTTTTTGATTGGCCAATCAACCATTTCTGGCATTGTGCGTTTAACATGTCGGCAAATATGGGATAGACTCAAGGACCTTGTGATGCCTGAGCCAAAACAGGCTGATTGGCTCAAAATAGCCCATGGGTTCCAGGTGAATTGTGACTTCCCAAACTGCATTGGAGCGGGGGATGGGAAACATATCCGGGTACGTAAGCCGCCGAACTCTGGCTCCCAATTCTACAACTGTAAGCAGTTTTTCTCTGTAGTACTGTTAGCTGTAGTTGACAGTAACTACAGGTTTATAATTGTAGACATTGGGGCCTATGGCCGAACTGGAGACTCTAGGGTATTCAATTCGTCTATAATGGGTCGGCGGCTACGTGACAACCAGTTACATCTCCCACCACCACAACCACTCCCAGGCTCCACTGCAGAACCAATGCCTTTTTTTTTGGTTGGTGATGAGGCGTTCCAACTGACCAGACACCTCATGAGGCCTTATCCCCGGCGCAACCTGGACCACCGTCGGAGGATATTTAATTTGCGCCTTTCTAGGGCGCGGAGACTGGTTGAGTGTGCATTTGGTATTCTGGTGGCAAAATGGCGTGTCCTCCAGACTGCCATACAGCTCAGTGAGGCTACCGTCACTGAAGTTATCAAAGCATCAGTCATTTTGCACAACTTTACCCGCATACATGATTGCTTTGCAGATGGTAATGATGAACACATGTTGCGTAGTGTAATTAGGCCAACACCACATGGCCCTCCTCCGCGCCGTCCCCTTTCTGGAATCAAAGTTAGGGATGTTTTGACAAATTATTTTGTATCTCCTCAGGGTTCTACTCCCTGGCAAGATTATGCTGTTTCTCAGTTGTAATTTTCTTCTTTTCTTGATGTCTTTGTCAAATATAATTTTTTATGCCCCAGAAAAAGTACTGTGTGTGTTGTGTTTCCTTATTGACCCTATGTTTATGTTTCTAGAATATGTGTGTGATGCAATTATGATTTTGACCAAAACATCATTTAGCTTTTTCAAAAACATTTTAGTTAAATAACCAGCCTTTTTTGGTTTCCCTGTTAACATATTTTTTTCATATGTTAGTTTTCCTTTTTTAGGGTGAAGTTTAAAACCATAAAAAACAGAAAAGGTTAAATGGTGCCAAAAATAACACAAAACCATGGTAGGCAGCTCACAAATATAAAGATTAGGCCACAAAACAACAATACATTACAAATCCCTGTAAGTTGGCGGGGGAGATGGTGCCTGCTCTGGGTCCTGGTCAGGGGGCCTTTGTTGGGCCAATGTGACTTCATCCTGTGAGGATGCACTGGCTTGTGGCACAGAATACTGGCCTTGTCCATATTGGCCAGTTGGGTGGTGTCCATAAGCCAATTGTCTCTGTGCCTCATGCTGACGGACATATTGGCTTGCATCATACCCAAGCCCAAAATGGCCATGTTGTCCAAACCCAGGTTGGGACCAGCCTACATCACTGGGTCTGGAAAAGTTGCCATATTGGGATTGGGGGTTGTAGGCTGCCATTTGGTAGACTGATGGCCTTTGTATATTTGGTGGTGGGAGGGGTTGAGGTGGAGGCATACGTGGAGGAGGTGCTGCAAATCCTGATTGATCTTGCTCCTGTTGAGGGAATTGAAGGCGCAAGAGGTTGGTTTGGGAAAGCTGCCTTCGCTCAAGATATTCAAACACCTCATAGGGGTTATTTGGAGCTGTGCTTAAATCAATCAGGATTTGCATACACCCTCTCACACGTAGCCTCACCTCACGGGGAAGGGGTCTAAGGTAACGGGCAAGGCTGCGGGCAAAGGCCTCCTCTCCATCATCCGTTGCTGCCCTGGCCAAATAATTGAGGACCCCAGCGTCAACATCATTTCTTGTTGCTTGCAGCTCTCTCCTTCGGCGGGCTCTCCGTAAAGGCCCAGCTGCCTGTGGGGATGACACCAGTGGGTGTGGAGGGCTGCTGCTCTGGGCATGTTCCTCCGGCCTTTCAGCATCATGTGGTGCTGAGGGTGGTGGTGCTGCTGCATCTTCCTCACTTGCTGCTGCCTGCTGTGATGATGATGCTGATGGGTCCTCAAGGATGGATGCTGAAGCTTGGAAAGATGGGCCTGCCACCTCTTCATCAACACTTACAGGATCAATCAGAGCCTCCGATTCCGACCCGGTCTCCCTCTCTGTGAGGTTAGACTGTGTTCTGTTAATAAAAGGCAAAAAAAAAGGTATTATTTTTTGCCCATTGTTTAATTACACATCTGTGAGCTATATTGTGTAAAAAAACATACACACAACCTCATATCAGACCAACATCTACTCCACTCTTATCTCAAATTCACACATGAATATACCAGATTTTTCTGTGGGATCACACCAAAGGTTAACAACACTATCACAACACATCATAATGTGGCCTAACATTTCAAGCTCAAACAAAAACAGGAAGACCCACATCTTCAAACAATCACAGAACATCCAGTAACAAACCAACTAACAAACCACTGCATGAACATTTGTAATCTCGCCTACTACCTTCTCATCCATCCCTTGTAGTAGGTAGTGATGTTTGGCGGGCAGGGTCCTCTCTCATCCAGGATCCTTTTTGAATTTAGCCTTGTTTACATTATATTTTGCACTATATTTACACATCCTTAGATGTAATTGGCAATGTAAGAACCGTAAAAATAACAAGATAAGATTGATTATCACTCAAAATGTGTGGAGAGGTTATTACTTACTGCCTCAGATTCATACTGACATCCAAAAATGAAAGACGGTCATAGTAGATATATTTCCGCTTCTTGAGTGGGGCTGATGACCCACTTCTTGCCCGCTGCTGTCTTTCACGCCGGTATTGGTCCCGGATGCTGCGCCATCGTGTCATTACATCATCCACTGCAATTACATGTTCAAAAATATTGAGCAAGATCAGTAGGAACATAGCTTCTTACAGTTGTCAGTGATTTTTTTTTTTTTTTTTTTTTTGTGGGGGGGTTTCTTGCACCATTATTTACATGGTGCAGCAGATGTGAAAGGGGTTACATGCAGTGGTCTATATATCGGTCACAGTTGGAAACTTTACAGTCACAGACTGGGAGGGGAGAGAACCCTGTTCTTGCAAACATACATTAGGTCGGATTGTGTATGTGAAATAAAAATGCCTTCTGCAAGAATTAGCCTAATGTGACAATTTAGGACAAATAAAGACAAGGGGCAACACCCCTCTGGACGAGGTATGAGTACCAAGAAATATTTATCCGCGCAACATCAAGATTACCTATGTACAGAAACACTTGGCCTTGTTAATCAGCTTTGGGATTTGACAAAATGGCCATAAATGACACAGATATCTAAAAATGATTCTTCAAGTCATCATGTAGGGAAAGCATCTTGTAAAGTCAAATCTGGGGAATACATGAGTGTACTTACTTAGTCTTGTCTGCTCCGCACGTGGCCGTTGGGCATAATCAGGGAATAGGAGGCCACAGATGTGTTATGACCCCAATGGCGAGGGTCTCAGAGGAACGTGGAAGTCTGCAGAATACAAAAATCCAGCTCATAGGGCAGTGGTAGCTGGGTTGACCATATATCTACTCCTAACGCCAACACTAGAAGTAGCCGGGGATCATTCCTACGTTGATTCTAGATGACACGCTCCAGCCTGAGAATCTAGCTACCCCTAGTAGAGGAAAACAAAAGACCTTTCTTGCCTCCAGAGAAGGGGACCCCAAAGCTGGATAGAAGCCCCCCACAAATAATAACGGTGAGGTAAGAGGAAATGACAAACACAGAAATGAACCAGGTTTAGCACAGAGAGGCCCGCTAACTGATAGCAGAATAAAGAAAGGTAACTTATATGGTCAACAAAAACCCTATCAAAATCCACACTGGAAATTCAAGAACCCCCGAACCGTCTAACGGTCCGGGGGGAGAACACCAGCCCCCTAGAGCTTCCAGCAAAGGTCAGGATATATATTTGGAACAAGCTGGACAAAAATACAAAACCAAAACAAAATAGCAAAAAGCAAAAAGCGGACTTAGCTGATATAACTGGAACCAGGATCAGTAGACAAGAGCACAGCAGACTAGCTCTGATAACTACGTTGCCAGGCATTGAACTGAAGGTCCAGGGAGCTTAAATAGCAACACCCTTAACTAACGACCCAGGTGCGGATAAAAGGAATGACAGAAAAACCAGAGTCAAAAAAACTAGTAACCACTAGAGGGAGCAAAAAGTAAATTCACAACAGTACCCCCCCCCTTAGTGAGGGGTCACCGAACCCTCACCACGACCACCAGGGCGATCAGGATGAGCGGCATGAAAGGCACGAACTAAATCGGCCGCATGAACATCAGAGGCGACCACCCAGGAATTATCCTCCTGACCATAGCCCTTCCACTTGACCAGGTACTGAAGCCTCCGCCTGGAGAGGCGAGAATCCAAGATCTTCTCCACCACGTACTCCAACTCGCCCTCAACCAACACCGGAGCAGGAGGCTCAGCAGAAGGAACTATAGGCACAATGTACCGCCGCAACAAGGACCTATGAAATACATTGTGAATAGCAAACGACACAGGAAGATCCAGACGAAAAGATACAGGATTAAGGATTTCCAATATCTTGTAAGGCCCAATAAAACGAGGTTTAAATTTGGGAGAGGAGACCTTCATAGGAACAAAGCGGGAAGAAAGCCATACCAAATCCCCAACGCGTAGTCGGGGACCCACACCGCGGCGGCGGTTGGCAAAGCGCTGAGCCCTCTCCTGTGACAACTTCAAGTTGTCCACCACATGATTCCAGATCCGCTGCAACCTATCCACCACAGAATCCACCCCAGGACAGTCAGAAGGCTCCACATGACCCGAAGAAAAGCGAGGATGGAAACCAGAGTTGCAGAAAAAAGGCGAAACCAAGGTGGCGGAACTAGCCCGATTATTAAGGGCAAACTCAGCCAACGGCAAGAATGTCACCCAATCGTCCTGATCAGCAGAGACAAAACACCTCAAATAAGCCTCCAAAGTCTGATTGGTTCGCTCCGTCTGTCCATTAGTCTGAGGATGGAAAGCAGACGAAAACGACAAATCAATGCCCATCCTACTACAAAAGGATCGCCAGAATCTGGAAACGAACTGGGATCCTCTGTCTGACACAATATTCTCAGGGATGCCGTGCAAACGAACCACGTTCTGGAAAAACACAGGAACCAGATCGGAAGAGGAAGGCAGCTTAGGCAAAGGAACCAAATGGACCATCTTTGAGAAGCGATCACATATCACCCAGATAACGGACATGCCCTGGGATAGCGGAAGATCAGAAATGAAATCCATGGAGATATGTGTCCAAGGTCTCTTCGGGACAGGCAAGGGCAAGAGCAAACCGCTGGCACGAGAACAGCAAGGCTTAGCTCGAGCACAAGTCCCACAGGACTGCACAAATGACCGCACATCCCTTGACAAGGAAGGCCACCAAAAGGACCTGGCCACCAGATCTCTGGTGCCAAAAATTCCCGGGTGACCTGCCAACACCGAGGAATGAACCTCGGAAATGACTCTGCTGGTCCACTTATCCGGGACAAACAGTCTGTCAGGTGGACAAGACTCAGGCCTATCAGCCTGAAATCTCTGCAACACACGTCGCAGATCCGGAGAAATAGCTGACAAGATAACTCCATCTTTAAGAATACCAACAGGATCAGCGACTCCAGGAGCATCAGGCACAAAGCTCCTAGAAAGAGCATCGGCCTTCACATTCTTTGAACCTGGTAAATACGAGACAACAAAATCAAAGCGGGAGAAAAACAATGACCAGCGGGCCTGTCTCGGATTAAGGCGTTTAGCAGACTCGAGATACATCAGATTTTTGTGATCAGTCAAGACCACCACACGATGCTTAGCACCCTCGAGCCAATGACGCCACTCCTCAAATGCCCATTTCATGGCCAACAACTCCCGATTGCCCACATCATAATTTCGCTCGGCAGGCGAAAACTTCCTAGAGAAAAAGGCACAAGGTTTCATAACAGAGCAACCAGGGCCTCTCTGCGACAAAACGGCCCCTGCTCCAATCTCTGAAGCATCCACCTCAACCTGAAAGGGAAGTGAGACATCGGGCTGGCACAAAACAGGCGCCGAAGTAAACCGGCGTTTCAACTCCTGGAAAGCCTCCACGGCAGCAGGAGCCCAGTTAGCTACATCGGAGCCCTTCTTGGTCATATCCGTCAAAGGTTTCACAATGCTAGAAAAATTAGCGATAAAACGACGGTAGAAGTTAGCGAAACCCAAGAACTTCTGTAGACTCTTAACTGACGAGGGCTGAGTCCAATCAAGAATAGCTCGGACCTTGACTGGGTCCATCTCCACAGCAGAAGGGGAAAAAATGAACCCCAAAAAGGGAACCTTCTGTACACCAAAGAGACACTTTGAGCCCTTGACAAACAAAGAATTTTCACGCAAAATTTTAAAGACCAACCTGACCTGCTCCACATGCGAATCCCAATTATCAGAAAAAACCAAAATATCATCCAGATAAACAATCAAAAATTTATCCAGATACTTCCGGAAAATGTCATGCATAAAGGACTGAAAAACTGAAGGCGCATTGGAGAGCCCAAAAGGCATCACCAAGTACTCAAAATGACCTTCGGGCGTATTGAATGCGGTTTTCCATTCATCACCTTGCTTAATGCGCACAAGGTTGTACGCACCACGAAGATCTATCTTGGTGAACCACTTGGCACCTTTAATCCGGGCAAACAAGTCAGACAACAGCGGTAAAGGATACTGAAATTTGACAGTGATCTTATTTAAAAGCCGATAATCAATACAAGGTCTCAAAGATCCGTCCTTTTTTGCCACAAAAAAGAATCCCGCACCAAGAGGGGAAGAAGACGGACGAATATGTCCTTTCTCTAGAGACTCCTTGATATATGAACGCATAGCGGTATGTTCAGGTACCGACAGATTAAACAGTCTTCCCTTAGGAAATTTACTGCCTGGGATCAAATCTATAGCACAGTCACAGTCCCTATGAGGAGGCAGTGCACTGGACTCAGACTCACTGAAGACATCCTGATAATCAGACAAATACTCCGGAACTTCCGAAGGCGTAGAAGAAGCAATAGACACAGGCAGGGAATCCCCATGAATACCACGACAGCCCCAACTTGAGACTGACATAGCCTTCCAGTCCAGGACTGGATTATGGGTCTGTAACCATGGCAGCCCTAAAACAACCAAATCATGCATTTTATGTAAAACCAGGAAACGTATCACCTCGCGGTGTTCAGGAGTCATGCACATGGTAACCTGTGTCCAATACTGCGGTTTATTTGCTGCCAATGGCGTAGCATCAATACCCCTAAGAGGAATAGGATTTTCTAATGGTTCAAGAGTAAAACCACAGTGCTTAGCAAATGACAGATCCATAAGACTCAGGGCAGCACCTGAATCTACAAACGCCATGACAGGAAAAGACGACAGTGAGCAAATCAAAGTTACAGACAGAATAAATTTAGGTTGCAAATTACCAACGGTGACAGGACTAACAACCTTAGCTATACGTTTAGAGCATGCTGAGATAATATGTGTAGAATCACCACAGTAGTAGCACAAGCCATTCCGGCGTCTATGAATTTTCCGCTCATTTCTAGTCAGGATTCTATCACATTGCATTAAATCAGGTGTCTGTTCAGACAACACCATGAGGGAATTTGCGATTTTTCTATCACATTGCACCGAATTAGGTGTCTGTTCAGACAACACCATGAGGGAATTTGCGGTTTTGCGCTCCCGCAACCGCCGGTCAATTTGAATAGCCAGTGCCATAGTATCATTCAGACCTGTGGGAATGGGAAAACCCACCATAACATTCTTAATGGCTTCAGAAAGGCCATTTCTAAAATTAGCGGCCAGTGCACACTCGTTCCAATGTGTCAGCACGGACCATTTCCGAAATTTTTGGCAGTACACTTCAGCCTCGTCCTCCCCCTGAGACATAGCCAGCAAGGCCTTTTCTGCCTGAATCTCAAGATTGGGTTCCTCATAAAGTAAACCGAGCGCCAGAAAAAACGCATTAATATCAGCCAATGCCGGATCTCCTGGCGCCAGCGAAAAAGCCCAATCCTGAGGGTCGCCCCGTAAGAACGAAATAACAATTTTTACTTGCTGAGCAGAGTCTCCAGATGAACAGGGTCTCAGGGACAAAAACAATTTACAATTATTCACAAAATTCCTAAACTTAAACCTGTCTCCGGAAAACAGTTCAGGAATCGGTATTTTAGGTTCTGACCTAGGATTACTGATAACATAGTCTTGTATGCCCTGCACACGAGTAGCCAGCTGGTCCACACTTGTAATCAAGGTCTGGACATTCATGTCTGCAGCAAGCATAGCCACTCTGAGGTAAAGGGGAAGAAGAAAAAAAAAAAAAAAAAAAAAACCTCAGAATCTTCTTTCTTATAATCCCTCTTCTGCAATGCATTAAACATTTAATACGGGCCTGGCAAACTGTTATGACCCCAATGGCGAGGGTCTCAGAGGAACGTGGAAGTCTGCAGAATACAAAAATCCAGCTCATAGGGCAGTGGTAGCTGGGTTGACCATATATCTACTCCTAACGCCAACACTAGAAGTAGCCGGGGATCATTCCTACGTTGATTCTAGATGACACGCTCCAGCCGGAGAATCTAGCTACCCCTAGTAGAGGAAAACAAAAGACCTTTCTTGCCTCCAGAGAAGGGGACCCCAAAGCTGGATAGAAGCCCCCCACAAATAATAACGGTGAGGTAAGAGGAAATGACAAACACAGAAATGAACCAGGTTTAGCACAGAGAGGCCCGCTAACTGATAGCAGAATAAAGAAAGGTAACTTATATGGTCAACAAAAACCCTATCAAAATCCACACTGGAAATTCAAGAACCCCCGAACCGTCTAACGGTCCGGGGGGAGAACACCAGCCCCCTAGAGCTTCCAGCAAAGGTCAGGATATATATTTGGAACAAGCTGGACAAAAATACAAAACCAAAACAAAATAGCAAAAAGCAAAAAGCGGACTTAGCTGATATAACTGGAACCAGGATCAGTAGACAAGAGCACAGCAGACTAGCTCTGATAACTACGTTGCCAGGCATTGAACTGAAGGTCCAGGGAGCTTAAATAGCAACACCCTTAACTAACGACCCAGGTGCGGATAAAAGGAATGACAGAAAAACCAGAGTCAAAAAAACTAGTAACCACTAGAGGGAGCAAAAAGTAAATTCACAACACAGATGGCCCTCCAAGCTGCCTCTTTCCTGGCCCGATTGGAGTAGTTTGGATCCCGCTGGTCCCATATTTCTGGCCTTTCTTGGACCAGGATGAGGAGCATGTCCACATTAATTAGACTGGCCATGATGCATGCAACTCTGTGGAGGCGAGCACCAGACTTCCGGGATGTCTGTGTGGCTTTTTCAGCTAATTAGCATGTCTGGGATTCATGATTGAGGGCTTGGCTCAATTCCTTGCACCTGGCGTTGTCTGGAGATGTCTGGCGTATTTCTCGCAAGTCACACTGCTGGTCCGTGTGTAATCCGTATTTTTCGCGCACCCATAGACTTTCATTGGCGATTTTTTTGCGCAACACGGTGACAAACGTAGCATGCTGCGATTTTCTACGGCCGTACAAGACCGTATATTACGGATCCGTAAAATACGGCAGATAGGAGCTGGGACATAGGGAATCATTGGGCCATGTTTAATGCGTATTTTACGGACGTAGTTTATGCGCTCATACGTCCGTAAAACTCGCTAGTGTGAGGCCGGCCTTAACGTATGAAAAATCGGTCCGATTCTCTCTTCCGAGAGTCACACAAGTGTTCTCCTTATGGTCATCCGTGTGTAATCCGTTTGCAATGCGATGATGCGATTTCCTCGCATCTATGTATCCGTATGAAATGCGTATGGCTTTATATTTCTCACTGCTTTTCCCCATTGAATTCAATGGCTCAATGGGCTGAAATGAGGAAAATGTGTGCGAAATTGTGTGAGCTTCCTCATAAATTAACCCCTTAAGCCCCGAGGGTGGTTTGCACGTTAATGACCGGGCCAATTTTTACAATTCTGACCACTGTCCCTTTATGAGGCTATAACTCTTGAACGCTTTGACGGACCTTGGCGATTCTGACATTGATTTCTCGTGACATATTGTACTTCATGTTAGTGGTAAAATTTATTCGATATAACTTGCGTTTATTTGTGAAAAAAATGGAAATTTGGCGAAAATTTAGAAAATTTCACAATTTTCCAACTTTGAATATTTATGCCCTTAAATCACAGACATATGTCACGCAAAATACTTAATAAGTAACATTTCCCATATATCTACTTTACATCAGCACAATTTTGGAACCAAAATTTTTTTTTGTTAGGGAGTTATAAGGGTTAAAAGTTGACCAGCAATTTCTCATTTTTACAACACCATTTTTTTTTTAGGGACCACATCTCATTTGAAGTCATTTTGAGGGGTCTATATGATAGAAAATACCCAAGTGTGACACCATTCTAAAAACTGCACCTCTCAAGGTGCTCAAAACCACTTTCAAGAAGTTTATTAACCCTTCAGGTGTTTCACAGGAATTTTTGGAATGTTTAAATAAAAATGAACATTTAACTTTTTTTCACACAAAATGTATTTCAGCTCCAATTTGTTTTATTTTACCAAGGGTAACAGGAGAAAATGGACCCCCAACGTTGTTGTACAATTTGTCCTGAGTACGCTGATACCCCATATGTGGGGGTAAACCACTGTTTGGGCGCATGGCAGAGCTCGGAAGGAAAGGAGCGCCATTTGACTTTTCAATGCAAAATTGACTGGAATTGAGATGGGACGCCATGTTGCGTTTGGAGAGCCCCTGATGTGCCTAAACATTGAAACCCCCTACAAGTGACACCATTTTGGAAAGTAGACCCCCTAAGGAACTTATCTAGATGTGTGGTGAGCACTTTGACCCATCAAGTGCTTCACAGAAGTTTATAATGCAGAGTCGTAAAAATAAAAAATCATATTTTTTCACAAAAATGATCTTTTCGCCCCAAATTTTTTATTTTCCCAAGGGTAAGATAAGAAATTGGACCCCAAAAAATGTTGTGCAATTTGTCCTGAGTACGCTGATACCCCATATGTGGGTGTAAACCATTGTTTGGGCGCATGGCAGAGCTTGGAAGGGAAGGAGCGCCATTTGACTTTTCAATGCAAAATTGACTGGAATTGAGATGGGACGCCATGTTGCGTTTGGAGAGCCCCTGATGTGCCTAAACATTGAAACCCCCCACAAGTGACACCATTTTGAAAAGTAGACCCCCTAAGGAACTTATCTAGATGTGTTTTGAGAGCTTTGAACCCCCAAGTGTTTCACTACAGATTATAACGCAGAGCCGTGAAAATATATATTTTTTTTTTCACAAAAATGATTTTTTAGCCCCCAGTTTTGTATTTTCACAAGGGTAACAGGATAAATTAGACCCCAAAGGTTGTTGTACAATTTGTCCTGAGTATGCTGATACCCCATATGTGGGGGGGAACCACTGTTTGGGCGCATGACAGAGCTCAGAAGGGAAGGAGCGCCATTTGGAATGCAAACTTAAATGGATTGGTCTGCAGGCGTCACGTTGCATTTGCAGAGCCCCTGATATACCCAAACAGTACAAACCCCCCACAAGTGACCCCATATTGGAAACTAGACCTCCCAAGGAACTTATCTAGATGTGTTGTGAGAACTTTGAACCCCCAAGTGTTTCACTACAGTTTATAACGCAGAGCCGTGAAAATAAAATATCTTTTTTTTTCTCACAAAAATGATTTTTAGCCCCCCAAATTTTTAATTTTCCCAAGGATAACAAGAGAACTTGGACTCCAGAAGTTGTTGTTCAATTTGTCCCGAGTACGCTGATAACCCATATGTTGGGGTAAACCCCTTTTTGGGCGCACGGGAGAACTCGGAAGGGAAGGAGCACTGTTTTACTTTTTCAACGCAGAATTGGCTGGAATTGAGATTGGACGCCATGTCGCGTTTGGAGAGCCCCTGATGTGCCTGGACAGTGGAAACTCCCCAATTCTACCTGAAACCCTAACCCAAACACACCCCTAACCCTAATCCCAACGGTAACCCTAACCACACCCCTAGCCCTGACACACCCATAATTCTAATCCCAACCCTAATCCAAACCGTAAATGTAATTCAAACCCTAACCCTAACTTTAGCCCCAACCCTAACCCTAACTTTAGCCCCAACCCTAACCCTAACTTTACCTCCAACCCTAGCCTAACCCTAACCCTAACTTTAGCCCCAACCCGAACCCTAGCCCTAACCCTAACCCTAGCCCTAACCCTAACCCTAATGGGAAAATGGAAATAAATACATTTTTTTTAATTTTATTATTTTTCCCTAACTAAGGGGGTGATGAAGGGGGGTTTGATTTACTTTTATAGCGTTTTTTATATCGGATTTTTATGATTGGCAGCTGTCACACACTAAAAGACGCTTTTTATAGCAAAAAAGTTTTTGCGTCTCCACATTTTGAGACCTATAATTTTTCCACATTTTGCTCCACAGAGTCATGTGAGGTCTTGTTTTTTGCGGGACGAGTTGACGTTTTTATTGGTAACATTTTCGGACACGTGACCATTTTTGATCACTTTTTATTCCGATTTTTGTGAGGCAGAATGACCAAAAACCTGCTATTCATGAATTTCTTTTGGGAGAGGCATTTATACCGTTCCACGTTTGGTAAAATTGATAAAGCAGTTTTATTCGTCGGGTCAGTACGATTACAGTGATACCTCATTTATATCATTTTTTTATGTGTTGGCACTTTTATACGATAAAAACTATTTTATAGAAAAAATAATTATTTTGGTATCGCTTTATTCTCAGGACTATAACTTTTTTATTTTTTTGCTGATGATGCTGTATGGCGGCTTGTTTTTTGCGGGACAAGATGACGTTTTCAGCGGTACCATGATTATTTATATCAGTCTTTTTGATCGCGGGTTATTCCACTTTTTGTTCGGCAGTATGGTAATAAAGCGTTGTTTTTTGCCTCGTTTTTCTTTTTTTTTCTTACGGTGTTTACTGAAGGGGTTAACTAGTGGGGCAGTTTTATAGGTTGGGTCGTTACGGACGCGGCGATACTAAATATGTGTACTTCTATTGTTTTGGTTTTTTTACTTAGATAAAGAAATGTATTTATGGGAATAATATATATATTTTTTATTATTATTTATTTAGGAATTTTTAATTTTTTTTTACACATGTGGAAAAAATTTTTTTTTACTTTTTTACTTTGTCCCAGGGGGGGACATCACAGATCGATGATCTGATAGTGTGCACAGCACTCTGTCAGATCACCGATCTCACTGACAGGGCTGCAGGCTTACCAGCGTCTGCACTGAGCAGACACTCGGTAAGCCACCTCCCTCCCTGCAGGACCCGGATGCCGCGGCCATCTTGGATCCGGGACCTGCAGCCAGGAAGGAGGAAGGAGACCCTCGTAGCAACGCGATCACATCGCGTTGCTCCGGGGGTCTCAGGGAAGCCCGCAGGGAGCCCCCTCCCTGCGCGATGCTTCCCTATACCGCCGGTACACTGCAATCATGTTTGATCGCGGTGTGCCGGGGGTTAATGTGCCGGGGGCGGTCCGTGACCGCTCCTGGCACATAGTGCCGGATGTCAGCTGCGATAGGCAGCTGACACCCGGCCGCGCTCCCCCCGTGAGCGCGGCCGATCGCGTATGACGTACTATCCCGTCACCGGGAAATAAGTCCCGGGTCACCTTGACGGGATAGTACGTCATACGGGATTAAGGGGTTAATACTGGTCCGAGAGCTATGTGATTTTTTTTTTATCGCATAGCACTCATCCGTATTATAGTAGGACTCCGGCCTAAGGACCAAATCTGTATTGTGCTAAAGCTGAAAAAGTACACAAAAATATATATATATATATATATATTACTTTATTATTCTCAACAAATGATCTAGAGCAGGGGTCTCAAACTCAGCTGGGTATTTGGGCCGCATATAAAAAAAAATTGAATTTGGGGGACAAAGTGACATTTTTAGTGATACCATTTTTTTTCTGTATACCTTTTGAACATTTTTGCTGTGTTTATTTTATTGTTTTTAAAGCTTGGGTCGTTATGGATGTGTTGATAACAAATGTGCATTCATATTGTAGTTATTTCCTCATATTGTAGTTATGTCCCCATCCAGATCCTAATATTGTAGATATGTCCCCATCCAGGTTCCCATATTTAGGTATGTGCCCTATTGTGCTGTTCTTCATATACACATAAAAGAGAAAAAAAAGAGAAATTTATCTTCCCTCCGCATCCATACTGTACATGTGGCCGCAGGCGCTGTAGAACCCTTGATGTTCGCGGCCCGATACAGGAGCCGCCGCAGGCAGCCGTTTATTTCAGTTGAAACTACCCCTTGGACGCACATGCAATTGAAATGTATTGCAGCGCAGAGACTCTCTGCACAGCACTATCACTGGCGCATGACCGTGATATCATATGCTGCCACGCTGGCAAGCCTATGTCAGCTGCTGGCCTCTAATTGGACGGTGGCTGTTATAGGTATTGCTGTGTTGAGAGTCTCTCTTCGGCAATACATATCAATTAAATGTGCGTCTAAGGACTCCCTGGACCGGCAAGGGGTCTACAGTGCCTGCTGGCTGCATGTGACCTGCGGGCTACTTGTTTGAGACCACTTCAGAGTTTCTTTTTTTTTCCTGCTCTGGAGAGGTGCTACTAAGTTCCCTGATCCTATTCTTATACTTACCAGCTGCCGTCTTAGGCTCTTCCCAGCGCCTCTCAGGGTCCGTTTCGCCATCTTATGACCGCAGCTTCTGACTGACCATAAGTCAGAGGTAACTGTTACAAGCTCTCAATGCTACACTAGGTTGTGACTTCCATATCGTCAGCAAATACTAGAGTGATCTGGTAGATCACAAACTGCTGGAGACAGTGTCGGATTGGGGTGCCAAGGGCCCACCTGCGACCAACTCCAGGGTCCCACTTTTCAGTTACATGCAAAGGTGACATTATCCTCAATAACAAACTTATATAACTATGAACTGGGTAGATTGTTAAATGAGTAAGATGTTGCCTCTGTCTGTACATAGTGATTTAAGTATGTGCCAGGTGCTGTTCATATAAGAGGGTGGTGGCCCACTCTAGCACAGGGGCACACCGGAGGATTCTCCTGTTCTTTTGTGGGCCAGTCTAAGGCCGGGGTCACACATGCGAGTTTTACGGACGTAAGAGCGCAGAAACTACGTCCGTAAAACTCGCATAACATACGGCACAATTATTCTCAATGGGGCTGCTCCTATTAGCCGTATATTACGGTTCAGTATTATACGGCTTTCTACGGCCATACAAAATCGCAGCATGCTGCGTTTGTCAGCGTATTGCGCAAAAAAATCGCCAATGAAAGTCTATGGGGGCGAGAAAAATACGGATTCCACACGGACCAGCAGTGTGACTTGCGAGAAATACGCAGCGGTGTTAGTGAAAAGTCGGTAATTCAATTGCCGGCTTTTCATTTCTCCTGCACAAACCCGACAGGATATGAGACATGGTTTTCATACAGTAAACCATCTCATATCCCCTTTTTTTTTGCATATTCCACACTACTAATGTTAGTAGTGTGTATGTGCAAAATTTCAGCGCTGTAGCTGCTGAAATAAAGGGTTAAATGGTGGAAAAAATTGGCGTGGGCTCCCGCGCAATTTTCTCCGCCAGAATGGTAAAGCCAGTGAATAAGGGCAGATATTAATAGCCAGGAGAGGGTCCATGGTTATTGGCCCCCCCCGTGGCTAAAAACATCTGCCCCCAGCCACCCCAGAAAAGGCACATCTGGAAGATGCGCCTATTCTGGCACTTGGCCACTCTCTTCCCACTCCCTGTAGCGGTGGGATATGGGGTAATGAAGGGTTAATGCCACCTTGCTATTGTAAGGTGACATTAAGCCAGATTAATAATGGAGTGGCGTCAATTATGACACCTATCCATTATTAATCCAATTGTAGGAAAGGGAAAACACACACACACATGATTACAAAGTATTTTAATGAAATAAACACAGCGGTTGTTGTAATAATTTATTGTTCTCTCAATCCATCAGGAACACCCTCGCTTGGCAAAATAATAAACACACAAGATACATACCTTCTGATGTCAGATCACTTCCCACGATGTAATCCATCTCAAGGGGTTAACTAATATTACAGGCACGAGCCCTGCTAATGCACTCGCTCGTGCCTGTAATTCCCCGGTGAATGAATGAAATGTAGGTCATTGACCTACATTTCCTTCAGTCGCAGTGATGCGCCCCCTGGTGGATGTCCTCATATGACCTGGAGCGTGGGAAAAATTTCCCAGGCTGCAGTTCATGAGAACATCCAGCAGAGGGCGCCTCACCGCGACTCAATGTAAGTACAGATCTAGCTTTCCTTTCAGCACCCGGGGGATTACAGGCACGAGCGAGTGGTTTATCGCAGCTCGTGCCTGTAATATTAGTTAACCCCTTCAGATGGATTACTTCGTTGGACGTGATCTGACTTCAGAAGGTATGTATCTTGTGCGTTTATTATTTTGCCAAGCGAGGGTGTTCCTGATGGATTGAGAGAACAATAAATTATTACAACAACCGCTGTGTTTATTTCATTAAATACTTTGTAATCATGTGTGTGTGTGTGTGTTTTTTAACCCTTTCCTACAATTGGATTAATAATGGATAGGTGTCATAATTGACGCCACTCCATTATTAATCTGGCTTAATGTCACCTTACAATAGCAAGGTGGCATTAACCCTTCATTACCCCATATCCCACCGCTACACAGGAGTGGGAAGAGAGTGGCCAAGTGCCAGAATAGGCGCATCTTCCACATGTGCCTTTTCTGGGGTGGCTGGGGGCAGATGTTTTTAGCCACGGGGGGGCAATAACCATGGACCCTCTCCTGGCTATTAATATCTGCCCTCAGTCACTGGCTTTACCATTCTGGCGGAGAAAATTGCGCGGGAGCCCACGCCAATTTTTTCCGCCAATTAACCCTTTATTTCAGCAGCTACAGCGCTGAAATTTTGCACATACACACTACTAACATTAGTAGTGTGGAATATGCAAAAAAAAGGGGATAAGAGATGGTTTACTGTATGTAAACCATGTCTCATATCATGTCGGGTTTGTGCAGGAGAAATGAAAAGCCGGCAATTTTATTACCGGCTTTTCACAGATATCGCGCAGAATGAAATCTAAATACAGAATATATATATATGTGTCTCAATGACATATATATATATATATATACTGTATATATGTTTTCCCTAACATTTGAGCACATAAATCCATTAGATGTCGGTTTTGCAAGCCTGCGCGAAAATCTCGCAGTACGGATGCCATACGGATTACATACGGAGGATGCCATGCGCAAAATACGCTGAAACACCCTGCCTACGGATGACATACGGATCACTATTTTGGGAACATTTCTCCGTATTACGGCCGTAGTACGGACGTATAATACGTGGCGTATTGTTTTACGCCAAGTGTGACTCCAGCCTAAGCCTGGCTGGAGACCAACCGGAGAGGCACTGGGAAAAACTAAAGATGGCAGCTGGAACGAAAAGACTAGGGACAAAGAACTTGGATTAATAGCACCACTCAATCGCAGAAATAATAATAAAATTAATAAACCACCAGAGTGGTGATTTAAAACTGTGGTTCTGGGGTGTGCTATATTGCATATATGGTGGCAATATTCAATTGCTAAGCCCTTCTGGCAGCTAATCTCCATGATATAGAGGTTATATGGAGCACTGATTTTAAGGGCTCTTTCAGACGTCCATAGTCATCGGTCTGATCTTGGATCACAATCCACAGACTGGCCGCAAGTTTCCCGACCCCGAGCATGGTGGCCTCATACAAATATATGAAGTATTTGGACAATGCAGCTTAGCCTTTTGTCAACTCACCTGAAACCTGAACTAACGCTCAACAGAAGAGCTGTAAATGGGGAAGGCACGCATGTGCCCCAGGCGCAGCCGGTAGGGGGGGTAGTCAGGCCGCCTAATGTGGCGGTCCACAGTGTCTCCCCTGGCAGCTACATTCTACCGCACCCCAGACTGGGAGACGGCAGTTCTCTGAGCCGGCTCTCAAGCTGACAGCCGGCACAGAGAAACTGCAGCGCGCCGACTCCTTGTGTTCAATTTTATTCACGTCCAGATACGAGTACAATTGAGGCTCTGACCGCCGGGTCAGAGCGATGCCAGCAGCGTGATCAGTCAAATAAATAAGACAGCACATTGTAGCGCCAAAACATGAAAATTGAATTGCATTACTGCGCTAGAAACATGAAAAATTGAGAAAGTTTAGCGCATAAATTGCCCAATTTATGTGTAGCTTGTAGCCATGATAAGGCATTTCTCGTATACAAGGGCCTGGCAATGCCTTTCCTCTCGGAGGATACAGTCTTCATCTGAAGGGGAACCTAATGTGAGTCCTCTCTTTGACTAAATCTCTCTCGCTGTGGAGGGGTAGTGGTCCTGCTGTGATTAAAAACACCTATGGCTAAAAGGAGGAGTGCTCAGTTAGAAGGCTACTGAATACAAATTTCAAAAAACTGACCGTCACATCCAAACATAGACTAAGTGTGAACAGGTGCTGAACCTAGAGTCACCAACTCATAAGTTTCTCAGATCACCGTGCTCACTATCAAATATATTCTGTCTGTTGACAGGTGCCATTGTGACAAGATAATGATTGTTAGTTACACCACCTGGTGTTAATGTAAGGCATGTATTATATAGACACATTCTAAAAAATTCTAATAACTAAACCTCCCACTGTGATATTATAAAAATGTTGATAAAGATTTATTCATAGTATAATAAGACTTGCTACATATTAGTTACAAGCCACAAAATATGAAACATAGCAAAACATATTTGCTACCACTATAAGGCAGCAGCTTTCATGATAGTGCGGGAATGAGGCAGTGACTCAAGATATTCCATCGGAAAGCTTTGTGCACACGGTGCGTTTTTGGTGCGTTTTTCACATGTTTTCCGCTTGAAGTTCAGCCAAAAACTCCAGGGAATCCTTTTGGCAGCTAATTCAATGAGAATCCTGAAGTGCTGTGCGTATGATTATCAATTTTCCTTTGAGTATGTGCAGTGCATTTTGTTCTGCAGCATGTCAATTCTTTGTGCGGATTTTTAGCATTTTTCACCCATTGATTTGCTGAGGATTTGCTGAGTTTTTTTGCTTACATTTCTATGTACAGTACAGACCAAAAGTTTGGACACACCTTCTCATTTAACCCCTTCACCCCCAAGGGTGGTTTGCACGTTATGGACCGGGCCAATTTTTACAATTCTGACCACTGTCCCTTTATGAGGTTATAACTCTGGAACGCTTCAACGGATCCCGGTGATTCTGACATTGTTTTCTCGTGACATATTGTACTTCATGATAGTGGTAAAATTTCTTTGATATTACCTGCGTTTATTTGTGAAAAAAACGGAAATTTGGCGAAAATTTTGAAAATTTTGCAATTTTTCAACTTTGAATTTTTATGCCCTTAAATCACAGTGATATGTCACACAAAATACTTAATAAGTAACATTTCCCACATGTCTACTTTACATCAGCCCAATTTTGGAACCAAAATTTTTTTTTGTTAGGGAGTTATAAGGGTTAAAATTTGACCAGCAATTTCTCATTTTCACAACACCATTTTTTTTTAGGGACCACATCTCATTTGAAGTCATTTTGAGGGGTCTATATGATAGAAAATACCCAAGTGTGACACCATTCTAAAAACTGCACCCCTCAAGATGCTCAAAACCACATTCAAGAAGTTTATTAACCCTTCAGGTGTTTCACAGGTATTTTTGGAATGTTTAAATAAAAATGAGCATTTAACTTTTTTTTCACACAAAATTTACTTCAGCTCCAATTTGTTTTATTTTACCAAGGGTAACAGGAGAAAATGGATGCCAAAAGATGTTGTACAATTTGTCCTGAGTACGCCAATACCCCATATGTGGGGGTAAACCACTGTTTGGGCGCATGACAGAGCTCGGAAGCGAAGGAGCGCCATTTGACTTTTCAATGCAAAATTGACTGGAATTGAGATGGGACACCATGTTGCGTTTGGAGAGCCCCTGATATGCCTAAACATTGAAACCCCCCACAAGTGACACCATTTTGGAAAGTAGACCCCCTAAGGAGCTTATCTAGAGGTGTGGTGAGCACTTTGACTCACCAAGTGCTTCACAGAAGTTTATAATGCAGAACCGTAAAAATAAAAAATCATATTTTTTCTCAAAAATTATCTTTTCACCCCCAATTTTTTATTTTCCCAAGGGTAAGAGAAGAAATTGGACCACAAAAGTTGTTGTACAATTTGTCCTGAGTACGCTGATACCCCATATGTGGGGGTAAACCACTGTTTGGGCGCATGGGAGAGCTCGGAAGGGAAGGAGCGCCGTTTGACTTTTCAATGCAAAATTGACAGGAATTGAGGTGGGACGCCATGTTGCATTTGGAGAGCCACTAATGTGCCTAAACATTGAAACCCCCCACAAGTGACACCATTTTGGAAAGTAGACCCCCTAAGGAACTTATCTAGAGGTGTGGTGAGCACTTTGACCCACCAAGTGCTTCACAGAAGTTTATAATGCAGAACCGTAAAAATAAAAAATCATATTTTTTCACAAAAATTATCTTTTCACCCCCAATTTTTTATTTTCCCAAAAGTAAGAGAAGAAATTGGACCCCAAAAGATGTTTTACAATTTGTCCTGAGTACGCTGATACCCCATATGTGGGGGTAAACCACTGTTTGGGCGCACGGGAGAGCTCGGAAGGGAAGGAGCACTGTTTTACTTTTTCAACGCAGAATTGGCTGAAATTGAGATCGGACGCCATGTCGCGTTTGGAGAGCCCCTGATGTGCCGAAACAGTGGAAACCCCCCAATTATAACTGAAACCCTAATCCAAACACACCCCTAACCCTAATTCCAACGGTAACCCTAACCACACCTCTAACCCAGACACACCCCTAACCCTAATCCCAACCCTATTCCCAACCGTAGATGTAGTCCAAACCCTAACCCTAACTTTAGCCCCAACCCTTAACCCTAACTTTAGCCCCAACCCTAACTGTAGCCTTAACCCTAACCCTAGCCCCAACCCTAACCCTAGCCCCAACCCTAACCCTAGCCCCAACCCTAGCCCCAACCCTAACCCTAGCCCCAACCCTAGTCCCAGCCCTAACCCTAGCCCCAGCCCTAACCCTAGCCCCTGCCCTAACCCTAGCCCCAACCCTAACCCTAGCCCCAACCCTAACCGTAGCCCCAACCCTAACCGTAGCCCCAACCCTAACCCTAGCCCCAACCCTAGCCCTAACCCTAGCCCCAACCCTAACCCTAACCCTAACCCTAGCCCTAACCCTAGCCCTAATGGTAAAATGGAAATAAATACATTTTTTTAATTTTTTTTATTTTTCCCTAACTAAGGAGGTGATGAAAGGGGGTTTGATTTACTTTTATAGCGGGTTTTTTAGCGGATTTTTATGATTGGCGGCTGTCACACACTGAAAGAAGCTTTTTATTGCAAAAAATATTTTTTGCGTTACCACATTTTGAGAGCTATGATTTTTCCATATTTGAGTCCACAGAGTCATGTGAGGTCTTGTTTTTTGCGGAACGAGTTGACGTTTTTAGTGATATCATGTTCAGGCACGGGAGATTTTTTGATCGCTTTTTATTCCGATTTTTGTGAGGCAGAATGATCAAAAACCAGCTATTCATGAATTTCTTTTGGGGGAGGCGTTTATACCGTTCCGCGTTTGGTAAAATTGATAAAGCAGTTTTATTCTTCGGGTCAGTACGATTACAGCAATACCTCATTTACATCATTTTTTTATGTTTTGGCGCTTCTATACGATAAAAACTATTTTATAGAAAAAATAATTATTTTGGCATCGCTTTATTCTGAGGACTATAACTTTTTTATTTTTTCGCTGATGATGCTATATGGTGGCTCGTTTTTTGCGGGACAAGATGACGTTTGCAGCGGTACCATGTTTATTTATATCCGTCTTTTTGATCGCGTGTTATTGCACTTTTTGTTTGGCGGTATGAGAATAAAGCGTTGTTTTTTGCCTCGTTTTTTTTTTTTTTTTACGGTGTTCACTGCAGGGGTTAACTAGTGATATAGTTTTATAGGTGGTGTCGTTACGGACGCGGCGATACTAAATATGTGTACTTTTATTGTTTGTTTTTTTTTTATTTAGATAAAGGAATGTATTTATGGGAATAATATATTTTTTTTTTCTTTATTTAGGAATTTGTTTTTTTTTTTTTTTTTTTTTTTACACATGTGGGAATTTTTTTTACTTTGTCCCAGGGGGGGACATTACAGATCGCTGATCTCACAGTGTGCACAGCACTCTGTGAGATCTCCGATCTCACTTACAGCCGTGCAGGCTGCAGCTTTCATCTGCAGCCTGCTCGGCACCCGGAAGTAATCCCTGCAGGACCCGGATGCAGCCCCGCGGCCATTTTGGATCCGGGGCCTGCAGGGATAGGAGGTAGGAGACCCCCGGAGCAACGCGATCACATCGCGTTGCTCCGGGGGTCTCAGGGAAGCACGCAGGGAGCCTCCTCCCTGCGCGATGCTTCCCTGTACCGCCGGCACACCGCGATCATGTTTGATCGCGGTGTGCCGGGGGTTAATGTGCCGGGGGCGGTCCGTGACCACTCCTGGCACATAGTGCCGGATGTCAGCTGCGATAGGCAGCTGACACCCGGCCGCGATCGGCCGCGCTCCCCCCGTGAGCGCGGCCGATCGTGCTGGACGTACTATTCCGTCCTTGGGAATTAGGGCCCACCCCACATGGACGGAATAGTACGTCCGATGACAGAAAGGGGTTAAAGATTTTTTTTTCCAAAAAATAATGTTTTATTAAATGCATGTACAGTAATTTGCACACACACTGTACTAATTGTATTTGTCACAGACAATATATACCTATTCTATTTGTATGTACTGTATGTAAATATTTATCTCTCTATACAATATAAATACATACATACATATATGTGTGTCACTGACATATACATGTATATATATATATATATATATATATATATATATATATATATATATATATATATACACACACGGTACAGAGCAAAAGTTTGGACACCTCATTTAAAGATTTTTCTGTATTTTCATGACTATGAAAATTGTACATTCACACTGAAGGCATCAAAACTATGAATTAACACACGTGGAATTATATACTTAACAAAAAAGTGTGACAACTGAACGTGTGTCTTATATTCTAGGTTCTTCAAAGTAGCCACCTTTTGCTTTGATGACTGCTTTGCAGACTCTTGGCATTCTCTTGATGAGCTTCAAGAGGTAGTCACTGGAAATGGTTTTCATTTCACAGGTGTGCCCTGTCAGGTTTAATAAGTGGGATTTATTGCCTTATAAATGGGGTTGGGGACCATCAGTTGTGTTGAGCAGAAGTCTGGTGGATACACAGCTGATAGTCCTACTGAATAGACTGTTAGAATTTACACTCACTGGCCACTTTATTAGGTACACCTGTCCAACTTCTTGTTAACACTTAATTTCTAATCAGCCAATCACATGGCGGCAACTCAGTGCATTTAGGCATGTAGACATGGTCAAGACAATCTCCTGCAGTTCAAACCGAGCATCAGTATGGGGAAGAAAGGTGATTTGAGTGCCTTTGAACGTGGCATGGTTGTTGGTGCCAGAAGGGCTGGTCTGAGTATTTCAGAAACTGCTGATCTACTGGGATTTTCACGCACAACCATCTCTAGGGTTTACAGAGAATGGTCCGAAAAAGAAAAAAAATCCAGTGAGCGGCAGTTCTGTGGGCGGAAATGCCTTGTTGATGCCAGAGGTCAGAGGAGAATGGGCAGACTGGTTCGAGCTGATAGAAAGGCAACAGTGACTCAAATCACCACCCGTTACAACCAAGGTAGGCCTAAGAGCATCTCTGAACGCACAGTGCGTCGAACTTTGAGGCAGATGGGCTACAGCAGCAGAAGACCACACCGGGTACCACTCCTTTCAGCTAAGAACAGGAAACTGAGGCTACAATTTGCACAAGCTCATCGAAATTGGACAGTAGAAGATTGGAAAAACGTTGCTTGGTCTGATGAGTCTCGATTTCTGCTGCGACATTCGGATGGTAGGGTCAGAATTTGGCGTAAACAACATGAAATCTTTGGGATGTGGTGGAACGGGAGATTCGCATCAGGGATGTGCAGCCGACAAATCTGCGGCAACTGTGTGATGCCATCATGTCAATATGGACCAAAATCTCTGAGGAATGCTTCCAGCACCTTGTTGAATCTATGCCACGAAGAATTGAGGCAGTTCTGAAGGCAAAAGGGGGTCTAACCCGTTACTAGCATGGTGTACCTAATAAAGTGGCCAGTGAGTGTATATTATGGCAAGAAAATAGCAGCTAAGTAAAGAAAAATGAGTGGCCATCATTACTTTAAGAAATGAAGGTCAGTCAGTCCGAAAAATTGGGAAAACTTTGAAATGTCCCCCAGTAGAGTTGAGCGACTTTTACTTTTTTAGGATCGAGTCGGGTTTCGCTATAACCGACTTTGTGAAAAGTCGGGTCGGGTGAAATCGGCCGATTATTGCGAAAAGTCGGGGGCCGACTGAAACACGAAACCCAATGCAAGTCAATGGGGAATCAAAGTCGGCAGTGAGTGAAGGACAGGAAAACACCTACAGTGCCCATTTTAACCCCTTCACCCCCCGGAGCTTTTTCTGTTTTTTCGTTTTCGTTTTTCGCTCCCCACCTTCCTAGAGCCATAACTTTTTTATTTTTCCGTCAATATGGCCATGTGAGGGCTTATTATTTGCGGGACGAGTTGTACTTTTGAACGACATCATTTGTTTTACCATGTCGTGTACTAGAAAACGGGAAAAAAAATTCCAAGTGCGGTGAAATTGCAAAAGAAGTGCAATCCCACACTTGTTTTTTGCTTGGCTTTTTTGCTAGGTTCACTGAATGCTAAAACTGACCTGCCATTATGATTTTCCAGGTCATTACGAGTTCATAGACACCTAACATGACTAGGTTATTTTTTACCTAAGTGGTGAAAAAAAATTCCAAATTTTCCTAAAAAAAAAAAAAAAATTGCGCCATTTTCCGATAATCGTAGCATCTCCATATTTCATGATCTGGGGTCAGATGAGGGCTTATTTTTTGCGTGCTGAGACAGCATTTTTAATGATACCATTTCGGTGCAGATATGTTCTTTTGATCGCCCGTTATTGCATTTTAATGCAATGTCACGGCGACCAAAAAAACGTAATTCTGGCATTTCAATTTTTTTCTCGTTACGCCGTTTAGCGATCAGGTTAATGCTTTTTTTTATTGATAGATCGGGCGATTCTGAACGCGGCGATACCAAATATGTGTATATTTGATTTTTTTTTATTGATTTATTTTGATTGGGGCGAAAGGGGGGTGATTTAAACTTTTATGTTTTTTTTATTTTTTCCACATTTTTTTAAACTTTTTTTTTTTTACTTTTGCCATGCTTCAATAGCCTCCATGGGAGGCTAGAAGCAGGCACAACGCGATCGGCCCTGCTATGTAGCAGCGATCATAAGATCGCTGCTACACAGCAGAATTGCAGGTGTGCTGTGAGCGCCGACCACAGGGTGGCGCTCACAGCTGCCGAGGATCAGTAACCATAGAGGTCTCAAGGACCTCTATGGTTACCTTCCTGATGCATCGCCGACCCCCGATCATGTGACGGGGGTCGGCGATGACGTCATTTCCGGCCGCCCGGCCGGATGCGGTAGTTAAATGCCGCTGTCTGCGTTTGACAGCGGCATTTAACTAGTTAATAGGTGCGGGCAGATCGCGATTCTGCCCGCGCCTATTGCGGGCACATGTCAGCTGTTCAAAACAGCTGACATGTCCCGGCTTTGATGCGGGCTCACCGCGGAGCCCTGCATCAAAGCAGGGGAGCCGACATCGGACGGTATAGTACGTCCGATGTCGGTAAGGGGTTAATGCCAAAAACATCAATTCTTGTTACTGAAGCTTGTCAATCTTAATTTACTTTATAATAATAGTTAGGCATTGAAAACTGGGGGTCATTTGGCTAAAGTTGTGGGGGGTAGGGCTGGCTCAAGATTTTCATGGACCCAGGAAACGCGGAATACGTCACGGCGGTGGAGCAGGGAGAGGTAAGTATTTCAACTTTGCAAGTGCTGTGATCCTGAGCAAGCAGGGGGCCCACTCGTTGGAACTGGCACAGGGCCCCTCATAGTACGGCGGTGTGTTTGATGGCGGGTGGCGCCTCCCACTGGCAGAGACACTTTTGCGTACTATGAGGGGCCCTGTGCCAGTGACGTTCCCAACGAGTATGCCCCCCCACCTGATGAAGGAACCTGCACTTTCATCTGCACCTTCCTCTTTGTCCCTGTGTAAGGTGGTATAGTATGCGGGAAGGGGAACCTGACTTTCAGCAGGGTCAGTTTCTGGCTGTGTAGAGTACAAGGGGAATGCAGTGGTCTGGGTCAATGTACCAGCAGACTCATCTAGCAGTGGCTGGGCAATGGGCAGGATGAGAAGGAAACAGAGATATAGGCCCAAATAATAAAGTGGGCTAAATGCAGTTCAAATGTGGTAACAGCACTAAACAGGCGGCATTGCTTTTTTCAGCGGAGGACAACTGTAAGGAGTGGTAGACACAGTTAGTAGGCCCAAATAATAAAGTGGCCTAAATGCAGTTCAAAATTGGTAACAGGACTAAACAGGTGGCATTGCTTTGTTCAGCGGAGGACAACTGTAAGGAGTGGCAGACACATAGTAGGCCCAAACAATAAAGTAGGCAAAATGTCTGCCAACAAATAAATAAACAGGTGGCATAGCTGGGTACAGGGGTGGGCTCCTCTGCTGAGTAGCAGACAGTGGTAGTAGGCGCAAAGTATTAACTGGTCTAAATAGAGGCCAGGGCCCCTGTATATTTTAACTATCATCTATAATTTCTACAAATTTGTATTGGTAGTGCCATTGAAGGATTTAACAGCACAGACTACACAGTGGTGGAGCAGGGAGAGGTAAGTATTGCAAGTGGTAGAGCACTGTTCGAGCTGGGGGGAACACTCTTGTGGGCGGCGGTACTGGCACAGGGCCCCTCATATTACGTCGGGGTGTCTGACGTTGGTTGTGCTCCACCACCGTCAGAGACACTTCATTGTACTATGAGGGACCCTGTGCCAGTGCCGTCGCCCAAGAGTGGACACACCCACCTGTCCAGGCAAACGGCACTCGGGTGCTTGCACCAGGTGGTGACCAGAGCCCTGTGGGGGGAGTCAGCTCATTTACGGAGGTATAAAAATGGCCTATGGTGGACATTCAGAAGCTGCAAATGGAGGAATTGGAGAAGTCAGTAAGAGGAGGCCAAAAGCAAGACATTTTTCAGGCAAGCTACGTGTCAGCAGGGGAAGATGGGGCAAAATAATTTGAAATCCATGATTGGTTCATTTTAACGAAGGTTAGATCATCAACATTTCGGGTAGCCAGACGTGTCCTTTTTTCGGTCAGTATTGAACCAGCAGCACTGAAGACTCTTTCTGATAGCACACTAGCAGCAGGGCAAGCGAGCTCCTGTAATGCATATTCTGCCAATTCAGGCCAGGTGTCTATTTTAGATGGCCAGTAATCAAAGGGGAATGACCTGTGATGGAGAACATCAATAAGGGAGGAAAAGTAGTTCGTAACCATACTGGACAAATGCTGTCTCCTGTTGCTTTGAATCGATGCAGCAGTACCTGTCGTGTCAGCGGTCATTGCGAAATCACTCCACAACCTGGTCATAAAACCCCTCTGTCCAACGCCACTTTGGATTTGTGCACCTCTAACACCTCTGCCATGTTGCCCCCTACGGCTCGTGTGAGAACCATCACCGTCGCTGTGTGCTGGGAATGCTTGAACCAAATGGTCTACAAGAGTTGCTTGTTTGGTAGCCAATATTTGCTCATGGTTCTCATGTGGCATGATATTTTGTAATTTTCCTTTAGATCGTGGATCCAGGAGGCAGGCCAACCAGTAATCATCATCGGTCATCATTTTGTTAATGCGGGGGTCCCTTTTCAGGATACGCAAGGCATACTCAGCCATGTGGGCCAATGTTCCAGGTGTCAATTCACTGCTTGTGCTGGGTTGAGGAGCACTTTCTTGCAAATCAACATCACTTGTGTCCCGCAAAAACCCTGTACCTGACCTTGCAACGCCACCAGTTTCTATTGGCCCCTGAGAAGCATCCTCCTTCCATCCCCATCATCCTCCTCCTCCTCTTCATCCGCCACCTCATCCAGGTGAGTTCCCTGAGCAGACAATGGCTGACTCATCAAGGCTTCCCTCCTCCTCGGTTGCAGACGCCTGCTCCTTATTGTGCGTCAAACTTTGCATCAGCAGACGCATTAGTGGGATGCTCATGCTAATGATGGCGTCGTCTGTACTTACCAGCCGTGTGCATTCCTCAAAACACTGAAGGACTTGACGGAGGTCTTGTAGCTCCGACCACTGCACACCAGACAACTCCATGTCTGCCATCCAAGTGCCTGCCCGTGTATGTGTATCCTCCCACAAATTAATTACAGCACGCCTCTATTTGCACAGCCTCTGAACCATGTGCAGTGTTGAGTTCCAACTTGTTGCAACGTCGATTATTAGGCGGTGCTGGGGAAGATTCAGCGATCGCTGATGGTTCTGCATATGGCTGGAGTGTACGGGCGACCGGCGGATGTGAGAGCAAAGTTTTCGCACCTTCAGGAGCAGGGCTGGTAACTCCGTATAAGTTTTGAGGAAGCACTGCACCTCCAGGTTCAAGGTGTGAGCCAGGCAAGGTATGTGTTTCAGTTCTGAAAGGGCTATGGCAGCCATAAAATTCCTTCCGTTATCACTGACTACCTTGCCTGCCTCAAGATGTACACTGCCCAGCCATGACTGAGTTTGTTGCTGTAAGTACTCGGCCAGTACTTCCGCGGTGTGTCTGTTGTTGCCCAAACACTTCATTTGTAACACAGCCTGCTGACGCTTACCACTAGCTGTTCGATAATGGGACACCTCGTGTGCAACACTGGCAGCTGCAGATGGAGTTGTCGTGCGACTGCGCTGTGTGGACGAGCTTTCGCTTAAAGAGGAGGAGGAAGGGTGGCGAACGCCTACAGCCAACTGTTTCCTAGACCATGGGCTAGGCAGAACTGTCCCACTATGGCTGTCCCCTGTGGACCCTGCATTCACCACATTAACCCAGTGCACCGTGATGGACACGTAACATCCCTGGCCATGCCTACTGCTCCATGCATCTGTTGTGAGGTGCACCTTTCCACTGACTGATTGCCTCAGTGCATAGACAATGCGGTCTTTGACATGCTGGTGGAGGGCTGGGATGGCTTTTCTCGCAAAGAAGTGCTGACTGGGTAGGTCATAACGTGGTACTGCGCAGGCCATTAGGTCTTTGAAAGCTTCGCTTTCAACCAACCGGTAGGGCATCATCTCTAACGAGATTAGTCTGTTGTGAATTTACCTTTTGGCTCCCTCTAGTGGCTACTAGTGATTTGACTCTGGGTATGTCATTCATCTCTTGTATGCTCACCTGGGTCGTTAGGTCAGGGGTGTTGCTATATAAGCTCCCTGGACCTTCAGTTCAATGCCTGGCAAGGTTGATATCAGAGCTAATCTGTAGTGCTCTTGTCTACTGATCCTGGTTCCTGCTTGATTAAGCTAAGTCTGCTTTCTTGCTTTTTGCTATTTGTTTTGGTTTGCATTTTTGTCCAGCTTGTATATAATCTGTTTCCTGACCTTGCTGGAAGCTCTAGGGTGGCTGGTGTTCTCCCCCCGGGCCGTTAGACGGTTCGGGGGTTCTTGAATTTCCAGCGTGGATTTTAATAGGGTTTTTGTTGACCATATAAGTTATCTTACTACTTTCTGCTATTAGTAATTGGGCCTCTCTTTGCTAAAATCTAGTTCATCTCTGTGTTTGTCATTTCTTCTTACCTCACCGTTATTATTTGTGGGGGGCTACTATCCTACTTTTGGGGTCTATTCTCTGGAGGCAAGAGAGGTCTTTGTTTTCCTCTTCTAGGGGTAGTTAGTCCTCCGGCTGGCGCGAGACATCTAGCGACCAACGTAGGCATGTTCCCCGGCTACTGCTAGTGTTGGCGTTAGGAGTAGATATATGGTCAACCCAGTTACCACTGCCCTATGAGCTGGATTTTTGTACGTCGCAGACTTACTTGTTTCTCTGAGACCCTCGCCATTGGGGTCATAACATTAGTCTAGCAATGTGGGCATTCAAACCCTATGTACGCGGATGAGAGAATGAGTCTTTTACTAACGAGAGTCTCTTGTAGGGTGAGCTGGACTGGAGAGCTGCATATGGTGGAACTAGCAGTGGGTGTGCTGGACATGGCGGATTGAGAGAGGGTTGGTGATGGTATTCTTGATGTTGGCCTACATACAGTGTTTCCTACCAAGAACCTTGTGATTCCCTGACTGCTTTGGCCTTGCGACGATACCTCCACATTTGCTGCTGGTGGTGTCCTAACCGGTGGACTTACAGTGAGGGAAGCAATGTAGCGTTGCTGACTACCTTCATTCTGAGCAGGTGCACCAACGGTACGGGACGTTTGGTAGTTAGTCCAGGCTTGCAAGTGCATGCTGGTTAAATGTCTAAGCATGCACTTTGTATTTAAAGGGACTCTGTCACCTGAATTTGGAGGGATCAATTTTCAGCCATAGAGGCGGGGTTTTCGGGTGTTTGATTCACCCTTTCCTTACCCGCTGGCTGCATGCTGGCTGCAGTATTAGATTGAAGTTCATTCTCTGTCCTCCATAGTACATGCCTGCGCAAGGCAAGATTAAAATTTTGAAGATTCTTCCCTCTGCTAAAGGTCTTTGAGCATTTCTTGCAGATAACTTTGCACTGATCATTCGGATCTTGGTTAAAAAATTGCCACACTACACTCTTCCTACTATGGAATACCTTTTCAGGCATTGCACGCTGTGCTACTTTCACCGGATGGCCACGCTGTACAAAAAATGTTTTTGTTTTTGACAAACGTTTTTGGCCTGATACAGGCCTGCCAGATGACAGCTGTTGCGATGTAGATGGCTGCTGCGGATCATCCTCCTCCGCTTCTGAGCTACTGGCAGCGGCACCCTCTTCCCCCAATGGCTGCCAATCTGGGTCAACAACTGGGTCATCTATCACCTCCTCTTCAATGTCATGTGCACCTTCCTCTGTGTCACCGTGTAAGGTGCTATAGCGTTCGGGACGGGGCACCATATTCTCATCAGAGTCAGATTCTGGCTCAGTACACTGCGAGGGCAATGTAGTGATCTGAGTCAATGGAACAGCATAATAATCTACCTGTGACTGTGCACCAGTGCACTCCATGTCCGATACATCTTGTAAAGGGCAGTTAACAATTTCCCTTTCTAACCCAGGCACGGTATGTGTAAAGAGCTCCATGGAGTAACCTGTAGTGTCGCCTGACGCATCCTTCACTTTTGGTTTGGGTGAAGGACACAAGGAAATGTCTTGTTCCTGACCGGGAGCATCCACTGACGACTCGCTGCTTTTATATTTGGAACTTTCTGAAGAGGAGGCGAAAGAGCTAGAGGCTGAGTCAGCAAGGAAAGCCAAAACTTTTTCCTGCTGCTCCGGCTTTAAAAGCTGTTTTCCTACTCCCAGATAAGGGAGCCTTCGAGGCCTTGTGTTGCCAGATGATGACGCTGGCTCAACACCTCCAGCATTAGGTGCTATTGTTCTTTTCCCACTACTACCAGATGCACCTCCACCACCACCACCATCAGTACCAGCTGGCAACCTATGCCCACGGCCTCTTCCACCAGACTTCCTAATTTTTTGGAAAATCTAACCAAAATAACAACCGTTATATGGTACTGTAAAACAAAGTAGATGGTGTATATAAACTTGTTGAGAATTTAAATCTCCCTTTTTTGGGGGGCAGACTGAACCCAAACTCAGGCCCAGTGTATAAAACAACGCAATGTGAGGGGCAGCAAGCGGCTGGCTGATATACGACAAACTAACAGGACTGAAATATATCCACTTTGTGAGAATTTGAATCTCCCTTTTTTGGGGGGAGACTGAACCCAAACTCAGGCCCAGTGTATAAAACAACGCAATGTGAGTGGCAGCAAGTGGCTGGCTGATATACGACAAACTAACAGGACTGAAATATATCCACTTTGTGAGAATTTGAATCTCCCTTTTTTGGGGGGAAGACTGAACCCAAACTCCGGTCCAGTGTATAAAACAACGCAATGTGAGTGGCATCAAGTGGCTGGCTGATATACGACAAACTAACAGGATTGAAATATATCCACTGTGTGAGAATTTGAATCTCCCTTTTTGGGGGGGGTAGACTGAACCTAAACTCAGGTACAGTGTATAAAACAACGCAATGTAAGTGGCAGCAAGTGGCTGGAAGATATATGAAAAAATACAAGGACTGTAGTACAATTCAAGTGGAAATCGCTACAGCCCAAGAAATTTCGGGGTTAATCTTCCCTCCCTAACTATGTCCCTTCATCTGATGAAGCTGCAGCAACCTCTCCCTATGCTAACATTGGCAGAAGTAAGATGGCGGTCGGGGTGCACGCCCCTTTATAGCCCCTGTGACGCTGCAGAAAGCAAGCCAATCATTGTCATGCCCTTCTCTTAGATGGTGGGGACCGAGACCTATGTCATCACGCTGCCCACACTCTGCATCCTCCTTCATTGGCTGAAAAATGGCGCTGAACGCGTCATACAAAACGTGACTTTGGCGCGAAGATCACCGACCGCATGGCCGATCCCACACTAGAATCGGGTCGGATTTCATGAAACCCGACTTTGCCGAAAGTTGGCGATTTTTGAATTTGTCCGATCCATTTCGCTCATCCCCAAGTGCAGTTGCAAAAACCATCAAGCGCTACAAAGAAACTGGCTCACATGAAGACCGCCCCAGGAAAGGAAGACCAAGAGTCAACTCTGCTTCTGAGGATAAGTTTATCCGAGTCACCAGCCTCAGAAATCGCAGGTTAACAGAGCTCAGATTAGAGGCCAGGTCAATGCCACACAGAGTTCTAGCAGCAGACACATCTCTACAACAACTGTTAAGAGGAGACTTTGTGCAGCAGGCCTTCATGGTAAAATAGCTGCTAGGAAACCACTGCTAAGGACAGGCAACAAGCAGAAGAGACTTGTTTGGGCTAAAGAACACAAGGAATGGACATTAGGCCAGTGGAAATCTGTGCTTTGGTCTGATGAGTCCAAATTTGAGATCATTGGTTCCAACGACCGTGTCTTTGTGCGACGCAGAAAAGGTGAACGGATGGACTCTACATTCCTGGTTCCCACCGTGAAGCATGGAGGAGGAGGTGTGATGATGTGGGGGTGCTTTGCTGGTGACACTGTTGGAGATTTATTCAAAATTGAAGGCTTACTGAACCAGCATGGCTACCACAGCATCTTGCAGCGGCATGCTATTCCATCCGGTTTGCGTTTACTTGGACCATCATTTATTTTTCAACAGGACAATGACCCAAAACACACCTCCAGGCTGTGTAAGGGCTATTTGACCAGGAAGGAGAGTGATGGGGTGCTACGCGAGATGACTTGGCCTCCACAGTCACCTGACCTGAACCCAATCGAGATGGTTTGGGGTGAGCTGGACCGCAGAGTGAAGGCAAAAGGGCCAACAAGTGCTAAGCATCTCTGGGAACTCCTTCAAGACTGTTGGAAGACCATTCCGGTGACTACCTCTTGAAGCTCATCAGGAGAATGCCAAGAGTGTGCAAAGCAGTCATCAAAGCAAAGGGTAGCTACTTTGAAGAACCTAGAATAGAAGACATATTTTCAGTTGTTTCACACTTTTTTGTTAAGTATATAATTCCACATGTGTTAATTCATAGTTTTGATGCCTTCAGTGTGAATTTACAATTTTCATAGTCATGAAAATACAGAAAATCTTTAAATGAGAAGGTGTGTCCAAACTTTTGCTCTGTACTGTATATATACATCTATTCTATGTGTATAAATATATTCTATGTATTCTATTTTAACTTGTCACTCTGTGATTATACTGTACTCGGCATATGATTTGCCAGCTTTTAACCTTTCTATCATATACAATGCTCAAAAAAATAAAGGGAACACTTAAACAAGAGAATATAACTCCAAGTAAATCAAACTTCTGTGAAATCAAACTGTCCACTTAGGAGGCAACACTGTTTGACAATCAATTTCACATGTTGTTGTGCAAATGGAATGAACAGCAGGTGGAAATTATTGGCAATTATCAAGACACACTCAATAAAGGAGTGGCTCTGCAGGTGGGAACCACAGACCACATCTCAGTACCAATGCTTTCTGGCTGATGTTTTGTTCATTTTTGAATGTTGGTTGTGCTTTCACACTCGTGGTAGCATGAGATGGACTCTACAACCCACACAAGTGTCTCAGGTAGTGCAGCTCATCCAGGATGGCACATCAATGCGAGCTGTGGCAAGAAGGTTTGCTGTGTCTGTTAGCGTAGTGTCCAGAGGCTAGAGGCACTACCAGAAGACAGGCCAGTACACCAGGAGACGTGGAGGGGGCCGTAGGAGGGGAACAACCCAGCAGCAGGACCACTACCTCTGCCTTTGTGCAAGGAGGAACACTGCCAGAGCCCTGCAAAATAACCTCCAGCAGGCCACAAATGTGCATGTGTCTGCACAAACGGTAAGAAACAGACTCCATGAGGTTGGTATGAGTGCCCGACGTCCACAGATGGGAGTTGTGCTCACAGCCCAACACCTTGCAGGATACTTGGCATTTGCCGCAGAACACAACGATTGGCAAATTCACCACTGGCACCCTGTGCTCTTCATGGATGAAAGCAGGTTCAAACTGAGCACATGTGACAGACATGACAGAGTCTGGAGACGCCATGGAGAGTGATCTGCCTGCAACATCCTTCAGCATGACCGGTTTGGCAGTGGGTCAGTAATGGTGTGGGGTGGCATTTCTTTGGAGGGCTGCACAGCCCTCCATGTGCTTGCCAGAGGTAGCCTGACTGCCATTAGTTACCGAGATGAGATCCTCAGACCCCTTTTGAGGCCATTTGCTGGTGCGGTTTGCCCTGGGTTCCTCCTAATGCAGGACAATGCCAGACCTCATGTTGCTGGAGTGTGTCAGCAGTTCCTGCAAGATGAAGGCATTGAAGCTATGGACTGGCCCGCCCATTTCCTAGACCTGAATTCGATTGAACACATCGGGACATCATGTATCGCACCATCCACCGATGTCACGTTGCAGCACAGACTTTCCAGGAGTTGGCGGATGTTTTAGTCCACGTCTGGGAGGATATCCCTCAGGTAATCATCCACGGCCTCATCAGGAGCATGCCCAGGCATTGTAGGGAGATCATACAGGCACGTGGAGGCCAAACACACTGTTGAGCATCATTTCCTTGTCTTGAAGCATTTCTGCTAAAGTTGGATCAGCCTGTAACTTCATTTTCCACTTTGAATTTGAGCATTATTCCAACTCCAGACCTCCGTGTGATATTAGTTGTGATTAACATTGATCATTTGTAGGTTTTATTGTTCTCAACACATTCCACTATGTAATGAATACAGATTTACAACTGGAATATTTCATTCAGTGATATCTAGGATGTGGGATTTTAGTGTTCCCTTTATTTATTGAGCAGTGTGTGTGTGTGTGTGTGTGTGTGTGTGTTTTGACGAATATTTCATTTGAAAACTATTTTTTAATGATAGAGAATTTACTGTATGTAAAAGCTCATGTTAAAATCGCATTACAATTAGATAACAATTGCACTGCATACGGATGTCATATCGATACTGTGGGAATATAGCTCAACAGGGATCTTTGCTTTGGCCAAAGCAGGTGGCTATGGAGTCACATCGGACAGTAGCAGGCTAGCGAGTTCCACACAGGTATGCACCAGGCGTATTTATTGTACACATTTGCCGTACAATGTTACACATGCCAAACATGAAATAAAATGTTTAAGGCCGTCTGGCCACTAACTAACAATAAGTTTCTAACTACAAAAATACCTACACAATAACAGAGAAGTTCATGCAGCCTTACTGTGTCAGCTTCCCAGACCAGCAGATGAGAGACTGAGATCCCAGCAGCTCCTGATTATCAGCTGAAGCAGTCAGGAGTAGTGTTGAGCATTCCGATACCGCAAGTATCGGGTATCGGCCGATACTTGCGGGTATCGGAATTCCGATACCGAGATCCGATACTTTTGTGGTATCGGGTATCGGTATTGAAACAACATTAATGTGTAAAAGAAAGAATTAAAATAAAAAATATTGCTATACTCACGTCTCCGACGCAGCCTGGACCTCACCGAGGGAACCGGCAGCGTTCTTTGCTTAAAATGCGCGCGTTTACTTCCTTCCGTGACGTCATGTGGCCGCGACGCGACCAATCACAGCAAGCCGTGACGTAATTTTCAGGTCCTTAATGCCTAATTCTAGGCATTCAGGATTTTAAAATTACGTTCCGGCTTGTGATTGGTCGCGTCGCGGTCACATGGGCGACGCGACCAATCACAAGCCGTGACGTCACGGGAGGCAGGAAACGCGCGCATTTTAAAATTACGTCACGGCTTGTGATTGGTTGCGTGCCGCCCATGTGACCGCGACGCGACCAATCACAGCAAGCCGTGACGTAATTTAAGGTCCTTAATGCCTAATTCTAGGCATTCAGGATTTTAAAATTACGTTCCGGCTTGTGATTGGTCGCGTCGCGGTCACATGTGACCACGACGCGACCAATCACAGCAAGCCGTGACGTAATTTAAGGTCCTTAATGCCTAATTCTAGGCATTCAGGATTTTAAAATTACGTTCCGGCTTGTGATTGGTCGCGTCGCCCATGTGACCGCGACGCGACCAATCACAAGCCGGAACGTAATTTTAAAATGCGCGCGTTTCCTGCCTCCCGTGACGTCACGGCTTGTAAATGGTCGCGTCGTCCATGTGACCGCGACGCGACCAATCACAAGCCGGAACGTAATTTTAAAATGCGCGCATTTCCTGCCTCCCGTGACGTCACGGCTTGTGATTGGTCGCATCGCCCATGTGACCGCGACGCGACCAATCACAAGCCGGAACGTAATTTTAAAATGCGCGCGTTTCCTGCCTCCCGTGACGTCACGGCTTGTGATTGGTCGCGTCGCCCATGTGACCGCGACGCGACGAATCACAAGCCGGAACGTAATTTTAAAATGCGCGCGTTCCCTGCCTCCCGTGACGTCACGGCTTGTGATTGGTCGCGTCGCCCATGTGACCGCGACGCGACCAATCACAAGCCGGAACGTAATTTTAAAATGCGCGCGTTTCCTGCCTCCCGTGACGTCACGGCTTGTGATTGGTCACGTCGCCCATGTGACCGCGACGCGACCAATCACAAGCCGTGACGTCACGGAAGGAAGTAAACGCGCGCATTTTAAGCAAAGAACGCTGCCGGTTCCCTCGGTGAGGTCCAGGCTGCGTCGGAGAGGTGAGTATAGCAATATTTTTTATTTTAATTCTTTCTTTTACACATTAATATGGATCCCAGGGCCTAAAGGAGAGTTTCCTCTCCTTCAGACCCTGGGAACCATCAGGGATACCGTCCGATACTTGAGTCCCATTGACTTATATTGGTATCGGGTATCGGTATCGGATTAGATCCGATACTTTGCCGGTATCGGCCGATACTTTCCGATACCGATACTTTCAAGTATCGGACGGTATCGCTCAACACTAGTCAGGAGACCAAAACCTGGGCTGCATGTGTGGAAGGGAAGCCTCAGTCCTTTCCACGCTGATCACTAAAGAAACCAGGACCGCATTACAGTGAAATAAACAGCTTCACAATCAATACTGGGAGACATATGAAATGAAACGGGGAGAAACATATCTGTTTTCTAGTACTTCTCCCCTTGGTACCTCACACACCCCCATCCTCTGTTCGAGCCCGTAGGGTCGGACACGACGAGTCACTAAGCAGTGCGTTCTAGATAACGCATCTGCATTCCCGTGTGCTGCGCCCGCCCTGTGCTCAACGGAAAATTTAAATGGTTGCAATGCTAAGAACCAGCGTGTCACCCTCGCATTGCCCTCTTTTGCCCTGGCCATCCACGTTAGGGGTGAATGGTCCGTCACTAGCCTAAATTGGTGACCTAGCAAATAATAGCGTAAGGTGTATAGGGCCCATTTTACAGCCAGGGCTTCCCGCTCAACCACACTAATTCTTTTCTGCCTTTGTAAGCTTTCTGCTTAGATAGCCCACTGGGTGTTCTTCGCCATTCACTTCCTGTGACAACACTGCACCGAGGCCAACACCCGAGGCGTCCGTTTGGACAATAAACACCCGTTTAAAGTCAGGGGCAACCAACACTGGTTGGTCACAGAGGACCGTTTTCAAATGTTGAAAAGCCTCCTCTGCTTCTGCGCTCCACTTTACTGTAATCGACTTCGACCCCTTGGTAAGATCTGTGAGAGGGGCCGCGATGGTGGCAAAATGTTTGATGAACCGCCTATAATAACCGACGATCCCTAAAAAAAGCTCCAACTTGTTTTTTGGTGACCGGTTGTGGCCAATTCCGAATAGCGTCCACCTTATTGGTCTGTGGCTTTACGACTCCTCGCCCTATGCTATATCCCAGATAGCGAGCCTCTTCCAATCCCAAGGTACATTTCTTGGGATTGGCAGTCAACCCAGCAGTTTTTACCGAGTCTAAAACAGCTTGTACTTTTGACAAATGTGTGTCCCAGTCATCACTAAAGACAATGATATCGTCCAAGTATGCGGACGCATAGTGGACATGGGGTTTTAGGACAATATCCATTAGACGTTGGAAGGTGGCTGCAGCACCATGCAACCCAAATGGCATATCACGGTACTGGAACAGTCCCTGAGGCGTTACAAAGGCCGTTTTCTTTTTGGCTGAATCCGTGAGGGGAATCTGCCAATAACCTTTTGTTAAGTCAATAGTGGATATGTACCTGGCCGAACCCAGTCTCTCTATAAGTTCGTCAACTCTCGGCATCGGGTAGGCATCGAATTTCGATACCTCATTTAGTTTCCGAAAATCATTACAAAACCGAATAGTCCCATCGGGCTTGGGCACCAACACAATTGGGCTAGCCCACCCACTCCGGGACTCCTCAATGACTCCCAGCTCTAACATTTTCTCAACTTCTTGGGCAATGGCTTGTCTCCGAGCCTCCGGAATTCGATATGGTTTTAGCCGTACCCGCGCCTGTCGATCAGTAACAATATCATGTTTAATTAAGTAAGTACGGCCAGGAAGTTCTGCGAAAACCTCTGCGTTTTTCTGTATGAATTCCTTGGTCTCTCGTTTTCGACTTTCGGACAGTGTCTCTGCAATACCCACTTCGGGCAGTGTTACCTGGGGGACATTTACCAAAGATGGTGGTGCCCTTCGAGGTCCATCACCAAGGGCAGCTCCTGCCATTAGACTCTCCCTGTCCCGCCAGGCCTTAAGCAAGTTTATGTGGTAGATTTGCTCAGTTTTCCTCTTGTCTGGTTGATGTATCTTATAATTCACTTCACCTACTCTCTCCAACACCTCGTATGGGCCCTGCCACTTCGCAAGAAATTTATTTTCTACAGTAGGTACTAATACTAACACCCTGTCTCCGGGTTGAAAGACTCGTGTTCTAGCCGCTCGGTTGTATACCGTGCTCTGGGCATGTTGTGCATGTTCTAAACATTCCTTGACTATTGGCATGATTGCCTCAATTCTATCTTGCATAAGCATTACGTGTTCAATTATACTACGATAAGGAGTCACCTCTTGTTCCCAAGTCTCTATAGCAATATCTAATAGGGCTCTATGTTGTGAATTTGGATTCTGGGCTCCCCCGGTGGCCGCTTGTGGAATTGGACTTGTCATCCTCTTTCCTGTTTCACCTGGTTCCATCAGTAGTGGGTGTCGCTATTTAAGCTCATTTCTCTGGTGGTTTCTTGCCGGTCAACAATGTTATCTGATGCCTCTCAGTGCTTGTTCCTGCTTCTGACAACTACTAGATAAGTTGGACTTTTGTCCATGTTTCATTTTGCCTATTTGTTCCAGTTCACAGTTGAAGTTTTGTTACTGTGTCTGGAAAGCTCTCGTTGATCAGGGATTGCTACTCTGGCGTTATGAGTTAATGCCAGAGTTTAAGGTAATCTCTGGATGGTGTTTTGTTAGTGTTTTTCTGCTGACCATGAAAGTATACTATCTGTCTTCTGCTATCTAGTAAGCGGACCTCAAATTTGCTAAGACTATTTTCCTGCTGCGTTTGTTGTTTCATCTGAACTCACCGTCATTATATGTGGGGGGCTACTGTCTTCTTTGGAATATTTCTCTAGAGGTGAGCCAGGTCTTATATTTCCCTCTGCTAGCTATTTAGGTCTTAGGCCAGAGCTGGGCATCTAGCAATAAATAGGAAATGCTACCTGGCTATTTCTAGTTGCGCGGCAGGCTTAGTTCATGGTCAGTATAGTTCCATCTTCCGAGAGCTTGTCCCTCTATAGGCTTGCTATGATCTCTGCCCGCAGAGATCATGACAGTTTGACCGGCCCATAAAGTGTTAAAGACCCAGGTTGAGAAAGGAGAGTTATTAGAAGTCTGCTGGAATTTTTTTTTTTTTTTTTTTTTTTTCCCTCCAGTTTGCCTTGCTGCAGTCTTTTTTCTCTCTCTCCTCCTAATCTCTGTATTGCTCTGTGTGCACCTGACGATAATGGATCTTCAGAGTGTAACTGCGGGTTTGAATAATCTCATCACGAAAGTACAAAATTTACAAGATTTTGTGGTACATGCTCCAGTATCTGAGCCGAGAATTCCTTTGCCGGAGTTCTTCACAGGGAATAGAGCTAGCTTCCAGAATTTCCGAAATAATTGTAAGCTTTATTTGTCCCTGAAGTCTCGTTCAGCTGGAGACCCTGCTCAGCAGGTTAGGATTGTGATTTCCTTGCTCAGGGGTGACCCTCAAGATTGGGCCTTCTCATTGCCAGCAGGGGATCCTGCGTTGCGCGATGTGGATGCGTTTTTTCTGGCCTTGGGCTTGCTTTATGAGGAACCTCATTTGGAACTTCAGGCAGAAAAAACTTTGATGGCACTATCTCAGGGGCAAGACGAAGCTGAGGTTTACTGCCAAAAATTCCGTAAATGGTCTGTGCTTACTCAGTGGAATGAGTGCGCCTTGGCGGCAACTTTCAGAGAAGGTCTCTCTGATGCCGTTAAGGATGTTATGGTGGGGTTCCCTGTGCCTGCAGGTCTGAATGAGTCCATGACAATGGCTATTCAGATTGATAGGCGTCTGCGGGAGCGCAAACCGGTGCACCATCTGGCGGTGTCTATGGAAAAGACGCCAGAAAGTATGCAGTGTGATAGAATTCTGTCCAGGAGCGAGCGACAGAATTTTAGACGGAAGAATGGATTGTGCTTCTATTGTGGGGATTCTACTCATGTTATATCAGCATGCTCTAGGCGTACAAAGAAGCTTGATAAGTCTGTTTCCATTGGCACCATTCAGTCTAAGTTTATTTTGTCTGTAACCCTGATTTGCTCTTTGTCATCCATTGCCACGGACGCCTATGTTGACTCTGGCGCCGCTCTGAGTCTTATGGATTGGTCCTTTGCCAATCGTTGTGGTTTTGATTTAGAGCCTTTGGAGACTCTTATTCCTCTGAAGGGGATTGACTCCACCCCATTGGCTAATAATAAACCACAATACTGGACACAAGTAACCATGCGTATCAATCCGGATCACCAGGAGATTATTCGTTTCCTGGTGCTGTATAATTTACATGACGATTTGGTACTGGGATTGCCATGGTTGCAGTCTCACAATCCAGTCTTGGACTGGAGAGCAATGTCTGTGTTGAGCTGGGGATGTAAGGGTATTCATGGGGACTTACCTTTGGTTTCTATTTCGTCGTCCATTCCCTCTGAAGTCCCTGAGTTCCTCTCTGATTATCAAGACGTCTTTGACGAACCCAAGCTTGGGTCGTTACCTCCGCACCGTGAGTGCGATTGTGCCATAGATTTGATACCGGGTTGCAAATATCCAAAGGGTCGTTTGTTTAATCTGTCTGTGCCGGAACATGCTGCTATGCGGGAATATATAAAGGAGTCTTTGGAAAAGGGACATATTCGTCCATCTTCTTCTCCCTTGGGAGCTGGGTTTTTCTTTGTCTCAAAAAAGGACGGCTCTTTGAGACCATGTATTGATTATCGGCTTCTGAATAAGATCACTGTTAAGTACCAATACCCATTGCCATTGCTTACTGATTTGTTTGCTCGTATAGAGGGTGCTAAGTGGTTCTCCAAAATTGATCTTCGTGGGGCGTATAATTTGGTGCGGATCAGGCAGGGGGATGAGTGGAAGACCGCATTTAATACGCCCGAGGGCCACTTTGAGTATTTGGTCATGCCTTTTGGTCTTTCTAATGCCCCTTCAGTTTTCCAGTCTTTTATGCATGATATTTTCCGCGATTTTCTGGATAAATTTATGATAATATATCTGGATGATATTCTGATTTTTTCTGATGACTGGGACTCTCATGTCCAGCAGGTCAGGAGAGTTTTTCAGGTTCTGCGGTCCAATTCTTTATGTGTGAAGGGGTCTAAGTGCGTTTTTGGGGTCCAGAAAATTTCCTTTTTGGGGTATATTTTTTCTCCCTCTTCCATTGAGATGGATCCCGTCAAGGTGCAAGCTATTTGTGACTGGACTCAGCCCTCCTCTCTTAAGGGTCTTCAGAGATTTTTGGGCTTTGCCAACTTTTACCGCCGATTTATTGCTGGTTTTTCGGATGTCGTTAAACCACTGACTGATTTGACCAGACATGGCGCTGATGTTGCTAATTGGTCCCCTCATGCTGTAGAGGCCTTTCAGGAGCTTAAGCACCGTTTTGCCTCTGCCCCTGTGTTACGTCAGCCTGATGTGAATCTGCCTTTTCAGGTTGAGGTTGACGCTTCGGAGATCGGAGCTGGGGCAGTGTTGTCGCAGAAAGGTTCCGACTGCTCCGTCATTAGGCCTTGTGCTTTCTTTTCTCGCAAATTTTCGCCCGCAGAGCGGAATTATGATGTTGGGAATAGGGAGCTTTTGGCCATGAAGTGGGCGTTTGAGGAGTGGCGCCATTGGCTAGAGGGGGCTAAGCATCAGGTGGTGGTATTGACTGACCACAAAAATTTGATTTATCTTGAGACTGCCAGGCGCCTGAATCCTAGACAGGCGCGCTGGTCTTTATTTTTTTCTCGCTTTAATTTTGTGGTGTCATACCTACCGGGTTCTAAGAATGTTAAGGCAGATGCCCTTTCTAGGAGTTTTGACCCGGACTCTCCTGGTAATGCTGAACCCACAGGTATCCTTAGGGAGGGAGTAATTTTGTCGGCCGTTTCTCCTGATCTGCGGCGGTCCTTGCAAGAGTTTCAGGCGGATAGACCGGATCGTTGTCCGCCTGATAGACTGTTTGTTCCGGATGATTGGACCAGTAGAGTCATCTCTGAGGTACATTCTTCTGCATTGGCAGGTCATCCCGGAATTTTTGGTACCAGGGATTTGGTGGCAAGATCCTTCTGGTGGCCTTCCCTGTCACGAGATGTGCGAGTCTTTGTGCAGTCATGTGACATTTGTGCTCGGGCCAAGTCTTGTAGTTCTCGGGCTAGCGGACTGCTGTTGCCCTTGCCTATTCCTAAGAGGCCTTGGACACACATCTCGATGGATTTTATTTCAGATCTGCCTGTTTCCCAGAAGATGTCTGTCATCTGGGTGGTCTGTGACCGTTTCTCTAAAATGGTCCATTTGGTTCCTCTGCCCAAGTTGCCTTCTTCTTCTGAGTTGGTTCCTCTGTTTTTTCAGAATGTTGTCCGATTGCACGGTATTCCTGAGAATATTGTTTCTGACAGAGGTACCCAATTTGTGTCTAGATTTTGGCGGGCATTCTGTGCTAGGATGGGCATAGATTTGTCTTTTTCATCTGCTTTTCACCCTCAGACTAATGGCCAGACCGAGCGGACTAATCAGACCCTGGAGACATATCTGAGGTGTTTTGTCTCTGCTGACCAGGATGATTGGGTTGCTTTTTTGCCATTGGCAGAGTTCGCCCTCAATAATCGGGCCAGCTCTTCCACCTTGGTGTCCCCGTTTTTCTGTAATTCGGGGTTTCACCCTCGATTTTCCTCCGGTCAGGTGGAATCCTCGGATTGTCCTGGAGTGGATGCGGTGGTGGAGAGATTGCATCACATCTGGGGGCAGGTTATGGACAATTTGAAGTTGTCCCAGGAGAAGACTCAGCGTTTTGCCAACCGTCATCGTCGTGTTGGTTCTCGGCTTTGTGTTGGAGATTTGGTGTGGTTGTCTTCTCGTTTTGTCCCTATGAGGGTCTCTTCTCCTAAGTTTAAACCTCGGTTCATCGGCCCTTATAGAATATTGGAGATTCTTAATCCTGTTTCTTTCCGTTTGGACCTCCCTGCGTCCTTTTCCATTCATAACGTTTTTCATCGGTCGTTATTGCGCAGGTATGAGGTACCTGTTGTACCTTCAGTTGAGCCTCCTGCTCCGGTGTTGGTTGAGGGTGAGTTGGAGTACGTTGTGGAGAAAATTTTGGACTCTCGTGTTTCCAGACGGAGACTCCAGTATCTGGTCAACTGGAAGGGTTACGGCCAGGAGGATAATTCTTGGGTCAATGCATCTGATGTTCATGCTTCTGATCTTGTTCGTGCCTTCCATAGGGCTCATCCTGGTCGCCCTGGTGGATCTGGTGAGGGTTCGGTGCCCCCTCCTTGAGGGGGGGGTACTGTTGTGAATTTGGATTCTGGGCTCCCCCGGTGGCCGCTTGTGGAATTGGACTTGTCATCCTCTTTCCTGTTTCACCTGGTTCCATCAGTAGTGGGTGTCGCTATTTAAGCTCATTTCTCTGGTGGTTTCTTGCCGGTCAACAATGTTATCTGATGCCTCTCAGTGCTTGTTCCTGCTTCTGACAACTACTAGATAAGTTGGACTTTTGTCCATGTTTCATTTTGCCTATTTGTTCCAGTTCACAGTTGAAGTTTTGTTACTGTGTCTGGAAAGCTCTCGTTGATCAGGGATTGCTACTCTGGCGTTATGAGTTAATGCCAGAGTTTAAGGTAATCTCTGGATGGTGTTTTGTTAGTGTTTTTCTGCTGACCATGAAAGTATACTATCTGTCTTCTGCTATCTAGTAAGCGGACCTCAAATTTGCTAAGACTATTTTCCTGCTGCGTTTGTTGTTTCATCTGAACTCACCGTCATTATATGTGGGGGGCTACTGTCTTCTTTGGAATATTTCTCTAGAGGTGAGCCAGGTCTTATATTTCCCTCTGCTAGCTATTTAGGTCTTAGGCCAGAGCTGGGCATCTAGCAATAAATAGGAAATGCTACCTGGCTATTTCTAGTTGCGCGGCAGGCTTAGTTCATGGTCAGTATAGTTCCATCTTCCGAGAGCTTGTCCCTCTATAGGCTTGCTATGATCTCTGCCCGCAGAGATCATGACAGCTCTAGGACTCCGCCCATAAACTAACTCAAAAGGTGAAAAGCCTGTGGAGGATTGGGGTACTTCACGTATAGCGAACAGGAGATACGGTAAGAGAGCATCCCAATCCCTCCCGTCCTTCTCTACCACCCTTTTCAACATTCCCTTCAGGGTTTTATTAAATCGCTCCACCAATCCGTAAGTCTGAGGGTGATATACTGAAGTACGCAAGTGGGAGATTTTTAGTAGTTTACATAAGTCTTTAAGTATACGAGACATAAAGGGGGTCCCCTGATCCATTAGTATTTCCTTCGGAATGCCGGTGCGAGAAAACATTAACAAGCTCCTTTGAAATTGCTTTCGCATTGGCATTCCGCAGGGGTACTGCTTCAGGGTAACGAGTGGCATAATCTAGTACTACCAAAATGTACTGATGACCCCTGGCAGATTTAACTAGTGGACCAACTATATCCATTGCTACCCTCTCGAAGGGCATCTCTATTATTGGTAAGGGCACAAGGGGGCTTCTAAAATGTGACATAGGTGCGGTCAATTGATACGTAGGACAGGACTGACAATACTGGGTCACGTCTCCCGCTAGACCCGGCCAAAAGAAACGTTGTAGAATACGGTGTTTTGTTTTTTCTGCGGCCAGGTGTCCCCCCAAGGGATGTTTATGGGCCAGTTCCAAAACTACCTGGCGGAAGGACTTGGGCACCACTAGTTGTTCTACCACCACACCTCGTACTTTGTCTATGTGATACAGCATATCCTGTTGCACCGCCACATGTGGGAACTCATTTTGAGCCCCTGGGTACAATGGTCTTCCTTCAGAGACCTTTACATTTTCCCATGCCCTTGCCAGAGTAGGATCCTGGTGTTGAGCGGTCCCGAATTTACCACGGGCCACCTCAAGACCTGGCATTTCTATAGGCTCCTCTAGTTCATCTGCGTCGCCTGCATATACAGCCAGAGGAGAGTCTACAGATTCTGGAGTTTCCTCTGAGATGGGCCCCCCTTCATCTTGCTGCAATGGCTCAGGGGTTAGCTCCACGGCATCGTCCTCAACTAGACTGTTCATGCCATTTTTAAGGCTCCACAAGTCCCAAAATAAGGGATGTGTACCAATAGACCACCTTCTTTGATTTATGATGTCATTGGGCATTGATTGGTAAACCAGACTGCGGTCTTAGTTCAGTATAGTTAACCACCGGTATTGTTGTGTGGCTATTTATGATTAATTTATGTATTGCCTGGTATTATGGTGTCCCCTACGGTAATTTTGCTTTTTTATTCTGTAAGTTTTTAAATTAACATCAATAAACATTAATTTTATATATGGGATCGCTTCTTTCTTCTCACATTAATAAAAGTGGGATTAGTTGTGTATAGTCTACATAATACAGAGTGTCCCACGGCGATATCACTTGTAGAACAGCCACAACCGGCTGCTGCCTACACGCTCACAGGAGCGTCATCCCTCCCACATTGTATATTGCTTAGCTACCGTGAGAGAGGTCACATAAGTTCATCAGCTGATGAGCGCCGGTGATTTCACGGCACCACTGCTGCATGAGAAAGTTCACCGGAGCTCATCACCTTACTCGGTAAGGTGATTTCTGTATAGCAGGGGTGCTCAATAGTGATGAGCGAGTATGCTCGTTGCTCGGGTGGTCTCCAAGTATTTGTTAGTGCTCGACTCGTACTGGTTCTATTCTCCTTTGTGCTGTGATCTCACTTCTCTACAATAAACCTCGCTTCGTGTCCTTTCTAAGAAGCCTGCCGCTTTATCCTACAGGCACGGCTCCATAACAATCTGTCCTTTTCGCTAGGCCACTGTCGGGATCCTACCCCTGACAGGTCCTCTCCCGAACTCTCCCGGGCTGCTTTCTCCCTAACTTCCTGTCCAACCCCCAGTTTTACCATAGCGTGAGGAGTGGCCTACTAGATAGAACCACTCCCCCTGGTGGCCGGAGTGTGAAGTGTAGTGTGTGTGTGATACCTGGTCAGGTGAACTCCTTTAGTGCAATCAGATGTAACATCACTCCCCTTAGTGGCAGAGCGACATTACTGCAACAACCAGGACTCTGGGGCGCTGCAAAAGCAGCGCTGCTCTGTAGGTCATTGGGTCTAATAGATGCTTTGGCACTGCACTTTTTCTCTCCATAGCACTGACTGAGAGCTATGTTTCTGCAAATGAGAAGCGGTAATAAACCACTTCTGTCTTTTCCTCAGGGTTCGTGTGTATGCCTGCAGTAGACTGCAAAGCCCAAAGTTAAAAGAAAAAGCAGGCAAACATGGGGACTAGAGAAAGAAGCCAGAATGAAATACACACTGACACTGCTGACTCCAATTACCTGCATGACTGCTGATTCCAATTATCTGCATGAAGTACAGGAGATGATGAGCTCCCCAAGTCATAGTGACATGCTCAGAATGCGGAGCACTGTATACTGATGACCATAGGAGGATGTGACAGAGGAGGCGTATCCTGAAGCAGGAGGAGCAATGGTGGCAGTGACTGTAATATAGTGAAGAACACTTGGCCCAGAGACTGAGGCAGTGGCACAAAGGCCCAAATCCTGGACTGTCCTACGATATCCGGGATAGTTTGGACCTATGATTTTACTGGAGCACTCTAAAGGTCCCCTTAGAAATAAAACGAACGTCTTCCAAACTCACCAGTATGGAGAAGTTCAGCCCATAGGCCAATGTGTATGGGGGCGCCCGATTTTCCCCTTAAATATAATATCGGGGTAGATAGGAATATGTCATGTCTGATTTCAGAATCCTGATTCTTTAGTTCTCATGGAGAGAAGCCGCTGCCAGGATAAGTCTGACACCGACTGTCTCGAGCCCTCCTGTGTATGGGAGAGTTGGATGAGATAGCTGGCGGCTGAACAATCAACCAAACCATTTATTACAATAATCATGAAGCACCAATATTTCCAATGATGGTGAGCAGGTGGTCCCAACTCTCCCAAGGCACCCTACGGATGCCCTTTTTGGACCACTCCAAAATACAATTACCACAAGAAAACGGAGCAAAAAAGTCCACTTCAACATAATTATATAAAAATATTCAAAAATGTTTATTAAAGTCACCTTAATACATCAATATATAAATCATAAATGTATAAAGTACAAAAATGTGCATGCGGTCAGCACAGACATAAGGCAGGAGGCATTACAAGGAGACAGCGTCGGACTGGGGTGTCTGGGGCCCACCAGAGGAATGGACTCTAGGGGCCCACCCTACAGCTATATGCAAATACCGGCGGCTGCCGCACATCTACAGTGTGCCCCAATAACTGGGATGTATAATTACGGTAGTTTACATTAATGTGGTTCTTGGTAAAACAAGTTATCACTGATCCATGGGCTCCACAGGATTGGTGATCGCTTAGATCCGACCATTAGAAACTGGGGAAGTTTTATCCCTGACAGGACACTTTTATCACTATTTTAAAATGCAGCGGCAGGTGGGATTTCTGACCGCAGCTCCATTCATTCTCTTTGGGGCTTCCAGAAAAAAACAAGTGCAGCCACTGAGGGAATGAATGGATCAGTGATCTAGTCGGACATGCCACTCCAGTCTAATGGGGATAAAAAGTTCCACATTTTGCTGAGTGGGTCCAAGCAGTCAGACCCCCACCAATCAATATGTTATCACTTATCCTGTGGAGAGGTGATTACTTTTTTCCACAGGAAACCCCTGTAAGTGCATCTCCGCCGCTGTGTACAAAGCATTAAAACTCTAATGGAAATAAAGAATCTTCTCCTAATTAATATCAGAGAGAACAAATGACCGCCATACACAACACAATCCACTATACCAAGACCAATATTACCACATACAGGAAGAAATACCACCACACCATGACCAGACCACATAGTGACCGAATAATACTACATACAAGGGACAAATACCACCGCACCATGTCAAGACCACATATTACCACCACTTGGCGACCAAATAGCACATACAAGGGACAAATACCACAACACCATTTCCAGACCACATATTACCACCACATAGTGACTGAATACTACAATACTGATCAGAAATAAAAAAAAACAAAAAAAAACCAATACTATCACCATAAGGCTGCTGTCACACTAGCAGTATTTGGTCAGTATTTTACATCCGTATTTGTAAGCCAAAACCAGGAGTGGAACAATTTGAGGAAAAGTATAATAGAAACATGTGCACCACTTCTGCATTTATCACCCACTTCTGGTTTTGGCTTACAAATACTGATGTAAAATACTGACCAAATACTGAATGTGTGACGGCAGCCTAAGTGACATTATACACAGGAGATCTGTACTTAGTATGCAGTGTCTGTGTAGAGGTAATACAGAGATCACTGGTGGTATTATACACAGGAGCTCTGTATATAATGTATAGGTAATACAGTGATCACTGGTGACATTATACACAGGAGCTCTGTATATAGTATACAGTGTATAGTGTCAGTGTATAGGTAACACTGACTCACCAGTGACGTCTCTAGGTGAAGTCCTTCATCTTTCATCCAGCACAGACCGCCATCATTTCTTCCAGCCAGGACTCATTTCTGCAGGAAATAACACAGTTATCTCGAGCTCCGCTTGCAGAACACATTACTTAATTTTTCACAACTTCTACATTACACCACATGAAGAAAAAAAGGCGACATAGTGTCACTCTACACAGTAACAGGACCGCCCCCCCAATTAAAACAGTATACTCAAAAAATAAAATAAATACATCACTGCAGTAATAATATCCCTTAACCCCTTCCCGACCCATGACGCCACGTAGGCATCATGAAAACCCGTGCCAATCCGACCCATGACGCCTATGTGGCGTCATGGAATGATCGCGTCCCTGCAGATCGGGTGAAAGGGTTAATTCCTATTTTACCCAATCTACAGAGACAGGGGGAGTGGTGCTTCAGCCCAGGGGGGGTGGCTTCACCCCCCCCGTGGCAACGATCGCTCTGATTGGCTGTTGAAAGTGAAACTGCCAATCGGAGCGATTTGTAATATTTCACCTAAAAAAACTGGTGAAATATTACAATCCAGCCATGGCCGATGCTGCAATATCATTGGCCATGGCTGGAAAACCTGATCTGCCCCCCCACACCCACCGATCGCCCCCCCAGTCCTCCGTTATGGGGTCCGGTCCCCTCCGTCCGCCTGCCCGCTCCCCCGTCCTCCTGTCCGCTCCCTCCTTGCTCAGATCCACCCCCCCTGTGCTCCGATCACCCCCCTTGTGCTCCGATCCACCCCCCCACCACCCCTTCATACTTACCGATCCTCCCGGTGTCCGTACGTCTCCTCGCTGGGCGCCGCCATCTTCCAAAATGGCGGGCGCATGCTCAGTGCGCCCGCCGAATCTGCCAACCGGCAGATTCGTTCCATGTACATTTTGATCACTGTGATAAAACCTCACAGTGATCAAAATAAAAAAAAAATAGTAAATGACCCCCCCCCCTTTATCGCCCCCATAGGTAGGGACAATAATAAAAAAAAGAAAATATATTTTTTTTCTTTTTCCACTAGGGTTAGGGTTAGAACTAGGGTTAGAACTAAGGTTAGAACTAGGGTTAGAACTAGGGTTAGGGTTAGGGGTAGGGTTAGGGCATGTGCACACAGTGCAGATTTGGCTGCGGATCCGCAGTGGATTGGCCGCGGATCCGCAGCGGATTGGCCGCGGATCCGCAGCGGATTGGCCGCGGATCCGCAGCGGATTCGTAGCAGTTTTCCATCAGGTTTACAGTACCATGTGCACCTATGGAAAACCAAATCCGCTGTGCCCATGGTGCGGAAAATTCCGTGCAGAAACGCTGCGTTGTATTTTCCGCAGCATGTCAATTCTTTGTGTGGTTTCCGCAGCGTTTTACACCAGTTCCTCAATAGGAATCCGCAGGTGAAATTCGCACAAAAAAACACTGGAAATCCGCTGTAAATCTGCAGGTAAAACGCAGTGCCTTTTACCTGCAGATTTTTCAAAAATCGTGCGGAAAAATCTCACACGAATCCGCAACGTGGGCACATAGCCTTAGGGTTGGAATTAGAGTTAGGGTTGGAATTAGGGCTAGGGTTGGAAATAGGGTTAAGATTAGGCTTGTGGTTAGGGTTACGGATAGGGTTAGGAGTGTGTTGGGGTTACAGTTGTGGTTAGGGTTGTGATTAGGGTTAGGGTTGGGATTAGGGTTAGCGGTGTGTTGGGGTTAGTGTTGAAGTTAGAATTGAGGGGTTTCCACTGTTTGGGCACATCAGGGGTCTCCAAACGCAACATGGCACCGCCATTGATTCCAGCCAATCTTGCTTTCAAAAAGTCAAATGGTGCTCCCTCCCTTCCAAGCCCCGACGTGCACCCAAACAGTGGCTTACCCCCACATATGGGGTACCAGCGTACTCAGGACAAACTGGGCAACAACTGTTGGGGTCCAATTTCTCCTATTACCCTTGCAAAAATAAAGAATTACTTGCTAAAACATAATTTTTGAGGAAAGAACAATTATTTTTTATTTTCACGGCTCTGCGTTATAAACTTCTGAGAAGCATTTGGGGGTTCAAAGTGCTCACCACACATCTAGATAAGTTCTTTGGGGGGGTATAGTTTCCAAAATGGGGTCACTTGTGGGGTGTTTCTACTGTTTAGGCACATCAGGGGCTCTGCAAATGCAACGTGACGCCCGCAGACCATTCCATCAAAGTCTGCATTTCAAATGTCACTACTTCCCTTCCGAGCCCTGACGTGCGCCCAAACAGTGGTTTACCCCCACATGTGGGGTACCAGCGTACTCACAACAAACTGGGCAACAAATATTGGGGTCCAATTTCTCCTGATACCCTTGTGAAAATAAAAAATTGCTTGCTAAAACATCTTTTTTGAGGACAGAAAAATGATTTTTTATTTTCACGGCTCTGCGTTGTAAACTTCTGTGAAGCACTTGGGGGTTGAACGTGCTCACCACACATCTAGATAAGTTCCTTGGGGGGTCTAGTTTCCAAAGTGGGGTCACTTGTGGGGAGTTCCTACTGTTTAGGCACATCACGGGCTCTGCAAACGCAATGTGACGCCCGCAGAGCATTCCATCAAAGTCTGCATTTCAAAACGTCACTACTTCCCTTCCAAACCCCGACGTGTGCCAAAACAGTGGTTTACCCCCACATATGGGGTATCAGCGTACTCAGGAGAAACTGGACAACAACTTTTGTGGTCCAATTTCTCCTGTTACCCTTGGGAAAATAAAAAATTGTGGGCTAAAAAATCATTTTTGAGAAAAGAAAAATTATTTTTTTATTTTCATGGCTCTGCGTTATAAACTTCTGTGAAGCACTTGGGGGTTCAAAGTGCTCACTATGAATCTAGATTAGTTCCTTGGGAGGTCTAATTTCCAAAATGGGGTCACTTGTGTGGGAGCTCCAATGTTTAGGCACACAGGGGGCTCTCCAAACGCGACATGGTGTCCGCTAATGATTGAAGCTAATTTTCCATTCAAAAAGCCAAATGGCGTGCCTTCCCTTCCGAGCCCTGCCGTGCGCCCAAACAGTGGTTTACCCCCACATATGGGGTATCATCGTACTCAGGACAAACTGGACAACGACATTTGGTGTCCAATTTCTCCTATTACCCTTGGGAAAATAAAAAAATTGTTGCGAAAAGATCATTTTTGAGGAAAGAAAAATAATTTTTTATTTTCATGGCTCTGCATTATAAACTTTTGTGAAGCACTTGGGGGTTCAAAGTGCTCACTATGCATCTAGATAAGTTCCTTGGGTGTCTAGTTTCCAAAATGGGGTCACTTGTAGGGGAGCTCCAATGTTTAGGCACACAGGGGCTCTCCAAACGCTAACGATTGGAGCTAATTTTCCATTCAAAAAGTCAAATGGCGCGCCTTCCCTTCCGAGCCTTGCCTTGCACCCAAACAGTGGTTTACCCCCACATATGCGGTATCGGCGTACTCAGGAGAAATTGCCCAACAAATTTTAGGATCCATTTTATCCTGTTGCCCATGTGAAAATGAAAAAATTGAGGCTAAAATACATTTTGTGTGAAAAAAAAGTACTTTTTCATTTTTACGGATCAATTTGTGAAGCACCTGAGGGTTTAAAGTGCTCACTATGCTGCTAGATAAGTTCCTTGGGGGGTCTAGTTTCCAAAATGGGGTCACATGTGGGGGAGCTCCAATGTTTAGGCACACGGGGGCTCTCCAAAGGCGACATGGTGTCCGCTAAAGATTGGAGCCAATTTTTCATTCAAAAAGTCAAATGGCGCTCCTTCCCTTCCGAGCCCTGCCGTGCGCCCAAACAGTGCTTTACCCCCACATATGAGGTATCAGCGTACTCAGGACAAATTGGACAACAAAGTTCTTGGTCCAGTTTCTCCTTTTACCCTTGGGAAAATAAAAAAATTGTTGCAAAAAGATCATTTTTGTGACTAAAAAGTTAAATGTTAATTTATTCCTTCCATGTTGCTTCTGCTGCTGTGAAACACCTGAAGGGTTAATAAACTTCTTGAATGTGGTTTTGAGCACCTTGAGGGGTGCAGTTGTTAGAATGGTGTCACTTGGGTATTTTCAGCCATATAGAACCCTCAAACTGACTTCAAATGTGAGGTGGTCCCTAAAAAAAATGGTTTTGTAAATTTTGTTGTAAAAATGAAAAATCACTGGTCAAATTTTAACCCTTATAACTTCCTAGCAAAAAAAAAATTTGTTTCCAAAATTATGCTGATGTAAAGCAGATATGTGGGAAATGTTATTTATTAAGTATTTTGTGTCACATAACTCTCTGGTTTAACAGAATAAAAATTCAAAATGTGAAAATTGCAAAATTTTCAAAATTTTCGCCAAATTTCCGTTTTTTTCACAAATAAACTCAGAAATTATCGACCTAAATTTACCACTAACATGAAGCCCAATATGTCACGAAAAAACAATCTCAGAATCGCTAGGATCCGTTGAAGCGTTCCTGAGTTATTAACTCATAAAGGGACACTGGTCAGAATTGCAAAAAACGGCAAGGTCATTAAGGCCAAAATAGGCTGGGTCATGAAGGGGTTAATTAGCCCCTATGGTAATAATATTCCCCACCCTGGCCCCGTTTATCTCATTCCTGGCTCCAGCCATATGTTCTCGCATCCTGCCCTCATGAGTATCCATTCTACCCCATATGATCTCCCCATCCTGCCCCATCTGTCTCCATCGTATCCATCCTGCCCCATGATCCAATCCTGCCCCATGTCTTTCATTCTGCCCCGTGTCTCCAATCATGCCCTGTATCTACATTCTGCCCATGCCTCCAGTCCTGCCCCCAGTGTGTCCGGCATTCTGCCCCCAGTGTGTCCGGCATTCTGCCCCCAGTGTGTCCGGCATTCTGCCCCCAGTGTGTCCGGCATTCTGCCCCCAGTGTGTCCGGCATTCTGCCCCCAGTGTGTCCGGCATTCTGCCCCCAGTGTGTCTCCAGCATTCTGCCCCAGTGTGTGTCCAGCATTCTGCCCCCAGTGTGTCTCCAGCATTCTGCCCCAGTGTTTGTCCAGCATTCTGCCCCCAGTGTGTCTCCAGCATTCTGCCCCCAGTGTGTCTCCAGCATTCTGCCCCAGTGTGTGTCCAGCATTCTGCCACAGTGTGTCTCCAGCATTCTGCCACAGTGTGTCTCCAGCATTCTGCCCCCCCAGCGTCCCCCTCTGCTCCAGGAGCCCCCACTGCTCCAGGGCCCCCCCCCCCGGCCGCCTGGAGCAGTGGGGGCCCCTGGAGCAGTGGGGGCCCTGCCAGCAGGTGTCAGTGCCTGGGCCCACCGGAGGATCCTCCGGGTCTCCGGTGGGCCAGTCCGAGCCTGGACCCAGACCAACATGACAACTTCTTCCAGCCAGGACTCGTCTGCAGAGAATACAACAAAGACATTTGACTTCTCACATTTCCAGAATGGCACCATCTATTCTCAACCGGCACAAATGCCTCATCCTACGGATACCCAAATACTGAGCCACTGCTGCCGTATGTGTCCCTATTACTACACCTGCTGTTTGGCACAATAACAGCGCTCCTCTTAGTGCCCCACATAATACTGCAAACCCCTGTGCCCCTTAAATAGTAATAATGCCTCCTTTCTGCCCTCTATGAAAAAATATTAATGCTCTGTGCAAAGGCCTTAAAAAAAACAGTGTTCAAATTTTGCCCCTTTGACGGCCACAATACTCGTACTTGCGTAACAATAATGCTTAACATTTGATAATATCCCCAGAGTCTCGCAATGTACAGCTCCTCTATATACAGTATGGTGGTCCCACAGCTTCTTTACACAGCATATGGTGGGTCCACAGCTCTTTTATACAGAGTACGATATCCCTAAGGCACCTTTATACAGAATATGATGTCCTCATAGATTCCTTATACACAGTATAATGGTCCTAACAAAAGCTCTCTCACTGTAACATGGCCCCCACAGTAGGACCCACACTGTATAATGGCCTCCACGCTGTATAATGGTTCTCATGCTATATACTGGCCTTCACAGTACTCCCCACACTAGCCACCATTTCTGTAACAAATGGGATGGGAATGATGGCTTAGGAGTGTAGTGATCTGGAATCAGTCTGCTGGGGTTGTTTTTTATGGGTCGGCTTTGGCATATTAGTTTCAGTGAAGGGAAGTCCTAATTCTTCAGTATAGAATAAATTATGGACAAATATATGCTTCCAACATTGTGGGAACAGTTTGAAGAAGGTCCTTTTCTGTCCCAGCACGGCTATTCTCCAGTGCACAAAGCAAGGTCCATAAAGGCAAGGTTGGGGGGAGTTTGGTTTGGAAGAACCTGACTGTCCGCACAGAGTCTGAACCTCAACCAACACCTTTGGGATGAACTAGAATATAGATTGCTAGCCCTGACCCATCCAGCATCAGTGTCTGACGTTACAAATAATCTTCTGAATGAAGGAGCAAAAAATCCCAAAGACTCCTCCAAAATCTTCGGGGACCAACCCCAGCCAAATTAATGCCTATGGATTTAGAGTGGGATGTTACAAAATTCTATATCCCTATACTTATGTCCATACAGTGGATATGTATAAGAACAATACAAGTTAAAAAATAGGATTATAACAAGCTTCTGCATATATGTTTTCATGGATCTGTGTGCGTGGAGGTGTTTATGATTTGTAACAATTTACTGTATCAGATTATTTATATTACATACTATTATAAACCCTCCATAGACTTTATTACGCATTATTATCTTGGATCTCATTGGCTGCAGGGCTTGTTCTAGCACATTCTATAATGTTGTGACATCACAGGATCGTCACCATGGTCACCTCTGGCCTGGATATTATGACATCATGAGGAATATATAAGCAACCGCTCACCCAGAATTCCGTTGAGGGTTGTTCCGTAGGAGTTTAGTAGTGAGTATGTGCGTGTTATACCCCTGTCCTGTCCTGTCATTATTCCACATTTCCTAGCTGTAAAAGGTTCTGATTTCTTATGACAAGCTTCCTCTACTTCCCAATTCTAATATCCTGTAGATTTTTATTTAGAAAACTTTATATTTGTTAATCATCTAGTAATATGTACTATTGATACAATTGGTATTTAATGTTAGGCTACTTATAAGGAATTCTCTCTCTCTCTAATTCAGATATTTGCAGTTATTTATTTGTGAAAAATGACGCGCAAAAATTGGAACACAATCTATGTAAGTCCGAAATTAGAAAAGCCATAGAATTCAGAATAGTGATTGTAATGCTATCTCTATACATGGATATAAAAATTATTTTCTGTTGTCTGATGTCCGTTCTTCACGTACAGACAACTGCCTGGACCAATCAGGTCAACACGATTAGGACAATACCAAACCTGCATTTTTTTAATTTAAAGTGGCAAAAAAATTCTGAATTTCATAAAAGCCCCCAGGAAATAGCCTGAGTCGCCATTTTCAAATACCAGTAACATTTTTATTTTTTGGATAATGGAGGAGTGTGAGGGCTTGGTTTTTTTTGGGTAGTGAGCGGATGTTTTTATTGATAGTTACAAAGCTTTTATAGATTTTTAATGCATTTTTTTATTGTAGCAACAAAAAACAAGCAATTTTGGTATTTTAAGTTTTTTTTCTACTTTACAGTTTTTACAGATTGGATCAATATTATATTTTCATATTGGACTTTTCTGAACACGTCGATACCAAATATGTGCATATTTTTTTCATTTTTTTAACTGTTTAATTTTAACAGGGTGATTCAAATTTTTTATTTATTTTTTTTACATTTTTAAAAACTTTTTTTTTTTTAATTTACTTATTTTATTTATTAGTTCCCTTACAGGACTTGAAGCTGCGATCGTCTGATCGCTTGTACTATATACAGCAGTATTGTGGTATATAGGAACAATCACTGTCTTCTATGCCCAACTACTGGCTGGATGTCACATAAGGTCGTCACATGACCGGCGCAGGAGGTAGAGGCGGGGTGAAGGGGAGATGAGGGCATTTAGCCGACCCCTGCCTGTCATAGCAACCCATCGGCTCCCTGTGATCACATCACGCTTAAATGTCGCTGTCAGCAACTGACAGCGGCATTGAACAGGTTAACAGCGGCAATCGGTGGTCACGTTAATTACTGCTGTAAGGGTATGTGCACATGTTTTTTGAGGTGCAGAAACGCTGCAGATCCGCAATTGATTTATAGTACAATGTAAATCAATGAGAAAAAAAAAATGCTGTGCACACTTTGCGAAAATCCGCTGCGGAAACGCTGCGGTTTAAAAGAAGTAGCATGTCACTTCCTTTTTGTGAATCTGCACCGTTTTTGTACCCACTCCATTATAGAAAACCGCAGGGGTAAAAACCGCAGCAAAAACGCATAAAAAACGCTACGGAACCACACAAAAAACCGCAGGTGCGTTTACTGCCAGGAGAGACAGAATCCGCACCAGAAATTCCTAAGCCTAATCCGCAACGGTGCACATAGCCTTAGAGGATGATGGCATCCATATAATACAACCAGCTGCCCACTGTGGAGTGGGCTCTGAATCTAATACCCTTAGGCTATGTGCACACATAGGAAATGTGGTGCAGAATTTTCTGCACTAAATCTGCATCTCCTGGCAGAATCCGCAGGTGCGTTTTTAGTGTGTTTTTGTGCAGATTTTACCACTGCAGATTTCTATTAATGGAGGGGTGCAGAAACGCTGCAGAAACGCACAAAAGTAGTGACATGCACTTCTTTGAAATCTGCAGCGTTTCGGCACAGATTTTTCTGCACCATGTGCACAGCTTTATTTTTTTTCACATTGATTTACATTGTACTGTAAATCACAGTGCAGTTCTGCAGCTTTTTTGCAGCAGAAAAATCTGCTGCAGTTCTGCACCAATTCTGCATCGTGTGCACATACCCTTAGGTGTCAGCTCTGGCAACGTCAGCTCTGGCAACGTCAGCTCTGGCAACGTCAGCTCCGGCAACTGAATGTTGTGAGGTGGGCACTGGGAGGGCATTTAGAGGCATTGTACTGAGTGAGAAGGAGCACCTTGTTTCATTATACTGTGGGGGCGTCATAGCGCCAAGGGGATGCCTTAGGGCAACATACTGCATGGGGGGGTGGGGTGCAACATTTTAGAATATCATGTGAAGGTACATCATAATGTATGGGTGTTGGGGGTGTTCTATGGGTGGGAATGCATCACTGGGGGCATTGTGAGGGTTACACTCGGGAATTTATACTGTGGGGGTGGGGCATATACGGAGCTCTTCTACTGTGATAGAAGACTAAGGGCCCTCACAATACATGACCTTTTTGATCCTTCAAAGTTCCCAAATTAATGCGCAACTCCAAGCTGTTCCAAAATTTAGCAACTTTTCAAAGACTCAGCCGGGCAGCAAGACTCCCAGCCGGGCAGCAAGACTCCCAGCCGGGCAGCAAGACTCCCAGCCGGGCAGCAAGACTCCCAGCCGGGCAGCAAGACTCCCAGCCGGGCAGCAAGACTACCAGCCGGGCAGCAAGACTCCCAGCCGGGCAGCAAGACTCTCAGCCGTGCAGCAAGACTCTCAGCCGTGCAGCAAGACTCTCAGCCGTGCAGCAAGACTCTCAGCCGTGCAGCAAGACTCCCAGCCGTGCAGCAAGACTCCCAGCCGTGCAGCAAGACTCCCAGCCGTGCAGCAAGACTCCCAGCCGTGCAGCAAGACTCCCAGCCGTGCAGCAAGACTCCCAGCCGTGCAGCAAGACTCCCAGCCGTGCAGCAAGACTCCCAGCCGTGCAGCAAGACTCCCAGCCGTGCAGCAAGACTCCCAGCCGTGCAGCAAGTCTCCCAGCCGGGCAGCAAGACTCCCAGCCGGGCAGCAAGACTCCCAGCCGGGCAGCAAGACTCCCAGCCGGGCAGCCAGACTCCCAGCCGGGCAGCCAGACTCCCAGCCGGGCAGCCAGACTCCCAGCCGGGCAGCCAGACTCCCAGCCGGGCAGCCAGACTCCCAGCCGGGCAGCCAGACTCCCAGCCGGGCAGCAAGACTCCCAGCCGGGCAGCAAGACTCCCAGCCGGGCAGCAAGACTCTCAGCCGTGCAGCAAGACTCTCAGCCGTGCAGCAAGACTCTCAGCCGTGCAGCAAGACTCTCAGCCGTGCAGCAAGACTCTCAGCCGTGCAGCAAGACTCTCAGCCGTGCAGCAAGACTCTCAGCCGTGCAGCAAGACTCTCAGCCGTGCAGCAAGATTCTCAGCCGTGCAGCAAGACTCTCAGCCGTGCAGCAAGACTCTCAGCCGTGCAGCAAGACTCTCAGCCGTGCAGCAAGACTCTCAGCCGTGCAGCAAGACTCTCAGCCGTGCAGCAAGACTTTCAGCCGTGCAGCAAGACTCTCAGCCGTGCAGCAAGACTCTCAGCCGTGCAGCAAGACTCTCAGCCGTGCAGCAAAACTCTCAGCCTGAAGGCAAGACTCCCAGCCGTGCAGCAAGACTCCCAGCCGTGCAGCAAGACTCCCAGCCGTGCAGCAAGACTCCCAGCCGTGCAGCAAGTCTCCCAGCCGGGCAGCAAGACTCCCAGCCGGGCAGCAAGACTCCCAGCCGGGCAGCAAGACTCCCAGCCGGGCAGCCAGACTCCCAGCCGGGCAGCAAGACTCCCAGCCGGGCAGCAAGACTCCCAGCCGGGCAGCAAGACTCCCAGCCGGGCAGCAAGTCTCCCAGCCGGGCAGCAAGACTCCCAGCCGGGCAGCAAGACTCCCAGCCGGGCAGCAAGACTCCCAGCCGGGCAGCAAGACTCTCAGCCGTGCAGCAAGACTCTCAGCCGTGCAGCAAGACTCTCAGCCGTGCAGCAAGACTCTCAGCCGTGCAGCAAGACTCTCAGCCGTGCAGCAAGACTCTCAGCCGTGCAGCAAGACTCGCAGCCGTGCAGCAAGACTCGCAGCCGTGCAGCAAGACTCGCAGCCGTGCAGCAAGACTCTCAGCCGTGCAGCAAGACTCTCAGCCGTGCAGCAAGACTCTCAGCCGTGCAGCAAGACTCGCAGCCGTGCAGCAAGACTCGCAGCCGTGCAGCAAGACTCGCAGCCGTGCAGCAAGACTCGCAGCCGTGCAGCAAGACTCCCAGCCGTGCAGCAAGACTCCCAGCCGTGCAGCAAGACTCCCAGCCGTGCAGCAAGACTCCCAGCCGTGCAGCAAGACTCCCAGCCGTGCAGCAAGACTCCCAGCCGTGCAGCAAGACTCCCAGCCGTGCAGCAAGACTCCCAGCCGTGCAGCAAGACTCCCAGCCGTGCAGCAAGACTCCCAGCCGTGCAGCAAGACTCCCAGCCGTGCAGCAAGACTCCCAGCCGTGCAGCAACACTCCCAGCCATGCAGCAACACTCCCAGCCGTGCAGCAAGACTCTCAGCCGTGCAGCAAGACTCTCAGCCGTGCAGCAAGACTTTCAGCCGTGCAGCAAGACTCTCAGCCGTGCAGCAAGACTCTCAGCCGTGCAGCAAGACTCTCAGCCGTGCAGCAAGACTCCCAGCCTGAAGGCAAGACTCCCAGCCGGGCAGCAAGTCTCCCAGCCGGGCAGCAAGTCTCCCAGCCGGGCAGCAAGTCTCCCAGCCGGGCAGCAAAACTCCCAGCCGGGCAGCAAGACTCCCAGCCGGGCAGCAAGACTCCCAGCCGGGCAGCAAGACTCCCAGCCGGGCAGCAAGACTCCCAGCCGGGCAGCAAGACTCCCAGCCGGGCAGCAATACTCCCAGCCGGGCAGCAATACTCTCAGCCGTGCAGCAAGACTACCTGCCGTGCAGCAAGACTCCCAGCTGTGCAGCAAGACTACCAGCCGTGCAGCAAGACTCCCAGCCGTGCAGCAAGACTCCCAGCCGTGCAGCAAGACTCCCAACCGTGCAGCAAGACTTGCAGCCGTGCAGCAAGACTCGCAGCCGTGCAGCAAGACTCCCAGCCGTGCAGCAAGACTCCCAGCCGTGCAGCAAGACTCCCAGCCATGCAGCAAGACTCCCAGCCGTGCAGCAAGACTCCCAGCCGTGCAGCAAGACTCCCAGCCGTGCAGCAAGACTCCCAGCCGTGCAGCAAGACTCCCAGCCGTGCAGCAAGACTCCCAGCCGTGCAGCAAGACTCCCAGCCGTGCAGCAAGACTCCCAGCCGTGCAGCAACACTCCCAGCCGTGCAGCAAGACTCTCAGCCGTGCAGCAAGACTCTCAGCCGTGCAGCAAGACTTTCAGCCGTGCAGCAAGACTCTCAGCCGTGCAGCAAGACTCTCAGCCGTGCAGCAAGACTCTCAGCCGTGCAGCAAGACTCTCAGCCTGAAGGCAAGACTCCCAGCCGGGCAGCAAGTCTCCCAGCCGGGCAGCAAGTCTCCCAGCCGGGCAGCAAAACTCCCAGCCGGGCAGCAAGACTCCCAGCCGTGCAGCAAGACTCCCAGCCGGGCAGCAAGACTCCCAGCCGGGCAGCAAGACACCCAGCCGTGCAGCAAGACTCCCAGCCGTGCAGCAAGACTCCCAGCCGTGCAGCAAGACTCCCAACCGTGCAGCAAGACTCGCAGCCGTGCAGCAAGACTCGCAGCCGTGCAGCAAGACTCCCAGCCGTGCAGCAAGACTCCCAGCCGTGCAGCAAGACTCCCAGCCGTGCAGCAAGACTCCCAGCCGTGCAGCAAGACTCCCAGCCGTGCAGCAAGACTCCCAGCCGTGCAGCAAGACTCCCAGCCGTGCAGCAAGACTCCCAGCCGTGCAGCAAGACTCCCAGCCGTGCAGCAAGACTCCCAGCCGTGCAGCAAGACTCCCAGCCGTGCAGCAAGTCTCCCAGCCGTGCAGCAAGACTCCCAGCCGTGCAGCAAGACTCCCAGCCGTGCAGCAAGACTCCCAGCCGTGCAGCAAGACTCCCAGCCGTGCAGCAACACTCCCAGCCGTGCAGCAACACTCCCAGCCGTGCAGCAACACTCCCAGCCGTGCAGCAACACTCCCAGCCGTGCAGCAACACTCCCAGCCGTGCAGCAACACTCCCAGCCGTGCAGCAAGACTCCCAGCCGTGCAGCAAGACTCCCAGCCGTGCAGCAAGACTCCCAGCCGTGCAGCAAGACTCCCAGCCGTGCAGCAAGACTCCCAGCCGTGCAGCAAGACTCCCAGCCGTGCAGCAAGTCTCCCAGCCGTGCAGCAAGACTCCCAGCCGTGCAGCAAGACTCCCAGCCGTGCAGCAAGACTCCCAGCCGTGCAGCAAGACTCCCAGCCGTGCAGCAACACTCCCAGCCGTGCAGCAACACTCCCAGCCGTGCAGCAACACTCCCAGCCGTGCAGCAACACTCCCAGCCGTGCAGCAACACTCCCAGCCGTGCAGCAAGACTCCCAGCCGTGCAGCAAGACTCCCAGCCGTGCAGAAAGACTCCCAGCCGTGCAGCAAGACTCCCAGCCGTGCAGCCAGACTCCCAGCCGTGCAGCAAGACTCCCAGCCGTGCAGCAAGACTCCCAGCCGTGCAGCAAGACTCCCAGCCGTGCAGCAAGACTCCCAGCCGTGCAGCAAGACTCCCAGCCGTGCAGCAAGACTCTCAGCCGTGCAGCAAGTCTCCCAGCCGTGCAGCAAGACTCCCAGCCGTGCAGCAAGACTCTCAGCCGTGCAGCAAGACTCCCAGCCGTGCAGCAAGACTCCCAGCCGTGCAGCAAGACTCCCAGCCGTGCAGCAAGACTCCCAGCCGTGCAGCAAGACTCCCAGCCGTGCAGCAAGACTCCAGCCGGCAATAAATATTTTTAAAATCTTTGGCTTCACTTTTTTTTTTTCATCATTCTCATATACCATAATCCAAAATCCAATTAAAATAGCAGTATCCAACCAAATATGATAAATCAAGCAATATGGGCTCTCATGGGAGATATGCAAAATCCTAGAGAGACAAATGAAAGGGTAAACAAAATCCAATATTAAAATCACACATTTATTCAAAATACTTTAAAATATAATTCCATATAGAATAGTAACAAGCAAAATGTTCCTTACTAATGTTAGGGCACAGTGGTGTCAAAACCAATTGAATATCTAGTGTGGATCATCAGAATTAAAAAAAAATCCACATTTTAGGCACACTCTAAATGATTAGTCTTTTAAGTGTATTTAGTGAGTATTAGCACAAAAATTAGTCATATGCATGATTGTGAACACGTAACAAGAAAAGACCTCAACATAATTCCATTATATATAGAAACATATTAATATTGTCAGAGTACGTAAGATGCAATTTTGGTATAATAAACCTCCTGGTGGAAATAAAATAAAAATAAATGAGGAAGAAGTGTAAGTATAAATGTATGCTGGTGCATAGTACCTCTAAATTATACTATGGGAATAAAAGTAAAAATTATCTAAACATTGCCAAAGTGCACTTGTTAAAGTCAAATAGCCCAAACTGGAAAGAATAAATAAATGAAGTAGAAATGTAAGATGCTAGTGCAAAATATCTCTATATGAAGTAATAAATCCAATTAAGATACGATTGAGAAGTTTATCATAAAATACTTTGCGAACATACAAAAAAAACAAAAAAAACTTGCTTTCAGTTCAACAATAGGGGACATGTCTTGCCATTGAGAAAGAGCAAAAAGGGGCTGTAGGGGCATTACATCAGAGCTCAGTATATGACTGACAGTGAGGCCCCGCCTCTGAGGTCCTACTGATTTGCTTTATGAGTTATTTGAAGATCTACATGTGAGTATTCAAAATATTCATTTCTCTTAAGTATCAGCACATGTGACCGCCGGCCCCAACAGGAAGCAGGCGGCTGACAGTGCGCGCTACTGAAGTGGAATGGATACTCACAGCAATCTCTGATGAACACCCGGTGAGTATTCCTGCAGCTGTGCTCTCCTTGTGAGCAGCGCATAATGTCCCTGCCATGCCCTGCTTACAAGCATTAAGCAGCTGCTGGCACCGGAGCAGGACGCTGCGACTGCGAGGGAGCAGAGGAAGGTAAGAGTAAAGGTTTGTATTTTTTTTTTATCTTTTCTGATTGGGCCAATCAATAATACCAGGAACGGGATGGGGACAATCAATCTATCTCTCTATATATTTGTCTAAGGAGTACTTCCGTCTGTTTGTCTGTAACGGAAATCCCGGGCTGCTGATTTGGTTGCGGTCGGCCGGGCGCGACCATCAGCCATATTGGGGCGGGATTTACCGCTTCACTTTTTACTATTGATGCTGCCTATACAGCATCAATAGTAAAAACATATGGTAAAAATAATAATAAAAAAAAAAAACAACAAACATTATATTCTCACCTTCCGCGCCAGTCTTTCCCGCTCCTCGCGACGCTCCGGTCCCTGGAATGCATTGCGGCAATGACCAGAGATCACGTGGCGGTCTCGCGAGACCGCTACATGATCACGTGTTATTGCCGCAAGGCATTACTGGAACGGAGCGCCGCGAGGAGCATCGCTAAAAGACCTTGGCTGGATAGGGGGGCCAACGGAAGGTGAGTATATAACTATTTTTTATTTCCATTGTTTTTTGTTTTTTTTTAACAGGGATATGGTTCCGGCTGTGCTATATACTGCGTGGGCTGCGCTATATACTGCGCGGGCTGCGCTATATACTGCGCTATATACTACGCAAGCTGCGCTATATACTACGCAAGCTGCGCTATATACTACGCAAGCTGCGCTATATTCTACGCAAGCTGCGCTATATACTATGTGTTGGTCGCGCCCGGCCGGCCGCAAACAATCAGCAATAGGTGCAATCCGGCTGCGAATTGGTGCGGGATTTGAACTACGCTTCACTGATTAGTCGCGCCCGGCCGGCGGAATCCTGTGTATTCATTGCATTATTCTAATATCTTCATAAATAAACTACATACATATTCTATAATACCCGATGCGTTAGAATCGGGCCACCATCTAGTCAATCATATCAGAATAAGAATGGGACCATGCATATCAATTTAGGGATGAGGGGACCATATTTACCAGGATAGGTGATCTTGAGTTCAGAATTGACCACTTTTTTGCTTCAGTTTTTTATTTTCCTAATTTCCTCCTCTAAAACCTAAGTGCTTCTTATGGTCCGAGGCGTCTTATAGTCCGAAAAATACAGTACTTGCCTTGTAATGTGTTCACATCCTGTTCCGTCCAGATGTGTCCGGATCCCAGAATTCCAAGCAGCGGAAGTTCACAGACCACCATATTGGGACACCCAAAGTGATGGGTGTCTCAATATGGAAACTGCAGGTGGTACCCAGCCTCTTGCAAGGTACCACCAGCGGAACACTGTCGCACCACACACCCACTGTATACGCCGTACGCACCACACCTACTGTATACGCCGTACGCAGCCTCTTGCACGGTACCACCAACAGAACACCGTCGCGAACACCCCGCCGCCGGGATCAGCCAAAATGATTTACTGACTGCCGCCATCTTTGTACAGGAGGAGCGCATGCGCAGTTTTAATGTGAGCGCCGCTATCTGTCTGCACAAAGATGGCGGCAGTTTGATTTACTGCGCCTGTGTGAATTCCGCGCAGGCACAGTGAATCATTCAGCTGATCCTGGCGGCAGATGCGCGACGTGTCTACAGGCAGAGGAAGCCGATCACATTAAAGGGGTTTTCCCACGAACGAAAGTTCATTTTAAAAATTGTCTGTGTCTGACCGTGTACGGAGCATACCACATCTGCTGGGCAAGGGAGGAAGCAAAAGACAATACTGACATTACAGCAGGAGATCACAGAGGATACATTTTGGCAGGTAAAATATTTCACGGACTGTTTTAAAAACAATATTTTACCTCACAAAGTGTATCCTCTGCGATCTCTTGCTGTAATGTGTCAGTATTGTCTTTTGCTTCCTCCCCCTGCCCAGGAGTTGTGGCATGTTGTGAAGCGCACAGGGGTGAGAGAAAGCGCACAGGGTTGAGAAACAGAGCACGGGGGGGGGGAGACAGCTCAAATAGGACAGCACACGAGGGGAGAACACAGCACAGGAAGGAGAAAGACAGAAGACAAGGAGGATAGCACATGGGTAGACAGGTCAAAGAAAAGAGAACAGACTGGAGATGTCAGCTCATGGGGAAAGAGAGAGTGGATAGGTGGGTGAGCACATGCGGGGAAAGCCAGCCCCCATCATGCGATAGCATCGGGCCTCTATCTAGTATACACAGTACAGAAGCAGTGGTACTGCTGTGCAGTGTGTGTATACACACAGGACAGAAGCAGTGGTACTGCTGTGCAGTGTGTGTATACACACAGGACAGAAGCAGTGGTACTGCTGTGCAGTGTGTGTATACACACAGGACAGAAGCAGTGGTACTGCTGTGCAGTGTGTGTATACACACAGGACAGAAGCAATGCTCCATGCATTGCAATCTCGCGAGATGATGACGTAGTGGTCTCGCGAGACTGCTACGTCATCATCTCACGAGACCGCAATGCACTCTTGGGACCGGAGCGTCGTGAGGAGCATCGGTAAACGCCTCGCCTGGATCCGGGGGCCAATGGAAGGTGAGTATATAACTATTTTTTTTATTTTAATTCTTTTTTTTTTTTTTTTAACAGGGATATGATGCCCACATTGCTACACACTCCGTGGCCTGGGCTACACACTCCGTGGCCTGGGCTACACACTCCGTGGCCTGGGCTACACACTCCGTGGCTGTGCTGTCATATACTATGTGGCCGGCTGCGAACAATCAGCGACAGGCGTAGTCCGATTTGAACCACGCTTCGCTAATTGGTCACGGCCGGCCGAATCCTGTGTATTCAATGTATTATTCTAAAATCTTCATAAATAAAACTACATACATATTCTAGAATACCTGATGCATTAGAATCAGGCTACCATCTAGTCTGAGATAATGGTCCAATAATGCAGACGAGCTGAAGGCTGCTATCAAAGCAACCTGCGCTTCCATAACACCTCAGCAGTGCACCAGGCTGATTGCCTCCATGCCACACTGCATTGATACAGTAAAGCTATGTACACACGTTGAGTATTTGCTTGAAGAAATTTCAGCAAGGTTTCTGCATCTCTTGGCAGCAAAAACATTGGAAAAAACGGGCATTTTTGGTGCATATTTTGTATGTTTTTTTGTACAGTAATGAATGCTTTTTTTGAGCTAAATAAATATATTTAAAAAAAAAAAGGTTGTGAGATGTATTTCCTTGGTTCACCACCTTTTTCATGCTGATGTAGCATTAGGGCTATAAACAACTGGTTAGGAACAAAAGTACCACTAAGGATCAGTAGAGATGTAGCAAGTAAGTGGTAATATAAAACTTCGCTTTTAATGTAGCCTAAAAATAAAAATATATGTATTGTAGTGCAGCAGGGTTGGGTCAGTGTGACAGACAGGGACCACAGGAACAGTTCACAGCAAAACGTGTTTAATTGTCCACCCTCACGCAGTGAACAGCACACGGTATCCTCCGGATTACAGCTGGTTAACAGGACAGTTCAGAAATGCCCAGATGCCGAAGGCTACTGCACCACTGTATCACGCTGCGGGGTGCCAGGAGTTCACTCTCTGCTGGTTGTGCGGAGCCGACTGCTCCACAGGTTGCCAACTCCAAACTGACACACCCAAACCATTCCTGCAGGGTTTGTTTTCTCTAAACTGGACTCTGTGGCCATGGGCCACTTGTAAGATCCGGCCAGGAGGAAACGGATCGGCCTCACTACCTTCCTGCAGTCCGTTTCAAAAATAAAAGCCCATACCGGGTTTTCCTGAACAATTCCTTGGTCAAATAACTTGACCAGGATCAAGCTTACTTTTATTCTGCCTTGTGCCTCACAGGCGTCCTGCTGTGACCACAAGGCACTCCAGCGAATCTAATACGCTTCTGAGCGCAACCTGGGGGACACAGTGACCCTCACAAATCACACCAGTCGCTGCCTCACAGTATCCACAAAAACACACTAAAGTGCAAAACAGTGCAGCTCACACAGACAATAACAACATAAGGAATGTTAGCAAACACTGATCAACAAATAGAATCCTAGAGTTTAGATCCTGGCAGTGTTTAATCTCACAATGCTATTAATACAATTAAGGATCAAAGCATATTGAAAACCTAATACCAACATGTATTCATATGTATATAGCCTAAGGGTCAATGCCCATAGGGTAAACATACACAGATAACCATCACGGTGTACAAACATTTAGAACCTTCTCACCCAGTCAGACGATTGGGACTGTCAAGTTCATACAGTTATGACCGGAGATCCGAAGATAACGGGTACCCAACTGCCAACGTGTTTCCTCTCATCAAGATTCATCAGAGGAGTAAGAACCAGTAAGATGGAAACAACCCACCATCATTTTCAGTCAAACCCTGGTAGCAAAACAGCCCACAAAGCGGTGCAGCGTCACTGTCTGCACTCTATAGCGCAAATGTGCTTAAATAGAACTTGCCGGTATCACCGCCGGGAGTTACAGCACATGCTTCCGGTTGATGGAACACCGCTCCCAGCCAGTGTCACGCAGACGTCACTTCTGGGATTGACATCAAATCCGGTCCAGATTATCACATGATGAACACAGTGCAGAAGGTCATGCGCTGCACAGATAAGGTCCGGATGGTGCCTATGGTAACGTGTACATCGTTTGTTAAGAGGGGGGCGGGGAAAAGAAAACCTCCCACCATCATACCCCAGGAAAAAACAATGTATACCAGTGTGAATATGAATACCTACTGGTAATAGGTTTTCAATATGCCTTGATCATTAATTGTATTAATAGCATTGTGAGATTAAACACTGCCAGGATCTACGGGTATGTGCACACGTTGCGGATTAGCCTTAGGAACTTCTGGCGCAGATTTTGCCTCTCCTGGCAGAAAACGCAGCTGCGGATTTGTCGCATTTTTTGTGCATTTTTTCTGCGGATTTACTGCGTTTTTCTATAATGGAATGGGTACAAAAACGCTGCAGATCTGCAAAAAAGAAGTGACATGCTGCTACTTTTAATCCGCAGCGTTTCCGCACCGGATTTTCCGCAACGTGTGCACAGCTTTTTTTTTTCTCATTGATTTACATTGTACTGTAAATCAATTGCGGATCTGCAGCATTTCTGCACCGCAAAAACGCTTCGGATCCGCAACGTGTGCACAAGGATTCTATTTGTTGGTCAGTGTTTGCTAACATTCCTTATGTGTTGTTATTGTCTGTGTGGCACTGCACTGTTTTGCACTTTAGTGTGTTTTTGTACATAAATATTTATTTTTATATTTAGGCTACATTAAAAGCTAAGTTTTATATTACCACTTATTTGCTACATCTCTACTGATGCAGTAGCAAGGCTTGGTGTCACCAGCTGTCATGGACAGCTTTAAGGTACCTTCACACTAAACGATTTTGCAACGATAACGATAGCGATCCGTGACGTTGCAGCGTCCTGGATAGCGATATCGTTGTGTTTGACACGCAGTAGCGATCAGGATCCTGCTGTGATATCGTTGGTCAGAGCTAGAAGGCCAGCACCTTATTTCGTCGCTGGATCTCCCGCTGACATCGCTGGATCGGTGTGTGTGACACCGATCCAGCGATATCTTCACTGGTAACCAGGGTAAACATCGGGTTACTAAGCGCAGGGCCGCGCTTAGTAACCCGATATTTACCCTGGTTACCATTGTAAATGTAGAAAAAAAACAAACACTACATACTCACCTTCTGATGTCTGTCGCATCCCCCGGCGTCCGCTTCCCTGCACTGTGTCAGCGCCGGCCGGCCGTAAAGCAGAGCACAGCGGTGACGTCACCGCTCTGCTTTAGGGCCGGCGCTTACACAGTGCAGGGAAGCGGACGCGACAGACACCGGAATGTAAGTATGTAGTGTTTGTTTTTTTTTACATTTACACTGGTAACATCGGGTTACTAAGCGCGGCCCTGCGCTTAGTAACCCAATGTTTACCCTGGTTACCCGGGGACTTCGGCATCGTTGTCTCACAACGATCCTGATCACTTTGCGAACAGTCACATCAGTGATGTGAATTCTCTTAGAGACAGCCGACGATTCACTGACAGGAAGTAATCATTCCTGCAGTGTATCACTGTGCTGCCGTGGGAGTTCACAGGAGTTCATCAGCTCCGGTGATCTCCCTTACGGCACCACTGCTGCGTTGGAAAGTTCTCACGCAGTGGTGCCGCAAGTGAGAGCACTGGAGCTGATGAACTCCAGTGAACTCACGGCAGCTCAGTGATATACTGCAGGAGCGACTTCACCTGTCAGTGTTATCGCCAGGGGCCGGGTAGAGCGGTGACATCTCCCAATGTGATTGTTCTAAACGTGGGATCGCTGTGGGACACTCGGGATTACGTGGACTACAGCGGACAGGTGAGTATATGTTGGTTTATTATTTTACATTCTTTCTAGGAGACGAGGGCATCGGGCAATTGGTGTTAGGTGAGCATAGTGGGTTTTTATTTTTATTTAAATATGTATGTAAATTTACTTTAAAAAAAAAAAACTGAGCACAGGCGCCGGCAGATGAGACCACGTCTCCCATCAGTGGCACCTGCTGTCACCGTTATCAGCGACAGCAGACGTAGCCTGATGGGAGCAGTAGCCTCATCAGCCCACGCCTGCGGGTCACACCGTCACAGCTGCAGGGTCATGCTGACATTTGACAGCATGACCCCGCAGCTCTGTGACCGACAGTCTTACCGGTGGTGGCATTACCGCCAATAAGAACCACCACGCAGGTGTTAACCACACTGTCACACAGATGACAGCATGGGAAACACAATAGGAAGTCAGTAGAGCACAAAACAAAAACTCATCAAATCCACAAACATTTTTATACCTGCATTTTTGCTGACTTCAATTGAAGTCAATGGGTGCAAAAACACAAAAAGAATCGACATCCTGCAGAAAAAAAAACGCACTGCAAATAAGCACCGAAATTTACTGATCATGTGCATAATACTTCAGGATTGTCACGGAATAAGCTTGCATAAGGATTCCATAGCATTTCTGGCCTACTTCTGCGCAAAGAAAACGCATCAAAAATGCACTGTGTGTACATAGCCTAACTGATGCAACAAAAACGCCCTGACCAATTATTGACTGCATTTACTGCATAGGCAGCATCAATAGTAAAAAGTTGGTCACACTTCTCAAACACTATGTTTGACAAGTGTGACCAACCTGTCAATCAGTTTTCCAACTGATGCTACAGATCGCTTGCAAAACGCTAGTGTTTAGCGGGAATAAGCATGCCAATTCCGCATGAGATATACCTTTGGCAGAAGTTGCAGAATTGCTGCGGAAATTTCCGCGGCAATTCTGGACCGTGTGCACTTAGCCTTAGACTTTCATAACCAGGATGGTTTCTGATATTCTCTAAGAATACCTTATGAATTGTGAACACTGTTTAAAGGCTGACATATCACATCCCCCTCTGTTAGGCTGGGGTCACACATGCGTGTTTTACGGACGTAAGAGCGCAAAAACTACGTACGTAAAACTCGCATTACATACGGCACAATGCTTCTCAATGGGGCTGCTCCTATTAGCCGTATATTACGGTTCAGTATTATACGGCTTTCTACGGCCGTACAAAATCGCAGCATGCTGCGTTTGTCAGCGTATTGCGCAAATAATACGCCAATGAAAGTCTATGGGGGCGAGAAAAATACGGATTCCACACGGACCTGCAGTGTGACTTGCGAGAAATACGCAGCGCTGTTAGTGAAAAGTCGGTAATTCAATTGCCGGCTTTTCATTTCTCCTGCACAAACCCGACAGGATATGAGACATGGTTTACATACAGTAAACCATCTCATATCCCCTTTTTTTTGCATATTCCACACTACTAATGTTAGTAGTGTGTATGTGCAAAATTTCAGCGCTGTAGCTGCTAAAATAAAGGGTTAAATGGCGGAAAAAATTGGCGTGGGCTCCCGCGCAATATTCTCCGCCAGAATGGTAAAGCCAGTGACTGAGGGCAGATATTAATAGCCAGGAGAGGGTCCATGGTTATTGGCCCCCCCGTGGCTAAAAACATCTGCCCCCAGCCACCCCAGAAAAGGCACATCTGGAAGATGCGCCTATTCTGGCACTTGGCCACTCTCTTCCCACTCCCTGTAGCGGTGGGATATGGGGTAATGAAGGGTTAATGTCACCTTGCTATTGGAAGGTGACATTAAGCCAGATTAATAATGGAGAGGCGTCAATTATGTCACCTATCCATTATTAATCCAATTGTATGATAGGGTTAAAAAACACACACACACATGATTTAAAAGTAGTTTAATGAAATAAACACAGCGGTTGTTGTAATAATTTATTGTTCTCGCAATCCATCAGGAACACCCTCGCTTGGAAAAATAATAAACGCACAAGATACATACCTTCTGGTGAACCGTCTCGTCCCACGAAGTAATCCATCTGAAGGGGTTAACTAATATTACAGGCAGGAGCCCTGCTAAATGCAGCGGTGCTCGTGCTGTAATTCCCCGGCGAATGAATGAAATGTAGGTCATTGACCTACATTTGCTTCAGTCGCGGTGATGCGCCCCCTGGTGGATGTCCTCATATGACCTGGAGCGTGGGAAATAGTTCCCAGGCTGCAGTTCATGAGAACATCCACCAGAGGGCGCATCACCGCGACTGAATGTAAGTATAGATCACTGCTTTCCTTTCAGCACCCGGGGGATTACAGGCACGAGCGAGTGGTTTATTGCAGCTCGTGCCTGTAATATTAGTTAACCCCTTCAGATGGATTACTTCGTGGGACGAGTAATGGCCGGAGCTGAGCCGCCCCTCCCCCCCGCGGCGTAAGTGTAGGACAGCATGACCGTGGGATGGAGGGAGGGGTTAGGGTTAACTGTGCAAGGGGTTATGGGTAGAAATTGAAAGGTTAAGTAGTGGTGGAGGGGAGTGGCCTGGTCAGTTCCCGCTCTCTGGGCAACTGGTGTGTACTGTACTTACTATGTCCACCGTGGATCGACTCCTGGAGAGCCTGAGGGCTGCAGCGGCTGTGCACCCTCCAGGCTGGCTCGAACAGCAAGTTGCTGGCATCGTGGGGAGCGGAGGGTCAGTAGCGGGGCCGGCGTCCCCGGTGAGGCGTTCGCGTCGGACTAGGCCTCCGGAACGCCTGTCGCCCGACTTAGCTCCGCGGGCCCCCCGGCGGCGCAGGAGCCCCTCAAGGGACCCTCCAGGCCGGGCGCCTCCGAGTCGCCGTGCCAGCGTGCCCCGGCCTGGGAGGAATCCTACTGCCCGGCGGGGTCCGTCGGCGGCTGCTAGGCCTTCGCCTCGCGCTGGCGTGGGGGCGGAGCCTAGACGAGCTGGTCAGCATGCGAGGCCTAATGCAGCGGGGGGCCGCGGCGGTGATGTCCCTGCCGCGCGGCCTGCCTCTTCACCGCCTGTGAACAGGAGTGGGAGCAGCGGTGGATCGGGCGGCCCAGCAGGATCCGGGGCTGGGTCGGCCATGTTTACTACGGCGGGGTCTGATCCCGCAACTGGAGTTATGGATGTGGCGGCGGTGTCCCCAGGCGGGGATGTGAGCCCGGGCGCTTGGACAGCAGCACCACAGTTGCAGCAGCCGTATGGAGTTCAGCAGTCGGCAGTGTCCCCTTCCCCGGCTTCTACAGCGCAGCAGGATCCTTCTCAGGCCTCCCGGTGGCAGTTTTCGCAGGATGGCATGGACTTACGTGGACAGCGGCCTCAGGACCCTGGGAATCCGGCTGGAGGGATCACAGCTCCCTCGCAGCCTGGTGAGTGTGTGTCTTTGTTATCTTCTCAGATTTTCTCTTCTCCTGTAGTTTCTGGGTTACAGGATGATTCGGGGCCCGTGGTGGGGATGAGTGTGCCGGGTGCGGCTGATGTGGGTGGGGTTGGTGCTGTGTTAGCTAGTGTGAAGGATTTATTGGCTAGGTTAGAGAGGGGTATGAGTGATCAACGGCATTTGGCGGCGTGGGTTGGGTCACAAAGGGGGATTGGGGGTGTTACGGATGTGGCGGTAGGCCCCTGGGCTCCGGTTTCGGTTTCGGTTCAGACGGAGAAAGAGAAGGAGTGTCGTATACATTTGGATGATAGGGCTCACGGGGAGGTGTATGTCTGTTTTGAGGGACCTTTGGGGGCGCATCTTAAGAAGGAAGTGAGGGAGAAGATTGTTAAAGATGAGTATGTGGAAATATTTTCACTACTTCCGTTGGAAAAGTTTAACCTCGATAAGGGGAAGAAAGAGGACAGTAAGAAGGAGGAGGAGGAAAAACGCAGGTGGCGTTTGATTCCTCAAACTTTCATAAATTGGTTGCAGGCGTTCGCCATTCTAGCAAGTGTAATTGGCGAAAAGGCGCCGGAGAATTGTTCGGGCTTGTTTTGCTATATGGATTCTATTGGGGAGGCGCATAGGGTTTATGGTGGGCAGGCTTGGCTGAGGTACGACGAGCAATTCCGGCAGCGGAAGGCTATACGTCCGACTCTTCGGTGGGACCAAAAGGATATTGGGCTCTGGCTTCGGGTGATGGCGCAGTATAAGTTTGGTCATTCCTTTCAGGGGGGGACCGGTGGTTCCGGTCAGAGTGGTCGGTCCAGTTCGGCAGGAATGTCGGGACAGTCCAGTCAGTCAGGGGGTCAAAAAGCGGGATTGTGTTGGCAGTTCAACGATGGGCAATGCAAGTTTGGGGTTAACTGCAAATTTAAACATTTGTGTTCCCATTGCAGCGGGTCCTCTCACGGGGCTTCAAAATGCTTTAAAAAAGCCAAGTCGAAGTCTGGGGACGGGAATTCTCATGGGGGTGACGCCGGTGAGGCTGGAAAAGATGGTCCCCTATCTAGATAGGTATCCCAAGGCAGAGGCGTCGGTTTTGTTGTATCATGGTTTTCGGGATGGTTTTGTGATTCCTGCCCCTCCGTTTGTGGTTCCTCGGGTGTTGAAGAATTTGCAGTCAGCAGTATTACATGGGGGGGTGGTGTCAGAGAAATTGAAGAAGGAAGTGGCGTTGGGGCGGATGTCTGGCCCCTTTGAGTCTCCTCCAGTTGAGGACTTGGTTGTTTCCCCACTTGGTGTGGTTCCCAAGAAGGAAGCGGGAAAATTTCGTTTGATACACCATTTGTCTTATCCACGTGGGTTGTCTATTAACGACGGTATCGCGCCGGAGCTTTGCTCGGTGGTTTACGCGTCTTTTGACGAAGCTGTTGCGTGGGTATGTAAGTTCGGACGAGGGGCCTTGTTGGCCAAAACGGATATTGAGGCGGCGTTTCGGTTGTTACCGGTGCATCCTGATAGTGTTCGTCTGTTGGGTTGTTTTTGGGAGGGGGGTTTCTATGTTGATAGGTGTTTGCCTATGGGTTGTTCCTTATCGTGCGCGTTGTTTGAGACGTTCAGTTCATTTTTAGAGTGGGTTGTTAAGGATGTTTCGGATTGCGATTCAATTATGCACTATTTGGATGATTTCCTGTGTGTAGGCCCGGCTGGGTCTGATCGTTGTTATCGGCTTTTGCGGGCTGTTGAATGGGTTTGTGAGCGTTTTGGGGTTCCTCTGGCGCCTGGAAAGACGGAAGGCCCGAGTACGTGTTTGAGTTTTTTGGGTATTGTCATCGATACGGTTGAGTGGGAGTTTCGGCTGCCGGTGGACAAGATTGAGGGATTGCGTGAAGATTTGGCGCGTGCGCAGCGATTGAAGAAGTTGACTTTGCGTGAGTTGCAATCGTTGCTTGGTAAACTCAATTTTGCTTGTCGGGTGATGCCGATGGGGAGAGTGTTCTCCAGGAGATTAGCGAGTGCTACGGCCGGAGTTCGGGCACCGCACCATTTTATTCGCTTGTCATCTGAGCTGAAAGAGGACTTGGCAGTTTGGAGCTCCTTTTTGGGTTCGTATAATTGTCGGTCGTTGTTGATGGAAGAGGCGATTGACAATGATTCGCTTGATTTGTTTACGGATGCAGCTGGTGGTAGTGGTTTTGGAGCTTATTTCAAGGGGCAGTGGTGTGCGGCACCTTGGCCTGCTGAGTGGATCGCGGCGGGGCTAGTTCGTAACATTGCGTTGTTGGAAATTTTTCCGATTCTGGTCGCGGTTCATTTGTGGAAGGATGAATTCCGTAACAGGCGCATTCGTTTTAACTGTGACAATATGGGGGTCGTGTGTGCTGTGAATGGACTCACGGCGTCGTCACCTCCCGTGGTGCGAGTTCTTCGCCGACTGGTGTTAGCTTGTTTGGAGTTGAATTCACAGGTTACGGCAACTCATGTGCCTGGGGTGCGTAATTCAATAGCGGATTCTCTTTCTCGTTTTCAGTTCGAGCGTTTTCGGGTATTGGCTCCAGAAGCAGAGACCGTCGGCTTGGATTGCCCTGCGGACCTTTGGATTGTGGCATCTGGGACGCTGAAGATTTGATACGGTCATCGTTGGCTCCCAAAACATGGGAGGCGTATCAAGCGGTTTGGTTGTCTTGGGAGGGGATGTTAACAGCTTGCCCGGGTGTAGTTAGTTCGGATGATCAAGTGGGTGTTCTGCTGTCTTGGTTAAGTCGAGGTTTTTCGGAAGGTTGGTCGTGGACGAAGGTATCGCGCTTGCTGGCTGCTCTGGCTTTTGGTTTTAAGTTAAGAGGGCAACGGGATTTGTCCAAAGTGTTTTTGGTGAGGCAAGCAGTTAAAGGTTTCCGTAGGCGATGCGGGGGGTTGGACTCGCGGCGTCCTGTGTCTTTTGCTATGTTGGAACGGTTGGGTGAGGCGTTGGGGAAGTGCTGTGTGTCGGCTTTTGAGCATTGTTTATTCCGTTTGGCATTTTCCTTCGCCTTTTTCGGTGCGCTGAGGATTGGTGAGTTGGTGTCTCCTACCAAAAAAGTGGTGGGAGGGATTTTGGCGCGTGATGTGTTATTGTCGGAGGATAGGGTGGAGTTCTGGTTACGTCGCTCAAAGACTGACCAGGTGGGCCGCGGTAAGAAGGTGGTGCTAGGTGTAGTCGCCGGCTCGCGTATGTGCCCAGTTACTTGTTTAACAGTTTTTTGGGGGCTCATGCCTCTCAGGGCTGGATCGTTGCTCTGTCACGAGGATGGTTCCTCTTTGTCAAGGTATCAGTTTTGCATGATTTTCAAAAAGGCGATTAATGAATTGGGGTTGGATGGGTCGCGCTTTACTCCTCATTCGTTTCGGATTGGGGCGGCAACTGACGCGGCTGCGGGTGGTTTGGATGCGGAAGTGATTAAACGTATTGGCAGATGGAAGTCAAATAGATACCGTAGTTATGTGAGGTGTTAGTGGGGTATGATTACGTCATTTGGTATGGTCCGGTGTTATGGTTATTTGTTTTGTGATACGGTGGGGATTTGATTACTTGTGTTTGTATTTTTCAGGTTTTCCACCTTTACTGGTGTGGATTTTCGGTCATTCCTATGTGCATTGGGGAGCCCTGCGAGCTGACGTACGGTCGGAGGGTAGGCAACTGGGTTTCGATCGGTCAGTGGCGGTGGTTCGGTGGCTTGGCTTTCGGGGCATGGCATGGAACAGGGTCTTGAAGGAAATTCATGCTGCGGTAATTTTAGACAAGTCGCCTGATGTTTTGGTATTGCACGTGGGAGGTAATGACTTGGGGATACGCCCCTTTCGAGAATTAATTAAGGATATAAAGCAAGACATGTTGCGGTTGTGGGTTTTATATCCTGGATTGTCGGTAGTTTGGTCAGAGATAGTACCGCGTAAACGCTGGAGGCATATGCGGTCACTGGATAAAATTAACAAGGCGAGGATTAAGGTTAATAGGGCCGTGTCGGCTTTTGTGACCAGGAATGGTGGAGTTGCCGTGAGGCATTTCGAGTTGGAAAAAGGGGTTGGGGCGTTCTGGTTGGCAGACGGAGTGCATTTGAACGCTGTTGGAATGGATTTTTGGGCGCTTGGTCTGCAGGAAGGCGTAGAGAAGGCCATAGCGTTTCGTTTTGGTGGGGTCTCGGGTCTTTGAGGTATTCAAAGTCCCTCATTGTGGTGGCTGGGTGGAGTCCTTGGAGTTGGTGGAAATTGGGTTGGGGGATCCATTGGCTTATGGCTCCTCTGGATTTAGTGGTAAACTGGTTTTGGATCTGGTGAATTGGTGGGGGGTTCCGGCAGAGGTGGTCGGTTCCCCGGAAAGTGTGGCGTGAACAGTGAACCCTCTGGGGTTTTTGGTGCTCCCGAGCCAGGTGGTATCGGCTGGGAGTAATGTTGGTTTTGTTAATGTTCACGCTATGCAGGGTTTTGATCACCAGATTCTTGGGAGCTCCAAGGACTCCTCCTAGTTTAAAGTTATGGGATGTTTATTTCATATATGTTTTGTTTGTATTAAATAAAAAGGCTGCTGTGGCCGATATTATTCCAAATAATTATTGTATGCTGTTTTTATTTCAGGTCAAGGGTATGGGACATTGGGAAAGTCATTCGGTGGGTGGGGGTGGGTTTTTATTCTCTACCCCAACGGCTCGACATTACCAGGGTCAAGTAATGGCCGGAGCTGAGCCGCCCCTCCCCCCCGCGGCGTAAGTGTAGGACAGCATGACCGTGGGATGGAGGGAGGGGTTAGGGTTAACTGTGCAAGGGGTTATGGGTAGAAATTGAAAGGTTAAGTAGTGGTGGAGGGGAGTGGCCTGGTCAGTTCCCGCTCTCTGGGCAACTGGTGTCCCGCCCTCCCGCCCTATTTGTTTACGGTTTTTCTTTTGGGATTGTGGGGTTTTGGGTTGACGGTATTTTAAGTGTTCAGGGGTCATTGTGGCCGTGGTGGCTGGGTGGAGTCCTTGGAGTTGGTGGAAATTGGGTTGGGGGATCCATTGGCTTATGGCTCCTCTGGATTTAGTGGTAAACTGGTTTTGGATCTGGTGAATTGGTGGGGGGTTCCGGCAGAGGTGGTCGGTTCCCCGGAAAGTGTGGCGTGAACAGTGAACCCTCTGGGGTTTTTGGTGCTCCCGAGCCAGGTGGTATCGGCTGGGAGTAATGTTGGTTTTGTTAATGTTCACGCTATGCAGGGTTTTGATCACCAGATTCTTGGGAGCTCCAAGGACTCCTCCTAGTTTAAAGTTATGGGATGTTTATTTCATATATGTTTTGTTTGTATTAAATAAAAAGGCTGCTGTGGCCGATATTATTCCAAATAATTATTGTATGCTGTTTTTATTTCAGGTCAAGGGTATGGGACATTGGGAAAGTCATTCGGTGGGTGGGAGTGGGTTTTTATTCTCTACCCCAACGGCTCGACATTACCAGGGTCATGATCTGACATCAGAAGGTATGTATCTTGTGCGTTAATTGTTTTGCCAAGCGAGGGCCTGGAAATGGATTGCGAGAACAATAAATTATTACAACCACCGCTGTGTTTATTTCATTAAAATCCTTTATAATAATGTGTGTGTGTGTGTGTTTTTTAACCCTTTCCTACAATTGGCTTAATAATGGATAGGTGACATAATTGACGCCTCTCCATTATTAATCTGGCTTAATGTCACCTTCCAATAGCAAGGTGGCATTAACCCTTCATTACCCCATATCCCACCGCTACAGGGAGTGGGAAGAGAGTGGCCAAGTGCCAGAATAGGCGCATCTTCCAGATGTGCCTTTTCTGGGGTGGCTGGGGGCAGATGTTTTTAGCCACGGGGGGGCCAATAACCATGGACCCTCTCTAGGCTATTAATATCTGCCCTCGGTCACTGGCTTTACCACTCTGGCGGAGAAAATTGTGCGGGAGCCCACGCCAATTTTTTCCGCCATTTAACCCTTTATTTCAGCAGCTACAGCGCTGAAATTTTGCACATACACACTACTAACATTAGTAGTGTGGAATATGCAAAAAAAAAGGGGATATGAGATGGTTTACTGTATGTAAACCATGTCTCATATCCTGTCGGGTTTGTGCAGGAGAAATGAAAAGCCGGCAATTGAATTACCGGCTGTTCACAGATATCGCGCTGAATGAAATCTAAATACAGAATATATATATGTGTCTCAATGACATATATATATATATATATATATATATATATATATATATATATATATATATATATACTGTATATATGTTTTAATGAACATTTGAGCACATAAATCCATTAGATGTCGGTTTTGCAAGCCTGCGCGAAAATCTCGCAGTACGGATGCCATACGGAGGATGCCATGCGCAAAATATGCTGACACACCCTGACTACGGATCAATATTTTGGGAACATTTCTCCGTATTACGGCCATAGTACGGACGTATAATACGTGGCGTATTGTCTTACGCCATGTGTGACTCCAGCCTTAGACATATTTTTTTGGAGCGGGGGCTGTCTCATACAGGTTTTAAAATGGTTCATGCAATTGGAGATTTAATGAGGGTGGCCTGTGGAACCACAAAAGAGTATAACTAGATTTTCACCATTGTCAGTCTTGAAAGAGACCCCGTTTGTTTCTTTTTTGCTCTTTGATCTACTAACCGTGAACATTGTATAAATTCAAAATCTGTATATTAGACCATCGTCTGTGACAGATTTTTCATTAAATATCGCCCCATTTCAGTAATTGTATGCGCACTGGGGTCTGTTTCATATGGTTCCTCAAAATGTCCATACAAGAGAGGCTTAATAATGGTGGTTGTGTACATTCCTAAATAAAGGAAAAAAAAAAAAAAAGGATGAACTGTGATATAAACTGGTGTGCATGCAGCGTGTAAGCCACTAAACAGAAAAAACAAAGACAGAATTATAATTATTAAATACCCTGCAGTAAGTAAATAGAATAGTGCATGAAAATAATATACATATAATATGTACTTAGTTAACATGTTTTTTGACAAAAAAAAATGCGGAAGCCATCCCACGTCTTCACGTTAACCGTAATAGAGACAGTTACCGTTTGTCAAATGACATGCATGTGGATAAGGTCTGAGACCAACTTGTGGACACACAGAATGAGACACCACATCAATATAATGCCCAGCTCAAAGGACAGGCAGGCCACACCTTTACATGCACATGATGCAAACAGAAAAAAAATCCAAAAGGTATGAACTGTGATATAAACTGGTGTGCATGCAGAGTGCAAGTGCACGTTCACACTTGGCCACTGAGTAGAAAAAAAACAAAGATAGAAATATAATGATTAAGTACCCTGCAGTACATAAACAGCATAGTGCATGAAAATAATATACAGTACTTAGCTGACACGTTTTTAGATTTAACAAAAAAAAAAAAATGCAAAGCCACCCCACATGGTCTCATGTCTGTGTGTCCACTAGTTGGCCTCAGTCCATCTCAGCCCTTATCAACATGCATGTCACTTACTAAACACTAAAGTCCCTGTCATCTTTCTACTGTGTGGTATAAAAGAGAATATTTTGAAGGGGGGGGGGTTATTACTTGATACACTGTATACCAGCATTATCTGTTTGAGTCCATTGTCTCTGCATCTTGGCACTCTGTACTTTTTTTAAAGTATTCACTTTTGTGTCATTTCACCTTTTAGACTGAATTAAAAGTTACATTTTGAACCTATTATTTGCTATACCTTACACATGAAGGCAGACACACCGGTGGGCTTTATGCACGGACGCAGACACACAGGCGGGCTGATGCACGGACGCAGACACACAGGCGGGCTGATGCACGGACGCAGACACACAGGCGGGCTGATGCACGGACGCAGACACACAGGCGAGCTGATGCACGGACGCAGACACACAGGCGGGCTGATGCACGGACGCAGACACACAGGCGAGCTGATGCACGGACGCAGACACACAGGCGAGCTGATGCACGGACGCAGACACACAGGCGGGCTGATGCACGGACGCAGACACACAGGCGGGCTGATGCACGGACGCAGACACACAGGCGAGCTGATGCACGGACGCAGACACACAGGCGAGCTGATGCACGGATGCAGACACACAGGCGGGCTGATGCACGGACGCAGACACACAGGCGGGCTGATGCACGGACGCAGACACACAGGCGGGCTGATGCACGGACGCAGACACACAGGCGGGCTGATGCACGGACGCAGACACACAGGCGAGCTGATGCACGGACGCAGACACACAGGCGAGCTGATGCACGGATGCAGACACACAGGCGGGCTGATGCACGGACGCAGACACAGGCGGGCTGATGCACGGACACAGACACACAGGCGGGCTGATGCACGGACGCAGACACACAGGCGGGCTTAGGCTAAGTTCACATTAGCGTACCTGTGCGCAGTGTTTCATCTGCATGCTTAAACGAATGCCAAAACACATTAAAATGCATACTTACGCTGCAATTTTTATCCGCATCATCTTACGCATGGTGCCAAAAAAATGCTGTGTGTGTCTCAATCAGTTCCTGTACATGCTCAGTCTGAAGTAAGCATGCATATCGAACGCATGTCCTTGCGTACCAATATGTTCCCATAGACAGTAATGCGTTTTGACGCACTCATCCGCATGCCTGCTCATATTTAACACTTCAAAAAATGTAACATGTTGCGCTCTGAGGACACCGCGAAACGACGCACGCGGACGCATCCGCATACAAACTGATACAAACGCATGTCTCTGCATACACAATGTTAAATATAGGTACGCAAAATGTATGCAGATCTATACGCAGGCATACGCTGCGCACAGATACGCTAATGTGAACCCAGCCTGAGGCCATATTCACACCTTCAGAATTTGGTCAGTATTTTACCTCAGTATTTGTAAGCCAAAATCAGGAAAGGAACAATCAGAGGAAAAGTATAATAGAAACATATGCACCACTTCTGCATTTATCACCCACTCCTGGTTTTGGCTTACAGATACTGAGGTAAAATACTGACCAAGCACTGAACGTGTGAATGGGGCCTTATATATGGACAGACACGGGCAGCCTTACATACAGGCAGGCAGATATACGGACGCAGACACACTTACATACACAGGTAAACACACGCACACACTGGACATACACCCACCCATAGATACATACCGTGAAGCCTGAGTGAGAGGAGTGAGAGCCCGGCCTCAGCGGAGAGCGGGAACACAGGAAGTCAGGGGTCAGTACTTCCGTTGCTTTGACCTGCCGCTCAATGGACCAATCACTGAGGGCCTTCCGCCTTTGAGTCCCGCCCCCAGGTCTCCTCTGGTCGGTGACTGACACATCACTGCAGTGAGTGGTTCTGGCGGCCATGAACCTCCGGGGCCCGTGCCGCCGCCCAAACCGCTTATATCATTCAGGCCCTAGAGCAATGGAGGGCGCAGCCCAGGGAGCAAATGTCTCCCGACCCAGCGTCAGACAGTGACAGACCTGTGTGCGGCCAGTGACGGAGGCCGTGGGCTGCACACAGAGTAGGTAGGTGATTTAAAGGGCCAGCGGCCCATTTTGTAGTTCACTGCTGCAGCCCAGCAGGCATTTGCCAAGTGCCGTATGGGAATGACAGCCCATTACAATCAGTAGGGAAAGGCTTGAGACATTTTCGGTGAATTTGGAGCAAAATCTTCCTAAAATTCACTTAAAGGGAACCTGTCACCCCGGTTTTTCACTCGGAGATAAAAATACCGCTACATAGGGCATGAGCTGTGCTTTACAAAAGTGTTTTTTTCTACCCTGATTCCCCACCTAAGCTGCCGAAATTACTTACCAAACTCGCCATTTTCGCTTGTCAATCATGCTGGTCTGGTCATATGGGCGTGGTGACAAAGCTGTTTCTTCCCCCAGATCTTGTTTAGGTTTCCGTTGGTGGCGTAGTGGTTTGTGACTGTGCAGGTGACGAAAAAAAGCGCGCTCTGCGCTATATCCCTGGTGATCGGTGGGGGCGGCCATCTTCCTGTGGCCGCGCGTGCGCAGATGGAGCGCTCTGCTGCCCGGGCTTCAGAAAAATGGCCGCGGGATGCCGCGCGTGCGCAGATGGAGATCGCGGCGGCCATTTTTCTGAACCCGACATGCGAACTCTGCTTCAGGAAAATGGCCGCCGCGATCTCCATCTGCGCACGTGCGGCAGCCCGCGGCCATTTTCCTGAAGCCCGGGCAGCAGAGCACTCCAACTGCGCACGCGCGGCCACAGGAAGATGGCCTCCCCCACCGATCACCAGGGATATAGTGCAGAGCGCGCTGTTTTTCGTCACCTGCGCAGTCGCAAACCACTACGCCACCAACGGAAACCTAAGCAAGATCTGGGGGAAGAAACAGCTTTGTCACCACGCCCATATGACCAGACCAGCATGATTGACAAGCGAAAACGGCGAGTTTGGTAAGTAATTTCGGCAGCTTAGGTGGGGAATCGGGGTAGAAAAAAAACACTTTTGTAAAGCACAGCTCATGCCCTATGTAGCGGTATTTATATCTCCGAATGAAAAACCGGGGTGACAGGTTCCCTTTAGGGTATGTGTCCATGTTCAGGATTGCTTCAGGCTTTGGTCAGGATTTTATGCAGGTAAAATCCTGACCAAAAATGCACCTGAGGTCACTGGCAGGTCACCTGCGGTGTTCCTGCGTGTTTTGCTCATTGTAGCAACATGCTGCGTTCTGAAAAAACGCACCGCATGTGCGTTTTCGCGGGAATAACGCATGCGTTTTTTAATGCACAGTGGAGACGGGATTTCATTAAATCCCCTCCACTATGCAGTAACATCTGTACGCTGCTTTTGTGACGCTGCGGCTCAGCGCTGCGTCAAAAACACAGCGTTTCCTGAACGTGGACACATACCCTTAAAATAAATCTTTGTGTCCGTGCCTTGGAGCAGTCAGTAAATATCTATTCGCCCAGATCACATTGTGTGCGCGTTGTGCTGCTCATCTATTATTCCTCCTGGAAAAATATAAATATTCTTATTTCCCTTGTCATGACATGGCAACACAAGATCTATTACTTATAATAAAATAAAAACGCAACACAAATTTATTAGTGGAAGAAAAGTGGCCGTGATGTTTATTTAGGGTTAACCAATTCAAACATAGCTTTAAATAATAAACACCAATAAATAACCAGATTCCATTATACCAAAACCAATCCGCCTGTTATGACCCCAATGGCGAGGGTCTCAGAGGAACGTGGAAGTCTGCAGAATACGAAAATCCAGCTCATAGGGCAGTGGTAACTGGGTTGACCATATATCTACTCCTAACGCCAACACTAGCAGTAGCCGGGGATCATTCCTACGTTGATTCTAGATGACACGCGCCAGCCGGAGAATCTAGCTACCCCTAGTAGAGGAAAACAAAGACCTTTCTTGCCTCCAGAGAAGGGGACCCCAAAGCTGGATAGAAGCCCCCCACAAATAATAACGGTGAGGTAAGAGGAAATGACAAACACAGAAATGAACCAGGTTTAGCACAGAGAGGCCCGCTTACTGATAGCAGAATAAAGAAAGGTAACTTATATGGTCAACAAAAACCCTATCAAAATCCACACTGGAAATTCAAGAACCCCCGAACCGTCTAACGGTCCGGGGGGAGAACACCAGCCCCCTAGAGCTTCCAGCAAAGGTCAGGATATAGATTTGGAACAAGCTGGACAAAAATACAAAACCAAAACAAATAGCAAAAAGCAAAAGGCAGACTTAGCTGATATAACTGGAACCAGGATCAGTAGACAAGAGCACAGCAGACTAGCTCTGATAACTACGTTGCCAGGCATAGAACTGAAGGTCCAGGGAGCTTATATAGCAACACCCCTAACTAACGACCCAGGTGCGGATAAAAGGAATGACAGAAAAACCAGAGTCAAAAAACTAGTAACCACTAGAGGGAGCAAAAAGCAAATTCACAACAGTACCCCCCCCTTAGTGAGGGGTCACCGAACCCTCACCACGACCACCAGGGCGATCAGGATGAGCGGCATGAAAGGCACGAACTAAATCGGCCGCATGAACATCAGAGGCGACCACCCAGGAATTATCCTCCTGACCATAGCCCTTCCACTTGACCAGGTACTGAAGCCTCCGCCTGGAGAGGCGAGAATCCAAGATCTTCTCCACCACGTACTCCAACTCGCCCTCAACCAACACCGGAGCAGGAGGCTCAGCAGAAGGAACTACAGGCACAATGTACCGCCGCAACAAGGACCTATGAAATACATTGTGAATAGCAAACGACACAGGAAGATCCAGACGAAAAGACACAGGATTAAGGATTTCCAATATCTTGTAAGGCCCAATAAAACGAGGTTTAAATTTGGGAGAGGAGACCTTCATAGGAACAAAGCGGGAAGAAAGCCATACCAAATCCCCAACGCGTAGTCGGGGACCCACACCGCGGCGGCGGTTGGCAAAGCGCTGAGCCCTCTCCTGTGACAACTTCAAGTTGTCCACCACATGATTCCAGATCCGCTGCAACCTATCCACCACAGAATCCACCCCAGGACAGTCAGAAGGCTCCACATGACCCGAAGAAAAGCGAGGATGGAAACCAGAGTTGCAGAAAAAAGGCGAAACCAAGGTGGCGGAACTAGCCCGATTATTAAGGGCAAACTCAGCCAACGGCAAGAATGTCACCCAATCGTCCTGATCAGCAGAGACAAAACACCTCAAATAAGCCTCCAAAGTCTGATTGGTTCGCTCCGTCTGTCCATTAGTCTGAGGATGGAAAGCAGACGAAAACGACAAATCAATGCCCATCCTACTACAAAAGGATCGCCAGAACCTGGAAACGAACTGGGATCCTCTGTCTGACACAATATTCTCAGGGATGCCGTGCAAACGAACCACGTTCTGGAAAAACACAGGAACCAGATCGGAAGAGGAAGGCAGCTTAGGCAAAGGAACCAAATGGACCATCTTGGAGAAGCGATCACATATCACCCAGATAACGGACATGCCCTGAGATAGCGGAAGATCAGAAATGAAATCCATGGAGATATGTGTCCAAGGTCTCTTCGGGACAGGCAAGGGCAAGAGCAAACCGCTGGCACGAGAACAGCAAGGCTTGGCTCGAGCACAAGTCCCACAGGACTGCACAAATGACCGCACATCCCTTGACAAGGAAGGCCACCAAAAGGACCTGGCCACCAGATCTCTGGTGCCAAAAATTCCCGGGTGACCTGCCAACACCGAGGAATGAACCTCGGAAATGACTCTGCTAGTCCACTTATCCGGGACAAACAGTCTGTCAGGTGGACAAGACTCAGGCCTATCAGCCTGAAATCTCTGCAACACACGTCGCAGATCCGGAGAAATAGCTGACAAGATAACTCCATCTTTAAGAATACCAACAGGATCAGCGACTTCAGGAGCATCAGGCACAAAGCTCCTAGAAAGAGCATCGGCCTTCACATTCTTTGAACCTGGTAAATACGAGACAACAAAATCAAAGCGGGAGAAAAACAATGACCAGCGGGCCTGTCTCGGATTAAGGCGTTTAGCAGACTCGAGATACATCAGATTTTTGTGATCAGTCAAGACCACCACATGATGCTTAGCACCCTCGAGCCAATGACGCCACTCCTCAAATGCCCATTTCATGGCCAACAACTCCCGATTGCCCACATCATAATTTCGCTCGGCAGGCGAAAACTTCCTAGAGAAAAAGGCACAAGGTTTCATAACAGAGCAACCAGGGCCTCTCTGCGACAAAACGGCCCCTGCTCCAATCTCTGAAGCATCCACCTCAACCTGAAAGGGAAGTGAGACATCGGGCTGGCACAAAACAGGCGCCGAAGTAAACCGGCGTTTCAACTCCTGGAAAGCCTCCACGGCAGCAGGAGCCCAGTTAGCTACATCGGAGCCCTTCTTGGTCATATCCGTCAAAGGTTTCACAATGCTAGAAAAATTAGCGATAAAACGACGGTAGAAGTTAGCGAAACCCAAGAACTTCTGAAGACTCTTAACTGACGAGGGCTGAGTCCAATCAAGAATAGCTCGGACCTTGACTGGGTCCATCTCCACAGCAGAAGGGGAAAAAATGAACCCCAAAAAGGGAACCTTCTGTACACCAAAGAGACATTTTGAGCCCTTGACAAATAACGAATTTTCACGCAAAATTTTAAAGACCAACCTGACCTGCTCCACATGCGAATCCCAATTCTCAGAAAAAACCAAAATATCATCCAGATAAACAATCAAAAATTTATCCAGATACTTCCGGAAAATGTCATGCATAAAGGACTGAAAAACTGAAGGCGCATTGGAGAGCCCAAAAGGCATCACCAAGTACTCAAAATGACCTTCGGGCGTATTGAATGCGGTTTTCCATTCATCACCTTGCTTAATGCGCACAAGGTTGTACGCACCACGAAGGTCTATCTTGGTGAACCACTTGGCACCTTTAATCCGGGCAAACAAGTCAGACAACAGCGGTAAAGGATACTGAAATTTGACAGTGATCTTATTTAAAAGCCGATAATCAATACAAGGCCTCAAAGATCCGTCCTTTTTTGCCACAAAAAAGAATCCCGCACCAAGAGGGGAAGAAGACGGACGAATATGTCCTTTCTCCAGAGACTCCTTGATATATGAACGCATAGCGGTATGTTCAGGTACCGACAAATTAAACAGTCTTCCCTTAGGAAATTTACTGCCTGGGATCAAATCTATAGCACAGTCACAGTCCCTATGAGGAGGCAGTGCACTGGACTCAGACTCACTGAAGACATCCTGATAATCAGACAAATACTCAGGAACTTCCGAAGGCGTAGAAGAAGCAATAGACACAGGCAGGGAATCCCCATGAATACCACGACAGCCCCAACTTGAGACTGACATAGCCTTCCAGTCCAGGACTGGATTATGGGTCTGTAACCATGGCAGCCCTAAAACAACCAAATCATGCATTTTATGTAAAACCAGGAAACGTATCACCTCGCGGTGTTCAGGAGTCATGCACATGGTAACCTGTGTCCAATACTGCGGTTTATTAGCTGCCAATGGCGTAGCATCAATACCCCTAAGAGGAATAGGATTTACTAATGGTTCAAGAGTAAAACCACAGCGCTTAGCAAATGACAGATCCATAAGACTCAGGGCAGCACCTGAATCTACAAACGCCATGACAGGATAAGACGACAGTGAGCAAATCAAAGTTACAGACAGAATAAATTTAGGTTGCAAATTACCAACGGTGACAGGACTAACAACCTTAGCTATACGTTTAGAGCATGCTGAGATAACATGTGTAGAATCACCACAGTAGTAGCACAAGCCATTCCGGCGTCTATGAATTTTCCGCTCATTTCTAGTCAGGATTCTATCACATTGCATTAAATCAGGTGTCTGTTCAGACAACACCATGAGGGAATTTGCGGTTTTTCTATCACATTGCACCGAATTAGGTGTCTGTTCAGACAACACCATGAGGGAATTTGCGGTTTTGCGTTCCCGCAACCGCCGGTCAATTTGAATAGCCAGTGCCATAGTATCATTCAGACCTGTGGGAATGGGAAAACCCACCATAACATTCTTAATGGCTTCAGAAAGGCCATTTCTAAAATTAGCGGCCAGTGCACACTCGTTCCAATGTGTCAGCACGGACCATTTCCGAAATTTTTGGCAATACACTTCAGCCTCGTCCTGCCACTGAGACATAGCCAGCAAGGCCTTTTCTGCCTGAATCTCAAGATTGGGTTCCTCATAAAGTAAACCGAGCGCCAGAAAAAACGCATCAATATCAGCCAATGCCGGATCTCCTGGCGCCAGCGAAAAAGCCCAATCCTGAGGGTCGCCCCGTAAGAACGAAATAACAATTTTTACTTGCTGAGCAGAGTCTCCAGATGAACAGGGTCTCAGGGACAAAAACAATTTACAATTATTCATGAAATTCCTAAACTTAAACCTGTCTCCGGAAAACAGTTCAGGAATCGGTATTTTAGGTTCTGACCTAGGATTTCTGATAACATAGTCTTGTATGCCCTGCACACGAGTAGCCAGCTGGTCCACACTTGTAATCAAGGTCTGGACATTCATGTCTGCAGCAAGCATAGCCACTCTGAGGTAAAGGGGAAGAAGAAAAAAAAAAAAACTCAGAATCTTCTTTCTTATAATCCCTCTTCTGCAATGCATTAAACATTTAATACTGGCCTGGCAAACTGTTATGACCCCAATGGCGAGGGTCTCAGAGGAACGTGGAAGTCTGCAGAATACGAAAATCCAGCTCATAGGGCAGTGGTAACTGGGTTGACCATATATCTACTCCTAACGCCAACACTAGCAGTAGCCGGGGATCATTCCTACGTTGATTCTAGATGACACGCGCCAGCCGGAGAATCTAGCTACCCCTAGTAGAGGAAAACAAAGACCTTTCTTGCCTCCAGAGAAGGGGACCCCAAAGCTGGATAGAAGCCCCCCACAAATAATAACGGTGAGGTAAGAGGAAATGACAAACACAGAAATGAACCAGGTTTAGCACAGAGAGGCCCGCTTACTGATAGCAGAATAAAGAAAGGTAACTTATATGGTCAACAAAAACCCTATCAAAATCCACACTGGAAATTCAAGAACCCCCGAACCGTCTAACGGTCCGGGGGGAGAACACCAGCCCCCTAGAGCTTCCAGCAAAGGTCAGGATATAGATTTGGAACAAGCTGGACAAAAATACAAAACCAAAACAAATAGCAAAAAGCAAAAGGCAGACTTAGCTGATATAACTGGAACCAGGATCAGTAGACAAGAGCACAGCAGACTAGCTCTGATAACTACGTTGCCAGGCATAGAACTGAAGGTCCAGGGAGCTTATATAGCAACACCCCTAACTAACGACCCAGGTGCGGATAAAAGGAATGACAGAAAAACCAGAGTCAAAAAACTAGTAACCACTAGAGGGAGCAAAAAGCAAATTCACAACATCCGCCCATACAAATGGGCGATTTTCCCGCCAATAAAACATCACGACAAGGACTTAAAAAAGGGGAGGGAGGGTGGGATCTTCTCTTCTTCACAGCTCCAGCTGAATGACAGCTGTCAGTACAGGTGGGCTTTATATATTATCCATAATCTGCCCAACAACCACAAATCACCAATGAAAAATCGTTAAAAAGGGCGCCAATGATACCAGATAAAACTGGTTTTACTAAAAATAGCTGACCAGAGGCATTTAAATTGACCTTTCTTTTAACCCTTCAAAATATTCCTTAGCTAGAGAGAAGATGCTGGATCTCTAAAGATCTGTGTCGCCATGGGACCCCCCCTGTATTTCTTTTATTTGCGGGGGGGGGCTAACATGGCAACACAAGATCTATTACTTATAATAAAATAAAAACGCAACACAAATTTATTAGTGGAAGAAAAGTGGCCGTGATGTTTATTTAGGGTTAACCAATTCAAACATAGCTTTAAATAATAAACACCAATAAATAACCAGATTCCATTATACCAAAACCAATCCGCCCATACAAATGGGCGATTTTCCCATAAGCCAAGCCTCAGAGAGGCGAGGCCCCCCCCAAACCATACAGCCACTTTTCAACCATCGTTTGGAGATTTAAGTTAAAAATGTCTAGCCCGATGTCCGATAAATGGACCAGGTCATTCCTAAAAAGCCCTGGTAAAAAACCTTCTAAATCTTCATGCCGAAAGGAAAAACCGCTGATTAAAGGCAAAAATTTACTCATACTCCTATTGACTCTTTTACGAATCTTCTCTAAAAATGAAAGCTTATTATCTGACCATAGGATTCTGGGGACTATCTCGGAAAAAACGAAACAGACAGACGGAAATGCCTGTTTGAGGCTACAAATGTCCGATCTCATAAGGGATAATAAATCTAGAGTTCTTATTTTGCCGAGATCGTTCCCAGAAAGATGAAAAATAACTAATTCTGGAAAAGGAAACAATTTACAACATTTTCTAAACTCAAAGCAAAAATTGGACCATTTCATGCCCCGAACACTGTGCCAATAAATTTGAACGTCAGCAGAATCAAATGATAAATTTTCAGAATATACTCTCTGCCTGGCTCTCTTCTCTGCCCAAAATATGAACGAGTGTCCAACAATCCAGACTATCATAGGACCTGAAAGGTAAATGTAGAATTAGTAGTTATACAGCTCGTGCCGAACATACAATTTGAATCTGCGAGATTCCCATCTACCCAATCTCTGAATCAACGCATCATCTAAACCAGCTCTAGATGCTTCAGTAGCGGCACCTATTCTAAAAGAATGGGAAGTAATCCTCAAGTGTTGACAATTCAAAAAATATAAGCACTTTTTGAGAACAGCGTTAAATTGAAATATTGTAACCGGAGACCTATCTTTATGAATAAATAAAGGGCCTTTGACCTCGGGCCTTACTGGGAGCCAGCGCTGTAAACTGGATACTGGGCAGATTGCAGACACAGAACACGAGCTGATCTGTAACCTAGACCCTCTGCCCATTTGGTCAGTTTTTGATTTTCTAATAAAAATGACAATATTAGAATCGTGAATGGTGACGTCAGAAAAAAGTAAGCCGGAAGGTTCCGATTTTTTAGCTGATACAACTTCACCAACCCGTAATGCTCCAAAAAATGTTAGGGTAAATATTGCATAAAATAGCAGGCTCTCCTCAAAAGAACTACAAACATCTGAGAGAGCTAAACACATATTTTTCAAAAGCTGAAAAGAGATCGGACGCCTAGAGTCTGACTTAAAATTAGATCTCTTTAAGCCTTTCAAGAACTGCTTTAAAGGGAAAAAACTAGTTAAAGGGGGGCTACCCCGTAATTTGAGAAAAAATGACACCCCTGCAAGGCATTTGGCTATCGCTGAGTAAGAGAGACCAAGTCCTGCCAGTGATTCAGCAAATTTTAGGCCCGAAAAAGCGTCAGATGTGTTGTAATTTCAGTTAAGTAAACAAAAGTTCACCCATCTATGCCATGCGGCCGAGTAATCGGCCCATGATCTATCAGAAAGAGAGTTCTTAATGCACTGAGGAATTAGATCGAAATTAAATCCCAGATTGACTGTGGGCAGGCAGTTGGCTCCACATCCGCGACGGGTACCTGTGAACAAAAAGATGACCGCTCATGCTTACACAATGAACTGACAGCTCGGGCCCATTTGCTTATACCCTGGTTAGCTTTAATCCAGATATTACATTTTAGGCAAGTTAAAACCATCTGCCTCAGATAGCTGCAGCCCATTTATTTTTTGAGGACAGGGTATTAATAGCGAAAATTACACCTTGATTCAAAGAAAGAATGACAATTCTAGAATTCTGAATTGAAGAGCCCCATAAATAGAGCCCCCAAAAAATTGCAAAAAGTTCCAAAACCATCTCATTGTTTGTGATACGACCTTCCTTCCACTGACTTGGCCACTGAACAGTGCACCAATGAGATGATAAAAAACCGCCACAGCCAAAGCTGGGATTGGCTGCAAAAGAAAAGGGGATTGAATCAGCGGAAATAAAAGCGGTTTGCCAACAAGAATGACCGTTGAATTCTGAAAGGAATTCAAGCCAGATTTTAACATCCTCCTTCATCTCAGAAGAAATTCTGACATGAAATGAAGAAGATGTTACACCTTTAGTTGCATCGTACAACCGCCTAGAAAAAACTCGCCCGATAGGGATTATGCGCAGCGCAAAATTAAGCAAGCCTAGTAAAGACTGCAGTTCTTTTAATATCAGTTTTTTCTTGCTCAGACAGTTAGATAGCGCATCAGCTAGTTTGGTAATTTTATCAGTCGGGAGTCTGGATTCCATTTTGACAGAGTCTAATGTAATTCCCAAAAACTCAATGGAGGTACATGGAAAAACTGTCTTCTCATGAGCGATAGGGACCCCAAAATAGTCGCACAATCTCAAAAATTTATTAAGCGTATCCAAGGCAATAGTAGATTCAGGGGGACCTATAAAAAGGAAGTCACCTAAATAATGTAAAATTTTTACATTGGTGGAGTTGGATTCAAGTACCCAGTGCAAAAATGAAGAAAAAGTCTCAAAATAAAAACAGGATAGGGAAAAACCCATAGGAAGGCATTTGTCAAAAAAAAAAATAGATTTTGAAAAGAAAAACCTAATGAATTGAAGCCTTCGGGCTCTATAGGTAACAAACGAAATGCTGACTTAATGTCTGATTTGGACATCAGAGCGTTCATACCGACAGACCTGAGCATATCAATAGCTGAATCAAATGATGAGTAGTTAACTGAACAAACGTCTTTATCTACCTCATCATTTAAGGAAGCACCGGGAGGGTACGATAAGTGATGGATCAGCCTAAAGGACCCCGCATCTTTTTTGGGTACTAGGCCTAAAGGGGAAATACGAAAATTCTGAAAAGGAGGGGAGGTAAACGGGCCTGCAGCCCTTCCTAATTTTAATTCGCTAACAATTTTATCCATAGCTATATCTGGGTTTTCCGCCAAGGAAGGGAGGTTTTTTATTGGCCTACAGCCGATCCCTTTAAATGAAGGGACAAAAAAACCTTTAGAAAAACCGTTAAAAATCAATTTACTGCTCGGAAGATCTGGGTATTTGTTTAACCAATACACCAGTTTTTCCAGCTTCACTGGTGTCTGAGCTTTTTGAAATGGGGTCCCTTGAGAGCGTTTGCTGAGCGGACTGTTTCTTAAAACATCTCGACATGGAGTGTGCATTTCCACAAAACGAACACTCGTGCCGAAAGCGACAGTTATTGTTCCATTTACAGCCCGAGTCATTAAAAGCAAAACAGACACCCCTCTTAGGGAGGGCTGATGGTGCTTGTTTTACTGAAGCCTGTCTCTGAGGCAGCATCAAATTTATCCATAGTCCGACATCCTTCGTACCCCAGGAGAGGTCGGGATGGACGGCTAACTTTTGCCTAAAAGATTCATCATAATTGAGCCAGGCAAAACCGCCAAAGTTGCGGTATGCCTCCAAAATTATGTCAATGTGCTGAAATAATTTACTACATAACCCAGGGAATTTCTCGCCGAGAACAGCCGAGTAAATGGAAAAGGCCTGAATCCAATTATTAAATGATCTAGAATGACCCCGTTTAGAGTCATCAGGGTCGGATTCACGCCTTTCAGATTTTCCCAGCTGGTCCCTGCAAGGGATGAGTGAAAAAAGGTCAATATATTCATTATTCCAGATAAGCTCCTTTGTGGTGGAGCTCAAGTGAAACCCTAAAGGTGAAAGCTCACAAGTGAGAGCTTCTTTAAAATGGTTCACAGGAGTTACTGAGGGACATGTGGTATGTACTGAACTAATGTCAGGATTTACAGCTGAGGGAGGATTCAGAGCTGCGGGAGGGGCAGATTTAAAAACTTCTCCCAGCGTTTCTGACATCACATCCCTAATCATATTTTTGATTTCAAAGTGTGACACAGACAGGGGCACATAAATGTTCTCACCCCTACTGTTGAGTTGATTGAAGTCTTCTTGTGGGCAGCCAGCGCTCCAGCCCTCCATGTTGGGCGAGCGCCGCTGCACTACAGTTGGAGGAGGCTGGATGGTGGCTTCGGCTTGTGTTGCTAGGAGGACAGGAGCGCTGATGGTAGCCGCCGCCATTGCTGACAGAGCGCCCGACAAGGGGGTACCTGCAGCGCTTTTACGGCTGCACCTCGCCCCTGTTATGTCGGCGCTCCTGGATGACGCGGCCGGCGATAACTGCTGACGCGGCCGGAAGTCTCGCGCTGGGCTGCGTGATTTCGTCACTGTTGATCGGCGGGACGTCCGGGCAGGAGCTTGAGAGCGGCGTCCGGATCTTGCTGCGGCACGAGCTGAACGAGGGGGAGCCAGCGGAGTTGAAGGACCTGGAGCTCCGATGTCAGGAGGTGGGATCGGAGGGTCTTGCTGGTGTGGCTCATCCTGAGGCGCCGGTAATTGAGGGGGGGAGACGGCATCAGAGGCTACCGGAATAGGTTCTATAGCAAGGCAGCTCCTCAGCCAGTCAACCCCGCCCTCCGCACCGGCTCTGGAAATCAGCTGCTGAAGTAGTGCTTCCATCAGGGAGATCTTCTCTTCTTCACAGCTCCAGCTGAATGACAGCTGTCAGTACAGGTGGGCTTTATATATTATCCATAATCTGCCCAACAACCACAAATCACCAATGAAAAATCGTTAAAAATGGCGCCAATGATACCAGATAAAACTGGTTTTACTAAAAATAGCTGACCAGAGGCATTTAAATTGACCTTTCTTTGAACCCTTCAAAATATTCCTTAGCTAGAGAGAAGATGCTGGATCTCTAAAGATCTGTGTCGCCATGGGACCCCCCCTGTATTTCTTTTATTTGCGGGGGGGCTAACAGTCTGTCAGACACCAGCTCTCGGACAGTGTAAGATTGTGGCGCCATGCCGCCCTGACAGGAGCAATAGAACTGAAGATGGTCCAGAATTTATTTGATTTCATAGGTAATACAAGTATTTACTGCGGCGTGTCAGGAAAGTCTTCTGTTGTCAGGTTGCCTTGGTCTCTGTATACAGGTGCAATCTTCTGCATTGGGAGGGAGTAGCACAATATGTATCCACAGCTATAATTAGAGAGTTTAAAACATTTTGAATGTTTTTTTTCGTATGCATAACTATATATATTATATCTCTTCAGACGCCTCTGTACACACGTGCGCTGGGCTCTGCTAAGTGTTACTGAGCTCTGCCGAGCACTCCTGGGAGCCTCTGTCTGTGGCTGGTCTCAAAAAGAACAATTGTCAGTCTGAAATCCTACATTCATGAATCTTATGGTCTCCAGCATCATCGGCAGGTGTTAGTCTAATGTGGGCCAGGGCCTTGAGGCTATGTGCACACGCTGCGGATTACTCCGGACTGATTTTGGTAAATCCGCATGTAATCCACACTGCGAAATTACCACGGATTTACCGCTTTTTTTTGCGGTTTTTGTGCGGATTTCACCTGCGGATTCCTATTAGGCTACTTTCACACTAGCGTCGGGCTCGGCCCGTCGCTGTGCGTCGGGCCCAGGTTACCGACGCTAGCGTTCTCTGCGCCGCACAACGGGGGCAGCGGATGCATTTTTCCAGCGCATCCGCTGCCCCATTGTGAGGTGCGGGGGAGGTGGGGGCGGAGTTCTGGCCGCGCATGCGCAGTCGGAAAAAGCGGACCGTCGGGAGCAAAAAACGTTACATGTAACGTTTTTTGCTCCCGGCGGACCGCCACAACACAGCGCAACCGTTTCACGACGGTTGCGACGTGTGTCAATGCGTCGCTAATGTTAGTCAATGGTAAAAAAGTGCATCCTGCAAGCACTTTTGCAGGATGCATTTTTTTGCCAAAACGACACATTGCGACGTATTGCAGTTAACGCTAGTGTGAAAGTAGCCTTATGGAGCAGGTGTAAACCGCTACGGAATCCGCACAAAGAATTGACATGCTGCGGAATAACTAACGCTACATTTCCGTGTGTTTTTTTCCGCAGCACGTGCACTGCGGCTTTTGTTTTCCATAGGTTTACATGGTATTGTAATCGCATGGAAAACTGCTGCGAATCTGCAGCAGCCAATACGCTGCGGATCCGCAGCAAGATCCGCAACGTGTGCACATACCCTAAATCTCTGGCAAAAGTTTTATCTGCCTTCAAAACAAGATAGTGGGGCAATTGATTTCCAGACAACGTATCCTTATTATCTTGGGGGACAAGTCGTGAGATCACCATACCACAAGAGTCGCTAAGTTTGGCCTACTTTTAGCCAATGTGTATGAGGGTCTTTAATCATTTGCCTATATATACCACTGGACTTTATTGGGTGCCTGAGTATTTGTTTTAGGCACCAGCGGTGGTCACAGCAGTATAATATAATACATATTTTTGTAGCTTCATTATATTTTTGAATGTGCCTTTGATAATATTTCTTCCTAATTATTTGCAGAAAAAAAACCCCACAGTTAACAAGAGAATATTTCTGCATATTCTCTAATCATGATAACAAAGAAGACAAAGCGGGGTCTTTTTACAGAGCTATTTATCTGATGCCTTTAAAATGGCACATCTCCAATAAAAGTAGTTAGAGTAAATTTGATTACAAAACATGGAGAAGGCAAAGCTGACAATAGCATAATTAATGTTAGCTTTAATTAAAGCAAAGAATAAAATAAGAGATAATGAATGTTTCAGTGTACTGCTCATTATTTGGAAGGTATGAAGCGTGTCAGCTCGCCCTGTTCAAAACTACCATTCTTTACCAAAACGTTGTAACACTGTATAAAGCTGCAATTACGCAATGCATCTATCCTAAATACGCAGCAAACAATCCCTTGCTGGTTCTTTATTTCTATTCTCATGATGATATCAATATGAGGCCGGCGTCACACTTAACGTATGAAAAATCGGTCCGATTCTCTCTTCCGAGAGTCACACAAGTGTTCTCCTTATGGTCATCCGTGTGTAATCCGTTTGCAATGCGATGATGCGATTTCCTCGCATCTATGTATCCGTATGAAATGCATATGGCTTTATATTTCTCACTGCTTTTCCCCATTGAATTCAATGGCTCAATGGGCTGAAATGAGGAAAATGTGTGCGAAATTGTGTGAGCTTCCTCATAAATTAACCCCTTAAGCCCCGAGGGTGGTTTGCACGTTAATGACCGGGCCAATTTTTACAATTCTGACCACTGTCCCTTTATGAGGCTATAACTCTTGAACGCTTTGACGGATCTTGGCGATTCTGACATTGATTTCTCGTGACATATTGTACTTCATGTTAGTGGTAAAATTTATTCGATATAACTTGCGTTTATTTGTGAAAAAAATGGAAATTTGGCGAAAATTTTGAAAATTTCACAATTTTCCAACTTTGAATATTTATGCCCTTAAATCACAGACATATGTCACGCAAAGTACTTAATAAGTAACATTTCCCACATATCTACTTTACATCAGCACAATTTTGGAACCAACATTTTTTTTTGTGACGGAGTTATAAGGGTTAAAAGTTGACCAGCAATTTCTCATTTTTACAACACCATTTTATTTTTAGGGACCACATCTCATTTGAAGTCATTTTGAGGGGTCTATATGATAGAAAATACCCAAGTGTGACACCATTCTAAAAACTGCACCTCTCAAGGTGCTCAAAACCACTTTCAAGAAGTTTATTAACCCTTCAGGTGTTTCACAGGAATTTTTGGAATGTTTAAATAAAAATGAACATTTAACTTTTTTTCACACAAAATTTATTTCAGCTCCAATTTGTTTTATTTTACCAAGGGTAACAGGAGAAAATGGACCCCCAAAGTTGTTGTACAATTTGTCCTGAGTACGCTGATACCCCATATGTGGGGGTAAACCACTGTTTGGGCGCATGGCAGAGCTCGGAAGGAAAGGAGCGCCATTTGACTTTTCAATGCAAAATTGACTGGAATTGAGATGGGACGCCATGTTGCGTTTGGAGAGCCCCTGATGTGCCTAAACATTGAAACCCCCTACAAGTGACACCATTTTGGAAAGTAGACCCCCTAAGGAACTTATCTAGATGTGTGGTGAGCACTTTGACCCACCAAGTGCTTCACAGAAGTTTATAATGCAGAGTCGTAAAAATAAAAAATCATATTTTTTCACAAAAATGATCTTTTCGCCCCAAATTTTTTATTTTCCCAAGGGTAAGATAAGAAATTGGACCCCAAAAAATGTTGTGCAATTTGTCCTGAGTACGCTGATACCCCATATGTGGGTGTAAACCATTGTTTGGGCGCATAGCAGAGCTTGGAAGGGAAGGAGCGCCATTTGACTTTTCAATGCAAAATTGACAGGAATTGAGATGAGACGCCATGTTGCGTTTGGAGAGCCCCTGATGTGCCTAAACACTGAAACCCCCTACAAGTGACACCATTTTGGAAAGTAGACCCCCTAAAGAACTTATCTAGATGTGTGGTGAGCACTTTGACCCACCAAGTGCTTCACAGAAGTTTATAATGCAGAGCCGTAAAAATAAAAAATCATATTTTTTCACAAAAATTATCTTTTTGCCCCCAATTTTTTATTTTCCCAAGGGTAAGAGAAGAAATTGGACCCCAAAAAATGTTGTGCAATTTGTCCTGAGTACGCTGATACCCCATATGTGGGTGTAAACCATTGTTTGGGCGCATGGCAGAGCTTGGAAGGGAAGGAGCGCCATTTGACTTTTCAATGCAAAATTGACTGGAATTGAGATGGGACGCCATGTTGCGTTTGGAGAACTCCTGATGTGCCTAAACATTGAAACCCCCCACAAGTGACACCATTTTGGAAAGTAGACCCCCTAAGGAACTTATCTAGATGTGTTTTGAGAGCTTTGAACCCCCAAGTGTTTCACTACAGATTATAACGCAGAGCCGTGAAAATATATATATTTTTTTTCACAAAAATGATTTTTTAGCCCCCAGTTTTGTATTTTCACAAGGGTAACAGGATAAATTAGACCCCAAAGGTTGTTGTACAATTTGTCCTGAGTATGCTGATACCCCATATGTGGGGGGGAACCACTGTTTGGGCGCATGACAGAGCTCAGAAGGGAAGGAGCGCCATTTGGAATGCAAACTTAAATGGATTGGTCTGCAGGCGTCACGTTGCATTTGCAGAGCCCCTGATGTATCCAAACAGTACAAACCCCCCACAAGTGACCCCATATTGGAAACTAGACCTCCCAAGGAACTTATCTAGATGTGTTGTGAGAACTTTGAACCCCCAAGTGTTTCACTACAGTTTATAACGCAGAGCCGTGAAAATAAAACATTTTTTTTCTCACAAAAATGATTTTTAGCCCCCCAAATTTTTAATTTTCCCAAGGATAACAAGAGAACTTGGACTCCAGAAGTTGTTGTTCAATTTGTCCCGAGTACGCTGATAACCCATATGTTGGGGTAAACCCCTTTTTGGGCGCACAGGAGAACTCGGAAGGGAAGGAGCACTGTTTTACTTTTTCAACGCAGAATTGGCTGGAATTGAGATTGGACGCCATGTCGCGTTTGGAGAGCCCCTGATGTGCCTGGACAGTGGAAACTCCCCAATTCTACCTGAAACCCTAACCCAAACACACCCCTAACCCTAATCCCAACGGTAACCCTAACCACACCCCTAGCCCTGACACACCCATAATTCTAATCCCAACCCTAATCCAAACCGTAAATGTAATTCAAACCCTAACCCTAACTTTAGCCCCAACCCTAACCCTAACTTTAGCCCCAACCCTAACCCTAACTTTACCTCCAACCCTAGCCTAACCCTAACCCTAACCCTAACTTTAGCCCCAACCCGAACCCTAGCCCTAACCCTAACTCTAGCCCTAACGGGAAAATGGAAATAAACACATTTTTTTTAATTTTATTATTTTTCCCTAACTAAGGGGGTGATGAAGGGGGGTTTGATTTACTTTTATAGCGTTTTTTATATCGGATTTTTATGATTGGCAGCTGTCACACACTAAAAGACGCTTTTTATAGCAAAAAAGTTTTTGCGTCTCCACATTTTGAGACCTATAATTTTTCCACATTTTGCTCCACAGAGTCATGTGAGGTCTTGTTTTTTGCGGGACGAGTTGACGTTTTTATTGGTAACATTTTCGGACACGTGACCATTTTTGATCACTTTTTATTCCGATTTTTGTGAGGCAGAATGACCAAAAACCTGCTATTTATGAATTTCTTTTGGGAGAGGCATTTATACCGTTCCACGTTTGGTAAAATTGATAAAGCAGTTTTATTCGTCGGGTCAGTACGATTACAGTGATACCTCATTTATATCATTTTTTTATGTGTTGGCGCTTTTATACGATAAAAACTATTTTATAGAAAAAATAATTATTTTGGTATCGCTTTATTCTCAGGACTATAACTTTTTTATTTTTTTGCTTATGATGCTGTATGGCAGCTTGTTTTTTGCGGGACAAGATGACGTTTTCAGCGGTACCATGATTATTTATATCAGTCTTTTTGATCGCGTGTTATTCCACTTTTTATTCGGCGGTATGGTAATAAAGCGTTGTTTTTTGCCTCGTTTTTCTTTTTTTTTTTCTTACGGTGTTTACTGAAGGGGTTAACTAGTGGGGCAGTTTTATAGGTTGGGTCGTTACGGACGCGACGATACTAAATATGTGTACTTCTATTGTTTTTTTTTTTTTACTTAGATAAAGAAATGTATTTATGGGAATAATATATATTTTTTTTATTATTATTTATTTAGGAATTTTTAAATTTTTTTTACACATGTGGAAAAAATTTTTTTTTACTTTTGTACTTTGTCCCAGGGGGGGACATCACAGATCGATGATCTGATAGTGTGCACAGCACTCTGTCAGATCACCGATCTCACTGACAGGGCTGCAGGCTTACCAGCGTCTGCACTGAGCAGACACTCGGTAAGCCACCTCCCTCCCTGCAGGACCCGGATGCCGCGGCCATCTTGGATCCGGGACCTGCAGCCGGGAAGGAGGTAGGAGACCCTCGTAGCAACGCGATCACATCGCGTTGCTCCGGGGGTCTCAGGGAAGCCCGCAGGGAGCCCCCTCCCTGCGCGATGCTTCCCTATACCGCCGGTACACTGCGATCATGTTTGATCGCGGTGTGCCGGGGGTTAATGTGCCGGGGGCGGTCCGTGACCGCTCCTGGCACATAGTGCCGGATGTCAGCTGCGATAGGCAGCTGACACCCGGCCGCGATCGGCCGCGCTCCCCCCGTGAGCGCGGCCGATCGCGTATGACGTACTATCCCGTCACCGGGAAATAAGTCCCGGGTCACCTTGACGGGATAGTACGTCATACGGGATTAAGGGGTTAATACTGGTCCGAGAGCTATGTGATTTTTTTTTTATCGCATAGCACTCATCCGTATTATAGTATGACTCCGGCCTAAGGACCAAATCTGTATTGTGCTAAAGCTGAAAAAGTACACAAAAATATATATATATATATTACTTTATTATTCTCAACAGATGATCTAGAGCAGGGGTCTCAAACTCAGCTGGGTATTTGGGCCGCATATAAAAAAAAATTGAATTTGGGGGACAAAGTGACATTTTTAGGGATACCATTTTTTTTCTGTATACCTTTTGAACATTTTTGCTGTGTTTATTTTATTGTTTTTAAAGCTTGGGTCGTTATGGATGTGTTGATAACAAATGTGCATTCATATTGTAGTTATTTCCTCATATTGTAGTTATGTCTCCATCCAGATCCTAATATTGTAGATATGTCCCCATCCAGGTTCCCATATTTAGGTATGTGCCCTATTGTGCTGTTCTTCATATACACATAAAAGAGAAAAAAAAGAGAAATTTATCTTCCCTCCGCATCCATACTGTACATGTGGCCGCAGGCGCTGTAGAACCCTTGATGTTCGCGGCCCGATACAGGAGCCGCCGCAGGCAGCCGTTTATTTCAGTTGAAACTACCCCTTGGACGCACATGCAATTGAAATGTATTGCAGCGCAGAGACTCTCTGCACAGCACTATCACTGGCGCATGACCGTGATATCATATGCTGCCACGCTGGCAAGCCTATGTCAGCTGCTGGCCTCTAATTGGACGGTGGCTGTTATTGGTATTGCTGTGTTGAGAGTCTCTCTTCGGCAATACATATCAATTAAATGTGCGTCTAAGGACTCCCTGGACCGGCAAGGGGTCTACAGTGCCTGCTGGCTGCATGTGACCTGCGGGCTACTTGTTTGAGACCACTTCAGAGTTTCTTTTTTTTTCCCGCTCTGGAGAGGTGCTACTAAGTTCCCTGATCCTATTCTTATACTTACCAGCTGCCGTCTTAGGCTCTTCCCAGCGCCTCTCAGGGTCCGTTTCGCCATCTTATGACCGCAGCTTCTGACTGACCATAAGTCAGAGGTAACTGTCACAAGCTCTCAATGCTACACTAGGTTGTGACTTCCATATCGTCAGCAAATACTAGAGTGATCTGGCAGATCACAAACTGCTGGAGACAGTGTCGGATTGGGGTGCCAAGGGCCCACCTGCGACCAACTCCAGGGTCCCACTTTTCAGTTACATGCAAAGGTGACATTATCCTCAATAACAAACTTATATAACTATGAACTGGGTAGATTGTTAAATGAGTAAGATGTTGCCTCTGTCTGTACATAGTGATTTAAGTATGTGCCAGGTGCTGTTCATATAAGAGGGTGGTGGCCCACTCTTGCACAGGGGCACACCGGAGGATTCTCCTGTTCTTTTGTGGGCCAGTCTAAGACCGGGGTCACACATGCGAGTTTTACGGACGTAAGAGCGCAGAAACTACGTCCGTAAAACTCGCATAACATACGGCACAATTATTCTCAATGGGGCTGCTCCTATTAGCCGTATATTACGGTTCAGTATTATACGGCTTTCTACGGCCGTACAAAATCGCAGCATGCTGCGTTTGTCAGCGTATTGCGCAAAAAAATCGCCAATGAAAGTCTATGGGGGCGAGAAAAATACGGATTCCACACGGACCAGCAGTGTGACTTGCGAGAAATACGCAGCGGGTGTTAGTGAAAAGTCGGTAATTCAATTGCCGGCTTTTCATTTCTCCTGCACAAACCCGACAGGATATGAGACATGGTTTTCATACAGTAAACCATCTCATATCCCCTTTTTTTTGCATATTCCACACTACTAATGTTAGTAGTGTGTATGTGCAAAATTTCAGCGCTGTAGCTGCTGAAATAAAGGGTTAAATGGTGGAAAAAATTGGCGTGGGCTCCCGCGCAATTTTCTCCGCCAGAATGGTAAAGCCAGTGACTGAGGGCAGATATTAATAGCCAGGAGAGGGTCCATGGTTATTGGCCCCCCCGTGGCTAAAAACATCTGCCCCCAGCCACCCCAGAAAAGGCACATCTGGAAGATGCGCCTATTCTGGCACTTGGCCACTCTCTTCCCACTCCCTGTAGCGGTGGGATATGGGGTAATGAAGGGTTAATGTCACCTTGCTATTGTAAGGTGACATTAAGCCAGATTAATAATGGAGTGGCGTCAATTATGACACCTATCCATTATTAATCCAATTGTAGGAAAGGGAAAACACACACACACATGATTACAAAGTATTTTAATGAAATAAACACAGCGGTTGTTGTAATAATTTATTGTTCTCTCAATCCATCAGGAACACCCTCGCTTGGCAAAATAATAAACACACAAGATACATACCTTCTGATGTCAGATCACTTCCCACGATGTAATCCATCTCAAGGGGTTAACTAATATTACAGGCACGAGCCCTGCTAATGCACTCGCTCGTGCCTGTAATTCCCCGGTGAATGAATGAAATGTAGGTCATTGACCTACATTTCCTTCAGTCGCAGTGATGCGCCCCCTGGTGGATGTCCTCATATGACCTGGAGCGTGGGAAAAAGTTCCCAGGCTGCAGTTCATGAGAACATCCAGCAGAGGGCGCCTCACCGCGACTCAATGTAAGTACAGATCTAGCTTTCCTTTCAGCACCCGGGGGATTACAGGCACGAGCGAGTGGTTTATCGCAGCTCGTGCCTGTAATATTAGTTAACCCCTTCAGATGGATTACTTCGTTGGACGTGATCTGACTTCAGAAGGTATGTATCTTGTGCGTTTATTATTTTGCCAAGCGAGGGTGTTCCTGATGGATTGAGAGAACAATAAATTATTACAACAACCGCTGTGTTTATTTCATTAAAATACTTTGTAATCATGTGTGTGTGTGTTTTTTAAACCTTTCCTACAATTGGATTAATAATGGATAGGTGTCATAATTGACGCCACTCCATTATTAATCTGGCTTAATGTCACCTTACAATAGCAAGGTGGCATTAACCCTTCATTACCCCATATCCCACAGCTACACAGGAGTGGGAAGAGAGTGGCCAAGTGCCAGAATAGGCGCATCTTCCACATGTGCCTTTTCTGGGGTGGCTGGGGGCAGATGTTTTTAGCCACGGGGGGGGCCAATAACCATGGACCCTCTCCTGGCTATTAATATCTGCCCTCAGTCACTGGCTTTACCATTCTGGCGGAGAAAATTGCGCGGGAGCCCACGCCAATTTTTTCCGCCAATTAACCCTTTATTTCAGCAGCTACAGCGCTGAAATGTTGCACATACACACTACTAACATTAGTAGTGTGGAATATGCAAAAAAAAGGGGATATGAGATGGTTTACTGTATGTAAACCATGTCTCATATCATGTCGGGTTTGTGCAGGAGAAATGAAAAGCCGGCAATTTTATTACCGGCTTTTCACAGATATCGCGCAGAATGAAATCTAAATACAGAATATATATATATGTGTCTCAATGACATATATATATATACTGTATATATGTTTTCCCTAACATTTGAGCACATAAATCCATTAGATGTCGGTTTTGCAAGCCTGCGCGAAAATCTCGCAGTACGGATGCCATACGGATTACATACGGAGGATGCCATGCGCAAAATACGCTGAAACACCCTGCCTACGGATGACATACGGATCACTATTTTGGGAACATTTCTCCGTATTACGGCCGTATAATACGTGGCGTACTGTTTTACGCCAAGTGTGACTCCAGCCTAAGCCTGGCTGGAGACCAACCGGAGAGGCACTGGGAAAAACTAAAGATGGCAGCTGGAACGAAAAGACTAGGGACAAAGAACTTGGATTAATAGCACCACTCAATCGCAGAAATAATAATAAAATTAATAAACCACCAGAGTGGTGATTTAAAACTGTGGTACTGGGGTGTGCTATATTGCATATATGGTGGCAATATTCAATTGCTAAGCCCTTCTGGCAGCTAATCTCCATGATATAGAGGTTATATGGAGCACTGATTTTAAGGGCTCTTTCAGACGTCCATAGTCATCGGTCTGATCTTGGATCACAATCCACAGACTGGCCGCAAGTTTCCCGACCCCGAGCATGGTGGCCTCATACAAATATATGAAGTATTTGGACAATGCAGCTTAGCCTTTTGTCAACTCACCTGAAACCTGAACTAACGCTCAACAGAAGAGCTGTAAATGGGGAAGGCACGCATGTGCCCCAGGCGCAGCCGGTAGGGGGGGTAGTCAGGCCGCCTAATGTGGCGGTCCACAGTGTCTCCCCTGGCAGCTACATTCTGCCGCACCCCAGACTGGGAGACGGCAGTTCTCTGAGCCGGCTCTCAAGCTGACAGCCGGCACAGAGAAACTGCAGCGCGCCGACTCCTTGTGTTCAATTTTATTCACGTCCAGATACGAGTACAATTGAGGCTCTGACCGCCGGGTCAGAGCGATGCCAGCAGCGCGATCAGTCAAATAAATAAGACAGCACATTGTAGCGCCAAAACATGAAAATTGAATTGCATTACTGCGCTAGAAATATGAAAAATTGAGAAAGTTTAGCGCATAAATTGCCCAATTTATGTGTAGCTTGTAGCCATGATAAGGCATTTCTCGTATACAAGGGCCTGGCAATGCCTTTCCTCTCTGAGGATACAGTCTTCATCTGAAGGGGAACCTAATGTGAGTCCTCTCTTTGACTAAATCTCTCTCGCTGTGGAGGGGTAGTGGTCCTGCTGTGATTAAAAACACCTATGGCTAAAAGGAGGAGTGCTCAGTTAGAAGGCTACTGAATACAAATTTCAAAAAACTGACCGTCACATCCAAACATAGACTAAGTGTGAACAGGTGCTGAACCTAGAGTCACCAACTCATAAGTTTCTCAGATCACCGTGCTCACTATCAAATATATTCTGTCTGTTGACAGGTGCCATTGTGACAAGATAATGATTGTTAGTTACACCACCTGGTGTTAATGTAAGGCATGTATTATATAGACACATTCTAAAAAATTCTAATAACTAAACCTCCCACTGTGATATTATAAAAATGTTGATAAAGATTTATTCATAGTATAATAAGACTTGCTACATATTAGTTACAAGCCACAAAATATGAAACATAGCAAAACATATTTGCTACCACTAAAAGGCAGCAGCTTTCATGATAGTGCGGGAATGAGGCAGTGACTCAAGATATTCCATCGGAAAGCTTTGTGCACACGGTGCGTTTTTGGTGCGTTTTTCACATGTTTTCCGCTTGAAGTTCAGCCAAAAACTCCAGGGAATCCTTTTGGCAGCTAATTCAATGAGAATCCTGAAGTGCTGTGCGTATGATTATCAATTTTCCTTTGAGTATGTGCAGTGCATTTTGTTCTGCAGCATGTCAATTCTTTGTGCGGATTTTTAGCATTTTTCACCCATTGATTTGCTGAGGATTTGCTGAGTTTTTTTGCTTACATTTCTATGTACAGTACAGACCAAAAGTTTGGACACACCTTCTCATTTAAAGATTTTTTTTTCCGAAAAATAATCTTATTAAATGCATGTACAGTAATTTGCACACACACTGTACTAATTGTATTTGTCACAGACAATATATACCTATTCTATTTGTATGTACTGTATGTAAATATTTATCTCTCCATACAATATAAATACATACATACATATATGTGTGTCACTGACATATACATGTATGTATATATATATATATATATATATATATATATATATATATATATATATACATACACACACGGTACAGAGCAAAAGTTTGGACACCTCATTTAAAGATTTTTCTGTATTTTCATGACTATGAAAATTGTACATTCACACTGAAGGCATCAAAACTATGAATTAACACACGTGGAATTATATACTTAACAAAAAAGTGTGACAACTGAACGTGTGTCTTATATTCTAGGTTCTTCAAAGTTGCCACCTTTTGCTTTGATGACTGCTTTGCAGACTCTTGGCATTCTCTTGATGAGCTTCAAGAGGTAGTCACTGGAAATGGTTTTCATTTCACAGGTGTGCCCTGTCAGGTTTAATAAGTGGGATTTATTGCCTTATAAATGGGGTTGGGGACCATCAGTTGTGTTGAGCAGAAGTCTGGTGGATACACAGCTGATAGTCCTACTGAATAGACTGTTAGAATTTACACTCACTGGCCACTTTATTAGGTACACCTGTCCAACTTCTTGTTAACACTTAATTTCTAATCAGCCAATCACATGGCGGCAACTCAGTGCATTTAGGCATGTAGACATGGTCAAGACAATCTCCTGCAGTTCAAACCGAGCATCAGTATGGGGAAGAAAGGTGATTTGAGTGCCTTTGAACGTGGCATGGTTGTTGGTGCCAGAAGGGCTGGTCTGAGTATTTCAGAAACTGCTGATCTACTGGGATTTTCACGCACAACCATCTCTAGGGTTTACAGAGAATGGTCCGAAAAAGAAAAAAAATCCAGTGAGCGGCAGTTCTGTGGGCGGAAATGCCTTGTTGATGCCAGAGGTCAGAGGAGAATGGGCAGACTGGTTCGAGCTGATAGAAAGGCAACAGTGACTCAAATCGCCACCCGTTACAACCAAGGTATGCCTAAGAGCATCTCTGAACGCACAGTGCGTCGAACTTTGAGGTAGATGGGCTACAGCAGCAGAAGACCACACCGGGTACCACTCCTTTCAGCTAAGAACAGGAAACTGAGGCTACAATTTGCACAAGCTCATCGAAATTGGACAGTAGAAGATTGGAAAAACGTTGCTTGGTCTGATGAGTCTCGATTTCTGCTGCGACATTCGGATGGTAGGGTCAGAATTTGGCGTAAACAACATGAAAGCATGGATCCATCCTGCCTTGTATGGAGCATCTTTGGGATGTGCAGCCGACAAATCTGCGGCAACTGTGTGATGCCATCATGTCCATATGGACCAAAATCTCTGAGGAATGCTTCCAGCACCTTGTTGAATCTATGCCACGAAGAATTGAGGCAGTTCTGAAGGCAAAAGGGGGTCCAACCCGTTACTAGCATGGTGTACCTAATAAAGTGGCCAGTGAGTGTATATTATGGCAAGAAAAAAGCAGCTAAGTAAAGAAAAATGAGTGGCCATCATTACTTTAAGAAATGAAGGTCAGTCAGTCCGAAAAATTGGGAAAACTTTGAAATGTCCCCAAGTAGAGTTGAGCGACTTTTACTTTTTTAGGATCGAGTCGGGTTTCGCTATAACCGACTTTGTGAAAAGTCGGGTCGGGTGAAATCGGCCGATTATTGCGAAAAGTCGGGGGCCGACTGAAACACGAAACCCAATGCAAGTCAATGGGGAATCAAAGTCGGCAGTGAGTGAAGGACAGGAAAACACCTACAATGCCCATTTTAACCCCTTCACCCCCGGAGCTTTTTCCGTTTTTTCATTTTCGTTTTTCGCTCCCCACCTTCCTAGAGCCATAACTTTTTTATTTTTCCGTCAATATGGCCATGTGAGGGCTTATTTTTTGCGGGACGAGTTGTACTTTTGAACGACATCATTGGTTTTACCATGTCGTGTACTAGAAAACGGGAAAAAAAATTCCAAGTGCGGTGAAATTGCAAAAGAAGTGCAATCCCACACTTGTTTTTTGCTTGGCTTTTTTGCTAGGTTCACTGAATGCTAAAACTGACCTGCCATTATGATTTTCCAGGTCATTACGAGTTCATAGACACCTAACATGACTAGGTTATTTTTTACCTAAGTGGTGAAAAAAAATTCCAAATTTTCCTAAAAAAAAAAAAAAATTGCGCCATTTTCCGATACTCGTAGCATCTCCATATTTCATGATCTGGGGTCGGATGAGGGCTTATTTTTTGCGTGCCGAGACAGCATTTTTAATGATACCATTTCGGTGCAGATATGTTCTTTTGATCGCCCGTTATTGCATTTTAATGCAATGTCACGGCGACCAAAAAAACGTAATTCTGGCATTTCAATTTTTTTTCTCGTTACGCCGTTTAGCGATCAGGTTAATGCTTTTTTTTATTGATAGATCGGGCGATTCTGAACGCGGCGATACCAAATATGTGTATATTTGATTTTTTTTTTATTGATTTATTTTGATTGGGGCGAAAGGGGGGTGATTTAAACTTTTATGTTTTTTTTATTTTTTCCACATTTTTTTAAACTTTTTTTTTTTTACTTTTGCCATGCTTCAATAGCCTCCATGGGAGGCTAGAAGCAGGCACAACGTGATCGGCTCTGCTATGTAGCAGCGATCATAAGATCGCTGCTACACAGCAGAATTGCAGGTGTGCTGTGAGCGCCGACCACAGGGTGGCGCTCACAGCTGCCGAGGATCAGTAACCATAGAGGTCTCAAGGACCTCTATGGTTACCTTCCTGATGCATCGCCGACCCCCGATCATGTGACGGGGGTCGGCGATGACGTCATTTCCGGCCGCCCGGCCGGATGCGGTAGTTAAATGCCGCTGTCTGCGTTTGACAGCGGCATTTAACTAGTTAATAGGTGCGGGCAGATCGCGATTCTGCCCGCGCCTATTGCGGGCACATGTCAGCTGTTCAAAACAGCTGACATGTCCCGGCTTTGATGCGGGCTCACCGCGGAGCCCTGCATCAAAGCAGGGGAGCCGACATCGGACGGTATAGTACGTCCGATGTCGGTAAGGGGTTAATGCCAAAAACATCAATTCTTGTTACTGAAGCTTGTCAATCTTAATTTACTTTATAATAATAGTTAGGCATTGAAAACTGGGGGTCATTTGGCTAAAGTTGTGGGGGGTAGGGCTGGCTCAAGATTTTCATGGACCCAGGAAACGCGGAATACGTCACGGCGGTGGAGCAGGGAGAGGTAAGTATTTCAACTTTGCAAGTGCTGTGATCCTGAGCAAGCAGGGGGCCCACTCGTTGGAACTGGCACAGGGCCCCTCATAGTACGGCGGTGTGTTTGATGGCGGGTGGCGCCTCCCACTGGCAGAGACACTTTTGCGTACTATGAGGGGCACTGTGCCAGTGACGTCGCCAACGAGTATGCCCCCCCACCTGATGAAGGAACCTGCACTTTCATCTGCACATTCCTCTTTGTCCCTGTGTAAGGTGGTATAGTATGCGGGAAGGGGAACCTGACTTTCAGCAGGGTCAGTTTCTGGCTGTGTAGAGTACAAGGGGAATGTAGTGGTCTGGGTCAATGTACCAGCAGACTCATCTAGCAGTGGCTGGGCAATGGGCAGGATGAGAAGGAAACAGAGATATAGGCCCAAATAATAAAGTGGGCTAAATGCAGTTCAAATGTGGTAACAGCACTAAACAGGCGGCATTGCTTTTTTCAGCGGAGGACAACTGTAAGGAGTGGTAGACACAGTTAGTAGGCCCAAATAATAAAGTGGCCTAAATGCAGTTCAAAATTGGTAACAGGACTAAACAGGTGGCATTGCTTTGTTCAGCGGAGGACAACTGTAAGGAGTGGCAGACACATAGTAGGCCCAAACAATAAAGTGGGCAAAATGTCTGCCAACAAATAAATAAACAGGTGGCATAGCTAGGTACAGGGGTGGGCTCCTCTGCTGAGTAGCAGACAGTGGTAGTAGGCGCAAAGTATTAACTGGTCTAAATAGAGGCCAGGGCCCCTGTATATTTTAACTATCATCTATAATTTCTACAAATTTGTATTGGTAGTGCCATTGAAGGATTTAACAGCACAGACTACACAGTGGTGGAGCAGGGAGAGGTAAGTATTGCAAGTGGTAGAGCACTGTTCGAGCTGGGGGGAACACTCTTGTGGGCGGCGGTACTGGCACAGGGCCCCTCATATTACGTCGGGGTGTCTGACGTTGGTTGTGCTCCACCACCGTCAGAGACACTTCATTGTACTATGAGGGACCCTGTGCCAGTGCCGTCGCCCAAGAGTGGACACACCCACCTGTCCAGGCAAACGGCACTCGGGTGCTTGCACCAGGTGGTGACCAGAGCCCTGTGGGGGGAGTCAGCTCATTTATGGAGGTATAAAAATGGCCTATGGTGGACATTCAGAAGCTGCAAATGGAGGAATTGGAGAAGTCAGTAAGAGGAGGCCAAAAGCAAGACATTTTTCAGGCAAGCTACGTGTCAGCAGGGGAAGATGGGGCAAAATAATTTGAAATCCATGATTGGTTCATTTTAACGAAGGTTAGATCATCAACATTTCGGGTAGCCAGACGTGTCCTTTTTTCGGTCAGTATTGAACCAGCAGCACTGAAGACTCTTTCTGATAGCACACTAGCAGCAGGGCAAGCGAGCTCCTGTAATGCATATTCTGCCAATTCAGGCCAGGTGTCTATTTTAGATGGCCAGTAATCAAAGGGGAATGACCTGTGATGGAGAACATCAATAAGGGAGGAAAAGTAGTTCGTAACCATACTGGACAAATGCTGTCTCCTGTCGCTTTGAATCGATGCAGCAGTACCTGTCGGGTCAGCGGTCATTGCGAAATCACTCCACAACCTGGTCATAAAACCCCTCTGTCCAACGCCACTTTGGATTTGTGCACCTCTAACACCTCTGCCATGTTGCCCCCTACGGCTCGTGTGAGAACCATCACCGTCGCTGTGTGCTGGGAATGCTTGAACCAAATGGTCTACAAGAGTTGCTTGTTTGGTAGCCAATATTTGCTCAAGGTTCTCATGTGGCATGATATTTTGTAATTTTCCTTTAGATCGTGGATCCAGGAGGCAGGCCAACCAGTAATCATCATCGGTCATCATTTTGATAATGCGGGGGTCCCTTTTCAGGATACGCAAGGCATACTCAGCCATGTGGGCCAATGTTCCAGGTGTCAATTCACTGCTTGTGCTGGGTTGAGGAGCACTTACTTGCAAATCAACATCACTTGTGTCCCGCAAAAACCCTGTACCTGACCTTGCAACGCCACCAGTTTCTATTGGCCCCTGAGAAGCATCCTCCTTCCATCCCCATCATCCTCCTCCTCCTCTTCGTCCGCCACCTCATCCAGGTGAGTTCCCTGAGCAGACAATGGCTGACTCATCAAGGCTTCCCTCCTCCTCGGTTGCAGACGCCTGCTCCTTATTGTGCGTCAAACTTTGCATCAGCAGACGCATTAGTGGGATGCTCATGCTAATGATGGCGTCGTCTGTACTTACCAGCCGTGTGCATTCCTCAAAACACTGAAGGACTTGACGGAGGTCTTGTAGCTCCGACCACTGCACACCAGACAACTCCATGTCTGCCATCCAAGTGCCTGCCCGTGTATGTGTATCCTCCCACAAATTAATTACAGCACGCCTCTATTTGCACAGCCTCTGAACCATGTGCAGTGTTGAGTTCCAACTTGTTGCAACGTCGATTATTAGGCGGTGCTGGGGAAGATTCAGCGATCGCTGATGGTTCTGCATATGGCTGGAGTGTACGGGCGACCGGCGGATGTGAGAGCAAAGTTTTCGCACCTTCAGGAGCAGGGCTGGTAACTCCGTATAAGTTTTGAGGAAGCACTGCACCTCCAGGTTCAAGGTGTGAGCCAGGCAAGGTATGTGTTTCAGTTCTGAAAGGGCTATGGCAGCCATAAAATTCCTTCCGTTATCACTGACTACCTTGCCTGCCTCAAGATGTACACTGCCCAGCCATGACTGAGTTTGTTGCTGCAAGTACTCGGCCAGTACTTCTGCGGTGTGTCTGTTGTTGCCCAAACACTTCATTTGTAACACAGCCTGCTGACGCTTACCACTAGCTGTTCGATAATGGGACACCTCGTGTGCAACACTGGCAGCTGCAGATGGAGTTGTCGTGCGACTGCGCTGTGTGGACGAGCTTTCGCTTAAAGAGGAGGAGGAGGAAGGGTGGCGAACGCCTACAGCCAACTGTTTCCTAGACCGTGGGCTAGGCAGAACTGTCCCACTATGGCTGTCCCCTGTGGACCCTGCATTCACCACATTAACCCAGTGCACCGTGATGGACACGTAACATCCCTGGCCATGCCTACTGCTCCATGCATCTGTTGTGAGGTGCACCTTTCCACTGACTGATTGCCTCAGTGCATAGACAATGCGGTCTTTGACATGCTGGTGGAGGGCTGGGATGGCTTTTCTCGCAAAGAAGTGCTGACTGGGTAGGTCATAGCGTGGTACTGCGCAGGCCATTAGGTCTTTGAAAGCTTCGCTTTCAACCAACCGGTAGGGCATCATCTCTAACGAGATTAGTCTAGCAATGTGGGCATTCAAACCCTATGTACGCGGATGAGAGAATGAGTCTTTTACTAACGAGAGTCTCTTGTAGGGTGAGCTGGACTGGAGAGCTGCATATGGTGGAACTAGCAGTGGGTGTGCTGGACATGGCGGATTGAGAGAGGGTTGGTGATGGTATTCTTGATGTTGGCCTACATACAGTGTTTCCTACCAAGAACCTTGTGATTCTCTGACTGCTTTGGCCTTGCGATGATACCTCCACATTTGCTGCTGGTGGTGTCCTAACCGGTGGACTTACAGTGAGGGAAGCAATGTAGCGTTGCTGACTACCTTCATTCTGAGCAGGTGCACCAACGGTACGGGACGTTTGGTAGTTAGTCCAGGCTTGCAAGTGCATGCTGGTTAAATGTCTAAGCATGCACTTTGTATTTAAAGGGACTCTGTCACCTGAATTTGGAGGGAACAATTTTCAGCCATAGAGGCGGGGTTTTCGGGTGTTTGATTCACCCTTTCCTTACCCGCTGGCTACATGCTGGCTGCAGTATTAGATTGAAGTTCATTCTCTGTCCTCCATAGTACATGCCTGCGCAAGGCAAGATTTAAATTTTGAAGATTCTTCCCTCTGCTAAAGGTCTTTGAGCATTTCTTGCAGATAACTTTGCACTGATCATTCGGATCTTGGTTAAAAAATTGCCACACTACACTCTTCCTACTATGGAATACCTTTTCAGGCATTGCACGCTGTGCTACTTTCACCGGATGGCCACGCTGTCCAAAAAATGTTTTTGTTTTTGACAAACGTTTTTGGCCTGATACAGGCCTGCCAGATGACAGCTGTTGCGATGTAGATGGCTGCTGCGGATCATCCTCCTCCGCTTCTGAGCTACTGGCAGCGGCACCCTCTTCCCCCAATGGCTGCCAATCTGGGTCAACAACTGGGTCATCTATCACCTCCTCTTCAATGTCATGTGCACCTTCCTCTGTGTCACCGTGTAAGGTGCTATAGCGTTCGGGACGGGGCACCATATTCTCATCAGAGTCAGATTCTGGCTCAGTACACTGCGAGGGCAATGTAGTGATCTGAGTCAATGGAACAGCATAATAATCTACCTGTGACTGTGCACCAGTGCACTCCATGTCCGATTCATCTTGTAAAGGGCAGTTAACAATTTCCCTTTCTAACCCAGGCACGGTATGTGTAAAGAGCTCCATGGAGTAACCTGTAGTGTCGCCTGACGCATCCTTCACTTTTGGTTTGGGTGAAGGACACAAGGAAATGTCTTGTTCCTGACCGGTAGCATCCACTGACGACTCGCTGCTTTTATATTTGGAACTTTCTGAAGAGGAGGCGAAAGAGCTAGAGGCTGAGTCAGCAAGGAAAGCCAAAACTTTTTCCTGCTGCTCCGGCTTTAAAAGCTGTTTTCCTACTCCCAGATAAGGGAGCCTTCGAGGCCTTGTGTTGCCAGATGATGACGCTGGCTCAACACCTCCAGCCTTAGGTGCTATTGTTCTTTTCCCACTACTACCAGATGCACCTCCACCACCACCACCATCAGTACCAGCTGGCAACCTATGCCCACGGCCTCTTCCACCAGACTTCCTAATTTTTTGGAAAATCTAACCAAAATAACAACCGTTATATGGTACTGTAAAACAAAGTAGATGGTGTATATAAACTTGTTGAGAATTTAAATCTCCCTTTTTTGGGGGGCAGACTGAACCCAAACTCAGGCCCAGTGTATAAAACAACGCAATGTGAGGGGCAGCAAGCGGCTGGCTGATATACGACAAACTAACAGGACTGAAATATATCCACTTTGTGAGAATTTGAATCTCCCTTTTTTGGGGGGAGACTGAACCCAAACTCAGGCCCAGTGTATAAAACAACGCAATGTGAGTGGCAGCAAGTGGCTGGCTGATATACGACAAACTAACAGGATTGAAATATATCCACTGTGTGAGAATTTGAATCTCCCTTTTTGGGGGGGGGTAGACTGAACCTAAACTCAGGTACAGTGTATAAAACAACGCAATGTAAGTGGCAGCAAGTGGCTGGAAGATATATGAAAAAATACAAGGACTGTAGTACAATTCAAGTGGAAATCGCTACAGCCCAAGAAATTTCGGGGTTAATCTTCCCTCCCTAACTATGTCCCTTCATCTGATGAAGCTGCAGCAACCTCTCCCTATGCTAACATTGGCAGAAGTAAGATGGCGGTCGGGGTGCACGCCCCTTTATAGCCCCTGTGACGCTGCAGAAAGCAAGCCAATCACTGTCATGCCCTTCTCTTAGATGGTGGGGACCGAGACCTATGTCATCACGCTGCCCACACTCTGCATCCTCCTTCATTGGCTGAAAAATGGCGCTGAACGCGTCATACAAAACGCGACTTTGGCGCGAAGATCACCGACCGCATGGCCGATCCCACACTAGAATCGGGTCGGATTTCATGAAACCCGACTTTGCCGAAAGTTGGCGATTTTTTAATTTGTCCGATCCATTTCGCTCATCCCCAAGTGCAGTTGCAAAAACCATCAAGCGCTACAAAGAAACTGGCTCACATGAGGACCGCCCCAGGAAAGGAAGACCAAGAGTCAACTCTGCTTCTGAGGATAAGTTTATCCGAGTCACCAGCCTCAGAAATCGCAGGTTAACAGAGCTCAGATTAGAGGCCAGGTCAATGCCACACAGAGTTCTAGCAGCAGACACATCTCTACAACAACTGTTAAGAGGAGACTTTGTGCAGCAGGCCTTCATGGTAAAATAGCTGCTAGGAAACCACTGCTAAGGACAGGCAACAAGCAGAAGAGACTTGTTTGGGCTAAAGAACACAAGGAATGGACATTAGACCAGTGGAAATCTGTGCTTTGGTCTGAGTCCAAATTTGAGATCATTGGTTCCAACGACCGTGTCTTTGTGCGACGCAGAAAAGGTGAACGGATGGACTCTACATTCCTGGTTCCCACCGTGAAGCATGGAGGAGGAGGTGTGATGATGTGGGGGTGCTTTGCTGGTGACACTGTTGGAGATTTATTCAAAATTGAAGGCTTACTGAACCAGCATGGCTACCACAGCATCTTGCAGCGGCATGCTATTCCATCCGGTTTGCGTTTACTTGGACCATCATTTATTTTTCAACAGGACAATGACCCCAAACACACCTCCAGGCTGTGTAAGGGCTATTTGACCAGGAAGGAGAGTGATGGGGTGCTACGCGAGATGACTTGGCCTCCACAGTCACCTGACCTGAACCCAATCGAGATGGTTTGGGGTGAGCTGGACCGCAGAGTGAAGGCAAAAGGGCCAACAAGTGCTAAGCATCTCTGGGAACTCCTTCAAGACTGTTGGAAGACCATTCCGGTGACTACCTCTTGAAGCTCATCAGGAGAATGCCAAGAGTGTGCAAAGCAGTCATCAAAGCAAAGGGTAGCTACTTTGAAGAACCTAGAATAGAAGACATATTTTCAGTTGTTTCACACTTTTTTGTTAAGTATATAATTCCACATGTGTTAATTCATAGTTTTGATGCCTTCAGTGTGAATTTACAATTTTCATAGTCATGAAAATACAGAAAATCTTTAAATGAGAAGGTGTGTCCAAACTTTTGCTCTGTACTGTATATATACATCTATTCTATGTGTATAAATATATTCTATGTATTCTATTTTAACTTGTCACTCTGTGATTATACTGTACTCGGCATATGATTTGCCAGCTTTTAACCTTTCTATCATATACAATGCTCAAAAAAATAAAGGGAACACTTAAACAAGAGAATATAACTCCAAGTAAATCAAACTTCTGTGAAATCAAACTGTCCACTTAGGAGGCAACACTGTTTGACAATCAATTTCACATGTTGTTGTGTGTTGTGAATTGGATTATTTGGCTCCCTCTTGTGGTCACTAGCGACATGACACCTTGAGTTTCTATCCTCAGCTTGGGTCCCACCTGGCTCGTTAGTTCAGGGGTGTTGCTATGTAAGCTGCCCGGATTAAAGGTGCCAAGTGGTTCACCAAGATAGATCTTCGTGGTGCGTACAACCTTGTGCGCATTAGGCAAGGAGATGAATGGAAAACTGCATTTAATACGCCCGAAGGTCATTTTGAGTACTTGGTGATGCCTTTTGGGCTCTCTAATGCTCCCTCAGTGTTTCAGTCCTTTATGCATGATATTTTCCGGAAGTATTTGGATAAATTTATGATTGTTTATCTGGACGATATTCTGTTTTTTTCTGATGATTGGGACTCCCATGTAAAGCAGGTCAGGATGGTGTTTCAGGTTTTGCATGAGAATGCTTTGTTTGTTAAGGGCTCAAAGTGTCTCTTTGGAGTACAGAAGGTTCCCTTTTTGGGTTTTATTTTTTCCCCTTCTGCGGTGGAGATGGACCCAGTCAAGGTCCGAGCTATTCATGATTGGACTCAACCCACGTCAGTTAAGAGTCTTCAGAAGTTCTTGGGTTTTGCTAACTTCTACCGTCGTTTTATCGCTAAATTTTCTAGCGTTGTTAAACCTTTGACGGATATGACCAAGAAAGGTTCTGATGTTGCTAACTGGGCTCCTGCAGCCGTGGAAGCTTTCCAAGAGCTGAAACGCTGGTTTACTTCGGCGCCTATTTTGTGCCAGCCTGATGTCTCACTTCCCTTTCAGGTTGAAGTAGATGCTTCTGAGATCGGGGCAGGGGCCGTTTTGTCGCAGAGAGGCCCTGGTAGCTCTGTAATGAGACCATGTGCTTTTTTCTCTAGGAAGTTTTCGCCTGCTGAGCGGAATTATGATGTTGGCAATCGAGAGTTGTTGGCCATGAAGTGGGCATTTGAGGAGTGGCGTCATTGGCTCGAGGGTGCTAAGCATCGTGTGGTGGTCTTGACTGATCACAAAAATCTGATGTATCTCGAGTCTGCTAAACGCCTGAATCCTAGACAGGCCCGTTGGTCATTGTTTTTCTCCCGTTTTGACTTCGTGGTCTCGTATTTACCAGGTTCAAAGAATGTGAAGGCTGATGCTCTTTCAAGGAGCTTTGTGCCTGACTCTCCTGGAGTTGCAGAGCCTGTTGGTATTCTTAAAGAGGGAGTAATCTTGTCAGCCATTTCTCCGGATTTGCGACTTGTGTTGCAGAGATTTCAGGCTGGTAGACCTGACTCTTGTCCACCTGACAGACTGTTTGTTCCTGATAAGTGGACCAGCAGAGTCATTTCCGAGGTTCATTCCTCGGTGTTGGCAGCGCATCCGGGAATTTTTGGCACCAGAGATTTGGTGGCTAGGTCCTTTTGGTGGCCTTCCTTGTCACGGGATGTGCGGTCATTTGTGCAGTCCTGTGGGACTTGTGCTCGGGCTAAGCCTTGCTGTTCTCGCGCCAGCGGGTTGCTCTTGCCCTTGCCTGTCCCGAAGAGGCCTTGGACACACATTTCCATGGATTTCATTTCAGATCTTCCGGTGTCTCAGGGCATGTCTGTCATCTGGGTGGTATGTGATCGCTTTTCCAAGATGGTCCATTTGGTGTCTTTGCCTAAGCTGCCTTCCTCTTCCGATCTGGTTCCTTTATTCTTTCAGAATGTGGTTCGTTTGCACGGCATTCCTGAGAATATCGTGTCTGACAGAGGATCCCAGTTTGTTTCCAGGTTCTAGCGATCCTTTTGTGCTAGGATGGGCATTGATTTGTAATTTTCGTCTGCCTTTCATCCTCAGACTAATGGCCAAACGGAGCGAACAAATCAGACTCTGGAGGCTTATTTGAGGTGTTTTGTTTATGCAGATCAGGATGATTGGGTGACCTTCTTGCCATTGGCTGAGTTTGCCCTTAATAATCGGGCTAGTTCCGCTACTTTGGTTTCGCCATTTTTCTGCAACTCTGGCTTTCATCCTCGTTTTTCCTCGGGACATGTTGAGCCCTCTGACTGTCCTGGGGTGGATTTTGTGGTGGATAGGTTGCAGCGGATCTGGAATCATGTGGTGGACAACTTGAAGTTGTCACAGGAGAAGGCGCAGCGTTTTGCCAACCGCCGCCGCGGTGTGGGTCCTGTTGTGAATTCTGTTTTTGGCTCCCTCTGGTGGCTACTGGTGGTACTGACTGACTTTGGTCTTGTGCACCTGTTTTCATCAGGAAATTGGGAGTTTCCTATTTAGTCTGGCTTCTCAGTCATTCTAGTGCCGGCAATCAATGTTATCAGAGCACCTCTGTTGCTTGCTACCTGCTCCAAGTCTGCAATTCAGCTAAGTTGAATCTTTGGCTTTTTTTTGTGTTTGTTTTGTCCAGCATGCAGTTATATTTCTCGTGCTGCTGGAAGCTCTAGTGATCTGAAATTGCTACTCCGGTGTCATGAGTTGACAACGGAGTCAAGGTAATTTCAGGATGGCTGTTTAGGGTTTTGAGGTAACCGCGAAGTCCTCTTTTGTATTTTCCACTATCTAGTTAGAGGGCCTCGCTTTGCTGAATCTATATTCATACTGCATTTGTGTTTTCCTCTTGACTAACCGTTATTATATGTGGGGGGCTACTATAACTTTTGGGGTTTCCCTGGAGGCAAGCCAGGTCTGTGTATTCCTCTAATAGGGGTAGTTAGATCTCCGGCTGGCGCGAGGTGTCTAGAGATCAACGTAGGCACACCCCCTGGCTACTGTTAGTTGCGTGTTAGGTTCAGCATCGCGGTTACCTAAGATACCATCTTCCTAGAGCTAGTCCGTTTTTGCCTGTGTCCCTGCCATTGGGAATCATGACAGTATTGCCGGCCACAATTTATTTAGGTATTGGCTGAAGAAAGAGAGGAAAAAGAAGTTTCTGACACTTTTTTTTTTTTTTTTTTTTGCTCAGAAGTTCTGTCTAGCCATAATTGCAATCTGCTGACTTTTTTTTTTTTTTTTTTTTCCCTCTCCTCTTAACCCCTGAATGGCTTAGATTTCAGCTGTTGAAAGATGGATATCCAGAGTTTAGCTTCTAATTTAAATACTCTTGCTTCTAAGGTTCAAAATATCCAAGACTATGTTATACATGCTCCTATGTCTGAACCCAAGATCCCTATACCTGAGTTCTTTTCTGGAGATAGATCTCGTTTTTTGAATTTTAAGCACAATTGTAAATTGTATCTTTCTCTGAGATCTCGCTCCGCTGGAGACCCCGCTCAGCAGGTTAAAATTGTTATTTCCTTGTTGCGGGGTGACCCCCAGAATTGGGCATTTGCATTGGCACCAGGGGATCCTGCGTTGCTCAGTGTGGATGCGTTTTTTCTGGCACTGGGGTTGCTCTATGAGGAACCTAATTTGGAGATTCAGGCTGAAAAGGCCTTGATAGCCCTCTCTCAAGGGCATGATGAAGCTGAAATATATTGTCAAAAATTTCGAAAATGGTCTGTGCTTACTCAGTGGAATGAGTGCGCCCTGGCGGCGAATTTCAGAGAAGGTCTCTCTGACGCCGTTAAAGATGTCATGGTGGGGTTTCCTACGCCCACAGGTCTGAATGAATCCATGACTATGGCTATTCAGATTGATCGGCGTTTACAGGAGCGCAAACCTGTGCACCATTTGGCGGTGTCCTCTGAGCAGGCACCGGAGATTATGCAATGTGATAGAATTCTGTCCAGAAGTGAACGGCAGAATTATAGGCGTAAAAATGGGTTGTGCTTTTACTGTGGTGATTCTGCTCATGTTATATCAGCATGCTCTAAACGCACAAAAAAGGTTGATAAGTCTTTTGCAATTGGCACCTTACAGTCTAAGTTTATTTTGTCTGTAACTTTGATCTGTTCATTATCAACTATTACTGTGGATGCATATGTGGATTCTGGCGCTTCCTTGAGTCTTATGGATTGGTCCTTTGCCAGACGATGTGGGTTTAGCCTAGAGCCTTTGGAAGTTCCTATCCCTCTGAAGGGTATCGACTCCACACCTTTGGCTAGGAATAAACCACAATTCTGGACACAAGTGACAATGTGTATGACTCCTGACCATCGGGAGGTGATTCGCTTCCTTGTGTTGCATAACTTGCATGATGTCTTAGTGCTTGGATTGCCATGGTTGCAAACTCATAATCCAGTCCTTGACTGGAAAACAATGTCTGTGTTAAGCTGGGGATGTCAGGGGGCTCATGGGGAAGTACCTTTGGTTTCCATTGCTTCATCTACTCCCTCTGAAGTTCCGGCATTTTTGTCTGACTATTGTGATGTTTTTGAGGAGCCTAAACTTAGTTCTCTCCCCCCTCACAGGGATTGCGATTGTGCTATAGACTTGATTCCGGGCAGCAAGTTTCCCAAGGGTCGTTTGTTCAATCTGTCTGTGCCTGAGCATGCTGCTATGCGAGAGTATATTAAGGAGTCCTTGGAAAAGGGACATATCCGTCCATCCTCATCCCCTTTAGGAGCAGGTTTTTTTTTCGTGGGTAAAAAAGATGGCTCCCTGAGGCCCTGCATTGATTGTCGCCTGTTGAATAAGATTACAGTCAAATACCAGTATCCTTTGCCACTATTGACTGATTTATTTGCTCGTATTAAAGGGGCAAAGTGGTTCTCTAAGGTTGATCTTCGGGGTGCGTATAATTTGGTGCGGATTAAGCAGGGAGATGAGTGGAAAACTGCATTTAATACGCCCGAGGGCCATTTTGAGTATTTGGTAATGCCTTTTGGTCTTTCTAATGCCCCTTCAGTCTTTCAGTCCTTTATGCACGATATTTTCCGTAAATACCTGGATAAATTTATGATTGTGTATTTGGACGATATTTTGATTTTTTCGGATGACTGGGAGTCGCATGTTCAACAGGTTAGGAAGGTTTTTCAGGTTTTGCGGTCAAATTCTTTGTTTGTAAAGGGTTCAAAGTGTATCTTTGGGGTTCAGAAGATCTCCTTTTTGGGGTACATTTTTTCCCCTTCTTCTGTTGAGATGGATCCTGTCAAGGTTCGGGCTATTTGTGATTGGACGCAGCCTACTTCCCTGAAGAGTCTTCAGAAGTTCTTGGGCTTTGCTAATTTCTATCGTCGATTTATAACTGGGTTTTCAAGTGTTGCTAAACCTCTGACTGATTTGACTAAGAAGGGTGCTGATGTCGCCAACTGGTCCTCTGCGGCTGTGGAGGCCTTTCGGGAGCTTAAGCGCCGCTTTTCTTCTGCTCCTGTGTTGCGCCAGCCTGATGTTTCGCTCCCTTTTCAGGTTGAGGTTGATGCTTCCGAGATTGGAGCGGGGGCGGTTTTGTCGCAGAGAAGTCCCGATTGCTCAGTGATGAGACCATGTGCATTCTTCTCTCGAAAATTTTCGCCCGCCGAGCGAAATTATGATGTTGGTAATCGGGAGCTCTTGGCCATGAAGTGGGCATTTGAGGAGTGGCGTCATTGGCTTGAGGGTGCTAGACATCAGGTGGTGGTCTTGACTGATCACAAGAATCTGATTTACCTTGAGTCTGCCAGACGTCTGAATCCTAGACAGGCGCGCTGGTCATTGTTTTTCTCCCGGTTTAATTTTGTGGTTTCATACTTGCCGGGTTCGAAAAATGTGAAGGCAGATGCTCTTTCTAGGAGTTTTGAGCCTGACTCCTCTGGTGATTCTGAGCCTACGGGTATCCTTAAGGATGGAGTGATTTTGTCTGCTGTCTCCCCAGACTTGCGACGTGCTTTGCAGGAGTTTCAGACTGATAGGCCTGATCGTTGTCCGCCTGGGAGATTGTTTGTTCCAGATGAGTGGACCAGTAGAGTCATCTCAGAGGTTCATTCTTCTGTGTTGGCAGGCCACCCTGGAATTTTTGGTACTAGAGATTTGGTGGCCAGGTCCTTCTGGTGGCCTTCCCTGTCCCGGGATGTGCGTACCTTTGTACAGTCTTGTGATGTTTGTGCTCGGGCCAAGCCTTGCTGTTCTCGGGCTAGTGGACTGTTGTTGTCCTTGCCTATTCCGAAGAGGCCGTGGACGCACATCTCTATGGACTTTATCTCGGATCTCCCGGTTTCTCAAAAAATGTCCGTCATTTGGGTGGTGTGTGACCGTTTTTCTAAGATGGTTCATTTGGTACCCTTGCCCAAATTGCCTTCTTCATCGGAGTTGATTCCTTTATTTTTTCAGAATGTAGTTCGCTTACATGGTATCCCGGAAAACATCGTTTCTGACAGGGGATCTCAATTTGTGTCTAGGTTCTGGCGAGCGTTCTGTGCCAGGATGGGCATTGATTTGTCTTTTTCATCTGCGTTCCATCCTCAGACTAATGGCCAGACGGAGCGGACTAATCAGACCTTGGAGACTTATTTGAGGTGTTTTGTGTCTGCTGATCAGGATGATTGGGTCGCCTTTTTGCCGTTGGCAGAGTTTGCCCTCAATAATCGGGCCAGTTCTGCCACTTTGGTTTCTCCTTTCTTTTGTAATTCAGGGGTTCACCCTCGTTTTTCATCTGGCCAGGTGGAATCTTCGGATTGTCCTGGAGTGGATACTGTGGTGGATAGAATGCACCGGATTTGGAGTCATGTGGTGGAGAATTTGAAGTTGTCGCAGGAGAAGACTCAGCAGTTTGCTAATCGTCATCGTCGTGTGGGTCAGCATCTCCGTGTTGGAGACTTGGTGTGGTTATCTTCTCGTTTTGTCCCTATGAAGGTCTCTTCTCCTAAGTTCAAACCTCGGTTCATAGGTCCTTATAAGATTTTGGAGATTCTTAATCCTGTATCTTTTCGTTTGGACCTTCCAGCATCTTTCACCATTCATAATGTCTTCCATCGGTCGTTGTTGCGGAGGTACGAGGTACCGGTTGTTCCTTCTGTTGAGCCTCCTGCTCCTGTGCTGGTGGAGGGTGAATTGGAGTATGTTGTGGAGAAGATTTTGGACTCTCGCATTTCCAGACGGAGACTTCAATATTTGGTTAAATGGAAGGGATACGGTCAGGAGGATAATTCTTGGGTGACTGCCTCTGATGTTCATGCCTCTGATTTGGTTCGCGCCTTTCATAGGGCGCATCCAGATCGCCCTGGTGGTTCTCATGAGGGTTCGGTGCCCCCTCCTTAAGGGGGGGGTACTGTTGTGAATTCTGTTTTTGGCTCCCTCTGGTGGCTACTGGTGGTACTGACTGACTTTGGTCTTGTGCACCTGTTTTCATCAGGAAATTGGGAGTTTCCTATTTAGTCTGGCTTCTCAGTCATTCTAGTGCCGGCAATCAATGTTATCAGAGCACCTCTGTTGCTTGCTACCTGCTCCAAGTCTGCAATTCAGCTAAGTTGAATCTTTGGCTTTTTTTTGTGTTTGTTTTGTCCAGCATGCAGTTATATTTCTCGTGCTGCTGGAAGCTCTAGTGATCTGAAATTGCTACTCCGGTGTCATGAGTTGACAACGGAGTCAAGGTAATTTCAGGATGGCTGTTTAGGGTTTTGAGGTAACCGCGAAGTCCTCTTTTGTATTTTCCACTATCTAGTTAGAGGGCCTCGCTTTGCTGAATCTATATTCATACTGCGTTTGTGTTTTCCTCTTGACTAACCGTTATTATATGTGGGGGGCTACTATAACTTTTGGGGTTTCCCTGGAGGCAAGCCAGGTCTGTGTATTCCTCTAATAGGGGTAGTTAGATCTCCGGCTGGCGCGAGGTGTCTAGAGATCAACGTAGGCACACCCCCTGGCTACTTTTAGTTGCGTGTTAGGTTCAGCATCGCGGTTACATAAGATACCATCTTCCTAGAGCTAGTCCGTTTTTGCCTGTGTCCCTGCCATTGGGAATCATGACAGGGTCCCCGACTTCGTGCTGGGGATTTGGTGTGGCTGTCTTCTCGGTTTGTTCCTATGAAGGTCTCCTCTCCTAAATTTAAGCCTCGTTTCATCGGTCCCTATAAGATTTTGGAAATCCTTAATCCAGTGTCCTTTCGCTTGGATCTTCCGGTGTCGTTTGCCATTCACAACGTGTTCCATAGGTCTTTGTTGCGACGCTACGTTGTGCCTGTGGTTCCTTCTGTTGAGCCTCCTGCTCCGGTGTTGGTTGAGGGCGAGTTGGAGTACGTGGTGGAGAAGATCTTGGATTCTCGTCTCTCCAGACGGAGGCTTCAGTATCTGGTCAAGTGGAAAGGCTATGGTCAGGAGGATAATTCCTGGGTGGTCGCCTCTGATGTTCATGCGGCCGATTTGGTTCGTGCCTTTCACGCTGCTCATCCTGATCGTCCTGGTGGTCTTGGTGAGGGTTCGGTGACCCCTCCTTAAGGGGGGGGTACTGTTGTGAATTGGATTATTTGGCTCCCTCTTGTGGTCACTAGCGACATGACACCTTGAGTTTCTTTCCTCAGCTTGGGTCCCACCTGGCTCGTTAGTTCAGGGGTGTTGCTATGTAAGCTTCCTGGATTTTCAGTCTGGTGCCTGGCATCGTTGTAATCAGTTCCTTTCTGTTTGCTCCTGTCTGCTGGACCTGGTTCTTGCAAAATTAAGCTAAGTCCTGCTTTCTTGTTCTTTGGCTATTTGCATTGCTTTGATTTTTGTCCAGCTTGTACTAAATGTGATTTCTGATATTGCTGGAAGCTCTAGGGGGCTGGTATTCTCCCCCCGGGCCATTAGACGGTTCGGGGGTTCTTGAATATCCAGCGTGGAAATTTTGTTAGGGTTTTTTGCTGACCGTATAAGACATCTTACTATATTCTGCTATTAGTCAGTGGGCCTCTCTTTGCTAAATACCTAGTTCATTCTTACGTTTGTCTTTTCTTCTTACCTCACCGTTATTATTTGTTGGGGGCTTGTATCTAACTTTTGGGGTCTTTTCTCTGGAGGCAAGAAAGGTCTATTTTTTCCCTTGTAGGGTTAGTTAGTTCTCCGGCTGGCGCGAGACGTCTAGAACCAACGTAGGCACGTTCCCCGGCTGCTGCTATTTGTGGTGTTAGGATCAGTTATACGGTCAGCCTAGTTACCACTCCCTATGAGCTAGCTTTTTGTGTTTGCAGACTTGGTACTACTTCTGAGACCCTCTGCCATTGGGGTCATAACAGTTGTGCAAATGGAATGGACAGCAGGTGGAAATTATTGGCAATTATCATGACACACTCAATAAAGGAGTGGCTCTGCAGGTGGGAACCACAGACCACATCTCAGTACCAATGCTTTCTGGCTGATGTTTTGTTCATTTTTGAATGTTGGTTGTGCTTTCACACTCGTGGTAGCATGAGATGGACTCTACAACCCACACAAGTGTCTCAGGTAGTGCAGCTCATCCAGGATGGCACATCAATGCGAGCTGTGGCAAGAAGGTTTGCTGTGTCTGTTAGTGTAGTGTCCAGAGGCTAGAGGCACTACCAGAAGACAGGCCAGTACACCAGGAGATGTGGAGGGGGCCGTAGGAGGGGAACAACCCAGCAGCAGGACCACTACCTCTGCCTTTGTGCAAGGAGGAGCACTGCCAGAGCCCTGCAAAATAACCTCCAGCAGGCCACAAATGTGCATGTGTCTGCACAAACGGTAAGAAACAGACTCCATGAGGTTGGTATGAGTGCCCGACGTCCACAGATGGGAGTTGTGCTCACAGCCCAACCCCTTGCAGGATACTTGGCATTTGCCGCAGAACACAATGATTGGCAAATTCACCACTGGCACCCTGTGCTCTTCATGGATGAAAGCAGGTTCAAACTGAGCACATGTGACAGACATGACAGAGTCTGGAGACGCCGTGGAGAGTGATCTGCCTGCAACATCCTTCAGCATGACCGGTTTGGCAGTGGGTCAGTAATGGTGTGGGGTGGAATTTCTTTGGAGGGCTACACAGCCCTCCATGTGCTTGCCAGAGGTAGCCTGACTGCCATTAGTTACCGAGATGAGATCCTCAGACCCCTTTTGAGGCCATTTGCTGGTGCGGTTTGCCCTGGGTTCCTCCTAATGCAGGACAATGCCAGACCTCATGTTGCTGGAGTGTGTCAGCAGTTCCTGCAAGATGAAGGCATTGAAGCTATGGACTGGCCCGCCCATTTCCTAGACCTGAATTCGATTGAACACATCGGGACATCATGTATCGCACCATCCACCGATGTCACGTTGCACCACAGACTTTCCAGGAGTTGGCGGATGTTTTAGTCCACGTCTGGGAGGATATCCCTCAGGTAATCATCCACGGCCTCATCAGGAGCATGCCCAGGCATTGTAGGGAGATCATACAGGCACGTGGAGGCCAAACACACTGTTGAGCATCATTTCCTTGTCTTGAAGCATTTCTGCTGAAGTTGGATCAGCCTGTAACTTCATTTTCCACTTTGAATTTGAGCATCATTCCAACTCCAGACCTCCGTGGGATATTAGTTGTGATTAACGTTGATCATTTGTAGGTTTTATTGTTCTCAACACATTCCACTATGAAATGAATACAGATTTACAACTGGAATATTTCATTCAGCGATATCTAGGATGTGGGATTTTAGTGTTCCCTTTATTTATTGAGCAGTGTGTGTGTGTGTGTGTGTGTGTGTGTGTGTGTGTGTGTGTGTGTTTTGACGAATATTTCATTTGAAAAATATTTTTTAATGATAGAGAATTTACTGTATGTAAAAGCTCATGTTAAAATCGCATTACAATTAGATAACAATTGCACTGCATACGGATGTCATATGGATACTGTGGGAATATAGCTCAACAGGGATCTTTGCTTTGGCCAAAGCAGGTGGCTATGGAGTCACATCGGACAGTAGCAGGCTAGCGAGTTCCACACAGGTATGCACCAGGCGTATTTATTGTACACATTTGCCGTACAATGTTACACATGCCAAACATGAAATAAAATGTCTAAGGCCGTCTGGCCACTAACTAACAATAAGTTTCTAACTACAAAAATACCTACACAATAACAGAGATCATGCAGCCTTACTGTGTCAGCTTCCCAGACCAGCAGATGAGAGACTGAGATCCCAGCAGCTCCTGATTATCAGCTGAAGCAGTCAGGAGACCAAAACCTGGGCTGCATGTGTGGAAGGGAAGCCTCAGTCCTTTCCACGCTGATCACTAAAGAAACCAGGACCGCATTACAGTGAAATAAACAGCTTCACAATCAATACTGGGAGACATATGAAATGAAACGGGGAGAAACATATCTGTTTTCTAGTACTTCTCCCCTTGGTACCTCACACACCCCCTTCCTCTGTTCGAGCCCGTAGGGTCGGACACGACGAGTCACTAAGCAGTGCGTTCTAGACAACGCATCTGCATTCCCATGTGCTGCACCCGCCCTGTGCTCAACGGAAAATTTAAATGGTTGCAATGCTAAGAACCAGCGTGTCACCCTCGCATTGCCCTCTTTTGCCCTGGCCATCCACGTTAGGGGTGAATGGTCCGTCACTAGCCTAAATTGGCGACCTAGCAAATAATAGCGTAAGGTGTATAGGGCCCATTTTACAGCCAGGGCTTCCCGCTCAACCACACTAATTCTTTTCTGCCTTTGTAAGCTTTCTGCTTAGATAGCCCACTGGGTGTTCTTCGCCATTCACTTCCTGTGACAACACTGCACCGAGGCCAACACCCGAGGCGTCCGTTTGGACAATAAACTCCCGTTTAAAGTCAGGGGCAACCAACACTGGTTGGTCACAGAGGACCGTTTTCAAATGTTGAAAAGCCCTCCTCTGCTTCTGCGCTCCACTTTACTGTGATCGACTTCGACCCCTTGGTAAGATCTGTGAGAGGGGCCGCGATGGTGGCAAAATGTTTGATGAACCGCCTATAATAACCGACGATCCCTAAAAAAAGCTCCAACTTGTTTTTTGGTGACCGGTTGTGGCCAATTCCGAATAGCGTCCATCTTATTGGTCTGTGGCTTTACGACTCCTCGCCCTATGCTATATCCCAGATAGCGAGCCTCTTCCAATCCCAAGGTACATTTCTTGGGATTGGCAGTCAACCCAGCAGTTTTTACCGAGTCTAAAACAGCTTGTACTTTTGACAAATGTGTGTCCCAGTCATCACTAAAGACAATGATATCGTCCAAGTATGCGGACGCATACTGGACATGGGGTTTTAGGACAATATCCATTAGACGTTGGAAGGTGGCTGCAGCACCATGCAACCCAAATGGCATATCACGGTACTGGAACAGTCCCTGAGGCGTTACAAAGGCCGTTTTCTCTTTGGCTGAATCCGTGAGGGGAATCTGCCAATAACCTTTTGTTAAGTCAATAGTGGATATGTACCTGGCCGAACCCAGTCTCTCTATAAGTTCTTCAACTCTCGGCATCGGGTAGGCATCGAATTTCGATACCTCATTTAGTTTCCGAAAATCATTACAAAACCGAATAGTCCCATCGGGCTTGGGCACCAACACAATTGGGCTAGCCCACCCACTCCGGGACTCCTCAATGACTCCCAGCTCTAACATTTTCTCAACTTCTTGGGCAATGGCTTGTCTCCGAGCCTCCGGAATTCGATATGGTTTTAGCCGTACCCGCGCCTGTGGATCAGTAACAATATCATGTTTAATTAAGTGAGTACGGCCAGGAAGTTCTGAGAAAACCTCTGCGTTTTTCTGTATGAATTCCTTGGTCTCTCATTTTCGACTTTCGGACAGTGTCTCTGCAATACCCACTTCGGGCAGTGTTACCTGGGGGACATTTACCAAAGATGGTGGTGCCCTTCGAGGTCCATCACCAAGGGCAGCTCCTGCCATTAGACTCTCCCTGTCCCGCCAGGCCTTAAGCAAGTTTATGTGGTAGATTTGCTCAGTTTTCCTCTTGTCTGGTTGATGTATCTTATAATTCACTTCACCTACTCTCTCCAACACCTCGTATGGGCCCTGCCACTTCGCAAGAAATTTATTTTCTACAGTAGGTACTAATACTAACACCCTGTCTCCGGGTTGAAAGACTTGTGTTCTAGCTGCTCGGTTGTATACCGTGCTCTGGGCATGTTGTGCATGTTCTAAACATTCCTTGACTATTGGCATGACTGCCTCAATTCTATCTTGCATAAGCATTACGTGTTCAATTACACTACGATAAGGAGTCACCTCTTGTTCCCAAGTCTCTTTAGCAATATCTAATAGGGCTCTAGGACTCCGCCCATAAACTAACTCAAAAGGTGAAAAGCCTGTGGAGGATTGGGGTACTTCACGTATAGCGAACAGGAGATACGGTAAGAGAGCATCCCAATCCCTCCCGTCCTTATCTACCACCCTTTTCAACATTCCCTTTAGGGTTTTATTAAATCGCTCCACCAATCCGTAAGTCTGAGGGTGATATACTGAAGTACGCAAGTGGGAGATTTTTAGTAGTTTACATAAGTCTTTAAGTATACGAGACATAAAGGGGGTCCCCTGATCCGTTAGTATTTCCTTCGGAATGCCGGTGCGAGAAAACATTAACAAGCTCCTTTGAAATTGCTTTCGCATTGGCATTCCGCAGGGGTACTGCTTCAGGGTAACGAGTGGCATAATCTAGTACTACCAAAATGTACTGATGACCCCTGGCAGATTTAACTAGTGGACCAACTATATCCATTGCTACCCTCTCGAAGGGCATCTCTATTATTGGTAAGGGCACAAGGGGGCTTCTAAAATGTGACATAGGTGTGGTCAATTGATACGTAGGACAGGACTGACAATACTGGGTCACGTCTCCCGCTAGACCCGGCCAAAAGAAACGTTGTAGAATACGGTGTTTTGTTTTTTCTGCGGCCAGGTGTCCCCCCAAGGGATGTTTATGGGCCAGTTCCAAAACTACCTGGCGGAAGGACTTGGGCACCACTAGTTGTTCTACCACCACACCTCGTACTTTGTCTATGTGATACAGCATATCCTGTTGCACCGCCACATGTGGGAACTCATTTTGAGCCCCTGGGTACAATGGTCTTCCTTCAGAGACCTTTACATTTTCCCATGCCCTTGCCAGAGTAGGATCCTGGTGTTGAGCGGTCCCGAATTTACCACGGGCCACCTCAAGACCTGGCATTTCTATAGGCTCCTCTAGTTCATCTGCGTCGCCTGCATATACAGCCAGAGGAGAGTCTACAGATTCTGGAGTTTCCTCTGAGATGGGCCCCCCTTCATCTTGCTGCAATGGCTCAGGGGTTAGCTCCACGGCATCGTCCTCAACTAGACTGTTCATGCCATTTTTAAGGCTCCACAAGTCCCAAAATAAGGGAAAGTCTCTCCCCAATATTACATCATGTCCCATAGACTTTAGGACTGCCTCTTGGTGTCTTTTGGTTCCTACTGGCGTGGCAAGGGTGACCCAGGCAGTGGGGTAGTTTTTTATATCGCCATGGATGCAACTAATGCCCACGGTTAAGTTCGTTAGGGCTCTAGGGTCCACCAGACTGGCATGTACCAGAGTTACTTGACTGCCGGAATCCAAGACGGCATTCACACTATGACCGTCGATCTCAAGGCAAGACACATGTCGTTCATTTCCTGTGAGGACCTCTGCAACACAGACCGACTGTACATATAACGAAAGACTAGTGTTGAGCGATACCGTCCGATACTTGAAAGTATCGGTATCGGAAAGTATCGGCCGATACCGGCAAAGTATCGGATCCAATCCGATACCGATACCCGATACCAATACAAGTCAATGGGACTCAAGTATCGGACGGTATTCCTGATGGTTCTCAGGGTCTGAAGGAGAGGAAACTCTCCTTCAGGCCCTGGGATCCATATTAATGTATAAAAGAAAGAATTAAAATAAAAAATATTGCTATACTCACCTCTCCGACGCAGCCTGGACCTCAGCGAGGGAGCCGGCAGCGTTGTTTGCTTAAAATTCCCGCTTTTCTTTCCTTACGTGAAGTCCCGGCTTGTGATTGGTCGCGTGCCGCCCATGTGGCGGCGACGCAACCAATCACAGCAAGCCGTGACGTAATTTCAGGTCCTTAAGGATTTTAAAATTACGTCCCGGCTTTGTGATTGGTTGCGTCGCAGTCACATGGGCGACGCAACCAATCACAAGCCGTGACGTCACGGGAGGCTGGACACACGCGCATTTTAAAATGGGCGCATGTCCAGCCTCCCGGCTTGTGATTGGTTGACCGCGACGCAACCAATCACAAGCCGGGACGTCACGGGAGGCTGGACACGCGCGCATTTTAAAATGCGCGCGTGTCCAGTCTCCCGTGACGTCACGGCTTGTGATTGGTTGCGTCGCCCATGTGACTGCGACGCAACCAATCACAAAGCCAGGACGTAATTTTAAAATCCTTAAGGACCTGAAATTACGTCACGGCTTGCTGTGATTGGTTGCGTCGCCGCCACATGGGCGGCACGCGACCAATCACAAGCCGGGACTTCACGTAAGGAAGTAAACGCGCGAATTTTAAACAAAAAACGCTGCCGCTTCCCTCGGTAAGGTCCAGGCTGCGTCGGAGAGGTGAGTATAGCAATATTTTTTATTTTAATTCTCTCTTTTACACATTTTTACATTAATGTTTCGATACCGATACCCGATACCACAAAAGTATCGGATCTCGGTATCGGAATTCCGATACCCGCAAGTATCGGCCGATACCCGATACTTGCGGTATCGGAATGCTCAACACTACGAAAGACGCTTCATAGCGTTACAGTCCATTGGCTCTGTAGTCATTGGGCAGTTAGCTGCTACATGGCCGAGCCCGCGACATCGCCAACACTGTATAGGCCCTTGCCTCCTCGTTGGGGACCCCAGATAAGGTCTGCTGGCTTGCTGTGAGACCGTACCGCCTCCACAGTCCTTTGTAGGTCTGCTACCCTTTATTGCAAGGTTCTCTTCTTTTGAAGATGAAGTAGGTTTCACAGAATTTTCTGGCGATTTATTGGGAGCGCAGCGAGGTGATAGCGTCCCTTGGAGTAAGCTTTCAGAAGCATTGTAGCGTTCGACCATATTCACCAACTGGTCGGCTGTAGATGGGTCACCCTGACCAACCCACCTCTGTATCTTAGCGGGTAAGGACCGCAGGTACTTGTCTAGAACAACCCGTTCCACCATCTCTGCGGATGTCAAAGTCTCTGGTTGCAGCCATTTTTTTACTAGATGGATGAAATCATGCATTTGTGAGCGGGCTGGCTGATGCTCCACAAAAGTCCACAAGTGTACCCTCTGTGCTCGTACATATGTGTTTACTCCCAGCCTCGCCAGGATTTCGCCTTTTAATTTGGTGTAGTCCATAGCATCCACTCCACTTAAATCGTAATAGGCCTTTTGTGGATCTCCGCTCAGAAATGGAGCAACCACTTCAGCCCATCTGTCCACCGGTAAATGCTCACGTTCTGCAATACGTTCAAATACGGTGAGATATGCTTCTACATCATCGTCAGCAGTCATTTTAAGCAAAGTCTTTTGTACGGCTTTCTGTGCACTAGCAACACTTTGTGCACGATCCCTCTCATCTTGGGGCTGCCGAAGCAAAGCCTGCTTTATTGCATTCAATTGCTCTTGCTGAATCTGATTTTGCTGGTCCAGGGCTTGCTGGAAGTAAGTATTAGTCTGCTGTTGTTGAACATTTGCCTGCAGTAACTGTTTCACTAGTTCCTCCATATTACTGGACTCTTGGCTCTTCAAAAGCACAGAAGCTTTCAGCCAGGACATACACAGAGCACTTTCTCTGCAGTCACAGTCCAATAGCCACAATTGCCCGCATTCGAAACACCATTTGTGGGAATATAGCTCAACAGGGATCTTTGCTTTGGCCCAAGCAGGTGGCTATGGAGTCACAACGGACAGTAGCAGGCTAGCGAGTTCCACACAGGTATGCACCAGGCGTATTTATTGTACACATTTGCCGTACAATGTTACACGTGCCAAACATGAAATAAAATATCTAAGGCCGTCTGGCCCCTAACTAACAATAAGTTTCTAACTAGAAAAATACCTACACAATAGCAGAGAAGTTCATGCAGCCTTACTGTGTCAGCTTCCCAGACCAGCAGATGAGAGACTGAGATCCCAGCAGCTCCTGATTATCAGCTGAAGCAGTCAGGAGACCAAAACCTGGACTGCATGTGTGGAAGGGAAGCCTCAGTCCTTTCCACGCTGATCACTAAAGAAACCAGGACCGGATTACAGTGAAATAAACAGCTTCACAATCAATACTGGGAGACATATGAAATGAAACGGGGAGAAACATATCTGTTTTCTAGTACTTCTCCCCTTGGTACCTCACAATACATAGGTGTGAGAAAATAGCATTATCGCATTGCAAACGGATTACACACGGATGACCATTACACTCCTGTGACTCTCAGCAGGGAGACTCGGACCGATTTTCCATATGTTAAGTGTGACCCTGGCCTTACTCATAGGCTAACTGAGGCATAAGTAACAATCCAACATATATACATTGTCTAAACATAAGGACAATTATAATAGGTTAGAACAAAGTCAACGCCCATAAGTTGGAACCTGTGGCTGTGAGAGAGGAACGCACATAATGGTAATAGAATAAAAGCAATGCACGCACTGAAGTGCACATAAGATCCACATTCTAATGGTCAGAACTCAGAAGTAAAAAAAAAAAAAAAAAATGTAAACAAAAGCATAAAATGTATGAAAAGGCACAAAAATGTTTCTACCCTATATAAAGACAAAAAAAAAAACCTTACAGACTTGGATGGAAAAAATGGAGGCTACACTATGACAAGAACTGGCACCGGAAAACATTAGGTGGAAGATGTAACATGAAACATATACATTTCAGGAAACGTGGAAAAACCTCAGAAAAAGAAATGAATGCAAAACACAAGATCATTCCCAGATCAAAAGATATAAACAAAGTCACAAACCACAGATGCTTTGGTGACCGTGCAAACAATGTGCACTGCCCATACTTTTATAATGAGAGAGAAAAAAAATCATGGGAAAAACCTAGAAAAATAAATGAATTAAAAAAACTGCAAAAATTGGAAACAAAATCATTATATAAAAAATATCACAAATGATAAATGCATTGATGACCGTAATTGTCCTTATGTTTAGACAATGTATACTAGACTATAAGCTGACCCGAGTATAAGCCGAGGCACCTAATTTTGCCACGGAAAACTGGGTAAGCTTATTGACTCGAGTATAAGCTGGGTACGAATTGTTCCCTCATCCCTATCCTGCTCTGTGTGGTTCCCCCCCGTCCTGTCCTGCTCTGTGTGGCTCCACTGGTCCCCTCATTGTATGCGTGGCTCCCCCTTCCACCCCCATCATGCGTGGATCCCCCGTCCTCCCTCATCATATGTGTGGCTCCCCGTCATATGAGTGGCTCCCCCTTCCTCCCCTCATCATATGCGTGGCTCCCCCGTAACATGCGTAGCTCCCCCATCATATGCATGGCTCTCTCGGTCCCCTCGTTGTGTGCGTGGCTCCCCGTCATACTCACCCTCCTTGGTGCATTGCTGCACGTCCCTGCATCTCAGTTGTCCCAGCATGGCACTGGCAGCTCTCCTGTGCTGAGCGGTCACGTGGTACCGCTCATTAAGGTAATGAATATGCCCTCCACACCTATGGGAGTGGAGTCGCGTCCATATTCATTACGTTAATGTGCGGTACCACGTGGCCGCTCAAAACCAGAAGAGCTGCTGCGCCAGGACAACGGAGATGCAGGGACGTTCAGCGACGGACCGAAGAAGGTGAGTATGATGTCACAGCTGCCGGTTCCTGCCGCTGCTCCTCCGCTCCCCTCCCCTGCTGACTTTCTGGGACAATGACTCGTGTATAAGCCGAGGGGGACATTTTAAGCACAAAAAAAGTGCTGAAAATCTCAGCTTATGCACGAGTATATACGGTATGTTGGATTGTTATACTTGTGCCTCAGTTAGCCTATGAAACGAGTCAGGTACGAGAGCTCGCATTTAATGTTTTAACTACATTTGAATAAAGAATCCATTTTTATCCCTGGATGGTTGTACCAGAATCTTTTACCCTTCGCCACGACAGCACCCATTTACTAAACTCATGTGGGGTGCTGTCGTGGACTCATTAAAAGAGCATTACCGGTGAGTAATCCGGCTTTTCTCCATTTTTCGTCTACCTTCTTTTGATCACCAGTGGAAACTGCACCCTCAGGTGGAACTCTGTGCCAAATTTCCAGCTACACATTCTCAGCGTGGTAAGCTCCTTTGTCCCTCTCCCTGCTTCTCACCATGATGGGAGATGTAGTCTCTCATGAGCCGCCATCTATTTGCTCAAACTTAAAATAAAAAAATAAAACATTTTAAAATAATTAAATACATAAGCAAATAAAATACACATTATACTCCCCTAACATCAAATCCCCAATGCCCTTGTCTCCTATAAAAAAAAAAGTAAAATAAAAAAACATGGCTCCTGTAAACAATTAAAAATAATAACCATATATTCTATCTGACATAGTCTACATAATTAGCTCCACATATGTCCTATGCCAATCACTTGGGCACTCCACAATATCATACACAACTAATCCCACTTTTATTAATGTGAGAAGAAAGAAGCGATCCCATATATAAAATTAATGTTTATTGATGTTAATTTAAAAACTTACAGAATAAAAAAGCAAAATTACCGTAGGGGACACCATAATACCAGGCAATACATAAATTAATCATAAATAGCCACACAACAATACCGGTGGTTAACTATACTGAACTAAGACAGCAGTCTGGTTTACCAATCAATGCCCAATGACATCATAAATCAAAGAAGGTGGTCTATTGGTACACATAATTCCTCATACCTACGCGCGTCGGGGTGAGGGGACGCCATCATCATAAGGTAATATGCTTAATTTCGTTTTGGACTATTGTTGAGTGGATTCAGATACTGTTCTTTGGCGGCCTTATAGGGTGGTCTCTGAGTATCTCGTATTATAGTACTGCCTGTATATTAAGCCATTTGGCTAATACTTAAGTTATACATTGTTTAAGGGCAGCGTAGGTATGAGGAATTATGTGTACCAATAGACCACCTTCTTTGATTTATGATGTCATTGGGCATTGATTGGTAAACCAGAATGCGGTCTTAGTTCAGTATAGTTAACCACCGGTATTGTTGTGTGGCTATTTATGATTAATTTATGTATTGCCTGGTATTATGGTGTCCCCTACGGTAATTTTGCTTTTTTATTCTGTAAGTTTTTAAATTAACATCAATAAACATTAATTTTATATATGGGATCGCTTCTTTCTTCTCACATTAATAAAAGTGGGATTAGTTGTGTATAGTCTACATAATACAGAGTGTCCCACGGCGATATCACTTGTAGAACAGCCACAACCGGCTGCTGCCTACACGCTCACAGGAGCGTCATCCCTCCCACATTGTATATTGCTTAGCTACCGTGAGAGAGGTCACATAAGTTCATCAGCTGATGAGCGCCGGTGATTTCACGGCACCACTGCTGCATGAGAAAGTTCACCGGAGCTCATCACCTTACTCGGTAAGGTGATTTCTGTATAGCAGGGGTGCTCAATAGTGATGAGCGAGTATGCTCGTTGCTTGGGTGGTCTCCAAGTATTTGTTAGTGCTCGACTCGTACTGGTTCTATTCTCCTTTGTGCTGTGATCTCACTTCTCTACAATAAACCTCGCTTCGTGTCCTTTCTAAGAAGCCTGCCGCTTTATCCTACAGGCACGGCTCCATAACAATCTGTCCTTTTCGCTAGGCCACTGTCGGGATCCTACCCCTGACAGGTCCTCTCCCGAACTCTCCCGGGCTGCTTTCTCCCTAACTTCCTGTCCAACCCCCAGTTTTACCATAGCGTGAGGAGTGGCCTACTAGATAGAACCACTCCCCCTGGTGGCCGGAGTGTGAAGTGTAGTGTGTGTGTGATACCTGGTCAGGTGAACTCCTTTAGTGCAATCAGATGTAACATCACTCCCCTTAGTGGCAGAGCGACATTACTGCAACAACCAGGACTCTGGGGCGCTGCAAAAGCAGCGCTGCTCTGTAGGTCATTGGGTCTAATAGATGCTTTGGCACTGCACTTTTTCTCTCCATAGCACTGACTGAGAGCTATGTTTCTGCAAATGAGAAGCGGTAATAAACCACTTCTGTCTTTTCCTCAGGGTTCGTGTGTATGCCTGCAGTAGACTGCAAAGCCCAAAGTTAAAAGAAAAAGCAGGCAAACATGGGGACTAGAGAAAGAAGCCAGAATGAAATACACACTGACACTGCTGACTCCAATTACCTGCATGACTGCTGATTCCAATTATCTGCATGAAGTACAGGAGATGATGAGCTCCCCAAGTCATAGTGACATGCTCAGAATGCGGAGCACTGTATACTGATGACCATAGGAGGATGTGACAGAGGAGGCATATCCTGAAGCAGGAGGAGCAATGGTGGCAGTGACTGTAATATAGTGAAGAACACTTGGCCCAGAGACTGAGGCAGTGGCACAAAGGCCCAAATCCTGGACTGTCCTACGATATCCGGGATAGTTTGGACCTATGATTTTACTGGAGCACTCTAAAGGTCCCCTTAGAAATAAAACGAACGTCTTCCAAACTCACCAGTATGGAGAAGTTCAGCCCATAGGCCAATGTGTATGGGGGCGCCTGATTTTCCCCTTAAATATAATATCGGGGTAGATAGGAATATGTCATGTCTGATTTCAGAATCCTGATTCTTTAGTTCTCATGGAGAGAAGCCGCTGCCAGGATAAGTCTGACACCGACTGTCTCGAGCCCTCCTGTGTATGGGAGAGTTGGATGAGATAGCTGGCGGCTGAACAATCAACCAAACCATTTATTACAATAATCATGAAGCACCAATATTTCCAATGATGGTGAGCAGGTGGTCCCAACTCTCCCAAGGCACCCTACGGATGCCCTTTTTGGACCACTCCAAAATACAATTACCACAAGAAAACGGAGCAAAAAAGTCCACTTAAACATAATTATATAAAAATATTCAAAAATGTTTATTAAAGTCACCTTAATACATCAATATATAAATCATAAATGTATAAAGTACAAAAATGTGCATGCGGTCAGCACAGACATAAGGCAGGAGGCATTACAAGGAGACCGCGTCGGACTGGGGTGTCTGGGGCCCACCAGAGGAATGGACTCTAGGGGCCCACCCTACAGCTATATGCAAATATCTGTCATTATAGTGGAGCATCGGCTGTAAAACACCGGCGGCTGCCGCACATCTACCGTGTGCCCCAATAACTGGGATGTATAATTACGGTAGTTTACATTAATGTGGTTCTTGGTAAAACAAGTTATCACTGATCCATGGGCTCCACAGGATTGGTGATCGCTTAGATCCGACCATTAGAAACTGGGGAAGTTTTATCCCTGACAGGACACTTTTATCACTATTTTAAAATGCAGCGGCAGGTGGGATTTCTGACCGCAGCTCCATTCATTCTCTTTGGGGCTTCCAGAAAAAAACAAGTGCAGCCACTGAGGGAATGAATGGATCAGTGATCTAGTCGGACATGCCACTCCAGTCTAATGGGGATAAAAAGTTCCACATTTTGCTGAGTGGGTCCAAGCAGTCAGACCCCCACCAATCAATATGTTATCACTTATCCTGTGGAGAGGTGATTACTTTTTTCCACAGGAAACCCCTGTAAGTGCATCTCTGCCGCTGTGTACAAAGCATTAAAACTCTAATGGAAATAAAGAATCTTCTCCTAATTAATATCAGAGAGAACAAATGACCGCCATACACAACACAATCCACTATACCAAGACCAATATTACCACATACAGGAAGAAATACCACCACACCATGACCAGACCACATAGTGACCGAATAATACTACATACAAGGGACAAATACCACCGCACCATGTCAAGACCACATATTACCACCACTTGGCGACCAAATAGCACATACAAGGGACAAATACCACAACACCATTTCCAGACCACATATTACCACCACATAGTGACTGAATACTACAATACTGATCAGAAATAAAAAACAAACAAAAAAAACCCAATACTATCACCATAAGGCTGCTGTCACACTAGCAGTATTTGGTCAGTATTTTACATCCGTATTTGTAAGCCAAAACCAGGAGTGGAACAATTTGAGGAAAAGTATAATAGAAACATGTGCACCACTTCTGCATTTATCACCCACTTCTGGTTTTGGCTTACAAATACTGATGTAAAATACTGACCAAATACTGAATGTGTGACGGCAGCCTCAGTGACATTATACACAGGAGATCTGTACTTAGTATGCAGTGTCTGTGTAGAGGTAATACAGAGATCACTGGTGGTATTATACACAGGAGCTCTGTATATAATGTATAGGTAATACAGTGATCACTGGTGACATGTATATAAATGTACATCGTTCCATGTACATTTTGATCACTGTGATAAAACCTCACAGTGATCAAAATAATAAAAAATAGTAAATGACCCCCCCCCTTTATCACCCCCATAGGTAGGGACAATAATAAAAAAAAGAAAATATATTTTTTTTCTTTTTCCACTAGGGTTAGGGTTAGAACTAGGGTTAGAACTAAGGTTAGAACTAGGGTTAGAACTAGGGTTAGGGTTAGGGGTAGGGTTAGGGTTAGGGCATGTGCACACAGTGCAGATTTGGCTGCGGATCCGCAGCGGATTGGCCGCGGATCCGCAGCGGATTGGCCGCGGATCCGCAGCGGATTCGTAGCAGTTTTCCATCAGGTTTACAGTACCATGTGCACCTATGGAAAACCAAATCCGCTGTGCCCATGGTGCGGAAAATTCCATGCGGAAACGCTGCGTTGTATTTTCCGCAGCATGTCAATTCTTTGTGTGGTTTCCGCAGCGTTTTACACCAGTTCCTCAATAGGAATCCGCAGGTGAAATTCGCACAAAAAAACACTGGAAATCCGCTGTAAATCTGCAGGTAAAACGCAGTGCCTTTTACCTGCAGATTTTTCAAAAATCGTGCGGAAAAATCTCACACGAATCCGCAACGTGGGCACATAGCCTTAGGGTTGGAATTAGAGTTAGGGTTGGAATTAGGGCTAGGGTTGGAAATAGGGTTAAGATTAGGCTTGTGGTTAGGGTTACAGATAGGGTTAGGAGTGTGTTGGGGTTACAGTTGTGGTTAGGGTTGGGATTAGGGTTAGCGGTGTGTTGGGGTTAGTGTTGAAGTTAGAATTGAGGGGTTTCCACTGTTTGGGCACATCAGGGGTCTCCAAACGCAACATGGCACCGCCATTGATTCCAGCCAATCTTGCTTTCAAAAAGTCAAATGGTGCTCCCTCCCTTCCAAGCCCCGACGTGCGCCCAAACAGTGGCTTACCCCCACATATGGGGTACCAGCGTACTCAGGACAAACTGGGCAACAACTGTTGGGGTCCAATTTCTCCTATTACCCTTGCAAAAATAAAGAATTACTTGCTAAAACATAATTTTTGAGGAAAGAACAATTATTTTTTATTTTCACGGCTCTGCGTTATAAACTTCTGAGAAGCACTTGGGGGTTCAAAGTGCTCACCACACATCTAGATAAGTTCTTTGGGGGGGTATAGTTTCCAAAATGGGGTCACTTGTGGGGTGTTTCTACTGTTTAGGCACATCAGGGGCTCTGCAAATGCAACGTGACGCCCGCAGACCATTCCATCAAAGTCTGCATTTCAAATGTCACTACTTCCCTTCCGAGCCCTGACGTACGCCCAAACAGTGGTTTACCCCCACATGTGGGGTACCAGCATACTCACAACAAACTGGGCAACAAATATTGGGGTCCAATTTCTCCTGATACCCTTGTGAAAATAAAAAATTGCTTGCTAAAACATCTTTTTTGAGGACAGAAAAATGATTTTTTATTTTCACGGCTCTGCGTTGTAAACTTCTGTGAAGCACTTGGGGGTTAAACGTGCTCACCACACATCTAGATAAGTTCCTTGGGGGGTCTAGTTTCCAAAGTGGGGTCACTTGTGGGGAGTTCCTACTGTTTAGGCACATCACGGGCTCTGCAAACGCAATGTGACGCCCGCAGAGCATTCCATCAAAGTCTGCATTTCAAAACGTCACTACTTCCCTTCCAAACCCCGACGTGTGCCAAAACAGTGGTTTACCCCCACATATGGGGTATCAGCGTACTCAGGAGAAACTGGACAACAACTTTTGGGGTCCAATTTCTCCTGTTACCCTTGGGAAAATAAAAAATTGTGGGCTAAAAAATCATTTTTGAGAAAAGAAAAATTATTTTTTTATTTTCATGGCTCTGCGTTATAAACTTCTGTGAAGCACTTGGGGGTTCAAAGTGCTCACTATGAATCTAGATTAGTTCCTTGGGAGGTCTAATTTCCAAAATGGGGTCACTTGTGTGGGAGCTCCAATGTTTAGGCACACAGGGGGCTCTCCAAACGCGACATGGTGTCCGCTAATGATTGAAGCTAATTTTCCATTCAAAAAGCCAAATGGCGTGCCTTCCCTTCCGAGCCCTGCCGTGCGCCCAAACAGTGGTTTACCCCCACATATGGGGTATCATCGTACTCAGGACAAACTGGACAACGACATTTGGTGTCCAATTTCTCCTATTACCCTTGGGAAAATAAAAAAATTGTTGCGAAAAGATCATTTTTGAGGAAAGAAAAATAATTTTTTATTTTCATGGCTCTGCATTATAAACTTCTGTGAAGCACTTGGGGGTTCAAAGTGCTCACTATGCATCTAGATAAGTTCCTTGGGTGTCTAGTTTCCAAAATGGGGTCACTTGTAGGGGAGCTCCAATGTTTAGGCACACAGGGGCTCTCCAAACGCTAACGATTTGAGCTAATTTTCCATTCAAAAAGTCAAATGGCGCGCCTTCCCTTCCGAGCCTTGCCTTGCACCCAAACAGTGGTTTACCCCCACATATGAGGTATCGGCGTACTCAGGAGAAATTGCCCAACAAATTTTAGGATCCATTTTATCCTGTTGCCCATGTGAAAATGAAAAAATTGAGGCTAAAATACATTTTGTGTGAAAAAAAGTACTTTTTCATTTTTACGGATCAATTTGTGAAGCACCTGAGGGTTTAAAGTGCTCACTATGCTTCTAGATAAGTTCCTTGGGGGGTCTAGTTTCCAAAATGGGGTCACATGTGGGGGAGCTCCAATGTTTAGGCACACGGGGGCTCTCCAAAGGCGACATGGTGTCCGCTAAAGATTGGAGCCAATTTTTCATTCAAAAAGTCAAATGGCGCTCCTTCCCTTCCGAGCCCTGCCGTGCGCCCAAACAGTGCTTTACCCCCACATATGAGGTATCAGCGTACTCAGGACAAATTGGACAACAAAGTTCTTGGTCCAGTTTCTCCTTTTACCCTTGGGAAAATAAAAAAATTTTTGCAAAAAGATCATTTTTGTGACTAAAAAGTTAAATGTTAATTTATTCCTTCCATGTTGCTTCTGCTGCTGTGAAACACCTGAAGGGTTAATAAACTTCTTGAATGTGGTTTTGAGCACCTTGAGGGGTGCAGTTTTTAGAATGGTGTCACTTGGGTATTTTCAGCCATATAGAACCCTCAAACTGACTTCAAATGTGAGGTGGTCCCTAAAAAAAATGGTTTTGTAAATTTTGTTGTAAAAATGAAAAATCACTGGTCAAATTTTAACCCTTATAACTTCCTAGCAAAAAAAAAAATTTGTTTCCAAAATTATGCTGATGTAAAGCAGACATGTGGGAAATGTTATTTATTAAGTATTTTGTGTCACATAACTCTCTGGTTTAACAGAATAAAAATTCAAAATGTGAAAATTGCAAAATTTTCAAAATTTTCGCCAAATTTCCGTTTTTTTCACAAATAAACTCAGAAATTATCGACCTAAATTTACCACTAACATGAAGCCCAATATGTCACGAAAAAATCTCAGAATCGCTAGGATCCGTTGAAGCGTTCCTGAGTTATTAACTCATAAAGGGACACTGGTCAGAATTGCAAAAAACGGCAAGGTCATTAAGGCCAAAATAGGCTGGGTCATGAAGGGGTTAATTAGCCCCTATGGTAATAATATTCCCCACCCTGGCCCCGTTTATCTCATTCCTGGCTCCAGCCATATGTTCTCGCATCCTGCCCTCATGAGTATCCATTCTACCCCATATGATCTCCCCATCCTGCCCCATCTGTCTCCATCGTATCCATCCTGCCCCATGATCCAATCCTGCCCCATGTCTTTCATTCTGCCCCGTGTCTCCAATCATGCCCTGTATCTACATTCTGCCCATGCCTCCAGTCCTGCCCCCAGTGTGTCCGGCATTCTGCCCCCAGTGTGTCCGGCATTCTGCCCCCAGTGTGTCCGGCATTCTGCCCCCAGTGTGTCCGGCATTCTGCCCCCAGTGTGTCCGGCATTCTGCCCCCAGTGTGTCCGGCATTCTGCCCCCAGTGTGTCCGGCATTCTGCCCCAGTGTGTGTCCAGCATTCTGCCCCCAGTGTGTGTCCAGCATTCTGCCCCCAGTGTGTCTCCAGCATTCTGCCCCAGTGTGTGTCCAGCATTCTGCCCCCAGTGTGTCTCCAGCATTCTGCCCCCAGTGTGTCTCCAGCATTCTGCCACAGTGTGTGTCCAGCATTCTGCCACAGTGTGTCTCCAGCATTCTGCCCCCCCAGCGTCCCCCTCTGCTCCAGGAGCCCCCACTGCTCCAGGGCCCCCCCCGGCCGCCTGGAGCAGTGGGGGCCCCTGGAGCAGTGGGGGCCCTGCCAGCAGGTGTCAGTGCCTGGGCCCACCGGAGGATCCTCCGGGTCTCCGGTGGGCCAGTCCGAGCCTGGACCCAGACCAACATGACAACTTCTTCCAGCCAGGACTCGTCTGCAGAGAATACAACAAAGACATTTGACTTCTCACATTTCCAGAATGGCACCATCTATTCTCAACCGGCACAAATGCCTCATCCTACGGATACCCAAATACTGAGCCACTGCTGCCGTATGTGTCCCTATTACTACACCTGCTGTTTGGCACAATAACAGCGCTCCTCTTAGTGCCCCACATAATACTGCAAACCCCTGTGCCCCTTAAATAGTAATAATGCCTCCTTTCTGCCCTCTATGAAAAAATATTAATGCTCTGTGCAAAGGCCTTAAAAAAAACAGTGTTCAAATTTTGCCCCTTTGACGGCCACAATACTCGTACTTGCGTAACAATAATGCTTAACATTTGATAATATCCCCAGAGTCTCGCAATGTACAGCTCCTCTATATACAGTATGGTGGTCCCAAAGCTTCTTTACACAGCATATGGTGGGTCCACAGCTCTTTTATACAGAGTACGATGTCCCTAAGGCACCTTTATACAGAATATGATGTCCTCATAGATTCCTTATACACAGTATAATGGTCCTAACAAAAGCTCTCTCACTGTATCATGGCCCCCACAGTAGGACCCACACTGTATAATGGCCTCCACGCTGTATAATGGTTCTCATGCTATATACTGGCCTTCACAGTACTCCCCACACTAGCCACCATTTCTGTTCCAAATGGGATGGGAATGATGGCTTAGGAGTGTAGTGATCTGGAATCAGTCTGCTGGGGTTGTTTTTTATGGGTCGGCTTTGGCATATTAGTTTCAGTGAAGGGAAGTCCTAATTCTTCAGTATAGAATAAATTATGGACAAATATATGCTTCCAACATTGTGGGAACAGTTTGAATAAGGTCCTTTTCTGTCCCAGCACGGCTATGCTCCAGTGCACAAAGCAAGGTCCATAAAGGCAAGGTTGGGGGGAGTTTGGTTTGGAAGAACCTGACTGTCCGCACAGAGTCTGAACCTCAACCAACACCTTTGGGATGAACTAGAATATAGATTGCTAGCCCTGACCCATCCAGCATCAGTGTCTGACGTTACAAATAATCTTCTGAATGAAGGAGCAAAAAATCCCAAAGACTCCTCCAAAATCTTCGGGGACCAACCCCAGCCAAATTAATGCCTATGGATTTAGAGTGGGATGTTACAAAATTCTATATCCCTATACTTATGTCCATACAGTGGATATGTATAAGAACAATACAAGTTAAAAAATAGGATTATAACAAGCTTCTGCATATATGTTTTCATGGATCTGTGTGCGTGGAGGTGTTTATCATTTGTAACAATTTACTGTATCAGATTATTTATATTACATACTATTATAAACCCTCCATAGACTTTATTACGCATTATTATCTTGGATCTCATTGGCTGCAGGGCTTGTTCTAGCACATTCTTTAATGTTGTGACATCACAGGATCGTCGCCATGGTCACCTCTGGCCTGGATATTATGACATCATGAGGAATATATAAGCAACCGCTCACCCAGAATTCCGTTGAGGGTTGTTCCGTAGGAGTTTAGTAGTGAGTATGTGCGTGTTATACCCCTGTCCTGTCCTGTCATTATTCCACATTTCCTAGCTGTAAAAGGTTCTGATTTCTTATGTCAAGCTTCCTCTACTTCCCAATTCTAATATCCTGTACATTTTTATTTAGAAAACTTTATATTTGTTAATCATCTAGTAATATGTACTATTGATACAATTGGTATTTAATGTTAGGCTACTTATAAGGAATTCTCTCTCTCTCTAATTCAGATATTTGCAGTTATTTATTTGTGAAAAATGACGCGCAAAAATTGGAACACAATCTATGTAAGTCCGAAATTAGAAAAGCCATAGAATTCAGAATAGTGATTGTAATGCTATCTCTATACATGGATATGAAAATTATTTTCTGTTGTCTGATGTCCGTTCTTCACGTACAGACAACTGCCTGGACCAATCAGGTCAACACGATTAGGACAATACCAAACCTGCATTTTTTTAATTTAAAGTGGCAAAAAAATTCTGAATTTCATAAAAGCCCCCAGGAAATAGCCTGAGTCGCCATTTTCAAATACCAGTAACATTTTTATTTTTTGGATAATGGAGGAGTGTGAGGGCTTGGTTTTTTTTGGGTAGTGAGCGGATGTTTTTATTGATAGTTACAAAGCTTTTATAGATTTTTAATGCATTTTTTTATTGTAGCAACAAAAAACAAGCAATTTTGGTATTTTAAGTTTTTTTTCTACTTTACAGTTTTTACAGATTGGATCAATATTATATTTTCATATTGGACTTTTCTGAACACGTCGATACCAAATATGTGCATATTTTTTTCATTTTTTTAACTGTTTAATTTTAACAGGGTGATTCAAATTTTTTATTTATTTTTTTTACATTTTTAAAAACTTTTTTTTTTTTTAATTTACTTATTTTATTTATTAGTTCCCTTACAGGACTTGAAGCTGCGATCGTCTGATCGCTTGTACTATATACAGCAGTATTGTGGTATATAGGAACAATCACTGTCTTCTATGCCCAACTACTGGCTGGATGTCACATAAGGTCATCACATGACCGGCGCAGGAGGTAGAGGCGGGGTGAAGGGGAGATGAGGGCATTTAGCCGACCCCTGCCTGTCATAGCAACCCATCGGCTCCCTGTGATCACATCATGCTTAAATGTGGCTGTCAGCAACTGACAGCGGCATTGAACAGGTTAACAGCGGCAATCGGTGGTCACGTTAATTACTGCTGTAAGGGTATGTGCACATGTTTTTTGAGGTGCAGAAACGCTGCAGATCCGCAATTGATTTATAGTACAATGTAAATCAATGAGAAAAAAAAAATGCTGTGCACACTTTGCGAAAATCCGCTGCGGAAACGCTGCGGTTTAAAAGAAGTAGCATGTCACTTCCTTTTTGTGAATCTGCACCGTTTTTGTACCCACTCCATTATAGAAAACCGCAGGGGTAAAAACCGCAGCAAAAACGCATAAAAAACGCTACGGAACCACACAAAAAAACGCAGGTGCGTTTACTGCCAGGAGAGACAGAATCCGCACCAGAAATTCCTAAGCCTAATCCGCAACGGTGCACATAGCCTTAGAGGATGATGGCATCCATATAATACAACCAGCTGCCCGCTGTGGAGTGGGCTCTGAATCTAATACCCTTAGGCTATGTGCACACATAGGAAATGTGGTGCAGAATTTTCTGCACTAAATCTGCATCTCCTGGCAGAATCCGCAGGTGCGTTTTTAGTGTGTTTTTTGTGCAGATTTTACCACTGCAGATTTCTATTAATGGAGGGGTGCAGAAACGCTGCAGAAACGCACAAAAGTAGTGACATGCACTTCTTTGAAATCTGCAGCGTTTCGGTGCAGATTTTTCTGCACCATGTGCACAGCTTTATTTTTTTTCACATTGATTTACATTGTACTGTAAATCACAGTGCAGTTCTGCAGCTTTTTTGCAGCAGAAAAATCTGCTGCAGTTCTGCACCAATTCTGCATCGTGTGCACATACCCTTAGGTGTCAGCTCTGGCAACGTCAGCTCTGGCAATGTCAGCTCTGGCAACGTCAGCTCTGGCAACGTCAGCTCTGGCAACGTCAGCTCCGGCAACTGAATGTTGTGAGGTGGGCACTGGGAGGGCATTTAGAGGCATTGTACTGAGTGAGAAGGAGCACCTTGTTTCATTATACTGTGGGGGCGTCATAGCGCCAAGGGGATTCCTTAGGGCAACATACTGCATGGGGGGGTGGGGTGCAACATTTTAGAATATCATGTGAAGGTACATCATAATGTATGGGTGTTGGGGGTGTTCTATGGGTGGGAATGCATCACTGGGGGCATTGTGAGGGTTACACTCGGGAATTTATACTGTGGGGGTGGGGCATATACGGAGCTCTTCTACTGTGATAGAAGACTAAGGGCCCTCACAATACATGACCTTTTTGATCCTTCAAAGTTCCCAAATTATTGCGCAACTCCAAGCTGTTCCAAAATTTAGCAACTTTTCAAAGACTCAGCCGGGCAGCAAGACTCCCAGCCGGGCAGCAAGACTCCCAGCCGGGCAGCAAGACTCCCAGCCGGGCAGCAAGACTCCCAGCCGGGCAGCAAGACTCCCAGCCGGGCAGCAAGACTCCCAGCCGGGCAGCAAGACTCTCAGCCGGGCAGCAAGACTCTCAGCCGGGCAGCAAGACTCTCAGCCGTGCAGCAAGACTCTCAGCCGTGCAGCAAGACTCCCAGCCGTGCAGCAAGACTCCCAGCCGTGCAGCAAGACTCCCAGCCGTGCAGCAAGACTCCCAGCCGTGCAGCAAGACTCCCAGCCGTGCAGCAAGACTCCCAGCCGTGCAGCAAGACTCCCAGCCGTGCAGCAAGACTCCCAGCCGTGCAGCAAGACTAGCAGCCGTGCAGCAAGACTAGCAGCCGTGCAGCAAGACTCCCAGCCGTGCAGCAAGACTCCCAGCCGTGCAGCAAGACTCCCAGCCGTGCAGCAAGTCTCCCAGCCGGGCAGCAAGACTCCCAGCCGGGCAGCAAGACTCCCAGCCGGGCAGCAAGACTCCCAGCCGGGCAGCAAGACTCCCAGCCGGGCAGCCAGACTCCCAGCCGGGCAGCAAGACTCCCAGCCGGGCAGCAAGACTCCCAGCCGGGCAGCAAGTCTCCCAGCCGGGCAGCAAGACTCCCAGCCGGGCAGCAAGACTCCCAGCCGGGCAGCAAGACTCCCAGCCGGGCAGCAAGACTCCCAGCCGGGCAGCAAGACTCCCAGCCGGGCAGCAAGACTCCCAGCCGGGCAGCAAGACTCCCAGCCGGGCAGCAAGACTCTCAGCCGGGCAGCAAGACTCTCAGCCGGGCAGCAAGACTCTCAGCCGGGCAGCAAGACTCTCAGCCGGGCAGCAAGACTCTCAGCCGTGCAGCAAGACTCTCAGCCGTGCAGCAAGACTCTCAGCCGTGCAGCAAGACTCTCAGCCGTGCAGCAAGACTCTCAGCCGTGCAGCAAGACTCTCAGCCGTGCAGCAAGACTCTCAGCCGTGCAGCAAGACTCCCAGCCTGAAGGCAAGACTCCCAGCCGTGCAGCAAAACTCCCAGCCGTGCAGCAAGACTCCCAGCCGTGCAGCAAGACTCCCAGCCGTGCAGCAAGACTAGCAGCCGTGCAGCAAGACTAGCAGCCGTGCAGCAAGACTCCCAGCCGTGCAGCAAGACTCCCAGCCGTGCAGCAAGACTCCCAGCCGTGCAGCAAGTCTCCCAGCCGGGCAGCAAGACTCCCAGCCGGGCAGCAAGACTCCCAGCCGGGCAGCAAGACTCCCAGCCGGGCAGCAAGACTCCCAGCCGGGCAGCCAGACTCCAAGCCGGGCAGCAAGACTCCCAGCCGGGCAGCAAGACTCCCAGCCGGGCAGCAAGTCTCCCAGCCGGGCAGCAAGACTCCCAGCCGGGCAGCAAGACTCCCAGCCGGGCAGCAAGACTCCCAGCCGGGCAGCAAGACTCCCAGCCGGGCAGCAAGACTCCCAGCCGGGCAGCAAGACTCCCAGCCGGGCAGCAAGACTCTCAGCCGGGCAGCAAGACTCTCAGCCGGGCAGCAAGACTCTCAGCCGGGCAGCAAGACTCTCAGCCGGGCAGCAAGACTCTCAGCCGTGCAGCAAGACTATCAGCCGTGCAGCAAGACTCTCAGCCGTGCAGCAAGACTCTCAGCCGTGCAGCAAGACTCTCAGCCGTGCAGCAAGACTCTCAGCCGTGCAGCAAGACTCTCAGCCGTGCAGCAAGACTCCCAGCCTGAAGGCAAGACTCCCAGCCGTGCAGCAAAACTCCCAGCCGTGCAGCAAGACTCCCAGCCGTGCAGCAAGACTCCCAGCCGTGCAGCAAGACTCCCAGCCGTGCAGCAAGACTCCCAGCCGTGCAGCAAGACCCCCAGCCGTGCAGCAAGACTCCCAGCCGTGCAGCAAGACTCCCAGCCGTGCAGCAAGACTCCCAGCCGTGCAGCAAGACTCCCAGCCGTGCAGCAAGACTCCCAGCCGTGCAGCAAGACTCCCAGCCGTGCAGCAAGACTCCCAGCCGTGCAGCAAGACTCCCAGCCGTGCAGCAAGACTCCCAGCCGTGCAGCAAGACTCCCAGCCGTGCAGCAAGACTCCCAGCCGGGCAGCAAGACTCCCAGCCGGGCAGCAAGACTCCCAGCCGTGCAGCAAGACTCCCAGCCGTGCAGCAAGTCTCCCAGCCGGGCAGCCAGACTCCCAGCCGGGCAGCCAGACTCCCAGTCGGGCAGCCAGACTCCCAGCCGGGCAGCCAGACTCCCAGCCGGGCAGCAAGACTCCCAGCCGGGCAGCAAGACTCCCAGCCGGGCAGCAAGACTCCCAGCCGGGCAGCAAGACTCCCAGCCGGGCAGCAAGACTCCCAGCCGGGCAGCAAGACTCCCAGCCGGGCAGCAAGACTCCCAGCCGGGCAGCAAGACTCTCAGCCGTGCAGCAAGACTCTCAGCCGTGCAGCAAGACTCTCAGCCGTGCAGCAAGACTCTCAGCCGTGCAGCAAGACTCTCAGCCGTGCAGCAAGACTCTCAGCCGTGCAGCAAGACTCTCAGCCGTGCAGCAAGACTCTCAGCCGTGCAGCAAGACTCTCAGCCGTGCAGCAAGACTCCCAGCCGTGCAGCAAGACTCCCAGCCGTGCAGCAAGACTCCCAGCCGTGCAGCAAGACTCCCAGCCGTGCAGCAAGACTCCCAGCCGTGCAGCAAGTCTCCCAGCCGTGCAGCAACACTCCCAGCCGTGCAGCAACACTCCCAGCCGTGCAGCAACACTCCCAGCCGTGCAGCAACACTCCCAGCCGTGCAGCAACACTCCCAGCCGTGCAGCAACTCTCCCAGCCGTGCAGCAACACTCCCAGCCGAGCAGCAACACTCCCAGCCGTGCAGCAACAATCCCAGCCGTGCAGCAAGACTCCCAGCCGTGCAGCAAGACTCCCAGCCGTGCAGCAAGACTCCCAGCCGTGCAGCAAGACTCTCAGCCGTGCAGCAAGACTCCCAGCCGTGCAGCAAGACTCCCAGCCGTGCAGCAAGACTCTCAGCCGTGCAGCAAGACTCCCAGCCGTGCAGCAAGACTCCCAGCCGTGCAGCAAGTCTCCCAGCCGGGCAGCAAGACTCCCAGCCGTGCAGCAAGACTCCCAGCCGTGCAGCAAGACTCTCAGCCGTGCAGCAAGACTCCCAGCCGTGCAGCAAGACTCCCAGCCGGGCAGCAAGTCTCCCAGCCGGGCAGCAAGACTCCCAGCCGGGCAGCAAGACTCCCAGCCGGGCAGCAAGACTCCCAGCCGGGCAGCAAGACTCCCAGCCGGGCAGCAAGACTCCCAGCCGGGCAGCAAGACTCCCAGCCGGGCAGCAAGACTCCCAGCCGGGCAGCAAGACTCTCAGCCGGGCAGCAAGACTCTCAGCCGTGCAGCAAGACTCTCAGCCGTGCAGCAAGACTCTCAGCCGTGCAGCAAGACTCTCAGCCGTGCAGCAAGACTCTCAGCCGTGCAGCAAGACTCTCAGCCGTGCAGCAAGACTCTCAGCCGTGCAGCAAGACTCTCAGCCGTGCAGCAAGACTCTCAGCCGTGCAGCAAGACTCTCAGCCGTGCAGCAAGACTCCCAGCCGTGCAGCAAGACTCCCAGCCGTGCAGCAAGACTCCCAGCCGTGCAGCAAGACTCCCAGCCGTGCAGCAACACTCCCAGCCGTGCAGCAACTCTCCCAGCCGTGCAGCAACACTCCCAGCCGTGCAGCAACAGTCCCAGCCGTGCAGCAACACTCCCAGCCGTGCAGCAAGACTCCCAGCCGTGCAGCAAGACTCCCAGCCGTGCAGCAAGACTCCCAGCCGTGCAGCAAGACTCCCAGCCGTGCAGCAAGACTCCCAGCCGTGCAGCAAGACTCTCAGCCGTGCAGCAAGACTCCCAGCCGTGCAGCAAGACTCCCAGCCGGGCAGCAAGACTCTCAGCCGGGCAGCAAGACTCCCAGCCGGGCAGCAAGACTCCCAGCCGGGCAGCAAGACTCCCAGCCGGGCAGCAAGTCTCCCAGCCGGGCAGCAAGACTCTCAGCCGTGCAGCAAGACTCTCAGCCGTGCAGCAAGACTCCCAGCCGGGCAGCAAGACTCCCAGCCGGGCAGCAAGACTCCCAGCCGGGCAGCAAGTCTCCCAGCCGGGCAGCAAGACTCCCAGCCGGGCAGCAAGACTCCCAGCCGGGCAGCAAGACTCCCAGCCGGGCAGCAAGACTCCCAGCCGGGCAGCAAGACTCCCAGCCGTGCAGCAAGACTCCCAGCCGTGCAGCAAGACTCCCAGCCGTGCAGCAAGACTCCCAGCCGTGCAGCAAGACTCCCAGCCGGGCAGCAAGACTCCCAGCCGGGCAGCAAGACTCCCAGCCGGGCAGCAAGACTCCCAGCCGGGCAGCAAGACTCCCAGCCGGGCAGCAAGACTCTCAGCCGGGCAGCAAGACTCTCAGCCGTGCAGCAAGACTCTCAGCCGTGCAGCAAGACTCTCAGCCGTGCAGCAAGACTCTCAGCCGTGCAGCAAGACTCTCAGCCGTGCAGCAAGACTCTCAGCCGTGCAGCAAGACTCTCAGCCGTGCAGCAAGACTCTCAGCCGTGCAGCAAGACTCTCAGCCGTGCAGCAAGACTCTCAGCCGTGCAGCAAGACTCTCAGCCGTGCAGCAAGACTCCCAGCCGTGCAGCAAGACTCCCAGCCGTGCAGCAAGACTCCCAGCCGTGCAGCAAGACTCCCAGCCGTGCAGCAAGACTCCCAGCCGTGCAGCAAGACTCCCAGCCGTGCAGCAAGACTCCCAGCCGTGCAGCAAGACTCCCAGCCGTGCAGCAAGACTCCCAGCCGTGCAGCAAGACTCCCAGCCGTGCAGCAAGTCTCCCAGCCGTGCAGCAAGTCTCCCAGCCGTGCAGCAACACTCCCAGCCGTGCAGCAACACTCCCAGCCGTGCAGCAACACTCCCGGCCGTGCAGCAACACTCCCGGCCGTGCAGCAACATTCCCGGCCGTGCAGCAACTCTCCCGGCCGTGCAGCAACACTCCCGGCCGTGCAGCAACACTCCCGGCCGTGCAGCAAGACTCCCAGCCGGGCAGCAAGACTCCCAGCCGGGCAGCAAGACTCCCAGCCGGGCAGCAAGACTCCCAGCCGGGCAGCAAGACTCCCAGCCGGGCAGCAAGACTCCCAGCCGTGCAGCAAGACTCCCAGCCGGGCAGCAAGACTCTCAGCCGTGCAGCAAGACTCTCAGCCGTGCAGCAAGACTCTCAGCCGTGCAGCAAGACTCTCAGCCGTGCAGCAAGACTCTCAGCCGTGCAGCAAGACTCTCAGCCGTGCAGCAAGACTCTCAGCCGTGCAGCAAGACTCTCAGCCGTGCAGCAAGACTCTCAGCCGTGCAGCAAGACTCTCAGCCGTGCAGCAAGACTCTCAGCCGTGCAGCAAGACTCTCAGCCGTGCAGCAAGACTCCCAGCCGTGCAGCAAGACTCCCAGCCGTGCAGCAAGACTCCCAGCCGTGCAGCAAGACTCCCAGCCGTGCAGCAAGACTCCCAGCCGTGCAGCAAGACTCCCAGCCGTGCAGCAAGACTCCCAGCCGTGCAGCAAGACTCCCAGCCGTGCAGCAAGACTCCCAGCCGTGCAGCAAGACTCCCAGCCGTGCAGCAAGACTCCCAGCCGTGCAGCAAGACTCCCAGCCGTGCAGCAAGACTCCCAGCCGTGCAGCAAGTCTCCCAGCCGTGCAGCAAGTCTCCCAGCCGTGCAGCAACACTCCCAGCCGTGCAGCAACACTCCCAGCCGTGCAGCAACACTCCCAGCCGTGCAGCAACACTCCCAGCCGTGCAGCAACACTCCCAGCCGTGCAGCAACATTCCCAGCCGTGCAGCAACTCTCCCGGCCGTGCAGCAACACTCCCGGCCGTGCAGCAACACTCCCAGCCGTGCAGCAAGACTCCCAGCCGTGCAGCAAGACTCCCAGCCGTGCAGCAAGACTCCCAGCCGTGCAGCAAGACTCCCAGCCGTGCAGCAAGACTCCAGCCGGCAATAAATATTTTTAAAATCTTTGGCTTCACTTTTTTTTTTTCATCATTCTCATATACCATAATCCAAAATCCAATTAAAATAGCAGTATCCAACCAAGTATGATAAATCAAGCAATATGGGCTCTCATGGGAGATATGCAAAATCCTAGAGAGACAAATGAAAGGGTAAACAAAATCCAATATTAAAATCACACATTTATTCAAAATACTTTAAAATATAATTCCATATAGAATAGTAACAAGCAAAATGTTCCTTACTAATGTTAGGGCACAGTGGTGTCAAAACCAATTGAATATCTAGTGTGGATCATCAGAATTAAAAAAATCCACATTTTAGGCACACTCTAAATGATTAGTCTTTTAAGTGTATTTAGTGAGTATTAGCACAAAAATTAGTCATATGCATGATTGTGAACACGTAACAAGAAAAGACCTCAACATAATTCCATTATATATAGAAACATATTAATATTGTCAGAGTACGTAAGGTGCAATTTTGGTATAATAAACCTCCTGGTGGAAATAAAATAAAAATAAATGAGGAAGAAGTGTAAGTATAAATGTATGCTGGTGCATAGTACCTCTAAATTATACTATGGGAATAAAAGTAAAAATTATCTAAACATTGCCAAAGTGCACTTGTTAAAGTCAAATAGCCCAAACTGGAAAGAATAAATAAATGAAGTAGAAATGTACGATGCTAGTGCAAAATATCTCTATATGAAGTAATAAATCCAATTAAGATACGATTGAGAAGTTTATCATAAAATACTTTGCGAACATACAAAAAAAAACAAAAAAAACTTGCTTTCAGTTCAACAATAGGGGACATGTCTTGCCATTGAGAAAGAGCAAAAAGGGGCTGTAGGGGCATTACATCAGAGCTCAGTATATGACTGACAGTGAGGCCCCGCCTCTGAGGTCCTACTGATTTGCTTTATGAGTTATTTGAAGATCTACATGTGAGTATTCAAAATATTCATTTCTCTTAAGTATCAGCACATGTGACCGCCGGCCCCAACAGGAAGCAGGCGGCTGACAGTGCGCGCTACTGAAGTGGAATGGATACTCACGGCAATCTCTGATGAACACCCGGTGAGTATTCCTGCAGCTGTGCTCTCCTTGTGAGCAGCGCATGATGTCCCTGCCATGCCCTGCTTACAAGCATTAAGCAGCTGCTGGCACCGGAGCAGGACGCTGCGACTGCGAGGGAGCCGAGGAAGGTAAGAGTAAAGGTTTGTATTTTTTTTTAATCTTTTCTGATTGGGCCAATCAATCATACCAGGAACGGGATGGGGACAATCAATCTATCTCTATATATATTTGTCTAAGGAGTACTTCCGTCTGTTTGTCTGTAACGGAAATCCCGGGCTGCTGATTTGGTTGCGGTCGGCCGGGCGCGACCATCAGCCATATTGGGGCGGGATTTACCGCTTCACTTTTTACTATTGATGCTGCCTATACAGCATCAATAGTAAAAACATATGGTAAAAATAATAAAAAAAAAAAAACAACAAACATTATATTCTCACCTTCCGCGCCAGCCTTTCCCGCTCCTCGCGACGCTCCGGTCCCTGGAATGCATTGCGGCAATGACCAGAGATCACGTGGCGGTCTCGCGAGACCGCTACATGATCACGTGTTATTGCCGCAAGGCATTACTGGAACGGAGCGCCGCGAGGAGCATCGCTAAAAGACCTTGGCTGGATAGGGGGGCCAACGGAAGGTGAGTATATAACTATTTTTTATTTCCATTGTTTTTTTTTTTTTTTTTTAACAGGGATATGGTTCCGGCTGTGCTATATACTGCGTGGGCTGCGCTATATACTGCGCGGGCTGCGCTATATACTGCGCTATATACTACGCAAGCTGCGCTATATACTACGCAAGCTGCGCTATATACTACGCAAGCTGCGCTATATACTACGCAAGCTGCGCTATATACTACGCAAGCTGCGCTATATACTATGTGTTGGTCGCGCCCGGCCGGCCGCAAACAATCAGCAATAGGTGCAATCCGGCTGCGAATTGGTGCGGGATTTGAACTACGCTTCACTGATTAGTCGCGCCCGGCCGGCCGAATCCTGTGTATTCATTGCATTATTCTAATATCTTCATAAATAAACTACATACATATTCTATAATACCCGATGCGTTAGAATCGGGCCACCATCTAGTCAATCATATCAGAATAAGAATGGGACCATGCATACCAGGACTGGGATGGGGCCAATCATACCAGAATAAGGATGGGGCCATGCATATCAATTTAGGGATGAGGGGACCATATTTACCAGGATAGGTGATCTTGAGTTCAGAATTGACCACTTTTTTGCTTCAGTTTTTTATTTTCCTAATTTCCTCCTCTAAAACCTAGGTGCTTCTTATGGTCCGAGGCGTCTTATAGTCCGAAAAATACAGTACTTGCCTTGTAATGTGTTCACATCCTGTTCCGTCCAGATGTGTCCGGATCCCAGAATTCCAAGCAGCGGAAGTTCACCGACCACCATATTGGGACACCCAAAGTGATGGGTGTCTCAATATGGAAACTGCAGGTGGTACCCAGCCTCTTGCAAGGTACCACCAGCGGAACACTGTCGCACCACACACCCACTGTATACGCCGTACGCACCACACCTACTGTATACGCCGTACGCAGCCTCTTGCACGGTACCACCAACAGAACACCGTCGCGAACACCCCGCCGCCGGGATCAGCCAAAATGATTTACTGACTGCCGCCATCTTTGTACAGGAGGAGCGCATGCGCAGTTTTAATGTGAGCGCCGCTATCTGTCTGCACAAAGATGGCGGCAGTTTGATTTACTGCGCCTGTGTGAATTCCGCGCAGGCACAGTGAATCATTCAGCTGATCCTGGCGGCAGATGCGCGACGTGTCTACAGGCAGAGGAAGCCGATCACATTAAAGGGGTTTTCCCACGAACGAAAGTTCATTTTAAAAATTGTCTGTGTCTGACCGTGTACGGAGCATACCACATCTGCTGGGCAAGGGAGGAAGCAAAAGACAATACTGACATTACAGCAGGAGATCACAGAGGATACATTTTGGCAGGTAAAATATTTCACGGACTGTTTTAAAAACAATATTTTACCTCACAAAGTGTATCCTCTGCGATCTCTTGCTGTAATGTGTCAGTATTGTCTTTTGCTTCCTCCCCCTGCCCAGGAGTTGTGGCATGTTGTGAAGCGCACAGGGGTGAGAGAAAGCGCACAGGGGTGAGAAACAGAGCACGGGGGGGGGGGGGAGACAGCTCAAATGGGACAGCACACGAGGGGAGAACACAGCACAGGAAGGAGAAAGACAGCAGACAAGGAGGATAGCACATGGGTAGACAGGTCAAAGAAAAGAGAACAGACTGGAGATGTCAGCTCGTGGGGAAAGAGAGAGTGGATAGGTGGGTGAGCACATGCGGGGAAAGCCAGCCCCCATCGTGCGATAGCATCGGGCCTCTATCTAGTATACACAGTACAGAAGCAGTGGTACTGCTGTGCAGTGTGTGTATACACACAGGACAGAAGCAGTGGTACTGCTGTGCAGTGTGTGTATACACACAGGACAGAAGCAGTGGTACTGCTGTGCAGTGTGTGTATACACACAGGACAGAAGCAGTGGTACTGCTGTGCAGTGTGTGTATACACACAGGACAGAAGCAGTGGTACTGCTGTGCAGTGTGTGTATACACACAGGACAGAAGCAGTGGTACTGCTGTGCAGTGTGTATATACACAGGACAGAAGTGGTACTGTACAGTAAGTATATATATATATATATATACACACATACATACATACAGGGCAGGAGAAGTGGTACTATGCAGTGTGTATATATACACAGGGCAGAAGAAGTGATACTGTACAGTGTGTAAATACGCAGGGCAGGAGAAGTGGTACTGTACAGTGTGTATACACAGGGCAGGAGAAGTGGTACTGTACAGTGTGTATACATACACAGCAGGAGAAGTGGTGCTATGCAGTGTGTATACATACACAGCAGGAGAAGTGTTGCTATGCAGTGTGCATATACACAGGACAGAAGAAGTGGTACTGTACAGTGTGTATATATACACAGGGCAGGAGAATTGGTGCTCGGCAGTGTGTTTATACACAGGAAAGAAGGTGTGGTACTATGCAATGTATATAAATACAGAACATGCAAAATCTACTATATAATTGTCTAAGGGTCCCTTCCATCTTTCTGTCTGTCCTTCTGTCACGGAAATCCCAAGTCGCTGATTGGTCGCCGCCAAGGCAGACAGGCAGAGTCCGGCGGCAAAATGGCCGCTCCTTACTCCCCACAGTCAGTGCCCGCTCCATACTCCCCTCCAGTCAGCACTCACACAGTGTTAATGGCAGCGTTAACGGACCGTGTTATGCCGCAGTGTAACGCACTCAGTTAACGCTGCTATTAATCCCGTGTGACCAACTTTTTACTATTGATGATGCCTATGCAGCATCAATAGTAAAAAGATCTAATGTTAAAAATAATAAAGAATAGTTACCGTATATACTCACCGTCCGTCGGCCCCTCGGATCCAGAACAGGCCTTTCCCACTCCTCGCGACGCTCCGGTGAACGCTCCATGCATTGCAATCTCGCGAGATGATGACGTAGTGGTCTCGCGAGACTGCTACGTCATCATCTCACGAGACCGCAATGCACTCTTGGGACCGGAGCGTCGTGAGGAGCATCGGTAAACGCCTCGCCTGGATCCGGGGGCCAATGGAAGGTGAGTATATAACTATTTTTTTATTTTAATTCTTTTTTTTTTTTTTTTACAGGGATATGATGCCCACATTGCTACACGCTCCGTGGCCTGGGCTACACACTCCGTGGCCTGGGCTACACACTCCGTGGCCTGGGCTACACACTCCGTGGCCTGGGCTACACACTCCGTGGCCTGGGCTACACACTCCGTGGCTGTGCTGTCATATACTATGTGGCCGGCTGCGAACAATCAGCGACAGGCGTAGTCCGATTTGAACCACGCTTCGCTAATTGGTCACGGCCGGCCGAATCCTGTGTATTCAATGTATTATTCTAAAATCTTCATAAATAAAACTACATACATATTCTAGAATACCTGATGCATTAGAATCAGGCTACCATCTAGTCTGAGATAATGGTCCAATAATGCAGACGAGCTGAAGGCTGCTATCAAAGCAACCTGCGCTTCCATAACACCTCAGCAGTGCACCAGGCTGATTGCCTCCATGCCACACTGCATTGATACAGTAAAGCTATGTACACACGTTGAGTATTTGCTTGAAGAAATTTCAGCAAGGTTTCTGCATCTCTTGGCAGCAAAAACACTGGAAAAAACGGGCATTTTTGGTGCATATTTTGTATGTGTTTTTGTACAGTAATGAATGCTTTTTTTGAGCTAAATAAATATATTTAAAAAAAAAAAGGTTGTGAGATGTATTTCCTTGGTTCACCACCTTTTTCATGCTGATGTAGCATTAGGGCTATAAACAACTGGTTAGGAACAAAAGTACCACTAAGGATCAGTAGAGATGTAGCAAGTAAGTGGTAATATAAAACTTCGCTTTTAATGTTGCCTAAAAATAAAAATATATGTATTGTAGTGCAGCAGGGTTGGGTCAGTGTGACAGACAGGGACCACAGGAACAGTTCACAGCAAAACGTGTTTAATTGTCCACCCTCACGCAGTGAACAGCACACGGTATCCTCCGGATTACAGCTGGTTAACAGGACAGTTCAGAAATGCCCAGTTGCCGAAGGCTACTGCACCACTGTATCACGCTGCGGGGTGCCAGGAGATCACTCTCTGCTGGTTGTGCGGAGCCGACTGCTCCACAGATTGCCAACTCCAAACTGACACACCCAAACCATTCCTGCAGGGTTTGTTTTCTCTAAACTGGACTCTGTGGCCATGGGCCACTTGTAAGATCCGGCCAGGAGGAAACGGATCGGCCTCACTACCTTCCTGCAGTCCGTTTCAAAAATAAAAGCCCATACCGGGTTTTCCTGAACAATTCCTTGGTCAAATAACTTGACCAGGATCAAGCTTACTTTTATTCTGCCTTGTGCCTCACAGGCGTCCTGCTGTGACCACAAGGCACTCCAGCGAATCTAATACGCTTCTGAGCGCAACCTGGGGGACACAGTGACCCTCACAAATCACACCAGTCGCTGCCTCACAGTATCCACAAAAACACACTAAAGTGCAAAACAGTGCAGCTCACACAGACAATAACAACATAAGGAATGTTAGCAAACACTGACCAACAAATAGAATCCTAGCGTTTAGATCCTGGCAGTGTTTAATCTCACAATGCTATTAATACAATTAAGGATCAAAGCATATTGAAAACCTAATACCAACATGTATTCATATGTATATAGCCTAAGGGTCAATGCCCATAGGGAAAACATACACAAATAACCATCACCGTGTACAAACATTTAGAACCTTCTCACCCAGACGATTGGGACTGTCAAGTTCATACAGTTATGACCGGAGATCCGAAGATAACGGGTACCCAACTGCCAACGTGTTTCCTCTCATCAAGATTCATCAGAGGAGTAAGAACCAGTAAGATGGAAACAACCCACCATCATTTTCAGTCAAACCCTGGTAGCAAAACAGCCCACAAAGCGGTGCAGCGTCACTGTCTGCACTCTATAGCGCAAATGTGCTTAAATAGAACTTGCCGGTATCACCGCCGGGAGTTACAGCACATGCTTCCGGTTGATGGAACACCGCTCCCAGCCAGTGTCACGCAGACGTCACTTCTGGGATTGACATCAAATCCGGTCCAGATTATCACATGATGAACACAGTGCAGAAGGTCATGCGCTGCACAGATAAGGTCCGGATGGTGCCTATGGTAACGTGTACATCGTTTGTTAAGAGGGGGGCGGGGAAAAGAAAACCTCCCACCATCATACCCCAGGAAAAAACAATGTATACCAGTGTGAATATGAATACCTACTGGTAATAGTTTTTCAATATGCCTTGATCATTAATTGTATTAATAGCATTGTGAGATTAAACACTGCCAGGATCTACGGGTATGTGCACACGTTGCGGATTAGCCTTAGGAACTTCTGGCGCAGATTTTGCCTCTCCTGGCAGAAAACGCAGCTGCGGATTTGTCGCATTTTTTGTGCGTTTTTTCTGCGGATTTACTGCGTTTTTCTATAATGGAATGGGTACAAAAACGCTGCAGATCTGCAAAAAAGAAGTGACATGCTGCTACTTTTAATCCGCAGCGTTTCCGCACCGGATTTTTCCGCAACGTGTGCACAGCTTTTTTTTTTCTCATTGATTTACATTGTACTGTAAATCAATTGCGGATCTCCAGCATTTCTGCACCGCAAAAACGCTTCGGATCCGCAACGTGTGCACAAGGATTCTATTTGTTGGTCAGTGTTTGCTAACATTCCTTATGTGTTGTTATTGTCTGTGTGGCACTGCACTGTTTTGCACTTTAGTGTGTTTTTGTACATAAATATTTATTTTTATATTTAGGCTACATTAAAAGCTAAGTTTTATATTACCACTTATTTGCTACATCTCTACTGATGCAGTAGCAAGGCTTGGTGTCACCAGCTGTCATGGACAGCTTTAAGGTACCTTCACACTAAACGATTTTGCAACGATAACGATAGCGATCCGTGACGTTGCAGCGTCCTGGATAGCGACATCGTTGTTTTTGACACGCAGCAGCGATCAGGATCCTGCTGTGATATCGTTGGTCAGAGCTAGAAGGCCAGCACCTTATTTCGTCGCTGGATCTCCCGCTGACATCGCTGGATCGGTGTGTGTGACACCGATCCAGCGATATCTTCACTGGTAACCAGGGTAAACATCGGGTTACTAAGCGCAGGGCCGCGCTTAGTAACCCGATATTTACCCTGGTTACCATTGTAAATGTAGAAAAAAAACAAACACTACATACTCACCTTCTGATGTCTGTCGCATCCCCCGGCGTCCGCTTCTCTGCACTGTGTCAGCGCCGGCCGTAAAGCAGAGCACAGCGGTGACGTCACCGCTCTGCTTTAGGGCCGGCGCTTACACAGTGCAGGGAAGCGGACGCGACAGACACCGGAATGTAAGTATGTAGTGTTTGGTTTTTTTTACATTTACACTGGTAACATCGGGTTACTAAGCGCGGCCCTGCGCTTAGTAACCCAATGTTTACCCTGGTTACCCGGGGACTTCGGCATCGTTGTCTCACAACGATCCTGATCACTTTGCGAACAGTCACATCAGTGATGTGAATTCTCTTAGAGACAGCCGGCGATTCACTGACAGGAAGTAATCATTCCTGCAGTGTATCACTCTGCTGCCGTGGGAGTTCACAGGAGTTCATCAGCTCCGGTGATCTCCCTTACGGCACCACTGCTGCGTTGGAAAGTTCTCACGCAGTGGTGCCGCAAGTGAGAGCACTGGAGCTGATGAACTCCAGTGAACTCACGGCAGCTCAGTGATATACTGCAGGAGCGACTTCACCTGTCAGTGTTATCGCCAGGGGCCGGGTAGAGCGGTGACATCTCCCAATGTGATTGTTCTAAACGTGAGATCGCTGTGGGACACTCGGGATTACGTGGACTACAGCGGACAGGTGAGTATATGTTGGTTTATTATTTTACATTCTTTCTAGGAGACGAGGGCATCGGGCAATTGGTGTTAGGTGAGCATAGTGGGTTTTTATTTTTATTTAAATATGTATGTAAATTTACTTTAAAAAAAAAAACTGAGCACAGGCGCCGGCAGATGAGACCACGTCTCCCATCAGTGGCACCTGCTGTCACCGTTATCAGCGACAGCAGACGTAGCCTGATGGGAGCAGTAGCCTCATCAGCCCACGCCTGCGGGTCACACCGTCACAGCTGCGGGGTCATGCTGACATTTGACAGCATGACCCCGCAGCTCTGTGACCGACAGTCTTACCGGTGGTGGCATTACCGCCAATAAGAACCACCACGCAGGTGTTAACCACACTGTCACACAGATGACAGCATGGGAAACACAATAGGAAGTCAGTAGAGCACAAAACAAAAACTCATCAAATCCACAAACATTTTTATACCTGCATTTTTGCTGACTTCAATTGAAGTCAATGGGTGCAAAAACACAAAAAGAATCGACATCCTGCAGAAAAAAAAACGCACTGCAAATAAGCACCGAAATTTACTGATCATGTGCATAACACTTCAGGATTGTCACGGAATAAGCTTGCATAAGGATTCCATAGCATTTCTGGCCTACTTCTGCGCAAAGAAAACGCATCAAAAATGCACTGTGTGTACATAGCCTAACTGATGCAACAAAAACGCCCTGACCAATTATTGACTGCATTTACTGCATAGGCAGCATCAATAGTAAAAAGTTGGTCACACTTCTCAAACACTATGTTTGACAAGTGTGACCAACCTGTCAATCAGTTTTCCAACTGATGCTACAGATCGCTTGCAAAACGCTAGTGTTTAGCGGGAATAAGCATGCCAATTCCGCATGAGATATACCTTTGGCAGAAGTTGCAGAATTGCTGCGGAAATTTCCGCGGCAATTCTGGACCGTGTGCACTTAGCCTTAGACTTTCATAACCAGGATGGTTTCTGATATTCTCTAAGAATACCTTATGAATTGTGAACACTGTTTAAAGGCTGACATATCACATCCCCCTCTGTTAGACATATTTTTTTGGAGCGGGGGCTGTCTCATACAGGTTTTAAAATGGTTCATGCAATTGGAGATTTAATGAGGGTGGCCTGTGGAACCACAAAAGAGTATAACTAGATTTTCACCATTGTCAGTCTTGAAAGAGACCCCGTTTGTTTCTTTTTTGCTCTTTGATCTACTAACCGTGAACATTGTATAAATTCAAAATCTGTATATTAGACCATCGTCTGTGACAGATTTTTCATTAAATATCGCCCCATTTCAGTAATTGTATGCGCACTGGGGTCTGTTTCATATGGTTCCTCAAAATGTCCATACAAGAGAGGCTTAATAATGGTGGTTGTGTACATTCCTAAATAAAGGAAAAAAAAAAAAAAAAAAGGATGAACTGTGATATAAACTGGTGTGCATGCAGCGTGTAAGCCACTAAACAGAAAAAACAAAGACAGAATTATAATTATTAAATACCCTGCAGTAAGTAAATAGAATAGTGCATGAAAATAATATACAGTACTTAGTTAACATGTTTTTTTACATAAAAAAAAATGCGGAAGCCATCCCACGTCTTCACGTTAACCGTAATAGAGACAGTTACCGTTTGTCAAATGACATGCATGTGGATAAGGTCTGAGACCAACTTGTGGACACACAGAATGAGACACCACATCAATATAATGCCCAGCTCAAAGGACAGGCAGGCCACACCTTTACATGCACATGATGCAAACAGAAAAAAAATCCAAAAGGTATGAACTGGGATATAAACTTGTGTGCATGCAGAGTGCAAGTGCACGTTCACACTTGGCCACTGAGTAGAAAAAAACCAAAGATAGAAATATAATGATTAAGTACCCTGCAGTACATAAACAGCATAGTGCATGAAAATAATATGCAGTACTTAGCTGACACGTTTTTAGATTTAAAAAAAAAAAAATGCAAAGCCACCCCACATGGTCTCATGTCTGTGTGTCCACTAGTTGGCCTCAGTCCATCTCAGCCCTTATCAACATGCATGTCACTTACTAAACACTAAAGTCCCTGTCATCTTTCTACTGTGTGGTATAAAAGAGAATATTTTGAGGGGGGGGGGGGGGGGTTCTTACTTGATACACTGTATACCAGCATTATCTGTTTGAGTCCATTGTCTCTGCATCTTGGCACTCTGTACTTTTTTTAAAGTATTCACTTTTGTGTCATTTCACCTTTTAGACTGAATTAAAAGCTACATTTTGAACCTATTATTTGCTATACCTTACACATGAAGGCAGACACACCGGTGGGCTTTATGCACGGACGCAGACACACAGGCGGGCTGATGCACGGACGCAGACACACAGGCGGGCTGATGCACGGACGCAGACACACAGGCGGGCTGATGCACGGACGCAGACACACAGGCGAGCTGATGCACGGACGCAGACACACAGGCGGGCTGATGCACGGACGCAGACACACAGGCGGGCTGATGCACGGACGCAGACACACAGGCGAGCTGATGCACGGACGCAGACACACAGGCGAGCTGATGCACGGACGCAGACACACAGGCGGGCTGATGCACGGACGCAGACACACAGGCGGGCTGATGCACGGACGCAGACACACAGGCGGGCTGATGCACGGATGCAGACACACAGGTGGGCTGATGCACGGACGCAGACACACAGGCGGGCTGATGCACGGACGCAGACACACAGGCGAGCTGATGCACGGACGCAGACACACAGGCGAGCTGATGCACGGACGCAGACACACAGGCGAGCTGATGCACGGATGCAGACACAGGCGGGCTGATGCACGGACGCAGACACACAGGCGAGCTGATGCACGGACGCAGACACACAGGCGGGCTGATGCACGGACGCAGACACACAGGCGGGCTGATGCACGGACGCAGACACACAGGCGGGCTGATGCACGGACACAGACACACAGGCGGGCTGATGCACGGACGCAGACACACAGGCGAGCTTAGGCTAAGTTCACATTAGCGTATCTGTGCGCAGTGTTTCATCTGCATGCTTAAACGAATGCCAAAACACATTAAAATGCATACTTACGCTGCAATTTTTATCCGCATCATCTTACGCATGGTGCCAAAAAAATGCTGTGTGTGTCTCAATCAGTTCCTGTACATGCTCAGTCTGAAGTAAGCATGCATATCGAACGCATGTCCTTGCGTACCAATATGTTCCCATAGACAGTAATGCGTTTTGACGCACTCATCCGCATGCCTGCTCATATTTAACACTTCAAAAAATGTAACATGTTGCGCTCTGAGGACACCGCGAAACGACGCACGCGGACGCATCCGCATACAAACTGATACAAACGCATGTCTCTGCATACACAATGTTAAATATAGGTACGCAAAACGTATGCAGATCTATACGCAGGCATACGCTGCGCACAGATACGCTAATGTGAACCCAGCCTGAGGCCACATTCACACCTTCAGAATTTGGTCAGTATTTTACCTCAGTATTTGTAAGCCAAAATCAGGAAAGGAACAATCAGAGGAAAAGTATAATAGAAACATATGCACCACTTCTGCATTTATCACCCACTCCTGGTTTTGGCTTACAGATACTGAGGTAAAATACTGACCAAGCACTGAACGTGTGAATGGGGCCTTATATATGGACAGACACGGGCAGCCTTACATACAGGCAGGCAGATATACGGACGCAGACACACTTACATACACAGGTAAACACACGCACACACTGGACATACACCCACCCATAGATACATACCGTGAAGCCTGAGTGAGAGGAGTGAGAGCCCGGCCTCAGCGGAGAGCGGGAACACAGGAAGTCAGGGGTCAGTACTTCCGTTGCTTTGACCTGCCGCTCAATGGACCAATCACTGAGGGCCTTCCGCCTTTGAGTCCCGCCCCCAGGTCTCCTCTGGTCGGTGACTGACACATCACTGCAGTGAGTGGTTCTGGCGGCCATGAACCTCCGGGGCCCGTGCCGCCGCCCAAACCGCTTATGTCATTCAGGCCCTAGAGCAATGGAGGGCGCAGCCCAGGGAGCAAATGTCTCCCGACCCAGCGTCAGACAGTGACAGACCTGTGTGCGGCCAGTGACGGAGGCCGTGGGCTGCACACAGAGTAGGTAGGTGATTTAAAGGGCCAGCGGCCCATTTTGTAGTTCACTGCTGCAGCCCAGCAGGCATTTGCCAAGTGCCGTATGGGAATGACAGCCCATTACAATCAGTAGGGAAAGGCTTGAGACATTTTCGGTGAATTTGGAGCAAAATCTTCCTAAAATTCACTTAAAGGGAACCTGTCACCCCGGTTTTTCACTCGGAGATAAAAATACCGCTACATAGGGCATGAGCTGTGCTTTACAAAAGTGTTTTTTTCTACCCTGATTCCCCACCTAAGCTGCCGAAATTACTTACCAAACTCGCCGTTTTCGCTTGTCAATCATGCTGGCCGCGGGATGCCGCGCGTGCGCAGATGGAGATCGCGGCGGCCATTTTTCTGAACCCGACATGCGAACTCTGCTTCAGGAAAATGGCCGCCGCGATCTCCATCTGCGCACGTGCGGCAGCCCGCGGCCATTTTCCTGAAGCCCGGGCAGCAGAGCACTCCATCTGCGCACGCGCGGCCACAGGAAGATGGCCTCCCCCACCGATCACCAGGGATATAGCGCAGAGCGCGCTGTTTTTCGTCACCTGCGCAGTCGCAAACCACTACGCCACCAACGGAAACCTAAGCAAGATCTGGGGGAAGAAACAGCTTTGTCACCACGCCCATATGACCAGACCAGCATGATTGACAAGCGAAAACGGCGAGTTTGGTAAGTAATTTCGGCAGCTTAGGTGGGGAATCGGGGTAGAAAAAAAACACTTTTGTAAAGCACAGCTCATGCCCTATGTAGCGGTATTTATATCTCCGAATGAAAAACCGGGGTGACAGGTTCCCTTTAGGGTATGTGTCCATGTTCAGGATTGCTTCAGGCTTTGGTCAGGATTTTATGCAGGTAAAATCCTGACCAAAAATGCACCTGAGGTCACTGGCAGGTCACCTGCGGTGTTCCTGCGTGTTTTGCTCATTGTAGCAACATGCTGCGTTCTGAAAAAACGCACCGCATGTGCGTTTTCGCGGGAATAACGCATGCGTTTTTTAATGCACAGTGGAGACGGGATTTAATTAAATCCCCTCCACTATGCCGTAACATCTGTACGCTGCTTTTGTGACGCTGCGGCTCAGCGCTGCGTCAAAAACGCAGCGTTTCCTGAACGTGGACACATACCCTTAAAATAAATCTTTGTGTCCGTGCCTTGGAGCAGTCAGTAAATATCTATTCGCCCAGATCACATTGTGTGCGCGTTGTGCTGCTCATCTATTATTCCTCCTGGAAAAATATAAATATTCTTATTTCCCTTGTCATGACATGGCAACACAAGATCTATTACTTATAATAAAATAAAAACGCAACACAAATTTATTAGTGGAAGAAAAGTGTCCGTGATGTTTATTTAGGGTTAACCAATTCAAACATAGCTTTAAATAATAAACACCAATAAATAACCAGATTCCATTATACCAAAACCAATCCGCCCATACAAATGGGCGATTTTCCCGCCAATAAAACATCACGACAAGGACTTAAAAAAGGGGAGGGAGGGTGGGATCTTCTCTTCTTCACAGCTCCAGCTGAATGACAGCTGTCAGTACAGGTGGGCTTTATATATTATCCATAATCTGCCCAACAACCACAAATCACCAATGAAAAATCATTAAAAAGGACGCTAATGATACCAGATAAAACTGGTTTTACTAAAAATAGCTGACCAGAGGCATTTAAATTGACCTTTCTTTTAACCCTTCAAAATATTCCTTAGCTAGAGAGAAGATGCTGGATCTCTAAAGATCTGTGTCGCCATGGGACCCCCCCTGTATTTCTTTTATTTGCGGGGGGGGGGGGCTAACATGGCAACACAAGATCTATTACTTATAATAAAATAAAAACGCAACACAAATTTATTAGTGGAAGAAAAGTGGCCGTGATGTTTATTTAGGGTTAACCAATTCAAACATAGCTTTAAATAATAAACACCAATAAATAACCAGATTCCATTATACCAAAACCAATCCGCCCATACAAATGGGCGATTTTCCCATAAGCCAAGCCTCAGAGAGGCGAGGCCCCCCCCCAAACAATACAGCCACTTTTCAACCATCGTTTGGAGATTTAAGTTAAAAATGTCTAGCCCGATGTCCGATAAATGGACCAGGTCATTCCTAAAAAGCCCTGGTAAAAAACCTTCTAAATCTTCATGCCGAAAGGAAAAACCGCTGATTAAAGGCAAAAATTTACTCATACTCCTATTGACTCTTTTACGAATCTTCTCTAAAAATGAAAGCTTATTATCTGACCATAGGATTCTGGGGACTATCTCGGAAAAAACGAAACAGACAGACGGAAATGCCTGTTTGAGGCTACAAATGTCCGATCTCATAAGGGATAATAAATCTAGAGTTCTTATTTTGCCGAGATCGTTCCCAGAAAGATGAAAAATAACTAATTCTGGAAAAGGAAACAATTTACAACATTTTCTAAACTCAAAGCAAAAATTGGACCATTTCATGCCCCGAACACTGTGCCAATAAATTTGAACGTCAGCAGAATCAAATGATAAATTTTCAGAATATACTCTCTGCCTGGCTCTCTTCTCTGCCCAAAATATGAACGAGTGTCCAACAATCCAGACTATCATAGGACCTGAAAGGTAAATGTAGAATTAGTAGTTATACAGCTCGTGCCGAACATACAATTTGAATCTGCGAGATTCCCATCTACCCAATCTCTGAATCAACGCATCATCTAAACCAGCTCTAGATGCTTCAGTAGCGGCACCTATTCTAAAAGAATGGGAAGTAATCCTCAAGTGTTGACAATTCAAAAAATATAAGCACTTTTTGAGAACAGCGTTAAATTGAAATATTGTAACCGGAGACCTATCTTTATGAATAAATAAAGGGCCTTTGACCTCGGGCCTTACTGGGAGCCAGCGCTGTAAACTGGATACTGGGCAGATTGCAGACACAGAACACGAGCTGATCTGTAACCTAGACCCTCTGCCCATTTGGTCAGTTTTTGATTTTCTAATAAAAATGACAATATTAGAATCGTGAATGGTGACGTCAGAAAAAAGTAAGCCGGAAGGTTCCGATTTTTTAGCTGATACAACTTCACCAACCCGTAATGCTCCAAAAAATGTTAGGGTAAATATTGCATAAAATAGCAAAAGAACTACAAACATCTGAGAGAGCTAAACACATATTTTTCAAAAGCTGAAAAGAGATCGGACGCCTAGAGTCTGACTTAAAATTAGATCTCTTTAAGCCTTTCAAGAACTGCTTTAAAGGGAAAAAACTAGTTAAAGGGGGGCTACCCCGTAATTTGAGAAAAAATGACACCCCTGCAAGGCATTTGGTTATCGCTGGGTAAGAGAGACCAAGTCCTGCCAGTGATTCAGCAAATTTTAGGCCCGAAAAAGCGTCAGATGTGTTGTAATTTAAGTTGTTAAGTAAACAAAAGTTCACCCATCTATGCCATGCGGCCGAGTAATCGGCCCATGATCTATCAGAAAGAGAGTTCTTAATGCACTGAGGAATTAGATCGAAATTAAATCCCAGATTGACTGTGGGCAGGCAGTTGGCTCCACATCCGCGACGGGTACCTGTGAACAAAAAGATGACCGCTCATGCTTACACAATGAACTGACAGCTCGGGCCCATTTGCTTATACCCTGGTTAGCTTTAATCCAGATATTACATTTTAGGCAAGTTAAAACCATCTGCCTCAGATAGCTGCAGCCCATTTATTTTTTGAGGACAGGGTATTAATAGCGAAAATTACACCTTGATTCAAAGAAAGAATGACAATTCTAGAATTCTGAATTGAAGAGCCCCATAAATAGAGCCCCCAAAAAATTGCAAAAAGTTCCAAAACCATCTCATTGTTTGTGATACGACCTTCCTTCCACTGACTTGGCCACTGAACAGTGCACCAATGAGATGATAAAAAAACGCCACAGCCAAAGCTGGGATTGGCTGCAAAAGAAAAGGGGATTGAATCAGCGGAAATAAAAGCGGTTTGCCAACAAGAATGACCGTTGAATTCTGAAAGGAATTCAAGCCAGATTTTAACATCCTCCTTCATCTCAGAAGAAATTCTGACATGAAATGAAGAAGATGTTACACCTTTAGTTGCATCGTACAACCGCCTAGAAAAAACTCGCCCGATAGGGATTATGCGCAGCGCAAAATTAAGCAAGCCTAGTAAAGACTGCAGTTCTTTTAATATCAGTTTTTTCTTGCTCAGACAGTTAGATAGCGCATCAGCTAGTTTGGTAATTTTATCAGTCGGGAGTCTGGATTCCATTTTGACAGAGTCTAATGTAATTCCCAAAAACTCAATGGAGGTACATGGAAAAACTGTCTTCTCATGAGCGATAGGGACCCCAAAATAGTCGCACATTCTCAAAAATTTATTAAGCGTATCCAAGGCAATAGTAGATTCAGGGGGACCTATAAAAAGGAAGTCATCTAAATAATGTAAAATTTTTACATTGGTGGAGTTGGATTCAAGTACCCAGTGCAAAAATGAAGAAAAAGTCTCAAAATAAAAACAGGATAGGGAAAAACCCATAGGAAGGCATTTGTCAAAAAAAAATAGATTTTGAAAAGAAAAACCTAATGAATTGAAGCCTTCGGGCTCTATAGGTAACAAACGAAATGCTGACTTAATGTCTGATTTGGACATCAGAGCGTTCATACCGACAGACCTGAGCATATCATGGCCACACAAGGCCCATTCATACAAATAAATAGACACTACAAATAATATGTGGGAAAAATGGCCGTGTCTTTTATTTTTGAGTTACTCAAAATTCCATCACAAACATATTGATCTTAAAATTTAACTCATATAATAACCATAAGTTTAAACCTTTATAAAACCAATCCACCCGTAAGGGCGATTTTCCTCACAAAATTAAGATGACACGACAAGGGGAGGAGGTGCCGAATAAAGGGAGGGAGGGTGGGATCTTCAGTTTCTTCACTTTCACCGACGTCTGAGGTGAAAATTCAAACTCCAGGGCTTTTATATTGTTGGAAAAAACCGCCAAAGCCCAGATTGACCAATAGGAAGCTCTTATTTGAGCGCCTGAATTTCATTAAAAACCAGATTAAACCGCTTCTGGCGAGAAAACACCAAAGCTTACCTCAAATACCACAGTAACCAACCATAACATTAAAACTGACTCACAATTTTCCTTCAGGGCCTGTGAGGCCATGAGACCCCCCCTATAATTTTGCTATTATTGACGGGGGAGGGCTAACATGGCCACACAAGGCCCATTCATACAAATAAATAGACACTACAAATAATATGTGGGAAAAATGGCCGTGTCTTTTATTTTTGAGTTACTCAAAATTCCATCACAAACAAATTGATCTTAAAATTTAACTCATATAATAACCATAAGTTTAAACCTTTATAAAACCAATCCACCCGTAAGGGCGATTTTCCACATGCCAGGGTTCAAGGAAACCTGGCCCTTCCACTAGCACACAGCCATTTCTCCACCATTGTTTGAAGGTTTAAGTTGAAAATATCTAAACCTATTTCTGACAAATGAACTAAATCACGCCTGTAAAGGCCCGGCAAAAAACCTTCCAAGTCCTCATGCCTAAAAGAGAAGCTATTAATCATGGGAAGGAATTTTGACATTGATCGGTTAACCCTTTTCCGAATCTTCTCTATAAACGAAAGTTCAACACTGTTCCATAGCAACCTCGGAATGATCTCCGAAAAAACAAAAGTAGAACAAGGAGAAAACTGTTTGAAAAATATGAAATCTGATCTAAACAAAGCTAATAAATCCAACGTTTTGCTTTTCCCGAGATCATTTCCTCCTAAATGGAAGATTACCAGGTCCGGGGAAGGAAACCTAGAAAAACATTTTTTAAACTCCACTGGAAGATCGTACCAGGACATCCCTCTTAAGCTGTGCCAAAAAATTTGAACAAAATCATGACTAAAAGAAAGATTCTCAGAATAAAAACGTAGTCTAGCTCTCTTCTGAGCCCAAAAAACATATGAGTCTCCAAGGATCCATACAGTCTTGTAACCTGAAAGTAAAATCAAATTTAGTTATCATATAAATCATGTCTCACATATAATTTGAATCTACCCGATTCCCATCTTCCCAGCCGCATAATCTGAGAGTCTTGTAGGCCAGCTCTAGCCACCTCTGTTGCCGCTCCTATGCGAAAAGAGTGAGAAGTAAATCTTAAATGATCTTTTTTTAATATTTGCAAGCATTTTTTAAAAACTGCATTAAACTGGAAAACGGTTGCGGGGCTTCCGTCCGAATGAACAAACAATGGTCCTGCCATAATAGGCCTAACACTCAACCATTTTTTAATATTCATCACTGGACAAAATTCTTTACCCGGTAAGGCATCAATTTTCAACCTAACACCTCTGCCGGATTGGTCTGTCTTGGATCTTCTTACAAAAAGAAATAGGTGAGAATCCAAAACAGAAACATCAGAAACCATTAAACCCGATAAATTATCTTTCTTAACTGATACCAGTTCCCCGACTCTTAAAGCTCCAAAAAACGCTAAAGAAAATGCTGCTGAAAACAACGATGCCTCAAAGGAATTAATACAAACGCTCTGAAGGGATACACAAAGATCCCCTAAGAGCGGAAGGGAAATCGGGCGTCTAGTATCTGGTTTAAAATTGGTTCGTCTAAACCCCTTCAAAAACTGTTTAATAGGGAACATACCTGTTAGCGGAGTTTTACCAAACAATTTAAAAAAGAAAGATACCCCAGCCAAGGATTTTGCAACTGCAGAATAAGATAACCCTTTTTTGCAAAGAAATTCAGCAAATCGCAAACCGGAAATGGGACTGGAGAGGCTATAATCAAAATTATTCGAATTGCAAAAATTAATCCATTGCTGCCATGCGGCTGAATAGTCAGCCCATGATCTTGATGATAACGAATTTTCAATAAAATGCGGAATTAACTCAAAACCATGTCCCAAAGCTCCTGTGGGCAAGGCGTCGGGTCCATATCTGCTGTGGGTACCTGTTGGTAAAAAATTTCCCACTGTTGATGGCACAGAGAATCCGATATTGATTCTAAACTATTCTTACCCAATTTGGCTTTCAACCATATATATAAATTAAGACATAACAGCACTAACTGCCTCAGAATTTTCATGGCCCAGGGGTTTTTTGAAGTAAGTGTATTAATCCCGAATAAAACGCCTTTGTTGTTTGACAAAATTATGATCCTATTATCTCTCATTAAATGACCCCACAAATAGAGACCTGAAAAAATAGAAAATAGTTCCAAAACCATAGTATTACCAGTCAAATTGCTATGAATCCAAGAATCTGGCCATCTGTGAGACACCCAATGAGAAGAAAAAAGGATACCAAAACCCGTATCAGGATCGCAAGAAAAAGCAAAATTGAGAGTATCAGCCAAAACAAAATCCGATTGCCAACAAGATTTACCGTTGTAATTCGACAAAAATGCACGCCAAATTTTGGCATCTTCTCTCAAATCTGACGTGACTCTGATATGCGAATTAGGAGAAGAAATTCCTATAGTAGAGTTATAAAGACGCCTAGAGAAAACTCTTCCCATCGGGATCACACGAAGAGCAAAGTTTAGCAGGCCCAGCAATGATTGCATGTCTTTCAAAATTACCTTTTCTTTGGTCAAAAATTTGTCCAAAGAATTCATCAATTTGATAATCTTATCCTCAGGAAGTCTACATTCCATCTCAACTGAATCGAGTGTAATACCCAAAAAATCGATCACATTTGTAGGTAAGCAGGTCTTGTCGATCGCTAATGGAACCCCAAACTTTTTACACATGGCTATGAAGCAATTCAATGCATCCAGACAAGCATTCGATGAAGCAGGACCGATAAACAAGAAATCATCCAGGTAGTGTAGAATTCCAGCGTCCTGCAAGCTGTATTCAACTACCCAGTGGAGAAAAGAAGAAAAACTCTCAAAATAATAGCAGGAAAGGGAAAAACCCATGGGTAAACACATATCGAAGAAAAATTGGTTATCGAATTGAAAACCCAGGGAATTGAACCCTAACGGATGCACAGGGAGCAACCGAAATGCAGACTTAATGTCGGATTTTGCCATCAGTGACAACCTGCCAAATTTTTTAAGAAGATCTACTGCCGAGTCGAAAGAAGAATAAGAAACAGAACATAGGGATTTATCCACTTCATCATTCAGTGATGAACCAGGAGGATAAGATAAATGATGAATCATGCGAAAACTCCCCGATTCTTTCTTTGGTACAATCCCTAAGGGAGAAATCCGAAAATTCTCAAATGGGGGGGAAGAAAAGGGGCCCGCTATTCTACCCAAACCCAATTCCTCCAAAATCTTTTTTCTAGCAACTTCGTGTTGCGAATAGAGAGATGCCAGATTTTTTACCAACACGCAACCCGGGCCTTTAAATTGAGGGACCTCAAAGCCGTAACAGAAACCATTAAATAATAAATTACTGATCGTTTTGTTTGGGTAAATGTTTAGCCACCATAGCATTTCTGATAGTCTCACCGGGGTCTGCGCCTTTTGACATTGTATCCCTAGAAGCTGTTTGGGGAATTTGTTTCCGGAAACACTTGGAACCAGGGTGTTGGTTCCCACAAAAGGAGCACTCGTGCCGAAACCTGCACGAGTTGCCCCATTTGCATGTGGAATCATTGAATGCAAAACAGACCCCTTTTTTTGGAAAACTAGCATTTGGTTGTTTATTAGGGTATTGTCTTTGTGGAAGCATCAGGTTAATCCACAAACCTACGTCCTTTACACCCCAAGAAATATTGGGGTGTACTGCTAATTTTTGTCTGAACGCTTCATCATAATGGAACCAGGCAAGGCCTCCAAAATTGCGGAAGGCCTCCAAAATGATGTCTATGTGCTGAAAGAGCTTGCTACATAAATTGGGATACTTCTCCCCTAAAACCGCTGCGTAAATACAAAACGCCTGAAGCCAGTTATTGAAGGACTTCAATGGGCCACGTTTAGTATCATCTTCAGTTTTTAAGTCCTTATCGGACCTAAATGAATGTTCTTTCCGAGGGAGTAAAGAAAATAAATCAACATAGCTGTTATTCCAAATGAGCTCTTTAACCGCAGAGCTCAAATGGAATCCAAGGGGGGTAATTTCACATGTCAGAGCCTCCTTGTATGGATTCTGATGTATAGGGATAACCTCAGGGTTAATGGGTGGCAAAGTACTAGCAGAATTACTAAAAGAATCCCCTAAAGACTCTGCCAGCACACTCTTAATTAAATCCCTAAGCTGGTTAGGATGCACAGACAGGGGCATAACATTCATCTCACCCCTTCTGGACGATCCTCCTCTCTGCAACCGGTCCTCTGAACAGCCTGCGCTCAAGCCTTGTACAGAAGGCGAACGCAGCTGGGATTCATCTGGAGCTGTGGATGCTGGTTCTTCTTCCGGATCTTCTGTTTGAATGCAGGTCGACGTCGCAGCCTGTTTCAAAGAAGGAGGAGATGCTGGCAGCGCCGCTGACACCCTATAAGATGAAGCCGCTGCAGCGCTTTTACGGCTGTTAGCGGGAGGGCGTCTCCTGGCGCTTTGCTGTGATGGCGCCGCCTTCTCCTGGCGCTGTGAATCCCGAACCGGACTCCGGGATTTGCTAGCAGCTGGGCGGCGTGACCTCTTACGAATATCCGGTGCGCTGTCACTGTGACATGGAGACGGAAGGGGCGGCGATAAGGTCCTCTGCGGCGTCTTCCTTCTGGAGCGGTTAGCTGAAATCACCGCTGGGCTCATTTCAATTACCGGAGGCTGTAACTGAGGGCTCGGTAACGGGGAACTTGCGCTGACACTCTGAGGAGCAGGTAAGGGATTGAAAGCTAAACAGCTTTTCAGCCATTCAGCTCCGTCTTCTCTGCTGGCTCGTGACAGAAGCTGTTGTAAAAGATCCTCCATGCTGTATCTTCAGTTTCTTCACTTTCACCGACGTCTGAGGTGAAAATTCAAACTCCAGGGCTTTTATATTGTTGGAAAAAACCGCCAAAGCCCAGATTGACCAATAGGAAGCTCTTATTTGAGCGCCTGAATTTCATTAAAAACCAGATTAAACCGCTTCTGGCGAGAAAACACCAAAGCTTACCTCAAATACCACAGTAACCAACCATAACATTAAAACTGACTCACAATTTTCCTTCAGGGCCTGTGAGGCCATGAGACCCCCCCTATAATTTTGCTATTATTGACGGGGGAGGGCTAACAATAGCTGAATCAAATGATGAGTAGTTAACTGAACAAACGTCTTTATCTACCTCATCATTTAAGGAAGCACCGGGAGGGTACGATAAGTGATGGATCAGCCTAAAGGACCCCCCATCTTTTTTGGGTACTAGGCCTAAAGGGGAAATACGAAAATTCTGAAAAGGAGGGGAGGTAAACGGGCCTGCAACCCTTCCTAATTTTAATTCGCTAACAATTTTATCCATAGCTATATCTGGGTTTTCCGCCAAGGAAGGGAGGTTTTTTATTGGCCTACAGCCGATCCCTTTAAATGAAGGGACAAAAAAACCTTTAGAAAAACCGTTAAAAATCAATTTACTGCTCGGAAGATCTGGGTATTTGTTTAACCAATACACCAGTTTTTCCAGCTTCACTGGTGTCTGAGCTTTTTGAAATGGGGTCCCTTGAGAGCGTTTGCTGAGCGGACTGTTTCTTAAAACATCTCGACATGGAGTGTGCATTTCCACAAAACGAACACTCGTGCCGAAAGCGACAGTTATTGTTCCATTTACAGCCCGAGTCATTAAAAGCAAAACAGACACCCCTCTTAGGGAGGGCTGATGGTGCTTGTTTTACTGAAGCCTGTCTCTGAGGCAGCATCAAATTTATCCATAGTCCGACATCCTTCGTACCCCAGGAGAGGTCGGGATGGACGGCTAACTTTTGCCTAAAAGATTCATCATAATTGAGCCAGGCAAAACAGCCAAAGTTGCGGTATGCCTCCAAAATTATGTCAATGTGCTGAAATAATTTACTACATAACCCAGGGAATTTCTCGCCGAGAACAGCCGAGTAAATGGAAAAGGCCTGAATCCAATTATTAAATGATCTAGAATGACCCCGTTTAGAGTCATCAGGGTCGGATTCACGCCTTTCAGATTTTCCCAGCTGGTCCCTGCGAGGGATGAGTGAAAAAAGGTCAATATATTCATTATTCCAGATAAGCTCTTTTGTGGTGGAGCTCAAGTGAAACCCTAAAGGTGAAAGCTCACAAGTGAGAGCTTCTTTAAAATGGTTCACAGGAGTTACTGAGGGACATGTGGTATGTACTGAACTAATGTCAGGATTTACAGCTGAGGGAGGATTCAGAGCTGCGGGAGGGGCAGATTTAAAAACTTCTCCCAGCGTTTCTGACATCACATCCCTAATCATATTTTTGATTTCAAAGTGTGACACAGACAGGGGCACATAAATGTTCTCACCCCTACTGTTGAGTTGATTGAAGTCTTCTTGTGGGCAGCCAGCGCTCCAGCCCTCCATGTTGGGCGAGCGCCGCTGCACTACAGTTGGAGGAGGCTGGATGGTGGCTTCGGCTTGTGTTGCTAGGAGGACAGGAGCGCTGATGGTAGCCGCCGCCATTGCTGACAGAGCGCCCGACAAGGGGGTACCTGCAGCGCTTTTACGGCTGCACCTCGCCCCTGTTATGTCGGCGCTCCTGGATGACGCGGCCGGCGATAACTGCTGACGCGGCCGGAAGTCTCGCGCTGGGCTGCGTGATTTCGTCACTGTTGATCGGCGGGACGTCCGGGCAGGAGCTTGAGAGCGGCGTCTGGATCTTGCTGCGGCACGAGCTGAACGAGGGGGAGCCAGCGGAGTTGAAGGACCTGGAGCTCCGATGTCAGGAGGTGGGATCGGAGGGTCTTGCTGGTGTGGCTCATCCTGAGGCGCCGGCAATTGAGGGGGGGAGACGGCATCAGAGGCTACCGGAATAGGTTCTATAGCAAGGCAGCTCCTCAGCCAGTCAACCCCGCCCTCCGCACCGGCTCTGGAAATCTGCTGCTGAAGTAGTGCTTCCATCAGGGAGATCTTCTCTTCTTCACAGCTCCAGCTGAATGACAGCTGTCAGTACAGGTGGGCTTTATATATTATCCATAATCTGCCCAACAACCACAAATCACCAATGAAAAATCGTTAAAAAGGGCGCCAATGATACCAGATAAAACTGGTTTTACTAAAAATAGCTGACCAGAGGCATTTAAATTGACCTTTCTTTGAACCCTTCAAAATATTCCTTAGCTAGAGAGAAGATGCTGGATCTCTAAAGATCTGTGTCACCATGGGACCCCCCCTGTATTTCTTTTATTTGCGGGGGGGGCTAACAGTCTGTCAGACACTTCAGCTCTCGGACAGTGTAAGACTGTGGCGCCATGCCGCCCTGACAGGAGCAATAGAACTGAAGATGGTCCAGAATTTATTTGATTTCATAGGTAATACAAGTATTTACTGCGGCGTGTCAGGAAAGTCTTCTGTTGTCAGGTTGCCTTGGTCTCTGTATACAGGTGCAATCTTCTGCATTGGGAGGGAGTAGCACAATATGTATCCACAGCTATAATTAGAGAGTTTAAAACATTTTGAATGTTTTTTTTGTATGCATAACTATATATATTATATCTCTTCAGACGCCTCTGTACACACGTGCGCTGGGCTCTGCTAAGTGTTACTGAGCTCTGCCGAGCACTCCTGGGAGCCTCTGTCTGTGGCTGGTCTCAAAAAGAACAATTGTCAGTCTGAAATCCTACATTCATGAATCTTATGGTCTCCAGCATCATCGGCAGGTGTTAGTCTAATGTGGGCCAGGGCCTTGAGGCTATGTGCACACGTTGCGGATTACTCCGGACTGATTTTGGTAAATCCGCATGTAATCCACACTGCGAAATTACCACGGATTTACCGCTTTTTTTGGCGGTTTTTGTGCGGATTTCACCTGCGGATTCCTATTAGGCTACTTTCACACTAGCGTCGGGCTCGGCCCGTCGCTGTGCGTCGGGCCCAGGTTACCGACGCTAGCGTTCTCTGAGCCGCACAACGGGGGCAGCGGATGCATTTTTCCAGCGCATCCGCTGCCCCATTGTGAGGTGCGGGGGAGGTGGGGGCGGAGTTCTGGCCGCGCATGCGCAGTCGGAAAAAGCGGACCGTCGGGAGCAAAAAACGTTACATGTAACGTTTTTTGCTCCCGGCGGACCGCCACAACACAGCGCAACCGTTTCACGACGGTTGCGACGTGTGTCAATGCGTCGCTAATGTTAGTCAATGGTAAAAAAGTGCATCCTGCAAGCACTTTTGCAGGATGCATTTTTTTGCCAAAACGACACATTGCGACGTATTGCAGTTAACGCTAGTGTGAAAGTAGCCTTATGGAGCAGGTGTAAACCGCTACGGAATCCGCACAAAGAATTGACATGCTGCGGAATAACTAACGCTACATTTCCGTGTGTTTTTTTCCGCAGCACGTGCACTGCGGATTTTGTTTTCCATAGGTTTACATGGTATTGTAATCGCATGGAAAACTGCTGCGAATCTGCAGCAGCCAATACGCTGCGGATCCGCAGCAAGATCCGCAACGTGTGCACATACCCTAAATCTCTGGCAAAAGTTTTATCTGCCTTCAAAACAAGATAGTGGGGCAATTGATTTCCAGACAACATATCCTTATTATCTTGGGGGACAAGTCGTGAGATCACCATACCACAAGAGTCGCTAAGTTTGGCCTACTTTTAGCCAATGTGTATGAGGGTCTTTAATCATTTGCCTATATATACCACTGGACTTTATTGGGTGCCTGAGTATTTGTTTTAGGCACCAGCGGTGGTCACAGCAGTATAATATAATACATATTTTTGTAGCTTCATTATATTTTTGAATGTGCCTTTGATAATATTTCTTCCTAATTATTTGCAGAAAAAAACCCCCACAGTTAACAAGAGAATATTTCTGCATATTCTCTAATCATGATAACAAAGAAGACAAAGCGGGGTCTTTTTACAGAGCTATTTATCTGATGCCTTTAAAATGGCACATCTCCAATAAAAGTAGTTAGAGTAAATTTGATTACAAAACATGGAGAAGGCAAAGCTGACAATAGCATAATTAATGTTAGCTTTAATTAAAGCAAAGAATAAAATAAGAGATAATGAATGTTTCAGTGTACTGCTCATTATTTGGAAGGTATGAAGCGTGTCAGCTCGCCCTGTTCAAAACTACCATTCTTTACCAAAACGTTGTAACACTGTATAAAGCTGCAATTACGCAATGCATCTATCCTAAATACGCAGCAAACAATCCCTTGCTGGTTCTTTATTTCTATTCTCATGATGGTATCAATATGAGGCCTGCGTCACACTTAACGTATGAAAAATCGGTCCGATTCTCTCTTCCGAGAGTCACACAAGTGTTCTCCTTATGGTCATCCATGTGTAATCCGTTTGCAATGCGATGATGCGATTTCCTCGCATCTAGGTATCCGTATGAAATGCGTATGGCTTTATATTTCTCACTGCTTTTCCCCATTGAATTCAATGGCTCAATGGGCTGAAATGAGGAAAATGTGTGCGAAATTGTGTGAGCTTCCTCATAAATTAACCCCTTAAGCCCCGAGGGTGGTTTGCACGTTAATGACCGGGCCAATTTTTACAATTCTGACCACTGTCACTTTATGAGGCTATAACTCTTGAACGCTTTGACGGATCTTGGCGATTCTGACACTGATTTCTCGTGACATATTGTACTTCATGTTAGTGGTAAAATTTATTCGATATAACTTGCGTTTATTTGTGAAAAAAATGGAAATTTGGCGAAAATTTAGAAAATTTCGCAATTTTCCAACTTTGAATATTTATGCCCTTAAATCACAGACATATGTCACGCAAAATACTTAATAAGTAACATTTCCCACATATCTACTTTACATCAGCACAATTTTGGAACCAACATTTTTTTTTGTGACGGAGTTATAAGGGTTAAAAGTTGACCAGCAATTTCTCATTTTTACAACACCATTTTATTTTTAGGGACCACATCTCATTTGAAGTCATTTTGAGGGGTCTATATGATAGAAAATACCCAAGTGTGACACCATTCTAAAAACTGCACCTCTCAAGGTGCTCAAAACCACTTTCAAGAAGTTTATTAACACTTCAGGTGTTTCACAGGAATTTTTGGAATGTTTAAATAAAAATGAACATTTAACTTTTTTTCACACAAAATTTATTTCAGCTCCAATTTGTTTTATTTTACCAAGGGTAACAGGAGAAAATGGACCCCCAAAGTTGTTGTACAATTTGTCCTGAGTACGCTGATACCCCATATGTGGGGGTAAACCACTGTTTGGGCGCATGGCAGAGCTCGGAAGGAAAGGAGCGCCATTTGACTTTTCAATGCAAAATTGACTGGAATTGAGATGGGACGCCATGTTGCGTTTGGAGAGCCCCTGATGTGCCTAAACATTGAAACCCCCTACAAGTGACACCATTTTGGAAAGTAGACCCCCTAAGGAACTTATCTAGATGTGTGGTGAGCACTTTGACCCACCAAGTGCTTCACAGAAGTTTATAATGCAGAGTCGTAAAAATAAAAAATCATATTTTTTCACAAAAATGATCTTTTCGCCCCAAATTTTTTATTTTCCCAAGGGTAAGATAAGAAATTGGACCCCAAAAAATGTTGTGCAATTTGTCCTGAGTACGCTGATACCCCATATGTGGGTGTAAACCATTGTTTGGGCGCATAGCAGAGCTTGGAAGGGAAGGAGCGCCATTTGACTTTTCAATGCAAAATTGACAGGAATTGAGATGAGACGCCATGTTGCGTTTGGAGAGCCCCTGATGTGCCTAAACACTGAAACCCCCTACAAGTGACACCATTTTGGAAAGTAGACCCCCTAAAGAACTTATCTAGATGTGTGGTGAGCACTTTGACCCACCAAGTGCTTCACAGAAGTTTATAATGCAGAGCCGTAAAAATAAAAAATCATATTTTTTCACAAAAATTATCTTTTCGCCCCCAATTTTTTATTTTCCCAAGGGTAAGAGAAGAAATTGGACCCCAAAAAATGTTGTGCAATTTGTCCTGAGTACGCTGATACCCCATATGTGGGTGTAAACCATTGTTTGGGCGCATGCAGAGCTTGAAAGGGAAGGAGCGCCATTTGACTTTTCAATGCAAAATTGACTGGAATTGAGATGGGACGCCATGTTGCGTTTGGAGAGCCCCTGATGTGCCTAAACATTGAAACCCCCCACAAGTGACACCATTTTGGAAAGTAGACCCCCTAAGGAACTTATCTAGATGTGTTTTGAGAGCTTTGAACCCCCAAGTGTTTCACTACAGATTATAACGCAGAGCCGTGAAAATATATATTTTTTTTTTCACAAAAATGATTTTTTAGCCCCCAGTTTTGTATTTTCACAAGGGTAACAGGATAAATTAGACCCCAAAGGTTGTTGTACAATTTGTCCTGAGTATGCTGATACCCCATATGTGGGGGGGAACCACTGTTTGGGCGCATGACAGAGCTCAGAAGGGAAGGAGCGCCATTTGGAATGCAAACTTAAATGGATTGGTCTGCAGGCGTCACGTTGCATTTGCAGAGCCCCTGATGTACCCAAACAGTACAAACCCCCCACAAGTGACCCCATATTGGAAACTAGACCTCCCAAGGAACTTATCTAGATGTGTTGTGAGAACTTTGAACCCCCAAGTGTTTCACTACAGTTTATAACGCAGAGCCGTGAAAATAAAACATTTTTTTTCTCACAAAAATGATTTTTAGCCCCCCAAATTTTTAATTTTCCCAAGGATAACAAGAGAACTTGGACTCCAGAAGTTGTTGTTCAATTTGTCCCGAGTACGCTGATAACCCATATGTTGGGGTAAACCCCTTTTTGGGCGCACGGGAGAACTCGGAAGGGAAGGAGCACTGTTTTACTTTTTCAACGCAGAATTGGCTGGAATTGAGATTGGACGCCATGTCGCGTTTGGAGAGCCCCTGATGTGCCTGGACAGTGGAAACTCCCCAATTCTACCTGAAACCCTAACCCAAACACACCCCTAACCCTAATCCCAACGGTAACCCTAACCACACCCCTAGCCCTGACACACCCATAATTCTAATCCCAACCCTAATCCAAACCGTAAATGTAATTCAAACCCTAACCCTAACTTTAGCCCCAACCCTAACCCTAACTTTAGCCCCAACCCTAACCCTAACTTTACCTCCAACCCTAGCCTAACCCTAACCCTAACCCTAACTTTAGCCCCAACCCGAACCCTAGCCCTAACCCTAACTCTAGCCCTAACCCTAACCCTAGCCCTAATGGGAAAATGGAAATAAACACATTTTTTTTAATTTTATTATTTTTCCCTAACTAAGGGGGTGATGAAGGGGGGTTTGATTTACTTTTATAGCGTTTTTTATATCGGATTTTTATGATTGGCAGCTGTCACACACTAAAAGACGCTTTTTATAGCAAAAAAGTTTTTGCGTCTCCACATTTTGAGACCTATAATTTTTCCACATTTTGCTCCACAGAGTCATGTGAGGTCTTGTTTTTTGCGGGACGAGTTGACGTTTTTATTGGTAACATTTTCGGACACGTGACCATTTTTGATCACTTTTTATTCCGATTTTTGTGAGGCAGAATGACCAAAAACCTGCTATTTATGAATTTCTTTTGGGAGAGGCATTTATACCGTTCCACGTTTGGTAAAATTGATAAAGCAGTTTTATTCGTCGGGTCAGTACGATTACAGTGATACCTCATTTATATCATTTTTTTATGTGTTGGCGCTTTTATACGATAAAAACTATTTTATAGAAAAAATAATTATTTTGGTATCGCTTTATTCTCAGGACTATAACTTTTTTATTTTTTTGCTTATGATGCTGTATGGCAGCTTGTTTTTTGCGGGACAAGATGACGTTTTCAGCGGTACCATGATTATTTATATCAGTCTTTTTGATCGCGTGTTATTCCACTTTTTATTCGGCGGTATGGTAATAAAGCGTTGTTTTTTGCCTCGTTTTTCTTTTTTTTTTTCTTACGGTGTTTACTGAAGGGGTTAACTAGTGGGGCAGTTTTATAGGTTGGGTCGTTACGGACGCGACGATACTAAATATGTGTACTTCTATTGTTTTTTTTTTTTTACTTAGATAAAGAAATGTATTTATGGGAATAATATATATTTTTTTTATTATTATTTATTTAGGAATTTTTAAATTTTTTTTACACATGTGGAAAAAATTTTTTTTTACTTTTGTACTTTGTCCCAGGGGGGGACATCACAGATCGATGATCTGATAGTGTGCACAGCACTCTGTCAGATCACCGATCTCACTGACAGGGCTGCAGGCTTACCAGCGTCTGCACTGAGCAGACACTCGGTAAGCCACCTCCCTCCCTGCAGGACCCGGATGCCGCGGCCATCTTGGATCCGGGACCTGCAGCCAGGAAGGAGGTAGGAGACCCTCGTAGCAACGCGATCACATCGCGTTGCTCCGGGGGTCTCAGGGAAGCCCGCAGGGAGCCCCCTCCCTGCGCGATGCTTCCCTATACCGCTGGTACACTGCGATCATGTTTGATCGCGGTGTGCCGGGGGTTAATGTGCCGGGGGCGGTCCGTGACCGCTCCTGGCACATAGTGCCGGATGTCAGCTGCCATAGGCAGCTGACACCCGGCCGCGATCGGCCGCGCTCCCCCCATGAGCGCGGCCGATTGCGTATGACGTACTATCCCGTCACCGGGAAATAAGTCCCGGGTCACCTTGACGGGATAGTACGTCATACGGGATTAAGGGGTTAATACTGGTCCGAGAGCTATGTGATTTTTTTTTTATCGCATAGCACTCATCCGTATTATAGTATGACTCCGGCCTAAGGACCAAATCTGTATTGTGCTAAAGCTGAAAAAGTACACAAAAATATATATATATATATATATATATATATATATATATATTACTTTATTATTCTCAACAGATGATCTAGAGCAGGGGTCTCAAACTCAGCTGGGTATTTGGGCCGCATATAAAAAAAAATTGAATTTGGGGGACAAAGTGACATTTTTAGGGATACCATTTTTTTTCTGTATACCTTTTGAACATTTTTGCTGTGTTTATTTTATTGTTTTTAAAGCTTGGGTCGTTATGGATGTGTTGATAACAAATGTGCATTCATATTGTAGTTATTTCCTCATATTGTAGTTATGTCCCCATCCAGATCCTAATATTGTAGATATGTCCCCATCCAGGTTCCCATATTTAGGTATGTGCCCTATTGTGCTGTTCTTCATATACAGGTCCTTCTCAAAAAATTAGCATATAGTGTTAAATTTCATTATTTACCATAATGTAATGATTACAATTAAACTTTCATATATTATAGATTCATTATCCACCAACTGAAATTTGTCAGGTCTTTTATTGTTTTAATACTGATGATTTTGGCATACAACTCCTGATAACCCAAAAAACCTGTCTCAATAAATTAGCATATCAAGAAAAGGTTCTCTAAACGACCTATTACCCTAATCTTCTGAATCAACTAATTAACTCTAAACACATGCAAAAGATACCTGAGGCTTTTAAAAACTCCCTGCCTGGTTCATTACTCAAAACCCCCATCATGGGTAAGACTAGCGACCTGACAGATGTCAAGAAGGCCATCATTGACACCCTCAAGCAAGAGGGTAAGACCCAGAAAGAAATTTCTCAACAAATAGGCTGTTCCCAGAGTGCTGTATCAAGGCACCTCAATGGTAAGTCTGTTGGAAGGAAACAATGTGGCAGAAAACGCTGTACAACGAGAAGAGGTGACCGGACCCTGAGGAAGATTGTGGAGAAGGACCGATTCCAGACCTTGAGGAAGCAGTGGACTGAGTCTGGTGTGGAAACATCCAGAGCCACCGTGCACAGGCGTGTGCAGGAAATGGGCTACAGGTGCCGCATTCCCCAGGTAAAGCCACTTTTGAACCATAAACAGCGGCAGAAGCGCCTGACCTGGGCTACAGAGAAGCAGCACTGGACTGTTGCTAAGTGGTCCCAAGTACTTTTTTCTGATGAAAGCAAATTTTGCATGTCATTCGGAAATCAAGGTGCCAGAGTCTGGAGGAAGACTGGGGAGAAGGAAATGCCAAAATGCCTGAAGTCCAGTGTCAAGTACCCAGTCAGTGATGGTGTGGGGTGCCATGTCAGCTGCTGGTGTTGGTCCACTGTGTTTCATCAAGGGCAGGGTCAATGCAGCTAGCTATCAGGAGATTTTGGAGCACTTCATGCTTCCTGGCACCTGCTCACAGTGCCAAAACCACTGGTAAATGGTTTACTGACCATGGTATTACTGTGCTCAATTGGCCTGCCAACTCTCCTGACCTGAACCCCATAGAGAATCTGTGGGATATTGTGAAGAGAAAGTTGAGAGACGCAAGACCCAACACTCTGGATGAGCTTAAGGCCGCTATTGAAGCATCCTGGGCCTCCATAACATCTCAGCAGTGTCACAGGCTGATTGCCTCCATGCCACGCCGCATTGAAGCAGTCATTTCTGCCAAAGGATTCCCGACCAAGTATTGAGTGCATAAATGAACATTATTATTTGATGGTTTTTTTGTTTGTTATTAAAAAACACTTTTATTTGATTGGACGGTTGAAATATGCTAATTTATTGAGACAGGTTTTTTGGGTTATCAGGAGCTGTAGGCCAAAATCATCAGTATTAAAACAATAAAAGACCTGACAAATTTCAGTTGGTGGATAATGAATCTATAATATATGAAAGTTTAATTGTAATCATTACATTATGGTAAATAATGAAATTTAACACTATATGCTAATTTTTTTAGAAGGACCTGTACACATAAAAGAGAAAAAAAGAGAAATTTATCTTCCCTCCGCATCCATACTGTACATGTGGCCGCAGGCGCTGTAGAACCCTTGATGTTCGCGGCCCGATACAGGAGCCGCCGCAGGCAGCCGTTTATTTCAGTTGAAACTACCCCTTGGACGCACATGCAATTGAAATGTATTGCAGCGCAGAGACTCTCTGCACAGCACTATCACTGGCGCATGACCGTGATATCATATGCTGCCACGCTGGCAAGCCTATGTTAGCTGCTGGCCTCTAATTGGACGGTGGCTGTTATAGGTATTGCTGTGTTGAGAGTCTCTCTTCGGCAATACATATCAATTAAATGTGCGTCTAAGGACTCCCTGGACCGGCAAGGGGTCTACAGTGCCTGCTGGCTGCATGTGACCTGCGGGCTACTTGTTTGAGACCACTTCAGAGTTTCTTTTTTTTTTCCCGCTCTGGAGAGGTGCTACTAAGTTCCCTGATCCTATTCTTATACTTACCAGCTGCCATCTTAGGCTCTTCCCAGCGCCTCTCAGGGTCCGTTTCGCCATCTTATGACCGCAGCTTCTGACTGACCATAAGTCAGAGGTAACTGTCACAAGCTCTCAATGCTACACTAGGTTGTGACTTCCATATCGTCAGCAAATACTAGAGTGATCTGGCAGATCACAAACTGCTGGAGACAGTGTCGGATTGGGGTGCCAAGGGCCCACCTGCGACCAACTCCAGGGTCCCACTTTTCAGTTACATGCAAAGGTGACATTATCCTCAATAACAAACTTATATAACTATGAACTGGGTAGATTGTTAAATGAGTAAGATGTTGCCTCTGTCTGTACATAGTGATTTAAGTATGTGCCAGGTGCTGTTCATATAAGAGGGTGGTGGCCCACTCTAGCACAGGGGCACACCGGAGGATTCTCCTGTTCTTTTGTGGGCCAGTCTAAGGCCGGGGTCACACATGCGAGTTTTACGGACGTAAGAACGCAGAAACTACGTCCGTAAAACTCGCATAACATACGGCACAATTATTCTCAATGGGGCTGCTCCTATTAGCCGTATATTACGGTTCAGTATTATACGGCTTTCTACGGCGTACAAAATCGCAGCATGCTGCGTTTGTCAGCGTATTGCGCAAAAAAATCGCCAATGAAAGTCTATGGGGGCGAGAAAAATACGGATTCCACACGGACCAGCAGTGTGACTTGCGAGAAATACGCAGCGGTGTTAGTGAAAAGTCGGTAATTCAATTGCCGGCTTTTCATTTCTCCTGCACAAACCCGACAGGATATGAGACATGGTTTTCATACAGTAAACCATCTCATATCCCCTTTTTTTTGCATATTCCACACTACTAATGTTAGTAGTGTGTATGTGCAAAATTTCAGCGCTGTAGCTGCTGAAATAAAGGGTTAAATGGTGGAAAAAATTGGCGTGGGCTCCCGCGCAATTTTCTCCGCCAGAATGGTAAAGCCAGTGACTGAGGGCAGATATTAATAGCCAGGAGAGGGTCCATGGTTATTGGCCCCCCCGTGGCTAAAAACATCTGCACCAAGCCACCCCAGAAAAGGCACATCTGGAAGATGCGCCTATTCTGGCACTTGGCCACTCTCTTCCCACTCCCTGTAGCGGTGGGATATGGGGTAATGAAGGGTTAATGTCACCTTGCTATTGTAAGGTGACATTAAGCCAGATTAATAATGGAGTGGCGTCAATTATGACACCTATCCATTATTAATCCAATTGTAGGAAAGGGAAAACACACACACACGATTACAAAGTATTTTAATGAAATAAACACAGCGGTTGTTGTAATAATTTATTGTTCTCTCAATCCATCAGGAACACCCTCGCTTGGCAAAATAATAAACACACAAGATACATACCTTCTGATGTCAGATCACTTCCCACGATGTAATCCATCTCAAGGGGTTAACTAATATTACAGGCACGAGCCCTGCTAATGCACTCGCTCGTGCCTGTAATTCCCCGGCGAATGAATGAAATGTAGGTCATTGTCATGATTCCCAATGGCAAGGGAACAGGGAAAAAACGGACTAGCTCTAGGAAGATGGTAACTAAGGTAACCGCGATGCTGAACCTACCACGCAACTAATAGTAGCCAGGGGGTGTTCCTACGTTGGTTCTTGACACCTCGCGCCAGCCGGAGATCTAACTACCCCTATCAGAGGAATACACAGACCTGGCTTGCCTCCAGAGAAACCCCAAAAGTCATAGTAGCCCCCCACATATAATGACGGTTAGGTAAGAGGAAAACACAAACGCAGTATGAATATAGATTCAGCACAGTGAGGCCCTCTAACTAGATAGCAGAAAAATACAAAAGAGGACTTCACGGTTACCTAAAAACCCTAAGTAGCCATCCTGAAATTACCTTAACTCCGTTATCAACTCATGACACAGAAGTGGCAATTTCAGCTCACTAGAGCTTCCAGCAGCACAAGAAACATAAATGCATGCTGGACAAAAAACAAACGTTCAAATGCAAAAGATTCAACTTAGCTGAATTGCAGACTTGGAGCAGGTAGCAAGCAACAGGGGAGCTCTGGTAACATTGACTGCCGGCACTAGAATGACTGAGAAGCCAGCCTAAGTAGGAAACTCCCAATTGCCTGATGAAAACAGGTGCACTAGGAAACCAAGCCACAAGTCAGCAGTACCACAAGTAGCCACCAGAGGGAGCCCAAAAACAGAATTCACAACAGTACCCCCCCCTTAAGGAGGGGGCACCGAACCCTCATGAGAACCACCAGGGCGATCTGGATGCGCCCTATGAAAGGCGCGGACCAAGTCAGAGGCATGAACATCAGAGGCAGTCACCCAAGAATTATCTTCCTGACCGTATCCCTTCCACTTAACCAAATATTGAAGTCTCCGTCTGGAAATGCGAGAGTCCAAAATCTTCTCCACAACATACTCCAATTCACCCTCCACCAGCACAGGAGCAGGAGGGCTCAACAGAAGGAACAACCGGCACCTCATACCTCCGCAACAACGACCGATGGAAGACATTATGAATGGTGAAAGATGCTGGTAGATCCAAACGAAAAGATACAGGATTAAGAATCTCCAAAATCTTATATGGACCTATAAACCGAGGTTTAAACTTAGGAGAAGAGACCTTCATAGGGACAAAACGAGAAGACAACCACACCAAGTCCCCGACACGGAGACGATGACCCTCACGACGATGACGATTAGCAAACTGCTGAGTCTTCTCCTGAGACAACTTCAAATTGTCCACCACATGACTCCAAATCTGGTGCAGTCTATCCACCACAGTGTCCACTCCAGGACAATCCGAAGATTCCACCTGGCCAGATGAAAAACGAGGGTGAAACCCAGAATTGCAAAAGAAAGGAGAAACCAGAGTAGCAGAACTGGCCCGATTATTGAGGGCAAACTCGGCCAACGGCAAAAAGGCGACCCAATCATCCTGATCAGCAGACACAAAACACCTTAAATAAGTCTCCAAGGTCTGATTAGTTCGCTCCGTCTGGCCATTAGTCTGAGGATGGAACGCAGACGAAAAAGACAAATCAATGCCCATCCTGGCACAGAACGCTCGCCAAAACCTAGACACAAATTGAGATCCCCTGTCAGAAACGATGTTTTCCGGGATACCATGTAGACGAACCACATTCTGAAAAAATAAGGGAACCAACTCCGATGAAGAAGGCAATTTGGGCAAGGGTACCAAATGAACCATCTTAGAAAAACGGTCACACACCACCCAAATGACGGACATCTTCTGAGACACCGGGAGATCCGAGATAAAGTCCATAGAGATGTGCGTCCACGGCCTCTTTGGAATAGGCAAGGACAACAACAACCCACTAGCCCGAGAACAACAAGGCTTGGCCCGAGCACACACATCACAAGACTGCACGAAGGTACGCACATCTCGAGACAGGGAAGGCCACCAGAAGGACCTGGCCACCAAATCTCTGGTACCAAAAATTCCAGGGTGGCCTGCCAACACAGAAGAATGAACCTCTGATATGACTCTACTGGTCCACTCATCTGGAACAAACAATCTCCCAGACGGACAACGATCAGGCCTATCAGTCTGAAACTCCTGCAACGCACGTCGCAAGTCTGGAGAGACAGCAGACAAAATCACTCCATCCTTAAGGATACCAGTAGGCTCGGAATCACCAGAGGAGTCAGGCTCAAAACTCCTAGAAAGAGCATCTGCCTTTACATTTTTCGAGCCCGGCAAGTATGAAACCACGAAATCAAACCAGGAGAAAAACAACGACCGCTACACAGGAGTGGGAAGAGAGTGGCCAAGTGCCAGAATAGGTGCATCTTCCACATGTGCCTTTTCTGGGGTGGCTGGGGGCAGATGTTTTTAGCCACGGGGGGGCCAATAACCATGGACCCTCTCCTGGCTATTAATATCTGCCCTCAGTCACTGGCTTTACCATTCTGGCGGAGAAAATTGCGCGGGAGCCCACGCCAATTTTTTCCGCCAATTAACCCTTTATTTCAGCAGCTACAGCACTGAAATTTTGCACATACACACTACTAACATTAGTAGTGTGGAATATGCAAAAAAAAGGGGATATGAGATGGTTTACTGTATGTAAACCATGTCTCATATCATGTCGGGTTTGTGCAGGAGAAATGAAAAGCTGGCAATTTTATTACCGGCTTTTCACAGATATCGCGCAGAATGAAATCTAAATACAGAATATATATATATGTGTCTCAATGACATATATATATATACTGTATATATGTTTTCCCTAACATTTGAGCACATAAATCCATTAGATGTCGGTTTTGCAAGCCTGCGCGAAAATCTCGCAGTACGGATGCCATACGGATTACATACGGAGGATGCCATGCGCAAAATACGCTGAAACACCCTGCCTACGGATGACATACGGATCACTATTTTGGGAACATTTCTCCGTATTACGGCCGTATAATACGTGGCGTACTGTTTTACGCCAAGTGTGACTCCAGCCTAAGCCTGGCTGGAGACCAACCGGAGAGGCACTGGGAAAAACTAAAGATGGCAGCTGGAACGAAAAGACTAGGGACAAAGAACTTGGATTAATAGCACCACTCAATCGCAGAAATAATAATAAAATTAATAAACCACCAGAGTGGTGATTTAAAACTGTGGTACTGGGGTGTGCTATATTGCATATATGGTGGCAATATTCAATTGCTAAGCCCTTCTGGCAGCTAATCTCCATGATATAGAGGTTATATGGAGCACTGATTTTAAGGGCTCTTTCAGACGTCCATAGTCATCGGTCTGATCTTGGATCACAATCCACAGACTGGCCGCAAGTTTCCCGACCCCGAGCATGGTGGCCTCATACAAATATATGAAGTATTTGGACAATGCAGCTTAGCCTTTTGTCAACTCACCTGAAACCTGAACTAACGCTCAACAGAAGAGCTGTAAATGGGGAAGGCACGCATGTGCCCCAGGCGCAGCCGGTAGGGGGGGTAGTCAGGCCGCCTAATGTGGCGGTCCACAGTGTCTCCCCTGGCAGCTACATTCTGCCGCACCCCAGACTGGGAGACGGCAGTTCTCTGAGCCGGCTCTCAAGCTGACAGCCGGCACAGAGAAACTGCAGCGCGCCGACTCCTTGTGTTCAATTTTATTCACGTCCAGATACGAGTACAATTGAGGCTCTGACCGCCGGGTCAGAGCGATGCCAGCAGCGTGATCAGTCAAATAAATAAGACAGCACATTGTAGCGCCAAAACATGAAAATTGAATTGCATTACTGCGCTAGAAATATGAAAAATTGAGAAAGTTTAGCGCATAAATTGCCCAATTTATGTGTAGCTTGTAGCCATGATAAGGCATTTCTCGTATACAAGGGCCTGGCAATGCCTTTCCTCTCTGAGGATACAGTCTTCATCTGAAGGGGAACCTAATGTGTGTCCTCTCTTTGACTAAATCTCTCTCGCTGTGGAGGGGTAGTGGTCCTGCTGTGATTAAAAACACCTATGGCTAAAAGGAGGAGTGCTCAGTTAGAAGGCTACTGAATACAAATTTCAAAAAACTGACCGTCACATCCAAACATAGACTAAGTGTGAACAGGTGCTGAACCTAGAGTCACCAACTCATAAGTTTCTCAGATCACCGTGCTCACTATCAAATATATTCTGTCTGTTGACAGGTGCCATTGTGACAAGATAATGATTGTTAGTTACACCACCTGGTGTTAATGTAAGGCATGTATTATATAGACACATTCTAAAAAATTCTAATAACTAAACCTCCCACTGTGATATTATAAAAATGTTGATAAAGATTTATTCATAGTATAATAAGACTTGCTACATATTAGTTACAAGCCACAAAATATGAAACATAGCAAAACATATTTGCTACCACTAAAAGGCAGCAGCTTTCATGATAGTGCGGGAATGAGGCAGTGACTCAAGATATTCCATCGGAAAGCTTTGTGCACACGGTGCATTTTTGGTGCGTTTTTCACATGTTTTCCGCTTGAAGTTCAGCCAAAAACTCCAGGGAATCCTTTTGGCAGCTAATTCAATGAGAATCCTGAAGTGCTGTGCGTATGATTATCAATTTTCCTTTGAGTATGTGCAGTGCATTTTGTTCTGCAGCATGTCAATTCTTTGTGCGGATTTTTAGCATTTTTCACCCATTGATTTGCTGAGGATTTGCTGAGTTTTTTTGCTTACATTTCTATGTACAGTACAGACCAAAAGTTTGGACACACCTTCTCATTTAAAGATTTTTTTTTCCGAAAAATAATCTTATTAAATGCATGTACAGTAATTTGCACACACACTGTACTAATTGTATTTGTCACAGACAATATATACCTATTCTATTTGTATGTACTGTATGTAAATATTTATCTCTCCATACAATATAAATACATACATACATATATGTGTGTCACTGACATATACATGTATGTATATATATATATATATATATATATATATATATATATATATATATATATATATACATACACACACGGTACAGAGCAAAAGTTTGGACACCTCATTTAAAGATTTTTCTGTATTTTCATGACTATGAAAATTGTACATTCACACTGAAGGCATCAAAACTATGAATTAACACACGTGGAATTATATACTTAACAAAAAAGTGTGACAACTGAACGTGTGTCTTATATTCTAGGTTCTTCAAAGTTGCCACCTTTTGCTTTGATGACTGCTTTGCAGACTCTTGGCATTCTCTTGATGAGCTTCAAGAGGTAGTCACTGGAAATGGTTTTCATTTCACAGGTGTGCCCTGTCAGGTTTAATAAGTGGGATTTATTGCCTTATAAATGGGGTTGGGGACCATCAGTTGTGTTGAGCAGAAGTCTGGTGGATACACAGCTGATAGTCCTACTGAATAGACTGTTAGAATTTACACTCACTGGCCACTTTATTAGGTACACCTGTCCAACTTCTTGTTAACACTTAATTTCTAATCAGCCAATCACATGGCGGCAACTCAGTGCATTTAGGCATGTAGACATGGTCAAGACAATCTCCTGCAGTTCAAACCGAGCATCAGTATGGGGAAGAAAGGTGATTTGAGTGCCTTTGAACGTGGCATGGTTGTTGGTGCCAGAAGGGCTGGTCTGAGTATTTCAGAAACTGCTGATCTACTGGGATTTTCACGCACAACCATCTCTAGGGTTTACAGAGAATGGTCCGAAAAAGAAAAAAAATCCAGTGAGCGGCAGTTCTGTGGGCGGAAATGCCTTGTTGATGCCAGAGGTCAGAGGAGAATGGGCAGACTGGTTCGAGCTGATAGAAAGGCAACAGTGACTCAAATCGCCACCCGTTACAACCAAGGTATGCCTAAGAGCATCTCTGAACGCACAGTGCGTCGAACTTTGAGGTAGATGGGCTACAGCAGCAGAAGACCACACCGGGTACCACTCCTTTCAGCTAAGAACAGGAAACTGAGGCTACAATTTGTACAAGCTCATCGAAATTGGACAGTAGAAGATTGGAAAAACGTTGCTTGGTCTGATGAGTCTCGATTTCTGCTGCGACATTCGGATGGTAGGGTCAGAATTTGGCGTAAACAACATGAAAGCATGGATCCATCCTGCCTTGTATGGAGCATCTTTGGGATGTGCAGCCGACAAATCTGCGGCAACTGTGTGATGCCATCATGTCCATATGGACCAAAATCTCTGAGGAATGCTTCCAGCACCTTGTTGAATCTATGCCACGAAGAATTGAGGCAGTTCTGAAGGCAAAAGGGGGTCCAACCCGTTACTAGCATGGTGTACCTAATAAAGTGGCCAGTGAGTGTATATTATGGCAAGAAAAAAGCAGCTAAGTAAAGAAAAATGAGTGGCCATCATTACTTTAAGAAATGAAGGTCAGTCAGTCCGAAAAATTGGGAAAACTTTGAAATGTCCCCAAGTAGAGTTGAGCGACTTTTACTTTTTTAGGATCGAGTCGGGTTTCGCTATAACCGACTTTGTGAAAAGTCGGGTCGGGTGAAATCGGCCGATTATTGCGAAAAGTCGGGGGCCGACTGAAACACGAAACCCAATGCAAGTCAATGGGGAATCAAAGTCGGCAGTGAGTGAAGGACAGGAAAACACCTACAATGCCCATTTTAACCCCTTCACCCCCGGAGCTTTTTCCGTTTTTTCATTTTCGTTTTTCGCTCCCCACCTTCCTAGAGCCATAACTTTTTTATTTTTCCGTCAATATGGCCATGTGAGGGCTTATTTTTTGCGGGACGAGTTGTACTTTTGAACGACATCATTGGTTTTACCATGTCGTGTACTAGAAAACGGGAAAAAAAATTCCAAGTGCGGTGAAATTGCAAAAGAAGTGCAATCCCACACTTGTTTTTTGCTTGGCTTTTTTGCTAGGTTCACTGAATGCTAAAACTGACCTGCCATTATGATTTTCCAGGTCATTACGAGTTCATAGACACCTAACATGACTAGGTTATTTTTTACCTAAGTGGTGAAAAAAAATTCCAAATTTTCCTAAAAAAAAAAAAAAATTGCGCCATTTTCCGATACTCGTAGCATCTCCATATTTCATGATCTGGGGTCGGATGAGGGCTTATTTTTTGCGTGCCGAGACAGCATTTTTAATGATACCATTTCGGTGCAGATATGTTCTTTTGATCGCCCGTTATTGCATTTTAATGCAATGTCACGGCGACCAAAAAAACGTAATTCTGGCATTTCAATTTTTCTTCTCGTTACGCCGTTTAGCGATCAGGTTAATGCTTTTTTTTATTGATAGATCGGGCGATTCTGAACGCGGCGATACCAAATATGTGTATATTTGATTTTTTTTTTATTGATTTATTTTGATTGGGGCGAAAGGGGGGTGATTTAAACTTTTATGTTTTTTTTATTTTTTCCACATTTTTTTAAACTTTTTTTTTTTTACTTTTGCCATGCTTCAATAGCCTCCATGGGAGGCTAGAAGCAGGCACAACGCGATCGGCTCTGCTATGTAGCAGCGATCATAAGATCGCTGCTACACAGCAGAATTGCAGGTGTGCTGTGAGCGCCGACCACAGGGTGGCGCTCACAGCTGCCGAGGATCAGTAACCATAGAGGTCTCAAGGACCTCTATGGTTACCTTCCTGATGCATCGCCGACCCCCGATCATGTGACGGGGGTCGGCGATGACGTCATTTCCGGCCGCCCGGCCGGATGCGGTAGTTAAATGCCGCTGTCTGCGGGGGCGTTTGTTATAATAGCCCATAGGCCGGTATGTGTGGTTTACTTAAACTATGTGATTTTCACTTCACATATACCGGTCGTATGCGCTTATGTTAATACTACTTTTGATATGTTATATTTATATACCTTATTATGTGCCCTGCAATGTTATTTTAGTTAACTCATAAACCTGGTTCCCATGTGTGTAGTATCCTGTTAAGAAATCCACACTAAGTGCTGTAAATTTTTTGAGGTCTATGTGTCCACCTTTCTATGTTTGTTGTGTCTCACCTTTGCCGTATTAGGCAATTTTATGACCACTTGTTGGTCTATCTGTTATCAATAAAGGATTTTTTATAATCAATATTGTGTATGTGGAGCCTTTTTTGTAGGTGTTTATTATAGCGGCATTTAACTAGTTAATAGGTGCGGGCAGATCGCGATTCTGCCCGCGCCTATTGCGGGCACATGTCAGCTGTTCAAAACAGCTGACATGTCCCGGCTTTGATGTGGGCTCACCGCGGAGCCCTGCATCAAAGCAGGGGAGCCGACATCGGACGGTATAGTACGTCCGATGTCGGTAAGGGGTTAATGCCAAAAACATCAATTCTTGTTACTGAAGCTTGTCAATCTTAATTTACTTTATAATAATAGTTAGGCATTGAAAACTGGGGGTCATTTGGCTAAAGTTGTGGGGGGTAGGGCTGGCTCAAGATTTTCATGGACCCAGGAAACGCGGAATACGTCACGGCGGTGGAGCAGGGAGAGGTAAGTATTTCAACTTTGCAAGTGCTGTGATCCTGAGCAAGCAGGGGGCCCACTCGTTGGAACTGGCACAGGGCCCCTCATAGTACGGCGGTGTGTTTGATGGCGGGTGGCGCCTCCCACTGGCAGAGACACTTTTGCGTACTATGAGGGGCCCTGTGCCAGTGACGTCGCCAACGAGTATGCCCCCCCCACCTGATGAAGGAACCTGCACTTTCATCTGCACATTCCTCTTTGTCCCTGTGTAAGGTGGTATAGTATGCGGGAAGGGGAACCTGACTTTCAGCAGGGTCAGTTTCTGGCTGTGTAGAGTACAAGGGGAATGTAGTGGTCTGGGTCAATGTACCAGCAGACTCATCTAGCAGTGGCTGGGCAATGGGCAGGATGAGAAGGAAACAGAGATATAGGCCCAAATAATAAAGTGGGCTAAATGCAGTTCAAATGTGGTAACAGCACTAAACAGGCGGCATTGCTTTTTTCAGCGGAGGACAACTGTAAGGAGTGGTAGACACAGTTAGTAGGCCCAAATAATAAAGTGGCCTAAATGCAGTTCAAAATTGGTAACAGGACTAAACAGGTGGCATTGCTTTGTTCAGCGGAGGACAACTGTAAGGAGTGGCAGACACATAGTAGGCCCAAACAATAAAGTGGGCAAAATGTCTGCCAACAAATAAATAAACAGGTGGCATAGCTAGGTACAGGGGTGGGCTCCTCTGCTGAGTAGCAGACAGTGGTAGTAGGCGCAAAGTATTAACTGGTCTAAATAGAGGCCAGGGCCCCTGTATATTTTAACTATCATCTATAATTTCTACAAATTTGTATTGGTAGTGCCATTGAAGGATTTAACAGCACAGACTACACAGTGGTGGAGCAGGGAGAGGTAAGTATTGCAAGTGGTAGAGCACTGTTCGAGCTGGGGGGAACACTCTTGTGGGCGGCGGTACTGGCACAGGGCCCCTCATATTACGTCGGGGTGTCTGACGTTGGTTGTGCTCCACCACCGTCAGAGACACTTCATTGTACTATGAGGGACCCTGTGCCAGTGCCGTCGCCCAAGAGTGGACACACCCACCTGTCCAGGCAAACGGCACTCGGGTGCTTGCACCAGGTGGTGACCAGAGCCCTGTGGGGGGAGTCAGCTCATTTATGGAGGTATAAAAATGGCCTATGGTGGACATTCAGAAGCTGCAAATGGAGGAATTGGAGAAGTCAGTAAGAGGAGGCCAAAAGCAAGACATTTTTCAGGCAAGCTACGTGTCAGCAGGGGAAGATGGGGCAAAATAATTTGAAATCCATGATTGGTTCATTTTAACGAAGGTTAGATCATCAACATTTCGGGTAGCCAGACGTGTCCTTTTTTCGGTCAGTATTGAACCAGCAGCACTGAAGACTCTTTCTGATAGCACACTAGCAGCAGGGCAAGCGAGCTCCTGTAATGCATATTCTGCCAATTCAGGCCAGGTGTCTATTTTAGATGGCCAGTAATCAAAGGGGAATGACCTGTGATGGAGAACATCAATAAGGGAGGAAAAGTAGTTCGTAACCATACTGGACAAATGCTGTCTCCTGTCGCTTTGAATCGATGCAGCAGTACCTGTCGGGTCAGCGGTCATTGCGAAATCACTCCACAACCTGGTCATAAAACCCCTCTGTCCAACGCCACTTTGGATTTGTGCACCTCTAACACCTCTGCCATGTTGCCCCCTACGGCTCGTGTGAGAACCATCACCGTCGCTGTGTGCTGGGAATGCTTGAACCAAATGGTCTACAAGAGTTGCTTGTTTGGTAGCCAATATTTGCTCAAGGTTCTCATGTGGCATGATATTTTGTAATTTTCCTTTAGATCGTGGATCCAGGAGGCAGGCCAACCAGTAATCATCATCGGTCATCATTTTGATAATGCGGGGGTCCCTTTTCAGGATACGCAAGGCATACTCAGCCATGTGGGCCAATGTTCCAGGTGTCAATTCACTGCTTGTGCTGGGTTGAGGAGCACTTTCTTGCAAATCAACATCACTTGTGTCCCGCAAAAACCCTGTACCTGACCTTGCAACGCCACCAGTTTCTATTGGCCCCTGAGAAGCATCCTCCTTCCATCCCCATCATCCTCCTCCTCCTCTTCGTCCGCCACCTCATCCAGGTGAGTTCCCTGAGCAGACAATGGCTGACTCATCAAGGCTTCCCTCCTCCTCGGTTGCAGACGCCTGCTCCTTATTGTGCGTCAAACTTTGCATCAGCAGACGCATTAGTGGGATGCTCATGCTAATGATGGCGTCGTCTGTACTTACCAGCCGTGTGCATTCCTCAAAACACTGAAGGACTTGACGGAGGTCTTGTAGCTCCGACCACTGCACACCAGACAACTCCATGTCTGCCATCCAAGTGCCTGCCCGTGTATGTGTATCCTCCCACAAATTAATTACAGCACGCCTCTGAACCATGTGCAGTGTTGAGTTCCAACTTGTTGCAACGTCGATTATTAGGCGGTGCTGGGGAAGATTCAGCGATCGCTGATGGTTCTGCATATGGCTGGAGTGTACGGGCGACCGGCGGATGTGAGAGCAAAGTTTTCGCACCTTCAGGAGCAGGGCTGGTAACTCCGTATAAGTTTTGAGGAAGCACTGCACCTCCAGGTTCAAGGTGTGAGCCAGGCAAGGTATGTGTTTCAGTTCTGAAAGGGCTATGGCAGCCATAAAATTCCTTCCGTTATCACTGACTACCTTGCCTGCCTCAAGATGTACACTGCCCAGCCATGACTGAGTTTGTTGCTGCAAGTACTCGGCCAGTACTTCCGCGGTGTGTCTGTTGTTGCCCAAACACTTCATTTGTAACACAGCCTGCTGACGCTTACCACTAGCTGTTCGATAATGGGACACCTCGTGTGCAACACTGGCAGCTGCAGATGGAGTTGTCGTGCGACTGCGCTGTGTGGACGAGCTTTCGCTTAAAGAGGAGGAGGAGGAAGGGTGGCGAACGCCTACAGCCAACTGTTTCCTAGACCGTGGGCTAGGCAGAACTGTCCCACTATGGCTGTCCCCTGTGGACCCTGCATTCACCACATTAACCCAGTGCACCGTGATGGACACGTAACATCCCTGGCCATGCCTACTGCTCCATGCATCTGTTGTGAGGTGCACCTTTCCACTGACTGATTGCCTCAGTGCATAGACAATGCGGTCTTTGACATGCTGGTGGAGGGCTGGGATGGCTTTTCTCGCAAAGAAGTGCTGACTGGGTAGGTCATAGCGTGGTACTGCGCAGGCCATTAGGTCTTTGAAAGCTTCGCTTTCAACCAACCGGTAGGGCATCATCTCTAACGAGATTAGTCTAGCAATGTGGGCATTCAAACCCTATGTACGCGGATGAGAGAATGAGCCTTTTACTAACGAGAGTCTCTTGTAGGGTGAGCTGGACTGGAGAGCTGCATATGGTGGAACTAGCAGTGGGTGTGCTGGACATGGCGGATTGAGAGAGGGTTGGTGATGGTATTCTTGATGTTGGCCTACATACAGTGTTTCCTACCAAGAACCTTGTGATTCCCTGACTGCTTTGGCCTTGCGACGATACCTCCACATTTGCTGCTGGTGGTGTCCTAACCGGTGGACTTACAGTGAGGGAAGCAATGTAGCGTTGCTGACTACCTTCATTCTGAGCAGGTGCACCAACGGTACGGGACGTTTGGTAGTTAGTCCAGGCTTGCAAGTGCATGCTGGTTAAATGTCTAAGCATGCACTTTGTATTTAAAGGGACTCTGTCACCTGAATTTGGAGGGAACAATTTTCAGCCATAGAGGCGGGGTTTTCAGGTGTTTGATTCACCCTTTCCTTACCCGCTGGCTGCATGCTGGCTGCAGTATTAGATTGAAGTTCATTCTCTGTCCTCCATAGTACATGCCTGCGCAAGGCAAGATTTAAATTTTGAAGATTCTTCCCTCTGCTAAAGGTCTTTGAGCATTTCTTGCAGATAACTTTGCACTGATCATTCGGATCTTGGTTAAAAAATTGCCACACTACACTCTTCCTACTATGGAATACCTTTTCAGGCATTGCACGCTGTGCTACTTTCACCGGATGGCCACGCTGTCCAAAAAATGTTTTTGTTTTTGACAAACGTTTTTGGCCTGATACAGGCCTGCCAGATGACAGCTGTTGCGATGTAGATGGCTGCTGCGGATCATCCTCCTCCGCTTCTGAGCTACTGGCAGCGGCACCCTCTTCCCCCAATGGCTGCCAATCTGGGTCAACAACTGGGTCATCTATCACCTCCTCTTCAATGTCATGTGCACCTTCCTCTGTGTCACCGTGTAAGGTGCTATAGCGTTCGGGACGGGGCACCATATTCTCATCAGAGTCAGATTCTGGCTCAGTACACTGCGAGGGCAATGTAGTGATCTGAGTCAATGGAACAGCATAATAATCTACCTGTGACTGTGCACCAGTGCACTCCATGTCCGATTCATCTTGTAAAGGGCAGTTAACAATTTCCCTTTCTAACCCAGGCACGGTATGTGTAAAGAGCTCCATGGAGTAACCTGTAGTGTCGCCTGACGCATCCTTCACTTTTGGTTTGGGTGAAGGACACAAGGAAATGTCTTGTTCCTGACCGGGAGCATCCACTGACGACTCGCTGCTTTTATATTTGGAACTTTCTGAAGAGGAGGCGAAAGAGCTAGAGGCTGAGTCAGCAAGGAAAGCCAAAACTTTTTCCTGCTGCTCCGGCTTTAAAAGCTGTTTTCCTACTCCCAGATAAGGGAGCCTTCGAGGCCTTGTGTTGCCAGATGATGACGCTGGCTCAACACCTACAGCCTTAGGTGATATTGTTCTTTTCCCACTACTACCAGATGCACCTCCACCACCACCACCATCAGTACCAGCTGGCAACCTATGCCCACGGCCTCTTCCACCAGACTTCCTAATTTTTTGGAAAATCTAACCAAAATAACAACCGTTATATGGTACTGTAAAACAAAGTAGATGGTGTATATAAACTTGTTGAGAATTTAAATCTCCCTTTTTTGGGGGGCAGACTGAACCCAAACTCAGGCCCAGTGTATAAAACAACGCAATGTGAGGGGCAGCAAGTGGCTGGCTGATATACGACAAACTAACAGGACTGAAAAATATCCACTTTGTGAGAATTTGAATCTCCCTTTTTTGGGGGGAGACTGAACCCAAACTCAGGCCCAGTGTATAAAACAACGCAATGTGAGTGGCAGCAAGTGGCTGGCTGATATACGACAAACTAACAGGATTGAAATATATCCACTGTGTGAGAATTTGAATCTCCCTTTTTGGGGGGGGTAGACTGAACCTAAACTCAGGTACAGTGTATAAAACAACGCAATGTAAGTGGCAGCAAGTGGCTGGAAGATATATGAAAAAATACAAGGACTGTAGTACAATTCAAGTGGAAATCGCTACAGCCCAAGAAGTTTCGGGGTTAATCTTCCCTCCCTAACTATGTCCCTTCATCTGATGAAGCTGCAGCAACCTCTCCCTATGCTAACATTGGCAGAAGTAAGATGGCGGTCGGGGTGCACGCCCCTTTATAGCCCCTGTGACGCTGCAGAAAGCAAGCCAATCACTGTCATGCCCTTCTCTTAGATGGTGGGGACCGAGACCTATGTCATCACGCTGCCCACACTCTGCGTCCTCCTTCATTGGCTGAAAAATGGCGCTGAACGCGTCATACAAAACGCGACTTTGGCGCGAAGATCACCGACCGCATGGCCGATCCCACACTAGAATCGGGTCGGATTTCATGAAACCCGACTTTGCCGAAAGTTGGCGATTTTTGAATTTGTCCGATCCATTTCGCTCATCCCCAAGTGCAGTTGCAAAAACCATCAAGCGCTACAAAGAAACTGGCTCACATGAGGACCGCCCCAGGAAAGGAAGACCAAGAGTCAACTCTGCTTCTGAGGATAAGTTTATCCGAGTCACCAGCCTCAGAAATCGCAGGTTAACAGAGCTCAGATTAGAGGCCAGGTCAATGCCACACAGAGTTCTAGCAGCAGACACATCTCTACAACAACTGTTAAGAGGAGACTTTGTGCAGCAGGCCTTCATGGTAAAATAGCTGCTAGGAAACCACTGCTAAGGACAGGCAACAAGCAGAAGAGACTTGTTTGGGCTAAAGAACACAAGGAATGGACATTAGACCAGTGGAAATCTGTGCTTTGGTCTGATGAGTCCAAATTTGAGATCATTGGTTCCAACGACCGTGTCTTTGTGCGACGCAGAAAAGGTGAACGGATGGACTCTACATTCCTGGTTCCCACCGTGAAGCATGGAGGAGGAGGTGTGATGATGTGGGGGTGCTTTGCTGGTGACACTGTTGGAGATTTATTCAAAATTGAAGGCTTACTGAACCAGCATGGCTACCACAGCATCTTGCAGCGGCATGCTATTCCATCCGGTTTGCGTTTACTTGGACCATCATTTATTTTTCAACAGGACAATGACCCCAAACACACCTCCAGGCTGTGTAAGGGCTATTTGACCAGGAAGGAGAGTGATGGGGTGCTACGCGAGATGACTTGGCCTCCACAGTCACCTGACCTGAACCCAATCGAGATGGTTTGGGGTGAGCTGGACCGCAGAGTGAAGGCAAAAGGGCCAACAAGTGCTAAGCATCTCTGGGAACTCCTTCAAGACTGTTGGAAGACCATTTCCGGTGACTACCTCTTGAAGCTCATCAGGAGAATGCCAACAGTGTGCAAAGCAGTCATCAAAGCAAAGGGTAGCTACTTTGAAGAACCTAGAATAGAAGACATATTTTCAGTTGTTTCACACTTTTTTGTTAAGTATATAATTCCACATGTGTTAATTCATAGTTCTGATGCCTTCAGTGTGAATTTACAATTTTCATAGTCATGAAAATACAGAAAATCTTTAAATGAGAAGGTGTGTCCAAACTTTTGCTCTGTACTGTATATATACATCTATTCTATGTGTATAAATATATTCTATGTATTTTATTTTAACTTGTCACTCTGTGATTATACTGTACTCGGCATATGATTTGCCAGCTTTTAACCTTTCTATCATATACAATGCTCAAAAAAATAAAGGGAACACTTAAACAAGAGAATATAACTCCAAGTAAATCAAACTTCTGTGAAATCAAACTGTCCACTTAGGAGGCAACACTGTTTGACAATCAATTTCACATGTTGTTGTGTGTTGTGAATTGGATTATTTGGCTCCCTCTTGTGGTCACTAGCGACATGACACCTTGAGTTTCTATCCTCAGCTTGGGTCCCACCTGGCTCGTTAGTTCAGGGGTGTTGCTATGTAAGCTGCCCGGATTAAAGGTGCCAAGTGGTTCACCAAGATAGATCTTCGTGGTGCGTACAACCTTGTGCGCATTAAGCAAGGAGATGAATGGAAAACTGCATTTAATACGCCCGAAGGTCATTTTGAGTACTTGGTGATGCCTTTTGGGCTCTCTAATGCTCCTTCAGTGTTTCAGTCCTTTATGCATGATATTTTCCGGAAGTATTTGGATAAATTTATGATTGTTTATCTGGACGATATTCTGTTTTTTTCTGATGATTGGGACTCCCATGTAAAGCAGGTCAGGATGGTGTTTCAGGTTTTGCGTGAGAATGCTTTGTTTGTTAAGGGCTCAAAGTGTCTCTTTGGAGTACAGAAGGTTCCCTTTTTGGGTTTTATTTTTTCCCCTTCTGCGGTGGAGATGGACCCAGTCAAGGTCCGAGCTATTCATGATTGGACTCAACCCACGTCAGTTAAGAGTCTTCAGAAGTTCTTGGGTTTTGCTAACTTCTACCGTCGTTTTATCGCTAAATTTTCTAGCGTTGTTAAACCTTTGACGGATATGACCAAGAAAGGTTTTGATGTTGCTAACTGGGCTCCTGCAGCCGTGGAAGCTTTCCAAGAGCTGAAACGCCGGTTTACTTCGGCGCCTATTTTGTGCCAGCCTGATGTCTCACTTCCCTTTCAGGTTGAAGTGGATGCTTCTGAGATTGGGGCAGGGGCCGTTTTGTCGCAGAGAGGCCCTGGTAGCTCTGTAATGAGACCATGTGCTTTTTTCTCTAGGAAGTTTTCGCCTGCTGAGCGGAATTATGATGTTGGCAATCGAGAGTTGTTGGCCATGAAGTGGGCATTTGAGGAGTGGCGTCATTGGCTCGAGGGTGCTAAGCATCGTGTGGTGGTCTTGACTGATCACAAAAATCTGATGTATCTCGAGTCTGCTAAACGCCTGAATCCTAGACAGGCCCGTTGGTCATTGTTTTTCTCCCGTTTTGACTTCGTGGTCTCGTATTTACCAGGTTCAAAGAATGTGAAGGCTGATGCTCTTTCAAGGAGCTTTGTGCCTGACTCTCCTGGAGTTGCAGAGCCTGTTGGTATTCTTAAAGAGGGAGTAATCTTGTCAGTCATTTCTCCGGATTTGCGACGTGTGTTGCAGAGATTTCAGGCTGGTAGACCTGACTCTTGTCCACCTGACAGACTGTTTGTTCCTGATAAGTGGACCAGCAGAGTCATTTCCAAGGTTCATTCCTCGGTGTTGGCAGCGCATCCGGGAATTTTTGGCACCAGAGATTTGGTGGCTAGGTCCTTTTGGTGGCCTTCCTTGTCACGGGATGTGCGGTCATTTGTGCAGTCCTGTGGGACTTGTGCTCGGGCTAAGCCTTGCTGTTCTCGCGCCAGCGGGTTGCTCTTGCCCTTGCCTGTCCCGAAGAGGCCTTGGACACACATTTCCATGGATTTCATTTCAGATCTTCCGGTGTCTCAGGGCATGTCTGTCATCTGGGTGGTATGTGATCGCTTTTCCAAGATGGTCCATTTGGTGTCTTTGCCTAAGCTGCCTTCCTCTTCCGATCTGGTTCCTTTATTCTTTCAGAATGTGGTTCGTTTGCACGGCATTCCTGAGAATATCGTGTCTGACAGAGGATCCCAGTTTGTTTCCAGGTTCTAGCGATCCTTTTGTGCTAGGATGGGCATTGATTTGTAATTTTCGTCTGCCTTTCATCCTCAGACTAATGGCCAAACGGAGCGAACAAATCAGACTCTGGAGGCTTATTTGAGGTGTTTTGTTTATGCAGATCAGGATGATTGGGTGACCTTCTTGCCATTGGCTGAGTTTGCCCTTAATAATCGGGCTAGTTCCGCTACTTTGGTTTCGCCATTTTTCTGCAACTCTGGCTATCATCCTCGTTTTTCCTCGGGACATGTTGAGCCCTCTGACTGTCCTGGGGTGGATTCTGTGGTGGATAGGTTGCAGCGGATCTGGAATCATGTGGTGGACAACTTGAAGTTGTCACAGGAGAAGGCGCAGCGTTTTGCCAACCGCCGCCGCGGTGTGGGTCCTGTTGTGAATTCTGTTTTTGGCTCCCTCTGGTGGCTACTGGTGGTACTGACTGACTTTGGTCTTGTGCACCTGTTTTCATCAGGAAATTGGGAGTTTCCTATTTAGTCTGGCTTCTCAGTCATTCTAGTGCCGGCAATCAATGTTATCAGAGCACCTCTGTTGCTTGCTACCTGCTCCAAGTCTGCAATTCAGCTAAGTTGAATCTTTGGCTTTTTTTTGTGTTTGTTTTGTCCAGCATGCAGTTATATTTCTCGTGCTGCTGGAAGCTCTAGTGATCTGAAATTGCTACTCCGGTGTCATGAGTTGACAACGGAGTCAAGGTAATTTCAGGATGGCTGTTTAGGGTTTTGAGGTAACCGCGAAGTCCTCTTTTGTATTTTACACTATCTAGTTAGAGGGCCTCGCTTTGCTGAATCTATATTCATACTGCGTTTGTGTTTTCCTCTTGACTAACCGTTATTATATGTGGGGGGCTACTATAACTTTTGGGGTTTCCCTGGAGGCAAGCCAGGTCTGTGTATTCCTCTAATAGGGGTAGTTAGATCTCCGGCTGGCGCGAGGTGTCTAGAGATCAACGTAGGCACACCCCCTGGCTACTGTTAGTTGCGTGTTAGGTTCAGCATCGCGGTTACCTAAGATACCATCTTCCTAGAGCTAGTCCGTTTTTGCCTGTGTCCCTGCCATTGGGAATCATGACAGTATTGCCGGCCACAATTTATTTAGGTATTGGCTGAAGAAAGAGAGGAAAAAGAAGTTTCTGACACTTTTTTTTTTTTTTTGCTCAGAAGTTCTGTCTAGCCATAATTGCAATCTGCTGACTTTTTTTTTTTTTTTTCCTCTCCTCTTAACCCCTGAATGGCTTAGATTTCAGCTGTTGAAAGATGGATATCCAGAGTTTAGCTTCTAATTTAAATACTCTTGCTTCTAAGGTTCAAAATATCCAAGACTATGTTATACATGCTCCTATGTCTGAACCCAAGATCCCTATACCTGAGTTCTTTTCTGGAGATAGATCTCGTTTTTTGAATTTTAAGCACAATTGTAAATTGTATCTTTCTCTGAGATCTCGCTCCGCTGGAGACCCCGCTCAGCAGGTTAAAATTGTTATTTCCTTGTTGCGGGGTGACCCCCAGAATTGGGCATTTGCATTGGCACCAGGGGATCCTGCGTTGCTCAGTGTGGATGCGTTTTTTCTGGCACTGGGGTTGCTCTATGAGGAACCTAATTTGGAGATTCAGGCTGAAAAGGCCTTGATAGCCCTCTCTCAAGGGCATGATGAAGCTGAAATATATTGTCAAAAATTTCGAAAATGGTCTGTGCTTACTCAGTGGAATGAGTGCGCCCTGGCGGCGAATTTCAGAGAAGGTCTCTCTGACGCCGTTAAAGATGTCATGGTGGGGTTTCCTACGCCCACAGGTCTGAATGAATCCATGACTATGGCTATTCAGATTGATCGGCGTTTACAGGAGCGCAAACCTGTGCACCATTTGGCGGTGTCCTCTGAGCAGGCACCGGAGATTATGCAATGTGATAGAATTCTGTCCAGAAGTGAACGGCAGAATTATAGGCGTAAAAATGGGTTGTGCTTTTACTGTGGTGATTCTGCTCATGTTATATCAGCATGCTCTAAACGCACAAAAAAGGTTGATAAGTCTTTTGCAATTGGCACCTTACAGTCTAAGTTTATTTTGTCTGTAACTTTGATCTGTTCATTATCAACTATTACTGTGGATGCATATGTGGATTCTGGCGCTTCCTTGAGTCTTATGGATTGGTCCTTTGCCAGACGATGTGGGTTTAGCCTAGAGCCTTTGGAAGTTCCTATCCCTCTGAAGGGTATCGACTCCACACCTTTGGCTAGGAATAAACCACAATTCTGGACACAAGTGACAATGTGTATGACTCCTGACCATCGGGAGGTGATTCGCTTCCTTGTGTTGCATAACTTGCATGATGTCTTAGTGCTTGGATTGCCATGGTTGCAAACTCATAATCCAGTCCTTGACTGGAAAACAATGTCTGTGTTAAGCTGGGGATGTCAGGGGGCTCATGGGGAAGTACCTTTGGTTTCCATTGCTTCATCTACTCCCTCTGAAGTTCCGGCATTTTTGTCTGACTATTGTGATGTTTTTGAGGAGCCTAAACTTAGTTCTCTCCCCCCTCACAGGGATTGCGATTGTGCTATAGACTTGATTCCGGGCAGCAAGTTTCCCAAGGGTCGTTTGTTCAATCTGTCTGTGCCTGAGCATGCTGCTATGCGAGAGTATATTAAGGAGTCCTTGGAAAAGGGACATATCCGTCCATCCTCATCCCCTTTAGGAGCAGGTTTTTTTTTCGTGGGTAAAAAAGATGGCTCCCTGAGGCCCTGTATTGATTATCGCCTATTGAATAAGATTACAGTCAAATACCAGTATCCTTTGCCACTATTGACTGATTTATTTGCTCGTATTAAAGGGGCAAAGTGGTTCTCTAAGGTTGATCTTCGGGGTGCGTATAATTTGGTGCGGATTAAGCAGGGAGATGAGTGGAAAACTGCATTTAATACGCCCGAGGGCCATTTTGAGTATTTGGTAATGCCTTTTGGTCTTTCTAATGCCCCTTCAGTCTTTCAGTCCTTTATGCACGATATTTTCCGTAAATACCTGGATAAATTTATGATTGTGTATTTGGACGATATTTTGATTTTTTCGGATGACTGGGAGTCGCATGTTCAACAGGTTAGGAAGGTTTTTCAGGTTTTGCGGTCAAATTCTTTGTTTGTAAAGGGTTCAAAGTGTATCTTTGGGGTTCAGAAGATCTCCTTTTTGGGGTACATTTTTTCCCCTTCTTCTGTTGAGATGGATCCTGTCAAGGTTCGGGCTATTTGTGATTGGACGCAGCCTACTTCCCTGAAGAGTCTTCAGAAGTTCTTGGGCTTTGCTAATTTCTATCGTCGATTTATAACTGGGTTTTCAAGTGTTGCTAAACCTCTGACTGATTTGACTAAGAAGGGTGCTGATGTCGCCAACTGGTCCTCTGCGGCTGTGGAGGGCTTTCGGGAGCTTAAGCGCCGCTTTTCTTCTGCTCCTGTGTTGCGCCAGCCTGATGTTTCGCTCCCTTTTCAGGTTGAGGTTGATGCTTCCGAGATTGGAGCGGGGGCGGTTTTGTCGCAGAGAAGTCCCGATTGCTCAGTGATGAGACCATGTGCATTCTTCTCTCGAAAATTTTCGCCCGCCGAGCGAAATTATGATGTTGGTAATCGGGAGCTCTTGGCCATGAAGTGGGCATTTGAGGAGTGGCGTCATTGGCTTGAGGGTGCTAGACATCAGGTGGTGGTCTTGACTGATCACAAGAATCTGATTTACCTTGAGTCTGCCAGACGTCTGAATCCTAGACAGGCGCGCTGGTCATTGTTTTTCTCCCGGTTTAATTTTGTGGTTTCATACTTGCCGGGTTCGAAAAATGTGAAGGCAGATGCTCTTTCTAGGAGTTTTGAGCCTGACTCCTCTGGTGATTCTGAGCCTACGGGTATCCTTAAGGATGGAGTGATTTTGTCTGCTGTCTCCCCAGACTTGCGACGTGCTTTGCAGGAGTTTCAGACTGATAGGCCTGATCGTTGTCCGCCTGGGAGATTGTTTGTTCCAGATGAGTGGACCAGTAGAGTCATCTCAGAGGTTCATTCTTCTGTGTTGGCAGGCCACCCTGGAATTTTTGGTACTAGAGATTTGGTGGCCAGGTCCTTCTGGTGGCCTTCCCTGTCCCGGGATGTGCGTACCTTTGTACAGTCTTGTGATGTTTGTGCTCGGGCCAAGCCTTGCTGTTCTCGGGCTAGTGGACTGTTGTTGTCCTTGCCTATTCCGAAGAGGCCGTGGACGCACATCTCTATGGACTTTATCTCGGATCTCCCGGTTTCTCAAAAAATGTCCGTCATTTGGGTGGTGTGTGACCGTTTTTCTAAGATGGTTCATTTGGTACCCTTGCCCAAATTGCCTTCTTCATCGGAGTTGGTTCCTTTATTTTTTCAGAATGTAGTTCGCTTACATGGTATCCCGGAAAACATCGTTTCTGACAGGGGATCTCAATTTGTGTCTAGGTTCTGGCGAGCGTTCTGTGCCAGGATGGGCATTGATTTGTCTTTTTCATCTGCGTTCCATCCTCAGACTAATGGCCAGACGGAGCGGACTAATCAGACCTTGGAGACTTATTTGAGGTGTTTTGTGTCTGCTGATCAGGATGATTGGGTCGCCTTTTTGCCGTTGGCAGAGTTTGCCCTCAATAATCGGGCCAGTTCTGCCACTTTGGTTTCTCCTTTCTTTTGTAATTCAGGGGTTCACCCTCGTTTTTCATCTGGCCAGGTGGAATCTTCGGATTGTCCTGCAGTGGATACTGTGGTGGATAGAATGCACCGGATTTGGAGTCATGTGGTGGACAATTTGAAGTTGTCGCAGGAGAAGACTCAGCAGTTTGCTAATCGTCATCGTCGTGTGGGTCAGCATCTCCGTGTTGGAGACTTGGTGTGGTTATCTTCTCGTTTTGTCCCTATGAAGGTCTCTTCTCCTAAGTTCAAACCTCGGTTCATAGGTCCTTATAAGATTTTGGAGATTCTTAATCCTGTATCTTTTCGTTTGGACCTTCCAGCATCTTTCACGATTCATAATGTCTTCCATCGGTCGTTGTTGCGGAGGTACGAGGTACCGGTTGTTCCTTCTGTTGAGCCTCCTGCTCCTGTGCTGGTGGAGGGTGAATTGGAGTATGTTGTGGAGAAGATTTTGGACTCTCGCATTTCCAGACGGAGACTTCAATATTTGGTTAAATGGAAGGGATACGGTCAGGAGGATAATTCTTGGGTGACTGCCTCTGATGTTCATGCCTCTGATTTGGTTCGCGCCTTTCATAGGGCGCATCCAGATCGCCCTGGTGGTTCTCATGAGGGTTCGGTGCCCCCTCCTTAAGGGGGGGGTACTGTTGTGAATTCTGTTTTTGGCTCCCTCTGGTGGCTACTGGTGGTACTGACTGACTTTGGTCTTGTGCACCTGTTTTCATCAGGAAATTGGGAGTTTCCTATTTAGTCTGGCTTCTCAGTCATTCTAGTGCCGGCAATCAATGTTATCAGAGCACCTCTGTTGCTTGCTACCTGCTCCAAGTCTGCAATTCAGCTAAGTTGAATCTTTGGCTTTTTTTTGTGTTTGTTTTGTCCAGCATGCAGTTATATTTCTCGTGCTGCTGGAAGCTCTAGTGATCTGAAATTGCTACTCCGGTGTCATGAGTTGACAACGGAGTCAAGGTAATTTCAGGATGGCTGTTTAGGGTTTTGAGGTAACCGCGAAGTCCTCTTTTGTATTTTCCACTATCTAGTTAGAGGGCCTCGCTTTGCTGAATCTATATTCATACTGCGTTTGTGTTTTCCTCTTGACTAACTGTTATTATATGTGGGGGGCTACTATAACTTTTGGGGTTTCCCTGGAGGCAAGCCAGGTCTGTGTATTCCTCTAATAGGGGTAGTTAGAGCTCCGGCTGGCGCGAGGTGTCTAGAGATCAACGTAGGCACACCCCCTGGCTACTTTTAGTTGCGTGTTAGGTTCAGCATCGCGGTTACCTAAGATACCATCTTCCTAGAGCTAGTCCGTTTTTGCCTGTGTCCCTGCCATTGGGAATCATGACAGGGTCCCCGACTTCGTGTTGGGGATTTGGTGTGGCTGTCTTCTCGGTTTGTTCCTATGAAGGTCTCCTCTCCTAAATTTAAGCCTCGTTTCATCGGTCCCTATAAGATTTTGGAAATCCTTAATCCAGTGTCCTTTCGCTTGGATCTTCCGGTGTCGTTTGCCATTCACAACGTGTTCCATAGGTCTTTGTTGCGACGCTACGTTGTGCCTGTGGTTCCTTCTGTTGAGCCTCCTGCTCCGGTGTTGGTTGAGGGCAAGTTGGAGTACATGGTGGAGAAGATCTTGGATTCTCGTCTCTCCAGACAGAGGCTTCAGTATCTGGTCAAGTGGAAAGGCTATGGTCAGGAGGATAATTCCTGGGTGGTCGCCTCTGATGTTCATGCGGCCGATTTGGTTCGTGCCATTCACGCTGCTCATCCTGATCGTCCTGGTGGTCTTGGTGAGGGTTCGGTGACCCCTCCTTAAGGGGGGGGTACTGTTGTGAATTGGATTATTTGGCTCCCTCGTGGTCACTAGCGACATGACACCTTGAGTTTCTTTCCTCAGCTTGGGTCCCACCTGGCTCGTTAGTTCAGGGGTGTTGCTATGTAAGCTTCCTGGATTTTCAGTCTGGTGCCTGGCATCGTTGTAATCAGTTCCTTTCTGTTTGCTCCTGTCTGCTGGTCCTGGTTCTTGCAAAATTAAGCTAAGTCCTGCTTTCTTGTTTTTTGGCTATTTGCATTGCTTTGATTTTTGTCCAGCTTGTACTAAATGTGATTTCTGATATTGCTGGAAGCTCTAGGGGGCTGGTATTCTCCCCCCGGGCCATTAGACGGTTCGGGGGTTCTTGAATATCCAGCGTGGAAATTTTATTAGGGTTTTTTGCTGACCGTATAAGACATCTTACTATATTCTGCTATTAGTCAGTGGGCCTCTCTTTGCTAAATACCTAGTTCATTCTTACGTTTGTCTTTTCTTCTTACCTCACCGTTATTATTTGTTGGGGGCTTGTATCTAACTTTTGGGGTCTTTTCTCTGGAGGCAAGAAAGGTCTATTTTTTCCCTTGTAGGGTTAGTTAGTTCTCCGGCTGGCGCGAGACGTCTAGAACCAACGTAGGCACGTTCCCCGGCTGCTGCTATTTGTGGTGTTAGGATCAGGTATACGGTCAGCCTAGTTACCACTCCCTATGAGCTAGCTTTTTGTGTTTGCAGACTTGGTACTACTTCTGAGACCCTCTGCCATTCGGGTCATAACAGTTGTGCAAATGGAATGGACAGCAGGTGGAAATTATTGGCAATTATCAAGACACACTCAATAAAGGAGTGGCTCTGCAGGTGGGAACCACAGACCACATCTCAGTACCAATGCTTTCTGGCTGATGTTTTGTTCATTTTTGAATGTTGGTTGTGCTTTCACACTCGTGGTAGCATGAGATGGACTCTACAACCCACACAAGTGTCTCAGGTAGTGCAGCTCATCCAGGATGGCACATCAATGCGAGCTGTGGCAAGAAGGTTTGCTGTGTCTGTTAGTGTAGTGTCCAGAGGCTAGAGGCACTACCAGAAGACAGGCCAGTACACCAGGAGATGTGGAGGGGGCCGTAGGAGGGGAAGAACCCAGCAGCAGGACCACTACTTCTGCCTTTGTGCAAGGAGGAGCACTGCCAGAGCCCTGCAAAATAACCTCCAGCAGGCCACAAATGTGCATGTGTCTGCACAAACGGTAAGAAACAGACTCCATGAGGTTGGTATGAGTGCCCGACGTCCACAGATGGGAGTTGTGCTCACAGCCCAACACCTTGCAGGATACTTGGCATTTGCCGCAGAACACAACGATTGGCAAATTCACCACTGGCACCCTGTGTTCTTCATGGATGAAAGCAGGTTCAAACTGAGCACATGTGACAGACATGACAGAGTCTGGAGACGCCGTGGAGAGTGATCTGCCTGCAACATCCTTCAGCATGACCGGTTTGGCAGTGGGTCAGTAATGGTGTGGGGTGGAATTTCTTTGGAGGGCTGCACAGCCCTCCATGTGCTTGCCAGAGGTAGCCTGACTGCCATTAGTTACAGAGATGAGATCCTCAGACCCCTTTTGAGGCCATTTGCTGGTGCGGTTTGCCCTGGGTTCCTCCTAATGCAGGACAATGCCAGACCTCATGTTGCTGGAGTGTGTCAGCAGTTCCTGCAAGATGAAGGCATTGAAGCTATGGACTGGCCCGCCCATTTCCTAGACCTGAATTCGATTGAACACATCGGGACATCATGTATCGCACCATCCACCGATGTCACGTTGCACCACAGACTTTCCAGGAGTTGGCGGATGTTTTAGTCCACGTCTGGGAGGATATCCCTCAGGTAATCATCCACGGCCTCATCAGGAGCATGCCCAGGCATTGTAGGGAGATCATACAGGCACGTGGAGGCCAAACACACTGTTGAGCATCATTTCCTTGTCTTGAAGCATTTCTGCTGAAGTTGGATCAGCCTGTAACTTCATTTTCCACTTTGAATTTGAGCATCATTCCAACTCCAGACCTCCGTGGGATATTAGTTGTGATTAACGTTGATCATTTGTAGGTTTTATTGTTCTCAACACATTCCACTATGTAATGAATACAGATTTACAACTGGGATATTTCATTCAGCGATATCTAGGATGTGAGATTTTAGTGTTCCCTTTATTTATTGAGCAGTGTGTGTGTGTGTGTGTGTGTGTGTGTGTGTGTGTGTGTGTGTGTGTGTGTGTGTGTGTTTTGACGAATATTTCATTTGAAAAATATTTTTTAATGATAGAGAATTTACTGTATATAAAAGCTCATGTTAAAATCGCATTACAATTAGATAACAATTGCACTGCATACGGATGTCATATCGATACTGTGGGAATATAGCTCAACAGGGATCTTTGCTTTGGCCAAAGCAGGTGGCTATGGAGTCACATCGGACAGTAGCAGGCTAGCGAGTTCCACACAGGTATGCACCAGGCGTATTTATTGTACACATTTGCCGTACAATGTTACACATGCCAAACATGAAATAAAATGTCTAAGGCCGTCTGGCCACTAACTAACAATAAGTTTCTAACTACAAAAATACCTACACAATAACAGAGAAGATCATGCAGCCTTACTGTGTCAGCTTCCCAGACCAGCAGATGAGAGACTGAGATCCCAGCAGCTCCTGATTATCAGCTGAAGCAGTCAGGAGACCAAAACCTGGGCTGCATGTGTGGAAGGGAAGCCTCAGTCCTTTCCACGCTGATCACTAAAGAAACCAGGACCGCATTACAGTGAAATAAACAGCTTCACAATCAATACTGGGAGACATATGAAATGAAACGGGGAGAAACATATCTGTTTTCTAGTACTTCTCCCCTTGGTACCTCACACACCCCCTTCCTCTGTTCGAGCCCGTAGGGTCGGACACGACGAGTCACTAAGCAGTGCGTTCTAGACAACGCATCTGCATTCCCATGTGCTGCACCCGCCCTGTGCTCAACGGAAAATTTAAATGGTTGCAATGCTAAGAACCAGCGTGTCACCCTCGCATTGCCCTCTTTTGCCCTGGCCATCCACGTTAGGGGTGAATGGTCCGTCACTAGCCTAAATTGGCGACCTAGCAAATAATAGCGTAAGGTGTATAGGGCCCATTTTACAGCCAGGGCTTCCCGCTCAACCACACTAATTCTTTTCTGCCTTTGTAAGCTTTCTGCTTAGATAGCCCACTGGGTGTTCTTCGCCATTCACTTCCTGTGACAACACTGCACCGAGGCCAACACCCGAGGCGTCCGTTTGGACAATAAAGTCCCGTTTAAAGTCAGGGGCAACCAACACTGGTTGGTCACAGAGGACCGTTTTCAAATGTTGAAAAGCCTCCTCTGCTTCTGCGCTCCACTTTACTGTGATCGACTTCGACCCCTTGGTAAGATCTGTGAGAGGGGCCGCGATGGTGGCAAAATGTTTGATGAACCGCCTATAATAACCGACGATCCCTAAAAAAAGCTCCAACTTGTTTTTTGGTGACCGGTTGTGGCCAATTCCGAATAGCGTCCACCTTATTGGTCTGTGGCTTTACGACTCCTCGCCCTATGCTATATCCCAGATAGCGAGCCTCTTCCAATCCCAAGGTACATTTCTTGGGATTGGCAGTCAACCCAGCAGTTTTTACCGAGTCTAAAACAGCTTGTACTTTTGACAAATCTGTGTCCCAGTCATCACTAAAGACAATGATATCGTCCAAGTATGCGGACGCATACTGGACATGGGGTTTTAGGACAATATCCATTAGACGTTGGAAGGTGGCTGCAGCACCATGCAACCCAAATGGCATATCACGGTACTGGAACAGTCCCTGAGGCGTTACAAAGGCCGTTTTCTCTTTGGCTGAATCCGTGAGGGGAATCTGCCAATAACCTTTTGTTAAGTCAATAGTGGATATGTACCTGGCCAAACCCAGTCTCTCTATAAGTTCTTCAACTCTCGGCATCGGGTAGGCATCGAATTTCGATACCTCATTTAGTTTCCGAAAATCATTACAAAACCGAATAGTCCCATCGGGCTTGGGCACCAACACAATTGGGCTAGCCCACCCACTCCGGGACTCCTCAATGACTCCCAGCTCTAACATTTTCTCAACTTCTTGGGCAATGGCTTGTCTCCGAGCCTCCGGAATTCGATATGGTTTTAGCCGTACCCGCGCCTGTGGATCAGTAACAATATCATGTTTAATTAAGTGAGTACGGCCAGGAAGTTCTGCGAAAACCTCTGCGTTTTTCTGTATGAATTCCTTGGTCTCTCATTTTCGACTTTCGGACAGTGTCTCTGCAATACCCACTTCGGGCAGTGTTACCTGGGGGACATTTACCAAAGATGGTGGTGCCCTTCGAGGTCCATCACCAAGGGCAGCTCCTGCCATTAGACTCTCCCTGTCCCGCCAGGCCTTAAGCAAGTTTATGTGGTAGATTTGCTCAGTTTTCCTCTTGTCTGGTTGATGTATCTTATAATTCACTTCACCTACTCTCTCCAACACCTCGTATGGGCCCTGCCACTTCGCAAGAAATTTATTTTCTACAGTAGGTACTAATACTAACACCCTGTCTCCGGGTTGAAAGACTCGTGTTCTAGCCGCTCGGTTGTATACCGTGCTCTGGGCATGTTGTGCATGTTCTAAACATTCCTTGACTATTGGCATGACTGCCTCAATTCTATCTTGCATAAGCATTACGTGTTCAATTACACTACGATAAGGAGTCACCTCTTGTTCCCAAGTCTCTATAGCAATATCTAATAGGGCTCTAGGACTCCGCCCATAAACTAACTCAAAAGGTGAAAAGCCTGTGGAGGATTGGGGTACTTCACGTATAGCGAACAGGAGATACGGTAAGAGAGCATCCCAATCCCTCCCGTCCTTATCTACCACCCTTTTCAACATTCCCTTCAGGGTTTTATTAAATCGCTCCACCAATCCGTAAGTCTGAGGGTGATATACTGAAGTACGCAAGTGGGAGATTTTTAGTAGTTTACATAAGTCTTTAAGTATACGAGACATAAAGGGGGTCCCCTGATCCGTTAGTATTTCCTTCGGAATGCCGGTGCGAGAAAACATTAACAAGCTCCTTTGAAATTGCTTTCGCATTGGCATTCCGCAGGGGTACTGCTTCAGGGTAACGAGTGGCATAATCTAGTACTACCAAAATGTACTGATGACCCCTGGCAGATTTAACTAGTGGACCAACTATATCCATTGCTACCCTCTCGAAGGGCATCTCTATTATTGGTAAGGGCACAAGGGGGCTTCTAAAATGTGACATAGGTGCGGTCAATTGATACGTAGGACAGGACTGACAATACTGGGTCACGTCTCCCGCTAGACCCGGCCAAAAGAAACGTTGTAGAATACGGTGTTTTGTTTTTTCTGCGGCCAGGTGTCCCCCCAAGGGATGTTTATGGGCCAGTTCCAAAACTACCTGGCGGAAGGACTTGGGCACCACTAGTTGTTCTACCACCACACCTCGTACTTTGTCTATGTGATACAGCATATCCTGTTGCACCGCCACATGTGGGAACTCATTTTGAGCCCCTGGGTACAATGGTCTTCCTTCAGAGACCTTTACATTTTCCCATGCCCTTGCCAGAGTAGGATCCTGGTGTTGAGCGGTCCCGAATTTACCACGGGCCACCTCAAGACCTGGCATTTCTATAGGCTCCTCTAGTTCATCTGCGTCGCCTGCATATACAGCCAGAGGAGAGTCTACAGATTCTGGAGTTTCCTCTGAGATGGGCCCCCCTTCATCTTGCTGCAATGGCTCAGGGGTTAGCTCCACGGCATCATCCTCAACTAGACTGTTCATGCCATTTTTAAGGCTCCACAAGTCCCAAAATAAGGGAAAGTCTCTCCCCAATATTACATCATGTCCCATAGACTTTAGGACTGCCTCTTGGTGTCTTTTGGTTCCTACTGGCGTGGCAAGGGTGACCCAGGCAGTGGGGTAGTTTTTTATATCGCCATGGATGCAACTAATGCCCACGGTTAAGTTCGTTAGGGCTCTAGGGTCCACCAGACTGGCATGTACCAGAGTTACTTGACTGCCGGAATCCAAGACGGCATTCACACTATGACCGTCGATCTCAAGGCAAGATACATGTCGTTCATTTCCTGTGAGGACCTCTGCAACACAGACCGACTGTACATATAACGAAAGACGCTTCATAGCGTTACAGTCCATTGGCTCTGTAGTCATTGGGCAGTTAGCTGCTACATGGCCGAGCCCGCGACATCGCCAACACTGTATAGGCCCTTGCCTCCTCGTTGGGGACCCCAGATAAGGTCTGCTGGCTTGCTGTGAGACTGTACCGCCTCCACAGTCCTTTGTAGGTCTGCTACCCTTTATTGCAAGGTTCTCTTCTTTTGAAGATGAAGTAGGTTTCACAGAATTTTCTGGCGATTTATTGGGAGCGCAGCGAGGTGATAGCGTCCCTTGGAGTAAGCTTTCAGAAGCATTGTAGCGTTCGACCATATTCACCAACTGGTCGGCTGTAGATGGGTCACCCTGACCAACCCACCTCTGTATCTTAGCGGGTAAGGACTGCAGGTACTTGTCTAGAACAACCCGTTCCACCATCTCTGCGGATGTCAAAGTCTCTGGTTGCAGCCATTTTTTTACTAGATGGATGAGATCATGCATTTGTGAGCGGGCTGGCTGATGCTCCACAAAAGTCCACAAGTGTACCCTCTGTGCTCGTACATATGTGTTTACTCCCAGCCTCGCCAGGATTTCGCCTTTTAATTTGGTGTAGTCCATAGCATCCACTCCACTTAAATCGTAATAGGCCTTTTGTGGATCTCCGCTCAGAAATGGAGCAACCACTTCAGCCCATCTGTCCACCGGTAAATGCTCACGTTCTGCAATACGTTCAAATACGGTGAGATACGCTTCTACATCATCGTCAGCAGTCATTTTAAGCAAAGTCTTTTGTACGGCTTTCTGTGCACTAGCAACACTTTGTGCACGATCCCTCTCATCTTGGGGCTGCCGAAGCAAAGCCTGCTTTATTGCATTCAATTGCTCTTGCTGAATCTGATTTTGCTGGTCCAGGGCTTGCTGGAAGTAAGTATTAGTCTGCTGTTGTTGAACATTTGCCTGCAGTAACTGTTTCACTAGTTCCTCCATATTACTGGACTCTTGGCTCTTCAAAAGCACAGAAGCTTTCAGCCAGGACATACACAGAGCACTTTCTCTGCAGTCACAGTCCAATAGCCACAATTGCCCGCATTCGAAACACCATTTGTGGGAATATAGCTCAACAGGGATCTTTGCTTTGGCCCAAGCAGGTGGCTATGGAGTCACAACGGACAGTAGCAGGCTAGCGAGTTCCACACAGGTATGCACCAGGCGTATTTATTGTACACATTTGCCGTACAATGTTACACGTGCCAAACATGAAATAAAATATCTAAGGCCGTCTGGCCCCTAACTAACAATAAGTTTCTAACTAGAAAAATACCTACACAATAGCAGAGAAGTTCATGCAGCCTTACTGTGTCAGCTTCCCAGACCAACAGATGAGAGACTGAGATCCCAGCAGCTCCTGATTATCAGCTGAAGCAGTCAGGAGACCAAAACCTGGACTGCATGTGTGGAAGAGAAGCCTCAGTCCTTTCCACGCTGATCACTAAAGAAACCAGGACCGGATTACAGTGAAATAAACAGCTTCACAATCAATACTGGGAGACATATGAAATGAAACGGGGAGAAACATATCTGTTTTCTAGTACTTCTCCCCTTGGTACCTCACAATACATAGGTGTGAGAAAATAGCATTATCGCATTGCAAACGGATTACACACGGATGACCATTACACTCCTGTGACTCTCAGCAGGGAGACTCGGACCGATTTTCCATATGTTAAGTGTGACCCTGGCCTTACTCATAGGCTAACTGAGGCATAAGTAACAATCCAACATATATACATTGTCTAAACATAAGGACAATTATAATAGGTTAGAACAAAGTCAACGCCCATAAGTTGGAACCTGTGGCTGTGAGAGAGGAACGCACATAATGGTAATAGAATAAAAGCAATGCACGCACTGAAGTGCACATAAGATCCACATTCTAATGGTCAGAACTCAGAAGTAAAAAAAAAAAAAAAAAATGTAAACAAAAGCATAAAATATATGAAAAGGCACAAAAATGTTTCTACCCTATATAAAGACAAAAAAAAAACCTTACAGACTTGGATGGAAAAAATGGAGGCTACACTATGACAAGACCTGGCACCGGAAAACATTAGGTGAAAGATGTAACATGAAACATATACATTTCAGGAAACGTGGAAAAACCTCAGAAAAATAAATGAATGCAAAGCACAAGATCATTCCCAGATCAAAAGATATAAACAAAGTCACAAACCACAGATGCTTTGGTGACCGTGCAAACAATGTGCACTGCCCATACTTTTATAATGAGAGAGAAAAAAAATCATGGGAAAAACCTAGAAAAATAAATGAATTAAAAAAACTGCAAAAATTGGAAACAAAATCATTATATAAAAAATATCACAAATGATAAATGCATTGATGACCGTAATTGTCCTTATGTTTAGACAATGTATACTAGACTATAAGCTGACCCGAGTATAAGCCGAGGCACCTAATTTTGCCACGGAAAACTGGGTAAGCTTATTGACTCGAGTATAAGCTGGGTACGAATTGTTCCCTCATCCCTATCCTGCTCTGTGTGGTTCCCCCCGTCCTGTCCTGCTCTGTGTGGCTCCACTGGTCCCCTCATTGTATGCGTGGCTCCCCCTTCCACCCCCATCATGCGTGGATCCCCCGTCTTCCCTCATCATATGTGTGGCTCCCCGTCATATGAGTGGCTCCCCCTTCCTCCCCTCATCATATGCGTGGCTCCCCCGTAACATGCTTAGCTCCCCCATCATATGCATGGCTCTCTCGGTCCCCTCGTTGTGTGCGTGGCTCCCCGTCATACTCACCCTCCTCGGTGCATTGCTGCACGTCCCTGCATCTCAGTTGTCCCAGCATGGCACTGGCAGCTCTCCTGTGCTGAGCGGTCACGTGGTACCGCTCATTAAGGTAATGAATATGCCCTCCACACCTATGGGAGTGGAGTCGCGTCCATATTCATTACGTTAATGTGCGGTACCACGTGGCCGCTCAAAACCGGAAGAGCTGCTGCGCCAGGACAACGGAGATGCAGGGACATTCAGCGACGGACCGAAGAAGGTGAGTATGATGTCACAGCTGCCGGTTCCTGCCGCTGCTCCTCCGCTCCCCTCCCCTGCTGACTTTCTGGGACAATGACTCGTGTATAAGCCGAGGGGGACATTTTAAGCACAAAAAAAGTGCTGAAAATCTCAGCTTATGCACGAGTATATACGGTATGTTGGATTGTTATACTTGTGCCTCAGTTAGCCTATGAAACGAGTCAGGTACGAGAGCTCGCATTTAATGTTTTAACTACATTTGAATAAAGAATCCATTTTTATCCCTGGATGGTTGTACCAGAATCTTTTACCCTTCGCCACGACAGCACCCATTTACTAAACTCATGTGGGGTGCTGTCGTGGACTCATTAAAAGAGCATTACCGGTGAGTAATCCGGCTTTTCTCCATTTTTCGTCTACCTTCTTTTGATCACCAGTGGAAACTGCACCCTCAGGTGGAACTCTGTGCCAAATTTCCAGCTACACATTCTCAGCGTGGTTTGCTCCTTTGTCCCTCTCCCTGCTTCTCACCATGATGGGAGATGTAGTCTCTCATGAGCCGCCATCTATTTGCTCAAACTTAAAATAAAAAAATAAAACATTTTAAAATAATGAAATACATAAGCAAATAAAATACACATTATACTCCCCTAACATCAAATCCCCAATGCCCTTGTCTCCTATAAAAAAAAAAAAGTAAAATAAAAAAACATGGCTCCTGTAAACAATTAAAAATAATAACCATATATTCTATCTGACATAGTCTACATAATTAGCTCCACATATGTCCTATGCCAATCACTTGGGCACTCCACAATATCATACACAACTAATCCCACTTTTATTAATGTGAGAAGAAAGAAGCGATCCCATATATAAAATTAATGTTTATTGATGTTAATTTAAAAACTTACAGAATAAAAAAGCAAAATTACCGTAGGGGACACCATAACACCAGGCAATACAAAAATTAATCATAAATAGCCACACAACAATACCGGTGGTTAACTATACTGAACTAAGACAGCAGTCTGGTTTACCAATCAATGCCCAATGACATCATAAATCAAAGAAGGTGGTCTATTGGTACACATAATTCCTCATACCTACGCGCGTCGGGGTGAGGGGACGCCATCATCATAAGGTAATATGCTTAATTTCGTTTTGGACTATTGTTGAGTGGATTCAGATACTGTTCTTTGGCGGCCTTATAGGGTGGTCTCTGAGTATCTCGTATTATAGTACTGCCTGTATATTAAGCCATTTGGCTAATACTTAAGTTATACATTGTTTAAGGGCAGCGTAGGTATGAGGAATTATGTGTACCAATAGACCACCTTCTTTGATTTATGATGTCATTGGGCATTGATTGGTAAACCAGACTGCGGTCTTAGTTCAGTATAGTTAGCCACCGGTATTGTTGTGTGGCTATTTATGATTAATTTATGTATTGCCTGGTATTATGGTGTCCCCTACGGTAATTTTGCTTTTTTATTCTGTAAGTTTTTAAATTAACATCAATAAACATTAATTTTATGTATGGGATCGCTTCTTTCTTCTCACATTAATAAAAGTGGGATTAGTTGTGTATAGTCTACATAATACAGAGTGTCCCACGGCGATATCACTTGTAGAACAGCCACAACCGGCTGCTGCCTACACGCTCACAGGAGCGTCATCCCTCCCACATTGTATATTGCTTAGCTACCGTGAGAGAGGTCACATAAGTTCATCAGCTGATGAGCGCCGATGATTTCACGGCACCACTGCTGCATGAGAAAGTTCACCGGAGCTCATCACCTTACTCGGTAAGGTGATTTCTGTATAGCAGGGGTGCTCAATAGTGATGAGCGAGTATGCTCGTTGCTCGGGTGGTCTCCAAGTATTTGTTAGTGCTCGACTCGTACTGGTTCTATTCTCCTTTGTGCTGTGATCTCACTTCTCTACAATAAACCTCGCTTCGTGTCCTTTCTAAGAAGCCTGCCGCTTTATCCTACAGGCATGGCTCCGTAACAATCTGTCCTTTTTGCTAGGCCACTGTCGGGATCCCACCCCTGACAGGTCCTCTCCCGAACTCTCCCGGGCTGCTTTCTCCCTAACTTCCTGTCCAACCCCCAGTTTTACCATAGCGTGAGGAGTGGCCTACTAGATAGAACCACTCCCCCTGGTGGCCGGAGTGTGAAGTGTAGTGTGTGTGTGATACCTGGTCAGGTGAACTCCTTTAGTGCAATCAGATGTAACATCACTCCCCTTAGTGGCAGAGCGACATTACTGCAACGACCAGGACTCTGGGGCGCTGCACAAGCAGCGCTGCTCTGTAGGTCATTGGGTCTAATAGATGTTTTGGCACTGCACTTTTTCTCTCCATAGCACTGACTGAGAGCTATGTTTCTGCAAATGAGAAGACAGAAGCGGTAATAAACCACTTCTGTCTTTTCCTCAGGGTTCGTGTGTATGCCTGCAGTAGACTGCAAAGCCCAAAGTTAAAAGAAAAAGCAGGCAAACATGGGGACTAGAGAAAGAAGCCAGAATGAAATACACACTGACACTGCTGACTCCAATTACCTGCATGACTGCTGATTCCAATTATCTGCATGAAGTACAGGAGATGATGAGCTCCCCAAGTCATAGTGACATGCTCAGAATGCGGAGCACTGTATACTGATGACCATAGGAGGATGTGACAGAGGAGGCGTATCCTGAAGCAGGAGGAGCAATGGTGGCAGTGACTGTAATATAGTGAAGAACACTTGGCCCAGAGACTGAGGCAGTGGCACAAAGGCCCAAATCCTGGACTGTCCTACGATATCCGGGATAGTTTGGACCTATGATTTTACTGGAGCACTCTAAAGGTCCCCTTAGAAATAAAACTAACGTCTTCCAAACTCACCAGTATGGAGAAGTTCAGCCCATAGGCCAATGTGTATGGGGGCGCCCAATTCTCCCCTGAAATATAATATCGGGGTAGATAGGAATATGTCATGTCTGATTTCAGAATCCTGATTCTTTAGTTCTCATGGAGAGAAGCCGCTGCCAGGATAAGTCTGACACCGACTGTCTCGAGCCCTCCTGTGTATGGGAGAGTTGGATGAGATAGCTGGCGGCTGAACAATCAACCAAGCCATTTATTACAATGATCATGAAGCACCAATAATTCCAATGATGGTGAGCAGGTGGTCCCAACTCTCCCAAGGCACCCTACGGATGCCCTTTTTGGACCACTCCAAAATACAATTACCACAAGAAAACAGAGCAAAAAAGTCCACTTCAACATAATTATATAAAAATATTCAAAAATGTTTATTAAAGTCACCTTAATACATCAATATATAAATCATAAATGTATAAAGTACAAAAATGTGCATGCTGTCAGCACAGACATAAGGCAGGAGGCATTACAAGGAGAACATGACAGTAGCCAAGTTTAGAGGGGGAGTACAAAGGTATACCCTTCTGGTTGCAGTATCCTTCCCCAATGAAATATTCGGAATATGGCCGTGTGCATATATATCATTAGCCTTAGTAGTATCCACACCACGGCCACCTCATAACCACAATCAAACGATTCAATGAAAAGGCTGCTTACCCATTGGTAGCCAGGGCTAGTACCCCCACCTCACTTGGCCCCCCGGACGCGCGTTTCGCGTGGCTTTTTCAACAGGGTGTGTGTGTAGCACGTCTCATTGTGCTTTAAGTATACTTAAAACCGGAAGTAGCGCCGGTAATTGCGGCGCATGCGCAGTAGCGTCCAGAATTCACCAGTCGACAGAGCCATCATAGCTGGGCGTGTGTCAGGGCGGAGCTCCGCCATCTGACCACCAATGAAAACCGCACCCAGTTGTAGAAGACGGCCCCGTCAGAAGGTGAAAGTAATGGACGGCACCTGGCATGCGTGCTACCGGCGTCCATTTTCTAAAAGACCATGGCAGCGGCCATCTTTGCGGTGACAGATAGGGTCAAATTACCGCAATAGAGCACCAATATGGAGCACTAAACAGACATAGCAGACATTAAGTGGCAATTATGTGAATGTGTATATATATATATATATATATATATATATATATAAAAGGGAATCGCCATCATCCTATACAATGGGCGGTAACGGGCATGTAAATCTCCAACATACTCCTAGAGAATTATAGGAGTGGCCAACATTCTGGAGACCATGCACAGCTGAATCAACCCAAAAGTCCCAATTAACCCCACATTTTAAAGGACTCGGTGAATAAAAGAGTGATATCAATGTGAAGAAGAGATGGACTGCACCATCACTACAAAAGAAAAAAACCCATACATACTCCATATACACTCACTGGCCACTTTATTAGGTACACCTGTCCAACTTCTTGTTAACACTTAATTTCTAATCAGCCAATCACATGGCGGCAACTCAGTGCATTTAGGCATGTAGACATGGTCAAGACAATCTCCTGCAGTTCAAACCGAGCATCAGTATGGGGAAGAAAGGTGATTTGAGTGCCTTTGAACGTGGCATGGTTGTTGGTGCCAGAAGGGCTGGTCTGAGTATTTCAGAAACTGCTGATCTACTGGGATTTTCACGCACAACCATCTCTAGGGTTTACAGAGAATGGTCCGAAAAAGAAAAAAAATCCAGTGAGCGGCAGTTCTGTGGGCGGAAATGCCTTGTTGATGCCAGAGGTCAGAGGAGAATGGGCAGACTGGTTCGAGCTGATAGAAAGGCAACAGTGACTCAAATCGCCACCCGTTACAACCAAGGTAGGCCTAAGAGCATCTCTGAATGCACAGTGCGTCGAACTTTGAGGCAGATGGGCTACAGCAGCAGAAGACCACACCGGGTACCACTCCTTTCAGCTAAGAACAGGAAACTGAGGCTACAATTTGTACAAGCTCATCGAAATTGGACAGTAGAAGATTGGAAAAACGTTGCTTGGTCTGATGAGTCTCGATTTCTGCTGCGACATACGGATGGTAGGGTCAGAATTTGGCGTAAACAACATGAAAGCATGGATCCATCCTGCCTTGTATGGAGCATCTTTGGGATGTGCAGCCGACAAATCTGCGGCAACTGTGTGATGCCATCATGTCGATATGGACCAAAATCTCTGAGGAATGCTTCCAGCACCTTGTTGAATCTATGCCACGAAGAATTGAGGCAGTTCTGAAGGCAAAAGGGGTCCAACCCGTTACTAGCATGGTGTACCTAATAAAGTGGCCGGTGAGTGTATATCGGTACAGCACATAGACAAAAAATCAACTTGATACATAAAATAACACCACTAAGGGTGACCTGTGCAATAAAGGGAAAAAAAAAATTACATATAAAAATGTATACATGTGAAAAATATCTGCAGTGATTCTTGTTTCTTGGGCTCCATATGGGTGAACAGGAAAAGTCCAATGCGGTACCATATCATATCTGTAGCCATGGACGTTATAAAACACTTACTAATAAAGAAAACACAAAAGAAGACAGTCAATACAAAAAATATATTTAAAAAGAATGGTGGATCATTCACATGGGAGAGGATAACCAGGCATAAAGTTAGAGAAATAACCATATATATTACTGTACACATATAGCGGAAATGGAGCCGTGAACAAGGAGCATGACGAGAGGGCCTATACAAGGCAATGTAAAGGTCACAAAAATGGGGCAAAACTTAATTGTTCATTTAATCCCCTAGGGGTGAGGGTGTCGAGGGTGACAATTCACTTGCACTCACATTGTGCAAGTATTTTTGTCATATTGCCACCCCTGATCCCTCCATGTATTCTATCAATACCTCTCACTTTTAGACCCCTAGGGTCTGATCCGTGGAACATCCGGAAATGCCTCGGTAAAGTCTTCAAACCCGACGGGTCCGACACTTCTTTTGCAGCCAGAATATCCCTTACGTGTTCGCGTGTCCGAACTTTCAATTCTCTAGACGTGAGGCCAATGTAAATCAGGGAGCAGGGACAGGTGGCGTAGTATACCACAAATGTGGTACTACACGAGATAAATTCCCTTATCTTAAATTCCCTGCTCCCATCAGAGTTCTTAAAGGTCCCACACCTAAGAATGTTCGGACACGCGACACAAGAACCACACGGAAAACATCCTTGTCTGGGGTTACTCCTATCAAGAAACGTCCTGCTTTTTGCTATATAATGGCTTCTTACCAGTGTGTCTTTTTACTCCTTCGTTGTGTCATCAAAGGGAATTCCGTCAGGCATGAAGCCAAGGCATTATCAGTTTGTAACACGGACCAGTGTTTATTAAGCACCTCACGGATACGGTGCCATTGACAGTTAGAAGTGGAAATAAATCTAAGGGTACTGTCACACAGTACCATTTTGATCGCTACGACGGTACGATTCGTGACGTTCTAGCGATATCGTTACGATATCGCAGTGTCTGACACGCAGCAGCGATCAGGGATCCTGCTGAGAATCGTACGTCGTAGCAGATCGTGTGGAACTTTCTTTCGTCGCTTGATCACCCGCTGACATCGCTGGATCGTTGTGTGTGACAGCGATCCAGCGATGTGTTCGCTTGTAACCAGGGTAAACATCGGGTAACTAAGCGCAGGGCCGCGCTTAGTAACCCGATGTTTACCCTGGTTACCAGCGTAAACGTAAAAAAAACAAACAGTACATACTCACATTCCGGTGTCAGTCCTCCAGCGTCTCAGCTTCTCTCCACTGTGTGAGCGTCTGCCAGCCGGAAAGCGAGCACAGCGGTGACGTCTGACGTCACCGCTGTGCTTGCCGGCTATGGCGCTTACACAGTGGAGAGAAGGAGAACGCCGGGGACAGACACCGGAATGTAAGTATGTACTGTTTGTTTTTTTTACGTTTACGCTGGTAACCACGGTAAACATCGGGTTACTAAGCGCGGCCCTGCGCTTAGTTACCCGATGTTTACCCTGGTTACCGGGGACTTCGGCATCGCTCCAGCGCCGTGATTGCAACGTGTGACCGCCGTCTACGATGCTGGAGCGATAATCATACGATCGCTGCGACGTCACGGATCGTGCCGTCGTAGCGATCAAAATGGCACTGTGTGACAGTACCCTAACTGTGGACTCATTGTTTGCTCCGACTCTAATAGATTGCCTAAGTAGGTCCTCTCTCCGTGTTGCTTTTGCCCGTCCATACCCTGCCCTGATGCTGCGACGGCTATAACCACGTGCCCTAAAGCGCTCAGTGAGGATGGTGGACTGGCTCTCGAAGCGGGCTTCTGTAGAGCATACCCGCCTGTTCCTCAAGAATTGCACAACTGGGATGGCTTTAATAACAGAATAGTTGTGTGCCAAGGAGGCATGTAGCAAGGAGTTCACCAATGACTCCTTGCGATACAAGTCGGTTTCAATGGAGCCATCCTCGGCAACAACTAAAGTGATATCCAAAAAATTGATTTTGTTGGAATGCCACGTATAAGTGAATTTTAAATTAAAATTGTTAGTGTTCAGTACCTGCATAAATTTGGATAGGCTGGTCTCGCCACCCTTCCAGACCATCAAAATGTCGTCAATGTAGCGAAACCAGCCTACCACCGGGTCCGCAGCATGTGCGCCATCGCCCTGGAAGATGAATCTCTCCCAGAATCCCAAAAACAAATTAGCATAAGATGGCGCACATGCCGCACCCATTGCAGTACCTTGTAACTGTAAATAAAACCTATCTTTAAAAACAAAATAATTATGGGTTAGAATAAATTCAAGCAACTCCAAAATAAATTCAGAAAAATGGCCATCCCAGTTGGTAGTCTCAAGGAAAAAGCAGGCAGCCCTCAGACCATCTTCATGTCAAATTGATGTGTATAATGATTCAACATCGATGGTAACCAGAATCATATCCGCCTCGTGAGACAGTCCATCCACCCTCCTAAGTACATCAGTAGTGTCCCTGACATAGGAGGGGAGCGTCTCTATCAACGGTTTTAAATAGAAATCAACAAATTTACAGATGTTCACGCACAACCCTCCTATGCCAGAGACAATGGGCCGTCCGGGTGGACTGACGGCGTCTTTATGCACCTTGGGCAGGGCATAGAACGTGGCAACTTTGGGGAACTTAGGCAAAAGTCCATCAAGGACTTTCTTTGGGACAATATCCAACTCATTTGCCAGATCCAAGATATGCTCCAATTTCCCAGAAAAGACCTGGGTGGGGTTCTGGGATAAGACACGATATGTTTCTTTATTTTTAAGTTGTCGAAATATTTCCCTTTCGTATTTTTCAATTGGCCAGATCACCACGTTTCCCCCCCTTGTCTGCTGGCTTTATGACCACTGTATCTAATGCCTGCAACTCCCTCAATGCTTTTCTTTGATTAGATGTTAAATTATCATTATATAGTCCTCCCGGTATTTTCATTAGGTCCTCAATGACAAGTTTACAAAAAATATCTATCTGTGGACAGAGAGACAAGGGGGGAAGTGGACGATCTGGGCAACACTGAAGAAGGAAATTTACCTACTGGGTCTGGTTGTTGTTCCTCAAGTAACTCCTCCAAGGCCGATAAGGCCGCCACCTCCACATCACTAGGGGATTGGTCTCCTGTATTTTTTGGACCATGCAACTTCTTCAGCAATAATTTACGACAAAATAAGTGGGTGTCTTTTACGGCTGTAAAGAAATTGAATTGGTTAGATGGGACAAAATTAAGACCAAGCTTCAAGACTTCAGATTGTGTCTCAGAAAGAGGATAGGTAGATAGGTCAATCACCTCTAGATTAGTATTTTTCGCTTTCCGTTCATAGGTCGGTGGAGAGGTAAATTTTCTCTTTTTTGTCATATATTTTCCCTTTGCAGCTCTATTTGGCTGTATTTTTCTCCCTCTATCACTATGTGTGGTCTTAGATTGATCTGATGCCACACTCGATTCGTCCACAGATGTTATGGATGAAATTGATCCCGACCTAGTTTGTTGTACTGAACGGATTCTCATTCTACCAGTCCTCCAACGGTACACATGATTATCACGATAGTCCAAATTGTCTCTTTGTAATTTTTTTGTCTTGATAGCACTGATCTCCTGTTCCCATTTAAGGAAGTCACTCTCCAAATCACAATTCAATTTCTCCAATGCTTCGGGTGTCAAATCATCCACCCCCGGAGCTTTTTCCGTTTTTCCGTTTTCGTTTTTCGCTCCCCTCCTTCCCAGAGCCATAACTTTTTTATTTTTCCGTCAATTTGGCCATGTGAGGGCTTATTTTTTGCGGGACGAGTTGTACTTTTGAACGACATCATTGGTTTTAGCATGTCGTGTACTAGAAAACGGGAAAAAAATTCCAAGTGCAGTGAAATTGCAAAAAAAGTGCAATCCCACATTTGTTTTTTGCTTGCCTATTTTGCTAGGTTCACTAAATGCTAAAACTGACCTGCCATTATGATTCTCCAGGTGACTACGAGTTCATAGACACCTAACATGACTAGGTTATTTTTCACCTAAGTGGTGAAAAAAAATTCAAAACTTTGCAAAAAACAAAACAAAACAAAATTGCGCCATTTTCCGATACTCGTAGCGTCTCCATTTTTCGTGATCTGGGGTCAGGTGAGGACTTATTTTTTGCGTGCCGAGCTGGCGTTTTTAATGATAGCATTTTGGTGCAGATACGTTCTTTTGATCGCCCGTTATTGCATTTTAATGCAATGTCGTGGCGACCAAAAAAAACGTAAATCTGGCGTTTCGAATTTTTTTCTCATTACGCCATTTAGCGATCAGGTTAATGCTTTTTTTTTATTGATAGATCGGGCGATTCTGAACGCGGTGATACCAAATATGTGTAGGTTGGGGGTTTTTTTTATTGATTTATTTTGATTGGGGCGAAAGGGGGGTGATTTAAACTTTTATTTTTTTTTTTTTTTTTTCACATTTTTAAAAACTTTTTTTTTTTACTTTTGCCATGCTTCAATAGCCTCCATGGGAGGCTAGAAGCAGGCACAGCCCGATCGGCTCTGCTATGCAGCAGTGATCATAAGATCGCTGCTACACAGCAGATTTGCAGGTGTGCTGTGAGCGCCGACCACAGGGGGGCGCTCACAGCCACCGGCAATCAGTAACCATAGAGGTCTCAAGGACCTCTATGGTTACAATGGAGGAGCATCGCCGACCCCCGATCATGTGACGGGGGTCGGCGATGCGCTCATATCCGGCCGCACGGCCGGATGCGGTAGTTAAATGCCGCTGTCTGCGTTTGACAGCGGCATTTAACTAGTTAATAGGCGCGCGCAGATCGCGATTCTGCTCGCGCCTATTGCGGGCACATGTCAGCTGTTCAAAACAGCTGACATGTCCCGGCTTTGATGTGCGCTCACCGCCGGAGCGCACATCAAAGCGGGGATCCCGACATGTGACGTACTATACCGTCAGATGTCGGGAAGGGGTTAATGGTTATTTGGATAGTGTCAATCTCCTCTATTTCTCCTAATTTGGTATCATCCCATTTGATAAGTAAATCAATGAAACCCCTGGAGCATGTAGTAGCAATACTTTCTCACTCTGATTTAAATACCTCATCCTCAATGGGATAAGAGGGGAAAATTTGTACACGTAGGCCTCTTGGAATCAGATTACGAGCCAGGTATTGCCCCAAAGTGGCCCTATTCCACCACAGCTTTGTCTGCTTGTGCAGCAATGACTTCAGCCTGGCGATCCTCTCCCTAGAATCACCACCATTCATAGTAACAGAACCGACATTGTCCTCCCTGAAAACCTCCTGCAGTCGAGACAACCACGTCTGGTCTCGAGTACGAAAATCCATTGGCTTCAGGCTAACTGCTGCGGAAAACACAGAAAAGCAATATTTATTACAATAATCATGAAGCACCAATAATTCCAATGATGGTGAGCAGGTGGTCCCAACTCTCCCAAGGCACCCTACGGATGCCCTTTTTGGACCACTCCAAAATACAATTACCACAAGAAAACGGAGCAAAAAAGTCCACTTCAACATAATTATATAAAAATATTCAAAAATGTTTATTAAAGTCACCTTAATACATCAATATATAAATCATAAATGTATAAAGTACAAAAATGTGCATGCTGTCAGGACAGACATAAGGCAGGAGGCATTACAAGGAGAACATGACAGTAGCCAAGTTTAGAGGGGGAGTACAAAGGTATACCCTTCTGGTTGCAGTATCCTTCCCCAATGAAATATTCAGTATATGGCCGTGTGCATATATATCATTAGGCTTAGTAGTATCCACACCACGGCCACCTCATAACCACAATCAAACGATTCAATGAAAAGGCTGCTTACCCATTGGTAGTCAGGGCTAGTACCCCCACCTCACTTGGCCCCCTGGACGCGCGTTTCGCGTGACTTTTTCAACAGGGTGTGTGTGTAGCACGTCTCATTGTGCTTTAAGTATACTTAAAACCGGAAGTAGCGCCGGTAATTGCGGCGCATGCGCAGTAGCGTCCAGAATTCACCAGTCGACAGAGCCATCATAGCTGGGCGTGTGTCAGGGCGGAGCTCCGCCATCTGACCACCAATGAAAACCGCACCCAGTTGTAGAAGACGGCCCCTTCAGAAGGTGAAAGTAATGGACGGCACCGGGCATGCACGCTACCGGCGTCCATTTTCTAAAAGACCATGGCAGTGGCCATCTTTGCGGTGACAGATAGGGTCAAATTACCGCAATAGAGCACCAATATGGAGCACTAAACAGACATAGCAGACATTAAGTGGCAATTATGTGAATGTGTATATATCTATATATAAAAGGGAATCGCCATCATCCTATACAATGGGCGGTAACGGGCATGTAAATCTCCAACATACTCCTAGAGAATTATAGGAGTGGCCATCATTCTGGAGACCATGCACAGCTGAATCAACCCAAAAGTCCCAATTAACCCCACATTTTAAAGGACTCGGTGAATAAAAGAGTGATATCAATGTGAAGAAGAGATGGACTGCACCATCACTACAAAAGAAAAAAACCCATACATACTCCATATATATCGGTACAGCACATAGACAAAAAATCAACTTGATACATAAAATAACACCACTAAGGGTGACCTGTGCAATAAAGGGAAAAAAAAAATTACATATAAAAATGTATACATGTGAAAAATATCTGCAGTGATTCTTGTTTCTTGGGCTCCATATGGGTGAACAGGAAAAGTCCAATGCGGTACCATATCATATCTGTAGCCATGGACGTTATAAAACACTTACTAAAAAAGAAAACACAAAAGAAGACAGTCAATACAAAAAATATATTTAAAAAGAATGGTGGATCATTCACATGGGAGAGGATAACCAGGCATAAAGTTAGAGAAGGCCTCCTGCCTTATGTCTGTGCTGACAGCATGCACATTTTTGTACTTTATACCTTTATGATTTATATATTGATGTATTAAGGTGACTTTAATAAACATTTTTGAATATTTTTATATAATTATGTTGAAGTGGACTTTTTTACTCCGTTTTTTTGTGGTAAGCAACCAAACTATCTAAAGCGCATGGGGGCATGCATGTGTATTGCATATGCTGTCATCGAATTGTTGTCATTCAGTAAGGCAAGACTTTGTAGTTAAGTGGTGACCATTCTAAATTGATAAGTCTGCAGTCATTCTGTGCGGCTTCAGACTTTTGAATCCCACCGGCGCACGCACTGTGCACTGTGAGGATTTGCCGATTTCTGATCCGGTAACGGCAGTGATGTATGCAATATGCATACTCCCAGGCAGAAGCTGTTTAATGGGCGCGGTCTGGCTCCATACAAGTGTATTGAGCAAGGTCATGCCTACTAGACGGCAACACCCACTGGAAAGCGGCACCATCGCTCCATATAGTTCTATGGAGCAAGGCTGCACCTGCTATACAGCTTCTGCCCGGGAGTATGCATTTTGCACACATAACCACCGTCCCCGGCTCAGAAACTGGCAAATCTTGGCAGTGCACAGTGAGTGCACCAGAGAAAATCAAAAGTCTGCAGTCACAGAGGAATATCATGGTCATACACGGTTCAGGGCATTAGGGCTGAATTCATTTTTTTAAATGTGAAGATGTCTTGTCTATTATAATAAAGATATATTTTTGTGGGAATCTCATACTGTTCTGCCCTTCTTTGGATATTTTTTACACTGTTGCTTGTCCTACCACTTTTCTCTTCTTGAGTTGTAGGGTATGGCCAGTGAGTTACTGCTAGGCATCTTTTGGATAAATATTCCTTTAGACGGCTCATGATTTCTAGCACTTAGATGCAGGTGTCTTTGGGCTTATCGGGGTAGATAGCTGGTGCAGGCTGACAAAATGCAGGCTCTTTCATGGGGGTCTGATGAGTCAGAGATGTCAGTATTAATATCCAGTGAAGTACTTTACAAGTCCTCCCATAACTGATTTATAGACCCTTTTGGCAGCCTCAAGCAATGAGAAGAAACTGGAAATTCAAGGACCAGACATATCTAAAGAATTCATTACACACCATAGAAACAGTCATAGCAGCTACCTGACTGACGTATGACAAACCAATGTGGTTCACACACCCTAACACTGTGGTTGATCAGACTAACATAGCAGAATGGTGCAGTCATGGACCCAGATCCATGTTTTCCGAGCAATAATGCCCTATGAGATCTATATAATGGAATTTGTGGCCTGACTGACATTTGTCTTGAAAGCCTTTTCTAATCATGGCCCCCAATAACCTGCACTTACCACTCCTAAAAGCTTTAAGTAATTAGAGAATATTATACAAAAATAACATTGCTGGTCCTTGACCTTCCTAATCACTGAGAGTCATCACTCCTCCACCATAACACCACTCATTCATTTCACCAGTAACCATGGAAACTCTCATAGAAAACAGGGAAGGGCCTCCGATAGGCGTTGAAATCCAGACCTTAAGTTGTAGCCATATGAGGAAATAACATCCAAATTAAAAGTTTAAGTCTTATTATTAGGTTTTACTTTTCTACATGTAATTAAGGAAAGAATCAGATAAGATGACATCCGGCTATCACGTTTTAGGGAGTTATTCATATGATAAGGAAAACGAGGATTCCGATTCTGATAAATGAAACCCTAGAAAAATACTGGTCAGTGGTAATAAGACTATTCTCAGAGGCGCAAAGGAAAATAAGGGTTAATGTTTATACAGCCCAGATATAGATCGTATGAAATATTTATCTTCCATGTTTTTTTAAATAATTAATATCTTTACTATTTCTTGGAAATTTTAATGCCCATCATCTCCAACCATCTAGTGTCTACAGGAGAATTCGGGCTCAAAATTAAAAACGGTAAGAACAGTAAGAAAAAAAAAACATGCATGCTCCACAAAGTCGTTCGCATTTATGGAAGAGTGGATTGTTTGGCATCTTAAGGCTCAGATGAGGAAATTTATATTGGGAGATTCAGGCCATGTGCACGCGTTCAGTATTTTTCGCGTTTTTTTGCTATAAAAACGTGATAAAAACGCAAAAAAAACGCTTACATATGCCTCCCATTATTATCAGTGTATTCCGCATATCTTGTGCAAATGTTGCATTTTTTTCCGCAAAAAATCGCATCGCGGAAAAAAAAGCAACATGTTCATTAAATTTGCGGAATTGCGGGGATTCCGCACAACTAGGAAAGCATTGATCTGCTTACTTTCCGCATGTGGCTATGCCCACCATGCGGGAAGTAAGCAGATCATGTGCGGTTGGTACCCAGGGTGGAGGAGAGGAGACTCTCCTGCATGGACACCGTATAATTGGTAAAAAAAAAGAATTAAAATAAAAAATGGTCATATACTCACCTTCGATGGCCCCCAGAGTCTTCCCACCTTTCCGGTGCATGCTGCTGCTTCCGTTCCTATAGATGGTGTGTGTGAAGAACCTGCGATGACGTCGCGGTCACATGACCGCGATGACGTCGCGGTCACGTGACCGCGACGTCATCGAAGGTCCTGCACACACCATCTATAGGAACAGACGCCGCTGAGGAGATCGGATGTCTGCAGAAGGTGAGTATGACCTTTTTTTTTTATTATTATTATTATTTTTAACATTCTTTCTTTTACTATTGATGCTGCATAGGCTGCATCTATAATAAAAAGTTGGTCACACTTGTCAAACACTATGTTTGACAAGTGTGACCAACCTGTCAATCAGTTTTCCAAGGGATGCTACAGATCGCTTGGAAAACTTTTTTCATTCTGCAAGCTAATTACGCTTGCAGAATGCTTAAAAAAAAAAAAAAACGCAAAAAAACGGGGAAAAAAAACGCAAAAAAAAAAATGCGGATTTCTTGCAGAAAATTTCCGGTTTTCTTCAGGAAATTTCTGCAAGAAATCCTGACGTGTGCACATACCCTCAGATACAAATGATCACACTGATATTGGCACGTCTGACCTACATATGTGTATGGGAACCCTAAGGCTACATCTTTTTCTTTTCCCTAAACCAACTGATGTAGGTAAGGTCTTTCCTTATTGTGATCCCATGAGCAACTCTTTATAGGCAGAGACCGACTATCTGGGCAAACAGCAAAAAGGCAATTCAAAGTCAAGACAGAGAGCAAATGGAGGACCAAGAGTTAGCCGGGTCATCTTTGCAGACATTTAGTAACAGAACCTATTGCTCAGACACTCAGTTTCTATAAGGCTCCGTTCCGATGTTGAGCTTTTGGTGATTTTTTAATGTTGCACCTATTATGTAAATTAAGTAACTTGCGTTTTTTTCATTGTGTTTTTGAACATGCATTTTTATTGCGTTTTTTGTCTGTTTTTACTGTGTCTTTTGTCTCTTGTTGGTATGTTATGTTTTAAATAAAGCTGCTTTGTTTTTGATCATTCCTGGTATTTTGGCTTTGACAAAACTTTATTGATACAGTCATGTGTGGATCACATATGTCTTTGATCCGTTTCGGCACTAAAAACACATGTGCATTTTTTACCTGTGGATTTTCCTCATCTATTTCTAGTCTACGGTGAAAAACTGGGCTTACTCACAAGGGAAATTGACATGTTGCGGATTTGAAACACGCATCGGAGGTCACTTGAATAAAATAAAAGCACAGAGGGCATGATATTTCTTAAAATCCCACCTACTTTTCTGGAACCGTAAGATGTTGCGTTTTTTGACGCAGCAAAAATACGCGGCATCAAAAACTCAACTAGAATCTAAAGATGTTTTCTAGGATTAGAAAACAAAGTCTGTTTTTTTCCTTCTTCCAAAAACAGTGCCACATGTGTTCCCAGGTTGTTTGTGGCAAGGCCGCTCAGCTCCATTCCCTGCAGTGGAGCCATGCTGCAATACCGGACACAGCCCATGAGCAGGTGAGGCACTGTTTCTTAAACTAGTCATCTTTTTGTTTTCCCCTTCACCCCCGGAGCTTTTTCCGTTTTTTTGTTTTCGTTTTTCGCTCCCCTCCTTCCCAGAGCCATAACTTTTTTATTTTTCCGTCAATATGGCCATGTGAGGGCTTATTTTTTGCAGGACGAGATGTACTTTTGAACGATACCATTGGTTTTACCATGCCCTGTAACAGAAAACGGGAAAAAAATTCCAAGTGTGATGAAATTGCAAAAAAAGTGCAATCTCACACTTGTTTTTTGATTGGCTATTTTGCTAGGTTCACCAAATGCTAAAACTGACCAGCCATTATGATTCTCCAGGTCATTATAAGTTCCTAGACACCTAACATGTCTAGGTTATTTTTTATCTAAGTGGTGAAAAAAACTTCCAAAGTTTGCTAAAAAAAAAAAAAAATTGTGCGATTTTCCGATACCTGTAGCGTCTCCAATTTTTATGATCTGGGGTCAGGTGAGGGCTTATTTTTTGCGTGCCGAGCTGGCGTTTTTAATGATACCATTTTTGTGTAGATACGTTCTTTTGATCGCCCGTCATTACATTTTAATGCAATGTTGCGGCGACCAAAAAACGTAATTTTGGCGTTTTGATTTTTTTCTCGCTACGCAATTTAGCGGTCAGGTTAATCCTTTATTTTTATTGATAGATTGGGCGATTCTGAACGCGGCGATACCAAATATGTGTAGGTTTGATTTTTTTTTTATTATTTTATTTTGATTGGGGCGAAAGGGGGGTGATTTGAACTTTTATATTTTTTCTATTTTTTTAATATTTTTAAACACTTTTTTTTCTTAATTTTGGCATGCTTCAATAGCCTCCATAGGAGGCTAGAAGCATGCACAACTCGATCGGCTCTGCTACATCGAGGTGAAATACAGATCACCTCTATGTAGCAGAAATGGTCGTGTACTTTGAGCGCCGACCACAGGGTGGCGCTCAAAGCATTCGGCCATCAACAACCATAGAGGTCTCCAGGAGACCTCTGGTTGTTATGGCGATGTACTGCTGACCCCCGATCATGTGACGGGGGTCAGCAGTGCGAGCACTTCCGGCCGCGCGGCCGGGAGCGCTAGTTAAATGCCGCTGTCAGCGCTTGACGGCGGCATTTAACTAGTTAATGGGCGCGGGCGGATCGCGATTCCGCTCGCGCTCATTGCGCGCACATGTCAGCTGTACAGAACAGCTGACATGTCGCGGCTTTAAGGTGGGCTCGCCGCCGGAGCCCACCTTAAAGCAGGGGATCTGCCAGCTGACGTACTATTCCGTCAGTTGGCAGAAAGGGGTTAAATCTTTGACAACTTTTTTATATATGTATTGTCCTCAATAGGTGCATTAAATAAGAGACCAGAATTCTTAAAGGCTCAATGTCCTTGGTTAAAGCCCAAGGGCAATGAACTACGTGAAGTGGCCAATGTATCTTGACAAGTTACTATTTAATTATACATCTTGCAGCAAGATAGATGACTACAGTCAAATTCTCTGCATCAATTGACCTTTCAAATTAGTTTTTACATAATCTGCGTATCCGCCCTCTCTTCATTAACCACCTCTGGGTGGTCCGTCTTTTAGACAGTAGGTTTCATTGTGATTCTCTTTTCAGCTGGATTGTAATAGAATCAGGATGCATCATTTAGTTCTAGGGGTCAATTCTGTAATATAAGGACAGTTAATGTCATCCCTCGCATTTGTCTACAGTGTATACATGGGCTGGGAAGTCCTGAACTTGGAATAGATCGTGTCGCCAGTGAAAGCATTTACAAAGTGTAATATTAGGTAATACCTGAATCAGCCATGTGAAAAATAAATGCCTCTAAGTGTAATATTACTTTCACAAAAGGTTTCTATAATTTCATGTCAATCTTTTTAGGCATCTTTGCACAAAAGTTTTAATTCAGACACAATGATAGGATTTCGCGTGTGAGCTACTTATTCTCATTTCTATTGGGTTCAAAAACTTTGATCCAAAATGTTTTTTTATGGAAAATTAAAAAAGGACAATATTATAATATCAGTCGTTAACAGGGCTAGGGGTGTAACTAGAGTCTGATGGGCCCTGGTGCAAGATTTGGTCTGCCGCCCCATCCTGATTTTATATATATATAAACTAACTGAGCATTTTGCTGTAATTTTGCGAAAATCACCGTTTTATCTGCTGCAACTCTGCTTGTCCTCTGAGTGATGAGATTTGTCTAACCCTTCCTGTTCTACTGACTAACAGCTTTCTGGCTACAATGTTCATAGATAGAAAGATGCCAAGAGGTGGTGGGGGGCAGGAATATCTGTAACTCATGAATATCAAGGACTACATAGCAAGAGCTCATCACTGAGAAGACTAGCAGAGCTGCAGCAGATGAAACAGGCAATTTTTTAATCAAAACTACAGCAAGAAGCCCAGCAAGTGCCGCTACGTCATCACAGGTCATTCTCGCAATGCATTACTGGGAACGGGAGCATCGCGAGCATTGGGAACGCTGTGGGGGACGCCTTAAGGTGAGAATATCACGATTTTTTTTTTTTTTTATTATTATTTTTACATTATATCTTTTTACTATTGATGCTGCATAGGCAGCATCGATAGTAAAATGTTGGTCACACTTGTGAAACACTATGTTTGACAAGTTTGACCAACCTGTCAATCAGTTTTCCAAGCGATGCTACAGATCGCTTGGAAAACGCTAGCATTCTGGAAGCTAATTACTCTTTTAAAACGCTAATGTTTAGCGGGAAAACGCATGCCAATTCCACATACGCTTTTCTCGCGGCAGGGAGTTCCGGACGTGTGCACATAGCTAAGAGATGGAATCAGGGTTTTATACCCCTACTTAATGCTGTTTTCAGATTCAGCAAGATAAACCTGTAGACAGATTCTCAATAAATAGTTTACACAACAAGATGGAGTAAACAAAATGTCCCACCAATCATTATAAAAATATAAAAAAAAATTCAGAGGGTGTAAGAGACAAAATTTATTCCCTCATGGTATCAGCATAGTTGTAATCAAATCAAGCAGAGTTCAAGGACTCAGCCCACCACAATTCTATGATACAATCCATAAACCATAGGTCCAAAACTCCTGCAATTAAGTCAACGCTTACCCATGAGAAAGCTGGACCGCGAAACGCGTGTCAGGGGCACCTAGGGAGGTCGTGGGAGACAACCCTACTCATGGGTAAGCGATACCATGAGGGAATACATTTTGTCTCTCACTCCCTCTCTAGTCTATCACTAGTTTTTTCTTTTTGCCTCCTGCGTATTTGGGTCTATATTGGAATATGTATATTGATGTATTTGTACACATTATTTATATTGAATAAAAATTTATATTTTTAGAATGATTGGTGGGACATTTTGTTTACTCCATCTTGTTGTGTATACTGTTTTTGGGAGTAGTCTCTTTCAGTAACCTTTCTTTGGTGACTATGATGGGAAAGTGATACTTGTTCACCGGCCACAGTGTTATAGTGTGTTTAATGACTTTTCGATTGAAGATTCTCAATAAATGTAGATTTTAAGGGGTTGTTTTAAATTAGACCATTTAGCAATAAGTAGGCTCCAAAATGCGTTGTTAACTGGGCAGTTCTGCCACTGCGGGAACATAAAGGATTGCACAGTACCATTTAAAATCAGTGGCTAGCCAACAACAGCATTGTACCCCAGAAGTCTTATGAGGCTACTTTCACACATTAGTTTTTTGCCGTCAGGCTCAATCCGACGAATTTTGAAAAAAAAGGATCCGTCGCAAATTGTGAAAAACTGATGCGAGGGTTCCTTTTTTTAGCCGGATCCGACTAGCTGATTTGGGGAGAGAGCGAGAGAGATGCACCAGAATGGGAAACGCTGAGCATGCTCAGTTTAAAAAAACGGAATTCGTTGCCGGATTCAGTCATTTTACGGATCCAACATCATAGGCTTCCATCATAGCAAATGCCGGATGCCGCCGGATCCGTCGCTGTCCGTTTTTTCGAAGGACACAAAAAAGTTACTATGTCCGTTTTCTCCGGTTGCCGGAAAACCAATTTTCTATGGATCCGGCGAAAAACGCATGAAACGTTAGGCCATCCATCGCAATCCGTCACTAATACAAGTCTATGAGAAAAAAAACCGATCCTGCGGCAACTTTTGCCTGATCCGTTTTTTCTCAAAATTCGCCGGATTGAGCTTGACGACAAAAAACTGAAGTGTGAAAGCAGCCTAACACCAAGAGCTACAGATGATGGATCTCTCTGCCCTAGTTAATAGAGAGGGTCCCTGAGTTAAACCTTTAAACCCACGATAGAAGGATATCCATGACAACTATTACAGATCTAAAACACTAAAATCTAATGATCGCTGCTGAAATGCAGCGTGACAGAAGTGTTTCTGGACATAATAAAAACTTCTAGGTTTAGGTACATACAAGTAAACATATACATTAATGTGAAATAATAAAGACGAGCACTGTTCCCTTCATATTATTTTTTGGCTATGTTCATAGTTTTATTGCTTTGGTTTTAAGATGGTATTTTCTCTCACTGTGGCATGTGGATAATGGCAGCGTACAATGAACAGCTGTGTGTAGGTAGAGACACCTTCTTAACACATAGTTGCTCTATTATAAAGCACATTAAGCTGCCATTAAATGTACCAGCCATGACATATGGGTGGGAGTATGCTGAATGCCAGATTTCAGATTTGCAGGTCTGATGTGCCTTGTTATGTGTGACCATTGTTTTGATTCTTCATGGGTTAGAACGATGTTTGAGAGTTGTCTAGTTTCAGACAAGGACATATGTGATATTGAAGGCAGGATATGCAGCTTTTACAGCAATGATAAAACATGGCATATATTCCAGATTTTCTGGAATTAATATATTTGGCATATTCTCTATATATTCAGTTGTTTCAGCAACTCACATAAACTACAAGAGAGCTGAACATAGTTCTTCCTTTCTGGAATGTGAACGGAGATAAAGGGACCCCCATTCTGGAGGAGGAACCAGCCCCTGTCATATATTTAGGACAAACACTTTGGTTTATTTTACTTTATTAAATGTCACCTATTGTTAACTAATATTTATTTGCTTCAAGGATTTTTCCAGGACTAAACTATTGATTACATATCTGAAAGATCACAGAATATAAAGCTGAAACCTTAAAGCTTCATAAACTGTGTAGTAACTAGTCTCAAGAGCCACAGCTCTGCTTCCAATCACATTAATATGAGATGAGCTGCAGTACTTCAGAATGGCCACTATGAGGCTTGCCAACTTTAGTTTGTCTGGACAACTTCTCAATAAAATCATTTTTTTTGACGAATACATTAGATGACTATAATAGATAATAATAATAATCTTTATATAACGCTATCATATTCTGCTGTGCTTTACATACATTATCATAGCTGTCCCCGATGGGGCTCACAATCTAAATTTCCTATCAGTATGTTTTTGGAATCTGGGAGGAAACTGGAGTACCCAGAGGACACCCACGCAAACAGGGGAAGAACATACAAACTCCTTGCAGCTGTCGTCCTTGGTGGGATTTGAACCAAGGACTCCAGCACTGCAAGGCTGCAGTCCTAACCACTGAGCCACCGTGCTGCCCGTTATTAATCTTAATAAATCATTAAGATAAGTGATCTATGTCTATGGATCATAATTCATAAATGAAGACAGTGTCCTTTTTTACGAACTGTCTAAAAATTTCTGGATAGTTGACAACCCTGCCCCCCACTATATGTTTCCGTTCCTTAGATTGTATACTCTTAATGGCCGTGGTGGCTCCTGATCTGTGTCAGTACTTGGTGATGGACCCCACTAATCTGATATTGATAACCTATTCTAAGGGCTCGTGCAGATGACCATTTTAATTGGACAAGTGCTATCCTTGGTTTTGACGGATATCGTCAGATGTGATATAATTTAAAGTGACATCTTTTTAAGTGTATCATCAGAAATATACCAGAAGTAGTCCAGAAATCGGCCAGACGGTAAAACTAATCCCTGTCTTCTAATTTCACTTGCCTCTCTTTTCTTCCCCTACTCTTTAACCATGCTCACATTTGCCCTCACTGTTTTTGCTCCACTAATCCTCAATCTCCTTCGCTAACCCCAAACCCCTGCACCCTCGAACCAAATAACTATCTCCCCCTCTCTCCCACCCCCCCACCTCGCTTGATCCGCAGACCTGCTCTTTAACTTCAGACCTCACCTACTAAAATATAATATAAGCTGATTGCTCTCCTTCACCCACCTACTTTCCCTTTCTCTTCTCATTCTCACTCCTGGCGACATATTCCCCAATCCTGCCCCCCACCCCCTACATCCCACTAATCCTCACCCCTATCCCTCTCACACTATGAGAAACTACCGCAACCCCTCACACTTAAAATCTGTGCCACTGACCCTCACCACCCTGCTTCCTCTCTCTGGGGCACTTTGGAATACCCGCTCTGTCTGCAACAAGATCCAAGTGATCTACGATCTCTTTACTTCCCACAACCTTTCCTTCCTGGCCATCACTGAGACCTGGCTGACCCCCCCCTGACATGGCCTCCCCTGCTGCACTGAGTTACTGTGGCCTCCACTTTACCACACTCCTCGCTCTGGCAACAGACATGGTGGAGGAGTGGGTTTCCTACTTTCTAAAAACTGCTCCTTCAACCCTATCCAACCCCCACCCTGCGTTATCCTCACTTCTTTCAAGGTTCACTCTGTCCATATCTACTCTCCCTCTAATCTCCAAATGGCTGTCATATACTGACCATCGGGCTCAGCCACTGTCTTCAGTGACCAATTCTCCACCTGGCTTCTTCACTTTCTCTCTGCTGACATCACCTGTTGTGAATTCTGTTTTTGGCTCCCTCTGGTGGCTACTGGTGGTACTGGTTGACTTTGGTCTTGTGTTTCCAGTGCACCTGTTTTCATCAGGAAATTGGGAGTTTCCTATTTAGTCTGGCTTCTCAGTCACTCTAGTGCCGGCAATCAATGTTACCAGAGCATCTCTGTTGCTTGCTACCTGCTCCAAGTCTGCAATTCAGCTAAGTTGAAATCTTTGGCTTTTTGTGTTTGTTTTGTCCAGCATGCATTTATATTTCTCGTGCTGCTGGAAGCTCTAGTGATCTGAAATTACTACTCCGGTGTCATGAGTTGATAACGGAGTTAAGGTGGTTTCAGGATGGCTGCTTAGGGTTTTGAGGTAACCGCAAAGTCCTCTTTTGTATTTTCATCTATCTAGTCAGAGGGCCTCACTTTGCTGAATCTATATTCATACTGCGTTTGTGTTTTCCTCTTACCTAACCGTTATTACATGTGGGGGGCTACTATAACTTTTGGGGTTTCCCTGGAGGCAAGCCAGGTCTGTGTATTCCTCTTATAGGGGTAGTTAGCTCTCCGGCTGGCACGAGGTGTCTAGGGATACAACGTAGGCACACCCCCTGGCTACTTTTATTTGCGTGTTAGGTTCAGCATCGCGGTTACCTGAGATACCATCTTCCTAGAGCTAGTCCGTTTTTGCCCATGTCCCTGCCATTGGGAATCATGACAGTATTGCCGGCCATAATGTATTAAAGGTATTGGCTAAAGAAGGAGAGAAAAAAGAAGTTTCTGACCCTTTTTTTTTTTTTTTTTACTCAGTGGTTCTGTCTAGCCATAATTGTAATCTTCTGGGGTTTTTTTTGTTTTTTTTTTTGTTTTTCTCTCCTCTTAACCCCTGAATGGCTCAGATCTCTGCTGTTGAGAAATGGATATCCAGAGTTTAGCTTCTAATCTTAATACTCTTGCCTCTAAGGTTCAAAATATCCAAGACTATGTGATACATGCTCCTATGTCTGAACCCAAGATCCCTATACCTGAGTTCTTTTCTGGAGATAGATCTCGCTTTTTGAATTTTAAGCACAATTGTAAATTGTATCTTTCTCTGAGATCTCGTTCCGCTGGAGACCCCGCTCAGCAGGTTAAAATTGTTATTGCCTTGTTGCGGGGTGACCCCCAGAATTGGGCATTTGCATTGGCACCAGGGGATCCTGCGCTGCTCAATGTGGATGCGTTTTTTCTGGCACTGGGGTTGCTCTATGAGGAACCTAATTTGGAGATTCAGGCTGAAAAGGCCTTGTTAGCCCTCTCTCAAGGGCATGATGAAGCTGAAGTATATTGTCAAAAATTTCGAAAATGGTCTGTGCTTACTCAGTGGAATGAGTGCGCCCTGGCGGCGAATTTCAGAGAAGGTCTCTCTGACGCCGTTAAAGATGTCATGGTGGGGTTTCCTACGCCCACAGGTCTGAATGAATCCATGACTATGGCTATTCAGATTGATCGGCGTTTGCGGGAGCGCAAACCTGTGCACCATTTGGCGGTGTCTTCTGAGCAGGCACCGGAGATTATGCAATGTGATAGAATTCTGTCCAGAAGTGAACGGCAGAATTATAGGCGTAAAAATGGGTTGTGCTTCTACTGTGGTGATTCTGCTCATGTTATATCAGCATGCTCTAAACGCACAAAAAAGGTTGATAAGTCTTTTGCAATTGGCACCTTACAGTCTAAGTTTATTTTGTCTGTAACTTTGATCTGTTCATTATCAACTATTACTGTGGAAGCCTATGTGGATTCTGGCGCTTCCTTGAGTCTTATGGATTGGTCCTTTGCCAGACGTTGTGGGTTTAGCCTAGAGCCTTTGGAAGTTCCTATCCCTCTGAAGGGTATCGACTCCACACCTTTGGCTAGGAATAAACCACAGTTCTGGACACAAGTGACTATGTGTATGACTCCTGACCATCGGGAGGTGATTCGCTTCCTTGTGTTGCATAACTTGCATGATGTCTTAGTGCTTGGATTGCCATGGTTGCAAACTCATAATCCAGTCCTTGACTGGAAAACAATGTCTGTGTTAAGCTGGGGATGTCAGGGGGCTCATGGGGAAGTACCTTTGGTTTCCATTGCTTCATCTACTCCCTCTGAAATTCCGGCATTTTTGTCTGATTATGGTGATGTTTTTGAGGAGCCTAAACTTAGTTCTCTCCCCCCTCACCGGGATTGCGATTGTGCTATAGACTTGATTCCGGGCAGCAAGTTTCCCAAGGGTCGTTTGTTCAATCTATCTGTGCCTGAGCATGCTGCTATGCGAGAGTATATTAAGGAGTCCTTGGAAAAGGGACATATCCGTCCATCCTCATCCCCTTTAGGAGCAGGTTTTTTTTTTGTGGGTAAAAAAGATGGCTCCCTGAGGCCCTGTATTGATTATCGCCTGTTGAATAAGATTACAGTCAAATACCAGTATCCTTTGCCACTACTGACTGATTTATTTGCTCGTATTAAAGGGGCAAAGTGGTTCTCTAAGGTTGATCTTCGGGGTGCGTATAATTTGGTGCGGATCAAGCAGGGAGATGAGTGGAAAACTGCATTTAATACGCCCGAGGGCCATTTTGAGTATTTGGTAATGCCTTTTGGTCTTTCTAATGCTCCTTCAGTCTTTCAGTCCTTTATGCACGATATTTTCCGTAAATACCTGGATAAATTTATGATTGGGTATTTGGATGATATTTTGATTTTTTCGGATGACTGGGAGTCGCATGTTCAACAGGTTAGGAAGGTTTTTCAGGTTTTGCGGTCCAATTCTCTGTTTGTAAAGGGTTCAAAGTGTATCTTTGGGGTTCAGAAGATCTCCTTTTTGGGGTATATTTTTTCCCCTTCTTCTGTTGAGATGGATCCTGTCAAGGTTCGGGCTATTTGTGATTGGACGCAGCCTACTTCCCTGAAGAGTCTTCAGAAGTTCTTGGGCTTTGCTAATTTCTATTGTCGATTTATAACTGGGTTTTCAAGTGTTGCTAAACCTCTGACTGATTTGACTAAGAAGGGTGCTGATGTTGCCAATTGGTCCTCTGCGGCTGTGGAGGCCTTTCGGGAGCTTAAGCGCCGCTTTTCTTCTGCCCCTGTGTTGCGCCAGCCTGATGTTTCGCTCCCTTTTCAGGTTGAGGTTGATGCTTCCGAGATTGGAGCGGGGGCGGTTTTGTCGCAGAAAAGTCCCGATTGCTCAGTGATGAGACCATGTGCATTTTTCTCTCGAAAGTTTTCGCCCGCCGAGCGAAATTATGATGTCGGTAATCGGGAGCTCTTGGCTATGAAGTGGGCATTTGAGGAGTGGCGTCATTGGCTTGAGGGTGCTAGACATCAGGTGGTGGTCTTGACTGATCACAAGAATCTGATTTACCTTGAGTCCGCCAGGCGTCTGAATCCTAGACAGGCGCGCTGGTCATTGTTTTTCTCTCGGTTTAATTTTGTGGTTTCATACTTGCCGGGCTCGAAAAATGTGAAGGCAGATGCTCTTTCTAGGAGTTTTGAGCCTGACTCCTCTGGTGATTCTGAGCCTACGGGTGTCCTTAAGGATGGAGTGATTTTGTCTGCTGTCTCCCCAGACTTGCGACGTGCTTTGCAGGAGTTTCAGACTGATAGGCCTGATCGTTGTCCGTCTGGGAGATTGTTTGTTCCAGATGAGTGGACCAGTAGAGTCATCTCAGAGGTTCATTCTTCTGTGTTGGCGGGCCACCCTGGAATTTTTGGTACCAGAGATTTGGTGGCCAGGTCCTTCTGGTGGCCTTCCCTGTCTCGGGATGTGCGTACCTTTGTACAGTCTTGTGATGTTTGTGCTCGGGCCAAGCCTTGCTGTTCTCGGGCTAGTGGATTGTTGTTGTCCTTGCCTATTCCGAAGAGGCCGTGGACGCACATCTCTATGGACTTTATCTCGGATCTCCCGGTTTCTCAGAAAATGTCCGTCATTTGGGTGGTGTGTGACCGTTTTTCTAAGATGGTTCATTTGGTACCCTTGCCCAAATTGCCTTCTTCATCGGAGTTGGTTCCTTTATTTTTTCAGAATGTGGTTCGCTTACATGGTATCCCGGAAAACATCGTGTCTGACAGAGGATCTCAATTTGTGTCTAGGTTCTGGCGAGCGTTCTGTGCCAGGATGGGCATTGATTTGTCTTTTTCATCTGCGTTCCATCCTCAGACTAATGGCCAGACGGAGCGAACTAATCAGACCTTGGAGACGTATTTGAGGTGTTTTGTGTCTGCTGATCAGGATGATTGGGTCGCCTTTTTGCCGTTGGCAGAGTTTGCCCTCAATAATCGGGCCAGTTCTGCTACTCTGGTTTCTCCTTTCTTTTGCAATTCAGGGTTTCACCCTCGTTTTTCGTCTGGTCAGGTGGAGTCTTCGGATTGTCCTGGAGTGGATTCTGTGGTGGATAGACTGCACCGGATTTGGAGTCATGTGGTGGACAATTTGAAGTTGTCTCAGGAGAAGACTCAGCAGTTTGCTAATCGTCATCGTCGTGTGGGTCATCATCTCCGTGTTGGAGACTTGGTGTGGTTGTCTTCTCGTTTTGTCCCTATGAAGGTCTCTTCTCCTAAGTTCAAACCTCGGTTCATAGGTCCTTATAGGATTTTGGAGATTCTTAATCCTGTATCTTTTCGTTTGGACCTTCCAGCATCTTTCACCATTCATAATGTTTTCCATAGGTCGTTGTTGCGGAGGTACGAGGTACCGGTTGTTCCTTCTGTTGAGCCTCCTGCTCCTGTGCTGGTGGAGGGTGAATTGGAGTATGTTGTGGAGAAGATTTTGGACTCTCGTATTTCCAGACGGAGACTTCAATATCTGGTTAAATGGAAGGGATACGGTCAGGAGGATAATTCTTGGTTGACTGCCTCTGATGTTCATGCCTCTGATTTGGTTCGCGCCTTTCATAGGGCGCATCCAGATCACCCTGGTGGTTCTCATGAGGGTTCGGTGCCCCCTCCTTAAGGGGGGGGTACTGTTGTGAATTCTGTTTTTGGCTCCCTCTGGTGGCTACTGGTGGTACTGGTTGACTTTGGTCTTGTGTTTCCAGTGCACCTGTTTTCATCAGGAAATTGGGAGTTTCCTATTTAGTCTGGCTTCTCAGTCACTCTAGTGCCGGCAATCAATGTTATCAGAGCATCTCTGTTGCTTGCTACCTGCTCCAAGTCTGCAATTCAGCTAAGTTGAAATCTTTGGCTTTTTGTGTTTGTTTTGTCCAGCATGCATTTATATTTCTCGTGCTGCTGGAAGCTCTAGTGATCTGAAATTACTACTCCGGTGTCATGAGTTGATAACGGAGTTAAGGTGGTTTCAGGATGGCTGCTTAGGGTTTTGAGGTAACCGCGAAGTCCTCTTTTGTATTTTCATCTATCTAGTCAGAGGGCCTCACTTTGCTGAATCTATATTCATACTGCGTTTGTGTTTTCCTCTTACCTAACCGTTATTACATGTGGGGGGCTACTATAACTTTTGGGGTTTCCCTGGAGGCAAGCCAGGTCTGTGTATTCCTCTTATAGGGGTAGTTAGCTCTCCGGCTGGCGCGAGGTGTCTAGGGATACAACGTAGGCACACCCCCTGGCTACTTTTATTTGCGTGTTAGGTTCAGCATCGCGGTTACCTGAGATACCATCTTCCTAGAGCTAGTCCGTTTTTGCCCATGTCCCTGCCATTGGGAATCATGACAATCACCATCATAATGACTTTATTAACCCTACTGACACCCACCAGCCAGCATCCTCCAAGCTCCTGGCCCTTACTTCATCCTTTGGACTTACACAGTGGTCCTCCACAGCCACCCACGCAGATGGACATACACTAGACCTCATCTTCACCCGCCTCTGTTCCTTATCTAATCTCACAACCTCTCCCTTCCCCCTATCTGACCACCATCTATTCACCTCATCCTTGTCCTCCTCACCTGCCCCCTATGTCCAGCCACTACCACATCCTCGCAGAAACCTTGCACACCTGGACATTCACAGACTCTCAGACTCTCTTTTACCCCTGTCCTCCATATCTTCACTCCACGACACGGACAGCGCCACCGCTTTCTATAACTCCACCCTCACATCAGCTATAGACTCAGTCGCCCCTCTCAGGCATGGCAAAGTCAGACAAATCAATAGGCAACCCTGGCATAACAACCTCACCAAAAAAACTCTGACAAGCATCCAGGGTCGCGGAGTGGCGTTGTAAAAAAACACACCTGACAGGCTTTCAACAAGCTACACTTGACTTCAAACTAGCCCTCACTTCTGCTAAACAGTCCTATTTCACTAACCTTGTATCTTCATTATCATACAACCAAAAACAACTGTTCAGCACATTTAACTCTCTCCTCCGCCCACCAATGCCACCTCCAACTCCCCTCATCTCTTCTGAGGAGTTTGCCACCTACTTCAAAAACAAGATCGATCAAACAAGAAAACCTTTACTGCTCCACCACCCCAACCACTCCATATACCAGACCTCTGCCCTTCCTTAATAACTTCCCTCTCCAACATCACTGAAGGAGAACTTACTCACCTCCTTTCCAAATCACACCTCAACACCTGTGCACTTGACCCCATCCCTTTCCACCTGCTCCCCAACCTCACTAACAAGCTCATTCCAGCCCTAACCCATCTCTTCAACCTATCGCTATCATCTGGTACCTTCCCCTCTGCCTTCAAACATGCCACCATCACATCCATCCTCAAAAAAGCTAACCTTGACCCAACTGCTATACCCAGCTATCGCCCCATATCACTGCTCCCATTTGCTTCCAAACTCCTTGAGCAGCATGTCCATGCTCAACTTTCCTCCCACCTCTCATCTAACTCTCTTCTTGACAACCTCCAATCTGGCTTCCGCCCTCACCACTCCACCGAAACTGCTCTGACCAAAATTACTAATGACTTGCTCACAGCCAAAGCTAACAGACAGTTCTTCATCCTCCTCCTTCTTGATCTATCCTCTGCTTTTGACAGTCAACCACTGCCTAATGATATAGATTCTTTCTTCCCTTGGCATCAAAGGCCTTGCCCTGTCCTGGATTGCTTCATACCTCTTCACCCGCACGTTTAGCGTTTCCCACTCCCACACTACCTTCTCATCCCGCCCTCTCTCTGTTGGAGTCCCTCAAGGCTCTGTCCTAGGGCCCCTAATTTTTTCCATCTATACTCTTGGCCTAGGACAACTCATAAAGTCCCATGGTTTCCAGTACCACCTGTATGCGGACGACAATCAGATCTACCTCTCTGGCCCAGATGTCACCTCTCTGCTGTCCAGAATCCCGGAGTGTCTATCAGCCATATCCTCCTTCTTCAACTCTCGCTTCCTAAAACTCAATGTAGAGAAAACCGAACTCATCATCTTTCCCCCATCTCGCGTACCCCCCTACCTGATCTATCTATTACGGTAAACAGCACCACGCTCTTTCTGCACCTGAAATCCACTGCCTCGGGGTAACTCTCGATTCTGCCCTGTCCTTCAAACTGAACGTCCAAACTCTTGCCACCTCCTGTCGCCTCCAACTCAAATATATTGCCAGAATCCGTCCCTTCCTCAGCCCACAATCTGCTAAAACTCTTTTGCATGCCCTCATCATCTCCTGCCTCGATTACTGCAACACCCTCCTCTGTGGCCTCCCCGCTCTCTTGCACCGCTCCAGTCTGTCCTCAACTCTGCTGCCCAGCTAATCCACCTCTCTCCTCGCTACTCCCCTGCTTCTCCCCTCTGCAAATCCCTCCACTGGCTCCCAATTCCCCAATGAATCCAGTTCAAACTACTAACACTGCTCTATAAAGCCACCCACAACCTGTCCCCTCCCTATATCTCTGAACTAATCTCCCAATATCTTCCCTCACGTAATCTTCGATCCTCCCAAGACCTCCTACTCTCCTCCACACTTATTCGTTCCTCACACAATCGCCTCCAAGATTTCTGCCGAATATCCCCCATCCCCTGGAACTCCACGCCTTACCACGTCAGATTATCCACCACCCTCGGATCCTTCAGACAGAACTTGAAAACCCATCTCTTCAGGAAAGCCTACAGCCTCCAATAACTATCCTGCCGCCTCACCACCACCCAAGCTGCCGCGTCACCAACCGCCAGAGCTGCCACGTCACCAACCGCCAGAGCTGCCGCCTCACCACCGCCAGAGCTGCCGCTCCCCCGACTTTCTGTCTCCTCCCCATTATCCTGTAGAATGTAAGTCCACAAGGACAGGGTCCTCTCACCTCTGCACCAGTCTGTCATTGTAAATTTGTTTACTGTAAACATTATCTATAACCCTGTATGCAACCCCTTTTCTCAAGTACAGCACCATGGAATTAATGGTGCTATATAAATAAATAATAATAATAATAATACCTATGTTATTCTATGGGGTTGTGCACATGTCCAATATTTTCTTTGGATCGAGTAGTCTGAGGAAAAAAAAGGCAGAATGCATGATCTGTCTGTGAGAATTGGATAGTACTCGCTCATTCATGCCTATGGGTCCATAAAAAAAATTAGAGCATGCTTGAATAACATCCTATTTTCACGGACAATGGAGAAGATGGAGAAAGTTTAGGGTTTTTTTACTTCACTTCTGAGAAAATCAGATCCCACTCTGATCAGAGTGTGATTAGCATAATTGGTTCAATTTTCTTGGATGGAGAGAAAGCAGTCGTATGCACCTGCCCTAAGGATAGGTCATCCCTTTATTAGTCCTGGACAACCCTGTTACATTTTTTTGTTGCTCAAAGTAATTTGAGTCTGGGGATCAATGCTAATTTTTCACATATGCAGGGGCTTTTGGGTCCTCTTAGGCACTGGCGCTGGGTTTTTCTGCCACCTCTGCGCCACCTATAACTACACGCCATAATATTTAGTATGGTTGCTCAAGAGCAGGTTTATATTGCTTGTACATTGTCTCTCATCTGTAAACCCATGACGGTAGCTTCTGCTGACTTCCTGTTTCGGAGCATTTCCTGACCATTGTTGCATGCTGCCTCTAATGACCTGATCACCCAACCCTGACCCTAACTTATCTTGTAACTTCGTGTCATATTACAGGTCTAGGCTTGATGCAACCTATTATCCTGGTGATTAGTCTACTTTTGACTGACTGACTAGACTGGCCATCTTTGTTATTGCTCACATCTCATAATCCTGATGTTAAGATCTTCTGTTTCTTCTGTAAATAATAGAGGAGCCATTATGTGAGCAAATAGACTTGTGCTGTCTTGTAATAAGGGTCTTTTTCCACAGCAGTTAACTTGCAGGAACAAATGAATAGCGTCGATATAGAATAACGATCAACAATCATATTACATGTGGTAATCACTGTGAGTGAGGAAACTGTATGCGGATGAGTGACCACTACTGTGATAGTGCATCCCCAGACATTCTGTATTATTGTCTGCTTTTTCGTGAGGGAACGTGCCACTGACAATCAAAGGTGCAGTCAACCATCAAACCGTGCTTGCTCATTGTCAGCCCATCTATGTCATGTTTATTTTATATTATACTCGCTTATATAGGGCTAACATATTCTCTAGTGCTGTACAAACATTGTGATCACTGTGCCCATTGGGGCTCACAAACTACATTCCCTATCAGTATTTCTTTGGGGTAAGAAAGGAAATCGAAGTGAGTTAACCCACACAAACACAGGGAGAACATACACAATTCTTACAGATGTTGTCTTTAATAAGACAAATTTGGACAGATTAAAGTTTCTTCTGGCAGTCATCGACTCATTATTTATTATGCTCACTTATAAAGCGCCATCATATTCCGCAGCGCTTTACATCACTGTCCCCATTGGGGCTCACAATCTATATTCCCTATCAGTGTGTCTTTTGAGTGTGGGAGGAAACCGGAGAACCTGGAGGAAACCCACAAAAACATGGGGAGAACATACAAACTCTTTGCAGATGTTGGCCTTGGTGGGATTAGAACCCAGGACTTCAGTGTTGTAAAGCAACAGTACTAATCGCTCATGGAAAAGGGGGTTAATGAAAATATCAGAAACCAAATATGTTGAGTGCTGTCATATGAAAAAAACTATTAGGAAAATGTTTTGTTAGCGGCACACCACTGGTTGGGGGCCCCTGGAGGAGCGGGGGCCCTAGGCAGCTGCCTGGTCTGCCTGCCCCTAACGCCAGCCCATACACTTACACACATTACACACATATACATTGTAAGAATGCAGGAGATAAAGTCCTGGATATCAGGTATGTGTCACCAAGATACACTCACATCGGTAATGTAAGTCCTGGGAAGCCTGTACCAATTGCATTAGATTGCTGAGAGATTTTTTATTTTGCTGGATTTTGGGTTTAGGATCTATGACTGACCAAAAAAACCTGAGTAGGAAAGGTCACTCTCAAACTCCAGCCCAGATTTTAGAGGCCTAATAAAAGGAACCTGGGTTAGCCTAGCAGAGTGTGTTGTGTTGGGAATGGAGAAAGACAGAGCTTGTAGACAGTCTGTACTACAGCCTGAGAGGTTCCTGTAATACCAAGTTGGTGAGAACGTTTTGACTTCCTTTACCTTCCCAGAGGGAGGACTGTTTTGGTTATTCATTTGTGCTGAAGAAAGGTTGTTTACATGTTTGAGCTGTAAAATTTATGAAGGACAACAAACTTTATTTTGTTTTGAGATTAAAACCCTGTGCTGGTGTGACTACAGAGAGCTAAGACCCTACAATATACAGTATTATAATATAGGCACAAACAACTAGGATATTCATTGTAGGGATTCACCCTTTCTGAGGCATTAGTGTTGTGGATTCTGTTTTTGGGCTCCCTCTGGTGGTTACAACTGGTACTGGGTGACTTTGGTGGGTGGCGGTCTCTGGTTTCCACCTGTCCATCAGAGGCTGGGTGTTTCCTATTTAACCTGGCTTTCCTGTCATTCCCTTGCCGGCTATCAATGTATCAGTGTGTCTCTGTTACCTGCTCCTAAAGCCTTCAAGACAAGCTAAGTTCTGATTTCCCTGTTTCATGTTTGCTTTCATGTTTTTAGTCCAGCTTGCAGATATGTAATTCTCTGCTACTGGTTGCTCTGGTGGGCTGAAATTACCACTCATGTACCATGAGTTGGCACATGAGTTCAAGTAATTTCAGGATGGTATTTTGAAGGGTTTTTAAGCTGACCGCGCAGTGCACCTTTTGTATCCTCTGCTATCTAGCTTAAAGCGGGCCTCATTTTGCTGAATCTATTTTCATAACTACGTTTGTGCCTTCCTCTCATTTCACCGTCATTATATGTGGGGGGCTGCTATTTCTGTGGGAATATTTCTCTGGAGGCAAGATAGGTCTGTGATTCTTCTGATAGGGGAAGCTAGATCTCCGGCTGGCGTGAGGCGTCTAGAGTCCCCCCAGGAACGCTCCCTGGCTACTGTTAGTTGAGTGTTGAGGTTCAGGATCGCGGTCAGCTCAGGTTCCATCACCCTAGAGCTCGTCCTGTTTTTGCCCATGTTATTTGTTAAATTCCCTGCCATTGGGAACATGACAGTATAGCCGGCCCACAGAGTGTTAATTGTTTGGGCTGAAGCAGGAGGAAAAGAAGTGTTGAAGGGTAATTTTTTTTTTTTTTTTTTTTTCCCTTAGAGTTTTGCTGCCTAGTCCTTAATTGCTGTCTAGCTGCTTCTTACCTCCTCTTAACCCTTGAATGGCTCTGACCTTAGCTGTTTAACATGGATGTCCAGAGTTTGGCTTCCAGCCTGAATAATCTTGCTGCAAAAGTTCAAAACATACAGGATTTTGTTGTTCACACTCCTATGTCTGAACCTAGAATTCCTATTCCAGAGTTTTTTTCTGGAGATAGATCTACCTTCCTGAATTTCAGGAACAATTGCAAATTGTTTCTTTCTTTGAAATCTCGCTCCTCTGGAGACCCTGCTCAGCAGGTCAAGATTGTAATATCTTTCCTGCGGGGCGACCCTCAGAATTGGGCATTTGCATTGGCACCAGGGGATCCTGCATTGCTCAGTGTGGATGCGTTTTTTCTGGCACTGGGATTGCTCTATGAGGAACCTAATCTGGAGATTCAGGCTGAAAAGGCTTTATTAGCCCTCTCTCAGGGGCAAGATGAAGCGGAAGTATATTGTCAAAAATTTCGGAAATGGTCGGTGCTTACTCAGTGGAATGAGTGCGCCCTGGCTGCAAACTTCAGAGATGGTCTTTCTGAGGCCATTAAGGATATTATGGTGGGGTTCCCTGCGCCTACAGGTCTGAATGAGTCTATGGCTATGGCCATTCAGATTGATCGGCGTTTACGGGAGCGCAAACCTGTGCACCAGTTGGCGGTGTCTTCTGAACGGGCACCTGAGACTATGCAATGTGATAGAATTCAGTCCAGAAGTGAACGGCAAAATTATAGGCGGAAAAATGGATTGTGTTTTTATTGTGGTGATTCAGCTCATGTTATATCAGCATGCTCTAAACGCACAAAAAAGGTTGATAAATCTTTTGCCATTAGTACTCTGCAGTCTAAGTTCATTTTGTCTGTAACTCTGATTTGTTCACTGTCATCCATTTCCGTCGATGCCTATGTGGATTCGGGCGCTGCCCTGAGTCTTATGGATTGGTCATTTGCCAAACGCTGCGGTTTTAGTCTGGAGCCTCTGGAAGTTCCTATTCCTTTGAAGGGAATTGACTCTACACCATTGGCTATGAATAAACCGCAGTACTGGACACAAGTGACCATGCGCATGACTCCCGTTCATCAGGAGGTGATTCGCTTCCTTGTACTGTATAATTTACATGATGTACTAGTGCTTGGTCTGCCATAGTTACAAACTCATAATCCAGTCCTGGATTGGAAAACAATGTCTGTGTTAAGCTGGGGATGTCAGGGGGTTCATGATGATGCACCTCTGATTTCAATCGCTTCATCTACTCCTTCTGAGGTCCCTGCGTTTTTGTCTGACTATCGGGATGTTTTTGAGGAACCTAAGCTCAATTCGCTCCCTCCTCATAGGGATTGTGACTGTGCTATAGAATTAATTCCTGGCAGTAAGTTCCCTAAGGGTCGTTTATTTAATCTGTCAGTGCCAGAGCATACTGCTATGCGGAATTATATTAAGGAGTCCTTGGAAAAGGGACATATCTTCGTCCCCTCTGGAAGCAGGTTTTTTTTTCGTGGCTAAAAAAGATGGTTCCCTGAGGCCTTGTATAGATTATCGCCTTCTGAATAAGATTACAGTCAAATATCAGTATCCATTGCCATTATTGACTGATTTGTTTGCTCGCATTAAGGGGGCTAGGTGGTTCACTAAGATAGATCTTCGCGGTGCGTATAATCTTGTGCGGATAAAGCAGGGTGATGAGTGGAAAACCGCATTTAATACGCCTGAGGGCCATTTTGAGTATTTGGTTATGCCTTTTGGACTTTCTAATGCTCCTTCAGTCTTTCAGTCCTTTATGCACAATATTTTCCGTGAATATCTGGATAAGTTTATGATTGTGTATTTGGATGATATTTTGGTGTTTTCTGATGACTGGGAGTCTCATGTTCTACAGGTCAGGAAGGTGTTTCAAGTCCTGCGGGCCAATTCTCTGTTTGTGAAGGGCTCAAAATGTCTCTTCGGAGTCCAGAAGATTTCTTTTTTGGGGTACATTTTTTCTCCTTCTACTATTGAGATGGATCCCGTCAAGGTTCAGGCGATTTGTGACTGGACACAACCTACATCTGTTAACAGTCTTCAGAAGTTTTTGGGTTTTGCTAATTTTTATCGTCGGTTCATTACTAATTTTTCCAGTGTTGTTAAACCTTTGACTGATTTGACTAAAAAGGGTGCTGATGTTGCTAATTGGTCTCCTACGGCTGTGGAGGCCTTTCAGGAACTTAAGCGCCGGTTTTCTTCTGCTCCTGTGTTATGTCAACCAGATGTTTCACTTCCCTTTCAGGTTGAGGTTGATGCTTCCGAGATTGGAGCGGGGGCGGTTTTGTCACAGAGAAGTTCCGATGGCTCGGTGATGAAGCCATGTGCGTTCTTTTCTAGAAAATTCTCGCCCGCCGAGCACAATTATGATGTGGGTAATCGGGAGCTTTTGGCCATGAAGTGGGCATTTGAGGAGTGGCGTCATTGGCTTGAGGGTGCTAGACATCGTGTGGTGGTCTTGACTGACCACAAAAATCTGATTTACCTTGAGTCTGCCAGGCGTCTGAATCCTAGACAGGCTCGTTGGTCGTTATTCTTTTCTCGTTTCAATTTTGTGGTTTCATACCTGCCAGGTTCAAAGAATTTGAAGGCGGATGCTCTTTCCAGGAGTTTTGTGCCTGACTCTCCTGGAGACTCTGGGCCTACTGGTATCCTTAAGGATGGGGTAATATTGTCCGCCGTCTCCCCAGACTTGCGACGTGCATTGCAGGAGTTTCAAGCGGATAAACCTGATCGTTGTCCACCAGAAAGACTGTTTGTTCCGGATGATTGGACCAGTAGAGTCATCTCCGAGGTCCATTCTTCTGTGTTGGCTGGTCATCCTGGAATATTTGGTACTAGAGATTTGGTGGCCAGGTCTTTTTGGTGGCCTTCCTTGTCAAGGGATGTGCGCACCTTTGTGCAGTCTTGTGAAGTGTGTGCTCAGGCTAAGCCTTGCTGTTCTCGGGCCAGTGGGTTGTTGTTACCCTTGCCTATCCCGAAGAGGCCTTGGACGCACATTTCCATGGATTTTATTTCAGATCTCCCTGTCTCACAGAAAATGTCCGTTATCTGGGTTGTGTGTGACCGCTTTTCTAAGATGGTTCATTTGGTACCCTTGCCTAAGTTGCCTTCCTTGTTATGGTTCTCAATGGCAAGAGAACATAGCCCAGCAAACATAAGAACTAGCTCTTGGAAGGATGGAAACTAAACTGACCATGAACTAAACCTGCCGTACAACTAACAGTAGCCGGGTAGCGTTGCCTGCGTTTTATCCCTAGACGCCCAGCGCCGGCCGGAGGACTAACTAATCCTGGCAGAGGAAAATATAGTCCTGGCTCACCTCTAGAGAAATTTCCCCGAAAGGCAGACAGAGGCCCCCACATATATTGGCGGTGATTTTAGATGAAAATGACAAACGTAGTATGAAAATAGGTTTAGCAAAATTGAGGTCCGCTTACTAGATAGCAGAAGACAGAAAGGGCACTTTCATGGTCAGCTAAAAACCCTATCAAAACACCATCCTGAAATTACTTTAAGACTCTAGTATTAACTCATAACATCAGAGTGGCAATTTCAGATCACAAGAGCTTTCCAGACACAGAAACGAAACTACAGCTGTGAACTGGAACAAAATGCAAAAACAAACGAGGACTAAAGTCCAACTTAGCTGGGAGTTGTCTAGCAGCAGGAACATGCACAGAAAGGCTTCTGATTACAATGTTGACCGGCATGGAAGTGACAGAGGAGCAAGGCTAAATAGCGACTCCCACATCCTGATGGAAACAGGTGAACAGAGGGGATGATGCACACCAGTTCAATTCCACCAGTGGCCACCGGGGGAGCCCAAAATCCAATTTCACAACAGTACCCCCCCCTCAAGGAGGGGGCACCGAACCCTCACCAGAACCACCAGGGCGATCAGGATGAGCCCTATGAAAGGCACGGACCAGATCGGAGGCATGAACATCAGAGGCAGTCACCCAAGAATTATCCTCCTGACCGTATCCCTTCCATTTGACCAGATACTGGAGTTTCCGTCTGGAAACACGGGAGTCCAAGATTTTTTCCACAACGTACTCCAACTCGCCCTCAACCAACACCGGAGCAGGAGGCTCAACGGAAGGCACAACCGGTACCTCATACCTGCGCAATAATGACCGATGAAAAACATTATGAATAGAAAAAGATGCAGGGAGGTCCAAACGGAAGGACACAGGGTTAAGAATCTCCAATATCTTGTACGGGCCGATGAACCGAGGCTTAAACTTAGGAGAAGAAACCCTCATAGGGACAAAACGAGAAGACAACCACACCAAGTCCCCAACACAAAGCCGAGGACCAACCCGACGCCGGCGGTTGGCAAAAAGCTGAGTCTTCTCCTGGGACAACTTCAAATTGTCCACTACCTGCCCCCAAATCTGATGCATCCACTCCAGGACAATCCGAAGATTCCACCTGACCAGAAGAAAATCGAGGATGAAACCCCGAATTACAGAAAAAAGGAGACACCAAGGTGGCAGAGCTGGCCCGATTATTGAGGGCAAACTCCGCTAAAGGCAAAAAAGCAACCCAATCATCCTGATCTGCAGACACAAAACACCTCAAATATGTCTCCAAGGTCTGATTCGTCCGCTCGGTCTGGCCATTAGTCTGAGGATGGAAAGCAGACGAGAAAGACAAATCTATGCCCATCCTAGCACAGAATGCTCGCCAAAATCTAGACACGAATTGGGTTCCTCTGTCAGAAACGATATTCTCCGGAATACCATGCAAACGGACCACATTTTGAAAAAACAGAGGAACCAACTCGGAAGAAGAAGGCAACTTAGGCAGGGGAACCAAATGGACCATCTTAGAGAAACGGTCACACACCACCCAGATGACAGACATCTTCTGAGAAACAGGAAGATCCGAAATAAAATCCATCGAGATGTGCGTCCAGGGCCTCTTCGGGATAGGCAAGGGCAACAACAATCCACTAGCCCGAGAACAACAAGGCTTGGCCCGAGCACAAACGTCACAAGACTGCACGAAGCCTCGCACATCTCGAGACAGGGAAGGCCACCAGAAGGACCTTGCCACCAAATCCCTGGTACCAAAGATTCCAGGATGACCTGCCAATGCAGAAGAATGAACCTCAGAAATGACTTTACTGGTCCAATCATCAGGAACAAACAGTCTACCAGGTGGGCAACGATCAGGTCTATCCGCCTGAAACTCCTGCAAGGCCCGCCGCAGGTCTGGAGAAACGGCAGACAATATCACTCCATCCTTAAGGATACCTGTAGGTTCAGAATTACCAGGGGAGTCAGGCTCAAAACTCCTAGAAAGGGCATCCGCCTTAACATTCTTAGAACCCGGCAGGTAGGACACCACAAAATTAAACCGAGAGAAAAACAACGACCAGCGCGCCTGTCTAGGATTCAGGCGTCTGGCGGACTCAAGATAAATTAGATTTTTGTGGTCAGTCAATACCACCACCTGATGTCTAGCCCCCTCAAGCCAATGACGCCACTCCTCAAAAGCCCACTTCATGGCCAAAAGCTCCCGATTCCCAACATCATAATTCCGCTCGGCGGGCGAAAATTTACGCGAGAAAAAAGCACAAGGTCTCATCACGGAGCAATTGGAACTTCTCTGCGACAAAACCGCCCCAGCTCCGATTTCAGAAGCGTCGACCTCAACCTGAAAAGGAAGAGCAATATCAGGCTGACGCAACACAGGGGCGGAAGAAAAGCGGCGCTTAAGCTCCCGAAAGGCCTCCACAGCAGCAGGGGACCAATCAGCAACATCAGCACCCTTCTTAGTCAAATCAGTCAATGGTTTAACAACATCAGAAAAACCAGCAATAAATCGACGATAAAAGTTAGCAAAGCCCAAAAATTTCTGAAGACTCTTAAGAGAAGAGGGTTGCGTCCAATCACAAATAGCCTGAACCTTGACAGGATCCATCTCGATGGAAGAGGGGGAAAAAATATATCCCAAAAAGGAAATCTTTTGAACCCCAAAAACGCACTTAGAACCCTTCACACACAAGGAATTAGACCGCAAAACCTGAAAAACCCTCCTGACCTGCTGGACATGAGAGTCCCAGTCATCCGAAAAAATCAAAATATCATCCAGATACACAATCATAAATTTATCCAAATAATCACGGAAAATGTCATGCATAAAGGACTGAAAGACTGAAGGGGCATTTGAAAGACCAAAAGGCATCACCAAATACTCAAAGTGGCCCTCGGGCGTATTAAATGCGGTTTTCCACTCATCCCCCTGCTTAATTCGCACCAAATTATACGCCCCACGGAGATCTATCTTAGAGAACCACTTGGCCCCCTTTATGCGAGCAAACAAATCAGTCAGCAGTGGCAACGGATATTGATATTTAACCGTGATTTTATTCAAAAGCCGATAATCAATACACGGCCTCAAAGAGCCATCTTTCTTAGCCACAAAGAAAAAAACGGCTCCTAAGGGAGATGACGAAGGACGAATATGTCCCTTTTCCAAGGACTCCTTTATATATTCTCGCATAGCAGCATGTTCAGGCACAGACAGATTAAATAAACGACCCTTAGGGTATTTACTACCCGGAATCAAATCTATGGCACAATCGCACTCCCGGTGCGGAGGCAATGAACCAAGCTTAGGTTCTTCAAAAACGTCACGATATTCAGTCAAGAATTCAGGAATCTCAGAGGGAATAGATGATGAAATGGAAACCACAGGTACGTCCCCATGCGTCCCCTTACATCCCCAGCTTAACACAGACATAGCTTTCCAGTCAAGGACTGGGTTATGAGATTGCAGCCATGGCAATCCAAGCACCAACACATCATGTAGGTTATACAGCACAAGAAAGCGAATAATCTCCTGGTGATCCGGATTAATCCGCATAGTTACTTGTGTCCAGTATTGTGGTTTATTGCTAGCCAATGGGGTGGAGTCAATCCCCTTCAGGGGTATAGGAGTTTCAAGAGGCTCCAAATCATACCCACAGCGTTTGGCAAAGGACCAATCCATAAGACTCAAAGCGGCGCCAGAGTCGACATAGGCATCCGCGGTAATAGATGATAAAGAACAAATCAGGGTCACAGATAGAATAAACTTAGACTGTAAAGTGCCAATTGAAACAGACTTATCAAGCTTCTTAGTACGCTTAGAGCATGCTGATATAACATGAGTTGAATCACCGCAATAGAAGCACAACCCATTTTTTCGTCTAAAATTCTGCCATTCACTTCTGGACAGAATTCTATCACATTGCATATTCTCTGGCGTCTTCTCAGTAGACACCGCCAAATGGTGCACAGGTTTGCGCTCCCGCAGACGCCTATCGATCTGGATAGCCATTGTCATGGACTCATTCAGACCCGCAGGCACAGGGAACCCCACCATAACATCCTTAATGGCATCAGAGAGACCCTCTCTGAAATTCGCCGCCAGGGCGCACTCATTCCACTGAGTAAGCACAGCCCCTTTACGGAATTTCTGGCAGTATATTTCAGCTTCGTCTTGCCCCTGAGATAGGGACATCAAGGCCTTTTCCGCCTGAAGCTCTAACTGAGGTTCCTCATAAAGCAACCCCAAGGCCAGAAAAAACGCATCCACATTGAGCAACGCAGGATCCCCTGGAGCCAATGCAAAAGCCCAATCCTGAGGGTCGCCCCGGAGCAAGGAAATCACAATCCTGACCTGCTGAGCAGGATCTCCAGCAGAGCGAGATTTCAGGGACAAAAACAACTTGCAATTATTTTTGAAATTTTGAAAGCAAGATCTATTCCCCGAGAAAAATTCAGGCAAAGGAATTCTAGGTTCAGATATAGGAACATGAACAACAAAATCTTGTAAATTTTGAACTTTCGTGGTGAGATTATTCAAACCTGCAGCTAAACTCTGAATATCCATTTTAAACAGGTGAACACAGAGCCATTCCAGGATTAGAAGGAGAGAGAGAGAGAGAAAGGCTGCAATATAGGCAGACTTGCAAGAGATTCAATTACAAGCACACTCAGAACTGAAGGGAAAAAAAAAAAAAAAAAAAATCTTCAGCAGACTTCTCTTTTCTCTCCTTTCTCTGTCAATTAATTTAACCCTTTTGTGGCCGGTCAAACTGTTATGGTTCTCAATGGCAAGAGAACATAGCCCAGCAAACATAAGAACTAGCTCTTGGAAGGATGGAAACTAAACTGACCATGAACTAAACCTGCCGCACAACTAACAGTAGCCGGGTAGCGTTGCCTGCGTTTTATCCCTAGACGCCCAGCGCCGGCCGGAGGACTAACTAATCCTGGCAGAGGAAAATATAGTCCTGGCTCACCTCTAGAGAAATTTCCCCGAAAGGCAGACAGAGGCCCCCACATATATTGGCGGTGATTATAGATGAAAATGACAAACGTAGTATGAAAATAGGTTTAGCAAAATTGAGGTCCGCTTACTAGATAGCAGAAGACAGAAAGGGCACTTTCATGGTCAGCTAAAAACCCTATCAAAACACCATCCTGAAATTACTTTAAGACTCTAGTATTAACTCATAACATCAGAGTGGCAATTTCAGATCACAAGAGCTTTCCAGACACAGAAACGAAACTACAGCTGTGAACTGGAACAAAATGCAAAAACAAACGAGGACTAAAGTCCAACTTAGCTGGGAGTTGTCTAGCAGCAGGAACATGCACAGAAAGGCTTCTGATTACAATGTTGACCGGCATGGAAGTGACAGAGGAGCAAGGCTAAATAGCGACTCCCACATCCTGATGGAAACAGGTGAACAGAGGGGATGATGCACACCAGTTCAATTCCACCAGTGGCCACCGGGGGAGCCCAAAATCCAATTTCACAACACTTCCTCCTCTGAGTTGGTTCCTTTGTTTTTTCAGAACGTGGTTCGTTTGCATGGGATTCCGGAGAATATCGTTTCTGACAGGGGATCCCAGTTTGTGTCTAGATTTTGGCAGACGTTTTGTGCTAAGATGGGCATTAATTTGTCTTTCTCGTCTGCATTCCATCCTCAGACGAATGGCCAGACGGAGCGAACTAATCAGACCTTGGAAACTTATTTAAGGTGTTTTGTTTCTGCTGATCAAGATGACTGGGTTGCCTTTTTGCCACTGGCCGAATTTGCCCTTAATAATCGGGCTAGTTCTGCTACTTTGGTTTCTCCTTTCTTTTGTAATTCGGGGTTTCATCCTCGTTTTTCCTCTGGTCAGGTGGAGCCTTCAGATTGTCCTGGAGTGGACGTGGTGGTGGACAGGCTACATCAGATTTGGAATCAGGTGGTGGACAATTTGAAGTTGTCTCAGGAGAAGGCTCAACAGTTTGCTAATCGCCGTCGCCGCGTGGGTCCCCGACTTCGTGTTGGGGACTTGGTGTGGTTGTCTTCTCGTTTTGTCCCTATGAAGGTCTCTTCTCCTAAGTTCAAGCCTCGGTTCATCGGTCCTTATAAGATCTTGGAGATTCTTAACCCTGTATCTTTTCGTTTGGATCTCCCAGCATCGTTTGCTATTCATAATGTGTTCCATCGGTCGTTATTGCGGAGGTATGAGGTGCCCGTTGTTCCTTCGGTTGAGCCTCCTGCTCTGGTGCTGGTGGAGGGAGAATTGGAGTATGTTGTTGAGAAGATCTTGGATTCTCGTGTTTCCAGACGTAAACTCCAGTATTTGGTTAAGTGGAAGGGTTATGGTCAGGAGGATAATTCCTGGGTGGTCGCCTCTGATGTTCATGCGACTGATTTGGTCCGCGCCTTCCATAGAGCTCATCCTGATCGCCCTGGGGGTTCTCGTGAGGGTTCGGTGACCCCTCCTCAAGGGGGGGGTACTGTTGTGGATTCTGTTTTTGGGCTCCCTCTGGTGGTTACAACTGGTACTGGGTGACTTTGGTGGGTGGCGGTCTCTGGTTTCCACCTGTCCATCAGAGGCTGGGTGTTTCCTATTTAACCTGGCTTTCCTGTCATTCCCTTGCCGGCTATCAATGTATCAGTGTGTCTCTGTTACCTGCTCCTAAAGCCTTCAAGACAAGCTAAGTTCTGATTTCCCTGTTTCATGTTTGCTTTCATGTTTTTAGTCCAGCTTGCAGATATGTAATTCTCTGCTACTGGTTGCTCTGGTGGGCTGAAATTACCACTCATGTACCATGAGTTGGCACATGAGTTCAAGTAATTTCAGGATGGTATTTTGAAGGGTTTTTAAGCTGACCGCGCAGTGCACCTTTTGTATCCTCTGCTATCTAGCTTAAAGCGGGCCTCATTTTGCTGAATCTATTTTCATAACTACGTTTGTGCCTTCCTCTCATTTCACCGTCATTATATGTGGGGGGCTGCTATTTCTGTGGGAATATTTCTCTGGAGGCAAGATAGGTCTGTGACTCTTCTGATAGGGGAAGCTAGATCTCCGGCTGGCGCGAGGCGTCTAGAGTTCCCCCAGGAACGCTCCCCGGCTACTGTTAGTTGAGTGTTGAGGTTCAGGATCGCGGTCAGCTCAGGTTCCATCACCCTAGAGCTCGTCATGTTTTTGCCCATGTTATTTGTTAAATTCTCTGCCATTGGGAACATGACACATTAGGCATTATTCCTTAGGTAGCATTTAGCTACCTAAGGAATAGGTAGGTGCATTTAGCGATGCGATTGCTCTCCAAAGGTCACACAGCACCAAAACAAACTCAAAAACATAAATCCCAAGCCTTTTCCATGCACTAACTAAACAGAACAGACCTTGGCTACTCATACATAGCTGAGCTTGCCCCAGCTCGGTCAAATAAAGCAGCTATTTTCTATAGCAACCACTGAAACGTGTGGTTCTCTGAACATGGTCTGTGCAGGCTCTCAGCTCTAAAACACATCCAGTCTGTTCAGCTTCTCTGAGGTGGCTGACTTAGATGAACACCAAGCCTGTTTATATGCAGAGCTAGCCAGGTGCACTAGTCAAAGCCTGCTGATCTAGGATTTCACTTTAGCCTACCTGGCATTGCTACATCATATATGCATTACACAGATTGTGCACACATATACACTTTACATATTCATCTACACATTATTCATGCAGTACACAGAGTTGTGGGAAGCCAGCCATACATATTAAATAAGCAGCCTGTCCTGCCAAAATTTTCATGTTTGGCTATCAACTTGCTTGATCTCCATTGCAAACAGTGCAGTTATGGAAGAGCTTCAGTAAGTTGGGGCAGACTCACTGGGCAGGTCACACAACACTAACGCCAACCATGTTGGTCATCCTTTTGGAAAATGCTCTTTCTTTCCAAAGTTTCATGTTCCTTAGGTCACCATGATAATTACTGCTTATTAAGAAAAATATTGTCAAGTTGTCATTTACATAGTACAAACCAAGAAAATTAAACATTGGCAAATAAGTGATTGGCCATAACTAATGGACATAACAAATTATCTGTCTATGAATTATCTGTATATCTATGACATAGGAAGCTAATTAACATACCGGCATAATAGGGGTAAAGCAAATTAAGGAAACCCATGCAAACACAAGAACATACAATCTCATGCAGATGTTGGCCTGATTGGGAGCCCAGCCCATAGTGCCAGCTCTGCTAGTCCTCATAATAAACACATTTTCGTAATAAATAGAGAGTGGCGACATCACAGCTCATTGCTAATTTATACCAGTTTCTACTTACATTAGGATCATATCTGTATATAGTGTAAGGTTTATGTGAAGCAGACTGTGCCATACAGATGTAGGAAATCAAATAAGCAACCCTCAAGAAGTCTGACTTATATTTTCCTAATATGAATTCAGGATGTGTTCACATCCCATCTGTCAACCAAGTGTATGAAGCAATTAGGTTCAAACAGATGTCTTCACATTTCAAAAGTTTATTATAAAAAAAAGACCTTGATGTAGTAAAGAAAAGTGAGAATATATTATAAATTGCTCTATCATCTTAATCTGGGGGCAAGGAAAAAAAACTCAGGACGCCAACATATTTTTTTCACATATCATCCTAGTGTTAGACTTATAGCCAATAGTTATTCTTGCTGATGTGCCTTCATCAGGGGGAGTGGCATCACAACGGAACCATGCCCTTTTTGTATGAACGGTGGCCAATAGGAAAATACAGTGTCATAGATCACATGACCGAAAAATAGACCAGAGAGGATCATGGTACTTGTTGTAGGAAGCCATACTCACATGGTCCCAAATGGCGCAGGACACCCGGCACCCCTAGGCAGAGTGAAGTCAGCGAGTGTGTCATGACTGGAGGCAGGACGCTGGCAAAGACTCCCCGGCCGCACGCAGACAGGTGCGAGCAGGGAGCCGCCCCCGACATCCGCCCACAGCCAATAAGAGACGCCGTCGCCGGCAACACCTACTGGGGCACCCGTGCGCATGCGCTCAGACCATCGAGTATATAATATCGGCCTATCCTACATATATGCAGAGACATATCTCGGCCTCAATGGTGACATAGACCGCAATTAACATAAAAACCCTAACACAAGTGGGTAGAAAAATAGAACAAGCCCCGGTTTTATGACATAGTAAAAATACCTCTTGAAGTAGCAGATACACTAAGTATAAGTAACATTCGCTGAGCTGAATATCACACATATATATGTATACACACATGCATATAGAACACACACTCCTTGAATCATTAAAAGAAAAAACATACACATATAAAATATGTGAAAAATGCAAAAAAGAAGGATAAACGTGAGAAAGAATGAAACAAATAATATATAAACGTGAAAAATGTGCTAGACTAAGAAATAAAAAACACCACTCGTATTTAAGTGAGAAATTGCTAAAGTGATTAAATATTAAACGAAAGACTGGTAAAAATATAAGTGAAAGATGGTATATAAGCCAGTGAATGCATAGCTTACCGAAACATATAATACTAATTAGTCTAATAAGATATAAACCCATCTCAAAGTTTAGCATATATAGATAAATATAAAAAAATAAATAAAAAAACAAAAAAGAACAAAGACAAAAAGACCATGCATACAAAATATAAAACACATATGATATATCTAAAGTGTATACATATGTCATTATAAGCTAAAGTGCAAAAAGAAGGCAAAAAAGCCATACGGAATAAATATTAAGCAGATATATATATCTACAGTGCAGCCACAGATAAATCAGTGCACAAATATGAATCATACAAATAGCAGCAATGCAAACAGAAGTGTAAAGTGCATAATGCCAAAAAATTCAAAAATACATGTAAGTCTGTCAGCTATCAGAGGGCCAAAAAATGCCAGTATATCAGCGTATAGCAAATGTTCAAATTTTCCTTGTTGTCACAGAATATAATCACGTAGAAGGCAGGCGATTGTATATCGGTCTCTGCTATGGGAGTCCACATCGTTGGATCGAAAAGAAATATATAAGGATTCACCACGAACATACTAAAGGGCATATAAAAATAGCACAAATTAGTATAAAATAAAAACAATTAAAAAACAAACTACAACTCAAGAACACATAATTTAAAAATGTATAGAAGAAAACAGATGCCAAAAAAATAAAAATAACTAGGTGCCCGGGGTCGAAATCTAAAGAAAAGGAGCAAAACTAAGGGATTCATTTTATCCATTGGGGTGGAGGGTACATAGAGTCCAAATCCATTTGGCCTCTCTTTGGGCCAACAGACGGCCAAGGTTACCTCCTCGGAGGTTGGATTTGATGTAGTCGATACCTTTTACTCGAAGACCAGATGGATCGCAGGCATGATGTTGCTTGAAATGCTTTGGAATTGTTTTCAGTTGTTCTAAGTCATCAATTTTAGCAGCTGACACAATATCACGTATGTGTTCTCGGACTCTAACCTTCAAGGCTCGCGTGGTAAGGCCTGTATAAATAAGGGAACACGGACAGGTTGCATGGTAAATCACTGTTTGTGTTGAACAATTGATTGAATGTGTAATGGCAAAGGTCCGTCCATCAGATGAGAGAAACTCTTTTGTCTTTTCAATATTCGGACATGCGACGCATTTGCCACAAGATACACATCCCCACACATTAGTTGTTCTTTTACCTATGTTACCAAACGGCCGAGGTTGGATTGTAGGAGAATAATAACTTCTCACCAGGTGATCACGTAAATTGTCACAGCGCCGAGCTGTGACTACTGGTCTTTCGGGCAAGTATTGTCGCAAGATTTTGTCTGCCAGTAATACTGACCAGTGTTTTTGCATAATCTCATACATCCTCTGCCACTGAGAATGATAACTTGTTACCATCCTTGGGGACTCCATTTTAGGTTTAGTCGTTTTTACGTACATCAACTCCTGACGATTGGCATTTTTGGCTCGATTATATGCGTGTTTAATAGAACGCTTACTGTAACCACGTTCATAGAATCTTTCTTTAATTTCTTTAGCACGATCTTCAAAATCACAATCCGTCGAGCATAGACGCCTAAGCCTAAGAAATTGGCCAACCGGAACGGATCTTACTACATGAGCTGGATGGGATGATGTGGCATGCAGAATAGAGTTGACCGCAGTTTCCTTCCGAAACAGATCTGTCTGCAATAGGCCAGTATTATCTTTTTTAATTAATACATCCAAGAATTTGATTTGACAAGCATGATATTTGTAAGTTAATTTGATATTGAAAGGATTCCTGTTCAAATTGACAAAAAACTCCTCTAAATCAACTGGTGTGCTCCGCCAGATCAGAAATATGTCGTCGATGTACCGGGCCCAAAGGATGACCCGGTCCATGCGTCATTTGGGACCATGTGAGTCTGGCTTCCTACTACAAGTATACACATATACACATATTTTTTTCACATATCATCCTAGTGTTAGACTTATAGCCAATAGTTATTCTTGCTAAGGACACACTAAAATATGTAGTACAATAGTTACAAAATCAACTACAAAAATCAAAACTGTGTCCAATTCAAAAGGATAGAAACTAGTTCTACGCAAAATATCAAATGGAACTTATAGAAAAAAAACCACATATTTATTAACAAGTAACAAACTTTATTAAATTGTATAAAAACAGACAATTAAAAATAGCCAACAGTGCTACAAGTGAGCCAAAAGAAAAACACACAGGCATCACCAATAGATGGGTAAATAGATCACTAAAGTAGCAACCTGCATATCAATTCCTCAATACATAAATCATGGACACCGGGGTATAATATAGCACTGTGCATAAACAATAGTATACATGTACAAACCCTAATCCTCGAATCCCTTAGTCCCCAGTACAAAAGTGTCTCTATGGGTAAACAGATACAGGGTTTAAAGTGAAAAATAGCAAGCTACATACATGCACTAGTGCCATCCATAGGGCCACGAGAGGCCCCTAATGCTAGAACCCCTGAATCAATAGTGTATAGAGATATGCAGAAGATTGTAAAATTGCATCAAATAACACTTACCAACATCCAAATGGTGATGCCACAGCCCCAATGCGCATTTCGGCAATGTGCCTTCGTCAGGGGGAGTGGCATCACCATTTGGATGTTGGTAAGTGTTATTTGATGCAATTTTACAATCTTCTGCATATCTCTATACACTAATAATTCAGGGGTTCTAGCATTAGGGGCCTCTCGTGGCTCTATGGATGGCACTAGTGCATGTATGTAGCTTGCTATTTTTCACTTTAAACCCTGTATCTGTTTACCCATAGAGACACTTTTGTACTGGGGACTAAGGGATTCGAGGAATGTCTCTGTATATTGCATTGAATTTCCATGGTATGCATTGACTTTCCCCAGCTTTCCCCGGCTCCTGAATGTCTCTGTATATTGCATTGAATTTCCATGGTATGCATTGACTTTCCCCAGCTTTCCCCGGCTCCTGAATGTCTCTGTATATTGCATTGAATTTCCATGGTATGCATTGACTTTCCCCAGCTTTCCCCGGCTCCTGAATGTCTCTGTATTTTGCATTGAATTTCCATGGTATGCATTGACTTTCCCCAGCTTTCCCCGGCTCCTGAATGTCTCTGTATATTGCATTGAATTTCCATGGTATGCATTGACTTTCCCCAGCTTTCCCCGGCTCCTGAATGTCTCTGTATATTGCATTGAATTTCCATGGTATGCATTGACTATCCCCAGCTTTCCCCGGCTCCTGAATGTCTCTGTATATTGCATTGAATTTCCATGGTATGCATTGACTTTCCCCAGCTTTCCCCGGCTCCTGAATGTCTCTGTATATTGCATTGAATTTCCATGGTATGCATTGACTATCCCCAGCTTTCCCCGGCTCCTGAATGTCTCTGTATATTGCATTGAATTTCCATGGTATGCATTGACTTTCCCCAGCTTTCCCCGGCTCCTGAATGTCTCTGTATATTGCATTGAATTTACTATGCCTTCCCTGGATCTGAGTGTCTTGGTGCAGCACATATAATCCTTTTTAGTATGCTTCTTACCTATCAGCCTGTTTCCATGACCTGTTTCATGTATCTCATTGTGTTATTCTGGCATCTCTCTGAGTGGTCACTCCAACCCCTCCCTGTCTTTATGACCTCTGCTTAACTCCCTACATCTGGTCTCCCACACCCAGCCACCTCCTCATTCACACCTGATTGCCCTTAACTGGGGATATATTCACATGCAGGCGTCTGCTACAGACGCAGTCTGCTGCATTTCATCTCTTAACTTCCATCTTTTAAATTACATCTTTTTAATTATGAATTTGAATTAGACTGAATTGGACTGGAATTGACTGGAAGGTAACAGAGTACCAACCACTACAATGTTTCGGTTTCTTTGCTCTTTCACCCCTATACTACTTTCCTTCTTACAATCTCCTGCAATCCCTCCACCTAGTAAGGAACTAGTCATTTCTTCCTCCATCCTCCCCAGCCATCTCACCTTCTCCTCAGAACTGTTCCTCCACATACAATCCTTTTTCTCCAGACACACACGGCCGCATCATGTCCTATCCTGCGCCCACCTTCTAACGCTCTGTCTGCTACTCCTCATTGCTGGTGATGTATCCCCAAATCCCGGCCCACCTCAACACATCCCCACACTCATTTCTAACCCCCTACCTCGATCCTCCACACGTTTTCCCAACCATGACAACCTCATACCCATTCATCCAGCCCCCACTGCCCCGGTCCCCTTACCTGGAGCACTATGGAACGCACGCTCCGTCTGCAACAAACTGCCATTTATCCATGACCTCTTCATCACCAACAAACTCTCTTTCCTTGGCATCACGGAAACCTGGCTCACCCCCTCTGACAGCTTCTCCAGCTGCGCTTTCCTACGGCGGTCTCCACCTCTCTCACACCTCTCGCTCCACCAACAAACGTGGTGGAGGAGTTGGCTTGCTCCTGTCTGACACCTGCTCCTTCACTCCAATCCCGCTACCCCCCTCCCCTACTCTTCCCTCATTTGAGGTGCACTCCATCCGCATCTATTCCCCCTCCAACCTCCAGCTGGCTGTCATCTACCGCCCCCCAGAACTAGCCATCTCCACCTTTCTCGACCACTTCACCACATGGCTACTTCATTTCCTCTCTGTTGACATCCCCACTATCATCATGGGTGATTTCAACATGCCGATTGACACGTCCACCCCAGCTGCCTCTAAACTTTTATCACTGACTGCCTCCTTTGGCCTCACTCAATGGTCCTCTGAGGCCACTCACAAAGATGGCCACACGCTGGACCTCGTATTCACCCGCCTCTGCTCCCTTACTAATCTCACTAACTCACCCCTCCCCCTGTCTGACCACAACCTACTGACATTCTCTTCCCTCTCCTCTCCTAGTGTGCAACCCCCACTCCACGAACTCCCTCACAGAAATCTCAAACATCTCAACTTACAATCACTCTCTGAGTCCCTTCTCCCTCTTACCGATATAGCCTCCCTTCATGACACAGATGCTGCCGCTGCTTTTTATAACGCTACAATAACAGCAACACTCGATTCGGCCGCCCCGCTCATGCATAGCAAAACTCGTACAATCAACAGGCAGCCCTGGCTGACCAGCCTGACTAAAGAACTGAGACGGGCTTCCAGGATCGCTGAGCGGAGATGGAAGCGATCCCGCTCTGCTGACCACTTCACTGTATACAAGCAGTCCCTCGCCAGCTTCAAGTCCGCGCTCACTGCCGCAAAACAAACTTACTTCTCATCTCTCATATCCGCCCTGTCTCACAACCCTAAACAGCTTTTCAACACTTTCAATTCTCTACTCCGTCCCCCTGCACCCCCTCCCTCCCCTCTCATTTCTGCTGAAGACTTTGCCTCTTTCTTTAAACAGAAGATCGATACGATCAGAGAAAGCTTTGGCCCACAGCGCCCACTGCCCCTCTTAGCTGCTCACCCCTGCTCCTCCAAAACCAGCTTCTCCACCATGACAGAAGATCAGCTCTCCACCCTCCTGTCAAGATCACACCTCACCACCTGCACGCTCGACCCGCTCCCATCCCACCTCATCCCTAACCTTTCCGCGGTCTTCATCCCAACCCTAACGCACCTTTTCAACCTCTCACTCACAACAGGTGTCTTCCCCTCATCCTTCAAGCATGCCAAGATCACACCCATCCTCAAAAAGCCCTCCCTCGACCCATCCTCTGTGTCTAGCTATCACCCGATATCTCTTCTTCCTTATGCCTCCAAATTGCTGGAGCAACACATCCATCTTGAACTGTCCTCTCACCTCTCCTCCTGCTCCCTCTTTGATCGATTACAATCTGGCTTCCGTTCCCATCACTCAACTGAAACTGCCCTAACTAAAGTCACCAATGACCTACTAACTGCCAGGAGCAAGCGACACTACTCTGTCCTCCTTCTCCTGGACCTGTCTTCTGCCTTTGACACTGTGGACCACTCCCTTCTGCTACAAATCCTCTCATCTCTTGGCATCACAGACTTGGCCCTTTCCTGGATCTCATCATATCTGACAGATCGGACATTCAGTGTCTCACTCCGCCACACCACCTCTTCACCTCGCCCCTTGTCAGTCGGTGTTCCTCAAGGCTCTGTTCTAGGACCCCTGCTCTTCTCCATCTATACCTTCGGTCTGGGACAGCTCATAGAATCCCACGGTATGCAGTACCATCTCTATGCTGATGACACGCAGATTTACCTATCCGGACCTGACCTCACCTCCTTACTTACCAAAATCCCGCACTGTCTGTCTGCTATTTCAGCCTTCTTTTCTGCTCGCTTTCTACAACTGAACATGGACAAAACAGAATTCATCGTCTTTCCCCCATCTCACTCTACCCCTCCACCAGACCTATCCATCAATGTCAATGGCTGCTCACTTTCCCCAGTCCCACACGCCCGGTGCCTCGGGGTAATCCTCGACTCTGCCCTCTCTTTCAAGCCACATATCCAAGCCCTTGCCTCCTCCTGCCGCCTCAAACTCAAAAACATTTCCCGGATCCGCGCATTCCTTGACCGCGACACCGCAAAAACACTAGTGCATGCCCTTATCATCTCCCGCCTCGACTACTGCAACCTCCTACTCTCTGGCCTCCCCTCTAGCACTCTGGCACCACTCCAATCCATCCTACACTCTGCTGCTCGACTAATCTACCTGTCTCCCCGCTATTCCCCAGCCTCTCCCCTATGCCAAGCCCTTCACTGGCTTCCTATCGCCCAGAGACTCCAGTTCAAAACCCTCACAATGACCTACAAAGCCATCCACAACCTGTCTCCTCCATACATCTGTGACATGATCTCCCGGTACCTACCAACACGCAACCTCCGATCCTCTCAAGACTTCCTTCTCTACTCCCCTCTCATCTCTTCTTCCCACAACCGCATCCAAGACTTCTCCCGTGCTTCCCCCATACTCTGGAACTCTCTACCCCAGCACATCAGACTCTCGCCTACCATAGAAACTTTCAAAAAGAACCTGAAGACTCACCTCTTCCGACAAGCCTACAGCCTGCAGTGATCCTGAACCTACTGAACCGCCGCACAACCAGCTCTACCCTCTCCTATTGTATCCACACCCATCCCCTGTAGACTGTGAGCCCTCGCGGGCAGGGTCCTCCCTCCTTATGTACCCGTGTGCCTTGTTTTTGCTCATGTTTAATATATTTGTCTATATTTACCCCGTATTTCACATGTAAAGCGCCATGGAATAAATGGCGCTATAAAAATGAATAATAATAATAATTAGGGATTGTACGTGTATACTATTGTTTATGCACAGTGCTATATTATACCCCGGTGTCCATGATTTATGTATTGAGGAATTGATATGCAGGTTGCTACTTTAGTGATCTATTTACCCATCTATTGGTGATGCCTGTGTGTTTTTCTTTTGGCTCACTTGTAGCACTGTTGGCTATTTTTAATTGTCTGTTTTTATACAATTTAATAAAGTTTGTTACTTGTTCATAAATATGTGTTTTTTTTCTATAAGTTCCTAGTGTTAGACTTGTAGACTTTGTTTTTCCCACTTTTCCCATTTACACAGAAAGCGTTGATAGCTTGTATTAAAAGCCAATGTTTTTTTTTACCCAGAAATTAAAGGGTGATTTTCATTTTAGACTTTTTTGGGCATATCCATAGAATGTGCAATTAACGGGGCTTTCCACTACTATGTGACACATTGTCCTAACATTCAATTCTCTAATATACTTTTATTACCTATACTGCTTCTACGAGCATATCTCTGTGTGGGTCGCATAATCCTTTGTTGTCATTCAGTTACTGCGTCTTGCTCTGTTACTTCCGATCTGGGTACCAGAATTGGATGAAATGTGAAGAGCATGTCACCGATGGGGTCAGGGCGATCTTCAGCTGACAAGCACTGCGATATGCTTTCTAATGACAAGCAGCACATCGCAGTGTTTGTCAGCTGAAGGGCCGTGTATCCCTGCCAGGGGCGGACCTATCATTGGTGCAACCTGTGCAGTTGTACAAGGTACCAAGAGATAAAGTCTCATTTTTGCCTACAAAACGTGTAATTGTGGATTATTAAGAGCTATTTGGCCTGCAAAGGGCCCATATATTCTTCTTTCGCAGGGGCCCTGTTATTTCTGTGTCTGCCAGTGATCCCTACATAGCAGGAGAGTGAAGCCTGTTATCTGAGCTTGCATGCTCAGGCCTCCTGTCACTCATTGACAGGTTTTCCCTGCCCCCATCAGTGTCCTCTTCTAATCATTTTGTCCAATTACAGTGCCCAGATCGCAGATAACAGAGCAGGAAGCAGTGCCTGCATGACAACAAAGGGGTATATTATCCACGCAGAGTTACGCACATAGACACAGAGCAGGTAATAAAAGTATATTAGAAAACTGATTTTTAGGAAGAGTTAAGCCTTACGAGAGGGAGTCAAATAGTGGAAAATCCTTTAATTGCCTGATATACAGTATGCTAACTGATGTTGTGAAAGCACAGTTGCTATAAATTGAGAGGAAGGTGCACGTGTCATAAGTAAACATTACACACACATATAAATACATCAATATAAAATACACACATACACCCCAGACAGTCACATACAGTGGGGAAAATAAGCATTTGATACACTCCCAATTTTGAAAGCTTTCCCATCTACAAAGAATGGAGAGATCTGTAATTTTTATCGCAGCTACACATCAACTCTGAGAGACAGAATCTAAAAATAAAAACCAGAAAAATCACTGTATGATTTTTAAATAATTTCCATTTTATTGCATGAAGTAAGCATTTGATCACCTACCAACCAGCAAGAATTCTGCCTCTCACAGACCTGTTAGTTTTTCCTTGAAAAGCCCTCTTACTCTGCACTCATTACCTTTATTAATTGCACCTGTTTGAACTTGTTACCTGTATAAAAGACACCTGTCCACACACGCTCAATCAATCACACTCCAACCTCTCCACTAAGGCCAAGACCAAAGAGCTGTCTAAGGACACCAGGAACAAAATTGTAGATCTGCACAAGGATGGGCTACAGGACCACAGGCAAGCAGCTTGGTGAGAAGGCAACAACTGTTGTTTGCACAATTATTAGAAAATGGAAGAAAAACAAGATGACTGTCAATCTTCCTCAGTCTAAGGTTCCATGCAAGATCTTGCCTATTGTGGTAAGGATGATTCTGAGAAAGGTCAGGAATCAACCCAGAACTACATGGGAGGACCTGGTCAATGACATAAAGTGAGTTGGGACCACAATCTCAAACATTACTGTTAGTAACACACTACGACGTCGTGGATTAAAATACCGCAAGGCACAGAAGTTTCCCCTGCTCACACCAGCACTTGTCTAGGCCTGTTTGAAGTTTACCAATGACCATCTGGACGATCCAGAGGAGGCATGGGAGAAGATCATGTGGTCAGATGAGACCAAAATAGAACTTGTTTGTATTAACTTCACTCTCTGTGTTTGGAAGAAGAAGGATGAGTACAACCCCAAGAACACTGTCCCAACCCTGAAGCATGGTGGGGGAAACAATATACTTTGGGGTGCTTTCATGCAAAGGGGACAGGACAATTCACAATTCAATGCACCGTATTTAAGGAAGGATGGATGGGTCATGTATCTTGATATTTTGGCTAACAACTTCATTCCCTCAGTAAGAGCATTGAAGATGGGTCATGGCTGGGTCTTACAGCATGACAATGAGCCAAAACACACAGCCAGGGCAACTAAGGAGTGGCTCATTAAGAAGCAGTTCAAGGTCCTGGAGTGGCCTAGCAAATCTCCAGGCCTGAACCCAATAGAAAATCTTTGGAGGGAGCTGAAACTCAATGTTGCCCAGCGACAGCCCCAAAACCTGAAAGATCTGGAAAAGATCTGTACGGAGGAGTGGGCCAGAATCTGCTGCAATGTGTGCAAACTTGATCAAGAACTATAGGAAACATCTAACCTCTGTAATTGCAAACAAAGTTTTCTGTACCATATACAAAGTTCTGTTTTTCTATTGTATCAAATATTTATTTCATGCGATAAAATGCAAATGATGTAAAAATCATACAATGTGATTTTTAAATTTTCTTTTAAGATTCTGTCTCTCACAGTTGAAGTGTACCTATGATAGAAATTACAGACCTCTCAATTTTTTGTTCATGTACACATTATATATACTGTAAAGGACCTAAAGATGTGAAGCTAGTAGTGATGAGCAAACATTCTCGTTACTCGAGATTTCTCGAGCATGCTCGGAGGTCCTCCGAGTATTTTTTAGTGCTCGGAGTTTTAGTTTTTCTTGCCACAGCTGAATGATTTACATCTGTTAGCCAGCATAAATACATGTGGGGATTCCCTAGCAACCAGGCAACCCTCACATGTACTTATGCTGGCTAACAGATGTAAATCATTCAGCTGTGGCAAGAAAAACTAAAACTCCGAACACTAAAAAATACTCGGAGGACCCCCGAGCATGCTCGAGAAATCTCGAGTAATGATTATTTCTTCATCACTAGAAGCTAGTCATTTTCGAAAGGTGGCCACTCACATTGAATTTAGAACGTTTGGTCAATATACACTTACACATTTGTATGGCCAGCTTAGTTAAAGCCTCTCTCTCCAAGGAACATATTCCATGTGGTTGGATAGTCTTTTTGTGTTAACATTAAATATATATGTCTTCTTTACAGATCTTCTGGAAATTTTACAAAGGTCCATGTCAAGCAGGATAATCTGCAGCCAAGATAGTGATGCCACTGCAGCAACAAGTCCTCCTTTTGAAGCGGGGGTGAGAAACTGATTTGAACATCAGGCAGGACCTTCTGGGATGGCCAGATCAGTTCCAGAAGTAGTTGCTGAATCACCAGCAACATCACCACAAAGATCTGTGCACCCACACCCCTGCCTTAAACAAATTCCACCGTACTCAGAACTCTCGGAGATCCTTTTGGGTAATGTAAACTCAGCAGCTTCAAGATGAAGCCCTGTCCTTTATCCTAAGAGTCAATGAAGATGACTGTTATGACCGTTTTGGGTCATGGTTGGAATCACCCCGTCGCCTGATGTCAACTCAATGTCTAAGAACATTGTATCATTTGTTGTCTCCGGAGTGGCAGTCTTCGAGAGTGCCCATTGCTTGCCTCATGTGGCTGACCTCATCACCCTTCTCTGAGTGGCTTCAAGTGTGTCCTCATGCCCTCCTTCTTTTTTTGAAATTATGCAACAAATCCAACTCCTCCATATATTATTCAGTCATCCTCAACCCCCCTCTTCTGGTTTCCAGTGTTTCAGTGCTTTTACCAAACATTACCATACCCTAGCACCATTACGCCTCCCTTGCACTGGTACGCCTATGCTTTTAACACATCCTCACCTCCCTCCCTGTTCGCCCATTCATAATTTTGTCGCCCTTTCAATTGTTAGCCTCTGTCTAAGTATTTATATTTTCTTTATTGCATATAGTTTTCCCCCTTATTTTATGCAAACCATTTTCTTAACTTTTTTCTATATTTTTTGCAATTCTGCAAAAAAAAGAAAATAGAGTGAACTTGTTTGTTAAGAATTTATAACAGTGTCTTTCTTTTATTTCTCACCTACTTTACAGTAGCACTTTTTGGACCAAGAGGACAAGAGTTTTGACTTTTGCACCATCATGCAAGCCTCTTGTCCACTTTCACCTCCAAAAAATTCCATTACTTTAAATGGCTTTTCCAGTATGTTCCAGATCACTGGTCACTGGACGATCTCTAGAACTCCACTGATCTGCAATGTTTTAAATAATCCTAAAGACAGGCCAATGATTTGGAGATGACTTGACAAACCCTTTATTGATATTGCAAATAACAACCCTACATTTTGACTTTACGCCAGTACTCGGTACCTTTCCATAATTCACACATCACAAATTACTATTCTAATCATTTTGAATAGTATTTTAATGTATGAATCCCAACCATAAAATAGTATATAAGTAGGCACACTATAAAATGTGTATTATATAGTCAACAAAACGTACACATGTCAGACAACATTTATTTGACCAAAAAGCAATCTGGAATAGACACAGAAAAATAAAAATTTCACCACCTAAAATAATTAGTGTGCCATCAAAAAGATGATACAGGTAAGGAAAAAAGGATTGTAAGTTAGGGCTATTTCACGCACATACCCAAAATGAGGATACAAACATTTAGTAATAGAAGCACATAAGGTACACAAAAGTCAGGATCACAGTCAGGGAAAATGGTGGCTGTTTTGCATAATTACTATTGATATTAGCCAGGCACTTCACCTTCAGAACCCACGAAGAAGTCAAGGAAGACATCTCACCTCTTCAGCATGGGTGGCCCATGCTCCAAAAGACAGAGTGACCATCAAAGCCACCTTGTTCCTCCACTTCCAGGTCCGGGTTCTCATAACAATAAACAGAATTGTGGAGAGCATAGGCAGCTTTGATGATCAGTTTTACTGTTGCCCCATCCAACTTGCCCTACAGGATCCCAAAGGTGCACTCCACTAAGCAATGTGCCCAGCTGAAGTGTTGGTTACATGATTTTTTCCGGGCATCTAGTTCCCTACATGGGTATGGACACAGCAGGTTAGGCAAAAGTGGGAAAGCTTCATCCCCTACCATGACATACTGTAAAGGACAGGATACTGTTTGTGGACCCAGGGAGAGGATTGGGAGGAGGAAGAGTCAGCTGGTCTAGCAGTACATTGCGGCCGAAGTATGATGTGAGTAGCACCCTGGAGTCTCGATTACTGCCATAGGTCCTGCTACAATCTTACGTTACATCAGCCACAGCGAAACTGCTGATCACTTGGCTTCACCTTAAATTTTTATTCTTACGCTTTCCATTCTCCTCACCTTCTTCCAAAAGCCATATACTTTCATTCTCTCTCTATCGTTTTATTAGACTTTGCTAGACTTAAAAAATATGAGCTTTATAAAAAGAACAATTTGAGCTCTTCTATATTTTTTCAATTTCTTTATTTTAAAATTGAGAAAAGAGGTGTGAAATAAACATTCTTTTTTCAAATCTTATAACTTTTTACATACTTTTAAAAAAATAATATTTGGCATGTTGTCTTTTTAAAAAATGTCTTTATTTCTGATTTGTTCATCATTTTTGAACGCCTCAAAAATTAAAGCAGTCAAAAAGTAGTCAAACTCTTTTTTTTCCATCAGTTTTTCAAAACCTCTTCAGGAAAAAAATGCTCCAAAAACTCCAGATAAGAACAGCAAAGTAGATTTCCCATAAAGATGAATAGAAAGATGTCTCCAAGCATTTTAGGGTATGTGCAAACTGCATCTTTTTTTCAGGCAGTTTCAGCTTGGAATCTGCCTGAATTAGCACCACAAAACCACCGCAAAAAGTGAACATATTTCACAGTAATGTAAAAATGACATGGCTGTCCACACGTTCACTCTTTTGCTACTACTTTTAACCACTTCCAGATTTGGAGACTCTGAAGTGGTTAAAAGAACTGGGGGCTTCCATTAGGATGTCACTCACAACTGCTATGGAAAGTGTAGCGAAAGGATAGGTTTTCTGCTTTTTTTGCAGTGTTTAGGGTGAATAAAACTAATTTTATTAAACATGTGCTATACAAACCTAAGCTAGAAACAAAATGACCAAACACCCTGCAATAAATAAAGAAATAGCAATAGTGCATATAGATATTATAAGGTACCTACCTAGTTAACATTGTTTTGATAAAAAAAAACGTAAAAGCCATCCCACCGCCATCATGGTGACCCAACTCGGGATGGTCCTAACTTCTAGTATTAAAATCTTACCATTTGTAAAGTGATGTAAATGTGACTAAGGGCCTAGCAAGACGGAGACGCTGACTATTGGACACCCAGCCATGGAGAGCTACTTTATATAAACGTAACATCCAGCTAAAAAAAAGTAGATTTAGAGGATCGGCACTCGGTCTGTTTTCAAGGTGCAGGTGCAACGGGGTACATGACCCCAAGATCCAAGGCAAGGAGAAATTCACTGCACAGCCTTATTTCATAGGTGCAAAAAAAGTTTATTTGTGGGAGCGGGGAAGCAAGAATTATAGCTCTGGGTTAGAGTGACGGAATTTAGACTTTTCGACCTCACCAGGGTCTTTATTGCAATGTCGTTTTTGGTGGTTGGAGCAAGAAAGAGAAAGATTCTTTAAGGTATCATGTTGCACAAAGTATGTGCAGTGCTGTGCTGTTGGTGCAGGCTTTCTCGGCATTCCCGGAGCTGTCTGCCAGGCAGACAGACAGGCGCGGGAGCGTCGAGAAAAGCTGCACCAACAACACATCACTGCACATGCTTTGTGCAACATCATACCGCAGGCCACACCCTTATTTGCACAGCATGCAAAAACCTAAAAACAAAAACTGTAGGCGAATGCTTACACTGGCCACTAAACATACAAAACCTAAGATAGAAACAAAATGAGTACATACCCTGCAGTATTGTTATTATTATTTATTTATATAGCACCATTGATTCCATGCTGTACATGAGAAGGGGTTACATACAAATTACAGATATCGCTTACAGTAAGCAAACTAACAATGACAGACTGATACAGAGGGGCGAGGACCCTGCCCTTGCGGGCTTACATTCTAGAGCAGGGGTCCCCAACTCCAGTCCTCAAGGCCCACCAACAGATCATGTTTTCAGGATTTCCTTTGTATTGCACAGGTGATGCAATTATCACCTGGGCAAGACTAAGGAAATCCTGAAAACATGACCTGTTGGTGGGCCTTGAGGACTGGAGTTGGGGACCCCTGTTCTAGAGGATGGTGGGGATGGAGACAATAGGTTGAGGGTTGCAGGAGCTCCGGTGTTGGTGAGGCGACATCTTCAGTAGTGGTGAGGAGGCAGCGGGGTCAGTGCAGGCTGTAGGCTTTCCTGAAGAGGTGGGTTTTCAGGTTCCATGTGAAGGATCCGAATGTGGTTGACAGTTGGACGTGTTGGGACAAAGAATTCCAGAGGATGGGTGATATTCGGGAGAAGTCTTGGAGGCGGTTGGGTGAGGAGCGAATAAGTGTGGAGGAGAGAAGGAGGTCTTGGGAGGACCGGAGATTACGTGAGGGAAGATATCGGGTGATTAGTTCAGAGATATATGGAGGAGACAGGTTATGGATAAATAAATCAATAGCAATAGTGCATGAAAATAACATAGAGTACTTAGCTAACATTGTTTTGATGAAAAATTTTTTAAAAGCCATCACTTTTCTTTGAGCTTTCATCTCACATACTGAGAAGCCTGAGCTATGGCGGGGTGTTGCTGTTTGCTTGTGATTGGGCCACTCATACAGGGAGAAGAAGTCCACGCCCCCATTGAAAACTAATAACACTCACTTGGACTTAAAAAAAAAGTTAACTTATTATGTGCCCATAATTTCCTAATAACTCCGCAACAGAGAGGTGAAATAAAAAACAAATTACAAAAAACATGCTTTACTCTTAAATAGTGTGTCCAGTGCATCATGAAAAATTTATTGAAAGGTCCTCTTGACTGATCTGGTCCTGAAAGAACACATGTACTTTAGTGAAAATTCATTGGGATGTGAGTGTTTATGCGAGATTTCTGTTTCTCTGCTATACTCTTCCCCTACTCCTATCCCTGACTTGTCCCTTTAAATTGGTATATTGGGAATATGCTAAATATATAACTATGCATCCAGTGTATTATTTAAAAGCTCCCATTATCCAATTTGCACAATATATTTTTGTGCCCTTTTGGCTAGTAGAAGAGTGGACCTGTCCTCATATTATGCTGCCGTTACACAGGAAAGCATCACCTGATGACAGATCCACTATAAAGGTTATGTATAGATCTGCATGTTAACATGATAGCATAAGATCCAATCCCATCACATGTTGACTTTGTAAACTGTCGAAAAGCTTGGCAACAGAGAATAACAGTTACCTGGTATGAAGGAAAGAAGGAACAGATAGCGACCATAGTAACATAACAGAAGGTTTTGTATTTTCTCCACTAGACTAGATAAACATTAGGCTGAGTGTTTGCTGTATCACCATGTGCCATCTATATATACACATCAGCTCAGCATATTTCTTCATTTGCATTTATCTTCAATCATTACTTTACAATTCTTAGATTGACACAATATAAGTGTATCTGTTGCAGGATTCATAGTTACTTATTGCTCTGTTCTGTTGCCATCTGTAGTTGTTCATTAAACCAATTTGTAAAACTGTTTTGACAACAAAAATTCCAAATCTAGCTCTCTATGTACTAGCATCAAGATCAATATCAGCAGTGACAACACAAGTCATACAAAAGTGAAACATTATTGCAATGCATTTGAGTATCATCTTTGGAAGAGCGAGCACAAACAGGCTCGGATACTGTTACTCGAACCAAGCAATTCCTAATGCTAGGATGCTCGTTTTGAGTAACAAGAATAATGGGAGTCAATGGGAAATCCAAGCATTTTTCCTGCAGACCCTACAAGGAAATCTGGGGGGCAGTGAAAATGTTGAAATGGATGGAAAAAGAGGTAAATGAATAGAGAACAGGATGGGGAAGACCCCTGGAATCATCTTTTACTCCACTTTAAGGACTGACAATAAAACATTCAAAATCCAAGAGAAATTGGAGTTAACAGAGAAAAAGATGCTAAGAAACATTCTTTCCTGTTTAATGACTTCTACATGAGGCAAAATTTAAAAAGCATTAAAAAAATAATAATTTAGGTAAATCAAAACTGATTTTTTTAATTAAAAAAATGGAAATTTCAGTGTCATTTATGAAGGAAGCAAGAATTGCCAAAAATTACATGGAAGAGGGTTTCGGATACACCCCCATTAGACATAAAGGAGGGCCGCATATTCACTATGTTCAAATTGTGATGTAGTGGTTCTCCTAAACTCATAAAGGATATGCACTAGGTGCAAGGCATGAACAAAATTACAAGCAGTGTCATCCATACTCCCTTGAAGGCAACAGCTGTAGTGCCTCATTCAAATATTGTGAACAAAGTGTAGTTGTGGTACTCCTATACTCATAAAAGCTCTTTACACAGTGGAAAGCATACCAAAAATAACAAGTTGGGTCTTCAATACATCCTTGATGGCATCAAATGTAGTGCCTCATTCAAGTATTAAGAAAGTGTATTTGCAGCACTTCTACACTCATAAAGGTTTTGCACACAGTGCAAAGCCAGGAAAAAATAAGAAGGAAGGTCATCCAGTCATCCATAGAACCTTGAAGGCAACAACTGGGGGGCCTCACTCAAATATTTGAAAGTGTAGTTGATGTAGTCCTACACTTATAAAGGCTTTGCACAAAGTGCAAAGCCAGGTGCAAATTGTAAGGATGGTAATACAGTCATTCTTAGACCCTTAAAGGCAACGGCTTTCAGGCCTCATTAAAATATTGAAGATTAAAAGTACTTTACCTGCTGTGGTCATCTGGTGGTGTGGAAAAGTCGGGGCTAATCCAGACTTTGTTCATTTTTATCACAGTGAGCCTGTTAGCATTTCTGTTGACAGTTGAAAGTGCCTGTCTGTTATTGCCCCCCCAGCGGCACTAAAAACATGCTCAGACAAGATGCTAGTGGCAGGGCAGCAGAACACCTCCAAAGCATAGAGGAACAACTCGTGCCAGGTGTCCAGCTTTGAGACCCAATAGTTGAAATTCACAGAGGAATTAGGGAGTATGCTGGTTTTGTCTGCCAGATATTGCTTGACCATCTTCAAAAACTTTTTGTCATGATCCATTTTTGGATTTGTGGCAGCGCTGGTTCCACTCAGTTTAAAATGTTTTTCCTTTTGGATCATCTGGGGGTAATGTCAGTTTTTCCCCAGCTGGCAGTCTGGTGTTACTGCAGTGCTGCTAGATCAGCTGATGCAGGTGGTGACCACTCACAGCATCCTTTAAAAGGTCACCTGATGCATCAGCTGACTGTTGGTGATACAGTTCCTTTCTGGAGACCAGCCTAGCAAGAGCAGCTCTCTGGTGTCAGCCACTTCTGGTGTTTGGAGTCCAGTTGCTGTTGTTATATGTGGTGTGGAGCTTAGCAGCGGTACACATAAGCTAAGTGTGGTGTTTTTGCTACCTTGTCCCTTTGGTGTTTGTCACTTCCCCCTGTGTGTATTATTCTGCAGAAGTGAGGCTAGTGCTCCTTGCCAGCCAGTGCACTAGCCAGTGCAGTAATAGGTGACTACTAGGGACGAGGTATCCTGATGGCGGCGGGGAGGAAGGACCCGCATAGGGCATTAGGTGAGTTCAGGGACAGGCTCAGGTTGGAGCTCAGGTAGTGACCATCCCTCATTCCCTATTGGTAGAGCCTTTCTCTCATCTACACCATCCCGGTTGTATCTGTAGTGTGCCGTTTGCTGACCGACCATCCATTGGGTCGAGTCACACCGTGACACTTTTCTCTCCTTGTCAAAAATACTCGGTCATCAGGGCATGTCTGCTGGGAGGGTGCAATGAAATTAGCCCAGACCTTTGATAGTGTACCCCTACCTCTGCTGTACCTGATGTGTGTCTTGTCTCGCCTCCTTGGTTGGGTATGGAAGCTTGCCCCCTGCTGCTAGTGTTTTCTGATGGAAATTTTTTTCAACATATTTTCCACAATGGCCTTCTGATATAGCATCGTTTTAGTGGACCTCTCTGCCTCAGGAAGGAGAGATGCAAAGTTCTCCTTGTAGAGTGGGTCTAGCAGGGGAACAACCAGTACTCTTTTTTGGCCAAGATGAATGTAATGCGAGGATCATGAGAAAAGCAGAGGTACATAAATTTGGCCATATGTGCCAAGCTCCCTACAGCCACATTTCCCTGTCTCCACCATGATAACTACTTTGCATCTACTCTTCCATCTCTTCCTCCTCATTCCCTTCCTCAGCCTATCCACATATGAGAGACAGGACAAAGACAGTATGGATACTAGTCTTTGTTGCACTAACAACCTGCTCCTGTTCCTCCTCCTCCTCAGATGCCACCTTCTCATTGTTACCCAATCCGTGCTGAGCAGATGAGATGAGTCTGGGCTGGGTAATATCTTCCTGTCACATGTTTTCCTCCATCTCCACTTGGTCTGCATGCAAAGCTTCAGCTTTAATTGTGAGCAGTGACTGTTTAAGCACGTACAGAAGTGGGATCGTTGCGCTGATTATGGCATCATCGCCGGTCACCATCTTTCTGGAGTCATCAAAGTCTTGGAGAACTGCATAAATGTCAGACATCCATTTCCATTCTTCAGTTGTTATGTGGGGAGGCTGCCCAGAATAATGTTGGCGCTGGTATTCAACAACTGGTGTGGTATATCGTGGCACAGCTGTGATGGTGCACAAAGAGGGTTCCCAAACCCGAAGATATATGAAATAAACTTTGGCACTCAACTTGCAATGATATGAAATTTTAATGGCAGCCACTTGTACAAACGTTTCGGTCAGAGACTTTGACCTTCTTCAGTGTACTGCAGTAATATTAAACAATAAAGCAATCAATATAAATGACAAGAACAGAAAATCAAAAACCATAAAATAACAAGGATAACAAAACATAAGGAGACTAGTATATATTGTGCATATATAGTGATGGATGGGAAAGGGAATGGGGATAGTACAAAAGAATATAAAGAATAAGGAAGCACTCATACCTTGGTCCCTAAGACACTATTAGTGTGTGGCTGGAGGTCAGGATAAGGTCCTATGCATGGATCCTAAGATAGAAAGTATGTCTTTTGAGCTAGGTGCAGTTAATAGGGGTCCGGATCAGAAATTGAACTGAGGACTAACCCATGCATCCGTGTGGATGAGGATACGGTGGCGAGGGACGGTATCTTGAACCGTGCTGTTACTCTTCTGGGTAGTAGAATGGATCTAATGGAATAAATAGATGGTATGTTCGTATATATGGACTTAGATAGTCTGAAGATAAACGATGGTACTGGCCCAAATATGTAGGCTAGTGAGTATGGTTAAGGGAATATATGTAGAAGAAGACTGAAGCTATGCAGAAAACAGGAGACAGCTGGGGTTACACCGGCGTATAAAAAAAATCGGTCACTTTTTAATCCAGAAAAGTGGGACTTTTTTTCTCACTTGTCATCCGTGTACTGCCTGTAAACAATCCGTTTTTTACCCAGCAGCTATTAATCATTTACAGGACCATTTACAATTTCCTATACTACAGAACTGCAATGTATCCCCAAAAAATTGGATGTTCTACTGTGGCCCCGTATGGCATACGATTTTTTTTCGCACCCATTTCACAGATTCTGTCAGTGAAGAAAAAAATTGGTCTTCAGCACTGCCCCACTGAATACCATTGATCCAAGTGCTGTCCGATAAGAAATTGGATAGCAATTCTCCGTTTTATATGTGAGCGAACCGGCGGGAGATAGACATTGGTAACTATATGGATTATATATTCTTTGGGCGTGAGTAATTACAATAATGCCTTTTTTTCTAGTTTATGGTGTTTTTCATTGGCTACTAATTCCCTCCTCGTTTAATTTGCAACATTTTTGAAGTCTACTTATATGTGTTTGTCTGCTTGTTTTTTTATCTTCACCATTATGTGACTTTTTAAAAAGTTGCAATATTTTGGAGCAGATGTACTCCTGTTTCTGCCTGGATTGATTTTCTTTACACCATATACAGTGCCTTGCGAAAGTATTCGACCCCCAGGAACTTTTTAACCTTTTCCCACATATATAAATAAAAAAATAGACGGGAAGCTATATGCCATAAAATTACATGAAAATTTTTATTGATACAATATTAAAAGATTCAACATAAAACCAGTTAGTATGGGGACAGCAATATGCAAAAAAACAGCCAAAAAAGGTACACAAATTACAGGTGAATCATCACCTTTAAGAGTGGAGCTGTTCTTAGAATTAAAGTGAAGATTAAATATTTATAAATTTGTGGAGCAATGAAGCTTCCAAAATTTTTTATATATCATACATAGTGAAGTAGTCAAAATATAACAAGCCCCATAACAGTGTTTGTAATATCCTTAGATGTATTCCATTGTCAATCCCTATAATAGTTACTGCCTCCAAATGATTCAGCCACAGAAAAAGTATGAAAAAGTTTTCAATTAGTGCCTAATTACGATGTATGCAGCAAAAAAATCCATAAAAAGGGCATGATTGTAAGGAACAGGGATAGGAAACCTTAAGGATGGAAGTAAAGATAGTAAGTACTGTACCTTTAAATGACTGTGGCACCCCTGACGCGCGTTTCGCGTTTAAGCTTTTTCCAAGGGAGTCTGCATCCCACATATCATGCTTCAAACATAAAGATACCAAATGTAAATTTTTGGTGAAGAATCAACAAGTGGAACACAATTGTGAAGTTATACGAAATGTATTGCTTATTTTAAATTTTTGTGGAAATTCAAAAACTGAAAAGTGGGGCAATATTATTCGGCCCCTTTACTTTCAGTGCCGCAAACTCACTCCAGAAGTTCATTGTGGATCTCTGAATGATCCAATGTTGTCCTAAATGCCTAATGATGATAAATAAAATCCACCTGTGTGTAATCAAGTCTCCGTATAAATGCACCTGCTCTGTGATAGTCTCAGGGTTCTGTTTGAAGCACAGAGAGCATCATAAAGAACAAGGAACACAACAGGCAGGTCCGTGATACTGTTGTGGAGATGTTTAAAGCCGGATTTGAATACAAATGATTTCCAAAACTTTAAACATCCCAAAGAGCACTGTGCAAGCGATCATATTGAAATGGAAGGAGTATCACACCACTGCAAATCTACCAAGACCCGGCTGTCCAAGGCCGGACTGGGACTAAAATTCAGCCCTGGCATTTGGAGTTACACAGGCCCACTTGTCATATAGTGATGTATAATATCTTTGTACACTTGTAGGTTACAGCTGTATCCAGCATTACAGCTCAGTCCTATTTATTGTTTTTAGTTGCAGTACCAAGAAAAGCCGCTACTTTACCTACATAACTGGATCTCGTAGAAAATGAAGGGATGAGACGACTAAAGGCTATGGAACCTCATACTGATGCTCCATAAACTTTGCCTACAGCCACTTTTGGTTCCGCTGCACAGCACAAGACCCGGTGACTCTGAAGAGCGGTGACATCAGTAACGTCACCGCTCTTCAGATATTCCGGGTCTTGCGCTGAGCTCGGCGACTGTGAAGAGCGGTATTGTTACTACTGTCACCGCTCTTCGGAGTCGCTGGATCTCGCCAGGTCTAGGCTAGTAGTGGGGGTATCTGATAGACACCTCTCCATTACTTACACCAGGGATTGATAGCAGCTGACATTATGCAGCTGACATCAACCCTAAAAATCATTACACATACCAGAATTAAATGCTCTGGCGGCTGGCGGGGAAAAGCAGTAGAGTTGGCGCTATTCCCAGGCGCCGGGTGCTAACTACAACTGTCATCATCCTTGCCTGGTCTCCCTGCAATGCATTTCTGCTGTATTTACAAGCACTGATCTTAGGCTGCTAAACGAGTGTGATCGACAATAGCAAAGTCGTTCACTTGTTTCCCGGCCTCTTTACACCAACTGAGAAAGAATGAAGAGAACGGAACAATCACAATTAGATCAATCTGTCCCCATACAGTATCATGTTATCAGCAGCACAACTACAGTTTACATCAGCGATGTGCTGCTGAGAACAAGGATTTCTGTTCCCACATAAACAATCCAATCACTCAATGAATAGGCAGCATTTTGCTTGTTTAGTATAATACACCCCATAGTCCTCCATATATTATAATGTGCACCACAGTCCTCCATATAGTATAATACACTCCTCAGTCCTCCATATACACTGTGTTCCAAATTATTATGCAAATAATATTTCCTCATATTTTCTCTAAATTACCTATCTGAATTGCAGTCATTGTTATTTTCCAGTCATCTACCATTCTAGTATAATTGCAATGTTTTGGAACAAACTGCCTATGAAAACAGTATCTTTTTAAAAAAAAATAAACACTCAAAATGCATGTTCCAAATTATTATGCACAGCAGAGTTTTCAACCTTTTTTGTTTTATTTTGAACAAAAAAATGGTCAATTGTGAAGTTATAAGCATTATCAGCTTATTACAAAATGAAATCAAACAGTTTTCAAGTGAAAACTTTATTCTAGCTGATGTTACATTTGCACATAGAACCCCTTGTTTGAAAGAAGCTTCTGAACTCTCTCGTCCATTGAATTTGTCAGTTTTTGGATGGTTTCTGCTTCAATTGTTTTGCATTTGGACAGAATCCCCTCCCAGAGCGGTTGCTTAGATGTGAACTGCTTCCCGCTATCATAGACACTCCTTTTGATGATGCTCCAGAGGTTCTCAATGGGGTTGAGGTCAGGGGAAGATGGTGGCCACACCATAAGTTTGTCCTCTTTTATGCCCATAGCAGCCAGAGATGCAGATATGTTTTTTGCAGCATGAGAAGGTGGATTATCATGCATGAAAATGATCTTGCTGCGGAAAGCACGGTTCTTCCTCTTGAACCATGGCAGGAAGTGTTGTTTTAGAAAGATAAACATAGATTATGGAGTTCACCTTTACCCCTTCAGGGATCATAAAGGGGCCGACAATCTCTCTCCCCATGATTCCAGCCCAAAACATTACTCCACCTCCTCCTTGTTGGCGCCTTAGCCGTGTTTTCATGGGGTGTCCATCAACCAGCCATGCTCCACTCCATCCATCTGGACCATCGAGCGTTGCACGGCACTCATCGGTGAACAAAACAGTTTGGAAGTCAGTCTTCATGTATCGTTTGGCCCACTGGAGCCGTTTCTGCTTGTGTGCAGTGGATAAAGGTGGCCGACAGGATGGCTTGTGCACCTCTGAAAGACCCTGCATCTTGTTGTTCTGGGGAGGATGGAGGCACCAGCAGCTTCAAAAACTTGTCTGCTGCTATGACAAGGCATTTTTGCAGCTGCTCTTTTAACCTTACCCAATTGCCTGTTGGAAAGAGTCCTCAATTTTTCCTTATCAGCACGCACACGTGTGTGCTGGGAATCAGCTACATATTCCTTGATTGTGCGATGATCACGATGAAGTGTCTTGGCAATGTTGATTGTAGTCATGCCTTGACCTAAATACTCCACAATTTGTTGCTTCTCAGGAGCCGAGCTCTGGGGAGGTGGTAGCTTTACTGACCGCAATCCCTACTCCTAACACCAACACTAGAAATAGCCGTGGAGCGTGCCTATCTCTGCCTAGACGCCTCTTCACAGCCTAAGAACTAGCTACCCCTGAAGATGGAAACGGAAAACTATCTCGCCTCAGAGAAACCCCCAAAGGAAAGATAGCCCCCCACAAATATTGACGGTGAGTGGAGAGGAAAATGACAAACTCAGAAATGAAACTAGATTTAGCAAAGGAGGCCAAAACTATCTAAATAGACAGAGATAGAAAAGGCTACTGTGCGGTCAGTATAAAAACTAAAAGTCCACGCAGAGTTTACAAGAAATAACCTCCACACCGACTCACGGTGTGGAGGAGCAAATCTGCGACCCCAGAGCTTCCAACTAGCTGGAATAATTCATAATGACAAGCTGGACAAAAGAGACATAACTTAAACTGAACAGAAGGTCATAAGCAGGGAAACACCCAAAAACTAGCAGAACTTATCTTAAGCTGAAATGGACTGGCCAACAGAGAACTTCCAGGAAAGGACAGAATCCACAGGAAGAAACATTGACAGCTGGCATCCACTACAGCCTAAAGCCCAGTTAAATAACAAGGCCAGGGCACCGATTAGTGAAAGCAGCTGCTAAGTTCCACTTGAAACCACCAGAGGGAGCCCAAGACCAGAACTCCCAAAAATACCATTCACGACCACAGGATGGAGCCCAAGAACGGAATTCACAACACATTCCTCATAGTGCTCCATATAGTATAATGCCCCGCCAATGTCATCCATGTAGTACAATTCACTTCCCATAGTATAATGCACCCCATAGTTCTTCATATAGTATAATGTATTCCCCATAGTCCTCGATACAGTATAATGCAGCCCACATATAGTATAATGATGCCACCCCAGAGTATAATGCAGCCACCCCACAGAATATATTGTAGCCCCCTGAGTATAATGTAACCCCCCAGACAATATAATGCAGCCCCCTCATATAGTATAATGCAGCCCCCCCATAGAATATGATGTAGCCCCCTCCATAGAATATAATACAGCACCCCATAGAATGTAATACAGACCCCCAAAGAATGTAATACAACCCACCTCCCCATAGAATATAATACAGCCCCCATAGAATATAATGTAGCCCACAGAGAATGTAATACAGTCCCCCCATAGAATGTAATTCAGCCCCCCCATAGAATGTAATACAGCCCCCATAGAATGTAATACAGCCCCCATAGAATGTAATACAGCCCTCCCCTATAGAATGTAATGCAGCCAGCCCCCAATAGAATGTAATGCTGCCAGCCCCCATAGAATGTATTGCAGCCATCCCCCCATAGAATGTAATGCAGCCAGCCCCCCATAGAATGAAATGCAGCCAGCCCCCACAGAAAGTAATGCAGCTAGCCCCCATAGAATGTAATGCAGCCACCCCACAGAATATATTGTAGCCCCTGAGTATATTGTAACCCCCCAGACAATATAATGCAGGCCCCTCATATAGTATAATGCAGCCCCTGCATATATAATATATGGTAGCCCCCTCATAGAGCATAATGCAGCCCCCCATAGAATATAATGTAGCTCCCTCCATAGAATATAATACAGCACCCCATAGAATGTAATACAGACCCCCATAGAATGTAATACAGCCCCCCTCCCCATAGAATATAATACAGCCCCCCATAGAATATAATATAGCTCCCCGAGAATGTAATGCAGTCCCCCCATAGAATGTAATTCAGCCCCCCCATAGAATGTAATACAGCCCCCATAGAATGTAATACAACCCCCATAGAATGTAATACAGGCCTCCGCTATAGAATGTAATGCAGCCAGCCCCCGATAGAATGTAATGCAGCCAACCCCCCATAGAATGTAATGCAGGCAGCCCCCATAGAATGAAATGCAGCCAGCCCCCACAGAATGTAATGCAGCCAGCCCCCAGAGAATGTAATGCAGCCAGCCCCCAATAGAATGTAATGCAGCCAGCCCCCCCATAGAATGTAATGCGGCCAGCCCCCATAGAATGTAATGCAGCCAGCCCACCATAGAATGTAATAAATCCCCCCCATAGAATGTAATACAGCCCCCCCAATAGCCCCACAATCCAGTTATCACTCATTGATATATTAAAAAAAAAAACAAAGCACTCTCCTCACCTCTCGTCGTGCCCCACGCTGCTCCCGGCTCCGGTCTCAGCAGCTGCAGTCTGTCCAGCCACACAGCAGGTGTGGGATGATATGACATCATCGCGCACCCTCAGTGTCAGAGGCAGAATGGGGAATGATGGGAGAGGGAGCATCAGCAGACGCTCTCTCCTCCATCATTGCATTCAACTGTACCGGCGTCATAGACGCCGGTATAGTTGAATGCGGCGGCGCTGGGGGGGGAGTCGGTGCTGGCGAGCAGCCCACTACTGCCACCGGCCCTTCTGGCAGTTGCCAGAAATGCCCGATAGCCAGTCCGGCCCTGCAGCCGTCCCTCTAAACTTTCATCTCAAACAAGGAGAAGACTGATCAGAGATGCAGCCAAGAGGCCCATGATCACTCTGGATGAACTGCAGAGATTTACAGCTGAGGTGGGACAGTCTGTCCATAGGACAACAATCAGTTGTACATTGCACAAATCTGGCCTTTATGGAAGAGTGGCAAGAAGAAAGCCATTTCTCAAAGATATCCAGAAAAAGTGTTTAAAGTTTGCAACAAGCCACCTGGGAGACACACCAAACATGTGGAAGAAGGTGCTCTGGTCAGATGAAACCAAAATCGAACTTTTTGGCAACAATGCTAAACGATATGTTTGGCATAAAGGCAACACAGCTCATCACCCTGAACACACCATCCCCACTGTCAAACATAGTGGTGGCAGCATCATGGTTTGGGCCTGCTTTTCTTCAGCAGGGACAGGGAAGATGGTTAAAATTGATGGGAAGATGGATGGAACCAAATACAGGACCATTCTTGAAGAAAACCTGTTGGAGTCTGCAAAAGACCTGAGACTGGGACGGAGATTTGTCTTCCAACAAGACAATGATCCCAAACATAAAGCAAAATCTACAATGGAATGGTTCACAAATAAACGTATCCAGGTGTTAGAATGGCCAAGTCAAAGTCCAGACTTCAATCCAGTCGAGAATCTGTGGAAAGAGCTGAAAACTGCTGTTCACAAATGATCTTCATGAAACCTCACTGAGCTTGAGCTGTTTGCCAAGGAAGAATGGGCAAGAATTTCAGCCTCTCGATGTACAAAACTGATAGAGACATACCCCAAGCGACTTGCAGCTGTAATCGCAGCAAAAGGTGGCGCAACAAATCATTAAGTTAAAGGGGCCAAATAATATTGCACGCCCCACTTTTCAGTTTTTGAATTTCCACAAAAATTTTAAATAACCAATAAATTTCTTTCAACTTCACAATTGTGCTCCACTTGTTGTTGATTCTTCACCAAAAATTTACATTTGGTATCTTTATGTTTGAAGCATGATACTGTATGTGGGAAAAGGCTGAAAAGTTCCAGGGGGCTGAATACTTTTGCAAGGCACTGTATTTTGGCACAAATCAAGCAACATGTTAGTATAACATAATACAACTTTTTTTGCACTAATTAATCGCGAAACAGGTAAGAGACAAAAATTAGGAGAATTTTTGATTCTGTACAAAATTCATGAACTACGAATGCCATTTTTCAAGAATCTGGCACAAAGAGTCAACAAATACCACAAGACAAACAAAGAAAAGTGACTTGAAAAATGATGAATCGAACCCTATAGTTATTGCAAAGGGACTAACAGATAACATTTTTAATGAGAATGCCAATGTAATGTTGATAGATCTTAATCAAATGAAAAAAATGAACTGGAGTATAAGGTACAACTTGACGCTGGTGGGATGGCTTTTGGGCTTTTTTTTTTCAGAAACGGTGTTTACTAAGTACCGTATGTTATTTACATGCTCTATTGTTTTTACTTATTTACTTACATCAGGGTATATGCTCATGATGCTTCTAGCTTAGGTTAGATCTTAGTCAACCCACACATACATATTTATATAGGGTTGGAGGAGACAGCTAACTTTTGAGTGGAACAAATTTCCATCAGTTGCTGGAGATTTTCTCAATACGGCAATTATTGGTGATAAATTGATAATTACTGCTTAGAAATGAGTTATTAATGTGTAATGGTATATATTTAGGCCGACTGTACACAGCTGAGTCAGAGCGTGATTGCACCAATTATTATGGATCATCTAAAACGATTTTCCTGCCATCTCAGCCAAAAACTATTGCAGTAAATTTAAGATTTTAATTTAGCCATGGTAGTGAGGCAGCACGGCTCTGTCCATTGCTATAGGGGCTCCGTACATATGGCATCAGAAGGAGCTTGCTACGTCTGTCATATTTATATGGAATGTGATAGAAAAAACTTGGCATAGAATAAGAAACAAGCAGAGATACAGTGCAGCCCTTTGCATAACAGGTGTTCTTTTATGGAACTGTGAAAAATGGAACATATATATATATATATATATATATATATATATATACATATATATATATATATATATATATATATATATATATATGTATATGTATATACACCCACACTGCTCAAAAAAATAAAGTGAACACTAAAATCCCACATCCTAGATATCACTGAATGAAATATTCCAGTTGTAAATCTTTATTCATTACATAGTGGAATGTGTTGAGAACAATAAAACCTAAAAATTATCAACGTAAATCACAACTAATATCTCACGGAGGTCTCGAGTTGGAATGATGCTCAAAATCAAAGTGGAAAATGAAGTTACAGGCTGATCCAACTTCAGTGGAAATGCCTCAAAACAAGGAAATGATGCTCAATAGTGTGTGGCCTCCACGTGCCTGTATGATATCCCTACAACACCTGGGCATGCTCCTGATGAGGCGGCGGATGGTCTCCTGAGGATTCTCCTCCCAGACCTGGACTAAAGCATCTGCCAACTCCTGGACAGTCTGTGGTGCAATGTGACGTTGGTGGATGGTGCGAGCCATGATGTCCTAGATGTGTTCAATCGGATTCATGTGTGGGGAACGGGCAGGCCAGTGTTATGGACCTGGTGGTTAGGTGCACCCGGAATGACCTGATGGTTAAACTAGTAATCGGGACAAGCTCTGGGGAAGTGGGAACTCTGCTGACCGCAAACCCTACTCCTATCACACACACTAGAAATAGCCGTGGAGTGTACCTAACTCTCCCTAGACGCCTCTTCACAGCCTAAGAGCTAACTACCCCTAAAGATAGAAATAGAAGCCTTACCTTGCCTTGCTTGAGAAATTCCCCAAAGGAAAAGGCAGCCCCCCACATATATTGACTGGGAGTTTAGAGGAAAGTCACAAACACAGGAATGAAACAGGTTTTAGCAAAGGAGGCCAGTCTTCACTAAATAGTCAGAGAACAGAAAAGGGAACTATGCGGTCAGCACAAAAAAACTACAAAAACCACGCAGAGTATGCAAAAAGACCTCCGCACCGACTCACGGTGTGGAGGTGCAACTCTGCACCCCCAGAGCTTCCAGCTAGCAAGGAAATATCATGATAGCAAGCTGGACTAGAATAGCAGTACTAAGAAATATATTCAGGAAGGAATAACAACAAATGAACTAGCAGGAACTTAGCTTCTGCTGGAGTAGACAGGTCATCTGAGAAGTCCAAGAGAGATCTGAACCAATACTGAGACATTGACAGCTGGCAAGAAGTAACGATCTGAGTGGAGATAAATAGGGAAACCAGCATAGCAATAAACGAGGAAAGCTGAGAAAGCCAACCTCAAGGACCAGCAGTTTCACTCAAAGCCACCAGAGGGAGTCCAAGAACAGAACTCACCAAAGTACCATTCATGACCACAGGAGTGAATCCGAGAACGGAATTCACAACAGTACCCCCCCCCCTTGAGGAGGGGTCACCGAACCCTCACCAGGGCCCCCAGGCCGATCAGGACGAGCCAAATGAAAGGCACGAACTAAATCGGCAGCATCGACATCGGAGGCAACAACCCGGAATTATCCTCCTGACCATATCCCTTCCATTTAACCAGGTATTGAAGCTTCCGTCTTGAAATACGAGAATCCAAAATCTTCTCTACCACATACTCCAACTCCCCCTCGACCAACACCGGAGCAGGAGGATCAACGGAGGGAACCATAGGCGCCACATATCTCCGCAACAACGACCTATGGAACACATTATGGATGGCGAAAGAAGCTGGAAGGGCCAAACGAAATGATACAGGATTGAGGATTTCAGAAATCTTATAAGGACCAATGAAACGAGGCTTAAACTTAGGAGAAGAAACCTTCATAGGAACATAACGAGAAGACAACCAAACCAAATCCCCAACACGAAGTCGGGGACCAACACAGCGACGGCGGTTAGCGAAACGTTGAGCCTTCTCCTGGGACAACGTCAAATTGTCCACTACGTGAGTCCAAATTTGCTGCAACCTGTCCACCACAGAATCCACACCAGGACAGTCAGAAGGCTCAACCTGCCCTGAAGAAAAACGAGGATGAAAACCAGAATTGCAGAAAAAAGGCGAAACCAAAGTAGCCGAACTAGCCCGATTATTAAGGGCGAACTCAGCCAAAGGCAAGAAGGTCACCCAATCATCCTGATCAGCAGAAACAAAGCATCTCAGATAGGTCTCCAAAGTCTGATTGGTTTGTTCGGTTTGGTTTGGTCATTTGTCTGAGGATGGAAAGCCGAAAGAAAAAGACAAATCAATGCCCATCTTCGCACAAAAGGACCGCCAAAACCTAGAGACAAACTGGGAACCTCTGTCCAACACAATGTTCTCCGGAATGCCATGCAAACGAACCACATGCTGAAAAAATAATGGGACCAAATCAGAGGAGGAAGGTAATTTAGGTACGGGTACCAAATGGACCATGTTAGAAAAGCGATCACAGACCACCCAGATGACAGACATCCTTTGAGAGACAGGAAGATCAGAAATAAAATCCATGGAAATATGCGTCCAGGGCCTTTTCGGGACCGGCAAGGGCAAAAGTAACCCACTGGCATGAGAACAGCAGGGCTTAGCCCGAGCACAAGTCCCACAGGACTGCACAAAAGAATGCACATCCCGTGACAAGGAAGGCCACCAGAAGGACCTAGCCACCAAATCTCTGGTACCAAAAATCCCAGGATGACCAGCCAACACCGAACAATGAAGCTCAGAAATAACTCTACTAGTCCATCTATCCGGGACAAACAGTTTCTCCGCTGGACAACAGTCAGGTCTATCAGCCTGAAACTCCTGCAGCACCCGCCGCAAATCAGGGGAGATGGCAGACAGAATTACCCCCTCTTTGAGAATACCAGCCGGCTCAGGGACTCCCGGAGAATCAGGCACAAAACTCCTAGAAAGGGCATCAGACTTCACATTCTTAGTACCCGGAAGGTAGGAGACCACAAAATTGAAACGGGAGAAAAACAGCGACCATCGAGCCTGTCTAGGATTCAACCGCTTGGCAGACTCGAGATAAGTCAGATTCTTGTGGTCCGTCAAGACCACCACGCGGTGCTTGGCTCTCTCAAGCCAATGTCGCCACTCCTCGAATGCCCACTTCATAGCCAGCAACTCCCGATTGCCAACATCATAATTACGCTCAGCAGGCGAAAACTTTCTAGAAAAGAAAGCACATGGCTTCATCACAGAGCAATCAGAACTTCTTTGAGACAAAACAGCCCCTGCTCCAATCTCAGAAGCATCCACCTCAACCTGAAAAGGGAGCGAAACATCTGGCTGACACAACACAGGGGCCGACGAAAAGCGACGTTTCAACTCCTGAAAAGCCTCAACGGCCGCAGAGGACCAATTCACCACATCAGCACCTTTCTTTGTCAAATCAGTCAAAGGTTTAACCACACTAGAAAAGTTAGCGATGAAGCGACGGTAAAAATTAGCAAAGCCCAGGAATTTCTGAAGGCTCTTCACAGATGTAGGTTGAGTCCAATCATAAATGGCCTGAACTTTAACAGGATCCATCTCAATAGTAGAAGGGGAAAAAATGAAGCCCAAAAAGGAAACCTTCTGAACTCCGAAGAGACATTTAGACCCCTTCACAAACAGGGAATTAGCACGAAGGACCTGGAATACCATTCTGACCTGCTTAACATGAGACTCCCAATCATCCGAAAAGACCAAAATATCATCCAAATATACAATCAGGAATCTATCCAGATACTTTCGGAAGATGTCATGCATAAAGGACTGAAACACAGATGGAGCATTAGAAAGCCCAAAAGGCATCACCAGGTACTCAAAATGGCCCTCGGGCGTATTAAATGCTGTTTTCCATTCATCGCCCTGTTTAATACGCACAAGATTATACGCCCCTCGAACATCTATCTTGGTGAACCAACTAGCCCCCTTAATCCGAGCAAACAAATCTGACAGCAGAGGCAAAGGGTACTGAAATTTGACCGTGATTTTATTGAGAAGGCGGTAATCTATACAGGGTCTCAGAGAACCATCCTTCTTAGCCACAAAAAAAAACCCTGCTCCCAACGGTGACGAAGACGGGCAAATATGCCCTTTCTCCAAGGACTCCTTTATATAACTCCGCATAGCGGCGTGTTCTGGCACAGATAAATTGAAAAGTCGGCCCTTAGGAAACTTACTACCAGGAATCAAATCAATAGCACAATCACAATCCCTATGAGGAGGTAGAGCACTAGATTTGGGTTCATCAAATACATCCCGGTAATCCGACAAGAACTCAGGGACTTCAGAAGGAGTGGAAGAAGAAATTGACATCAACGGAACATCGCGATGTACCCCTTGACAACCCCAACTAGACACAGACATTGATTTCCAATCCAATACTGGATTATGAACCTGTAGCCATGGCAAACCCAACCCGACCACATCATGCAAATTATGCAACACCAAAAAGCGAATATCTTCCTGATGTGCAGGAGCCATGCACATGGTCAACTGAGTCCAATACTGAGGTTTATTCTTGGCCAAAGGCGTAGCATCAATTCCCCTTAATGGAATAGGATACTGCAAAGGCTCCAAGGAAAAACCACAGCGCCTGGCAAACTCCAAGTCCATCAAATTCAGGGCAGCGCCCGAATCCACAAATGCCATAACAGAGTAGGACGACAAAGAGCAAATCAGAGTAACAGACAAAAGAAATTTAGGCTGTACAGTACCAATGGTGACAGACCTACCAAACCGCTTAGTGCGCTTAGGACACTCAGAGATAGCATGAGTGGAGTCACCACAGTAAAAACACAGCCCATTCTGACGTCTATGTTCTTGCCGTTCAGCTCTGGTCAAAGTCCTATCACATTGCATAGGCTCAGGCCTCTGCCCAGAGGACACCGCCAAATGGTGCACAACTTTGCGCTCGCGCAAACGCCGATCAATTTGAATGGCCAAGGACATTGATTCATTCAAACCAGCAGGCGTGGGGAACCCCACCATAACATCCTTAAGGGCTTCAGAAAGACCCTTTCTAAAAATTGCTGCCAGGGCACACTCATTCCATTGAGTAAGCACAGACCATTTTCTAAACGTCTGGCAATATGCCTCCGCTTCATCCTGACCCTGACACAAAGCCAGCAAGATTTTCTCTGCCTGATCCACTGAATTCGGTTCGTCATAAAGCAATCCAAGCGCCAGAAAAAACGCATCTACATTAAGCAATGCAGGATCTCCTGGCGCAAGGGAGAATGCCCAGTCTTGAGGGTCGCCACGTAACAAAGAAATAATAATTTTGACTTGCTGAATGGGGTCACCAGAGGAGCGGGGTTTCAAAGCAAGAAACAGTCGACAATTATTTTTGAAATTCAGAAACTTAGATCTATCCCCAGAAAACAAATCAGGAATTGGAATTCTAGGCTCTAACATCGGATTCTGAACTACATAATCTTGAATGCTCTGCACCCTTGCAGTGAGTTTATCCACACAAGAGGACAGACCTTGAATATCCATATCTACACCTGAGTCCTGAACCACCCAGAGGTTAAGGGGAAAAGAGAGACAAAACACACTGCAAAGAAAAAAAAATGGGTTCAGAACTTCTCTTATCCCTCTTTTGAGATGCATTAACACTTTGTGGCCAGCTGTACTGTGATGGACCTGGTGGATAGGTGCACCCGGAATGACCTGATGGTTAAACTAGTAATCGGGACAAGCTCTGGGGAAGTGGGAACTCTGCTGACCGCAAACCCTACTCCTATCACACACACTAGAAATAGCCGTGGAGTGTACCTAACTCTCCCTAGACACCTCTTCACAGCCTAAGAGCTAACTACCCCTAAAGATAGAAATAGAAGCCTTACCTTGCCTTGCTTGAGAAATTCCCCAAAGGAAAAGGCAGCCCCCCACATATATTGACTGGGAGTTTAGAGGAAAGTCACAAACACAGGAATGAAACAGGTTTTAGCAAAGGAGGCCAGTCTTCACTAAATAGTCAGAGAACAGAAAAGGGAACTATGCGGTCAGCACAAAAAAACTACAAAAACCACGCAGAGTATGCAAAAAGACCTCCACACCGACTCACGGTGTGGAGGTGCAACTCTGCACCCCCAGAGCTTCCAGCTAGCAAGGAAATATCATGATAGCAAGCTGGACTAGAATAGCAGTACTAAGAAATATATTCAGGAAGGAATAACAACAAATGAACTAGCAGGAACTTAGCTTCTGCTGGAGTAGACAGGTCATCTGAGAAGTCCAAGAGAGATCTGAACCAATACTGAGACATTGACAGCTGGCAAGAAGTAACGATCTGAGTGGAGTTAAATAGGGAAACCAGCATAGCAATAAACGAGGGCAGCTGAGAAAGCCAACCTCAAGGACCAGCAGTTTCACTCAAAGCCACCAGAGGGAGTCCAAGAACAGAACTCACCAAAGTACCATTCATGACCACAGGAGGGAGTCCGAGAACGGAATTCACAACAGGCCAGTCCATAGCTTCAATGCCTTCATCTTGCAGGAACTGCTGACACACTCCAGCCACATGAGGTCTGGCATTGTCCTGCATTAGGAGGAACCCAGGGCCAACCGCACCAGCATATGGTCACATGGGGTCTGAGGATCTCATCTCAGTACCTAATAGCAGCCAGGCTACCTCTGGCGAGCGCAAAGAAATGCCACCCCACACCATTACTGACCAACTGCCAAACTGGTTATGCTAAAGGATATTGCAGGCAGCAGATCACTCTCCACGGCGTCTCCAGACTCTGTCACGTCTGTCACATGTGCTCAATGTGAACCTGCTTTCATCTGGGAAGAGCATCGGGCGCCAGTGGCAAATTTGCCAATCCTGGTGTTCTGTGGCAAATGCCAAGCGTCCTGCATGGTGTCGGGCTGTGAGCACAACCACCATCTGTGGACGTCGGGCACTCAGACCATCCTCACGGAGTCGGTTTCTAACCATTTGTGCAGACACATGCACATTTGCGGCCTGCTGGAGGTCATTTTGCAGGGCTCTTTCAGTGCTCCTCCTGTTCTTCCTTGCACAAAGGCTGAGGTAGCTGTCCTGCTGCTGGGTTGTTGCCCTCTTACAGCCCCCTCCACCTCTCCTGGTGTACTGGTCTTTCTCCTAGTAGCGCCTCCAGCCTCTGGACACTATGCTGACTGACACAGCAAACCTTCTTGCCACAGCTCACATTGATGTGCCATCCTGGATGAGCTGCACTACCTGAGCCACTTGTGTGGGTTGTGGAGTCTGTCTCATGCTACCACGAGTGTGAAAGCACAACCAACATTCAAAAGTGACCAAAACATCGGCCAGAAAGCATTGGTACTGAGATGTGGTCTGTGGTCCCCACCTGCAGAACCACTCCTTTATTGAGTGTGTCTTGATAATTGCCAACAATTTCCATCTGCCGTCTATTCCATATGCACAACAGCATGTTGAGTGGACAGTTTGATTTCACAGAGGTTTGATTTACTTGGAGTTATATTCTGTGGTTTAAGTGTTCCCTTTACTTTTTTGAGCAGTGTGTATATATATATATATATATATATATACACAGTATATATACTGCTCAAAGAAATAAAGGGAACGCTAAAATACCACATCCTAGATATCACTGAATGAAATACTCCAGTTGCATATCTTTATTCATTGCATAGTGGAATGCGTTGAGAACAATATAACATAAAAAGGATCAATGTACATCAAAATATCCCATGGAGGTCTAGATTTGGAATGATACTCAAAATCAGAGTGGAAAGTCAAATTACAGGTGATCCATCTTCATTGGAAATGCCTTAAGACAAGGAAATGATGGTGAGTAGTGTGTGTGGCCTCCACGTGCCTGTATGACCACCCTACAATGCCTGGGCATGGTCCTGATGGGGAGGCAAATGTTCTCCTGGGATCTCCTCCCAGACCTGGATTAAAGGGAATCTGTTGTCTAATTTTGGCCCTATAAGCTTCGGCCCCCGCCATCAGGGCTTATCTACAGCATTCTATAATGCTGCAGATAAGCCTCCGATGTAACCTGAAAGATAAGAAAAACAAGTTAGATTATACTCACCTGGGGGGGCGGTCCGCTGCGGTCTGGTCCGATGGGTGTCGCAGGTCCAGATCCGCCGCTTCCCATCTTCATACGATGTCTTCATCCTCCTTGCTTCTGTTGCGGCTCCTGCGCAGGCGTACTGATTTGCCCTGTTGAGGGCAGAGTAAAGTACTGCAGTGCGCAGGCGCCGGGCCTCTCTGACCTTTCCCAATGCCTGCGCACTGCAGTACTTTGATCTGCCCTCAACAGGGCAGACAAAGTACGCCTGCGCCGGAGCCACAGCGTGAATGCAAGAAGAGGACGTCATCATAAGAAGATGGGAGGCCCCGGACAGGACAGCGACACCCATCGGACCCGGACCGCAGCGGGACCGCCCCTGGGTGAGTATAATCTAATCTCTTTTTGTCATCTTTCAGGATACATCGGGGGCTTATCTACAGCATTCCAGAATGCTGTAAATAAGCCCCTGATGCTGGTGGGCTTAGCTCACCTTCGATTTTGGGGCTGACAGGTTCCCTTTAAAGTCACATATGGCAAATATAACTATTATCCCAGTTACCATGAAGTTGTAACGCTATGTAAATTGTAAAGAGAACAAGTATGCAATGATTTGGAAATCTCTTATGATCGTATTTTATTCACAGCAGAACATCGATCACAGATCAGAAGGTGAACGTTGGACATTTTCCCCAAGGAAGAGGACGACATCGTATGAAGATGGGAGGTGCCGGACCCGGACCTGAGACACCCATCGGACCGAACACCGGACTGCCCCCCCCAGGTGAGTATAATCTAACTTGTTTTTCTTATCTTTGATCTTACATCGGGGGCTGTAGATAAGCCCCTGATGGTGGTGGCCGAAGCTTATAAGGCCAAAATTAGGTGACAGTCAACCAGGGGCGGATTATAATAGGGTCAATCTGGGCGGTACTGTGGGGGGGCCCTGGGCTACCGCTCAGATTGCCCGCCGCCATCAGGGCATTACTGCCCTGACTGGTGTATGGGCCTGGTGGGCAAAGGGGGCGTCTCATCTGCTCACCGGGCCCCTACCGGCGCTGCAGCAGTTTCACCTATTGACGTGCGGGCGTGCTCGCACGTCAATAGTTAACAACAGCCGCCAGCCAATTGAAGGCTGGCAGCTGAAGTCGGCCGCAGGCGCAGCGCACACGTCGCCGGCGTCTGACGTCATTGTCAGTCACTGGCGAGTCCGCGCGGCTGGAGGGAGCTTCGCCGCTGGAGCGCAGGTCAGGTGAGGAGAACTCGTTTTTTTGGGGGGGGGGTTTTGCGAACAGCAATCCGGGGGGGCCGGGCCAGAATGCTGGACACTGTCTGGGGGCAATATGCTGGACACACTGGGGCAGATTGCTGGACACACTGGGGGCAATGCTGGAGACACTGGGGCAGATTGCTGGACACACGGGGCAATGCTGGAGACACTGGGGCAGATTGCTGGACACACTGGGGCAATATTGGAGACACTGGGGCAGATTGCTGGACACACTGGGGGCAATGCTGGGGACACGGGCAGATTGCTGGACACACTGTGGGCAATATGCTGGGTTCAGATACTGGGGCAGATTGCTGGATACACTGGGGCAATATGCTGGACATACTGGGGGTAATATGCTGGACACACTGGGGCAGATAGCTGAACACACTGGGGAAATATTGGAGACACTGGGGCAGATTGCTGGACACACTGGGGGCAATGCTGGAGAAACTGGGGCAGATTGCTGGACACACTGGGGGCAATATGCTGGAGTCAGATGCTGGGGCAGATTGCTGGACACACTGGGGCAGATTTCTGGACACACTGGGGGTAATATGCTGGACACACTGGGGCAGATTGCTAGACACACTAGGGCAATATTGGAGACACTGGGGCAAATTGCTGGAGACACTGGGGCAGATTGCTGGACACACTGGGGGCAATATGCTGGAGTCAGACACTGGGGCAGATTGGTTGACACACTGGGGCAATATGCTGGACATACTGGGGCAGATTGCTGGACACTGGGGGTAATATGCTGGACACAGTGGGGCAGATTGCTGGACACACTGGGGGCAATATTGGAGACACTGGGGCCGATTGCTGGAGACACTGGGGTAGATTGCTGGACACACTGGGGGCAATATGCTGGAGTCAGACACTGGGGCAGATTGCTGGACACACTGGGGCAATATGCTGGACATACTGGGGCAGATTGCTGGACACTGGGGGCAATATTGGAGACACTGGGGCAGATTGTTGGACACACTGTGGGCAATATGCTGGAGTCAGACACTGGGGCAGATTGCTGGACACACTGGGGTAATATGCTGGACAAACTGGGGTAGATTGCTGGACACACTGGGGGCAATATTGGAGACACTGGGGCAGAATGCTGGACACACTGGGGGCAATATGCTGGACACACTGGGGCAGAATGCTGGACATACTGGGGGCAATAAGCTGGAGACACTGGGGCAACATGCTGGACATTTTGGGGGAAATATGCTGGACACACTGGGGCAGGATGCTGGACACATTGGGGGCAGGATACTGGACACATTGGGGGCAGGATGCTGGACACATTGGGGGCAGGATGCTGGGCACATTGGGGGCAGAGATGCTGGACACATTGGGGGCAGAGATGCTGGACACACTGGGGGCAGAGATGTTGGACACACTGGGGACAGGATCCTGGACACTGGGGGCAATATTGGAGACACTGGGGCAGATTGCTGGAGACACTGGGGCAGATTGTTGAACACACTGTGGGCAATATGCTGGAGTCAGACACTGGGGCAGATTGCTGGACACACTGGGGTAATATGCTGGACAAACTGGGGCAGATTGCTGGACACACTGGGGGCAATATTGGAGACACTGGGGCAGAATGCTGGACACACTGGGGGCAATATGCTGGGCACACTGGGGCAGAATGCTGGACATACTGGGGGCAATAAGCTGGAGACACTGGGGTAACATGCTGGACATTTTGGGGGAAATATGCTGGACACACTGGGGCAGGATGCTGGACACATTGGGGGCAGGATGCTGGACACATTGGGGGCAGGATGCTGGACACATTGGGGGCAGAGATGCTGGACACATTGGGGGCAGAGATGCTGGACACACTGGGGGCAGAGATGCTGGACACACTGGGGACAGGATGCTGGACACTGGGGGCAGAGATGCTGGACACTGGGGGCAGAGATGCTGGACACACTGGGGCAGAGATGCTGGACACACTGGGGGCAGGATGCTGGACACTGGGGGCAGAGATGCTGGACACTGGGGGCAGAGATGCTGGACACTTGGGGTAGGACTGGAGACATGGGCAGAATGTAGATACTGGGCATGATTGGAGACATGGGGCAGAATGAAAGACATGGGGCAGGATTGGAGATAGATCGTGCAGGATCATGGGGCAGGATGGATACGATGGAGACTGATGGGGCAAGATGGGGAGATCATATGGGGCAGGATGAATACTCATGAGGGCAGGATGGGAGAACATATGGCTGGAGCCAGGAATGAGATACACGGACCAGGATAGGGGATATTATTATTACCATAGGGGCTAATTAAGGGATATTATTACTGCAGTGATGTATTTATTTTATTTTTTGAGGATGTTATAGAAGGGTTAATAGTTTGCCTTTAAGTGCCTTTTGCCTTTAAGTGTTAGAATTACTAGAATCTGTTAACGCAGTAGTCTGATGGTCTCGCCTTCAAGGAGACTACACTTCTTATCATGTATGTTCTCAATAGTCAGTCACAACATGTTTTTGGTACGTTGTGAAGAATAAAGGTCAGTATGACCCTGGGTGATGGTGGGGGCTACATGAATTACATCGTGTATTACATTTGTTGTAAATGGTATAAAATACTGCATTTTGCTGCATTACATCAGATAAAAGTGACTTGCTCACAGGATATGTGTGAGGTGTCTTTTTGTCTCCAAGCGCGCTTGTAAAATGACGGGCGTAACTACCTGATTTGGCCTCACTGGTGATCTGGCGTACTGACAATGGGTCAGAATGAAAACAGCTACGACAAGGACACTGTTTTAAATGGGGGCCGTTCCTGTTACTGTGTAGAGTGACACTATGTCGCCTCTTTTTCTTCATGTGGTGTAATGTAGAAGTTGGGAAAAATTAAGTAATGTGTTCTACAAGCGGAGCTCGAGATAACCGTGTTATTTCCTGCAGAGACGAGTCCTGGCTGGATGAAGTGATGGCGGTCTGTGCTGGATGAAAGATGAAGGACTTCACCTAGAGACGTCACTGGTGAGTCAGTGTTACCTATACACTGACACTATACACTGTATACTATATACTGAACTGAAGGGTAAATTGACTAGATCAATGGATGTTTGACAGGTTATAGTTTCACACAGCAACTATTTTTCTGGAATAATCTGGTTCAGGTACATGATGACCCCGTCACGACCCCATCACATGACCCCATCACATGATCCCGTCACATGACCCTGTCACATGACCGGGGGGCCCATAGTGTCTGAACCGCCCGGGGCCCTGGCTACCCTTAATCCACCACTGCAGTCAACTAGTATCAGTCAACTTATGGACAGTCTGCAGTGCAACATGGCGTTGGTGGATGGAATGAGACATGATGTCCCAGATGTGCTTGATTGGATTCAAGTCTGGGGAACAGACAGGCGAATCCATAGCATCAATGCCTTCATCATACAGGAACTGCTGACACACTTCAGCCACATGAGGCCTTGCTTTGTTAAGCATCAGAAGGAATCCAGGGCTCACTGCATCTGCATATTTTCTCATAATGGATCTGAGGATCTCATCTCGTTACCTAATGGCATTCAGGACACCTCTTGCTAGAACATGGAGGGCTGTTCATCTTTCCAAAGAAATGCCTCCCAACACCATTGCTGACCCAGTGCCAATCCATTCTCTGTCATGTCTGTCACATGTGCTCAGTGTGAACCTGCTCTCATCTGTGAAGAGCACAGGATGCCAATGATGAATTTGCCAATCTTGGTGATCTCCGGCAAATGCCAATCGCTCTGCACAATGTTGGGCTGTAAGCACAAAACCCAATTGTGGATGTTGGGCCCTCATACCACCCTCATGGAGCCTATTTCTGACAGTTTGAGCAGACACATGAATGCTAGTGGCCTGCTGGAGGTCATTTTGCAGGACTCTGGCACTGCTCCTACTGTTCCTTCTTGCACAAATCACCCTACTGCTGTGTTTTTTCCCTCCTGCGGCCTCCTCCACATCTCCTGGTGTACTGGCCTGTCTCCTGGTAACTGCTCTGTGCTCTGGACAGTGTGCTGACAGACACAGCTACCCTTCTTGCTACAGGTCGCATTGATGTGCCATCCTGGATGAGCTGTATTACCTGAGCAATTTCTGTGGGTTGTAGCCACCGCCTCATGCTCCTGTACCTCCGGTGGTGAGAGCAATGACAAAATGCAAAAGTGGCCAAAAAACAGCCAGAAAGATTGTAAACAGAGAAATGGTCTGTGGTCACCCCCTGCAGAACCACTCCTTTATAGGAGGTGTCTTGCTAATTGACAATAATTTCTACCTGTTGTCTGTTCCATTTGCACAACAGCAGGAGAAATTGATTCACAATCAGCGTTGCTTCATAACTGGGGAGAAGTGTGATTGACTTGGCGTTACAATGTGTTGTTTAAGTGTTGCCTTTATTTTTTTAGCAGTGTGTATATATATATATATATATATATATATATATATATATATATATATTTTTTTTTTTTATATCCATAACATTTACCTTGAAAAAATAGTTTCCCCACTCTTCCATTGCATGCACACATTTCAGCAAAAAAAAAATCTGTAGCAGAACACAATAATCTGATTTTACAAGCGGGTATAGGGTTTGTTTGTTTAGTTAAGAAAATGAAAAAGTGAAATAGGTGAAATCGAGCATGAAGCGCAGTGAATGCCATGATGGACTTGTGTTTATGTGTCTTTTGTGTGAATTCACACTTTGTGTAAGGAGTAGTAACTCAGTTTTCTGCAAAAGGTTTCATCAGAGTAATCAGTGTTTAAGTGAACAGCTAAAGGTACCTTCACACGAAGCGACGCTGCAGCGATAGCGACAACGATGCCGATCGCTGCAGCGTCGCTGTTTGATCGCTGGAGAGCTGTCACACAGACCGCTCTCCAGCGACCAACGATGCCGAGGTCCCCGGGTAACCAGGGTAAACATCGGGTTGCTAAGCGCAGGGCCGCGCTTAGTAACCCGATGTTTACCCTGGTTACCAGCGTAAAAGTAAAAAAAACAAACAGCACATACTTACATGCGTCCCCCAGCGTCTGCTTCCTGACACTGACTGAGCTCCGGCCCTAACAGCAGAGCGGTGACGTCACCGCTGTGCTTTCACTTTCACTTTAGGTGCCGGCGCTCAGTAAGTGTCAGGAAGCAGACGCTGGGGGACGCATGTAAGTATGTGCTGTTTGTTTTTTTTACTTTTACGCTGGTAACCAGGGTAAACATCGGGTTACTAAGCGCGGCCCTGCGCTTGGTAACCCGATGTTTACCCTGGTTACCAGTGTAAAACATCGCTGGGTATCGTTGCTTTTGCTTTCAAACACAACGATACACAGCGATCGGACGACCAAATAAAGTTCTGGACTTTATTCAGCGACCAGCGACATCACAGCAGGATCCTGATCGCTGCTGCGTGTCAAACGAAACGATATCGCTAGCGAGGACGCTGCAACGTCACGGATTGCTAGCGATGTCGTTTCGTGTGAAGGTACCCTAAAGGTACCTTCACACGAAACGACATTATAACGATATCGCTAGCAATCCGTGACGTTGCAGCGTCCTCGCTAGCGATATCGTTTCGTTTGACACGCAGCAGCGATCAGGATCCTGCTGTGATGTCGCTGGTCGCTGAATAAAGTCCAGAACTTTATTTGGTCGTCCGATCGCTGTGTATCGTTGTGTTTGAAAGCAAAAGCAACGATACCAGCGATATTTTACACTGGTAACCAGGGTAAACATCGGGTTACTAAGCGCAGGGCCGCGCTTAGTTACCCGATGTTTACCCTGGTTACTAGCGTAAAATGTAAAAAAAACAAACAGCACATACTCACATTGCGTCCCCTGCAGTCTGCTTCCTCCTCTGACTCAGCGCCGCAAAGTGAAAGTGAAAGCAGCACAGCGGTGACGTCACCGCTCTGCTCTCACTGTACGGCGCTCAGTCAGTCAGGAAGTGGACGCAGGGGGACGTGAATGTAAGTATGTGCTGTTTGTTTTTTTTAGATTTTACGCTGGTAACCAGGGTAAACATCGGGTTACTAAGCGCGGCCCTGCGCTTAGTTACCCGATGTTTACCCTGGTTACCAGGGGACCTCGGCATAGTTGATCGCTGGAGAGCGGTCTGTGTGACAGCTCTCCAGCGACCAAACAGCGACGCTGCAGCGATCGACATCGTTGTCGCTATCGCTGCAGCGTCGCTTCGTGTGAAGGTACCTTAAGTTACTGTGGCGTCTTTCCAGATATCTGTTTATCATCAGAGGCTTTTCGTTTCCAATCTGTAGTGTGAGACGCTGCAATAAATAATAGGAATTGGAGGCCTTGTTTTTCCATTTCTTTTCAGTTTATAGAAAATATCCATAGATACATACTAAAAGGATATACATAAATAGGACTGTCATCAGATGAATGCTGTGGGACCAGCTTCTCAAACGCTATCTGCTGCAAGGTCCAGGAGAAGACACACATTTCCTGCTGAGGAATTATAGCATTAGATTTTGACCATTCACATTAAAGGATTCTTCCCAAAATAGTATCTTCTATCCATCAACTATTTCTGGGAGTCCCATAAACAATGAATTGTGCAGGGGACAAGCATGCGCACCTGTGCTCCATCCAAAACGGGTGCAAAACATTGTTCTTGGGATTACTAGATGTTTCTATGGAAGGGGACAAGTACTATTTTGGCCTAACCCTTTAAATGGAACCTGTCATTTGGTTCATGCTGCCCAAATCATAGGGAACATGAATCATATCCTGGCAGCCAGGTATATTTTCTCCAGAAATGCCCTAGAGTTTCAGAGAAAATATAGTTGGAAGAAGCCGTTTTGTCCCCCACACCATTTCAGATGATTGACTGTCCCATGTGTCTACTTCTTGGGAACGAACTGTTTTGTAGAGTTTTTTCCGCACTGCTATTAATTAATTATTAATGCATTAATATTATCTCTTGGCACCGGATTTTCTTCACTCTTCAGCAGCATGGAAAAAATTCCACAAAAATTGTTCCTTGCCAATCTGTGATTGGTCTGGTGACCCGTGGATCTTCGACACCCGACTACGTCGTCAATTGCGTAAATTCTACTGCATCAGGTTAGCACATTGTGTTTTAGTAAAATTTTAAGTGTGCTGGATAAAACCCTATTTACACTTTTTGCCCTCCACTTTCTTTACTACTGTATATGTCTACTTCACAAGAGACCTGTCAATACCCTGGAATGGTGCGGGGGAAAAAGCAGCCGGAGGCCATGCCGACTATTCTCATCTCTAGCTATAGTTCCCTGCTGGCCATTCAAGGAGCACCAGAGCGTTTCAGAGAAAATATAGCTTGATGTGCCGGCCAGGGTCACACACAGTACAGGCATATCGTGCCCTATTTTACCCATTGATCAACTCCTAATGAAAGACAACCATGCACTATGTGGTTCACAGTAAGGTGTGAGGTATATCAGCTCAATATGAAGACCACTCTTTTTGCATGTAGCTAGTTCATCAGGTTTTTTAGAGCAGGGAACTTTCCTGGCATGTCATCTAAAATAAATTAAAGAAGTGCTCCGATAAAGGGTTTTTTTCCGCTAATTATATGTGTAGTGTCCGTGTGTTATTATTCTCACCCACCTCCGCTCTCCAGTGTCCAGCACCACCTGCTCCTCTTCTCAGTGACATCGACGCTCTTCAGACTCTCCGGCCCACACTGTGCTCTGCATGATATCGAAGCGCATTTGCAATATAAGGCCAGCGTCACACCTAACGTATCAAAATACGGTCCGTTTTTTACGGCCGAGATATGCAGAAAATTTCCTGAACAGTAATCTGTATTCAATGCAAGGATACGATTTTCTTCACCAAAAATTATCCGTGTGTCATCCGTATGACATCCATACGGTGAGATTTTGCAGATAGAGACCTGGGCACAAATAAGGAAGTTGGGGGTGGCGGTGGCATGGGGGGTGGGGTTAGAACAGTTAGTAATTTAAGAAAGAATAGAGGTACAGAGAGTAACATAAAGTGCATGTATACTAATGCCAGAAGCCTCGCCAACAAAATGGACGAATTAGAACTAATGTTGTTGGAGCATAATTATGACATGGTGGGGATATCTGAGACGTGGCTGGATGAGAGCCATGACTGGGCTGTTAACTTGCAGGGCTATAGCCTGTTCAGAAATGACCGTACAGATAAGCGAGGGGGAGGGGTGTGTCTATATGTAAAATCTTCCTTAAAACCCATCCTGCGTGATAATATAGGTGAATTTAATGAAAATGTAGAGTCCCTGTGGGTGGAGATAAGGGGAGGGGGAAAAAATAATAAATTACTGATAGGGGTTTGTTATAAATCTCCAAAACTAATGGAAGCAATGGAGAATATCCTCGTAAAGCAAATAGATGAAGCTGCGACTCAAGGAGAAGTCATTATTATGGGGGACTTCAACTACCCTGAAATAGATTGGGGAACAGAAACCTGCAGTTCCAGCAAAGGTAATCGGTTTTTGACAACTATGAGAGACAATTACCTTTCACAACTGGTTCAGGACCCAACAAGGAGGGGGGCACTGCTAGACCTAATATTAACCAACAGGCCAGACCGCATATCAAATATAAGGGTTGGGGGTCACTTGGGGAATAGTGATCACAAAATAATAAGTTTTCATGTAACCTTTAATAAGATGGGTAGTAGGGGGGTGACAAGGACACTAAACTTCAGGAGGGCAAATTTCCAACGGATGAGAGAGGATCTTGGTGCAATTAACTGGGACGATATCCTGAGACACAAAAATACACAAAGAAAATGGGAGACATTTATTAGCATCCTGGATAGGACCTGTGCACAGTATATACCGTATGGGAATAAACATACTAGAAATAGGAGGAAACCAATATGGCTAAATAGAGCTGTAAGGGGCGCAATAAGGGACAAAAAGAAAGCATTTAGAGAATTAAAGGAAGTAGGTAGTGAGGAGGCATTAAATAAATACAGAAAATTAAATAAATTCTGTAAAAAGCAAATCAAGGCAGCAAAGATTGAGACAGCGAGACTCATTGCCAGAGAGAGTAAAAATAATCCCAAAATATTCTTTAACTATATAAATAGTAAGAAACTAAAAAATGACAGTGTTGGCCTCCTTAAAAATAGTCTGGGTGAAATGGTGGATGAGGATGAGGAAAAAGCCAATATGCTAAATGACTCATCAGTATTTACAAAAGAAAATCCCATGGCAGACAAAATGACTAGTGATAAAAATTCCCCATTAAATGTCACCTGCTTAACCCAGCAGGAAGTACAGCGGCGTCTAAAAATCACTAAAATTGACAAATCTCCGGGCCCGGATGGGATACACCCCCGAGTACTGCAGGAATTAAGTACAGTCATTGATAGACCATTATTTTTAATCTTTAAAGACTCCATAATAACAGGGTCTGTACCACAGGACTGCCGTATAGCAAATGTCGTGCCAATATTCAAAAAAGGGGCAAAAACTGAACTCGGTAATTATAGGCCAGTAAGCTTAACCTCTACTGTGTGTAAAATCCTGGAGGGCATTCTAAGGGATGCTATACTGGAGTATCTGAAGAGGAATAACCTCATGACCCAGTATCAGCACGGGTTTACTAGGGACCGTTCATGTCAGACTAATTTGATCAGCTTCTATGAAGAGGTAAGTTCCGGACTGGACCAAGGGAACCCAGTGGACGTAGTATATATGGACTTTTCCAAAGCTTTTGATACGGTGCCACACAAAAGGTTGTTACATAAAATGAGAGTAATGGGGATAGGGGAAAATATGTGTAAGTGGGTTGAGAGCTGGCTCAGGGATAGGAAACAAAGGGTGGTTATTAATGGAGCACACTCGGACTGGGTCACGGTTAGCAGTGGGGTACCACAGGGGTCAGTATTGGGCCCTCTTCTTTTTAACATATTTATTAATGACCTTGTAGGGGGCATTCAGAGTAGAATTTCAATATTTGCAGATGACACTAAACTCTGCAGGGTAATCAATACAGGGGAGGACAATTTTATATTACAGGATGATTTATGTAAACTAGAAGCTTGGGCTGATAAATGGCAAATGAGCTTTAATGGGGATAAATGTAAGGTCATGCACTTGGGTAGAAGTAATAAGATGTATAACTATGTGCTTAATTCTAAAACTCTGGGCAAAACCGTCAATGAAAAAGACCTGGGTGTATGGGTGGATGACAAACTCATATTCAGTGGCCAGTGTCAGGCAGCTGCTACAAAGGCAAATAAAATAATGGGATGTATTAAAAGAGGCATAGATGCTCATGAGGAGAACATAATTTTACCTCTATACAAGTCACTAGTTCGACCACACTTAGAATACTGTGCACAGTTCTGGTCTCCGGTGTATAAGAAAGACATAGCTGAACTGGAGCGGGTGCAGAGAAGAGCGACCAAGGTTATTAGAGGACTGGGGGGTCTGCAATACCAAGATAGGTTATTACACTTGGGGCTATTTAGTTTGGAAAAACGAAGACTAAGGGGTGATCTTATTTTAATGTATAAATATATGAGGGGACAGTACAAAGACCTTTCTGATGATCTTTTTAATCATAGACCTGAGACAGGGACAAGGGGGAATCCTCTACGTCTGGAGGAAAAAAGGTTTAAGCATAATAACAGACGCGGTTTCTTTACTGTAAGAGCAGTGAGACTATGGAACTCTCTGCCGTATGATGTTGTAATGAGTGATTCATTAATTAAATTTAAGAGGGGACTGGATACCTTTCTGGAAAAGTATAATGTTACAGGGTATATACACTAGATTCCTTGATAAGGCGTTGATCCAGGGAACTAGTCTGATTGCCGTATGCGGAGTCGGGAAGGAATTTTTTTCCCCATGGTGGAGTTACTCTTTGCCACATGGGGTTTTTTGCCTTCCCCTGGATCAACATGTTAGGGCATGTTAGGTTAGGCTATGGGTTGAACTAGATGGACTTACAGTCTTCCTTCAACCTTAATAACTATGTAACTATGTAACTATGTAATGTAACACCTAGAGCTCCCAAATTTTACACACAGACACTTCTAACATTATTAGTGAGGAATATGTAAAAATATAAGGGATACAGTTATATGAAAAAGTTTGGGCACCCCTATTAATCTTAAGCTTAGTGTTTTATAAAAATTGTTTTTTTTGCAACAGCTATTTCAGTTTCATATATCTAATAACTGTTGGACACAGTAATGTTTCTGCCTTGAAATGAGGTTTATTGTACTAACAGAAAATATGCAATCTGCATTCAAACAAAATTTGACAGGTGCATAAGTATGGGCACCCTTATCATTTTCTTGTTTTAAATACTCCTACCTAATTTTTACTGACTTACTAAAGCACTTTTTTTTTGTTTTGTTACCTCATTGAGCTTTGAACTTCATAGCCAGGTGTATGTAATCATGAGAAAAGCTACTTAAAGTGGCCATGTGCAAGTTTTTCTCCTGTTTGAATCTCCTCTGAAGAGTGGCATCATGGGCTCCTCAAAACAATGTCAAATGATCTGAAAACAAAGATTATTCAACATAGTTGTTCAGGGGAAGGATACAAAAAGCTGTCTCAGAGATTTAACCTGTCAATTTCCACTGTGAGGAAATGGAAGAACACAGGTACAGTTCTTGTTAAGGCCAGAAGTGGCAGGCCAAGAAAAACATCAGAAAGGCAGAGAAGAAGAATGGTGAGATCAGTCAAGGACAATCCTCAGACCACCTCCAGAGAGCTGCAGTATCAACTTGCTGCAGATGGTGTCACTGTGCATTGGTCAACTATACAACGCACTTTGCACAAGGAGAAGCTGTATGGGAGAGTGATGCGAAATAAGCCAGTTCTGCAAGCACGCCACAAACAGAATCGGCTGAGGTATGCAAAAGCACATTTGGAGAAGCCAATTTCTTTTTGGAAGAAGGTCCTGTGGACTGATGAAACTAAGATTGAGTTGTTTGGTCATACAAAAAGGCATTATGCATGGCGGCAAAAAAACACAAGTTTACAAGAAAACCACTTGCTACCCACAGTAAAATTTGGTGGAGGTTCCATCATGCTTTGGGGCTGTGTGGCCAATGCCGGCACTGGGAATATTGTTAAAGGTGAGGGACGCATGGATTCCTCTCAGTATCAGCAGATTCTTGACAATAATGTTCATAAATCAGTGACAAAGTTGAAGTTACGCAGGGGATGGATCTTTCAGCAAGACAATGATCCAAAACACCGCTCCAAATCTACTCAGGCATTCATGCAGAGGAACAATTACACTGATCTGGAATGGCCATCCCAGTCCCCAGACCTGAATATCATTGAACATCTGTGGGATCATTTGAAGAGGGCTGTCCATGCTCGGCGACCATCAAACTTAACTGAACTGGAATTGTTTTGTAAAGAGGAATGGTCAAGAATTCCTTCATACAGGATCCAGGAACTCATTAAAAGCTACAGAAAGCGACTAGAGGCTGTTATTTTTGCAAAAGGAGGCTCTACTAAATATTAATGTCACTTTTCTGGTGAGGTGCCCATACTTATGCACCTGTCAAATTTTGTTTTAATGTAGATTGCACATTTTCTGTTAGTACAATAAACCTCATTTCAAGGCAGAAATATTACTGTGTCCAACAGTTATTGGATATATGAAGCTGAAATAGCTGTTGCAAAAAAAAAACAATTTTTATAAAACATTAAGCTTAAGATTAATAGGGGTGCCCAAACTTTTTCATATAACTGTATGAAATGGTTTACTGTATGTAAACCATGTCTCATATCCTGTCAGGTTTGATAAGGAGATAGCAAAAGCCGGCAATTGAATTACCGGCTTTTATGTTATCTCGCTCTGTATGAAATATAAATATATATATATAATAGATCGTGGCCCGATTCTAATGCATCAGGTATTCAAGAATATGTATGTAGTTTATTTCTGAAGATTTCAGAATAATGCAATGAGTACACAGGATTCGGCAGGTCCGGGCACGACCAATTAGCGAAGCGTGGTTCAAATCCCGCGCCAATTCGCGGCCGGCATGCACTGGTTGCTGATTGCTCGCAGCTGGCTGCGACCAATCAGTGTAGCCAGGGCCAGCTGCAGGTTTTTTCAGGGCCCCGGGCAAAAGAGTCTCACAGCCCACGTAGCATATAACACAGCCCATGTAGTATATAGCACAGCCATGTAGTATATAGAACAGACACGTAGTATATAGCACAGGCACGTAGTATACTGTACAGCTACATAGTATATAACACACCCACGTAGTATAGAGCACAGCCATGTAGTATATAGCAGCCACATAGTATATAGCAGCCACGTAGTATATAGCACAATCACATAGTATATAGCACAGTCACATAGTATATAGCACAGGAACGTAGTATATAGCACAGCCCATGCAGTATATAACACAGCCACGTAGTATATAGTACAGCCACGTAGTATATTGCACAGCCACCTAGTATATAGCACAGGCACGTAGCATATAGCACAGCTACATAGTATATAACACAGCCACGTAGTATATAGTACAGCCACGTAGTATATTGCAGAGCCATGTAGTATATTGCAGAGCTCACACACGCAGTAGATAGCACAGCCCATGTAACATATAGCACAGCCCACGCAGTATATAACAGAGCACATGCAGTATATAACACAGCCCACATAGTATCTAGCACAGCCCACGCAGTATATAACACAGCCCATGCAGTATATAACACAGCCCACGTAGTATATAGCACAGCCACGTAGTATATTGCACAGCCACACAGTATATAGCGCAGCCCACGTAGTGTAGAGCACAGCGACATAGTATATAACACAGCCTACGCAGTATATAGCACAGCCCACGTAGTAGATAGCACAGCCCATGTAGTATATAACACAGCCAACGCAGTATATAACACAGCCACGTAGTATATAGCACAGCCACGTAGTATATTGCACAGCCACGTACTATATAGCACAGCCCATGTAGTGTAGAGCACAGCGATGTAGTATATAACACAGCCCACACAGTATGTAACACAGCTCACGTAGTATATAACACAACCCATGTAGTATATAGCACAGAGACGTAGTATATAACACAGGCTACGCAGTATATAACACAGCCCATGCAGTACATAACACAGCCCATGTAGTATATAACAGCCCACACAGTATATAACACAGCCCATGTAGTATATAGCAATGTACCATATCCCTGTTAAAAAAAGAATAAAAATAAAAAATAGTTATATACTCACCTTCCGGCGGCCCTCGGATCCAGCCCAGGCCTTTAGCGATGCTCCTCGTGATGCTCCGTTCCCAGTAATGCCCTGTGGCAATAACCCGTGATGATGTAGCGGTCTTGCGAGACCGCTACGTCATCACGGCTCGTTGCCGCAATGCATTCTTGGGACCGGAGCGTTGCGAGGAGTGGGAAAGGCTGCCACGGACGCCGGAAGGTGAGAATATAATGATTTTTTTTTAAAACATTATGTGCCGCGACCAATCAGTGACGTGGGATTTCCGTGACAGACAGACAGACAAACAGACGGAAGTGGACCTTAGACGATTATATAGATAGATATGTGTGTGCCACTGACATATATATATATATTATTATTATTATTTATTGTTATAGCGCCATTTATTCCATGGCGCTTTACAAGTGAGGAGGGGTATACATAATAAAAACAAGTACAATAATCTTAAACAATACAAGTCATAACTGGTACAGGAGGAGTGAGGACCCTGCCCGCGAAGGCTCACAATCTACAAGGGATGGGTGAGAATACAGTAGGTGAGGATAGAGCTGATCGTGCAGCGGTTGGTTATATATATACCTATTCTATATGTAGACATTTTATCTATTCCATTCTAACCTGTCAGTGTGATTTTACTGTACACCGCACTGAATTGCTGAGTTTTCAACAGAACAGCGGTGCGTATTTCTCACAAGTCACACTGATGGTCTGTGTGTAATCTGTATTTTTCTCGCCCCCATAGACTTTCATTGGTGGATTTTTTGCGCAATACGCTGACAAACGCAGCATGCTGCGATTTTCTCAGCCCGTAAAATACGGCCGAGAAATATACGGCTGATGGGAGCTGCCCCATAGAGAAACATTGGTCCGTGTGCAATGCGTTGTTTTTGTGCCTCTCGCTGATCCGTATTCCTCTCTAGTGTGACCCCGCCGTAAGCCTCATGCATAGAGGGATCCAAAGAGCGTGAAGAGCGGTGACATCACTGAGAGAAGGAGCAGAACGGTTCTTAAAAGAAACCTGTCACATGAAAAAATGCTATTAACCTGCAGATATTGGGTTAATCTGCAGGTAAAAAACATTATAAACATGCCCGGTGCTTACATTTTGACCAAGGCTGCCGTGAGGAAATTAACTGTATTTTCCCTGGCAGCATTCTGGGTTCTGTCCCATAGGCGGCGCCGGCACAGTTTCAGTCACCACTTTGTGTGTAGTGAGCGGTGACTGTTACTGCGCCCCCATCACTGACAGCAAGCCCTAATGCTGAGCTGCAAACTCAGATCAGAATTTGATCAGAGTTGGACCAGTTTTTTCTTGGAGATGGAGAGAAAAAAAATGTGTCCACCAGCTTCATAATGTTTAATCAAATTGGACCCGTCACTTGGAACAAATTGCATAGCTGCATAGAATAACATGGGTATGAGTGCTATCCGAGGAAACGACATTTGCTAAACTTTCCACAGCTAGACGCACTCACAGAACAACTGAGATTCCTTCTGCACGACGAGGCAGATTCAGCGCTCCGTCTCTGTTGTCAACCATAGGATACAACATTTACTGAACTTTCTGCAGCTAGATGCACTCACAGAACATGTGAGTTTTTTACTGCACGACGAGGCAGTTTCCAAGCTTGATCTCTGTTCTCTTCCACTGGATACGATATTTCCTAGACTTTCCACAGCTAGATGCCCTCACACAACATGTGAGTTTCCTATTGCATCACAAGCCAGATACCGGGCTCGCTCTCTGATCTCAACCACTGGATACAACATTTACTGGACTTTCTGCAGCTAGAACCACTCATGGATATTAGGAGATACCTGCTGCACTTGAGACAGTTTCCAGGCCCGGTCTCTGTTCTTATTAGTGGATAAAACATTTGCTGGACTTTCTGCAGCTAGATATAATCACGAAGCAAGTGAGATACCTGCTGCACCATGACACAGATTCTGTGCCCGCTCTCAGTTCTCATGAATGAACATCTACAGTCTAGGAAGGACAGACCTTCAACCTAGAAGTTTCCTCCATTCGGGATTTTTCCTCTCCTGAGTGCTGAAGATCGACTCCCTAGGAGTCAAGGGTCCCTCGTTATCATTATTTTGGGGGGCACTTGTTGAGACTAATGCCCTGACTCCCATTGGAACTTCCACGTTAACCACCTTGACTGAAATTAATAAAAAAGTCAGTGATTAATATGTAGCAGTGTATCAGAGCTTACATTTATGTTTTCTCACAATAAAACGTATTTGCCACAAATTTAATGCTCCTAATCTTCTTCCTCTTCTTTAGCCTGTTTCACAATGGGGTCGGGACTTCCAGCTCAATCAGGGTTTAACATCACTGCACACCATACCGTCATGGAGCACATCAAGACATCAGAACATTAGGACATGCGTCAATCAAGGTTTAGTTCTTGCCTTTGGGGATGCACGTCAGTGGCAACATGCATGGCTCACAGTAAAGTCAGAGACGTGGTTGAGCTGGAAGTTCCAACCCAGGCTGAAGAAGACAGAAGAAGATGCCTGCAACTGGAGAATGAATTCCCAGAATAGGAGTTCTGTGCAGTTTGTGAGAATGGCTGCACTATCATTTTTTAAATTTTTTTTTATTCATGTCCAGTAAATAGTGAATTCTAGACAAATCAACACGTGATAATTGGGTGAAATTGGTCCACTTAAATGGGCCTTTAGTCTACACTAGAATAATGACAACACACAATCCCTTAAGGCCGAATTTAATGTGTATCAGAGATTTTGGATTGCCGATCCTTTGACCCGCCATTTGAGAAGTATGACAGCTGTGCTCTCAGAGATAACATCGGAGCGCTCGGCTGAGAGAGCGCTCCTCTCTATGGGAGAGTCGGAAGAGAAAGCTGCAGGTCAAACAATAGTCCAAACCATCGTTTGGCCAACAGCTATCTAATGTGGGGGGCTTTAGACTCTGCTTCCTGGATTAGCCCAATTCCAAATCCGTATCCAGTGAGTTGACTTTATCTCCGTTCTCATGACTCTGACATTATGGTATTTTGCATCATGCTCTTCATATCCTGTTTCTAGCAGGGGATCTCACAACACGTTCAGGTTACGCTGTTTTGCAATATAGAGTTCATATCCTGAGTCTAGCAGGGATCCCCTGCCCAGGGCTTTTCCATGGCTACAGCACATACAATGGAACTTTTCCATTGGATTTTGGGGGAAATTAGTATGAATACCAATATAAGAACACTTTATTTTGTGTCCTGTGCTTTAGTCTATCTTTCATGCTGTCTCCATGCATCTTCCCAGGCTGCCTGTTTTTATTTCCATATCACACCCTTATGACACTTTTGATAATTTGGGGGCAGCAACAACTTGCATTTCTGATCTATCAGATCCTTGTAAAAGCAGAGAGTCTCCTACACACACCAGGACTCTGTCACTGCAAACTCGCACTTAACAGTCTGTGATAATTGTGAGCCTTCGCGGGCAGGGTCCTCTCTCCTACTGTACCAGTTATGACTTGTATTGTTCAAGATTATTGTACTTGTTATTATGTATACCCCTCCTCACTTGTAAAGCGCCATGGAATAAATGGCGCTATAACAATAAATAATAATAATAATAAGCGCTATCCTCACACTGACAACTGCACGTATAGTGGGAATCACACATTCTGCAGATTACAAGGACAAGCTCGTCCTGCTTCAGCGAATGACTCTTATAATACAATGATGATGTAGATGCATAATGAGGTACGGTATATAAAGTAATGCACATTAGTAGCATCTGAATATACTTTGCCTCTGTTCGGTCTCATTCTACATCCGTTTTTCACATACACGCTCTAGCCATGATTTTCAAGTATAGAACACATACCCATTATAGTCTACAGGACTGTTACTTTTGTGGACCGTGTGTCCGTGTGCAAAAATCATGGAGACATGTCTGTTTTTTCAAGCATCGCAGCTCAAAAGTACCAATAGAAGTGTATGGATCCGTGAAAATCACAGACAGCACATGGATGGCATCAGTGTCCAATCCGTGGGTTGCAGGGCTGGGAAGTAGATAAGCCAAATCTTCTACTCCAACTCCTCAATTTCATGACACCGACTCCACCAAAATGAGCTCCGACTCCAATACTCCAACTCCACAGCCCTAGTGGGTTGTCCGTAATTAACATTGCAATGAATAGGAGAAGCTTTGTAATATATTTTTTCCAAACGTGAAAATCACTGGTCAGACACTGATGGTAGCAAAAAGACACTTATCAAACACTGATGAAATTGAAAAAAAAAAAGTGCAATTCCACCATTATTTTATGTTTTGCTATTTCACTTTATGTTCACTAAATGCTAAAACTGACCTGCCATTATGAATCTCCAGGTCATTACAAGTTCGCACATACCAAACATGTCTAGGTTCTTTTTTATTTAAGTAGTGAAAAAAACTCCAAAGTTTCTAAAAAAAGTCACCATTTTTCAAGACCCGTAGCTTCTCCATTTTTTGTGATCTGGGGTGCCGAGGTGACATTTTTATTGATACCATTTTGGTATAGATACAACCTTTTGATTGTCCATTATTGCATTTTAATAAAAAACGGAATTCTGGCATTTTGACTTTTTTCTCATTACGCCATTTACCGATCAGATAAATTATTTTTATATATATTGCTAGAACAGGAGTTTCTGAACGTGGCAATACTAAATATTTGTGTTTTTTTTTCTTTATTGATTTATTTTGAATGGGGCAAAAGGTTATTTTGAATGGGGCAAAATTATATTTTTTTAAAAACTTTTTTTTACTTTTCACTTGCTTTAATAGTCTCCATGGGAGACTAGAAGCTGTGATCATCTGATCGCTTCTGCTAAATTGATCATTTGCCATGAGCGCTGACCCCTGGGCGGCTATCACAGCTATTCGGCAATGACAACCACAGGGGTCCGCTGCAGACCCAAGGTTGTCATGCCAAACCATCGTTGACCAGCGGTCATGTGACACGGGAGACGATGGGTGGGATTAGTGACGCGTTTCCGATGCAAGCATGTTAACCCCTTTACCCCCAAGAGTGCTTTGCACGTTAATGACCAGGCCAATTTTTACAATTTTGACCACTGTCTATTTATGAGGTTATAACTCTGGAACGCTTCAACGGATCCCAGTGGTTTTGACATTGTTTTCTCATGACATATTGTACTTCATGTTCGTGGTAAAATTTATATGATATTACCTGTGTTTATTTGTGAAAAAAAAAAGAAATTTGGCAAAAATTTTAATAATTTTGCAATTTTCCAACTTTGAATTTTTATGCCCTAAAATCACAGAGTTATCTCACATAAAATACTTAATAAGTAACATTTCCCACAAGTCTACTTTACATCAGCACAATTTTGGAACAATTTTTTTTTTCCTTAGGGAGTTATAAGGGTTAAAAGTTGACCAGCAATTTCTCAATTTTACAACACCATTTTTTTTAAGGGACCACATCACATTTGAAGTCACTTTGAGGGGTCTATATGATAGAAAATACCCAAGTGTGACACCATTCTAAAAACTGCACCCCCAAGGTTCTCAAAACCACATTCAATAAGTTTATTAACCCTTCAGGTGTTTCACAGGAATTTTTGGAATGTTTTTAAAAAAAATGAACATTTAACTTTTTTTCACAAAAAATTAAATTTAAATTTTGTTTTATTTTACCAAAAGTAACAGGACAAATTGGACCCCAAATGTTGTTGTACAATTTGTTCTGAGTATGCTGATACCCCATATGTGGGGGTAAACCACTGTTTGGGCGCATAGCAGAGCTCAGAAGGGAAGGAGCGCCATTTGACTTCTCAATGCAAAATTGACTGGAATTGAGATAGGATGCCATGTCGCATTTGGAGAGCCCCTGATTTGCCTAAACATTGAAACACCCCACAAAAGACACCATTTTGGAAAGTAGACCCCCTAAGGATCTTATCTAGATGTGTTGTGAGAGCTTTGAACCCCCAAGTGTTTCACTACAGTTTATAACGCAGAGCCGTGAAAATAAAAATTCCTTTTTTTTCCACAAAAATTATATTTTAGCCCCCCGTTTTGTATTTTCCCAAGGGTAACAGGAGAAACTGGACCCCAAAAGTTGTTGTCCAATTTGTCCTGAGTAAGCTGATACCTCATATGTGGGAGAAAACTATTGTTTGGGCACATGGAAGAGCTTGGAAGGGAAGGAGCGCTGTTTGGAATGCAGACTTAGGCTAGGGTCACATTGCGTTATGTGACCGTGTTTAACGGACTACGTTACACCGCGGCATAACGCGGTGTTAACGTAGTCCGTTAACGCCGCCATAGCCTGTAATGGTGAACGCGTCGCTAGCGCCCGCCCACATTGGGCGTGCGCTAGCGATGTGGCGTCATTTGAGTGACGGACCTCGGACGCTGCTTGCAGAGTCCGCAGCGCGCCCGAGGTCCGTTCCTCGCTAGTGCAGATCGGGGATCTGTGCTAGCGGGGACACCGAACGCGGACCCTAGAGAAACATTGCATTAGCGCAATCCGCTAGCGCTATGCGCTTAACGGATTGCCTTAACGCAATGTGACCCTAGCCTTAGATGGAATGGTCTGCAGGCGTCACGTTGCATTTGCAGAGCCCCTGATGTACCTAAACAGTAGAAACCCCCCACAAGTGACCCCATATTGGAAACTAGACCCCCAAGGAACTTATCTAGATGTGTTGTGAGATCTTTGAACCCCCAAGTGTTTCACTACATTTTATAACAAAGAGCCGTGAAAATAAAAAAAAAAAATTTTCCACACAAATTATTTTTTAGCCCCCAGTTTTGTATTTTCCCAAGGGTAACAGGAGAAATTGGACCCCAAAAGTTGTTGTCCAATTTGTCCTGAGTACGCAGATACCCCATATGTTGGGATAAACCTCTGTTTGGGCGCACGGGAGAGCTCGGAAGGGAAGGAGCACTGTTTTACTTTTTCAAAGCAGAATTGGCTGGAATTGAGATCGGACGCCATGTCGCGTTTGGAGAGCCCCTGATGTGCCTAAACAGTTAAAAAAAACTAATTCTAACTGAAACCCTAACCCAAACACACCCCTAACCCTAATCCCAACCCTAACCCTAACTACACCCCTATGCCTAATCCCAACCCTAATCCCAACCGTAAATGTAATCCAAACCCTAACTTTAGCCCCAACCCTAACCCTAACTTTAGCCCCAACCCTAACTTTAGCCACAACCCTAGCTGTCATGATTACCCCAATGGCAGGGAAATAAAAATAACAAAACGGACTAGCTCTCGGGTGATGGAAACTAAAGTTGACCGTGACCTGAACCTGACACAACACTGGAAGTAGCCGGGGAGTGTTCCTACGATGCCCTAGACACCACGCGCCAGCCGGAGATCTAACTTCCCCTATCAGAGGAATATACAGGCCTGCCTTACCTCCAGAGATGAACCCCAAAAGGAGATAGCAGCCCCCCACAGATATTGACGGTGAGTTAAGAGGAAATGACATACGTAGGATGAACAGCAGATTTAGCACAGTGAGGTCCGCTTTCTAGATAGCAGAAGGATAGGAAAGAGTTACTTCACGGTCAACTTCAAAACACTACTCAAAAACACCATCCTGAAATTACTTTAAAACTCCAGTGACAACTCATGCCACTGGAGTGGCAATTTCAGTCCACAAGAGCTTCCAGCTACAGAGAGTCACATTGCAGCAAGCTGGACAAGAAATAGCATAAACTAGAAACAAAATTCAACTTAGCTGAACAGGAACTTGAGGCAGGAGAATGCAACAGAATGCTACTGATACATTGTTGGCCGGCATAGGACTAACAGCCAAGCAGCCTTAAATAGGAAACTCCCCTAATGGGTGGCAACAGGTGATCAGGGATAGAAGAAGGCAAATAAGTGGCACTACCATAAAACACCACCGGGGGAGCCCACAAACAGAATTCACAACAGTACCCCCCCCTTAAGGAGGGGGCACCGAACCCTCACCAGAACCACCAGGGCAATCTGGATGAGCACTATGAAATGCACGAACCAAATCAGGAGCATGAACATCAGATGCTGTCACCCAAGAATTATCCTCCTGACCATAGCCCTTCCACTTAACCAGATACTGAAGTTTCCTTCTGGAAACACGGGAGTCCAAGATCTTTTCCACCACATACTCCAATTCACCCTCAACCAGCACAGGAGCAGGAGGATCAGCAGAAGGAACAACCGGTACCTCATACCTCCGCAATAATGACCGATGAAAAACATTATGAATAGTAAAAGATGCTGGGAGGTCCAAACGAAAGGACACAGGATTGAGAACCTCCAGAATCCTATAAGGGCCGATAAACCGAGGCTTAAACTTAGGAGACGAGACCTTCATAGGAACAAATCGAGAAGACAGCCAAACCAGGTCCCCAACACAAAGACGAGGACCAACACGCCGATGACGATTAGTAAACTGTTGAGTCTTCTCCTGGGACAACTTCAGATTGTCCACAACCTGTCCCCAAATCTGATGCATTCTATCAACCACAGCATCTACTCCAGGACAATCCGAAGACTCCAATTGACCGGACGAAAAGCGAGGGTGAAACCCTGAATTACAAAAAAATGGAGAAACCAAAGTGGCAGAACTGGCCCGATTGTTAAGAGCAAACTCTGCCAATGGCAAAAAATCAAGCCAATCGTCCTGATCAGCGGACACAAAACACCTCAAGTAAGTCTCCAAAGTCTGATTAGTATGCTCAGTCTGGCCATTAGTCTGAGGATGGAATGCAGACGAAAAAGACAAGTCGATGCCCATCCTGGCACAGAACGCCCGCCAAAATCTAGACACAAACTGAGTACCCCTGTCAGACACTATATTCTCAGGAATACCATGCAAACGCACCACATTCTGAAAAAATAGAGGGACCAGCTCAGAGGAGGAGGGCAATTTGGGCAAAGGTACCAAATGAACCATCTTGGAAAAACGGTCACACACCACCCAGATGACAGACATCCTACGAGAAACAGGAAGGTCAGAAATAAAGTCCATAGAGATGTGCGTCCAAGGCCTCTTAGGAATAGGCAAGGGCAACAACAACCCACTGGCCCGAGAACAGCAGGGCTTAGCCCGAGCACAAACATCACAAGACTGCACGAAAATACGCACATCTCGAGACAAGGAAGGCCACCAGAAGGACCTAGACACCAAATCCCTGGTGCCAAAAATTCCAGGATGACCTGCCAACGCGGAAGAGTGAACCTCCGAGATAACTCTACTGGTCCAGTCATCAGGGACAAACAGTCTACCAGGCGGACAGCGATCAGGCCTATCCACCTGAAACTCCTGCAAAGAGCGCCGCAGGTCTGGGGAGACAGCTGACAATATCACCCCATCTTTCAGGATGCCAGTAGGTTCGGAATCACCAGGCGAGTCAGGCTCAAAACTCCTAGAGAGGGCATCCGCCCTCACATTCTTAGACCCAGGCAGATATGAAACCACAAAGTTAAATCGGGAGAAAAACAACGACCAGCGCGCCTGTCTAGGATTCAGACGCCTGGCTGACTCAAGATAAATTAGATTCTTGTGGTCAGTCAAGACCACCACCTGGTGTCTAGCACCCTCAAGCCAATGACGCCACTCCTCAAATGCCCACTTCATGGCCAAGAGCTCCCGATTTCCAACATCATAATTTCGCTCAGCGGGCGAAAACTTTCGAGAGAAAAACGCACATGGTCTCATCACTGAGCAGTCAGGACCTTTCTGCGACAAAACTGCACCTGCTCCGATCTCGGAAGCATCTACTTCAACCTGGAAAGGGAGCGACACATCAGGCTGGCGCAACACAGGAGCAGAAGAAAAGCGGCGCTTAAGCTCCCGAAAGGCCTCCACAGCCGCAGAGGACCAATTAGCAACATCAGCACCCTTTTTGGTCAAATCAGTCAAAGGTTTAGCAATGGCAGAAAAACCCGCTATGAATCGGCGATAGAAATTAGCAAATCCCAAGAATTTCTGAAGACTCTTTAGAGAAGTAGGTTGTATCCAATCACAAATAGCCTGAACCTTAACAGGGTCCATCTCCATAGATGAAGGGGAAAAAATATATCCCAGAAATGAAATTCTCTGAACCCCAAAAATACACTTTGAGCCCTTTACAAAAAGAGAATTAGCTCGCAAAACCTGAAAAACTCTCCTGACCTGTTGAACATGAGATTCCCAGTCCTCCGAAAAAATCAGAATATCATCCAAATACACAATCATAAATTTATCCAGATATTCACGGAAAATATCGTGCATAAAGGACTGAAAAACGGAAGGGGCATTCGCGAGACCGAAAGGCATTACCAAATACTCAAAATGGCCTTCAGGCGTATTAAATGCGGTCTTCCACTCATCCCCCTGCTTAATCCGCACCAAATTATACGCACCACGTAGATCGATCTTAGTGAACCACTTAGCCCCCTTTATGCGAGCAAACAGATCAGTCAGTAAAGGTAACGGGTACTGGTATTTAACTGTAATCTTATTCAGAAGTCGATAGTCGATACAAGGTCTCAATGAACCATCCTTTTTACCCACAAAGAAAAACCCTGCCCCTAGAGGAGACAACGAGGGGCGAATATGACCCTTTTCCAAAGATTCTCTGATATACTCCCGCATAGCAGTATGTTCAGGTACAGACAAATTAAACAAGCGACCCTTAGGAAATTTACTACCGGGAATCAACTCAATAGCGCAGTCACACTCTCTGTGAGGAGGGAGAGAATCAATCTTAGGCTCCTGAAAGACATCATAAAAATCTGACAGAAATGCTGGGATCTCAGAGGGAGTAGATGAAGAAATGGGAACCAAAGGTGCATCCCCATGAATCCCCCGACATCCCCAGCTCAACACAGACATTGATCTCCAGTCCAAGACTGGATTATGAATTTGTAACCATGGTAATCCAAGTACTAAAACGTCATGTAGATTGTATAACACAAGGAAACGAATAATCTCCTGATGGTCTGGGGTAAGATGCATAGTCACTTGTGTCCAATATTGTGGTTTATTGCTAGCCAAAGGTGTAGAATCAATACCCTTTAGGGGAATAGAAACTTCCAGAGGCTCTAAATCAAACCCACAACGCTTGGCAAAGGACCAATCCATGAGACTCAGAGCGGCGCCAGAATCCACATAAGCATCCACGGTAACAGATGACAAAGTACAAATCAATGTCACGGACAAAAGAAATTTAGACTGCAAGGTACCCATAGAAAAAGATTTATCAACCTTTTTATCAACCTTTTTTATGCGTTTAGAGCATGCTGATATAACATGAGCTGGATCTCCACAGTAGAAGCACAACCCATTTTTGCGCCTGTAATTCTGTCGTTCGCCTCTAGACAAAACACTATCGCATTGCATATGCTCTGGTGCCTTTTCAGAGGTCACCGCCAAATGGTGCACAGGTTTTTGCTCAGAAGATACCGCCATATGGTGCACAGGTTTTTGCTCAGAGGACACCGCCAAATGGTGCACAGGTCTTTGCTCAGAAGATACCGCCATATGGTGCACAGATTTGCGCTCCCATAAACGCCGATCAATCTGGATAGCCAATTTCATGGCATCATTCAGACCTGTAGGCACAGGGAACCCCACCATGACATCCTTCACGGCATCAGAGAGACCTTCTCTGAAATTAGCTGCTAGAGCGCACTCATTCCATTTAGTAAGCACCGACCATTTACGAAATTTTTGGCAATATATCTCAGCTTCATCTTGCCCTTGGGAAAGAGCTATCAAGGCTTTCTCAGCCAAAATCTCTAAATTAGGTTCTTCATAAAGCAACCCCAAAGCCAGAAAAAACGCATCTACATTTACTAACGCAGGATCCCCTGGCGACAATGCAAATGCCCAACTTTGTGGGTCACCCCGCAGTAGAGAAATAACAATTTTAACCTGTTGTGCAGGATCACCAGCAGAGTGAGATCTCAGAGACAAAAACAATTTACAATTCTCTCTGAAATTCAAAAAACGGGATCTGTCTCCGGTAAAAAATTCAGGCATAGGGATCTTAGGTTCAGACATTGGAGCACGTATAACAAAATCTTGTAAGTTCTGGACCTTTGTAGCCAGGTTATTCAGACCTGCAACCAAACTCTGTGGATCCATGATTCAAACAGGTGTAACCAAAGCCATTCAGAGATTAAGAGGAGAGGAAAAAAAAAAGGCTGAAGACTGCAGTTTAAGCAAGGAGTACAAATGAGCAAACTAGGGTACACTTTCCAAACACAGAAAAAAAAAAACCTTTACACATCCTTTCCTGCTTTAGTGCATAGTTTTAACACATTGTGGCCGGCCAAACTGTCATGATTACCCCAATGGCAGGGAAATAAAAATAACAAAACGGACTAGCTCTCAGGTGATGGAAACTAAAGTTGACCGTGACCTGAACCTGACACAACACTGGAAGTAGCCGGGGAGTGTTCCTACGATGCCCTAGACACCACGCGCCAGCCGGAGATCTAACTACCCCTATCAGAGGAATATACAGGCCTGCCTTACCTCCAGAGATGAACCCCAAAAGGAGATAGCAGCCCCCCACAGATATTGACGGTGAGTTAAGAGGAAATGACATACGTAGGATGAACAGCAGATTTAGCACAGTGAGGTCCGCTTTCTAGATAGCAGAAGGATAGGAAAGAGTTACTTCATGGTCAACTTCAAAACACTACTCAAAAACACCATCCTGAAATTACTTTAAAACTCCAGTGACAACTCATGCCACTGGAGTGGCAATTTCAGTCCACAGGAGCTTCCAGCTACAGAGAGTCACATTGCAGCAAGCTGGACAAGAAATAGCATAAACTAGAAACAAAATTCAACTTAGCTGAACAGGAACTTGAGGCAGGAGAATGCAACAGAATGCTACTGATACATTGTTGGCCGGCATAGGACTAACAGCCAAGCAGCCTTAAATAGGAAACTCCCCTAATGGGTGGCAACAGGTGATCAGGGATAGAAGAAGGCAAATAAGTGGCACTACCATAAAACACCACCGGGGGAGCCCACAAACAGAATTCACAACACCTAACCCTAACTTTAGCCCCAACCCTAACCCTAACTTTAGCCCCCAACCCTAACTTTAGCCCCAACCCTAACCCCAACCCTAACCCCAACCCCAACCCTAACTTTAGCCCCAACCCTAACTTTAGCCCTAACCCTAATGGGAAAATTGAAATAAATAAATTTTTTAAAATTTTATTATTTTTCCCTAATTAAGGGGGTGATGATGGGGGGTTTAATTTACTTTTATAGCAGGTTTTTTAGCTGATTTTTATGATTGCAGCCGTCACACACTAAAAGATGCTCCACATTTTGAGAGCTATAATTTTTCCATATTTTAGTCCACAGAGTCATGTGAGGTCTTGTTTCTTGCGGGATGAGTTGACGTTTTTATTGGTACCATTTTCGGGCACGTGACATTTTTTGATCTCTTTTTATTCCGATTTTTGTGAGGTAGAATGAACAAAAACCAGCTATTCATGAATTTTGTTTGGGGGCGCTTATAACGTTCCACGTTTGGTAAAATTGATAAAGCAGTTTTATTCTTCAGGTCAGAACGATTACAGCGATACCTCATTTATATTTTTTATGTTTTGGCGCTTTTATACGATAAAAACTATTTTATATAAAAAATAATTTTTTTTGCATCGCTTTATTCTGAGGACTATAACTTTTTTATTTTTTCATTGATGACGCTGTATGGAGGCTCATTTTATGCGGGACAAGATGACGTTTTCATCGGTACCAATAAAAACTATTTTATATAAAAAATAATTTTTTTGCATCGCTTTATTCTGAGGACTATAACTTTTTTATTTTTTCGTTGATGACGCTGTATTGCAGCTCATTTTTTGCGGGGCAAGATGACGTTTTCATTGGTACCATGGTTATTTATATCCGTCTTTTTGATCATGTGTTATTCCACTTTTTGTTTGGTGGTACGATAATAAAGCGTCGTTTTTTGCCTCGTTTTTTTTACAATGTTCACTGAAGGGGTTAACTAGTGGGACAGTTTTATAGGTCGGGTCGTTACGGACGCGGCGATACTAAATATATGTACTTTTATTGTTTTTTTTATTTTATTTAGATAAAGAAATGTATTTATTGGAACAATATTTTTTTTTTTTTTTTTTTTTTTTTTTTTTTACTTTTTTACATTTCCCCAGGGGGAACATCACTATATATGATCAGATCGCTGATCTGACACTTTGCAGTGCACTGTGTCAGATCAGCGATCTAACAAGCACTGCTGGAAGGCTTCCCGGCGCCTGCTCTGAGCAGGCGCTTGAAAGCCACCTCCCTGCAGAACCCAGAAGGCCCCCTGCGGCCATTTTGGATTCGGGCCTGTAGGGAGGAGGAGGTAGGAGACCCTCGGAGCAACGCGATCACATCACGTTGCTCTGAGGGTCTCAGGGAAGCACGCAGGGAGCCCCCTCAGCGTTCCAGAGGTTAATGTGCCAGGAGCAGTCCATGACCGCTCCTGGCACATAGTGCCGGATGTCAGCTGCGATGCTGCGATGCCAGCAGACACCCGGCCGCGATCGGCCGCGCTCCCCCCGTGAACGCTGCTGATCACGCTGGACGAACTATTCCATCCATGGGAAGTAGGGCCCACCCCACATGGACGGTATAGTACGTCCAATGGCAGAAAGGGGTTAAATGCCGCTGTCAGAGATTGACAGCGGCATTTAACATTTTAACAGTGAAGGTATTAGGGGCACATGTCAGCTGTTCAAATCAGCTAACATATGCCAAAAAAGTTGTGGGCTCTTGGCCAGAGCATGCAGCAAGCAGGGGGAGCCCACCTTAGATATAAAGATACATTTAAGGCGGGAAAGGGGTTAAACTCTGTCAGAGTTTGATCCAAGTGTCTTCTTGCTGTGTTGCGATTGTCTCAAGTGAGAGAATAACAGGACAGATGAGAAGAAGACGGAGAACTTAATTTCGCCATCTGCTCCATTGTCTGTGTTCACGTAAATCAGACTGCACTCGGATTGGATGCAGTCCAACGTTATACTTGCACCCATAGACTTGATTGGGTGCGCATGCTCTAATTTGGGGAGCCACTGGTAGCATGCTGCGATTTTATTCTCCTGTCGAATCGGAAACTGCGTTGGAGTAACTGCTGACAGCCGCTAGGGGGAGCTCATTGCAAACTGTCTTACTACTGATTTTACTCAACAGTTGACAGTAAGTTCCCAATTCTACCAGAATTTTCTCATTATTACCTATGCCTACTCATAGGATATTAAACCTTATATCTGAAATATGGAACTACCACTGGTAGAGAAATATTACAAAAAGGCGTTTGCAGGTGGGTATTTACTTTTAAAGAAATAAATATAATTTAATCATGTTTCAAACCCACTGATCAAGCCACAGCAGTGACCCCATGTTCCCCCACCAATCTGTGTTTGCAATGGTCATGTCACCTAGCCAATATATTTAATCCATACTCAAAATGTAGACTTCTTCAATCAGTTATTCATCATGATACATTTTGTAGATTATCAGGGTATTCATTTCATTACCAGAAACTGTATATTCATAAAAGCTTGAAGGGATACTTTTAGTACATCTCACCGCGTGATAACTAAAATCTTGTGAAAACTATATAGTTAGTATGAAACAAAAAGGCTGGAGGTACCCAAAAATCCCAAGAAAAAGTGAGTCTCCCTGCAGGAGAGTTTATTCAAACGACAAGTTATGTTACATGAACATTAAAGTAATTGTTCTATACGTCCTTCACCCTCAAGCCTGTTTTCACCTTCATGACCAGGCCAAATTTTACAATTCTGACCAATGTCACTTTATGTGGTTATAACTCTGGAACACTTCAATAGATCCCACTGATTCTGAGAGATTTTTTTTCGTGACATATTGTACTTCATGTTAGTGGTAATATTTGCTTAATATGGCTTGCATTTATTTGTAAAAAAAAATGGAAATTTGGAAAAAATTTAGCAACTTTCAAACTTGTAATTTTTATGCCCTTTTAATAGAGAGTTATGTCGCACAAAATAGCTAATAAATAACACTTCCCACATGTCTACGTTACATCAGCACAATTTCTAAAATATATATATATTTTTATTACGATGTTAGAACCATTTCTCATATCATTTTGAAAACCATTTTTTGAGGGACCATATCAGATTTTAAGTGACTTTGGGGAGCCTATATGACAGAAAAAAAACAAAAGTGACACCATTCTAAGAATTACACCTCTCAAGGTGCTCAAAACTACATTCAATAAGTTTATTAACTCTTTAGGATCTTCACAGGAATTAATGCTATGTGGAAGAAAAAAATGAGCCTTTAACTTTTTTTTTTTTTACAAAAATGTTACTTTAGCCCCAAATTTTATATTTTCACAAGGGTAACAGGAGAAAATGGACCCCAATTTTTTTTTCAATTTCTCCTGAGTACACCAATCCTCATATATGGGGGAAAACTAGTGTTTTTACTTATGACATTGCTAGGAAGGCAAGGAGCATCATTTGACTTTTTGAAAGCAAAAATGGCTGAAATCAAGAGTGGATGCCATGTCATGTTTGGAGAGCCCCTGGTGTGCTTAAAAAGTGGAAACCCCTCACAAGTGACCCCATTTCCGAAACTAGACCCCTCAAGGAATGTATCTAGATGTGTGGCGAGCACCTTGAACCCCCAGGTACTTCACATAAGTTTATTAATGTAAAACTGTGAAAATAAAAAGTCACATTTTTCCTGCAAAAATGTTGTTTTACCCCCAAATTTTGCATTTTCACAAGGGTGACAAGAGAAAATGCACCATGCAATTTGTTGTGCAATTTCTCCTGAGTACGCACCATCTGACTTTTTCAATGCAAAATTTGCTGGAATCATTAGTGGACGACATACCACATTTGGAGAGCCCCTGATGCACCTAAGCAGTGGAAACCCCCCACAAGTGACCCCATTTTGGAAACTAGACCCCTCAAGGAATGTATTTGGGTGCTTGGTGAGCTCCTGGAACCTCCAGGTGCTTCACAGAAGCTTATAATGTAAAGCCATGAAAATAAAAAATGTCACATTTTACCAAGAAAAATGTTCTTTTAGCCCCAAATTTTGCATTCTCACAAGAGTGACAGGAGAAAATGCAACATACAATTGGTTGTGCAATTTCTCCCGAGTGCGCCGATACCCCATATATGGGGGGAAAATTACTGTTTGAGCGTATGGCAGGGCTTGAAAGGGAAGGAGTGCCATTTGAATGTTTGAATGCAAAATTTGCTGGAATCATCAGTGGACGCCATGTCGTTTTTGGAGAGCCCTTGATGTGCATAAACAGTGGAAACCTCCACAAATGATGACATTTTGGAAACTAAACCCCTCAATGAATTTATCTAGAACTATGGTGAGCACTTTGAACCACCAGGTGCTTCATGGAAGTATATAACATTGAACTGTGAAAATGAAAAAATAATTTTTTCTTGCAAAAATTTTCTTTTAGCCCCCAATTATTTATTTTCCAAAGGGTAACAGGAGCAAAATGGAACATACAATTTGATCTTCTCATGAGTACACCGATATCCCATATGTGGTCGAAAACTACTTTTGAGGCACAGTGTAAAGCTAAGAAGGGAAGAAGAGCCATATTGGAGACATGTCACATTGGCAGACCCTCTGAAAAGCCAGTACAGCATAACCCCCTCCATAAGCATGTTGCCACCACATGTGCCTCACAGAAATTTATACTATTAGGCGGTGAAGAAAGATTAATTACATTTTTAATGCAAAAATGTTATTTTAGATCCAAATTTCACATTTTTATAAGGGCTAATGGGAAAAAAGGACCTCTCAGTTTGTTGTACAATTTCTCCTGAGTATCCCAATACCCTATATGTAATCAGGAACTACTTTTGAGGCACAGTGCAAAACTCAAGAGAAGGAGCTCCATAATTTAGTGCAGATTTTACTGTTATGGTTTGTGTGTGCCATGACCAACCGGGGGAGCCCCTGGGGTGCCAGAACAGCAAAAAAAACAAACAATAAGTGACCTCATTTTACAACTACACTTCTTAATGAATTCATATAAGGGTTCAGTGATCATATCGACATCATGGGTCTGTCACAGAATTTTATACCATTGAGCAGTGAAGAAAGTTTTCACCACAAAAATTTTGTTTTAGCCCCAGATTTTATCTTTTCACAAGAAGAAATGTGCAAAAATGGCCCCAAAACTTGTCACACAATTTCTGCTGAATGTCGAAATACCTCATATGTAGCTCTACAGTACTGCCTAGCCATACACAGAGACTTGGGAGGGACGGAGAGCTATTTGCCTCTGGAGCGCAGATTTTCCTAGAATAGTTTGCAGACTCCACATACAGAGCCCCTAAGTGCTAGAAGAGCAGAATACCCCCTAAAGAGACCCCATTCTGGAAATTATGCCCCTTTGAGAATTTATCTACAGGTGTAGAGATGATTTGACTCCATGTGTGTTTTCCAGAAACAAACATCAGTGGATGTTGCTGAGTGAAAATTGCAAAACTGCTATTGTAGTGCCCTACATTGTAGTGCCCATTACATTGTAGCGCCCAGTACGTTATGCCCAGCTCATTCTTCTGGAGACATGCACCTGTAATTTAGCCAGACCTTCATCGCTAAAGAAATGCCAAACACGTGGATGCTAAATGTGGTTTAGGTACACAGTGGGACTCAGAAGGGAGGGGGGCATTTGGATTTAGGAGTGCAGAATTTGTTGGATTCCTTTTGGGGGAGTAAGGAGCAATTAGCCCTTTGTACTACCAGTAATGTGGAAGCCTCCTTTATTCCCATTAGCAGATGATGGAGCTGAGTGGGGACTTGCTTTTTTTGCAGATTTGAGTTTTTATTGGTAAAATTTTACAAAACTTTTGGTATCACATTTATCCACTGCTCTATTCTGAGCACTTAAATCTGGGTTTCCAAATAAATCTCCAAATTACCTGATTCAAATGAAACCCCTGAGGGATCTATACACTATAATGAGGCAGCAGAGTTACTCTGCACTTTGTCTGTCATCTCTTCCGCAGTTTCCTTCTTTTCAGATGTGCACAAAACTATGGTGGACCGCACTTTTATGCACGCCTAAAAAAATGTTGCCGGATCACAGGCCAGACAACATCTAAAGGGACTCCATCTGCGTTATAGGGAATCTTCTGCCGGGAGTTGCGTCTGAATCATGTATTTCAGAGATTTACACGGAAACACCGATGTAAGTGCTCAGCGCAGAGGGCAGGATAACTGTGAGCCAAGCCTTACTGCAATCTTTGGGAGGCAGAATTAATAAATCAACAGCAGGTCAAGAATTGATTTTATTTATTTTTTACACCGTTCCTAGTACGTTATAAGCAATTAAATGACTTTATTCTTCGGGTCGGTGCATTTACAATGATACCAGATTTATATTTCTTTATGTTTAGTTGGTGTCACACATTAAAAGACGCTTTTTTTGGCAAAAACTAGTTTTTGCTTCGCCGTCTTTTGAGAGCTATAATTTTTCTATATTACTGCCGACAGTCATGTAACGGCTTGTTTTTTTACGGGAAGAGTTGCTGTTTTTATTGGTACCATTTTCTGGCACATGACATTTTTTGATTGCTTTCTGTTATGATTTATGCTAGACAAGATAACGTTTTCAGCTATACCATTCTTATTTACATTTGTTATACTGATAGCGTTTTTTTTCTACTTTTTGCTAGGTGGTATAATGAAAAAGCATAGTTTTTGCCTCATTTATCATTTATTGTTTTATGGTATTCACTGAAAGGGTTGACTAGTGGGACAGTTTTTTGTACTTTTTGTGTTATTTATTTATGGGTACAATATATATATTTTTATTATTATTTAGTACATTTTTTTAAATATATATTTTTGCAATTGTAGTTTACTTTTTTACTTAGTCCCTCTATGGGATTTTCACAGCTCTGATTGCTGTTACAAAGCATTGCAAAGCTTTGTAAACTGTCAGTGCTGCACTGACACAAGCTTGTTAGACTATGCACTGAGCTCTCACCATGGCAATGATCGTCCCCTTGCAATGAAGTCTCCATCTTCTCCTCATCCATAAAAATTGAGTCACACTCTGATCAAACACTGATCGGATTGTCATTTGCATAATCGACCCGATTCTCTCGGATGAGAAAATCTACAGTCGTCTGCACCTAGCCTAATAACTATGTGCCCTGTATGTTATCTGATTGCTTCTACTTGTCAAATGACACAATATATGTTGTGCTTCTAGGCCAGTGTTTCCCAAGCTCCAGTCCTCACGGCCCCCCACAGGTCATGTTTTCAGGATTTCAACAGTGTCACACATGTGAGAGAATTCCTGATGCTTTGATGGTCCTTCTACCACTTATGCAATTCTAAGGAAATCCTGAGAACCTGATCTGTTGGGGGTCCGTGAGGACTTGAGTTTGAGACATACTGCTCTGGGCTAATAAGAGCGTGACTCTGCCTAATATTATACTGTCCTTACAGCAGAATAGTCTGAGGATCTACTATAAAATTAATCAAAATAACTAATTTGCTGAACCAAAGATCTGGCCAAAGCTGCCAACTGGTTAATTTATATGGTAAATATGTGTCATGGTATGAGGACACACTGCGTCAGTTTCCGAATGAGGGGACAGTGAGGTTGGCGCCATATGAGGCACTATTTCTGGCAGTGTATAGGGCAGGGGCAGACACATCATCGATGCAACCTGTGAATCCGCCCAAGGGCCCAATAGGTAAGAGGGCCCATTTACACCTCCAAGGTAGGCGGAATGGTGCATTATAATGAGCTACTGGACGTCAAGTGACCTATATATTGTTATTGCAGAGGGGTCTTTTCCTTCTCTGTGGTACAGGGCACACTTTGGCCAGCACTTTATGTATGAGAAACCCTCTGGCTAATATTTATTTCAATTATAAGCTGCAGCCCCACAGACAGCATTGACATATTGCAATCTCCCCTGCAAAAGAAAATATATATCTGCAGAAAAGTGGCATTTATCACCCATAACCTGTAATTCCATACATCTCTACCGGTATAAAAGATGGTATTAACAGCAAAACATGGCAAAACATATCTATGTAGGGAAAAGCTGTTTAGCAGCAGGAAACTTGGAGGTGAGTTGCCTTGAGTCATAGTTTTATTCTTTAAATCATTATTACATATTGTAAACCATGGAACGTGCACTACTGTTAATGGTAGGACCTCCATTAGTAGGAATGATTTTTCTTCTATCCCACAGGGGTATAAAAAATAGCAGTTCATCACATGGCACCTTCCAAAAACAACGCCCTACATACCACACTCGTGATAGGGCACATCCAGCTTTAGCCTAAAGATTGGATGGGAAAAAAAAAAAGAAGTGCTGACAGCGTAAACTCCAGGTGACATTTATTACTTGAGATTCACCTCCTGTGAGGCAGCGCAAACACTTGTGGGAGGTTTTACTTTACAGAGGACCTTTCACCAGTTTGAGCACGTTAAACTGGCCACATCATGAAATAGTGGGTGCTGAGCTGAGTAAAAAATGTTTTTTTTTTATTTCCTAATTTCTCCTCTCCATTACAGAGATATTAGCTGATAAGCTTTGGGTTATAATTGATGATAAACCCAATAGGTCATTACTAGAGATTCTTCTTTGGGGGTGTGTACTTTCCCCCCTCCTGCATGCGATTGGTCAAGGAAATAAATACACGCCCCCAAAGAAAAATCTCCTGGGTCTCAGAGCTCAGACCTCCACCAATAAAAATGCTATAGCATATTCCACAGGTCTGTACATGGAAAGCAATCAATCACATTAGGCTCTTTTTACAAAAAAAATTAATCGTTTTAAAAAATTGTAAAAAAATAATTGAAGTTTTAAAATACATGTTTGTGTAATTTTTTTTTTTGCTAACTTATGGCAATTGCTTCATCAAGTGCTCATATTTACTTATTTTTTTCTCCAATTACAGCTGGTTAACAAGCATTGAACAGCCATATACATTTTCTTTGATATTAGTCATTGTTCAAAGCAACCAGAAATTTTCGATAACACCAAATGAGTAATGCATAATATCATGCTAGACGTGATCAGGTGTGTAACCGCCTCCCACCCCCCCCCCCTACACAGTCAACTATTGGTGACTATGAAATGAAAATTTGAAACATATTGGGGGTCCAAAAAATTACAATGTCTTATTGGTTGACTAAAATGATTGTGCATTGTCAGATTAAATTCCAGTTCTTAAAGGGATAGTCAAATGCATATTGGCGTTCAGATTATGTGTCACGACTCCTTCGCTGTCCTTAACGCTAGGTGTGCCCTAGCTCAAACTGTTCCCAGGATTACTTCTCATGGTGAAGACGCTGGTGCCACATACCTTGCCTTAGCTTCTGAATCCCCCCTCAGTCTGTACCCTTCCCCCACCCAGGGAAGAGGGGAGTAGTAGTGTACCGTAATACACCAACCACACTAACAAGGTAATATGAACAGGGGTAACGAAAAATATCAAACATACAAATGTACACACATATAACAGAGGAATGCCCTGGGGAGTGAAGGATGATGTTAACCCAAATTGGGAGAAGAAAGGGAACTATCACACACTCAAAACCTAGCAACAGTCACAGATAAATCCACCAAAACGCCTTTCTCCAGTAAAAACCACGAACAACCTCCAGACATGCAGCATAAGCTAGCTCTGACAATGAGCGCTAGCCAGGACCCAGTTTATCTAGGAGATGGGAGTGGCTGACAGTACACAGCTGAGAGCCTTAGCTCCAGGAGATGTCAACTGAGATTAACCCCTGCACTGCTAAAAGAAATTTACACCATTTAATATGAAGGTGAAGTACTTCTAATCAGTGCAGGAGTAGGAAAAATCAGACGCTGCGGTATCCTGGCTCCTTTCTGTTGCGGTAAGCCTGTGACATTATGCCTGTGTTCACATGACAGCATTTTTGTCAGTATTTTACCTCAGTATGTGTAAGCCAAAGCCTTGAGTGGGTTATAAATACAGAGGTAGTGACGTGTTTCTATTATACTTTTCCTCTGATTGTTCCTCTCCTGGTCTTCACTTACAATTAACTGAGGTAAAATACTGACCAAATACTGACTGTGCGAACCTAGCCTTTAGCTGAATAATTCTAATTATCAGAACTTCCTCACAAATGCAGAAGCTTGTTTGAGTAAGTTTGGCCATACGGATCAGAGAAACAGTAGCTGAAAATGTCAAATCTTACCTGATGGCAGAGGCCTGGAGTGAGAAGGATCAGGTCTGTTGGATTTCATTACGTCCAATCCTCTGAGCTCAGACAAAGTAAGCTGCTGCCAGAAGAGTCTGACAATGGCTTCAGTATGCATGTGTATGGAGTGCAGCTATGTAAGATGTATTGCCATCTTAACAAGGTTTCATAATTCCTATTGTTTTCTGAACGTATTTACTTGATATTTTATGTTTGACCAAGATCGTTTCCTTTCTCTGTCTTTGAACCCTCAACAGCCCTGACCAGCATCTGTCTCATTGTGTTACGTGAACTCTGCCAGCCCTGACCTCAGATTTCTACTATCTCCTTGTGGTTATCAATTCTCGTTCCATGTCATGAAAATAACATCTGTAAGTTCTCAGAAGTTGCTATTAGAGACTACGTAAGTGACAAAACCTGGGGTTTCCCGTAAAAAATTACACCTGCTGTAAGGTACTTTTGTTTTAGGAGAAAATTGAAAAATCTCTAAGAATCCTGGTGGTTTAGACCAAAGCAAAATCTAAATACGCCAAAGTGCGTCAAGGTGCCAACTCAGACTATTGAAATACTTGGTGAACTAGAGAACGAAAACATTCATGAGCTAAGGCAAATTTTTGTCTATCTTTGGTTCATAGTAGATGAACGTTAAAGTGGACCTTTCACCAGTTTGAGCTTGTTAAACTGGCGATATCATGAAATACTGGGTGAAATGCTGAATAAAATGTCTTTTTAATTTTTCACCTTTGTTGCAGATATATTAGCTCATAAAAGTTGAGGTTATAATTTATGATTAATCCAATGGGGCATTATCAGAAATCTTTCTCTGGGGGCTTGTACCTTTTCCCTTGCAAGCTATTGACCAATAATAAGCAGGAGACATCATACAGAGGAAAAGGAAAAAAGAACATTCAGGTCAGAAGAACATGCTTTCTTCTGTGAGATGTAATCATGGAGAGCCCTGTTCCCTGCAGCTAATGTGTATAGTCCAGCAGAGCTGAATCTGACTATAAAGAATTGCAGATTTAGAAGAAGGTACCTTAGATCCATGGGCTCAGCTTTCCCCAATGAGGGATAGATATTCCTTGGAGGTTTTAAAGAACATCAAATAAAACCACATTTTATAGAAACGGTCATAGTAGTTGCTGATAGCAGAGGTGAATTTTAAAATCTCCAGCTTTTATCTCACAGCAGTCAGTGTGGTGGCAGGGACAGTGCTGTGAGAAGAGATCTGCAGCTGCAGAAGTGTTTGTAACCACACTCAGTGCCTCCATACTGACTGCTGTAAGGTGAATGTTGGATGTGTTTGTAATCACACTCAGGTCGGCTCCACTCTGCACATTAGCTGCTGAGATCACTGTTGTTACATGTATCACAGGAGAAAGCATGTTCTTCTGTCCTTCTTTGAGGAACCTGTCATTTAAGCCACAATAATGAAGATGAGGCCAGAGAGCACCAAATAAAGCTGCGCCCACAGACCGCCCCGAAGCACGAGAATCTCATTAACTAAAAACTTAAAACAAAGATTAAACAACAACCACAAGATGGATTTCATCCAGTCCAGGCATCATTTTAATCAGTATAACAGCACCAACCTGATAGTGTCTGTAGTTTACTGAGCACAATCCTGATGACAGGTTACTTTAAGTAAATGTTAATGCTTGTTAATCAGACGAAATTGGAGGAAACAAATGAGTAAATATGAGCACACGATAAAGCACATGCTTTAAATTAACTAAACATAAAATTACAAATACATACATTTTAACCCCTTCCCGACCTCCGCCGTACTATTACAGCGGAGGTCGGGTCCCCTGCTTTGATGTGGGCTCCCACCTCAAAGCCGGGACATGTCAGCTGTTTTGAACAGCCGACATGTGCCCGCAATAGTCGCAGGTGAAATCGCGATTCACCCGCCGCTATTAACCAGTTAAATGCCGCTGTCAAACACTGACAGTGGCACTTAACCGGCGCTCCCGGCCACGCGGCCGGAAATGAGCGCATCGCCGACCCCGTTACATGATCGGGTCCTTGAGACCTCTATGGTTACTGATGCCGGCCTGCTGTGAGCGCCCCTCTGTGGTCGGCGCTCATAGCAAGCCTGCATTTTAGCTGCATAGCAGCGATCTGATGATCGCTGCTATTTAGCAGAGCCGATCGAGTGGTGCCAGCTTCTAGCCTCCCATGGAGGCTATTGAAGCATGGCAAAAGTAAAAAAAAATGTTTTAAAAAATATGAAAAAAAATAAAAAAATATAAAAGTTTAAATCACCCCCCTTTCGCCCCATCCAAAATAAAACAGTAAAAAAGAAAAATCAAACCTACACATAGTTGGTATTGCCGCTTTCAGAATCGCCCGATCTATTAATAAAAAAAAGCATTAACCTGATCACTAAACGGCATAGCGAGAAAAAAATTAGAAATGCCAGAATTACGTTTTTTTGGTCGCCGCAACATTGCATAAAAATGTAATAACGGGCGATCAAAAGAACGTATCTGCACCAAAATGGTATCATTAAAATCGCCAGTTCGGCACGCAAAAAATAAGCCCTCACCCGACCCCAGATCACGAAAATTGGAGACGCTACGAGTATCGGAAAATGGCAAAAAAAAATTTTTTTTTAGCAAAGTTTGGATTTTTTTTTTACCACTTAGATAAAACGTAACCTAGTTATGTTTGGTGTCTATGAACTTGTACTGACCTGGAGAATCATAATGGCAGGTCAGTTTTATCATTTAGTGAACCTAGCAAAAAAGCCAAACAATAAACAAGTGTGGGATTGCACTTTTTTGCAATTTCACCGCACTTGGAATTTTTTTCCCGTTTTCTAGTACAAGACATGCTAAATTCAATGATGTAGTTGAAAATTGCAACTTGTCCCGCAAAAAACAAGCCCTCACATGGCCATATTGACGGAAAAATAAAAAAGTTATGGCTCTGGGAAGGAGGGGAGCGAAAAACGAGAACGCAAAAACGGAAAAGGGCAAGCTCGTGAAGGGGTTAAACTTGCTATCAATGATTTATTTACAATTTTTACAACGAATTTGCTTTCATATGTAAAAGCGCCCTAATGTGAGTGATTGCTATCTATATACTGCAGAATGAAATATACCAGGGCTATAAAAATAATGATGGTTTGAGTATAATAATTCGATAAAAGATACATTTGTATTGGTGCAGATATGACTTCTAAGAGCCCCACTGAAAAACTGTCATCAGCCACCCACAACACATGCGGAGATACGCTATTGAATGGTGGCTATCATTTCAACAAAATGTAAAAACATCAATAGAACAGGCGAATATTAGAAACTCCGTGATATGTCTTATAAGTGAAATATGTTATTTATTTATTTATTTATTTACTGCAGGGCATTTAATCATTATGTTTCTGTCTTTATTTTTTTTGTTCAGTGGCCAAGTGTGAACATGCGCTTACACGCAGCGTGCACACCAGTTTATATCCCAGTTTATACCTTTAGGATTTTTTACATTTACATAAGACAAAACAGCTATTGTATGACAACTACACTAAGCAGCCCAGTAAGTGATACATCCATTGAATCAGGCTTTCTGACTTTATGTCATGCTGTTTTCAGAACATATAACAAAAAACTGGTGACAGATCCCATTTAAATAATCTCATAAATCTTATGAGGCCAATGTACTTATTCTGAAATTCAATGTCACAGTGGCTATATAATCATAATATTAAAATTAACATTTTCTGAGTCCAGTTCCAGTGATATAGTCATTCTGAGGCCATTGCTATGCAGCTGCACGCTCCGCTCCGGAGTGCAGGTGCCACAGCTTGCTTTTAACCAGCGAGACTCGGCCGTATCTCGCACCAGTGTGTCTCCGGCCTGACATGGATTCTCACCCCTGGGCGAAGCATTTCATTGTGAAACGTGCGTCAGGTGTGGTGGACGCCTGGACCTCGGCTTCTTTTCTGGTAATGGATGTTATTGCTGTTCATGTTACATGTATATGAAAGTGCATACTGAACATGCAGAACTCACCTATAATTGCATTATGCTTCAATGTTTGTTTACTTAGGATTATATATAGCAGTATAGCAGTTTTTTACACATATTGATGCAATAGGGGTGTTCTGTTGACAGTTAATATCTTCTATTATCTGTAGCACTTTGTTTATATTGAATAGTTAAAACATTATGGGACATCCTACACATTATTTAATGTTCATTATTATCTCTAATACACTTGTATATTCATTTTATATTACCTTTTATTTCACTGTGTCCAGGCTTTGCCACCTATTTCCCTCATATGTGTTGTTCTCACCTGTTGATACATATTTTTTAACGTACTTCAAGAGTTTTGTTGTTTCTTATTATGTCTTGAAATAAAAACTTGTTTTGATCCGTTATTCACCTTTAAATAGAGTTTTTTCAGGTGTTCATTCATTGTCCTATGCTCTATAGCTTAAATATAGTATATATATATATATATATATATATATATATATATATATATATATATATATATATATATACAGTACAGACCAAAAGTTTGGACACACTTTCTCATTTCAAGATTTTTCTGTATTTTCATGACTATGAAAATTGTACATTCACACTGAAGGCATCAAAACTATGAATTAACACATGTGGAATTATATACTTAACAAAAAAGAGTGAAACAACTGAAATGATGTCTTATATTCTAGGTTCTTCAAAGTAGCCACCTTTTGCTTTGATGACTGCTTTGCACACTCTTGGCATTCTCTTAATGAGCTTCAAGAGGTAGTCACCCGGAATGGTCTTCCAACAATCTTGAAGGAGTTCCCAGAGATGCTTAGCACTTGTTGGCCCTTTTGCCTTCACTCTGCGGTCCAGCTCACCCCAAACCATCTCGATTGAGTTCAGGTCTGGTGACTGTGGAGGCCAGGTCATCTGGTGTAGCACCCCATCACTCTCCTTCTTAGTCAAATAGCCCTTACACAGCCTGGAGGTGTGTTTGGGGGTCATTGTCCTGTTGAAAAATAAATGATGGTCCAACTAAACGCAAGCTGGATGGAATAGCATGCCGCTGCAAGATGCTGTGGTAGCCATGCTGGTTCAGTATGCCTTTAATTTTGAATAAATCCCCAACAGTGTCACCAGCAAAGCACCCCCACACCATCACACCTCCTCCTCCATGCTTCACGGTGGGAACCAGGAATGTAGAGTCCATCCGTTCACCTTTTCTGCGTCGCACAAAGACACGGTGGTTGGAACTTAAGATCTCAAATTTGGACTCATCAGACCAAAGCACAGATTTCCACTGGTCTAATGTCCATTCCTTGTGTTCTTTAGCCCAAACAAGTCTCTTCTGCTTGTTGCCTGTCCTTAGCAGTGGTTTCCTAGCAGTTATTTTACCATGAAGGCCTGCTGCACAAAGTCTCCTCTTAACAGTTGTTGTAGAGATGTGTCTGCTGCTAGAACTCTGTGTGGCATTGACCTGGTTTCTAATCTGAGCTGCTGTTAACCTGCGATTTCTGAGGCTGGTGACTCGGATAAACTTATCCTCAGAAGCAGAGGTGACTCTTGGTCTTCCTTTCCTGGGGCGGTCCTCATGTGAGCCAGTTACTTTCTAGCGCTTGATGGTTTTTGCCACTGCACTTGGGGACACTTTCAAAGTTTGCCCAATTTTTCGGACTGACTGACCTTCATTTCTTAAAGTAATGATGGCAACTCGTTTTTCTTTACTTAGCTGCTTTTTTCTTGCCATAATACAAATTCTAACAGTCTATTCAGTAGGACTATCAGCTGTGTATCCACCAGACTTCTGCACAACACAACTGATGGTCCCAACCCCATTTACAAGGCAAGAAATCCCACTTATTAAACCTGACAGGGCACACCTGTGAAGTGAAAACCATTCCTGGTGACTACCTCTTGAAGCTCATCAAGAGAATGTCAAGAGTGTGCAAAGCAGTCATCAAAGCAAAAGGTGGCTACTTTGAAGAACCTAGAATATTAGACATAATTTCAGCTGTTTCACACTTTTTTGTTAAGTATATAATTCCACATGTGTTAATTCATAGTTTTGATGCCTTCAGTGTGAGTGTACAATTTTCATAGTCATGAAAATACAGAAAAATCTTTAAAAGAGAAGGTGTGTCCAAACTTTTGGTCTGTAGTGTATATATATATATATATATATATATATATATATATATATATATATATATATATATATATATATAAAAATATATATATATGTCTTCTGCTTTCGTTTTTTATGGTTTCTCAAAGTCAATGTGCCAGTGCCATCTGGTCTAAGAAAGCAATTTAATATCAGCTTGTATTGTAAAATCTGATGACAGATCCAACTGAAATCCATCTGATCACACTCGTACGTTTTAAGGATCTTGTCGTTCTATGTATCTTACTGGTGATTTCTGAAGGCCAAGTGCAAGGAGCTTGAAGTCCAAGCCCTACAATCGCTACCAATGATACCAAGGCTATGAGAACAGAATGTAAGAATCATATTATATTAGTGAACTTGCATTTTTATTAGCTATGGATAGAAATTCCCTCCATTTTTGATTCCTTTGATTGTGTTTCCTGCAGAATTCTATTCCTATGTTTCAGTGCATTCGCTGTGATGATAGATTAGACCTCCTAATGCAATGACAGTGTCCCCCACTTGTGACTGCACAGGAAGGCTCAGCAGCAGCTCTCTCCATACAGCAGGAGGAGTGGAGGAGGGTCACACATATGAAAGGCTGGGGGCGGGGAGCAGAGAGCAGGGGCTGAGCTGAGGAGCAGTGCTGGGAGACACAAGGACAGCTGAGAATCCCCTGCTGCTGGTATCACCCTGTGCAGCACATGGCACACTAGCCAGCTCCTGCCAGCAGCTCCTCTGCCCTGCTCCTTGGCTGAATCAGGCAGCAGCAGCACATGGCACCATAAGCCAGCACAGTGTGTGAGCTTCCTGGCCATGCTTCTGGTTCTCAGCAGCTCCCAGCAATAATGTCATATTCCTAGAGAGCTCCAGCCTTCAGCTATCTGTGCACCCTCTCCCCAACATGATGTCTTATGGGGTGGTGGATGTGTGTGTCCAGGATGTGCAGAAGAGGAGGAATCCCTCCAAGCATTATGTGAGTAGTGGCTGCCCACACTGACACTTTGTATTTACAAACATGGAAACAGTAATGTATCAGAATAGATGCGACTTGGTACAATGGTTTACCCTGTGACTGCTTCTGTAATCATGGAGCATTCATGTATACTGGGCTGTAAGTTCTGTATGATGTTGAATACCTGTTATCTTCTAGGTATTGATATTGTGTGTTATTTTATGGAGTTTGCTTCGCTCTCACTATAAACATACAGAACATCATGTAGAGTCAATGATGGATGTAACAAGCTGCAATCTAGTGAAATGTGTCAGATAAAACTTGAATCTTATAATCCTTAGTTGTGGAAATTTATGAATGATCACTACATTGTTACAGTTCACTCGTTGGACCACTTTTTGGCGGGGCTGCGAGGGAGAATCAATTCATTCTTCTAAGGCTAGGGTCACAGAGTTTGTTCAGATCAGAGTGCGATCCAATTTTCTTGGACGTGGACGATTGACATTCTGTCAATCCGTGAAATTGAACCGCACTTTGATGTCATCTGAGTGCAGTCCGATGTTTTCCACGGACTCATTGACTATCATGGCCGAGTGAATATCGAATTCAAATCGTGCATGCTGCAATATTTTTCCAATTCTGTCCAAGGAAAAATCGGACAAGTGCACGGCCCCGTAGACTAACATAGGACCAAGTACGATTCACTGTTTTGTTGGACCGAAAATACTGTCATCTGTATGAGCTCTAACACACATTACTAGTTTCTTACAGCAGATATTGGTGACCACATGACTTGTTTTATATAGTGATGTCCCCTACGTGTGGATAAAACAAATGCATGGGAACACAAACAGCTGCATCCTCCTTTGTGGTCACTAAGATCAGCTGTCAGTCCAAGATTCAGTGCTATAGGCTGTAATACATCATGTGCAGTAGTCTGAGCTGCCCTAAGTCCTAAAAGTGGATTTAATTGAGTTTAGCACCGCTGAGTAAGGATAAGATTTTGTGGACTTCCCAGACAGTTGCCCTGGGGGGTGAAACAATTTATATGAAGAGTTAGAATGGAGGATGAAGCCGCCCATTGGTTACTTACAGCATAATCTTGTTTGTAACCAGCTGCTCTACATAGATCAGGCATGAGGTCTCCTGTACTTCATGACTTGGAGTCTTATCTTCCACCTATACTTTCCTGATACATTTATTGTTATTTTTTCCTATGAATGGGATTTATTGTACAGACACTGGTATATGTATTCAAGTCACATCCTGGCATGCAACTGTGCTCCAAATGTCCCATTTCCTAAAAGTCACCGATATAATGTAGAGAGGAAGACAGGCATGGCTGTTTAAGGCTGCATGCATATTGTTGGCTGTGACTACAAAGCAGAATAAGTGAGCTCTGTCCAACACTGCCCGATTATGTCCCAGAATGAAAGACTGCACACAGGAGCCTGTAAGAAGATCTGCAAACCTAGCATTATATGTATTATATATTATACCTGTGTATTATTAATTCTGATTATTAGGGAGGGCTCACATCACATTCTGCTCTCCATTGATCATTCCATTGGCGGAGTTCAGTCTAAGTATCGAAAAAATGGTTCCCCTGGCATATCAATGAGGTAAACAGAGGCTAAAATATGAAACTTTCAACCCCAATCCTATAGTCTACCGCAACAGCAAAGGCGTACACCACTGGAAAGGAGTTCAGAGTCCTAAGTTTCATATTTTAGGGTCCCGACCCCATTTTTTAGTGTCTGAACAATTAACACCACCATTATCAGCGCCGGTGCAGCATTCCGCAATCTTCTATATTTCCTGACTCCCCCCTGTCGACCCCCTAAAATTCCTTTTGAATGGCTACCGCGCTGTATGTAAATCCGGAGGGTACAGCCCGATGGACGTCATTGCTGCGGCGTCGGTCCCTCCGCTCTGTTGCTGAATGCCGTCCTCCAGCTTTGATGTGGATGACGCATCCTGGGTCATTCACATAGAGCAACGAAATCTCGCGCCTACGTCGAAGCTCTGCCGGCGCACTTTGTTCTGCCCTACCACGGGCAGTTATGTTTTAGGATCTGCAGATGGACAGACTCCACTGCAGTGATACCCAACGGACCGTCCAGATTTACACACAGCGCCAGAGCAATTGAAAACGTATTTTGGGGGTTATATAGGGGGAGTCAGGATATAATACACAGGTTTGTGGAAGGCAGCACAGGCGCTGATAACGGTGATGGTACTTGTTCAGACAATATAAAACTGGTGACCGCTTCCCTTTTAAGTGAATGGATATGTTGGAGACGGGTCTCAATTCACTTTTTAGCTATTTAGGCAGAACCCCCGTATGGAATTTCTGACTGAGAGCGTAACGTGATGTGACCTTTCCCATTTATCATCCCCATTAATAGAATGAGGCTGATCTTTTTCATAACGAAGACTTGTAAGTGTGAAGAGTAATCTGAGGCTCAGTATAAACATGGTGAGATGTGGGTGTATTGGAGAAACAGTCCGTAGGATGTCCATCTACAGCGGAAGAATTAGGATTCACAAATGATTAGTGACATGATGAACGTCACTATGGATTGTGGTGGCTAATGTTCCCTGGTGATTTGATCTGATACAGACGTACAGAAGGTGTGTACAGTTCATAAACTGCTTCTCACTGATGATACCAGTCTACATCAGCATTTTCTTGAACGTGTTTATATGAGCAAGTGGATTACAATTGCTTAAAACTATGGACTTCCTATACCAAAATCTATAGCAGGAAAGTTTGGGTCAGTTATCCATTACAGCGTCTCAGTTGGCCGCTTCCACCGGAGGTTATAACATGAAAGCAAACCAAAAGCTCCTCTCAAACCCCATTGCGACCACGTGAACAGCCATCAGGGCCCATTTCTATGGGTGACATATTAGTGTCCGTACTACAGCTGCTATAATTGGACTCTACCTGGTTCCACTGGACCATACTTATGATCCAGTGCTCTGGGTATTTGGTGTCCAAAACTGTTTAAAGTTAAAGTCTATCAATTTCTGATTTATTTTGGGGGAGAGAGTAAGATAAAGTACTTTCCAAATAAAGTGATTTACAGGCTACATGCAAAATGCAAATTTTGGTTAACTCCGTATCAGTAGAAAATAGTTGCTCCACTGTGCTTTAAAATTCTATATCCTTAAAGCATGACTCCAGCGTTTTCCAGAGTGGTGGCTTAAATGTACGTCCCTAGCCCCATCCAATACTCCCCTTCATTATTTTCCAGCGCCACTTCAGTCCATCTCTGGTGAAAAGTCACCTGTCGGCACACTCAGGTTTCTGCTGGAGCGTGTCGGAGGTCACTTTTCAATACAAGTCTATGAGAGCCTCATTCTGGCCTCGTTCTGGCTCTCATAGACTTGCAATGAGAGCTTGTGATGTAACTTCTGACTTCCGGCCAGTCAGAAGCTGCTGTCACAAAATGGCGCTGCGGGACCGGAGCGGCATCGGTAACTGGGCAGGGGGCTTACATTTAAAGAGCCACTCCAGTGGTGAAAGAAGAAAACATCTGGAGTGGTGCTTCAATTTTGTAATATGAAACTTTAGCAAATCTTTCTAGTAGGTTTAACATTTCTTTAATTGAGTTCATAGGGTCGCTTGGAGATAAAATGTTGTCTACTTCATCTATCATCGCTCAATTTGGGAGGGTATCTCTTAATATCATAGTGTCACAGTTTTTAAGGTTGGAGGTACCGAAATCCATCGAGTTTAACCCATACCTAAATAAGTTGATCCAGAAGAAGACAAAATGAGTCAGATGCTAATTGCTACAAACTAGAGGAATAATTCCTTACCTATTCCCCATACGGCATAAGATTAGTTCCCTGGATCAACGTCCCATCACAGAATCCAGTGCCCATAACCGGTATCATCAGTCATATAAGCTAAGTCGTAGTTTAATCTGTAGTCTCTTGTTGGTGTGCAATGTCTCAAGCGTGTGTGAAGTGTATACAACAGGAAATCCATTCTTGAAGCCCCATGACAAAGCCTTGTGTATGACGCCTTTACTGTGACTTGCAGGAGTCCACTTTTTTATAGTAAGGAATTGTAGGCAGTTGGCGTATATGGCGTACACCACCACATCGATGTGCCAATATTAGTAAATATGCCTTATGGTATAATATCATATCTGTATGTTCAGATGACGTTCAGTAGGACACCCTGCTGTCCCTCATCAATGTCATAAAATGATTTGGTGCTTACAGAGGTATTACTTTACTAATGTCTATTTATAACACCTGAGTCAAAGGAGCCATGGGCTCAAAGGTCTCATTTCATTTCTAGCTGGTGCAATGTACGTAGGCATTGAGCAAACAGTCAGAATCAATACAAACGTTACCGCCCTGCAATATCTTCTGTTATCATTTTTTTAGTTAAAGACGTTCCATATACAGCTCTGGCAAAAATTAAGAGACCACTGCAAAATGTTCAGTTTGTCTGATTTTTCTCTTTATAGGTATATTTTTGAGTAAAATGTAAATTGTTCTTTTAGTCTATAAACTTCTGACAACATGTATCCGAATTTCCAAGTAATAAATTTTTTTTTTTTTTCTGACAATGAAAAATGGTCAAAGTAAAAAAAAAACCAGTTGTTTCAGACCTCAAGTAATGCAAAGAAAACAAGTTCATAATCATTTAGAAACAACAATACTAATGTTTTAACTCAGGAAGAGTTCAGAAATCAATATTTTGTGGAATAACCATGATTTTTAATCACAGCTTTCATGCGTCTTGGCATGCTCTCCACCAGTCTTTCACACTGCTTCTGGTACAAAAATGTAAGCAGTTCTTCTTTGTTTGATGGCTTGTGACTATCCATCATCCTCCTGATCACATTCCAGAGGTTTTCAATGGGGTTCAGGTCTGGAGATTGGGCTGCCCATGAAAAGGTTTTGATGTGGTGGCCTCTTAATTTTTGCCAGAGCTGTAGTTTATTAAAGGTGAATTTGACCTTGCAATGGATGAGTTGATGCCCATACAGAATGGAAGTAAGCTGGATAATAATTACATTGTACCCAGAGCAGACATACCTTCTTATTGTTGGACGCGAGAACATCAAGTTCTTCTATCTGGCATTCAAATGCTCAGACTCGCAGAGAGAGTGATGCCAAGTATCAAGGTGACTGCACACAACCATATAACGGCTTCATAACCTCAGCCTCTAAGTTGTGTGATCTTGTAATGCCACTTATAGACTTTTATAGGGGCTTAATATCTCCATATCCCTCTGATTTCATAAAGAGGTATGTGCAGCTTTTTTGAAATTCTAGATAAATTAAATATAGTTGTCCAGGTCCCTGGGGTGGGTGCAGCCATCAGGTTTCTCATACTCCTGCCGGATCAGGTATTGCGGTCTATGTACAAACCATCTGGGGCGTAACTACAATAGGTGCAGGGGTTGCAATCGTACCCAGGCCCTGGAGCCTAGGGGGCCCTAAAAGTCTCTTTGGCCTATAGAAAAAGACTATTGTGGTGGAAAATGAAATGCTAGGTGAAATCCCAAGAAACAATGAAAACCCTATATTAACCCCTTAATCCCGTATGACGTACTATACCGTCGAGGTGGGGTGGGCCTTAATTCCCGGTGACGGTATAGTACGTCATACGCGATCGGCCGCGCTCACGGGGGGAGCGCGGCCGATCGCGGCCGGGTGTCGGCTGCATATCGCAGCTGACATCCGGCACTATGTGCCAGGAGCGGTCACGGACCGCCCCCGGCACATTAACCCCCGGCACACCGCGATCAAACATGATCGCGGTGTACCGGCGGTACAGGGAAGCATCGCGCAGGGAGGGGGCTCCCTGCGGGCTTCCCTGAGACGATCGGTACAAGGTGATGTACTCACCTCGTACCGAACGTCTTCTCCCTGCAGGCCCCGGATCCAAAATGGCCGAGGGGCTGTATCCGGGTCCTGCAGGGAGCACTTCCGGGTCGGAGCAGGCTGCAGATGAAAGCTGCAGCCTGCACGGCTGTAAGTGAGATCGGAGATCTCACAGAGTGCTGTGCACACTGTGAGATCAGCGATCTGTAATGTCCCCCCCTGGGACAAAGTAAAAAAGTAAAAAAAAAAATTTCCACATGTGTAAAAAAAAAAAAAAAAAATTCCTAAATAAATAATAATAAAAAAAAAAAATATTATTCCCATAAATACATTTCTTTATCTAAAAAAAACAAACAAAAACAATAAAAGTACACATATTTAGTATTGCCGCGTCCGTAACGACCCAACCTATAAAACTGGCCCACTAGTTAACCCCTTCAGTAAACACCGTAAGAAAAAAAAAAAAAAAACGAGGCAAAAAACAACGCTTTATTACCATACCGCCGAACAAAAAGTGGAATAACACGCGATCAAAAAGACGGATATAAATAACCATGGTACCGCTGAAAACGTCATCTTGTCCCGCAAAAAACGAGCCGCCATACAGCATCATCAGCAAAAAAATAAAAAAGTTATAGTCCTGAGAATAAAGCGATACCAAAATAATTATTTTTTCTATAAAATAGTTTTTATCGTATAAAAGCGTCAAAACATAAAAAAATGATATAAATGAGGTATCGCTGTAATCGTACTGACCCGACGAATAAAACTGCTTTATCAATTTTACCAAGCGCAGAACGGTATAAACGCCTCTCCCAAAAGAAATTCATGAATAGCTGGTTTTTGGTTATTCTGCCTCACAAAAATCGGAATAAAAAGTGATAAAAAATGGTCACGTGTCCGAAAATGTTACCAATAAAAACGTCAACTTGTCCCGCAAAAAACAAGACCTCACATGACTCTGTGGACCAAAATGTGGAAAAATTATAGGTCTCAAAATGTGGAGACGCAAAAACTTTTTTGCTATAAAAAGCGTCTTTTAGTCTGGTTTCACACTTGCGTTTTTATCTGCATGCGTTTTTTAAAAAAACCGCATGTGTGAAAAAATGCATGTAAACGCGGTAAAACGCATGCGTTTTTATAGAAAAACACAAGAAAACAAGAAAAAAACAAAAAACCCTAACCCTACCCCTAACCTGAAATACGTGGCACTGAAATACGTGGCACTGAAATATACGTTTATATACGTATATACGTATATAAGTGCCACGATATTTCAGTGGCCACGTATATAAGTGCCACGTATTTAAGTGCCACGTATTTAAGTGCCACGTATTTACGTGCCACGTATTTACGTGCCACGTATTTACGTGCCACGTATTTTTCAGTGCCTGAAATACGTGGCACTGAAATACGTGGCACTGAAATACGTGGCACTGAAATATCGTGGCACTTAAATACGTGGCACTTAAATACGTGGCACTTAAATACGTGGCACTTAAATACGTGGCACTTAAATACGTGGCACTTAAATACGTGGCACTTAAATACGTGGCACTTAAATACGTGGCACTTAAATACGTGGCACTTAAATACGTGGCACTTAAATACGTGGCACTTATATACGTGGCACTTATATACGTGGCACTTACATACGTGGCACTTACATACGTGGCACTTACATACGTGGCACTTACATACGTGGCACTTACATACGTGGCACTTACATACGTGGCACTTATATACGTGGCACTTATATACGTGGCACTTATGACTGTCAGAAAATGTTCAGTAAACGGTTAGGGGTGAGGTTAGGGGTAGGGTTTCAGGTAGAATTGGGGAGTTTCCACTGTTCAGGCACATCAGGGACTCTCCAAACGCGACATGGCGTCCAATCTCAATTCCAGCCAATTCTGCGTTGAAAAAGTAAAACAGTGCTCCTTCCCTTCCGAGCTCTCCCGTGCGTCCAAAAAGGGGTTTACCCCAACATATGGGGTATCAGCGTACTAGGGACAAATTGAACAACAACTTCTGGGGTCCAAGTTCTCTTGTTATCCTTGGGAAAATAAAAATTTGGGGGGCTAAAAATCATTTTTGTGGGAAAAAAAATGTTTTATTTTCACGGCTCTGCGTTGTAAACTGTAGTGAAACACTTGGGGGTTCAAAGTTCTCACAACACATCTAGATAAGTTCCTTGGGAGGTCTAGTTTCCAATATGGGGTCACTTGTGGGGGGTTTGTACTATTTGGGTACATCAGGGGCTCTGCAAATGCAACGTGACGCCTGCAGACCAATCCATTTAAGTCTGCATTCCAAATGGCGCTCCTTCCCTTCCGAGCTCTGTCATGCGCCCAAACAGTGGTTCCCCCCCACATAGGGGGTATCAGCGTACTCAGGACAAATTGTACAACAACTTTTAGGGTCCAATTTATCCTGATACCCTTGTGAAAATACAAAACTGGGGGCTAAAAAATCATTTTTGTGAAAAAAAAAAAATAATTTTTATTTTCACGGCTCTGCGTTATAAACTGTAATGAAACACTTGGGGGTTCAAAGTTCTCACAACACATCTAGATAAGTTCCTTGGGGGGTCTAGTTTCCAATATGGGGTCACTTGTGGGGGGTTTGTACTGTTTGGGTACATCAGGGGCTCTGCAAATGCAACGTGACGCCTGCAGACCAATCCATTTAAGTCTGCATTCCAAATGGCGCTCCTTCCCTTCTGAGCTCTGTCATGCGCCCAAACAGTGGTTCCCCCCCACATAGGGGGTATCAGCGTACTCAGGACAAATTGGACAACAACTTTTAGGGTCCAATTTATCCTGATACCCTTGTGAAAATACAAAACTGGGGGCTAAATTTCATTTTTGTGAAAAAAAAAAAAAAAATTATTTTCACGGCTCTGCGTTATAAACTGTAGTGAAACACTTGGGGGTTCAAAGCTCTCAAAACACATCTAGATAAGTTGCTTAGGGGGTCTACTTTCCAAAATGGTGTCACTTGTGGGGGGGTTTAATGTTTAGGCACATCAGGGGCTCTCCAAACGCAACATGGCATCCCATCTTAATTCCAGTCAATTTTGCATTGAAAAGTAAAATAGCGCTTCTTCCCTTCTGAGCTCTGCTATGCGCCCAAACAATGGTTTACACCCACATATGGGGTATCGTCGTACTCAGGACAAATTGCACAACAACTTTTGTGGTCTAATTTCTTCTCTTACCCTTGGGGAAATAAAAAAATGGGGGTGAAAAGATCATTTTTGTGAAAAAATATGATTTTTTATTTTTACGGCTCTGCATTATAAACTTCTGTGAAGCACTTGTTGGGTCAAAGTGCTCACCACACATCTAGATAAGTTCCTTAGGGGGTCTACTTTCCAAAATGGTGTCACTTGTTAGGGGTTTCAATGTTTAGGCACATCAAGGGCTCTCTAAATGCAACATGGCGTCCCATCTCAATTCCAGTCAATTTTGCATTGAAAAGTCAAATGGCGCTCCTTCCCTTCCGAGCTCTGCCCTGCGCCCAAACAATGGTTTACACCCACATATGGGGTATCAGCGTACTCAGGACAAATTGCACAACAATTTTTGGGGTCCAATTTATTCTCTCACCCTTGGGAAAATAAAAAATTGGGGGTGAAAAGATCATTTTTGTGAAAAAATATGATTTTTTATTTTTACGGCTCTGCATTATAAACTTCTGTAAAGCACTTGTTGGGTCAAAGTGCTCACCACACATCTAGATAAGTTCCTTAGGGGGTCTACTTTCCAAAATGGTGTCACTTATTAGGGGTTTCAATGTTTAGGCACATCAGGGGCTCTCCAAATGCAACATGGCGTCCCATCTCAATTCCAGTCAATTTTGCATTGAAAAGTCAAATGGCGCTCCTTTGCTTCCAAGCTCTGCCATGCGCCCAAACTGTGGTTTACCCCCACATATGGGGTATCAGCGTACTCAGGACAAATTGTACAACAACTTTTGGGGTCTATTTTCTCCTGTTACCCTTGGTAAAATAAAACAAATTGGAGCTGAAATAAATTTTGTGTGAAAAAAAGTTAAATGTTCATTTTTATTTAAACATTCCAAAAATTCCTGTGAAACACCTGAAGGGTTAATAAACTTCTTGAAAGTGGTTTTGAGTACCTTGAGGGGTGCAGTTTTTAGAATGGTGTCACACTTGTGTATTTTCTATCATATAGACCCCGCAAAATGACTTCAAATGAGATGTGGTCCCTAAAAAAAAATGGTGTTGTAAAAATGAGAAATTGCTGGTCAACTTTTAACCCTTATAACTCCGTCACAAAAAAAAATTTTGGTTCCAAAATTGTGCTGATGTAAAGTAGACATGTGGGAAATGTTATTTATTAAGTATTTTGTGTGACATATGTCTGTGATTTAAGGGCATAAAAATTCAAAGTTGGAAAATTGCGAAATTTTCAAAATTTTCGCCAAATATTCGTTTTTTTCACAAATAAACGCAAGTTATATCGAAGAAATTTTACCACTAACATGAAGTACAATATGTCACGAGAAAACAATGTCAGAATCGCCAAGATCCGTTGAAGCGTTCCAGAGTTATAACCTCATAAAGGGACAGTGGTCAGAATTGTAAAAATTGGCCTGGTCATTAACGTGCAAACCACCCTCGGGGCTTAAGGGGTTAAGGGTCACCAATCTAACCCAAGAAGAGGTGCGAATCCGGCTAAATAAGATTAAAATAGATAAATCTCCGGGTCCGGATGGCATACACCCACGAGTACTAAGAGAACTAAGTAATGTAATAGATAAACCATTATTTCTTATTTTTAGGGACTCTATAGCGACGGGGTCTGTTCCGCAGGACTGGCGCATAGCAAATGTGGTGCCAATATTCAAAAAGGGCTCTAAAAGTGAACCTGGAAATTATAGGCCAGTAAGTCTAACCTCTACTGTTGGTAAAACATTTGAAGGGTTTCTGAAGGATGTTATTCTGGATTATCTCAATGAGAATAACTGTTTAACTCCATATCAGCATGGGTTTATGAGAAATCGCTCATGTCAAACCAATCTAATCAGTTTTTATGAAGAGGTAAGCTATAGGCTGGACCACGGTGAGTCATTGGACGTGGTATATCTCGATTTTTCCAAAGCGTTTGATACCGTGCCGCACAAGAGGTTGGTACACAAAATGAGAATGCTTGGTCTGGGGGAAAATGTGTGTAAATGGGTTAGTAACTGGCTTAGTGATAGAAAGCAGAGGGTGGTTATAAATGGTATAGTCTCTAACTGGGTCGCTGTGACCAGTGGGGTACCGCAGGGGTCGGTATTGGGACCTGTTCTCTTCAACATATTCATTAATGATCTGGTAGAAGGTTTACACAGTAAAATATTGATATTTGCAGATGATACAAAACTATGTAAAGCAGTTAATACAAGAGAAGATAGTATTCTGCTACAGATGGATCTGGATAAGTTGGAAACTTGGGCTGAAAGGTGGCAGATGAGGTTTAACAATGATAAATGTAAGGTTATACACATGGGAAGAAGGAATCAATATCACCATTACACACTGAACGGGAAACCACTGGGTAAATCTGACAGGGAGAAGGACTTGGGGATCCTAGTTAATGATAAACTTACCTGGAGCAGCCAGTGCCAGGCAGCAGCTGCCAAGGCAAACAGGATCATGGGGTGCATTAAAAGAGGTCTGGATACACATGATGAGAGCATTATACTGCCTCTGTACAAATCCCTAGTTAGACCGCACATGGAGTACTGTGTCCAGTTTTGGGCCCCGGTGCTCAGGAAGGATATAATAGAACTAGAGAGAGTACAAAGGAGGGCAACAAAGTTAATAAAGGGGATGGGAGAACTACAATACCCAGATAGATTAGCGAAATTAGGATTATTTAGTCTAGAAAAAAGACGACTGAGGGGCGATCTAATAACCATGTATAAGTATATAAGGGGACAATACAAATATCTCGCTGAGGATCTGTTTATACCAAGGTAGGTGACGGGCACAAGGGGGCATTCTTTGCGTCTGGAGGAGAGAAGGTTTTTCCACCAACATAGAAGAGGATTCTTTACTGTTAGGGCAGTGAGAATCTGGAATTGCTTGCCTGAGGAGGTGGTGATGGCGAACTTAGTCGAGGGGTTCAAGAGAGGCCTGGATGTCTTCCTGGAGCAGAACAATATTGTATCATACAATTATTAGGTTCTGTAGAAGGATGTAGATCTGGGGATTTATTATGATGGAATATAGGAATATAGGCTGAACTGGATGGACAAATGTCTTTTTTCGGCCTTACTAACTATGTTACTATGTTACTATGTTATTGCTATTACAAATTTAAAATATTTGGGGGCCCCGTTGGAGCTTTCGCATCGGGACCCATGAGTTTCAAGTTACGCCATGAGATAGGTTTATGTGAACCAAGCCTTATTGTGCAAAAAGACCAAAACTTAAGATTTCATTGGTCACTATTGTGGAACTTGGGAGCAAGAGAGCTCAACGGAGGCCACCATCTGTGAGCCTTTCTGTGGCTTTCTGATCTGGAGGGTTGAGTTAAAGGGATTGTCTGATAACTGTTATTTTTTTATAAGAAGGAAATATGGTGACTAAGAAGGGGTTGTCTGCATATTGGACAACCCCTTGAGGCTTGTTGAGGATGGGACTTGGTCAGAAAAGTGAAATTTTCGGGCTTTCTTTTGAAAATTGGTTCATGTTGCAGCACGGTGGCTCAGTGGATAGCACTGCAGTCTTGCTGCACTGGAGTCTTGGGTTCAAATCCCACCAAGGACAACATCTGCAAAGAGTTTGTATGTTCTCTCTGTGTTTGTGTGGGTTTCCTCCAGGTACTCCGGTTTCCTCCAGCATTCCAAAGACATACTGATAGTGAATCTAGATTGTGAGCCCCATCAGGGACAGTGATGATAATGTCTGTAAAGCGCTGCGGAATATGATAGCCCTATATAAAAATAAAGATTATTATTATGTATGGTTGATCCCGGTCATATCCACTTAAAATAACAAAAAACAAAATCAAAACTGACTAAAACCTTCTAACATAATGAAGTAAATGTGAACAAGTGTAATTGTTAGAGGCTGCAATATATACAAACCGAAGAGCACAGTAGCGGGACAAATATATATACAGTCATGGCCGAAAGTATTGGCACCCTTAAAATAGTTACATAAAATGAAGTATTTCTCCCAGAAAATTACTGCAATTACATGTGTTAGCTATACACATGTTTATTTTCTTTGTGTGTATTGGAACAACACAAAAAAATTAGAAAAAAGGCACATTGGACATAATTTCACATAAAACCCCGAAAATAGGCAAAATTGTTGGCACCTTTCCAAAACTGTGGGTAAACAACTTTATGATGCTTGTTCAAACTCACCTGTGGCAAATAGCAGGTGTGAACAATATGAAAATCACACCTGAAACCAGATAAAAAGTGGAGAAGTTGACTCAATCTTTGCATTGTGTGTCTGTGTGTGCCACACTAATCATAGAGAACTGTCTGAGTCCTTGAGAACCAAAATTGTTGAAAAGTATCAACAATCTCAAGGTTACAAGTACATCTCCAGAGATCTTGATACTCCTTTGTGCAACATAATCAAGAAGTTTACAACCCGTGGCACTGTAGCGAATCTCCCTGGACGTGGACAAAATTGTTGGTACCCTTCTGGTACAGTAGGAAAAACCCAAAATGATCACCGAATTATCTTAAAACTGACATTTACTGAATATCAATTAATGAAAATCAGACATTGCTTTTGAATTGCGGTTCAACAGAAACATTTACAAAATCAAACTAATAAAAATAGGGTGGACAAAAGTGATAGGTACCCTTAGAAAACATTGAAAATAATTTGGCCATAGAGAAATGTTAAACTAATGTGTGTCCTATAATTGGCATCACAGGTGACTACAATCTTGTAATCAGTCTGCTTAGAGGGTGAAAAGTAGTCACTGGGCTGTTTAGTATCATGGTGTGTACCATACTGAAGATTGACCAAAGAAAGCTAAGGAGGGAGTTGTATCAGGAGATTAGAAAGAAAATTATAGGCAAATATGCTAAAGGTAAAGGCTGTAAGACTTTTTCCAAAGGAGCTTGGTGTTCCTGTTACTACAGTGGCACATATTATTCAGAAGTTTTAAGGTCTACAGGACTGTAGCCAACCTTCCTTGATGTGGCCGTAAGAGTAAAATCGATGACAAATTGAAGAGACGGATAATACGAATAGGAATGGTAACTAAGCAGCCCAGAATAACTTCCAAAATGATTAGAGATAAACTCCAAGGTCAAGGTACATCAGTATGAGATCACACCATCTGTTGTTAGCTTGGCCAAAGTGGACTCGAAGGTGACCGAGAAGGAAACCACTGTTGAAGGCAAATCATAAAACCGCAAGACTGGAATTTGACAAAATGTACATTGACAAGCCAAATTTTCCATGTTTTTGGGAAAATTTGATAAAATAAAACTGGAGCTTTTTGGCAAGTCACATCAGATCTATATTCGCAGATGCAAAAAATGAAATATACAAAGAAAAAAAACCATTGTGCCTACTGTGAAACATGGATGAGGCTTGGTTATGTTTTCGGTTTGTTTTGCTGCATCTTGCACCAAGTGTCTTGAATCAGTGTAGGGAACAATGAACTATCAAGGTATTCTGGAACAAAATGTCAGAAAGCTAGGTATGAGTTGCAGGTCATGGGTTCTCCAACAGGATAATGACCCAAAACACACAGCTAAAAACATGCAAGAATGACCAAGAACAAAACATTGGATGCTTCTGAAGTGGTCTTCTATGAGCCCTGATATAAATACTATTGATATTTATGGGAGGAGCTGAAACAGTCTGGAGACGGCGCTTTCACACCTGAGACAGCTGCAGCAGCTCAGGATGAGTGGGCCAAAATACCTGCGGACAGGTAGAGAAGTCTCATTGAGATATACTGGAATCGTTCTTTTGTTTGTAGTGATTGCCTCCAAAAGGTTGTGCAACAAAATATTAAGTTAACGGGAACATAATTTTTGTCCAATCTGTTACTTTTTTTTAACTTTCTTCTTGAACCAAAATTCAAAAGCTAAAAATCAAAGTCAGATTCTCATTAGCTGATATTCATTAAAATATAAATTGAAAATGACTTTTAAATTATTTCATTGATCACTGTGAGTTTTTCTGACTGTACCAGAAGGGTACTAACAATTTGTTTCCTCCACAGAGTAATATGAAAACCACTTGGAAATCTCGTGAAGATATCTTGTTAGGGTTATAATGACTTCATAGACAGAAAGTCCTATTGAAACCCTAAAGCAGTTAAAATAAGTTACATGTTTGCTCTATACCAAACATTACAGAGTGAAGGCTGCCACCAACGTCGGCAAAGACGCGACAAGAACACTGGCGAAGACGACTCTGCAAAACTAACGCCGACACTTTCCTAAAGTGGCTTTGCCGGGGAAACTTGGTGGCTGTGTCGGTGTCTAAATGACGCCATGCGCACATATCCATTTAGCCTGAACCAACTGTGTATGTATGCATTGTGGCATACAACATATTACTTGTTGGTTTTCTTCACCGTAGTTCATTGAACTCCTTGATGCTAGGGGTAGGGAGGTTGAGCTCTGAAGTTGGTGTGGAAGCAGACCGACCATAGATAGAAATATCCCAGCACCGCAGTGGTTTTTGTGAATAGTCATACCAATAGAAATAGCTGTTTCTTCTCCTAAGATCCTTTGTTGTTTTCTCACCACAAAGCCAATGTTTAGTAAGAGAACTTGTGTCTGTTCCGACCACATCTAAGATAAAAACCAGACTGTACTACACTGATACCAGAGATGTTAGTCTGCTTGTACTTTGAGCCAGAAATGTCGTTTTCAGCATGGACCATCGCCTGACCACATTGAAAACCTATGGTTGACATTTTGCAGATTAAACCTTATGAAGGCATGAGTTTCAGCTTTAGAATTAAGGGCTCATGTACAAGGATCCCGTCCTGTGAGGCAGAAATCCCCATTGAAGAAACAGTTTTAAGGAATGTTGATTCAGTATAGTGTGTATAAAATTATATTGCAGCAATCTTAGAAATGCAATTTCCAACATTTACATTCAGTTTTATGCATCATTGTTTCTTTTTACCTTTTTAAAGTCCAAAAGGAAAAATTTGTGAGATTTTCTCTGCTCAAATATATTATTTTTTTATATTGCAATTTGCAATGAAACATCCTCCAACTTTCTTTGGATTGTATATGTCTACTCTACAGGACTAAAGCCGGCCATACACATTAGACGGCTGTTCGCTTATCCAGCCGGACGCCATTTCGGTCAGCTCTCCCATGATCACTCGTTTGGCCGAGCGGTCCGGTGTTGTCTATGAGAAACCAGTTTCCAGATATGTCACTCACCTAGCCAAATCAGTTCTCATGCTTCGCACTGATGAGGGTCAACAGCCCGAAACTACGTGTCTACGAATTGAGATACTGATTTGACTTTTATTCTAAGTCATATTGCATGACTCGTTAAAGGGTTGATTGTGACTTGTAGGATCGCTACTTCCAATAGGTGGCGCTATAGGGTTCAAGTCCTCTTTTTCTCTGAAGAGGCAACTTGAACATTAAAACTATAAATCGATGAATAAAGACTATACCTTGGGTGATAAGGAAATTACACAATTCCCTAAGCACCTTTTTAAATATAAAGGTTGGTGTGCTTATCAGGGGCAGAGTGATCTAGGCCCCGTGTGATGATGCATGCGTACCAGTAACCTACGGTATATTTATAATATACTTGAACCAGCTTTGCACAGGGGATACATTTATCTACGTATATAGCTGGCTCTGTTCTTAAAGAGACTGTCAACTCAGAAAAACCCATAGACTACACTACTCTGTTAGAGCTGTTCTCTAAATATATTTTATTAATGTCCTATCCTCAGGATCATATTCTCCAGAATATGAGCTGATCTGCATTTCTAGGAAGCAGCTGAAACAAAAATTCATATAGTCATATAGTGAATGTTTACATGACACTTGGTTTGTAATGCTATTAACCTGCAGATTAAGCCCATATCTGCAGGTTAACATTTTTGCTGGTGACAGGTTGTGACAGGTTTCCTTTAACTATTTACTCTAGTTTTTATAAACTGAAAAATTCACCTTCAGTTCTTTGTTTACACCTGATATTTATATTGATTACCTATTCTAAGTTTATAGGGCGTGACTAAGAAGTGGTTGGCTCTTCTGGCCATGGACATGTTTGACACTATATCATATAGGGAAGTTTTTGCAGACTGTAGGAACCAAATTCCCCCTTCTCCTGTTATATGAAAAGTAAGATTTTTATCAATAGCTCACTGAATACAAGAACAATTTCCAAAATTGAACATAAGTACAACTTACAACTAACCCCACCATGTTTTACTGTAGGCACCATGCGTTTTTCTAAATTTATTTTTGTAAATGCATTGTGCCTACAGTGAAACATGGTGGTGATAGTGGTTACATGAGTGCTGCTGGTGTCAGGGAGCTGCATTTTTATTGATGGTGTCATAGTTACATAGGTTCAAAAAAGTCAAGTTAAACCTTTCTCCACCAAACACACATGAATTTACAAATGTACTGCTCTAGATTGAAAGAGAAGATTCTGCCATCACTCCGTGCTGTTAATAGATGTGATTTTTCTAACATGACAATGATCCAAAACACACATTTGTTGCATTTCTGAGGAAGAACAGGGTGAAAGTGATTCAGTGGCCAAGTGTCTCCTGATCTGAAGCCAATTAAAGACCTATGGGGATTTCTGGAAGGACAAGTTGAGCATCACCCTCCATCCAGCATCCAGGCTCTAAAAGAGGTTGTTCTCAAAGAATGGAAAAAGATCAAGGTTGTAATATGTCGCCAACTTGTTCATTTCATGCCTAGTAGACTTGGTGCTGTCCTTAAAAAATCATGGAGGTCATACAAAATACTAGATGTAACAGTTTTTGATGTGGGGTGTATAAATTAATTTGAGTAAAATTGAAAATTTTATAATGAAAGTTATATTATTAGCCTTACTTTCATGTTATAATTTATAAAATGTTATAGAAAAATGTTTAGAATTGAGAGTCCTCAGTGGTTGATACCTTTTAATGGCTAACTGAAAAGATGGTAACAAATTGCAAGTGTTCGAGACTATTCAGGTCTCTTCATCAGGCATACATATCTATGTCTTTTTCTGTATTAAAATGTTATAGGAAAGTGTCAACATTTTGGAACTTGTTCTTGCATTCAGAGAGACTCTGATTAAAATCTTGTCAAAAAGGTGTACTCATTTATGCTGAGAACTGTATATAATAGGTTTATAACCCAGCAATTTTTATATGTTGGATGGCTAATGGTTCTGCAGTTCTTTGACATTGTCCAAGGGGTCCTATTATTCCAAAATCCGCCTGATTTATATGAGGGTATGTAAACAGCACTTTGGAACCATAGGCCCGAGGATAAGTGCTTGGGAAACAAATTTTTCCATTATTCTTTAGAAAGCTCCACATTAAAAGAGGTCTCCAGGAGAGATTCAACATCATCAAAGTGGTTGACTTAGCAGACTTGTGATTAGTTATCGGGAACCTGAACTTTTTGCTTATTTTAGGTTTTGTTCGCTGTTTATATATTGATATAAGTTATGGCCATACACCCCGAAAACAACAGAGATGAACTGCAGGATATTGGGAAAATAATCCATCACAGACTTTAAACATCTTGGAAGTGGTTGACTTTGCAGCTTCAGCACTTCTGTTAGATTTGTGACTAGTTTTGGAGGAATTAAACTTTTTTTCTTTTACTGTTTACACTGCATATCAGTGCAAGGTTTGCATATATCCTATATAAGGGGAACTGCAGGATGCTGTGAAAAAACATTTTTGTATTACAGTATATTTCTTGCTCTAAAATCTTGAGATTTTGCTCCTAGTCATTAAGGCGAGGACATGGGTATTTATAGTCAACTATTATACTAAATACCTACTGAGCACATCAAAGGAGAAGTCTCTGTATGGCTCAGCGAGGCTAGAATGTAATATAAACTTCATAGAAGTGGCAACGACTCATTGCACGTATATCAATAATGAATCATCATCAGTGGAAACCTATAAAGAGGAAATAAATCTCATTTTTGTCCACTAATAAGCAGGAAGTGTCATGACTAACAGATCTGCAAATACATTTGATGGCTCCAGGGCGGCCGGGTGGACTTGATATTTGACTAGAAGGACAGTGCAATGAATGCGAGCTTTTGTGCCATATGCGATAAATGAAGTCACAATGAAGCTGAAGTCTAACAATGTAGACATTGATGCAACTTTTGTGTGCTTCTATGACATTGCAACTTTTTTTTATTTTGTAGTAATTTTGCCAGTCTGCTCTAGAAATGGTTGCATACATAGGTACTTCCGTATTTAAAAAGGGACTTGTGTGTCTGATAGCCCAAATTCCTGCTACGTACCAACCTGACATTGAAGCCCTCTAGATAAAAAAAAGTAGCTTAAAAACAGTAGTAATAAAGCAGCTCATCCAATATTACAATTTACAACCCCCAATTCCAAATAAGTTGGGGCGCTGCATAAAATGTAAAAAAAAAAAATGCAATGTTTTGGGAATCTTTTATAGCCATGATTTATTTACAATAGAACATAGATCAAAAGTTTACTTGAGACTTTTTTCCATATCGTTAGAAAAAAATTAACTGATGTATAAATTGATGGTCACAACATCTCAAAAAAGTTGGGACAGGGTTGACAAGATGCTGGAAAAGTAAGTGGGACTAATGAAAACCAGCTAGAGGGTCGATTTTCAGTCCATGACAGTGTATAGAAAGAGCATGTTAGAGAGGCAGAGCCTCTCAGAAGCAAATATGGTCAGAGATTCATCAATCTGAATAACTGCCTCTAAAAGTTGTGGAACAATATATAACATGATAGCTAGATATATATCATCAAAATATTCAGATATTCTGTAGAAATCCATGTGCTGAAGAGAAAAGGCTGACGGTCAATATTGATTGCTCGTGATCTACGGGCCTTCAGGTGGCACTGTATTAAAGACAGGAATAATTAGTAGGTCGTGAAAACAACCGCATGGACTCAGTAATACTTTTAGAAATCATTATCTGTGAAGACAGTTCATAGTGCAGTCCACAAATGCTAGTTCAAGCTCTATCACACAAAGAAGAAGCCATATAACAGCACATCCAGAAATGTTGCCATCTTCTCTGGGCCAGAGCACATTTAAAATGGATTGAGTCAAAGTAAAAAACTGTTCTGTAGGCAGATTTTAAAATTATTTATGGAAACCAGGGACCCATGTCCTACAACTTTATGAACAGAGGCACCATCTAGCTTGTTATCAGCCTACAGTTCAGAAGTCTGTATCTCTCATTGTACGGGACTGTATTTGTGCCTATGGCATAAGCAGTTTACACACATTGAAAGTCACTATCAATGCTAAGCAGTATATAGCAGTATATATAGAACACTGTATGCACCATCCAGACAATGTCTATTTCAGAGAAGGCCTTGCATACAGTATTTCAGCAAGACAGCTAAACCACATACTGCATCCATCACCACAGCATGGCTTTGCAGAAGAAGAGTTCAAGTGGTGAACTGTCCATCTGCAGTCCAGACCTTTCGCCAATAGAAAATATTTGGTGCATTATGAAATGAAAAATCAGGCCAAAACCCAGGACTATGGCGCAGTGAGAATCCTACATGAGACAAGAATGGGACAACATTCCTCTCACAAAACTCCAGCTATTGGTCTCCTCATTTCCCAGAAGTTTACAGACTGTTGTAAAAAGAAGAGGGGATACTACACATTGGCCTGTTTCAACTTTTTTGACATGTTCCTGCCATTAATTTATACACGAGTTAAGTTTTTCATATGAAATGGGAAAATGTCCAACGTTCACCTTCTGATCTGTGATCTATGTTCTGCTGTGAATAAAATATGATCATAAGGGATTTCCAAATAATTGCATACTTGTTCTCATTACATTTTACATAGGTTTTCAACTTTTTAGGAACCGGGATAATAGTTTTATTGGCCATATGTGACTTTAAAGGTGTTTATTCTCATTTCCTTAAATGGGAAAAAATGCTTGTAAAAGCAAATACCTTTGCAATTTACCTTCTACTAAAAATCAACTCCATTCTCAATAACAGAGAGATTTTTAGTTTTATTGTTTACAGTTTGTTGCCGGCCATCTCCGTAGTCTACCAAAGATGGATGGTCTCCTAGGCAAGAAGCGCAGTTCTTGCAAACTCTTTGCTGTAGTGCCTACCAACCATGCTCAGAAGCTGGATGGATCACTGGATCCAGCTTTAGTGCCCCGGCATTCTTCCAATGCTGCAAAGGCAAAGTTTTCTCTGTTTACAGCATCGAAGAGTGCTCAGTTTGGGTCATCGGTGAAACCATGTCGTCAGCCCAAACTGTCAATCTTTAGGAACGCACCGCCCCTGTAAGCAAGAAGATGGGAGGCTGGGGCGCAGTTCTATCCTGAAGATAAGACATAGGACAAACTCTTTCTCTTCTTTGAGGGCAAGCAGTGATTTGTGTCCAGTGATATAGTGGTTGATATTTTGAGCCAGATGCTGCTGTCACTTTTTAGTGTTGATGGGTGTAGGGACAGTCTGTCAGCAGGGGACAGATAGGTTAAATGGCAGCCCATCTGATCTTTTGCCTCTCCAGCACATAAGCCGGTGTCCCATTAGTCTGGCAGGGACATATCCCCTACTCTATCGAAACAGCATACACTTCCAGTCTAGCTGAAAACATTATTGGGTACACGAAGAACATAGTTCGTAGATGACTGATTTGTGATAACGATCACTTATATTCATGGATAGTATTTCAACTACCAGACATCCCAGACATCACTACAGCCACTAACATGGGGAAGCAGTTGTAAATCCAGCATATCTGTCTATGGACAGCTTTAAAGGGGTTTTCATGTATTTTAGAAAGCTTAGTCAAGAAGGAAACGCTATAAAGAAATGCAAATTGCCTATTAACCCCCACGCTGATCTAGCACCAATGCATTCCCATCCATTCTGCATAGATGATGTCCCATCCATCATTCACATCAATCAGTGGTCTCATTTGCTTGTATGGCCCATGACCACAGGGTACAGTGACTGGATTTACTTGGTCATATGAATGATGGATGGGACATCATCACTGCAGGACCGTGAGGAACCCTGCAGCAGTAATACTGGTGTTATGGTGGAATCAACTGATAGTGGTTATTTGTCTTTTTGCCAACTTTACTATAACCCCCGAAGACCCCTGTAAAAGTGCCCGTATACATAATAATGACACAGGAAAGAGGAAAGTTAAATATTAGCATGTGCAATCATAAGTTCTCACGGGATAGAAGCTTACACCGTCACATGCCACTGAACTACACATAAACATGTATGATGGGGTGGGTCAGGAGGTCTAAAAAGACCTCGGTATCAGCATGTGCGAGTCTACAGTTATTGCAAGGTTATATAGTTTGTTAGATTTTTTTTTTCTAAACCTTATGTGTTTCTTTTCCATGAAATTCATCATTTATTTACCATAAATTTTATATAATATTACATAGTAATATTAGATAGTTTTAACTGTTGTACAGTATTTCTTCCCAGGATATATCCTGTATGTAGTTTACTTGTAAGATTTGAAGTATCCCGTTGAGGAAGTGACAATCCCACTGAATGAAATGACCTATTTTAAGGAAACAGCTGCGGTTTTCTTATATTGTCTTTTATCTGCTCTCTCTACCATTTCCTGTTATTTGGAAACAATATTCAGAAATAAACAGTAAAGCCCTGAAAGCAAAATTAAGTCAATTATTCCAATATTAGAAGTGTTGTTGTCATATCCACAAGTAAGATTCATAGTTCAGCAGTTTGGCTCTGTTACGGCACACGTACGGCCCTGTATTACTGAGGTATTCTCCCACGGAAGTAATCCTGAATATGATAAAACCCTGCACCTATATGGGTGCAGTATTAGGCTAGGGCTACAATGTCACGTGGCACGCGACAGCAATATTATGTAAAGTTGCACTACAAAACTCGTCTGCGGCTTTGTATCGCGTGACTATTTTTGATCTCCAGTTTTGCTGTAAGAAAACAGCCAAGTTGCAGATAAGCCGCATGAAAATCTCCTGTTACGTGTGACCTGTATTGCAGTTTATTGCAAATGTGTGAAGTGCAACCAGCGATAGAAAATCCAGCAAATTTGGAAATGCATGAGACTCGGTTGCAGTCTGCAATGCGGCACCATAAAAAATCATTACATCCAATATTCAAATTGTCTCTTCAGAGAGGAAGAGGACTAGAACTGTAGTGCCACCTATAGGAAGTAGCAATCCTAAAAGTCAATATTGACTCTCCAGTGAGCCTTGTATAAAAGCCAAAACCAAAATCGCATTTTGCCGACACTGTTTCGGGGTACTGCCCCTCATCAGTGCAAAGTGTGGTTTGACTGGGAGAGAGGCATCTGACCGGGATCCAACATCTAATATTGACATGTGTCACTGCGATTTCAGTGTTGCCCAACACGTCATCTTGTAGCCTTTGCTTGTTTGAATCAGTAGGGCGCTCTTTTTTTGGGATTAGACGGATACTTGCTAATTGCTGGTGGTTTGCTGTTGTTCAGTGCAAATATTGCCTGTAAATGAGCCAGTTCTTTTCCTGAGTGTTATCCCGGCTGTAGGTCGCTCGTCGGGCTGCACCCAGTCATAAAATTCACGTTTACAAGTATTTATTTACTGGGTGCACCGAGACGTAAACTTCCATTAAGGTCTCTACAAAGAGAAAGTGAAGTTTGTTCCTGTGATCATATATACAATTCTTAGCAATCCAATTTTGTCAGCTAAGGCTGCATAGACCTAAGATATCTTTCCAGCTTCCTCAGCACCAGGACTCACATTGGTTATGAGAACGAGTATCCGTAGTCAATTTAGAAAACATTTCAAAGTTTACAATCATATATACAGGTGCTTCACACAAAATTAGAATATCATCAAAAAGGTAATGTATTTCAGTTCTTCAATACAAAAAGTGAAACTCATTCTATAGAGTCATTACAAGCAGAGTGATGTATTTCAAGTGTTTATTCCTGTTAATATTGATGATTATGGCTTACAGCCAATGAAAACCCAGAAGTCATTTTCTCAGTAAGTTAGAATAATTAACAAAAACACATGCAAAGGCTTCCTAAGAATTTAAAAAGGTCCCTTAGTCTGTTTCAGTAGGCTCCACAATCATGGGGAAGACTGCCGACTTGACAGAAGACCAGAAGGCAGTCACTGACACACTCCACAAGTATAGTAAATTTTGCATTTCATTTGGAAATTAAGGTCCCATAGTCTGGAGGAAGAGTGGAGAGGCACAAAATCCAAGCTGTTTGAGGTCTAGTGTGAAGTTTCCACAATCAGTGATGGTTTGGGGAGCCATGTCATCTGCTGGTGTAGGTCCACTGTGTTTTATCAAGACCAAAGTCAGTGCAGCCGTCTACCAGGAAATTTTAGAGCACTTCATGCTAACCTCTGCCGCCAAGTTTTAAGGAGATGGAAATTTCATTCTCCAGCAGGACTTGGCACCTGTCCACACTGCCAAAAGTACCAATTTCTGGTTTAAAAACAACAGTATCACTGTGCTTGATTGGCAGCAAACTCGCCTGCCCTTAACCCCATAGATTCTCTATGAGGTATTGTCAAGAGGAAGATGAGAGACACCAGACCCCACAAAGCAGACGAGCTGAAGGCTGCTATCAAAGCAACCTGGGCTTCCATAACACCTCAGCAGTGCCACAGGCTGATCGCCTCCATGCCACGCTGCATTGATGCAGCAATTGATGCAAAAGGTGCACCGACCAAGTATTGAGTGCATTTACTGAACATACATTTCAGTAGGCCAACATTTTGGATATTAAAATAATTTTTGAAGCTGGTGTTATAAAGTATTCTAATTTACTGAGATAATGACTTTTGGGTATTTATTGGCTGTAAGCCATAATCATCAAAATTAACAGGAATAAACACTTGAAATAGATCACTCTGCTTGTAATGACTCTATATAATGAGATTCAACTGAAATAAATTAACTTTTTGATATTCTAATTTTGTGAGATGCACCTGTAGATAAAGTGTTGTCTCAGCTCGGACTGCTTGTGTGATAAGGTTTACTCATCCTGTACTGGTTTTACTTTGTGTTTTCTACTCCTACAGCTTTTTATATAGCTATCTATTCTTTGTCCACTGGTGCTACTAACCATATACACCTATTTTTATCACCTGCAGCTGAAAAGTATTCTCATTTCACTATAGAATTGCAAAAAGTACCGCGCATAGTCAAAAATGATTTGCGCAAAATTGCATTACAGGCTAAAATTATGCACATAAAGTTAATAAATACATGAAACCAAGGATTTGCCAACCTGTTCACAGCCAAATGTTCATAGCGAAATGTACTATGCATGGTGATGGTATCAAAAGTTTGGAATCTGCAATTTAAGTCCACAGAATGTATGTGGTTTGCACCCCAGCTGGTGGCACTTTCGTCAGGTATGGTCCTTTAAAAAATAGAGCTGTAGGTTCCTGTGTGACGTCACATCTATGGTGGTACGTAGCATGCACCAAATAGCCAACGCATTTCTAAGAAGCTCACTATCCCTGACGAAGGAGAGCAAGCGTCTCAAACGCATTGGATTAGACTGACCATGGTTCTCCCGACCCGAATTTACAGCATCATATATTTCTACGAGGCAATACATTGGAGTCAGGATTTGAAGCTAGTTTGGGTATTGTGCTTCATTTACGAGCCATGAAATATACCTATGTGAACCCAGCATTACATAGGCGCATAACGAGTGCCAATCGGTGATTTAATTACTTGTTTGGTGCGTGTTTAAAGGCCTTTTACACAGAGCGATGCTATCTGTATGGGGATGAGCCATTGCTATTGTGATTATTTGGTTCACATGCAGTCTACATTTTCTCGGCTTCAGGTCCTCTCTTTACACCAGGAGGTGTGTTGCATCAACTATTATCTTTTTTCTTAGGTCGCACAGTGGATGTCATTAGCTGACGACCAGATATTTGCTCGTTCATTGGCTGATCGCTGCCATGTTTACACAGGTCATTAGTTGTGAAGGATTGTTCTTAGTTCTTACAAATACTAGTGTAAAATGTTCACATCTGCGTTAGAGCCTGCATTACAGATTCCTTCATATTTAAAGGATTTGTCCTGTCATATGACATTGATGACTTGCTCATGGGGTAGGTCATCAATATCACACTGATGGACACTTCACATCCTTTACTCCCATGATTAGCCCCATGTAAACATCTACAGATGAATAGCTCTGAAGGCTCCCAAATACATTAGACTAATGTTGGACGAACCCACTGATATCGATGGGCTTGGCCAATGGTCCAATGCATATGAGGTCTTAAATTTTGGACTTTTCTTCTTGGTGAGATAAGCCTCCACCTTGGGAGTCTTGCAGCAGCTCTCAGATAAAGAACACAGGAGCACTCTACCAAACAACCCTGCATATGGGAGAGTTAGAAGAGAGGGGTCAGCTGGACCATGAGCTGAACAATGGTATAGACATCCATTGTGTATGGGGGCTGCTTAACAGCTCATCAGTTGGAGTGTTGGGTGTTGGATCACAATCGATCTAATATTGATTCGGGTCCTGCTGATAGATCATCAATATTAGATGCCCTTTAACCTCTGCATTAATCAAACTTTGATGCTCTAGTTTAAGGCTAGACCATGAATATGAAGGTAAGGCCAATGAAAGTAGCTGTGATCATTAGATAGTTTCTTGATTTTGAAGGAGAATGGTGTATTAACTTCATTGCAAATGGCACCAAGGCTTTATGGATAAAGCAGCTGTTATCTTGCAAAACCAGGAGCCGCTATAGTTTTTTCTTGAGACGGCCTCTCCGTCTGGCCTTACCTCAATTCTCCCAGAAAACCTCTGATAGATATGACACCTGATATGCAATCATTATCATATTGTGAGGATGGGGGGTACTTAATTGATCGAAGCTAATTTCCTTTTTCTAGTAAACCTTTCTAATCGAACTCCCCTGCTGTATTTGAAGCCATTGCCTTTAAGTTCAAATATTTATTTACTGACTAATCAGCCATAAAGTCTCTCTTGTTTGTGAAATACTGCATCGTAAATTTTCCTGCTCACTGCACTTCTCTCAGCACTCTTAATAAATGGCTGAAGACCACACCAGAGACACCGTTTTTTTTAGATTTGGCTGACAACAGTCTAGGTCCCATGAAAGTGACCTGTTGCTCTGGCATGTATGACCTGTCTGCACTGTGTTTATATAGAACAATCCTGGGCTCTTGAGAATGGCACAATCATAAATTCTCTGTAGTTGACAGTAAATGTCACAAACAGTATGCCATTGTCTTGTGCTGCAGAACGTCACCGTCATCTGGAAACTGAACTGTATTGAGTTCGGAGAATTTGTAGGAATACCAATGATTCTCCGAAAAAAGTCCTAAATTGGGTGATTTGTTGGCGTTAGAGAATGCATTGGGCACTGCTACTAGTGATTTTGGTATAGTGGTGTATGTCAAGGGTATCTATGGCCACAAAGCTATGTGCATGGATCCCTCCATATGCTCCAGCAGTGTTCGTAGTGTCAATGTCCAAGAACGTTCCTCAGGGTTCACAACCGCACAGATAATGCTGCAATCCCAAGCACAGTAACTTCTACAGATTTGATGCACAGGTAGACAGATCAATGCAAACTATGAGTGCCCATCACACATCTCAGCATTATGGGTAACAAAAGTTGGACTGACACTGATCTGATAGGCGATCACTATTGTGATCTCGGAAAACCCCTTTAATGCAGTAGATACACTATGATGTGCTCTATAAAGTGTCTTTACACACAACATTTCTAATCAAGGAAAACTTTGGAAAAATAATTGCCTAAGATCTGCCGGGCAGTCTTCACCGTTGGAAATTGGGAGTTTCCTTCCTGCTGGACGAGGAGTGTCATTGTTTCTTAGCAATGGCTTTTGTGAGAATTGTGTAGAAAGCAGTAATGCTACTGTAATGTCCCTATTTTCTAGTGCATATGCCTCCAGGGTCAGTATAGAAACCTTGACGGCAGCATTACTGATAAGGAGCACCATTCCCAGTGATATTCATACTTCTGTTTGGGATACAAAGTCTCAGTGTCAAAGATAAATAAATGTACAGGTGCTTCTCACAAAATTAGAATATCATCAAAATACAATACAATACAAAAAGTGAGAGTCATATATTATATAGAGTCATTACAAACAGAGTGATCTATTTCAAGTGTTTATTTCTGTTAATGTTGATGATTATGGCTTACAGCCAATGACAACCCAAAAGTCATTATCTCAGTAAATTAGAATAATTAACAAAAAACATCTGCAAAGGCTCTCTAAATGTTTGAAAAGGTCCCTTAGTCTGTTTCAGTAGGCTGCACAATCATGGGGAAGACTGCTGACTTGACAGATGTCCAGAAGGCAGTTATTGACACTGTTATGACCCCAATGGCGAGGGTCTCAGAGGAACGTGGAAATCTGCAGAATACAAAAATCCAGCTCATAGGGCAGTGGTAACTGGGTTGACCATATATCTACTCCTTTTCCTTGTCAAGGGATGTGCGGTCATTTGTGCAGTCCTGTGGGACTTGTGCTCGAGCTAAGCCTTGCTGTTCTCGTGCCAGCGGTTTGCTCTTGCCCTTGCCTGTCCCGAAGAGACCTTGGACACATATCTCCATGGATTTCATTTCTGATCTTCCGCTATCTCAGGGCATGTCTGTTATCTGGGTGATATGTGATCGCTTCTCCAAGATGGTCCATTTGGTTCCTTTGCCTAAGCTGCCTTCCTCTTCCGATCTGGTTCCTGTGTTTTTCCAGAACGTGGTTCGTTTGCACGGCATCCCTGAGAATATTGTGTCAGACAGAGGATCCCAGTTCGTTTCCAGGTTCTGGCGATCTTTTTGTAGTAGGATGGGCATTGATTTGTCGTTTTCGTCTGCTTTCCATCCTCAGACTAATGGACAGACGGAGCGAACCAATCAGACTTTGGAGGCTTATTTGAGGTGTTTTGTCTCTGCTGATCAGGACGATTGGGTGACATTCTTGCCGTTGGCTGAGTTTGCCCTTAATAATCGGGCTAGTTCCGCCACCTTGGTTTCGCCTTTTTTCTGCAACTCTGGTTTCCATCCTCGCTTTTCTTCGGGTCATGTGGAGCCTTCTGACTGTCCTGGGGTGGATTCTGTGGTGGATAGGTTGCAGCAGATCTGGAATCATGTGGTGGACAACTTGAAGTTGTCACAGGAGAAGGCTCAGCGCTTTGCCAACCGCCGCCGCGGTGTGGGTCCCCGACTACGCGTTGGGGATTTGGTATGGCTTTCTTCCCGCTTTGTTCCTATGAAGGTCTCCTCTCCCAAATTTAAACCTCGTTTTATTGGGCCTTACAAGATATTGGAAATCCTTAATCCTGTATCTTTTCGTCTGGATCTTCCTGTGTCGTTTGCTATTCACAATGTATTTCATAGGTCCTTGTTGCGGCGGTACATTGTGCCTGTAGTTCCTTCTGCTGAGCCTCCTGCTCCGGTGTTGGTTGAGGGCGAGTTGGAGTACGTGGTGGAGAAGATCTTGGATTCTCGCCTCTCCAGGCGGAGGCTTCAGTACCTGGTCAAGTGGAAGGGCTATGGTCAGGAGGATAATTCCTGGGTGGTCGCCTCTGATGTTCATGCGGCCGATTTAGTTCGTGCCTTTCATGCCGCTCATCCTGATCGCCCTGGTGGTCGTGGTGAGGGTTCGGTGACCCCTCACTAAGGGGGGGGTACTGTTGTGAATTTGCTTTTTGCTCCCTCTAGTGGTTACTAGTTTTTTGACTCTGGTTTTTCTGTCATTCCTTTTATCCGCACCTGGGTCGTTACTTAGGGGTGTTGCTATATAAGCTCCCTGGACCTTCAGTTCAATGCCTGGCAACGTAGTTATCAGAGCTAGTCTGCTGTGCTCTTGTCTACTGATCCTGGTTCCAGTTATATCAGCTAAGTCTGCCTTTTGCTTTTTGCTATTTGTTTTGGTTTTGTATTTTTGTCCAGCTTGTTCCAAATCTATATCCTGACCTTTGCTGGAAGCTCTAGGGGGCTGGTGTTCTCCCCCCGGACCGTTAGACGGTTCGGGGGTTCTTGAATTTCCAGTGTGGATTTTAATAGGGTTTTTGTTGACCATATAAGTTACCTTTCTTTATTCTGCTATCAGTAAGCTGGCCTCGCTGTGCTAAACCTGGTTCATTTCTGTGTTTGTCATTTCCTCTTACCTCACCGTCATTATTTGTGGGGGGCTTCTATCCAGCTTTGGGGTCCCCTTCTCTGGAGGCAAGAAAGGTCTTTGTTTTCCTCTACTAGGGGTAGCTAGATTCTCCGGCTGGCGCGTGTCATCTAGAATCAACGTAGGAATGATCCCCGGCTACTTCTAGTGTTGGCGTTAGGAGTAGATATATGGTCAACCCAGTTACCACTGCCCTATGAGCTGGATTTTTGTATTCTGCAGATTTCCACGTTCCTCTGAGACCCTCGCCATTGGGGTCATAACATGACACACTCCAGAAGGAGGGAAAGCCACAAAAGGCCATAGCTAAAGAAGCTGGCTGTTCACAGAGTGCTGTATCCAAGCTTATCAATGGAAAGTTGAGTGGAAAGAAAAAGTGTGGTAGAAAAAGGTGCACAAGCAACAGGGATAACCACAACCTTGAAAGGATTGTTAAGAAACGGCCATTCAATAATTGGGGAGGGATTCACAAGGAGTGGACTGCTGCTGGAGTCATTGCTTCAAGAGCCACCACACACAGACGTATCCAGGACATGGGCTACAAGTGTCACATTCCTTGTGTCAAGCCACTCATGAAAAATAGACAATGCCAGAAGCGTCTTACCTGGGCCAAGGAGAAAAAGAACTGGACTGTTGCTCAGTGGTCCAAGGTGTTGTTTTCAGATGAAAGTAAATTTTGCATTTCATTTGGAAATCAAGGTCCCAGAGTCTGGAGGAAGAGTGGAGAGGCCACAATCCAAGCTGCTTGTGGTCAAGTGTGAAGTTTCCACAATCAGTGATGGTTTGGGGAGCCATGTCATCTGCTAATGTAGGTCCACTGTGTTTTATCACGACCAAAGTCAGCGCAACCGTCTACCAGGAAATTTTAGTGCACTTTATGCTTCCCTCTGCCGACAAGCTTATTGGAGATGGCAATATCATTCTCCAGTAGGACTTGGCACCTGTCCACACTGCCAAAAGTACCAATACCTGGTTTAAAAACAACAGTATCACTGTGCTTGATTGGAGACCCAACAATGCAGATGAGCTGAAGGCTGCTATCAAAGCAACCTGGGCTTCCATAACACCTCAACAGTGCCACAGGCTGATGGCCTCCATGCCACGCCACATTGATGCAGTAATTGATGCCAAAGGAGGCCAACAGTAGGCCAACATTTTGGATTTTAAAATCATTTTTTCAAGCTGGTGCTATAAAGTATTCTAATCTACTAAGATAATGACTTTTGGGTTTTCAATGGCTGTAAGCCATAATCATCAACATTAACAGAAATAAACACTTTAAACACTTGTAATAGATCACTCTCTTTGTTTTGAAAAACTGAACTAAATTAACTCTTTTGATGATATTCTAATTTTGTGAGATGCACTTGTATATAAAGTGCTATAAAGGTCGTGACCCTGCACTCCATACGGGCTCTGGTGTTGAACCCACATCTTTTCCGGCACATGACAGCTGATTTCATCAGCTGACATGTGCCCTTAACAGCCACGGGTGGAATTGCGATCCACCCACGGCTGTTAACATATTAAGTGCGGCTGTCAATCACCAACAGTGGCATTTAACATGGTTGCGCCGAAAGTGCATCACTAATCCTGCCTATTGCCACCCCTGTCACATGATCGCGGGGTGCCGATGAGTTGACATGACAACATGGATCTGCTGGAGACCCCTGTGGTTGTCATTGCCGCTCTGCTATGAGCACCACCCACTGGCACCGTTCATAGCAGATGAGTATTCCTGCTGCACAAAGCAGGGATGAAGCCCTGCTCTGTGTGGCACAAGCAATCAGACGATCACAGCTTCAAGTCTCATAAGGAGACTATTGAAGCAAGTAAAAAGTAGAAAAAAGTTTTTAAAAAAAAAAAATAAAAAAAATAAAATTAATAACACAAGTTCAAATCGCCCCCCCATTCAAAATAAAACAAAAAATACACATATTTGGTATCGCTGCATTCATAATCTCGCGATCTATCAAAATATAAAAGCAATAATCTGATCCGTAAAAGGCATAAGGTGAGAAAAAATCAAAATGCTAGAATTATGTTTGTTTTTTTTTAGCACTGCAACATTGCAATAAAATGCAATAACAGGCGATCAAAACATTGTATCTACCCTATAATAGTATCAAAATAGTATCAATAAAAACGTACATGCCTCACCCAGCCCAAGATCCCCAAAAATGGATTTTTGAAAATGGTGCCTTTTTTTGTTGCAACCTGCGCGTGTGTGTGTGTGTGGGGGGGGGGGGGGGTTTCACCACTGGAATAAAAAATAGATGTTTGGCATCTGCGAACTCACAATGACCTGGAGAATCATAATGGCAGGTCAGTTTTAGAATTTAGTGAACACTGTGAAAAAAAAAAAAAAAAAAAAAACATTGTGGAATTGCACTTTTTTTTTGCAATTTCACAACACTTTTTTTCAAAAACAACCCTCACATGGCCATATTGACAGAATAATAGAAAAGTTATAGCTCTGGGAAGAAAAGAAGCAAAAAAACAAACTCCAAAACGAAAAACCCCAAGGTCGTGAAGGGGTTAATTAATTGCTGATATTAACATGGCAATTATACACTATATAACCTGTGATTAAACCTCCCTCAGACCTTGTACATATTTATTTTATTGTCATTGTTCATGAGTGTTTGCTCATGGCTTTATTATTACTTCTGCAATCTACATGCCTGACTTCTAAATAAATAATACACTATTTTATAGCTACTTGGGTCTTTTCAGCTGGCCCCAGCCTGGCACTGCGATACACCAAGCATGTGAAGATTGAAGATACTACACTTTTCATTGACCTGCACACTGCTTAATGGGGTGGTCCTAAGTCCAAAGTAATTTTCATCCTAAATCTCTACCCATGTAGGGCCATAGTGTAAACTATTTTCCGGTATACTTGAATAAAAAATTCCCTATCCTCCTTCACTACACTAACAGTTTTTTTTCACTTCCTTTTTGATAACACTTCATTTGAGAATACCAGTGCATGCTGGGATACTCACTCAAAGACTGCGCCCCTCCCTGAAACAGTCATCAGTGACTTGTTTCAGGGACTGGGTTAATCCCTTCATGTTGTGCACTGTGCGATGTGCACAATGACAGCGCACTCTCTGTTGCCGGCTCAGATCAGCAGTAACAAGCTGGCAGCAGAGCGCAGTGTCGCAATACTGGGCATGTAGAGACCAGTGACATCACTTGTGGGGGCGACACTGGTCTATGCATGCCATAAATTGACAATGCGCTCTGTTGTACAGTGATTGTGCAACATTTCAAACAGTTTTATGGATCAGGGCCTTAGTCTCCATTGAATGGTACTTCGACCGATCAACTGTCACTGTACTCCATACGATTAGTACAGTATTTGTGCAGAATATCTGCAATGGAGATTGACGATTATTAGGCTGTGCTTCACTATCCTTTCAGGTCTTTTAGGTGCCAAGTAAAATGAGTTCTCTGGGAAACAAAAAGCTCCTTAAAGGGAATCTGTCCCCTCCAGGACATATATAAGCTATTTATATGGGCATACAAGTAATAGAAATGTTACACTAGTCCTACCTGTCTCCCTCATATTAAAGGTCTTGTTGCTGAGAAATGTTATATTTTAAGTTAATGATTTATTCCAGGCTTCGGGGCGTGCAGTACCTAGAAGAAAGCCCTGCCTCCTGTCCTCATTACAATACTACCCCCTCCTATCAGCGTCAGCTACGGCCCCGTAATCCTGAGCCCTGCACTCCCTCAGAAATACATACCTCTTCCTTCAATGGGTGCTGTATTCAGGGATCTTCTACGCAGGCGACGGCAACTTCTGTCCCAGCGACCTGTGCGAGCCCATTAGGTGCTCTCCCCACTTCCTCCCTGCACTTTCATCGCCTCGTAAACATGGTTCCTAGTGATGATTATGCAGAGGGAACGTAGGGAGAGCATATTATCGGCGCGTATGTAAGATCCCTGAATGCAGCGCCCACAGAAGGGAGGATGAGGTATGTATTTCTGAGGGAGTGCAGGGCGCAGGCGCAGGATTCCGGAGCCATAATTAACGCTGCTGGGAGGGGGTAAGAACGTGTATGCCCATATTAATAGGTCATATAAGTCCCGGGGGTGACAGATTCCCTTTAAAGAATCCCTGAAGTGTACCTGATACTCACAAAACCAGCAATGGTCTTTTTTACATAATCACAAACAAGGTAAAACTGCTTTTGGTGCACATACCCATCTAGTACCCCAAAACTGCTCCAATGAGTGAGTAATATACTTTATATATTAGTTGCTTTTTTATTTTGTTTGTTTTAGACTTTTTCTTGGAGGTAATACCTGGTATGTAGAAGCTTGTTTGTAAACCTGAGCCTGAAATCTCAGTTCCAATTAGACTGATCTTTGAAAAAAGCAATAAAAGTAACGTATTACCATGAATAACCTATGGGTATTGCAAGAATTTGCTTCTTACGGGTTTTTAATCCTCCCTTAATTGCTTGGGGCCAATTCACTGAAATCAATCTTCTTAAGTGGTTCATTGTAGCTCAGAAAATGAGAACGTGCATTTGATACTTTTTTTTTTACACGTTTCCTATGGGGACTAAAGTGCCCCGTTCTACCGATAGATGGCGGTCTTAGTGGTTGTATTTTAACCAATCACGTAATAATGACCTATTCTATGGATAGGGACTCCTTTTCTCTCTGGAATACCCCTTTAAGTATCAAGTTCGATTATCAACTATATCTGCAGAAAAATCTGGCAGAAGACCTGGTTAGCATTACAAAGAGTAAGGTCTTTTTTTTCTTTATTCTACTCTATCCACAGAGGGAAATCTACTGTTAAATTTGTACAATTCGGGGTGGATTTTTTCAGCAATCCTGCCCTATGTGAACTTATACAGTGGGGAAATAAGTATTTGATCCCTTGCTGATTTCTCACTGCAAAATGCAAATAATGTTATATCATTTATACAATGTGATTTTCTGGATTTTATTTTTGATATTCTATCTCTCAATGCTAAAATTAACCTACCCTTAAAATCATAGATTGTTCATGTCTTTGTCAGTGGGCAAACGTACAAAATCAGGAAGGGATCAAATACTTACCGTATTTACAAAAGGAAATATAAGAGTATTGTCATTTAGCAATTCTATATACTTCGGAGTTTTCTGCATATAGTTACCACCTGGCATCATTAATGATGCTGTTAACCATTACTAACATACCGTATTCTATGGTTTTTAGCTTTCATCGTTCTCATAGAAAAAAACCCTTGTGAGAACGGTTTTGTTGTAAATTTGCATTGACAGGCCATTTGTCAAGAAGCCTTCTTATGCTTCTAATCAGTTTTGGGGAATATGGATAAAGTTTGTGTTTTCTGTGTAATAACCCTACATGGGTTTGAAGTTTATGAGATTTGCCAAGTTTACTTTATGAGACTGACGTAGTTGGACGGAGCGCTAGTGAAGGTAACGTGATCTCATTATAAACATAGACAGGCCTTGGCGTTTAAGTTCAGTGCAGGACAAGGTACAGTCCTCCTAAATATACAATGAGATAAATCTTCAGGATACAGTAAATCTACTCCATGTATACAAAGTAGTACATTCCGGAGTCTCTGCTGCCGTGGTAAGATGTTGTAAAACAACAACAACAAAAAAATCATTCTGTGACTTGTTAGCTTACTATCTTGAAAATAATCATTTTTCCCCTATTTTTAGGACAGGGGATAGCTTACTGATCGCTGAGCTCAGCTTTCTCCAGCAGTGCCATAGACAGTGACTGGAGCGACGGTCAATTATCTGCACCTCTGCTCCATTCAAGATGGGGCTACAGAGAATAGTTCCCAGGTTCCAGAGCCATGTTCTTGGAATCGCTGAGGGTCCCAGTAGTTGGAGCCATAACAATCAGTAATTTATTCCCTATCCTATGAATTGGGGATACCTTACTATCTAGAAAATAGCAGGAATTAGACCTGTAAGTGGGTTCCAATGATTACAGTATTTTCGGACTATAAGACTCTTTTTTCCCAAAAAATTTTGGGGGGAAATGGGGGTGCGTCTTATAGTCGGAATATAATTACAAATACTGTGGCGGCAGCAGGAGTTGGGTGATTCTGCGGGGGTCCCAGTCCGACGATCAGACTCTCTTTACAGGCTGGTGCGGCAGGTTCGACGGTGGTGCTCTGTGGTGCATTTTCTGAAAGCCTGGAGCCTCCAGGAAAATGGCAGCCGGGGGCCTCGCATGCTCAGATTGAGATATCGTCCCGAGATCTCGGGATGTGATCTCATTGCCGAGATCTCAATCTGAGCATGCGCTGTCCCCAGTGGCCATGTTCCTGGAGGCCACCACATCACAGCAATGGATATTCTGGGGCCACCGGGCTTTCACAAAATGCCGGCATAGCCCCCTCCCGGTAAGCTGAATTTGGACTGTAAGACAGACCCCCATTTGACACAGTAGTTTTTTTCCTTATTTTCCTTCTGAAAATTTGGTGTGTGTCTTATGGTCCGGTGTGTCTTATAGTCCAAAAAATGCGGTATATGTTTATATATAATATACAATATATATTAAATGGTGCTATAATAATATATATACAGTTATGCTCAAAAGTTTACATACCTCGGCAGAATTTTTGCTTTCTTGGTATTTTTTCAGAGAATGTGAATGATAACACCAAAACTTTTTCTCCACTCATGTTTAGTGGTTGGGTGAAGCCATTCATTGTCAAACTACTGTGTTTTCTCTTTTTTAATCATAATGACAGAGCAAGCTGATCACTACAGGCGAAGGATGTTGGAGTAGAAATATAGTATTATATGCCTCCCATACATTTTCTTAGCTTTTAACACTGGTGTCATTAATTTCAGAAAATTGAGGGTTTGAATGCCATTGCCCTTGAATGCCGTTAACCAATCAGCTAATTGAAGGGACCCAGGTCACAGTGCCACACATTGACTTGTGGCCTGAAGTGGTACTGCATGCTTTTTCCTATTAACATGTATGGGAGAGAACTTGTAAGCCCATTAGCAGCCATAACACAATATACAGAGTTCTGTCACTTCCAGGTTGCTGTGGTCCCTTGAATCAGTTGGATGTGATTTGATATTGTCACCCATACTTAGGAGGGACAATCAGTATTAAAGCCCCTGACAAATTCCTTTAATGAGTGACAGACTAATACACAGTTCTGTTGGGTCTACATGAGTGGGAGCTATTCTTTCTAGCATCTCTTTGCTTTAGCTATATGTGATTAGAGCACATAGAAAGGGTCTGATCACTTAGGACAAGGGCCCCCAACCTGTAACTCGGGAGCCACATGTGGCTCGCAGTCGCATGAATTGTGGCTCGAGGCTTTCTGCCAGCTTGGTGCATTAGCTCCAGATTTAGTAAACTGGTATGAAGAGCACATCTCAAAATGGTGAACTTTGTGAGTAGTCCTGCATAGAAGAGCAGATTTGGGTACACTTCTATTGGTCTTGGAGGTTTAGAGATAATTTAAGTATGGTACGCTGGAGACGTTGGGAGTGTGTGATGGGAGAATGCTGAATGTGTTGGAGTGTGGTGGGAACCCCTGGATCTTGGTATACTGCTTTGGGGTGATTTGTGTGGAAAAGCTTTGGTTATCATTATACCCGTAATGGGGGCTTTGGTTGCCACTACTGTGAGGGGGGGCAGTAGCTGGGTGTGGCTCGTGACCCTTTTGCAGGGCTGAATGTGGCTCTCAAGGTCTGAAAGGTTGGGGACCACTGACTTAGGAGAACCATTTTGATCATTTGGTTCAGTTTTCATGAAATCTGGAACGTCGTAAATAACATTCCGACTAGTGATGAGCGAGTATACTTGTTGCTCGGGTTTTCCCAAGCACGCTCGGGTGGTCTCCGAGTATTTGTTACTGTTCTGAGATTTAGTTTTCATCACTGCAGCTGAATGATTTACAGCTGCTAGCCAGCCTGAGTACATGTGGGGGTTGCCTGGTTGCTAGGGAAGTCCCACATGTGTTCAAGCTGTCTAGTAGCCGCAAATCATCCAGCTGCGGCGATGAAAACTTAATCGCCGAGCAGTCATAAATACTCGGAGACTACCCGAGCGTGCTCGGGAAAACCCGAGCAATGAGTACACTCGCTCATCACTAATTCCGACACTTCCTTGGTAATATAGGCCTCTCTTATTTTTCTTGTCCTCCAGTGGTGACATCATGTACATCCACATGATCATTAAAAACTAATTACTGGCTTCATTGGTATTGTGCTGTACATCATGGGCAGGCACAGACAGAACCCCTGTGCAAGAATAGTATATAGATTGTTTGTACTCCAAGAGATCAATACAATACACCCATTTATGAGTCTGTGACAGAAGCTGCTTGCTGTTTTGGAGGTATTAGTGGGCCCCTTTACCTTTTGGGCCCTTGTGCGACTGCAGTAGTACATGTCAGCATCACAACTGAGGCCAGTGATTGGCTGCAACAATCACATGGATGTGTGATGTCATCACTGTAGGACAAGTGAAAACAAAAAAAAGCAACGGGACCTCCAGATGAGTAATAGTTGTTTTTTTTTGTATTTTATTACTTTTCCTACTGTTAGGCTAATTTTTAAAACTCCTACTAAACCCTGTTAAAACATTGTAATCCCTGGTTGCATGGAGTGTTCCTTTTTAAGAAAAGTGTGTTCTGCAAAGTTCTTGGAAGTCTGTTTAACGGCGTAATTGTGTACATTGAAAGACAGAAGTTGCAGACTTCCATCTGTGGATACAATGACAATAAACATTTCCATCTGGAAGTGAGACAGACCAGGGTTTAACATGAGTATTGGAAATAAAACTTGGACTGGAAGGATGGGAATAGGCTGCATGATGAGAAATACACTTTTCCCCTGAGTAGCAATCACTTTACAAAGGATGTGGCCAGGAGCGGGGAGAGAGCACCGCACAGCTGGACCACTGTGTAATTAGTGATATTTTGTAACCTGACACGACTCCCTTGTCCAGTAAGGTTTTTAGTCCCCATTTCATTTGCATACCACTTCCTGTAATAGTGTTGTAATTTTGGTCCATATATGAAGAAATTGGATAGTATTGATCTGGATGACTCTACAACATTGCCCATGCAGCCTCACATCAAAACATTATTTATATCCAATCCTAACACTTTCATTTGCTTGATTCTTTTTATTTGAAAAATGCAACTTGAGAAGGGCTCAGTCTGTCTCATATATAGCAGAACATAGTAGTATATAGTGATGGGCAGCAGTCAGTACAGTCAATGGTAGACTAACCATGCAGGCGTTGATTCATTAATATCTAAAGGTGTTAGCCCACAATGGGCATCTGTCACTGATCAACAGAATAAGTGATAAATGTTTGGTTGATACTACACCCAATAATCCTAGTACAGGAGTCTCGATCCTCCAATGAGGGGGAGTTTGAATGGACTGGCAATCAAGCATGTGGTGCTACTCTAAATCAGTGTCTTTAGGGCTGACGGAAACAGTTGAGTGCCATTTTATAGATGAAGTGGCACTGCCTATGTTGGATCTGCTTTAAATTTAAACTCCTACTCACTGTTGACCCCGTTCTTGTGATTGGTAAGGGTCTCAATGCTTAGGCCCTTTAAGACCGGTTTTACCATCCGGTTTTTATAGGACAAACTGAACTCATTAAAACGATCTCTTAGACCTGATTAGGCCATCGTACTCGCTGTGATCATGCCTAATAATAAAATGAGCATTTTATAAGCTCAGTGTCACAACTCTGTTGTCACCATACCCAGGGCTGGGGCTTCTTCCCAGTCCATAACCCTAGTGGTGCCCTAGCTATCCCTGCTCCCCAGATTAATTCTGATGGTGAATACGTAGGGGCCACGTACCTTGCTGAAATATTGAATTTGCCCTATATCTGTCCACCCTTTCCCCCCTCCAGGGAAGTGGGGAGTAATAGTGTATGTATATACACAAACCAGACTAACAAGGGAGGACGTCAAGGGATAAATGCCAAAAATACAAGTATGCACTCACAGACAACAGATAGGAATAGTAGGGGAAAAAGGAAGGAAAACCAAATAGAAGAGGATGAGGATTGGCACACAGCCGAAACACCAAGCAGCAATCACAGATCAAACTCCTCTACCAACAACGGACACCTCCACTCCACATTAGGCAGTAGAAGACTAACTCTGGCAATCCAAATTGCCAGACGTGAGTATATATAGCAGAGAGGAGTGGCCAACACTGAACAGCTGAGATCATCAAAGCAGCGAGGCTTCAGAGACTCTAAGCTGAACAGTTTAACCCCTGCACTGCTAACAAAAATCTTAATATGAAGGAGACATGCTTTTGCCCTGTCAATCTTATCTGTATTTTAACCACACACTTTACTGACTAGTGCTGCGTAGGAATGTAGTAAGGTATGAGGCCCAGGTATCCTCACCTTCTGGGGTAATCTTGGGAACAGGGATAGCTAGGGTCCCCCTAGCCTGAAGGTCAGTACAGGAGCACACTTGCTATACTGTAGTTACTACGTGACAGCAATGTGTGCACTTACTCCAAAGGGTTATTATTGTACACAAAATGGCAAATCTTAGGTTGGCCTAACAAATTAATATATTCCTTGTAGGTCATGTAGCATAGCCCTTGTGCGCAGACCAAGCTCCTTTCAATTTTTCTAAATTTCTCATTTCTAGTAGTTGTCAATAGTGACATACCTGATTCGCATTTGATAATACACAAAGCTATAGACAGCATAGTTGAACTCGTTTGACTCCGGCTCATTCGCCAAGGTGAGGTAATGATTCCAGTATCATTTCGCTTTCGGATGAAACATTTTAGGAATAGTCAATAGTGGATGACACTCTCTGAAATGTGCTTAGCTCAGTGTGAGTGAACGCGAGATGACAGCGCTATTGTTGTGCTGCTTCGCTTGTGTATGGTGCTTCCTGAACAGCGAGGAAATCTCTACATGGGCCATCGCTACACAAGCTTGGCCGGATAAATAACTTATCACTTTCATTAGGGCATATGAGAATTCACATAAAAAAATGATGTAGGTCTCATCAGATTTTCCATCAAAGACCACCTTTAGGTTCACGTTGCATACATGTAGGGAAATGGTGATGTATTTGAAAATGGATGTAATTTCTCCACACCTTTATGATTCATGCATTAGACATTTATCTTTGTCTCGTCTGTTCTGTTCTTTTATCCGGCTGAGTGTTGCAGTATTTATGTTAATTTAATCTATGGTATCAGTAATCTATTCTGAGGGTCTGAGACACCCAATGACAGAAGCACTTGTACTAAGCACAACGGGGAAGATTTACTATTGCAAGTGCTCCTCTACTTTGCCACATGGCTCTCCCCTGGCCGCAAGATCGATAATAGGAGGAGTGGATTCGAATGGCCAGCGATGCATGTGTAATGCCTCTCCTTTGAAGGCCTCATTCACATTTCCGTGTTTAAACACATGCCTGAAAAATGGTACTGATGTCATAAGTATTTTGGAACGGTGTGTCATCAGTGTTTGGTGTGTGTCCATTTTTGGCATCAGTGTGTCACCACTCACCAGTGTTTGGTCTGTGTGTCCATTTTTGCCATCACTGTGTCACCAGTGTTTGGTCTGTGTGTCCATTTTTGCCATCACTGTGTCACCAGTGTTTGGTCTGTGTGTCCATTTTTGGCATCAGTGTGTCATCAGTGTTTGGTCTGTGTGTCCATTTTTGCCATCAGTGTGTCAACAGTGTTTGGTTCGTGCGTCCATTTTTGCCATCACTGTGTCACCAGTGTTTGGTTTGTGTGTCCATTTTTGCCATCAGTGTGTCACCAGTGTTTTGTTCGTGCGTCCATTTTTGCCATCATTGTGTCACCAGTGTTTGGTTCATGTGTCTATTTTTGCCATCAGTGTGTCAACAGTGTTTGGTTCGTGTGTCCTTTTTTGCCATCACTGTGTCACCAGTGTTTGGTTCGTGTGTCCATTTTTGCCATCAGTGTGCCACCAGTGTTTGGTTCGTGTGTCCATTTTTGCCATCAGTGTGTCACCAGTGTTTGGTCCATGTGTCCATTTTTGCCATCAGTGTGTCACCAGTGTTTGGTCCGTGTGTCCATTTTTGCCATCACTGTGTCACCAGTGTTTGGTCTGTGTGTCCATTTTTGCCATCACTGTGTCACCAGTGTTTGGTCTGTGTGTCCATTTTTGGCATCAGTGTGTCATCAGTGTTTGGTCTGTGTGTCCATTTTTGCCATCAGTGTGTCAACAGTGTTTGGTTCGTGCGTCCATTTTTGCCATCACTGTGTCACCAGTGTTTGGTTTGTGTGTCCATTTTTGCCATCAGTGTGTCACCAGTGTTTTGTTCGTGCGTCCATTTTTGCCATCATTGTGTCACCAGTGTTTGGTTCATGTGTCTATTTTTGCCATCAGTGTGTCAACAGTGTTTGGTTCGTGTGTCCTTTTTTGCCATCACTGTGTCACCAGTGTTTGGTTCGTGTGTCCATTTTTGCCATCAGTGTGCCACCAGTGTTTGGTTCGTGTGTCCATTTTTGCCATCAGTGTGTCACCAGTGTTTGGTCCATGTGTCCATTTTTGCCATCAGTGTGTCACCAGTGTTTGGTCCGTGTGTCCATTTTTGCCATCAGTGTGTCACCAGTGTTTGGTTCGTGTGTCCATTTTTGCCATCAGTGTGTCACCAGTGTTTGGTCCTTGTGTCCATTTTTGCCATCACTGTGTCACCAGTGTTTGGTCAGTGTGTCCATTTTTGGCATCAGTGTGTCACCGGTGTTTGGTTCGTGTGTCCATTTTTGCCATCACTGTGTCACCAGTGTTTGGTCCTTGTGTCCATTTTTGCCATCAGTGTGTCACCAGTGTTTGGTCCTTGTGTCCATTTTTGCCATCAGTGTGTCACCAGTGTTTGGTCCATGTGTCCATTTTTGCCATCAGTGTGTCACCAGTGTTTGGTCCATGTGTCCATTTTTGCCATCAGTGTGTCACCAGAGTTTGGTCCGTGTGTCCATTTTTGCCATCAGTGTGTCACCAGTGTTTGGTTCGTGTGTCCATTTTTGCCATCAGTGTGTCACCAGTGTTTGGTCCGTGTGTCCATTATTGCCATCAGCGTGTCACTAGTGTTTGGTCCGTGCGTCCATTTTTGCCATCAGTGTGTCACCAGTGTTTGGTCCTTGTGTCCATTTTTGCCATCAGTGTGTCACCAGTGTTTGGTCCGTGTGTCCATTTTTGCCATCAGTGTGTCACCAGTGTTTGGTTCGTGTGTCCATTTTTGCCATCAGTGTGTCACCAGTGTTTGGTTCGTGTGTCCATTTTTGCCATCAGTGTGTCACCAGTGTTTGGTTCGTGTGTCCATTTTTGCCATCAGTGTGTCACCAGTGTTTGGTTCGTGTGTCCATTTTTGCCATCAGTGTGACACCAGTGTTTGGTCCGTGTGTCCATTTTGGCCATCAGCGTGTCACTAGTGTTTGCTCCGTGTGTTCATTTTTGCCATCAGTGTGTCATCAGTGTTTTTCATGGATGAATAAATAAAGTACAAAGCTTCTCCTATCCTTTGCAATATTAAACACAGACACTGCATAGATAGAAAACTAATGCCATCTATGTACTGTACGTGTTATTCAAGAACCTATAGACTTGTATTAGCCCTTGTCATGTGTTGCTGGAAAAAAAACCTGACATATCTCCGTGGGTTTTTCACCGACCCACTGTCCGTGAAAAAACATGGACATGTGAATATCCGCATAGATTACAATAGGTATGTGCTGAATCCGTAAAAAAAAAAAAATGATCCAAAACGTGCATGCAACATAGACATCTGGATGAGATCGAAGGTGAATGGTATGGACAACCATAGCAGCAGGTCTCCTCGGCTGTCATCGTCACTTCCCTAGACAATGGGCGGCATGGTGTTTGATGGCCGTTATATTTTACCTATAGTGATGTAGTGTAGCAAACTATTAGAAAAAGCAAGAAATGCGTCCTTTTGGAAGGTTTTTTGGGTTCCTCATGCACCAGGGCCTAGGTGCAATTGCTTCCTCTACACCGACTATTGGTGTCCACATTTATAGGTCATAAAATAATGTAGTGGGTAAACTCTTGCACTGGCTCAGCTATTTTCGGTATGATCATGAGAAGTAAATGGAGAAAGTTGCGGAGGCACGGCACAAGATTGGGTTCATGTTCTTGAGATTGGTGTTGGCCACAGACATTTATGGTATTTCTTGCTGATGTGCCACAAATGTTTGAGATAGGAACATCCCTTTAAATATCTATAAATTCTATTTTGAGCACAGTGGTGACCGCATTATGTGAAGTTCCCAAGGTTAACGTTGTAATTATACAGTATATTTATTTTTTTATGTATGTATAATATGTATAAAGCACTCACGCTGTATGTTATGGCAAAATGATGTACAAAAAAGTGTTTACTGGCTCTTAAAACTGCCCTAGAAAGCCAAAATCAGCATAAAGGCAAACATGACGTGTTGGGCTGTGTGCCCTTCACACTCGATGAGCGAAATATACCCCAAATATCGCTGGTTTTACGTGTTGCTTTTGGCTCTAAGACCTGTAAAGACCAATAAACACCTTTTTAAGCCAGATTTTTCCTTAATTAAGTTTTAAAGGTGTGTTCTTATAGTTTATTTATGTTAGGTTTTTTTCTAACCTTTTTATGCTTGGCATCTGCTCAGATTTATGCCTTGGCACTTTATAAATAATTTTTTAGGGCAGAAAAGTCCTCTTTAAGATGTCGAGACTAGTGTTGAGCGATACCGTCCGATACTTGAAAGTATCGGTATCGGAAAGTATCGGCCGATACCGGCAAAATATCGGATCCAATCCGATACCGATACCCGATACCAATACAAGTCAATGGGACTCATGTATCGGACGGTATTCCTGATGGTTCCCAGGGTCTGAAGGAGAGGAAACTCTCCTTCAGGCCCTGGGAACCATATAAATGTGTAAAAGAAAGAATTAAAATAAAAAATATCGCTATACTCACCTGTCCGACGCAGCCGGGACTTCAGCGAGGGAACCGGCAGCGTTGTTTGTTTAAAATTCGCGCTATTACTTGGTTACGTGAATTCCCGGCTTGTGATTGGTCAGGTCGGCCATGTTGCCGGGACGCGGACCAATCACAGCAAGCCGTGACGAAATTACGTCACGGCTTGCTGTGATTGGTCCGCGTCCCGGCAATATGGCCGCCCTGACCAATCACAAGCCGTGACGTCACGGGAGGCTGGACACGCGCTCATTTTAAAATGGGCGCGTGTCCAGCCTCCCGTGATGTCACGGCTTGTGATTGGTTGCGCCGCGGTCAACCAATCACAAGCCGGGAGGCTGGACGCGCTCATTTTAAAATGGGCGCGTGTCCAGCCTCCCGTGACGTCACGGCTTGTGATTGGTTGCGCCGCGGTCAACCAATCACAAGCCGGGAGGCTGGACGCGCTCATTTTAAAATGGGCGCGTGTCCAGCCTCCCGTGACGTCACGGCTTGTGATTGGTCAGGGCGGCCATATTGCCGGGACGCGGACCAATCACAGCAAGCCGTGACGTAATTTCGTCACGGCTTGCTGTGATTGGTCCGCGTCCCGGCAACGTGGCCGACCTGACCAATCACAAGCCGGGAATTCACGTAACCAAGTAATAGCGCGAATTTTAAACAAACAACGCTGCCGGTTCCCTCGCTGAAGTCCCGGCTGCGTCGGACAGGTGAGTATAGCGATATTTTTTATTTTAATTCTCTCTTTTACACATTTTAACATTAATGTTGTTGCGATACCCGATACCCGATACCACAAGAGTATCGGAATCCCGGTATCGGAATTCCGATACAGCAAGTATCGGCCGATACCCGATACTTGCAGCATCGGAATGCTCAACACTAGTCGAGACCCTTTTCAGAGAATCTTTTTACAAGCTTACAGGACATAGTAGATTATTTCTTTACCTGATGTCCTCCCAGATAAGAGAATGCTCGGATTTTAGCATTGCAATATGATTGTGTGTCCACTGAGATTGATGTAAAATCCATATTGGATATCGGCGCTGGTGATAGCTTGTCTTATCGTGCTCGATAGATAATGTAGTGTACTGTGTGCTTCTACGTGTATGTGAGTATCTCCATGCTTTCTATCTGCACAGATCATTGTAGGAACTGACGATATGTAGCGTTCTCCAAGATTGTAGATGTTCTCCAAGATTACTCTTGGGATAGGCGATCAATGGTAAGATGCTGGAAAACCAGGATCCTACTAGATAGGTAAATGTTAGATTAGAAGCCAGTAGGGTTCTGTGGCTCCAGTTCTCATGATCAGTGGGGATGACAGGGGTCAGACACTGGTCTAAAAATTAGGACCCACACTGGTCTAAAAATTATCACCGATAAGTGATAATTTATTATAACTAGATTCCTCCTTTCAAGCCTAAGTCCTCTCCAAGACATCGTGCAATGGTGCAAACCACTCTAAAAATGAAATCTATAGGTAGGTAACTCTGACTTTTCAGGAAAACAGTGGCCCACTGATCCAATTTGCTGATTTGAGGTTTCAATGGTCATTAACGAGTAAAATGTTTGTTTTTATTCTATTGAGATGTTTGTGACAGCAAGTTATGCCATAAACTCTGTCTTGTCTAGTTGATGATGGTCTGACTGTCGGGAACTGCATTTGTCTTGTGAACGGGGCATTGACTGTCAAGAACAGAGCGACGGAGTGCAACTGTTGCCAGTGATTTAGCAATGTGGTGGCCTCATTCTGAAGTAGATGAAAGTTTTAGCAGTCGTGAAACATCTATCAAACTTCTTTTGGCATAGCCTGTCAATATGCCATGCGTGTCCAAAATGGGACAACATTTTTAAATTTAAAGCCAGTGGTAAAATTCAGGAAACCTGTTGTCACATCACAACTAGTTTGAGCCAAGTAACCTCAGTGATGGGACATACCTTATCTATATGAGATTAGCAGATGGAAACCATGGGGCTTCTATTGTTGCTGTCTTTCCCTTAGGCTAGGTTCACATTGCGTTAGGGCAATCCGTTTAGCGCTAGCGCTAGCGGATTGCGCTAACGCAATGTTTATTTAGGGGCCGTGTTTGGGGTCGCGTTAACGTCCCCACTCTCGCAGATCCCCGATCTGCGAGAGCGGGGAACGGACCTCGGGCGCGCCGCGGACGCTGCAAGCAGCGTCCGAGGCGCGTCACAGAAGAACGGCACATCACTAGCGCGAGCCGAAAAAGGCACGCGCTAGTGATGCGCTGCAGGAGAAATTTACATTGCTGTCAATGGGCACGCTAACGGACCCGTTGCACGGCGTTAATTGCGACATTTTCGCCATGCAACGCTGTCCGTTAGCGTGCACACATTAACGCAATGTGAACCCAGCCTTAATTGTATCCAGTCCAGACAACTGTTAATATCAAAGCTTTACATGGAGCTCAGCGTTCTTAAGCTGGGTTTAGACAAGCATATGGATTAAAAACGGACAATGTAAGGTGCTCCATATGTCAGTTTTTGACATCCATATTTATATAAACCATTAAAAAATAAAAAAAGGTCCAATTCAGTTTCCTATAAAATCCTTTGCAATGGATTATTTAAAATCAGATGCCATAGGTGCCAATATGACTTTGGAATTTTTTTTATGCACCTATTAAATTCTATCTGAGAAATGAAAGAGCAGAGTGCTTGTTTCCTTTTTCCTTTGGATGGATATTTGGCTTATTTTTTTAAAATGCACCTCCACTTACACTGGTCCGTGTGCTATATATTTTTCCAGACTGATAGCACAAAAGCCACATACACACTTGCCTGAACTTGGCATTACTGTAGCGTAAAGCCCCAGATCTCATAGGGTATCAGAACCCCAGAGTTGCAACTCTGTGAAAACTTTCAAATATTTCAGTAAATTTGAAACTGGAAAAAAATATCATGTAAAACGTTAACATCTGTCTAGCATGATCTTCCACATAAATTATCTTTGAACATATTTCCATTTGCATGATTTCTAATGTAACACAGATGCTCAGCGATATTGCATCTGGCATACAATTTCAAGGGGCATGGCTAGCTCTGGACAGAAATGCAGTTATCACAGGGTTAATGCAGGGACATTAAGTGACAAGGAGATGTATCTATGAACATATAAGATGCTGTCTAGGAAAAAACATCTTGGATGATCCTTCCTGGTTCTAGACTTTGTGGAATTTGCTTGTTTAGGTTGCAACTTTGATGACCTTCTGCTTCCTGCATTCTGGGAAGATAATGGCTGCTATTTCTAGTGGTCATCTGCTCTTGTCTTCTGCTAACATGGCTATTCTCAGTTGATAACCTAAGCTTTTAGATGATTGCACTGAGTGCCTCAGAGCATTCTGCAAGAGATGACCTTCTATTGTTGCACCTTCAGCAAACGATTACGGTACTTCCAGAACAATTTTTAATAGAAAAAAATTAGCTGTAAAAGCATCTCTATCCTTTATTTTGAAAATGATAATATGGTCAATATCACATTTCTTACAGAAGTCCATTTATATGGAGTGTTGGATGGATAGCATAGACGGTTGGGTGGTATCATCTTTTTTGAACTCCTACTGTTGGCCAATGTTCTAATACGCATGAGCTAAAAACCTTGCTTTTGGGGTGGTGGGAGTCGCAGAAATGGGGCATTTGATTTAGGAAGTGAAAGGACTCTTCTGAATATGCAAGTGTGGGAAAAATCTTTATAGGGGTTATCCCAGCATCTTGATTCAGTAGCAAACTGCTCCCCAGCCTTTTGACCTCCTGATTACTGGTCAGGAGGCCAGTCCTGATTGACAATTTGAGCCAGCAGCATCATCGCTTCCCAATCACACTAATAGGCTAGGTTTACACAACCTTATTTTTCTCATCCGAGAAAATTGGTCTGATTATGCTAATCACACTCTGAGTTTGAAATGAAAAACCTTATCCATCTTCTACGTTCAGTTTGTACGTGAAAATCGGACCCACTTGGATGGTCATCAAAGTGCAGTCCGATATTTTCCATGGACCCACAGACCTAAATGGCCGGGTGCCATCCGATTATCATAGGCAACTTGTACATGCTGCGATGTTTGGTCAGACCTAATTGATCCTAGTTAAAAGTCAGACATGTGCCCTGCCTCATTAAATAACATGGGGATGAGATGGCACTTATCCGAATTACCATCGTAAGCACAAGCCCTTAGGGATAATACCATTACCTCTGCCACATTGGAAGAGCAGTAAGGCTGAAGCTGGCCGGGATTAGATGCTCAGTGTACCCATAACCCACATAGAGCATACAGACTCCATGCAGATGTTGCTCTGGGTTGAACTGAACCCTAGGGCCTGAGTGCTGTAAGGCAATAACACTAATCCCTGAGAGACATCATCCCGCCTGCATATGTTGATCACTCGAGAAATATCTGTGTTTGGTCAGCTGTAGTGACCGTAAAGAGCTGCTCTTCCTTTGGATACATACTACTAGGTCACACATTGACTCCAGTAGAGCGGAGGATATTGCTGCATAGATAGCACTGGAAAGCTTGAACCGTGTCTTGTTGACCACATTGGTTGTCATGCTTTCACAGAACAAGATATAAGTTTCAGCACCTCCACAGAAGAGGACTGTACTTCCCATTTCCTAAATAGCAATGCATTTCCTAACTTAGAGGGAAAGTATCACTCATTACTAATCAGGTTTGGGCTCGGGCTACATGACGTCATATGTTGTGTGACAATGAGATAGTGGTATTACCCGGCAATATCGCATCTAATGATTCCTTATGGTGCTGCGTTGCGACCTGCCACCTATTGCTATTGCGATACAGATTCACAAAAGTTTCTAAACATTTTCGGTCGCTGGTCACAAGCTGCATGCAACTCTCTTGCCGCAGACTTCATTGTGAGTCATATCTATGGGACTGTGACTTGCATGATGCATGTAGAAAAGCCGCGGAGACACCATCACGTGTTTCTCAACGCAAGCAATGAATAGCCAGGTCTTTCACCGGGAAGGAACAACCACGGGAAGGGCAGCATCCAATAAAGGAAAACCACCTATACCAAAACATGGTATCCATCCACAGACAGCTGTTTCGGGGTATTTGCCCCTCATCAGTGTGGAGTAGGAAACTGGCTATTAGGAGCAGTGCCTAGTGAAAAGACTATAAACATAAGGATGAATTACCTCAGGGAGATCAAAACATCCAACACCGCGGAGACACCATCACGTGTTTCTCAACGCAGTGATCCAGAACATGTAGAAAAGCCGCGGAGACACCATCACGTGTTTCTCAACGCAAGCAATGAATAGCCAGGTCTTTCACCGGGAAGGGGACGGGGCAGTGTTCTGGATCGCTGCGTTGAGAAACATGTGATGGTGTCTCCGCAGTGTTGGATGTTTTGATCTCCCCGAGGTCATTCATCCTTATGTTTATGTGACTTGCATGAGACTTGACTGCTATTTGACTTTTTTTTCTACAGAAAAATTCCAGCTCTTAAATAGTTGCCCAACAGCAAGTTGAAGACAGGTTGCACAAATGTTTTTGGTTGTGCGACTTGTCTGAGAATTGCTGTCACAGGATACTTGTGCGATGCAACCTCAGCTTTATCTTTAAAAAGTAAGAAAGGAAAGCAGGAGAATAGGCATTCTAGAAGCTTCCATTTCTGCCATATTGGTTGTGATCCAGCTGTGACAACAATGGGCAAAAGGAAGACCTCAATGAATTTTATTTACTAGCAATTATTGCTGAAAGTGTTTTCTTATTCACATGCTTATTTCCTTTGTGTGTATTGGAACAAAACAAAAAATTGAGAAAAAAGCAAATTGAACATAATTTCAGACACAACCCCAAACATGAGCCGGCCAAAATTCTTGATATTTGGTTGCACACCCTTTGGAATAAATAACTGCAATAAATCACTTCCTATAACCATTAACAAGCTTCTTACACCTCTCAAATTGATTTTTTTGCTTCTTTTCTTTTGCAAACTTCTCCAGGGATCTCATATTTGAAGGCACCTTCTCCCAACAGCAGTTTTAAGATCTCTACAAAGGTGTTTAATGGGATTTAGATCCGGACACATTCCTGGCCACTTCAGGACTCTCCAGCATTTTGCTTCCATCTATTTCTAGGTGCTTTTTGAAATATGTTTGGGGTAATTGTCCAGCTGGAAGACCAATGACCTAGGACACAAACCCAGCTTTCTTACACTGGTCACTACATTGCGACCCAAAATCCTTTGGTAATCTTCAGATTTCATGATGACTTTAACACAGTCAAGGTAACCAGTATCAGAGGCGCAAAACAACCCCAAAACATATTTGAACTTCCTCCATATTTGACTGTGGGTACTGTGTTCTTTTTTTTGCAGGACTCATTCCTCTCTCGGTAAACAGTAGAATGATGTACATTACTAAAAAGCTCTATCTTGATCTCCCCTGTCCCCAAGACACTTTCTCAGAAGGATTTTAGCTTAATCATGTACATTTTGGCAAACTGCAGTCTAGCTTTTTAATGTCCCTGTGTCAGCAGTGGAGTCCACCTTAGTCTCCTGACATAGCGTTTAATTTCCTTTAAATGTTGACTGATAGTTCGCAATGACACTGATGCACCCTGAGCCTGCAGAACAACTTGAATTTCTTTGGAACACGATTGGGGTGGCTTATCCACCATCCGGACTATCCTGCATTTCAACCTTTTTCTCTTTCTATTTTTCTTTGCCATCCATGTCCAGTGACATTAGCTATAGTGCCATGGGTTATAAACATCTTGATTATGTTGCGCACCATGGACAAAGGAACATCAAGATCCCTGGAGATGGACTTGCAACCTTGAGATTTTTTGTTTTGCTTAACAAGTTTGGTTCTAAAGCCCTAAGACAGTTTTCTTCTCCTCTTTCTGTTCTCCATACTTGGTGTGGCACACACAGACCCACAATGCAAAAATTGAGTCAACTTCTCCCCTTTTTATCTGGTTTTAGGTGTGATTTTCATATTGCCCAGTCCTGTTACTTGTCATAGGTGAGTTTGAATGAGCATCACATGCTTGAAACAAAGTTGTTCACCCATAATTTTGGAAATGTGTCAACAAATATGTCCTGCCCATCTTGGGGGTGTAAAATATGTCCAATTTGCCTTTTTTTCTCTTTTTTTGTGTTGTTCCAATACACAAAAAGGAAATAAACATGTATATAACAAAACATGTGTAATCGCAATAATTTTCTTGGAGAAATACTTAATTTTCTGGATCAATTTCAAGGGTTCCAACACTTTCAGCCAGGCAATCCCCTCAGGTGTTGCTGCTGTTGAACAGCCGTGAGCCATGCCGCCACGGCGGCTCTAACATAGTATTAGAGCAAGCCGAAGATGCTCTTTTAGCACTTGAACATGCACGGATAACACCTTATCCGAGCACATTCTCTCATCACTACTCTCCGTCTAAAAAAGATTGTTCTTGAAGAATGGAAAAAGATAGATGTTGCACTATGTCGCCAACTTGTTCATTTCATGCCTAGAAGACTTGTTGCTGCCCTGAAAAATCATGGAGATCACACAGAATACTGTAGTAGCTTTTGATATCGATTGTATTCATTTTTGCATCTAATTTCACTAAACCGAATATAATTTTCATTACACAATCTTCAGCCTTTCCAGTTATGGGTTAGAAAATGTTCTTTGAAACTCAGTATTGTCAAAATATTAGGAATTGTTCTTGTATTAAGTGATATATTGATTAAAATTTAGTTTTCAAAGGGGGTGTACTCATTTATGCTGAGCACTGTATATTGTATAGGGCTGCCACTGTCATGAATCTTGTATTGAACTGCTATATACTCTGCTATATACTCTGAATATAGGCTTTACTTCCTGGGAATATGCAGAAAGGAAGAGTAGATCCCATGAGGCTGCGGAGGATGAATGATTGCTGGGGGAAGGGTGAACATGAGAAAAAGCAAGTTTCAAACACTTGTGTCGCTTTGATATACCACAGTCTGCACATGGGTTTGTTATTGTCTGATGTTTGATTAATAGAATATGTTCTGGACTGTCCGAGGATGAGAACGAAGGTGGAGCAAAGACGAGGTTCCCAGTTATATTTTTTTATGGTAAAAATGAGTGAAGGAAAATGCAGATACCGCTATAATTTACCATATCCGACCAAGGAGAACATATGCATGGGGGTTGCATATTTGTAAAATAGTGGATGAGGGCGATATTGTATGCCAGTTAGCTATGGAACCAAGAATTCACAGACAAGACATTACTCTTAGGGCCTCTTTACACTAGCCGGCCGGGGCCGGTAAACGACTGCCGATTGACTAAATGGAAGTTGATTAGCGGTCATTTAAAAGAATTCTGTCATGGAGTTAATATGCAGTTTAACAGCATTCGAAAGCTGTGCGGCCACCACTCTGAAAGCCCGGCAACTGGGAGGAAATTAACTTTGTTTCCCCAGCAGCCTCCAGCTTTCAGTTATAGAGGCACGGCTTCAGTACATAGTGAGCAGTGGAGGTAACCGTGCCCTGGCACTGACTGACAGCTGGCTCAGCGGTGCTTCAGTGATGAGCTGGCTGTTAGTCAGTGTTGGGACATGGCTGCAGCTGCTGCTCACTGTATACTGAGCGGTGATTGATGCCGGCCACGCCTGTAACTGAAATCTAGAGGTTGCCAGGGAAAATAAAGTTATGTTCCTACCAGCAGTCAGGCCTTCTGAGCGTCGCCTGCAAGGCCTTAGAATGCTATTAATGTGCAGATTAACCATTTATCTATAGGTTAACCCCGCTCCCACTGCTGATTGATCGTTTTCTGCCTATGCACAGTGTACATAGAAAACCAAGCTTCCAATCGGTGATGTGGGCGGGGTTATACAGAGCTCCGCATTCAGAGAACTGGTAGATCTGCAGCAGATAAAGCACTGATTTTATCAAAACTGCGGCAACCAGCTCAGTAAGTGATACATGACAGGGGTCAGGGTCTCTGCCCCTACATCAATCTGCGCTCAGATGGGGTATCAAAAATCTGATGACAGAATCTCTTTAAGCATGACTAGTTAAGTAACATGGCGGCGTGATGACCACAACAGGGTACAGGTGCCAAAATCACTGCTCTCTTCGGGTAAGGTTATGGCACTTCTCTCCGATTTTGATGACCAATCATCCATCAGTTGTTATGTGGGACTATCGCTATTCTCCTGGCCTACAGCATCTTCATAAGAGATACATGTTACACTTATGGCTCATTCAGACAGCTAATAATCAGGAAACAAGTGTGCGCAGGAATTCTCGTTCCCGACTATCTGTCCAGCTAAACAAGCTGGCAAACACCCAACGATTGACCAAAATGCTTATTCATCAGGTGCAGTGATTATAAAGCTGGTTTAGAAATCATAGTTGACCTAACATGACAATCTTTAGGCTCAGAACAATCGTATTAACAATCGTGCCACAGATCAAGCTCCGCATTAGACTTAATCCAAACTTCACTCAACATTTTTTTTTTTTTTAGGTCCTGAGCCTGTAGCACAACTTTTCTATGGTACTTAGGATAGGACTAGGGCAACAAACTGAAAACAACACTGTAACCATATTACAACCCATGGCAAAAATTATGGAATCACCGGCCTTGGAGGATGTTCTTTCAGTTGTTTAATTTTGTAGAAAAAAAGCAGATCACAGACATGGCACAAAACTAAAGTCATTTCAAATGGCAACTTTCTGGCTTTAAGAAACACTAAAAGAAATCAAGAACAAAAAATGTGGTAGTCAGTAATGGTTACTTTTTTTAACCAAGCATAGGAGAAAAATTATGGAATCACTCAATTCTGAGGAAAAAATTATGGAATCATGAAAAACAAACACAAAAAAACACTCCAAAACATCAGTAGTATTTTGTTGCACCACCTCTGGCTTTTATATCAGCTTGTAGTCTCTGAGGCATGGACTTAATGAATGTCAAACAGCACTCTTCATCAATATGGCTCCAACTTTCCCTGATTGCTGTTGCCAGATCAGCTTTGCAGGTTGGAGCCTTGTCATGGACCATTTTCTTCAACTTCCACCAAAGAGTTTCAATTGGATTGAGATCCGGACTATTTGCAGGCCATGACATTGACCTTATGTGTCTTTTTTAAGGGAATGTTTTCACAATTTTTTCTCTATGGCAGGATGCATTATCATCTTGAAAAATGATTTCATCATCCCCAAACATCCTTTCAATTGATGGGATAAGAAAAGTGTCCAAAATATCAACATAAACTTCATTTATTGAAGATGTAATGACAGCCATCTCCCCAGTGCCTTTACCTGACATGCAGCCCCTATCATCAATGACTGTGGAAATTTGCATGTTCTCTTCAGGCAGTCATCTTTATAAATCTCATTGGAACGGCACCAAACAAAAGTTCCAGCATCATCACCTTGCCCAATGCAAATTTGCGATTAATCACTGAATATGACTTTCATCCAGTCATCCACAGTCCACGATTGCTTTTCCTTAGCCCACTGTAACCTTGTTTTTTTCTGTTTAGGTGTTAATGATGGCTTTCGTTTAGCTTTTCTGTATGTAAATCCCATTTCCTTTAGGCGGTTTCTTACAGTTTGGTCACAGACGTTGACTCCAGTTTCCACCCATTCGTTCATCATTTGTTTGGTTGTGCATTTCCTATTTTGAAGATATATTGCTTGAAGTTTCCGGTCTTGACGCTTTGATGTCTTCCTTGGTCTACCAGTCTGTTTGCTTTAAACAACCTTCCCATGTTGTTTGTATTTGGTCAAGATTTTAGACACAGCTGACTGTGAACAACCAACATCTTTTGCAACATTGCGTGATGATTTAAGAGTTTGATAATTCTCTCCTTTGTTTCAATTGACATCTCTCCTGTTGGAGCCATGATTCTGTGATCTGCTTTTCTTTTACAAAATTAAACAACTGAATGAACATCCTCCAAGGCCGGTGATTCCATAATCTTTGCCAGGGGTTGTATATAGTGTTCCACATGCGTGCAGTCACCATTCATGTAGAAATACAGCTTTGGAGGGATTTTACTAAAAAATGCATAATTTAGGACTGTGGAATTATCTGGATGAAATCGATCAATCACATCAAATACTGATGTCATTATTCTTGTGCATTCTTCCGCTCCATTCCATGTAATCTTTTAGAAAGCTTGTTCTGTAGCTCAGACGATGAGTATGATGGTTGGCCGTCGTCCTGAAACACAAGCTGCTCTGTTGGGCGATATTTTACTAGTAATAGTAATTTAGTATTTCTATTGAACCTCATCTTTGCATAATTTTCCACAACCTCATCGTGTTTGTCATGCATGATTGCACGCGCTTCACCATTGACAACTCTAGTGCGCAGAGGAAGAGCCCTAGTGGGATCTGTGCATGGCTGATGGAAGAGCCCTAGAGGGATCTGTGCATGGCTGATGGAAGAGCCCTAGAGGGATCTGTGCATGGCTGATGGAAGAGCCCTAGAGGGATCTGTGCATGGCTGATGGAAGAGCCCTAGAGGGATCTGTGCATGGCTGATGGAGGTGACATCTACACGGGAATTCCCTGCCGCTGTCTTGCTCTATTAGTGTTTTAAATACCTGTAGACGGGATTATTCAAATCGCTGTGTATTGTGTGGACGATTATACTGTAATATATTTATAATAATATTTACAGCAATATTACTTAGAAAAGTAACAGTTTATCAAGATACATGAGTGAGTTAGGTCATTTACATTTTTATACATGGAGAAAATGATTCCATGAATGACGCCGAAAGAAAAAAAAAAGTTTGCTTGTAGCAATTAATTTAGGTGACTTTGAGTTTACCATTTTGGCACATAAGGTCGTGATAGTTGTTCATTGATTTATATTGGGCTGCTCGGTGTTATGTAGACTTGTTTGTGACTTTGCTGTTAAAGGGAATCTATCAACATTATTTCACACCTCAAATGATATGTGCACGTAGCTCTTTCAAAGACAAGACCAGCAACACCTTCACATGGCCAGTCCCCAGTCCTATCATCTGAAAAATCAGTGTTTGAATTGATATGCAAATGAGGCGTAAGTGCTATGGCAGATCTGCAGCCTCGGTCACTCCAGCTCTATTCCCTAGCCCAGGACCTCCTACTCCTGCTTGGCTTAAAGCATCTATGCTGTGTGACTTGGGTCAAAGGAGCCATTTGTCTGGCAGGATTAGGCGGTGCTGGGCGGGGAATAGAGTTTGAGTGACTGAGACTTCAGATCTGCCATAACACTTTAGACTCATTTGCATATCAATTCTCATTAATGGAGTAACAGACTGGCCATGTACATATAAACAGTTAAGAGGCTAAATCCTGCTGACAGATTTCCTTAAAAAGTAGGTTGAAGACCTCCATATACACATTCGACTAATTTTGGCCAAACCAGACGATTATCAACAAGTTTGGTCAACAGTCTAATGTGTAAGAGGATGCCAGTTGACTGATCGATGAGGGAGATGTTGATCGGGTATGTCCGATTATGAACTGCCAATCACATTGTTCTCCCAGAGATAAGCCGACAGCCAACGTGTCAGTCAGTAGTTTTGTCATGGAGAACATAGGAGAACTTGGCCAAAGGAGCGCTGATGTGTATGGGAGCGTCGGCTGAGATGGCTGTTGCCCAAATGGTCTGCCAAAGCATCGTTTGGCCAACAGTCATCTAATGTGTATGGCCAGCTTAACGTTAGAGCAACTTGGGTTTGTCTTGTATTTACTTCCTACCCTAAGGGTATGTGCTCATGTAGCACAGCTTGATTTACTCTGCTAATTTAATCTGCAATTTTAATCTGCAAATCTGTAATGTGCTATGAACACCCCACTAGATGGTTCAGTCTTTATCTTCTTCTAAAATGGGGTACAAGCATGCTCCTTAATATATCAATTAACTAAAATGACGAAACAGTCCAAAAGTATGATTGCCTGGACTCAAATCTAGCCTCCTTTGTGTAGGTGTCTTTTTTTGCAGAATACGAAAGCCTACAAGGAGTCTAAATGTTCATCCTCTGGACTCCTGTTTCCTTCATTAAAGTAAATGAATACTTCACTTCTTAATCCTGTTTTCGTGGATAAAGATGAAGTACTCAGCAGTCAGCACAGAGCTTTTTACTAGTGTGAGTGTAGCTTTAGATAGCCCATGTGGCTGTCTGCAGATCGTATGATACCCAGAGGTGTAACTTGAAGTTTTTGGGCCCCAAAACAGAATCTGTTACAGGATTCGATAGCTACCCAGCGCCATTTGTGACAGATGTTCATTTTGCAGCCCATTAGGCACTAGGATCTGAATGCACCTGCTACGTCTGCGCCCCCTATGGATACGTCCTCAATCAGTGATACCCCCTGAAAACCATGTACTAAGAGAATTTGTGAGTTTGATATACATAGGGTTCAATACTAGCTGGCCAAGAAAAAAATACTCTTTTTCTTAGGTCAATTTTTGGTTTCAAGCTTTAACATAAGGTGATTCATTCGCTACTTTACCTGTAAAAATTGATGTAACTTCTAAAAGAGATGGTTGATCGTACTGAAATAGTTACTGCACTTGCTTTGTTTCATGAGAAGTGAGAGTGTAATGAAGTTCTCGCGCCGAGTGGTCTCGACCACTACAAGATAGACTTGCAGCACTCCTTTATGTGCATCAGTAATTTATCTCTTGTGCTTCTGCTGAAATCCTTCTTCATTTGCTAACAATGTAGAGATACAGTTTGGAGGAGTGTGTTTTCATTGTGAAAACTTATTGGAAAACTGAGTCTAAAGAGGTGCCAAAGTGAGTTTCTAAAGAAGTTTGGAGGTCGAAATCTGATGTCCAAACCGTGTATTGAAGCCTTCTTTGATGACAAAGTAATCTTCATGGGACTGTGGCCACCAAGGTCACCTGATTTAACACAACCGGATTTTTTCCTTTGGGGCTATTTGAAATGTCAGGTGTATAGAAACAATCCACAAACACCACAGGCACTCCGAGAGAACATACAGCGAGAAATTCAGGCTATGACCACAGACATTCTGTGAAATGTAGTCAACAATATGGAACAGCTTGTGCGGGCGTTTTTAATACCTGCTTTAACACATCAGTTTCTCATGAACCAAGATATGTACAGTCCAAATTTAAGTATGATAGATTCTCTTTTAGAAGTTACAGCAATTTTTACAGGTAAAGTAGAGCGTGAATCACCCTGTATTACTTGGACAAGGATTTCTGATATTAATGTGCCTTGTCCAGTTTCCCTTGATAAAACACGAAAATTACCAATCCTCCTGCTGTGCAGTTGATTGCTGTCGCTTCAGCACAATAACTTATCAGTACATGGCAAGTGCTTATAGAAAACATTTACATTTTATAGTTTTGGAAAACATGGCAGTGTATTTGCCAGCCTAACAAATACAGTACCAATAGCATGAAGGATAATCATTGATGTTGTGCCAAAGAACTCCTGAATGTGTGTGCCAGAGAAATATTGGTAATTCGGAACAGTTTTAAGCAACAGAGCTAAGTGCGGGTCTTTTCATTCAGCTCGGTTCCAGGTTTTCTATTAACTTGGCAGAAGGTCTCTACAAACTATCCTGGATTGACTTCTATGTTGGAATGGATAAATAGCTGCCTGTTAACTCTATATGGCTACACTATGACTTTTAATAATAGAAAGAGTGCACCTGTGCACAGCAACAAGTGGCACATACATCATCAGTAACTCTGATCAAGAGTGATTGTGCATGCGGTACCTTCACTCCATGGAGGGCCAAGATGGAAACATGCCACGCTTGCAGATGTGCCATCCAGATAAGCCTCTAAAAGCAATGTGTCAGCCACACATGCTCCAGAGGAGAGTGTATTAGCCAAAGATGTCCCTCAGAATAGTGTGCCAGCGATGGACATCCCTTAGAACAGTGTGCCAGCGACATTTCCCCATCAGAACAGTGTGCCAGCAACGGATGTCCCTCGGAACGGTGTGCCAGCGAGGGACGTCCCTCGGAATGGTGTGCCAGCGACGGACGTCTCTCGGAATGGTGTGCCAGCGACAGACGTCCCTTGGAATGGTGTGGCAGCGACGTATGTCCCTCGGAACGGTGTGCCAGCAACGGACGTCCCCCGAAACGGTGTGCCAGCGACGGACGTCCCCCGAAACGGTGTGCCAGCGACGGACGTCCCCCGGAACGGTGTGCCAGCGACGAATGCCCCTCAGAACAGAGGGCCAGTGATAGACACCCCTCAGAACAATGTACCAGCGGCAGTTCCCCATCGGAACGGTGTGCCAGCGACGGACATCCCTCGGAACAGTGTGCCAGCGACGGACATCCACCGGAATGGTGTGCTAGCGACGAATGCCCCTCAGAACAGAGGGCCAGTGATAGACGCCCCTCAGAACAATGTACCAGCGACAGTTCCCCATCAGAACGGTGTGCCCGCAACGGACATCCCTCAGAACAGTGTGGCAGCGATGGACATCCCTCGGAACGGTGTGGCAGCGACGGATGTCCCTTGGAACGGTGTGCCAGCAACGGATGTCCCCCGGAATGGTGTGCCATCGACGGACGTCCCCCAGAACGGTGTGCCAGTGACGGACGTCCCCCACAACGGTGTGCCAGTGACGGACGTCCCCCGTAGCGGTGTGCCAGCGACGGACGTCCCCCGGAACGGTGTGCCAGCCACGGACGACCCATGGGAACATGGTGGCAACCATGGCTGCCTGTCAGAGTAATGTTCCAGCCATGGATGTCCCATCAGAATAGAGCGTGTATGCCGCTCAAAACATTGTGCCAGCTATAGATGCTCTGACAAAACCATTACGATAGATTTGAAAAGCGATCTAGTATTAACACTTTTTTTAAAGTAACTGGCAGATACAGGACAATGGGACTCCAAAAATGCCTTTGCAAAATGACCTCTGACTATTCCGAAATGCTTGAAGAAATTAGAAGAATACATGAACGAAATGGAGGAAAAACTAAATTTCACATGCCTATGTATAGATGCAGTGACAGCAGCTATATTCACAGTGCATCTTCATCAGTCTATATTTACAACTTTTTTCTCAGCCTTGCTATATAAATGAACTTCTTCTAAGTCACAGTGACAACGTTTATATCGCTTGGGGCAAGATGCCAAAGCTACAGAAAATCGCTGGAATGAAATGGCGGAAGCAGTGCCCTTCTGGATCCCATCGGCATTTTTAAGGCATTGCCAGCTCTATAAATAAAACCAGGTGTCAAATCTGTGATAAATCTGAAGTCGATTCATTCATAAAATCTTTCAACTCTTCTAGATACTAAAAAAAATGATATCCTGGATGGAAAATCAGATAAGGGGTTTACATAAAGACCTTGTTATTATAGATAAACTAAAGCGCTGCGGAATATGTTGGCGCTATATAAATAAAGATTATTATTAGATAAAGGTACTTTTCAGGGTATTTCTACTCTAAAAAGGGGGAAAGGGAAGTGACAACTTCTAGAAATATTTTGGGTTTCATATATTAAAACTGTGAAAATTATCACATTTATTTGTGCCCTGATCTAGTACATAGCTAGAGAGAGTTAAATAAATGCTGTCACCCAAAGAAAGAAAAAGACAAACCCATGTCAAGTATTTAGTTGCTAATTGTCAAAAACGGGCCCACATTGTTCTAAAGGCACTTGGTGTGATTGTTAAGATATATTATTCTGGTCGTGGTCGCAAACAAATTCTTTACAGTATCAAATTTTGGAGCAAATGTATGAAACTGTCAGGAAGAAAAACTAATGACTGACCATCACTTCCAAACAGAATACTGGTGTGAACAGGAGCTTAGTAAGAGTAGCCATCTCCACACACATCTAACAAATACAGTTGCACTCTGTAACTTTGTAGCATGTAAGCATGAAATATATGACATTTTAATTGCATTACTGCTCTAGAAAATTGTAAAAAATGAAGATACGTCGCACATAATTTAGAAGAAAAAATAGGCCTCATTTATGAAAATGGTAAGACTGTCCTTGGTGCCCATAGCAACCAATCAGAGCTCAGTTTTCATTTTTTCAGAGATGTGTAAGAAATGAAAGCAGAGCTTTGATTGGTTACTATGGACAACAATCAGTATTCCTGTTAGTTTTGATCACTAAGGCCCAGATTGTTTGTTGTCGATAGCAACAGTGCAACTTTTTTTTTACAGCAGTAGATCTGTAGTAATTGGTTGCTATGGGTAGTAATGACAGTTTTTCTTTTATACGGCTTCATAAATCACTTTATATATTGTATTAATATTAACTAAAGCCCAACAATTGTCATATTAAAGAGGTGTAATTGGAGCAATGTCAAACTCGTCAAGTTATATTGTGTCTGTAGTGTGTAGAGCCAGAAGTCATTAAAGGAGACCTACTGTTTAATAGGTTAGCAGCGATTTTCCTGATAGAACTATGAAACACCTTGGACTGAATATTGTATATTCCTCATTTCTATGGTGATCGACTTCTTAGCAATGTCTGGACATTCCCTTTTGCCTTTCTTACTGATGGATCTAGCAGAACTGATATTGATGAGAATCGCACAAAGGTTTCTTTTGCTTTGTTAATTGGGGGAGGTAGAGTGCTGTACATTTCACGATCAGTAGCATACATGACTTTCTACTTTACGGACACTTCCTGCTAGTAAATCCAAACTTTGTAAACTTTTTTTTTTTATAATAATTTCTACATGACTCCTTCATACCCACAACCCAGCTTTGGTGCTACTACTTATGCCAGATAAGCAATGGGATAAGACGGATTTTTTGCTAGAAAAATCAGTACTTGTTTATTCATTGTTGAATGGAGTTTGAAAGAAAAAAAAAAAGAAAAAAAAAGCATCCAGAAGGCGACGTTACAAAAAAAGACGCAAAAATGCTCAGAAAACTTTGAAAAAGCGTTCAGAAAACAACAACAGATGCTAAAAAAGATGCTTCAGCAAAAAATGCTGTCATTTCCAGAAGTGTCTTCCTTTTAAAAAGCTTGGCAGGTTTGCTTGCCTGAAAAAAAAAACATTTTGTGCACAAAATTCTCTCCATAGTCGAGAATGGAGGGATTTTTAAATATATAGTTAAACTTTGCTGCTCCTTGCTTAGGTTACCAGCCACCGCTGCAGTCTGTCAGATGAGAATAACCCTTTAAAGGGAACCTGTCAACACGACTGTATATGTGGTTGTTCCTCAATAAAAAATATACTTTTTTTTAGAGTTCTGATGTTCCAATCATGAGAAGTCTAGTGTAGAAGACATATGAAAAGCACTGGGGTCGTGTAATTATACTTGGACTGTTTCTTCCAAGTGCTCTGACACACCCCTAGTGCTTTTCCATCCTAATTTACACACGGCTTCTCTGCTAGATTTGCCATGACAGGCAAATTGGATCTCTGCAAAAAAAATGTATTATTGTTATTGGGGAGCAAACATCTATACAGCCATATCACTACGTCTATATCTAAAAATGTGCTCACTATTTTAACCTTTTCCTGCATAGTTCAAGATGTTGCAGTCACATTTTTAAGTTGATAACATTCGCAATTTTACCTGGACAATCTCACAAACTGGACTACAAAATGGGGTGGGCTTAGCAAAGCCATTCCCCACTTTTCAATATTGTGGGCATTCCTGTAGATCTTGGGGCGTTCCTTTTAAAAATTCTGATTTCTGTTTGGTAAATGTTCGTAAGTATGGAGCTGTCTTTGTGCTCCACCAATGGCACCTTGTGTGAAAATAGTCTAATGTTCTATTGCAAACTGTGACACTTAGGAGAGGTCATTCTGAGAGCAGAACATTAACACTGGTTCATATTTAAGTGTCCAAGCAGTTAAGATGCTGAATTCCTCTTCCTTCCTTAGAGCTGCAGCTGCCGGTGAGAAGGAAACAAGCCCGATGTTTATTTACACACGTGGATAATGGAAGTTCCGAATTCTCATGGCCTATTTTCTTAGCGCTGAGCAGCTGATGTAATGCTTATTGTTTCTTGTGTTTTCAGCCTTGTCACCTATGTAATATCCTGATCTATGTGTAAATATATGTAGAGTCATACAAAGAAATGTATACAGTATATTGATGTAGGGCAGACCTGGTCAAAGTGCAGCCCGTGGGCCACATCTGGCCTTTTGGCTGTTCCTGCCCTAGAGCACAGACCAGAACAGCCAAATGGCTGAAAACAGGGGCCCACGGGCTGCACCAGGGTATGGTGTCCAGATTTTCACCAGTATATGCATCCTCAGGATGCAAATACTAGTGAATATAAAGGTGGAGTGTCATGTCAAGAGTTAACCTTTCTCAGCCTCTGTCTGGGTTCAGGTTGGCTATTTATTTCCGCTGCTTCCTGCAGGCAATGTCAGTTATAGTTTCTGCCTAGTGCTGCTGTAACTGACTCTGATTGCTCTGATTTGTCCTGCTGCTTTTGCTGTCTGAACCCTTGTCTCTGTTTTCCCCTATGCCCTTCTGGACTCCGTGTTTCCCTTTTGTGTGCTGACTCCCTGGTTTTGACTTGGCTTGTATCCTGACCTGATTCTGTCTTTTGTCTTTTGGCTTATCCGCTCCTGACTGTTACTGACTCCCTGGCTTGTCTCTGACTGTGAGTTTGCTTATTCATTTGGTACTGCTCTATAGTTTAGGATTTTACCCATCTTGTTTGACCTATCTGCTGCCACCTGTGGTGGCCTCACTGCTGCACTGAAGGTCAGCTCTGTTTAGGTGCAGTCCTGCTTCCACTCTACTGCCATCTAGTGGAGCCTGCACCTACCTGCATTGCAGCAGCGTGACATGGAGGAGGGAGCCAGCAACTCCTCCTTCCACCATTTAGACTGTGATGTTAATACAGAGACAGCAGATGTGAATATAAGACTACATCATGTCTGCTGTGCTGTGGGATAACCATCATAATGTATGTTGGGGCTGTGAGGACCATCATGCTGTCTGTGGTGTCTATCATACTATCTATGAGTAGCTATAGGGTCCACCATACTGTGTGTAAGGATCTGTTTAGACCATCATAATGTGTGGTGGGGCTGTGAGGAACATACTGTGTGTGGGGGGCTGTGAGGAACATCATACTGTGTGTGGGGTGGCTCTGAGGAACATCATACTGTGTGTGGGGTGGCTGTGAGGAACATCATACTGTGTGTGGGGTGGCTGTGAGGAACATCATACTGTGTGTGGGGGACTGTAAGGTGGGGGTGATCATACTCTATTGGGAGCTGTGGGGCCATCATTCTGTGTTGAGGACTGTAAGGGGTATCATACTCTGTGTGTGTGTGTGTGTGTGTGTGTGTGTGTGTGTGTAGGGCTGTGGATATTTCACACTGTGGGTCATTGTGGACATAATACTGTGTGTTGGGCTATTTGAGCATCATGCTGTGTGATGGGAGCTGTTGAGGTACAATGGCTACATTACATAACAGGATCAAATGATTTATAAACTTTATAAAACAGTAAATTATATGGTTTTGATTTGGTTCTAGTGGAAAGAATACAAGTTACACTAAGCCCTATTGTAGCACATATTCGCAGTAGCAGCGAGTCAGCAGACTTAATTCTGCTCAATATTAAGTGATACAATTAATATTAATTTAAAATAATTATTATGAATATCTTAATATTGAGCAGAATTAATTTCAGGCTATTGCTTCTGCCCTCCAGTCCAGTGGAGAGCCTCCACTACGGTCACAGTATGTCATGTGGTCCCTAGGGAAATGTAAATGCCGGTGAAGGGGGAAGGGGCACTTTTTTTAATCAGTTCTGGGTGTATGATTGGTGAAGAATCTCATATCATATGTCACACTGATGGTGTGAGGAAAGAGAGACTCTACTGCATCGCTCAACACCTTCACAGCAGACTATTTTAGGTATACATACATGCCGCCTTTGATGAGGTTCAACAAGTGCACGGAGAAGGAAATAGTGTTGCTGAGCCTCGTCATGCCAAATGAGGCAGCTTTATAAAAGCAATGGGCAGCAATCATCCGCCCATGAAACCAATATACTTAAGTCCAATTACTTACAGTGGGGCAAAAAAGTATTTAGTCAGTCAGCAATAGTGCAAGTTCCACCACTTAAAAAGATGAGAGGCGTCTGTAATTTACATCATAGTTAGACCTCAACTATGGGAGACAAACTGAGACAAAAAAATCCAGAAAATCACATTGTCTGTTTTTTTATCATTTTATTTGCATATTATGGTGGAAAATAAGTATTTGGTCAGAAACAAACAATCAAGATTTCTGGCTCTCACAGACCTGTAACTTCTTCTTTAAGAGTCTCCTCTTTCCTCCACTCATTACCTGTAGTAATGGCACCTGTTTAAACTTGTTATCAGTATAAAAAGACACCTGTGCACACCCTCAAACAGTCTGACTCCAAACTCCACTATGGTGAAGACCAAAGAGCTGTCAAAGGACACCAGAAACAAAATTGTAGCCCTGCACCAGGCTGGGAAGACTGAATCTGCAATAGCCAACCAGCTTGGAGTGAAGAAATCAACAGTGGGAGCAATAATTAGAAAATGGAAGACATTCAAGACCACTGATAATCTCCCTCGATCTGGGGCTCCACGCAAAATCCCACCCCGTGGGGTCAGAATGATCACAAGAACGGTGAGCAAAAATCCCAGAACCACGCGGGGGGACCTAGTGAATGAACTGCAGAGAGCTGGGACCAATGTAACAAGGCCTACCATAAGTAACACACTACGCCACCATGGACTCAGATCCTGCAGTGCCAGACGTGTCCCACTGTTTAAGCCAGTACATGTCCGGGCCCGTCTGAAGTTTGCTAGAGAGCATTTGGATGATCCAGAGGAGTTTTGGGAGAATGTCCTATGGTCTGATGAAACCAAACTGGAACTGTTTGGTAGAAACACAACTTGTCGTGTTTGGAGGAAAAAGAATACTGAGTTGCATCCATCCAACACCATACCTACTGTAAAGCATGGTGGTGGAAACATCATGCTCTGGGGCTGTTTCTCTGCAAAGGGGCCAGGACGACTGATCCGGGTACATGAAAGAATGAATGGGGCCATGTATCGTGAGATTTTGAGTGCAAACCTCCTTCCATCAGCAAGGGCATTGAAGATGAAACGTGGCTGGGTCTTTCAACATGACAATGATCCAAAGCACACCGCCAGGGCAACGAAGGAGTGGCTTCGTAAGAAGCATTTCAAGGTCCTGGAGTGGCCTAGCCAGTCTCCAAATCTCAACCCTATAGAAAACCTTTGGAGGGAGTTGAAAGTCCGTGTTGCCAAGCGAAAAGCCAAAAACATCACTGCTCTAGAGGAGATCTGCATGGAGGAATGGGCCAACATACCAACAACAGTGTGTGGCAACCTTGTGAAGACTTACAGAAAATGTTTGACCTCTGTCATTGCCAACAAAGGATATATTACAAAGTATTGAGATGAAATTTTGTTTCTGACCAAATACTTATTTTCCACCATAATATGCAAATAAAATGATAAAAAAACAGACAATGTGATTTTCTGGATTTTTTTTTCTCAGTTTGTCTCCCATAGTTGAGGTCTACCTATGATGTAAATTACAGACGCCTCTCATCTTTTTAAGTGGTGGAACTTGCACTATTGCTGACTGACTAAATACTTTTTTGCCCCACTGTATATACATTACTAATAAAGGCAAATAGATAATTCTAGCTACCACCTAATTTTCAGATATCTGGTGGGTACAATGAAAGCAGATACCTTTCAGATGACATTTCCAAGTGCCTATTATTAGCGGTGCTTTGGAAGGTCTCCTGCGTCCGATCCAAGACTGAGATCCTTGTGATTACACAAAGACACAAATCTGTCATATCAAGCTTTTAATAACACAGGGATTCAGTTTTATTCCTGTAACACCTGACTAGTTACTATTGAGTAACCGTCGTTTTAATTTTTATTTCGTAAATCACTAGTAGACCAGGAAATAAGCAATAACCAGTGGTTCCTTGTTTCTAAACATAATTCATTTATAGAAAAAAGTGGCAAAATGATCGTGCATGAAGGTTTGTACTTTTTTTTACCGCTTTAGAACTGCCCATTGATTATGCTTTAGATTACACACCTTGGGCACCTGCTCCCCCCTTGATCCACATTTGGCAGCTATACTAAGCGTCTGTACTAAAAATAATTCTTTTAATTAAATTGATAACCTCTTAAACTGGAGAGGCAATTAAGGGCTATTATACATTTTACAGCTGTTATGAAGCCAAGATAAATCCTTTGGAAATTGTGCTTGTAAGTCCCCGCGATTGCTGTGTTTTCCATAAAACACCTATGGATTCTGTGAGGTTTCCTTTCCATGGAGATGTCGTTAACTGATCCAAAGCTGTTTGAGAACTTAACAGGCTGAAAGTTTTACTTTTTTAATCCTGCTTGGCCGGGATTCTGACCCTTAGAAACTGTGCCTGCAGCGAGTTTTTGGCAGAGTAAATTTTTAATGATAGTAACAGTTTTGGAAACTATGTCATTTATTGGTTGCTAGATACTTTGGTCAAAAGTCTAGTCATTGATTTGATGTTCCTGAGATGTTTTACAACTATAGCTCCATTGTAACCTGAAATGTTCATGTTGACCTTATGTCATCAAGTCATTAGCAAATTTTAGGGCTTTGAAGACCATATTACTTTAAAAAGCCCATTAACATTTTATTAGTGAACCAAACCAATTTAGGCAGGATCGGCACACTATCGAATATTTATGGGATTCTTACCACCGTCCTCCAATAATTCCTACTGGAAGACATTTCAGTATGTATGTTCATGGTGGAATCAGGTGAAAATGGCTGTGTGCTGAGAAAGCAGCCTCAACTAAAGACCCTCATCTATAAACCAGGGCAAAGTGTAGTTATATTGTTCATCTCTATGGAGGACTGGTTACATCCATGCATCGACAGTGCCCGTGTAATGCTCAGAAGTAATTTGAGCACTTACTGTCAAATTTAAACTTAGATAAACCCTAATTGTTGGGGGCCACAATTGTGGGTCCCCCCTTGTTATCACCTTATTGATAAAAGACCCTTGTAACTAAGAAAAGGTTTGTCCACAGTGGAAAATTTGCGGAGTCTTGTAAAAATAGACAGCATGTAAAAAGATGATTGGTCAATTATAGGTAATGAAATTAGTATGAAAATAAGGCCACATTCACACGTTCAATACTCTGTCAGTATTTTACATCAGTATTTGTAAGCCAAAAGCAGTAGGGTGTGTTCTTCTTTGCACATTTAATTTTCGGTGTTAGTGTCATGTATACTTCATATATTCCCTACTGTAAACCTTATTTGGGACCAGTGAATATACATTTTGTTCCAGTTTGGACCCAGTAAATCAAATTGTCAGCAGCCAATAGGAAGCTTTTATAGCACCCCAACTATCCACCTAATGATTAGTGGAGGTCTGAATTATGAGACCCCTGCCAATCACAAGAATAAAGGAAATGCAGTGGTGGTGTGGCACTGCATTCGCTTCTGCTTTTCTTTGTACTTTGGCTGTTTTCACCACTTAATTTGAATGGGGGGGAGAGACTCCGAAATTCTCTGCACTGCCTTATGGCCTGGTGTGTGCAGATAAAAACCACGGAATAAGGTCAAATTCATGAGTCAGTGATTTTTCACTTCCTCAAATAAACCAACCAATTTTCCTCAAGGTGCAGGATTGATTTTTCATCAGTTTTTAGTCTGCCTCCATTCCCTCCATTTGTGTCTCACTCGTGTTTCTCAAATGCAAAAATTGATGTAGGTTTTCCTAGCAGCCAGTCAGTCTAAAACAGACAGCACCTTATGCAACATGGATGGCACACGTGTGCTGTGCATTTTTATTTATTTTTTTTAGGTCCCAATTCACTAGAATGAACAAATTTGGCTTCGAGAATTGCACCCAAGTGAGAAATGTCTCCATTTGTTTTGTATGCAGAGCAGACCATCGGTTCGCCCAAAAAATAATAACATAATGTCATGTGAATATCTCTATAGAGTATAATGTGTCAAAGTGCATTGACACCACTCATATGACAAACGCATGGAAATGAAGCCTTAGAAGCAGCACCATATTGGCACTTGACCCCTTTCATTCTCTGGTCCAACCGATCGAACCCCCACTGATTATAAAGGCGATACGCCATCACTTTATAAGATATTAAGTAAATTAACTTTAAAATTAATTAGATCATATTGATTCATGTTCTAGAAGGCCAGTGCTCCAAATATCCCTAATGTTGTCACTGAGCAGCTGTACAAATGGGGCCAGATTGTCCTGTAGTGGAAGTCACATTTGACGCTTAGACAAAACTTGTTGTGACAGCAGGAAGTATCTTTTACATAGCGACTGTCTTGTTGAGCTGGTTGTGTCATGTTTCGTGGTGTTATTAATTGATTTATGTGTTTTTCTGGGAGCTACTTTTTTGCTTTTCTTTTTATATATCGACATCTGTCATTGTACAGCAGCAGACGTTGCTTGAGATGAACATGAAATACCTACTAGTCATATGCATGGTACCAGCCGGTCATATGTTCCAACAGCTGCTAGCAGATAAAGCTGCCTATGTGCTCCTAATATTGGGATGTGACCATGAATACTTGATATATTGTTACAGTTTCCTCTCTTGTCTTTGTAGTCTACATTCGATAACATAAATTTGTGGTCAGAGATGGATCCCAGCCGTTGATAGATGGTGAATTCCTGTTGACATCAAGAATTTTGGAAGGAAAAAAATGGGCAACAAATGCACCCATGTGTAGAAGTGCAATTATTCCACACAGTTCATCATACCTCTGACAGCATTACCATCTCTTGCTTCCAAAACCATTTTGGATAAATAGAACTTGTAGTACACATGGGCTAAAAAGTCCCATACTTTGGGTACAAAATATGGAACCAAAATTAGCTTTTTTATTTTCATTTTTTTTTAGTAGCTACAAAGTTTACTATATTTTATATGAGAAATTGGTATATCGTAAATTCTAATACAAAATCTATACCGGCCCTTTTCTAGCACACAGATGGTCAAATGTGTAACAAACTTATTAAGAGCATATTACTCCTGTCCTCTCTTCATAGACATTCTGATCTTAAGAAAATGTCACCTAATGATTTTTGCTACAACCCAACTTGTAGAAAAAAAAAGGAATCTGCTAAAATGATACAGACCCAGAGCTAGAGTTAGAAAATTTAGAACATATTAATTTCTAAAAAACATTTACAGTAAAATTAAAAAGTATGTAAATGGTCTTGAATATAAATTATTTTGTTATTTTGTCCTTATTGTTTATTTGGAATCTATGCAAACTTCTGTCTCTCCATGGTAACAGACCACAAATAAAACCTTTTTTTTAGTCAGATCATACAGTTGTATAAAACTTTGTCCATTTGTTTCCTTTTCTACTGTTTGTATGTTAATGAGAAGTGGGTGAATATAGGAATATGTAGTCTTTATCTCCAGAGACTAATAGATCCGCATATGTGCTGTAAACATACTGTAAATTGAATTTTAACCATTGGATCAATATACAGTACATACATCTTTAGGGTAAAAGATTTCTATGTTCTTCTTCCCTGTTAAAATAACGAGATTGAACTTTTCCATCCTCTATAGGAAAAGGTAAGTATATGTGTATTCCCAATGTGTCGCCAATGTTTCACTATTTCTACATTTCATAAAATATGCCTTTTTTCCATTTGTGTCTTAGTCTCTAGTTATTCCTCACAGGTTACTGATGTATGTTACTCTAGTGTCGCATGTGCTGGAAAATATGTCATAAAAAAGTTTCTATCTCTCCTGTCTTTCTACAGGTGTATATCATAAAGGTAACCTGGTCGGATTCCATGCAGCATGTCATCTACCGAAGATACAGCAAGTTCTTTGATCTCCAGGTATATTTGTTGGCTACAGTATTTAAAGTACATGAAGTCTGCTCCATTATGTCCTCTTACTGGGGTTGTCCGGTCTAAAACTACAAGAGTGCAGTCACTCTATGTGACTGAAGACTTGTGAATAGTGATGAGGGAGTATACTCATTGCTGAGGTTTTCCTGAGCATGCTTGGGTGATCTCCGAGTATTTCGGTGTGCTCGGGGATTTAGTTTGTCGACGCAGCTGCTTGACTTGCGGCTGCTAGACAGCTTGAATACATGTGGGGATTACCTGTTTGTCAAGCTGTCTAGCAGCCGCAAATCATTCAGCTGCATCGACATAAACTAAATCTCCGAGCACGCTGAAATACTCGGAGACCACCTGAGAATGCTCGGGGAAAACCCGAGCAACGGGTATACTCGCTCATCATTACTTGTGAATCCTCACATCGTGCACTTCAGGCTTGCTCAATGCAAGTGTACTAAGCACAGCCAGACAAGTCTAGTCAGAATGTGATCAGAAGTAGGCAAATCACTCCTGGCAGTGGTACCGGAGAATCCTCACAGCTGGCAGTGCGCACAATGTGAGGATTCGCAAATCTGCACTCACCTAGAGTGACTCCAGGCTTGTAGCTTAAGACCAGAGCGGACAACCCCTTTAAGGTGGCTGTACACCTTCGACTGAGAGTGCATATATTCTCATGTGAGAGGCGGAATAGGCTGCCCCTGACACCTCTGGCGGCTTATCTCCATTGAAAATAAAGGGGCAGGTTTGTTGAAACACAGGATGCCTGATCTTTTTTTTTTTCCACTGACATCTTTCACGCACATTTTGACTTATTATCGAACAGATGGTTGGTTGGTTTTCCAAAAACCTTTGGTTTGGTTGACACGAGTCTAAAGTGCATGGCCACATTTAGAATCTCCAAAAAGGTTGAGGCACAGTAGGGACACAAAACCTTGAAAATGGGGAAATAAAACATTTGTTAGGCTGCATAGCCTCATGCACCTCAATCTGAGTGTTACATGTAATGATTTTACCTAGACACCAGGGGTTTATCCTCAACTTGGTCACTGTGGGGATAAGATGTCACTTACAGGGAACTTGTCACCAGGTTTTTCCAATGTAAAGTGTGCCAGCACCTTTAAGCCCTTTTTTACAGAATTTTAGTATGCCATATGTATGTCCCTAATTCCCTATTCAAAGTACAAAAAAGACAAGCATCCTGGTCTTGATCCGGCGCCTTCTCCATTCCTTCACTCACTGTCGTCCTTCCATTCTTCGTGTGGATGACGCGTCCTGCGTCATCCACACAATGTCCCCATCGTGCTCCCGTGCAGGCGTACTTCTGTCTGCCCTGCCACAGAAAGCACAAAACACTGTAGTGAGCATACGCCGGCTTTACCTACAGGTTATCATCACTCTTGGCCTTTCCTGGCGCATGCGCATTACAGTGCTGTGCTCTGCTCTCGGCAGGGCAGAGAGAAGTGAGTGTGCAGGAGTGTGATGGAGGACACTGTGTGGATGATGTAGGACTCATCATCCACATGAACCACAGAAGTAGGATGGTGATCGTAAGAGAAAAGAGGAGAGCCAGGATTAAGACCAGAGACACCCATCGGAACGGATCACCCCGTCTGTGTGTATGTTAAAATTGCATAAATACAACATACTAAAATGCTGTTAAAAAAAAGGGACTTGAAGGTGCTGGATCTACTTTATATGGGGAAAACCTGGTGACAGGTTCCCTTTAGCACAAGCCCATAATCAGCTGAGTGATCATTCCCAATCATTGGCCCATGTAAATATAGGAGCAATTAGCTGATTAATGATCAAAACATTAATTTTTCAGCTGATCAGATGGTATGGAAAACAAGTGATCATATTAATGATTAGTCGTCCCCATACAGTTTGTATCTGTGGATATAAAGGGCTTTAAATGAGCTTTAATAACCTTGCTGTATGGGTTTTTTCGGTGCCCGTTATGGGCTAAAATCTGCCATTCTAAACCCATCTTTAGAGAGAGGGGTTAGCTTCACATACATTTCTTGTGTGTTAGAGTCAAGTGACATTATTATCATATATTCTGGATTATATGAATTTTAATGTACCGCAATATGTATTTTAAAAATGGAATGTCTGTACTCCAGCCTTCAGTCTATGTCTTTTAAAGTATATGGACCAAGTGAATAAAATAACTGTATCAGGTAAGTGGCTCAAATTATTACTCTCGCATACATAGCTAAATAATTCAATGCCATTGGAGTAGATTTTAGCGAAGCCTGATTTGCAGTAAAATAGGATGATGAGAGTTGTAAACTGGCTGAGCCAATTCAATTTTAAAAATGGAGTGCATGACCCCTCCGACCAGTGAAAGGGTTAAAGAATAATGGGTAAATAATCGCATTTTAGACATAGCCATTTCCTTTGTAAATACCTAGAGAAGCCTATCTTTATATTAGCATGGCTGAGGATTGTGTGGGCTTTTGTGAACACATTTAATACCCTGGATCCATTTTTCTAGAACATGTTCGCCCAGTCTCCTGGTCTTTCCTGGTAGATTTGAAAAAGTTCTCATCAGGCTTGGCCTGTCAATGGGGTTAGTGTTACTGGCAGGAAACGTTGTCTCAGGATTGGAGAATAAGTCCTGAAAGCTTCTATTGATAAGTGAATGGGTGCCTAGCGTCAATGGACGGCACCCACTGCTTTAATGTTTTGCCCTATACCATGTGGAGTAGAGTTAATTACGCATTTTGAGCTTAACCCTTTTTATACTTTGCAGTAGACGTTGCCAAGTCCCTATTATGAGTTGCTGCATATCGCTCTCAGAAGACGATTCCACTGCATTTTAGTAGGAAATAGGAATTACACTTACAGAATCTGAATGAGATGGTGCAGGTGACGCTACAGAAAGCGTAAGGGACTATTCACACCGCCAGACTGTCGTGAACTGGTCTTCCTTGATACGCTCTTTTATCGATAACCTTGCAATCTTAACAGGCTGGATAAATGAACATAGTGCTCTTTAGTCGGATAAAATGATCTTTTGTGCTGCACAAAAGATCTTCATTCTCGTCAGCACATTGTTCTGTGCAAACCGGACTCGTGCTGTCGAGAAAAATGGCAACCTGCGCCCACTAAACGATCTATCATAGATGGTTCTGTGCGATCTGCGTGTGTAAACAGGTTGTTACACGACTGATCAGCAAGTTGGATCGCCTGTTTAGTGTCTACGGTGGGATCGTGTTAATAAAACTTAATAAAATGAATAAAAAGGAGGAGGAATAATAATTTTGGGCCCAAAATTCCTCCATATTATGGCATAGTTCAAGTAGCACACATCTGCTCGCCTAATCTCTAGTATTACAATCCTACATCTCTCCGCTGCTTTGTGTTGCAATGACAACCAGTGTGGCCTGATGATTTCATTACTGACGTCATACTGAAAGTGAAGTCGTTTTTTTACGTGTTTCAGACTAAAAAAAAAAAGTCCTTAATTATGGACATAATCTTTTATTCATGATTTGGGACTTTTTTTTAGTCTGAAACGCGTAAAAAAACGACATCATTCTTGGATTCATGGTGAGGGCCAATTTTAGCTGTCTGGAATAAACATTTTTGAAATATTTTAATCAATAATTGGCTGGAAAATCTTCTACTTGTTATGCAGTCTTTGGCCACAAGGGGCAGGAGTGTAATTTCCGTTTTGATAATTATTGAAAACCCCAAGTAAAGTGAGCTGGACTACACATGTTTGCATATTTAAAGGGACACTCCATCCTGGGACAGAAAAAGTGACTATGTTTTTCATGTGCTGCCACCATAATTGGTGCCCTCCGTTTGCCTCCATCCTCGTTTTCTACTCAGATTTGCGTTTTGTTTCTCCTGCTTTCAAGATGATCACAGCAGTGGCGCAGGGTAATGCAGTGGTAAGAATAAACCATGCCTCCCCTGTCTTTCTGGTGTTGCAGCAGCCATCTTTGAAGAAAGAGGAATGGATCGCCAGACTGAGCCGATCAGTCAGCAGATGGCAAAAAAAGGGCACCAGGAAGGGTGACCATACATGAGAAACGTGTAGTCGCCTTCCAGACGCTTTAACGCTTTTGTGGCTGCTGAGACCTAACCTGAATTATTGGGCTAGTCAAGTTCATGTCACTGTGCAGCTCTGAGGGCTCGGCCGGGTGTCGTTACCTGCACTATTCCCAACCACAAAACAGACCAAAATGGTGCATGATGTTTCTTATATCACATATACCCCACATTAGTGTGGAAATTCGCTTTTATACCCTTACATACTACCGTTGTGCAGTGTGCCGTCCGTTGTTAGCATGGAAGGCACAATGACCAAAAATACTTTCTACTAAACCCGGCTGACTTTCTAGATTCTGGTTGAATTTCTGCAAATGCCATTCAAAAGTCCCCAACTTGTCTACTGCAGTTCTGCGGCGTGTGACCCTACCCTTAATATATAATATAGCGAGCAGGCTGATAGCGGGACGCAGAATATCCCGTTGACTTCCTCTAAGAACGCTGGCATAGATGGGAATGTTGAGGCTTGTTTAACAAGACATTAGATATTTAGATTTACGGTAAATACACATTTCATCATGGCAGACATGTCGTAATTGGGATTTTTGATATTGTAATTTGCAAACTTTAACAATCCTGCTTGAACTTGCAGGTCATATGTTTGGTGCCTGTTAATTATTGGTGAGGGTTTTTGTACTCGTATTCTCAAGAATGTGGAATATGCTTCTCCAGGTAATACTTGGCATTTGTAGATCAAGACTTTAGCCAGCTGTTATCGTTGCCAAGAAGATAGGCCTGTTTCTGATAGTAAGGACAGTGGGGGGGGGGGGGGGGGAGTCATTACCGCACACCTCTGGGTAATTCATCACACCCCCCTTCCCACATCCTTTGTTTTTACAGACATTAGCTGCTTCAATATGTGCAAGATTTAGATGCAAACATTAGATGTAAAATTCTAAAAAATTGTAATTGTCAAAAAGAATTTAGACGTAAAAATTGGTGAGATCCCCCCCAAAAAAGATAGGAATTGTAGGATGGAGTCCACACTACAGTACAACAAATGAAGGAGACAATCAGATACACAATGCTTTGCTGGAATGGACCAAGAGTATACAAATGTATCTGCACAATATAGTCATTTTTGTTGTGAAATTGGATTTTGGGCTCCCCCGGTGGCCACTGGTGGAATTGAACTGGTGTGCATCATCCTCTCTGTTCACCTGTTTCCATCAGGATGTGGGAGTCGCTATTTAACCTTGCTCCTCTGTCACTTCCATGCCGGTCAACATTGTAATCAGAAGCCTTTCTGTGCATGTTCCTGCTGCTAGACAACTCCCAGCTAAGTTGGACTTAGTCCTTGTTTGTTTTTGTATTTTGTTCCAGTTCACAGCTGTAGTTTCGTTTCTGTGTCTGGAAAGCTCTTGTGATCTGAAATTGCCACTCTGATGTTATGAGTTAATACTAGAGTCTTAAAGTAATTTCAGGATGGTATTTTGATAGGGTTTTCAGCTTACCATGAAAGTGCCCTTTCTGTCTTCCTGCTATCTAGTAAGCGGACCTCAATTTTGCTAAACCTATTTTCATACTACGTTTGTCATTTCATCTAAAATCACCGCCAATATTTGTGGGGGCCTCTGTCTGCCTTTCGGGGAAATTTCTCTAGAGGTGAGCCAGGACTATATTTTCCTCTGCCAGGATTAGTTAGTCCTCCGGCCGGCGCTGGGCGTCTAGGGATAAAACGCAGGCTACGCTACCCGGCTACTGTTAGTTGTGCGGCAGGTTTAGTTCATGGTCAGTTTAGTTTCCATCCTTCCAAGAGCTAGTTCGTATGTTTGCTGGGCTATGTTCTCTTGCCATTGAGAACCATAACAGTTTGACCGGCCCAAAAGGGTTAAATTAATTGACAGAGAAAGGAGAGAAAAGAGAAGTCTGCTGAAGATTTTTTTTTTTTTTTCTCAGTTCTGAGTGTGCTTGTAATTGAATCTCTTGCAAGTCTGCCTATATTGCAGCCTTTCTCTCTCTCTCTCCTTCTAATCCTGGAATGGCTCTGTGTTCACCTGTTTAAAATGGATATTCAGAGTTTAGCTGCAGGTTTGAATAATCTCACCACGAAAGTTCAAAACTTACAAGATTTTGTTGTTCATGTTCCTATATCTGAACCTAGAATTCCTTTGCCTGAATTTTTCTCGGGGAATAGATCTTGCTTTCAAAATTTCAAAAATAATTGCAAGTTGTTTTTGTCCCTGAAATCTCGCTCTGCTGGAGATCCTGCTCAGCAGGTCAGGATTGTGATTTCTTTGCTCCGGGGCGACCCTCAGGATTGGGCTTTTGCGTTGGCTCCAGGGGATCCTGCGTTGCTCAATGTGGATGCATTTTTTCTGGCCTTGGGGTTGCTTTATGAGGAACCTCAGTTAGAACTTCAGGCGGAAAAGGCCTTGATGTCCCTATCTCAGGGGCAAGACGAAGCTGAAATATACTGCCAGAAATTCCGTAAATGGGCTGTGCTTACTCAGTGGAATGAGTGCGCCCTGGCGGCGAATTTCAGAGAGGGTCTCTCTGATGCCATTAAGGATGTTATGGTGGGGTTCCCTGTGCCTGCGGGTCTGAATGAGTCCATGACAATGGCTATCCAGATCGATAGGCGTCTGCGGGAGCGCAAACCTGTGCACCATTTGGCGGTGTCTACTGAGAAGACGCCAGAGAATATGCAATGTGATAGAGTTCTGTCCAGAAGTGAACGGCAGAATTTTAGACGAAAAAATGGGTTGTGCTTCTATTGCGGTGATTCAACTCATGTTATATCAGCATGCTCTAAGCGTACTAAGAAGCTTGATAAGTCTGTTTCAATTGGCACTTTACAGTCTAAGTTTATTCTATCTGTGACCCTGATTTGTTCTTTATCATCTATTACCGCGGATGCCTATGTCGACTCTGGTGCCGCTTTGAGTCTTATGGATTGGTCCTTTGCCAAACGCTGTGGGTATGATTTGGAGCCTCTTGAAACTCCTATACCCCTGAAGGGGATTGACTCCACCCCATTGGCTAGCAATAAACCACAATACTGGACACAAGTAACTATGCGGATTAATCCGGATCACCAGGAGATTATTCGCTTTCTTGTGCTGTATAACCTACATGATGTGTTGGTGCTTGGATTGCCATGGCTGCAATCTCATAACCCAGTCCTTGACTGGAAAGCTATGTCTGTGTTAAGCTGGGGATGTAAGGGGACGCATGGGGACGTACCTGTGGTTTCCATTTTATCATCTATTCCCTCTGAGATTCCTGAATTCTTGACTGAATATCGTGACGTTTTTGAAGAACCTAAGCTTGGTTCATTACCTCCGCACCGGGAGTGCGATTGTGCCATAGATTTGATTCCGGGTAGTGAATACCCTAAGGGTCGTTTATTTAATCTGTCTGTGCCTGAACATGCTGCTATGCGAGAATATATAAAGGAGTCCTTGGAAAAGGGACATATTCGTCCTTCGTCATCTCCCTTAGGAGCCGGTTTTTTCTTTGTGGCTAAGAAAGATGGCTCTTTGAGGCCGTGCATTGATTATCGGCTTTTGAATAAAATCACGGTTAAATATCAATATCCGTTGCCACTGCTGACTGATTTGTTTGCTCGCATAAAGGGGGCCAAGTGGTTCTCTAAGATAGATCTTCGTGGGGCGTATAATTTGGTGCGAATTAAGCAGGGGGATGAGTGGAAAACCGCATTTAATACGCCCGAGGGCCACTTTGAGTATTTGGTGATGCCTTTTGGTCTTTCAAATGCCCCTTCAGTCTTTCAGTCCTTTATGCATGACATTTTCCGTGATTATTTGGATAAATTTATGATTGTGTATCTGGATGATATTTTGATTTTTTCGGATGACTGGGACTCTCATGTCCAGCAGGTCAGGAGGGTTTTTCAGGTTTTGCGGTCTAATTCCTTGTGTGTGAAGGGTTCTAAGTGCGTTTTTGGGGTTCAAAAGATTTCCTTTTTGGGATATATTTTTTCCCCCTCTTCCATCGAGATGGATCCTGTCAAGGTTCAGGCTATTTGTGATTGGACGCAACCCTCTTCTCTTAAGAGTCTTCAGAAATTTTTGGGCTTTGCTAACTTTTATCGTCGATTTATTGCTGGTTTTTCTGATGTTGTTAAACCATTGACTGATTTGACTAAGAAGGGTGCTGATGTTGCTGATTGGTCCCCTGCTGCTGTGGAGGCCTTTCGGGAGCTTAAGCGCCGCTTTTCTTCCGCCCCTGTGTTGCGTCAGCCTGATGTTGCTCTTCCTTTTCAGGTTGAGGTCGACGCTTCTGAAATCGGAGCTGGGGCGGTTTTGTCGCAGAGAAGTTCCGATTGCTCCGTGATGAGACCTTGGAGACATATTTGAGGTGTTTTGTGTCTGCAGATCAGGATGATTGGGTTGCTTTTTTGCCTTTAGCGGAGTTTGCCCTCAATAGTCGGGCCAGTTCTGCCACCTTGGTGTCTCCCTTTTTCTGTAATTCGGGGTTTCATCCTCGATTTTCTTCTGGTCAGGTGGAGTCTTCGGATTGTCCTGGAGTGGATGCTGTGGTGGAGAGGTTGCATCGGATTTGGGGGCAGGTAGTGGACAATTTGAAGTTGTCCCAGGAGAAGACTCAGCTTTTTGCCAACCGCCGGCGTCGGGTTGGTCCTCGGCTTTGTGTTGGGGACTTGGTGTGGTTGTCTTCTCGTTTTGTCCCTATGAGGGTTTCTTCTCCCAAGTTTAAGCCTCGGTTCATCGGCCCGTACAAGATATTGGAGATTCTTAACCCTGTGTCCTTCCGTTTGGACCTCCCTGCATCTTTTTCTATTCATAATGTTTTTCATCGGTCATTATTGCGCAGGTATGAGGTACCGGTTGTGCCTTCCGTTGAGCCTCCTGCTCCGGTGTTGGTTGAGGGCGAGTTGGAGTACGTTGTGGAAAAAATCTTGGACTCCCGTGTTTCCAGACGGAAACTCCAGTATCTGGTCAAATGGAAGGGATACGGTCAGGAGGATAATTCTTGGGTGACTGCCTCTGATGTTCATGCCTCCGATTTGGTCCGTGCCTTTCATAGGGCTCATCCTGATCGCCCTGGTGGTTCTGGTGAGGGTTCGGTGCCCCCTCCTTGAGGGGGGGGGTACTGTTGTGAAATTGGATTTTGGGCTCCCCCGGTGGCCACTGGTGGAATTGAACTGGTGTGCATCATCCTCTCTGTTCACCTGTTTCCATCAGGATGTGGGAGTCGCTATTTAACCTTGCTCCTCTGTCACTTCCATGCCGGTCAACATTGTAATCAGAAGCCTTTCTGTGCATGTTCCTGCTGCTAGACAACTCCCAGCTAAGTTGGACTTAGTCCTTGTTTGTTTTTGTATTTTGTTCCAGTTCACAGCTGTAGTTTCGTTTCTGTGTCTGGAAAGCTCTTGTGATCTGAAATTGCCACTCTGATGTTATGAGTTAATACTAGAGTCTTAAAGTAATTTCAGGATGGTATTTTGATAGGGTTTTCAGCTTACCATGAAAGTGCCCTTTCTGTCTTCCTGCTATCTAGTAAGCGGACCTCAATTTTGCTAAACCTATTTTCATACTACGTTTGTCATTTCATCTAAAATCACCGCCAATATTTGTGGGGGCCTCTGTCTGCCTTTCGGGGAAATTTCTCTAGAGGTGAGCCAGGACTATATTTTCCTCTGCCAGGATTAGTTAGTCCTCCGGCCGGCGCTGGGCGTCTAGGGATAAAACGCAGGCTACGCTACCCGGCTACTGTTAGTTGTGCGGCAGGTTTAGTTCATGGTCAGTTTAGTTTCCATCCTTCCAAGAGCTAGTTCGTATGTTTGCTGGGCTATGTTCTCTTGCCATTGAGAACCATAACACATTTTATACTATGAGTATGTATTAACTAAAGTTAACTCATTAGTAGTGTTGAGCGATACCTTCCGATATGCAAAGGTATCGGTATCGGATTGGATCCGCCGATATCCAAAAAATATCGGATATCGCCGATACCCGATACCAATGCATATCAGGCCCTGGGATCCATATTCATGTATAAAATAAAGAATAAAAATAAAAAATATTGATATACTCACCCCTCCGACGGCCCCGGCTCTCACCGGTCCAAGCGTCTGCCTCCGTTCCTAAGAATGCAGAGTGAAGGACCTTCGATGACGTCGCGGCTTGTGATTGGTCGCGTGACCGCTCATGTGACCGCTCACGCGACCAATCACAAGCCGCGACGTCATCGAAGGTCCTTCACTCCCTGCATTCTTAGGAACGGAGGCACCGCTAAGAGCCAGGGTCCGCCGGAGGGGTGAGTATATCAATATTTTTTATTTTTATTATTTATTTTTTACATGAATATGGATCCCAGGGCCTGAAGGAGAGTCTCCTCTCCTCCAGACCCTGGGAACCATACGCACCGCACACTTCCGATTCCGATTTCCGATATCGCAAAAATATCGGAACTCGGTATCGGAATTCCGATACAGCAAATATCGTCCGATACCCGATATTTGCAGTATTGGAATGCTCAACACTACTCATTAGGTGCCAAATATTTTCTAATACCTTCGCAACAGAGGTGCAAAATAAATAAAACAAAAACGTTTTTATTCCGCTTTGCAACCACTTTTACATCATGTTTCCACCTCAACATGAAAAATTTTATGAAAGGTCCTCTTTATAAGGGACTGTCATCACAGGAGGACTGTTCAAACCAAGACCCCTGCTCAGTGTTTATTGGCGGAACCAATCATTTACATACACCTTCCCACCTACTTGTTTTCCGTCGATCTCCACCCCTTCATCTTTAATTGACAGCTCTGGTTTCATAGGGCCAGAGAACGGTGGAGATAGATGGAAACCAAGCAGGTGGGAAGGTGTATGTAAGTAATTGGCCCTGTGGTGAAGCACCGAGTGGCGAGAATTAGTTTGAACAGTCATTCTGTGCTGACAGAGTCCCTTGCCCATCTTGCCCAAACACACCGCACAAAAAAACTTCATACACTTCAAAAAACTACTTGCTTTATATCTTCTTACTCCTACTGATTTCGGGGGACATATCTCCCAACCCCGGTCCCCCATCCACCAACTTCAACCGCTACCCTACCTCATATCAAAACCATACTAACCTTATTAATATTACTTGCACTCCCTCACCTCTCTCTTTCAATTGTGCCCTTTGGAATCCACAGTCTGTATGTAACAAGCATCCTTTCCTGCACAACTACTTTCTGAACAATTCTCTAAATCTGTTGGCCCTCACTGAAACCTGGATCCAGGACTCTGAGACTGTCTCCCCCGCTGCCATTTCTTATGGTGGCTTACAATTCTCCCATTCCCCGAGACCCACAAACAGACCTGGTGGTGGAGTCGGCATACTCCTGTCCCCACAATGCATGTTCCAGGTCATCCCCCCAGTTCCATCACTCTCATTCCCTTCTTTTGAGGTCCACACCATCAGGCTCTTTTGTCCCCTCTCCCTCAGAGTAGCGGTCATATACCGGACCCCAGGCTCACCCACCCACTTCCTGGACCACTTCTCAGCCCGGCTGCCGCACTTCATGTCCTCAGAACTTCCAACCCTTATTCTGGGAGACTTCAATATCCCCATTAACAGCCCCACTTCCAGATCTGCATCCCAGCTTCTATCATTAACCACTTCCCTAGGCCTCTCACAGCTCTCAACCTCTGAAACACACAAAGACGGTAACACCCTGGACCTGGTCTTTGTCCGGCTCTGTTCAATCTCCTACCTAGATAACTCACTGCTTCCCCTCTCTGACCACAACATTTTATCCTTCGCACTCACAATTCCTCCCCCGCCCCAGCACTCTCCTACCTACAACACATTCAGAAATCTATATGCCATTAACCCTCATACACTTTCAGACTCCTTACACTCATCATTGTCCCCAATCTCTTCTTTTTCATGTCCTGATCTGGCTGTACATCACTACAACGACACTCTTAGAAGCACCCTTGAACAAGTAGCTCCCCTCACCCTGAGAACCTCCAAACACAGAGTGAAACAGCCCTGGCTCACATCGCAAACCCGATTTCTCCAGCGATGCTCTAGGAGTGTTGAACGCTTATGGAGGAAAACACGCACACCAGAAGACTTCACACACTTCAAATTTATGTTAAGAACCTGTAACTCTGCCCTTCACCTCGCCAAACAGACCTACTACACCACCCTGATCTCCTCACTATTCAGCAACCCCAAGAAACTTTTTAACACCTTTCACTCCCTCCTCAGGCCAAAAGCACAAGATCCTATCACAGACATTTGTGCTGATGACCTGGCCTCCCACTTTATAGAGAAAATAGACAATATCCGTCAGGAAATCCGCTCTCAAACACCAAGTGCAATGACTCCCATCCCTCCCTGCATCTCCCCTGGCTCGCTCTCCACATTCGATCCCATCACAGAAAAAGAAGTCTCCAAGCTCCTATCCTCTTCTCGTCCGACTACATGCACTACCGACCCCATTCCCTCACACCTCCTCCAGTTTCTCTCTCCAGTTGTCACAACTCACCTAACCACAATCTTTAATCTCTCCCTCTCCTCTGGCATTTTCCCCTCCTCCTTCAAACACTCTATCATTACTCCATTACTAAAAAAAAACACCCTCGACCCATCCTGCACAAACAACTACAGACCGGTCTCCAATCTCCCCTTCATCTCTAAACTCTTGGAGCGCCTGATCTACTCCCGCCTTACCCGTTACCTGTCCACTCATTCCCTCCTAGACCCTTCACAGTCCGGTTTCCGCCCCCTACATTCGACAGAAACTGCACTCATCAAGGTGACCAATGACCTTCTGACAGCAAAATGTAACGGTGACCACTCTCTGCTCATTCTTCTCGACCTTTCTGCAGCTTTTGACACTGTTGACCACCCTCTCCTACTCTATAGGCTCCAGTCACTAGGCATTAAGGACACTGCTCTCTCCTGGTTCTCCTCCTGTCTTTCTGACCGCTCCTTTAGTGTTCTGTTCTCTGGCTCCACTTCAACTCCTCTTCCTCTCACTGTCGGGGTACCCCAGGGCTCAGTCCTTGGCCCCCTTCTCTCCTCCCTCTACACAGCCCCAATTGGACAGACCATCAGCAGATTTGGCTTTCAATACCATCTTTATGCTAATGACACACAACTATACACGTCTCCCCTGACCTTACCCCCGCTGTACTACAGAACGCCACTGACTGTCTGCCCGCAGTCTCCAACATCATGTCCGCTCTCTATCTGAAACTCAACCTCTCCAAAACTGAACTTCTTCTGCTCCCGCTATCTATTAACCTCCCTAAATCTGACATTTCCCTCTCCGTGGGTGGCACCATAATAACACCCCGGCAGCAGGCGTGCTGTCTGGGTGTTATGTTTGACTCCGATCTCTCCTTCACATCCCATATACAATCTCTTGCCCGGTCGTGCCGATTACACCTAAAGAACATCTCTAGAATCCGCCCTTTTCTTACCATGGAGACAACAAAAACCCTCACTGTCGCCCTGATCCACTCCCGCCTGGACTACTGCAATGCTCTATTAATTGGCCTCCCCCTTACTCGACTTTCCCCTCTCCAGTCCATACTTAATGCAGCAGCCAGGGTTGTCCATCTGGCTAACCGTTACTCAGATGCATCCGCTCTTCGCCAGTCATTACAGGATACAATTCACAGTTCTTGTTCTCACCCACAAAGCTCTCCACAGTGCAGCACCCCCATACATCTCCTCCCTCATTTCGGTCTATCGGCCTAACCGACCTCTACGCTCTGCAAATGACTTTCGACTAACCTCGGCATTAATCCGTACCTCCCACTCCCGACTCCAAGACTTCTCCCGTGCTGTGCCAATCCTCTGGAATGCTCTACCCCAAGATATTAGGACCATTCACAATTTACATAGTTTTAGGCGCTCCCTCAAAACACATTTGTTCAGAGCGGCCTACCACATTAACTAATCAAGGTCATTTTATATTTGTGTGTGTGTGTAGCCCTTTCACTATCTCCATCTATCCCCCACCCCCTGAAGATGGCTGGACCATCATTGTAAATACATCATTGTAAATACACACCTGTACTTTGTATCTCCCCCACCTCATTGTAGATTGTAAGCTCTCACGAGCAGAGTCGTCTTATTTTGCTTTATTATTGTATTGCTAACATTGTTACCTATGATTGTTGTTTGAAACTGATAAACTGTAAAGCGCTGCGGAATATGTTGGCGCTATATAAATAAAGATTCTTAATATTATTATTATCTAAAAGTCAACTAATGCAACAAGAAATACAACTGCTTCCACTGTGTGCCTTGTTCCGCCAAGGGGCAGGGATTGCCAAAAATTGGGCCCAGATATATTATTTCATTGTAGACACTTTAGCTGTTAAATGTTGTTTTTCTCCCCCAGAATGCATATTATACTAACTGTACAGTGATATCGAGGACTTAGCTCCTATAAAAATCATACCAGCATTGTACATTTTAGTTGTACTGCGCTTGAGAAAAGTACTTTTAATGCAAATAAAATGGCTTTGGTGCACCATTGTCATGGCCAAGGGCTCAGTGCACCATTACACCTCTGCAATTAGTATTTTGGGGACCTTCCCGCCTTTGACTTTCAGTGCTTGCCTGCCCAGATTGAGCGCTGCCTGAACTCCTCCTACAACATGTCTGTGAGTGCGGTGCATGTTCATTCCCTGGTTCCTCTCTGAAGCTGCTCACTTGCTATACTGCAGGGTTGTATCAGTGTAGAGAGCACCGGTCACAGAGAGGAGCCATGGAAGTGAACTCGTCTGCCCAAGAGGTGTCCGTGCCGGCACTGGCAGACATGCCTATATCACAGTTCATATGGTTTAATATTCGTTTTGCAGGTGACAGTTTCCGTTAAGAAGGGGTTGTTCAGTAGTGGAAAACCCCCTTCAAGGGTATCCTCGTTACCGCTGCAGATGTTGTGTATATAGTGCGATCAAAGCTTACATTTCACGCTTTCTAAAGAAAATCCACATAAACTCTTCAAAGGAACTTAACAAGTAAAACCAATCCTGGAGAAGGAGCGACAGGTTGCACGTGTGCAGCGCCACTCCATCCAACTCCACCTAGGTACAGACTGGTGGCCAGAGATGAGCCATAAGTGGGGATCCCAGTGGTGGGACCCACACCGATCTAACAGTTGTCTCCTATGTAGTGGAGGGGTCATAACTTTTTTAGGCTGGAACACCCCATTAATGGCTACTATTTAGTTCATGCAGAAAGCACTTTCTTACAGAGGATTGCCCTAACGTGCCATAAAAGACTTGAAAACCCATAAACCGTTCCGGTTCAGACCCTTGTGTGCTTTGCCTTTTTCTTTAGCTTTCTCCCTAATAAAAGCTTTAGAGAAAGGGTCAGCAGCATGTCGTTAATTGTTCCGACCTGAACGCAGACAGTATGATGCTATGTCCCGTATTCTGAACCGCAAAATCCTGTGGATCTGCACAGGATATTATGACTCAAGTAGAGTAACTGATCCCAGGTGTGGGACATTCTGATTCATACATGTGCCTTCTCCCATTACGGAAACCCATTTTTGTGCTTCATGAGAGGATAGTGATGAAGTTCTTTTTTAAATTGTCAGCATCACATCCTTTTTCAGAGAAATCCATGTCGTACATAGTTATTTTCTGCATAGTGTCACTCTGTCTTCTGGGAAATTTGCATCCCTTTGGCAGAAAAACTGGCAAAATTTGTGGTGGGCTGTCACATTTCACATTTATACACATGCGCCTTTCTTTCTTGTGACTAATTGAAGCCATTGATCTGTTAATCAGCATCTTAGATCCTGATCTTTTCCATCATCGGGGTTTGAAAGTGTCCATTTAGGGATAATTGTGTGGTTGTTCTGATGTACACCAAGAGGAAATTTCACTGACTCACACAAGGAAATTGGTTCAAAAGTTTAAAGGGAACCTGTCAAAATAATGAGATCCTTTACATTATTACATTAATGGGGCATTTCAGAGAAATTAGAAAGCCCATAGTACAAGACCCATGTGAACCTCCTGAATTGACTTCTCGCTGTGGAATAGTTTGTTGCATCTGCCCTTCTTTCTTTATTTTATTTGCTTATACAGCACCATTACTTCCACATCACTTTACATACATTATCATCATTGTCCCCATTGGGGCTCACAATGTAAATCAGTATGTCTTTGGAATGTGGAAGGAAACCGGAGAACCTGGAAGAAATATTGCTTTTCTGAAAGTCCTCTGAAGTATTCACACAAGATACTTCACTGGATCCCAAACTGCTTGAACTGGCCAAAAGCATCTTCCTCAAAATATTCTTAATGGGGAGAGGTTAAAAAAAATCACTGCCAGACCCCTATGGTAATAAAAGTGGTAATAAAAATGGCCAGGTATATTTAACCTATTCAACATCAAATAATATATTAAGGCTAGAAATTAGATCTCTGTATCATATTAAAGCCATGATACTAGGCTCTAACTAACAAAACAAAGGCCGCAAATCCAAAACGCGCGTCGGGTTGTGTTTCGCACTGAATATGACCCCCACCATATTATTATCAGGTACTGTTCAGATATTCATTGTTGGTCATCCCCATTTATTATTATTATTATTATACATTTATATAGCGCCATTTATTCCATGGTGCTTTACATGTGAAAAGGGGCAAATATAGGCAAGCACAATAAACATGAGCAATACAAGGCACACACAAGTACAGAAGGAGAGAGGACCCTGCCCACGAGGGCTCACAGTCTAGGATACACTAGGAAAGGGTAGAGCTGGTTGTGCGGTGGTTCAGCAGGCCAAGGATCACTGCAGGCTGTAGGCTTGTCAGAAGAGGTGAGTCTTCAGGTTCTTTTTGAAGATTTCCGTGGTAGGCGAGAGTCTGTTGTGTTGGGGTAGAGAGTTCCAGAGTATGGGGGAAGCACGGGAGAAGTCTTGTATGCGGTTGTGAGAAGAAGACATAAGAGGGGAGTAGAGAAGGAGATCTTGAGAGGATTGAAGGTTGCGTGTGGGTAAGTACCGGGAGACCATGTCAGAGATGTATGGAGGAGACAGGTTGTGGATGGCTTTGTATGTCATAGTAAGGGTTTTGAACTGGAGCCTCTGGACAATAGGAAGCCAGTGAAGGGCTAGGCAGAGAGGAGAGGCTGGGGAATAACGGGGAGACAGGTGGATTAGTTCGGGCAGCAGAATGTAGGATGGTTTGGAGTGGTGTCAGAGTGCTGGAGGGGAGGCCAGAGAGTAGGAGGTCCTTCTCTGTTTTGATCTAACTAACAAGTACAGTTGCACTCTGTAACACTATAGCATGTAAGCATGAAATATGTGAAATTGGAATTGCAATACTGCTCTAGAAAGTAGGAAAAAACATAGATACTTTGCACATAATTTGGCCAATATCTGTGTGCCCAGCAGCCAATGACAAGGCGATCCTCTTTTGCTGGGAACCTATCCTAATGTGATTCTTCTCGTACTTTCATATGGGTAGAAAGGATCCTGCTGTATTTAAAACCACCATGGGCTTATAGGTGGAGTGCTCCATCAGAGGACCTATGTATACAAATGTCAAAAGACTGACCATCGCTTCCAAACTGAGTGTGAACAGGTGCATACTAAGAGTAGCCATCTCCATTCATAACTAACAAGAGAAGTTTTGCTCTGTAGTTCCATAGCATTTAAACATGAAATATATGAGATTTGAATTGTATTACTATTCTAGAAATTATGAAAAGGAGGATCGTTTTGTCGTTGGCTGCTGGGCCCACGTGAATTGGCTAAGTATCTTTGTGTTCTTCCTACTTTCTAGAGCAGTGATGCTTTTCAAATTTCACATATTTCATGTTTACATGCTATAGTGTTAGTGTTTCCTAGAAATGGCTTCTCTTAGTATGCACCTGTTCAGACTATAATGCTATTGCCAGTATATTCTCCTGCATGGTTTCCCTTTCCCCTCCATGCAGGGACACTGACATACTCACTGCTCCGGCCCCACGGCGTGGTCCCCTTCTGCTGGCATGTCTCCTGCTTGTTCATGCCGCACTTCCTGGCAGCGCGCCTAGTGTGCTCATGCGCTCCCCCCATTCTTAAAGGGTCAGCGTACGCACATAGTAAAATGCCCCCATTTGTTCAGTTTCTCCTACTAGTGAATTGTTAGGTCCCCTGGTCTCGGTGTGGCCCGTGTCCTGAATCCGAATTCCTGGTCCCGATGTGGCCAGGGTACTGAACCCCAATCCCTGGTCTGTGTGCAGCCATGCCTGAACCTGCTCCCCTGGTCCATGTGCAGCTGGAGCTTGAACCTGCTCTCCTGGTCCATGTGAAGCAAGAGCCTGAACCTGGTTCATGTGTGGCCAGAACCTGAACCTTGATCCATGTGCAGGGAGAGAGACTGAGCTTCCTCACCTTAGTCTGAATGTGGTCAGTGCATGAAACTTCGTCCCACGGTCCATATATTTTCGGTCTGCTAACACCAGTCTCCAAATCAGCCAGAACTCATTAGTGTGAATGATGCCCTAGTCCTTAATCAGTGTCAGCGACCCCTGGGGTCAGCAGCTGCAGTACCAGGCTCTGCCTAGGAGTTGTACCTGGAAGCTACATGCAGCCAACTCTGTCTACACCATCAGGAGCTCCAGTGAACACCAGGTAGCCACTTTGCTACTCCCCAGTCCCGGCCCTGTGGCACGGTGGGTCCACAAATCCACTTGCACCACCGTTGGGCGTAACACAGACCAGTATTCTGTTTGGAAGTGACGGACAGTCTTTTGATAATTCTGATATAGGCTCTGCGCACTAGGCACAACACTTGGGGAACAGAACTCATACCAGTTGGGGTGCAGGATGTAGAGTTCACCTTCCTGTTTTATGTGATGGATGGAATGTGGGAAGCTATAAATCTCATTTGAAAGAATGACCACAATCTGTTACTGTCATCATTTCCCCTGCACAGTTCCGTTAACCTCAAGCGGCTGATGCAGGAATTTTGTTTCTTGTTATCACCCTCTTTAAATTCTGTTGGTCATTGTTGTACATTGGGGATGACTTCAAATATTTCCGGTCTTTTCATACATTTATAAAATGAGCATAACTGAAGATGTTTCATACGCAAGAATATATACAGGTCCTTCTCAAAAAATTAGCATATAGTGTTAAATTTCATTATTTACTATAATGTAATGATTACAATTAAACTTTCATATACTATGATTCATTATCCACCAACTGAAATTTGTCAGGTCTTTTATTGTTTTAATACTGATGATTTTGGCATACAACTCCTGATAACCCAAAAAACCTGTCTCAATAAATTAGCATATTTCACCCGACCAATCAAATAAAAGTGTTTTTTAATACCAAACAAAAAAACCATCAAATAATAATGTTCAGTTATGCACTCAATACTTGGTCGGGAATCCTTTGGCAGAAATGACTGCTTCAATGCGGCGTGGCATGGAGGCAATCAGCCTGTGACACTGCTGAGATGTTATGGAGGCCCAGGATGCTTCAATAGCGGCCTTAAGCTCATCCAGAGTGTTGGGTCTTGCGTCTCTCAACTTTCTCTTCACAATATCCCACAGATTCTCTATGGGGTTCAGGTCAGGAGAGTTGGCAGGCCAATTGAGCACAGTAATACCATGGTCAGTAAACCATTTACCAGTGGTTTTGGCACTGTGAGCAGGTGCCAGGTCGTGCTGAAAAATGAAATCTTCATCTCCATAAAGCATTTCAGCCGATGGAAGCATGAAGTGCTCCAAAATCTCCTGATAGCTAGCTGCATTGACCCTGCCCTTGATGAAACACAGTGGACCAACACCAGCAGCTGACATGGCACCCCACACCATCACTGACTGTGGGTACTTGACACTGGACTTCAGGCATTTTGGCATTTCCTTCTCCCCAGTCTTCCTCCAGACTCTGGCACCTTGATTTCCGAATGACATGCAAAATTTGCTTTCATCAGAAAAAAGTACTTGGGACCACTTAGCAACAGTCCAGTGCTGCTTCTCTGTAGCCCAGGTCAGGCGCTTCTGCCGCTGTTTATGGTTCAAAAGTGGCTTTACCTGGGGAATGCGGCACCTGTAGCCCATTTCCTGCACACGCCTGTGCACGGTGGCTCTGGATGTTTCCACACCAGACTCAGTCCACTGCTTCCTCAGGTTCCCCAAGGTCTGGAATCGGTCCTTCTCCACAATCTTCCTCAGGGTCCGGTCACCTCTTCTCGTTGTACAGCGTTTTCTGCCACATTGTTTCCTTCCAACAGACTTACCATTGAGGTGCCTTGATACAGCACTCTGGGAACAGCCTATTTGTTGAGAAATTTCTTTCTGGGTCTTACCCTCTTGCTTGAGGGTGTCAATGATGGCCTTCTTGACATCTGTCAGGTCGCTAGTCTTACCCATGATGGGGGTTTTGAGTAATGAACCAGGCAGGGAGTTTTTAAAAGCCTCAGGTATCTTTTGCATGTGTTTAGAGTTAATTAGTTGATTCAGCAGATTAGGGTAATAGGTCATTTAGAGAACCTTTTCTTGATATGCTAATTTATTGAGACAGGTTTTTTGGGTTATCAGGAGTTGTAGGCCAAAATCATCAGTATTAAAACAATAAAAGACCTGACAAATTTCAGTTGGTGGATAATGAATCTATAATATATGAAAGTTTAATTGTAATCATTACATTATGGTAAATAATGAAATTTAACACTATATGCTAATTTTTTGAGAAGGACCTGTATATGGTGGGTGGCACTGATCTCTGGTGTCAGTCGTTATATAAGTCTAAGGGAATAAACCACAAAAACATGAAACATAATGATGGTGCTGAATAACAAAAACGTACAATCTGTATAATATCAAATGTAGAAAAGACGAGCTTATAGCACTGACTCAGCAAAAATAGAAATGTATTGAATTTCATCTAGCAAACAGTATAAAAACAGGGAGGACACACAGCACTAGACTATGGCTGTTTCGCATCCTCAAAGGCTTTGTCAAGTGTGTCACTCGATACAAACATAAAAACTTTAGGAATGGCAAAACATGAGTGTAACAAAAAAGACATTTAATAAAAAATACAAAGGATGAAAGTTATCAGTCGCATCAGAACAGGAGATATCTGCATGAAGAGGAGAGGTTGTTGCATGCTCTGCTGCATTCTATATGTACAGTTTTCTTCCAAATTCAGAATGTGCATCTCTATACATATAAAATTGAGAGTTTATTTTGTGATGTATGGACAGAACAAGAAGTTTTGAATCTTTTATAATTTTGGTGCATCTTACACCAGTTGCCTTCTTTTTAAGACTGGCATGCGAAACGCCATTGAATTCCGTCAATGTGTCTGAATGGTAGATGCCCCATTCTGGTGGAAGCTTGGTGCCCACTTTGGAGCTTTTTTTTTATTAGCAGTTGTATTAATGAAAAAAGCACTTTAACATCACTGCCACCATGTGATCCTCTTACCTTAAACACCTATTGATCACAAAGTTATGATCAGATACCAAAAAACAGGTTGAAAGATACTTGGGCCAGTCAATGGGTCCTAATTATTTGACAGTATGTGGTCCATATATTTAAAATGGCAGGCCTGCATTAGCCTCCTGTAAAAGCTATATAGCAAAGTCTAGTATTCAAAAGCACACGGGAGTTAAGCACTAAAGAAAGCAAACGTCCACTGGGAATACTGGATATTTAAAGGTGTATTTCCATCTCCACGATCCTATCCCAATATGTAGTTGGTGTAATAATAATAATAATAATAATATTAGCAAATACCTCCAATTAGAAATGCAGTATAGTTCTTCTGATTCGCTATGTCTCTTTCCTCATGTGCAGGCATTGCAGGACCTTAGGTGTCCAATGTTACGACGACTAGCAGCTAGCTGTCACTATCTTCAGTGGATGTAACCATGGATACTTAAATTCCTGTAATGCCTGCACAAGAGGAAAGATACGTAGCTAATCAGAAAAACTATACTACATTTCTGATTGGAGGTATTTGCTAATATTATTATTATACCTACTACATATTGGGATAGGATCTTGGAGACTGGAATACCCCATTAAGTGTCAAGAACAATCATTTGTTATTTAGAAGGCTGCAATTACTTTTATTACAAGAGCAAAAATGAGGGCACGTAGTACAGTAAGGCTGCTTTCACACATCAGTTTTTTTGCCGTTAGGCACAATCTGGCGAATTTAAAAAAAAAACAGATCTGGCAAAAGTTGCCACCGGATCTGTTTTTTTCTCATAGACTTGTATTAGCGACGGGTTGCGACTTACGGCCTCACGTTTCATCCGTTTTTTGCTGGATCCGTTGAAAATTTGTTTTCCGGTGGCCGGAAACAACGGACATAGGAACGTTTTTCGTGTCTGTCGAAAAAAAGGACATCGACGGATCAGTCGCCATCCGTCGTTTGCTAGAATGGAAGCCTATGGCGCCGGATCCATCAAATGATGGAATGCAGCGACGGATTCCGGTTTTTTAAACTAAGTATGGGTTTTACATTCTGGTCTTTCTCTCTCTTCCCCAGAATCCAATTAGCCAGATCAGCTAGTCGGATCCGTCACATCAGTTTTTTCACCATTTGCGACGGATCCATTTTTTTCAAAATTCGCCTGATTGACCCTGACAGCAAAAACCTGATGCGTGAAAGTAGCCTAAGTGAGCCAAATATCCACCCCAGGAGTCACAACTGTGCTCTGTGCCATGTATCCCCTCTTCCTGTAGGAGGTCCATGGTGCACATGAGAGCAAAAGCAGAAAGTGCTGATACTGAAGGGACTAAATGACAGAAGTTTAGTCTTTTATTTTTTTTTTTTTAAATGGTTGAATTTGTTTCTTGAAATCCCCATGACATTGTGTTCGAACTGTTTTTTATTTATTGTAGGTCTACAGTTATCAGCATAACAAGCAACACTCCAGCATAACCTGGTAACACTAAAGACTGCATATAAAAACCTCACCCAACCCAAAATCTCAATATGCAGACACGTGTTTCGGAGTGTTGCTCCTCCTCAGTGTAAAGTATGACCTCTGATTTGGCTGTATGAGAGGCCTCTGACTGAGGTTTAAGAGGTAAAGTTTCTCCTTGAGGAGAGTGATGTGACAGACATGCCGGTGACAAGGCTCTTTAAAGGTTGATATTGACTTTTAAGATTCCTACTTCCAGTAGGTGGAACTAGAGTTCAAGTTCCCTTCCTCTCAAGAGGTAATTTGCATATTTAATTTCCATTGCATGGCCAATAAGTGTCCTTACGCTGGCACGTCAGGCATGTCACTCTCCACAAGGAGAAACATTACCCCTTAGGCTACGTTCCTCAATGAGTTTTTGGTGATTTTTTTCACACTGCATATTTAAAAAAAAATGCAAGTAACTATCGCTTCTCAGCCTTTTGGTCAAGATCAAGTGTAGTATCTTTGGAAAAGGTAGCCTTGTCCTTCCACCTTAGTACATAGATACACAATACACATTGGGTCGGTGCACTTGCTAGTACACCAGGTGACTCATATAGTCATCTGGTGGAAACCATGGCCCCCAGGATCGAAGTCACTAGACTGGGTAAGTGTGAAGGCTTATGGTTCAATGTGCCTCAGGAGTGGTCGCCCTGGTGGGAGTCTGAACTTACTTGGACTGAGATTCCAGGTGAGTCTCGGCCTTTCATACTTTCTTAAGCACTTCCCCCTATTCCCGGCCTTCGGTCCATGAAGGGAAATTTTTATAAACCTGGTCGGTGGTCCTGTCGGCTTTGAGCTGACTAACCAACATGAAACAGGACTGTTCCCCTATCTTTCTTCTCCACTAGGGTGAGATCTGTTTGGACACTGGGAGCATGAAAACGGCTCTCCCGGCTTTGGCTGTGGAGAGCATAGAAGATCCCTGACCCTCGCTGTGGCCTTCTGGCTCGGCGGGATCGGGATGGTTTATTGGGGACCCTCTCCTCTGGGAGGGGTCCACATAAATCCTCACCTTGTGCACTGTATTGGTGTGACTCTGGTCACGTTTTCAGAGCCTTGGATGCTGCTTCAATCTTACTTAATGGGTGCAGAAATGCTTCAGAAAATTTGCAACATCAAAACTCACCAAAAGCTCATCGTGGGAGTGTAGCTGACTATTTTCTTTCAGACCCCGAACTACATCATTCCACTGGTTGTGTCTGTTTTAATACCAAATACAACCTGAGGACAAGTTCAAGATTTCTGGCGTAAAGTAGTTATGTTTTTTGTGGAAATCCTGTAATTTCTTCACCTAGTGGTCCACTGACCATTCTTGGTGGGCCCTTTTAATACTAGTGTGTATAAACCAAAAGCAGTTTTCCAGCTATGTATTGGACATCAATTTGTGACTTTTATACACCACAATTTTTCATCCCCTTTACATTAATAATATAATGATATAATGATTAATATATAGGTAATATTACTGGTAATCGTTTAGGAGATTCCTTATATTGACCAGTATAAGTTCGTCTATATTGCAGAGGAGGACAGCGATTTGTGTAATGCATCCTGTGGGTTTATCGTCTATGCTCATAAGCTCCCATGAGAACTGTTAGCATGGTTTCTATGATCTAACTTTTTCCACAGCATCTGCTCATTAAATACATTTTCAGGGCCGACAGTAAATGCAGCCGTGCCTATAAGTATCTCATGGGGGGTGGGGGAATCTTTCTGACAATAATTGTTTTGGATTTCACCCTCCCAGTTTTAACGGAGTCTAAAATATCTTTTGTCTTAATTGCATCCCTGTAAGACATTCGTGTTGATTTGGCACAAGATGCGAACACAGTGGCACACGCCCTACTCTCCTATAAACAGCACAGGAGATAATTCTGTGGTGATTTGGCCGGGCCGGAAACAAGAAGCTTTAAATCTTAATTTAAGGAGGAAAGCCCAGGAGCCTTAAAGGGGAAAAACCTTATTGTGTTTGAGTGAGGAGACGCGTCACGTTACCAGCAGAGCTAGGAGGGGTACCATGACACACAGAACGTGCGGTTTGTGCCAAGTAATGATCTGCACTGTCAAACACATTCAGCTTTCTCAAGTTACCCTCCTACTATCAACATTTGTCTCTGCAGAACTCATTTACAGATTTTACATGGAGTGATTGAGATTCCGGCTGCTTGCTTCTGTCTTTATTCTTAAGGCACATGGGACTAATGTTAGCCCAAGATTGGCAGGCTCAACCTACAATGTATATGGGGTCCTCCCGACTGTCCCCCAACATGATCTGTAAGGATTCGGCATTTCATAATTTCCTACTGCTCATCCTTTTATTCTCTTACTGATAAACCACCGCCAGAGATGTTTGGCAGCGGCTCTCTCATAGAGAACATGTGAGCAGTCGTCAAAATGCTCCTATGTATTGAAGAGTCCGGATAGAAAGATACTGGCCGATTAATTGGCTAAACCATTGTTTGGCTAACAGCTATTTATTGTGCTTTTTATTCCATGTCAGGCTTTTCTGGAATTAAGGAAATGAACTTTTCAGCTTTAGCTCAGGTTATAATTTTTGTTCCTTTCCATTTCAGTCTTTCGTACAGTATTCACCCATAAACGTGTATACTAGAGTGTCCTGATATGGGGGGCATAAATCTGCTTTTTTTTCGTTGGTTACGGATGGGTGAGGTGATTGCGATTCGCACTGGAAAGAAATTGTGGCTAATAACTGGGCATTTTATGGGGGTACACTGAGGCTGACGCTATACGGGTCACACTGTAATAAATGGAGGTCTACCCTTGTCTGGCAAGTATCCTGGTCTCCTGGAAATTTTGGAAAATCTCTTTCAATTGTCCCGGAAAGAAGCTTTGGGTTCACACCATTGGTGGCGCTGTAAGGGAGCTATACTTGTGATTGGCACTTTTTTGGCCATAGACAATCTTTTATTTATATAGCGCCAACATATTCCACAGCAGTTTACAGACATTATCATCGCTGTCCCCAATGGGGCTCACAATCTAAATTCCCTATCAGTATGTCTTTGGAATGTGGGAGGAAACCGGAGAACCCAGAGGAAACCCTCACAGATATGGGGAGAACATACATTCTCCTTGCAGATGTTGTCCTTGATGGGATTTGAACCCAGTGCTAACCACTGAGCCACCGTGCTGCCCTTAATAGCTGGTATTATATGAACTGTAGTCTCTATTATTGGTTGGGTGGATAGTCTTTGGTCTTACTGTCCACGGCACTATTTGGACTTTGTGACACTTTTTTGCTGTGCCGTGAATGAAATAATCTGAAAACCCCGATTATGTATCTTATAGTAGAAATGACCTATAAATGGCTTTTGAAATTTCTCATTAAGAGGTAAATTATCTAATATCTATGCTAATAACCTATAGACAGTTGTAGCATCCTTAGTTTTGGAATATACATCTTATAAACTCAATACGACCCTATTCCCCTATACACATTAGATAGTTGGCCAAAATTGGTGGGATCAGCTGACATTCATTTAATATGTCCACCTTTAAAAAAAAACAAAAAACAACTGAGGCAATGGTGATGACAATAATAAAACGCGAGTACTGTTTCACTGTTGGCGATACTCTGAGTGCTTCCTATCTTCTTTATTGAACTGTCATATTTGGGGGGAAGCTATGGTGGTGGGACTCATAGAGATGGCTCATTATGTGATAGAACCTCTTTGAGCAGCTCAGTGTTCCGGGAAATAATCAGGGAATGTTGGCATTGATATCTGGAAGTGCGGACATGTGGAAGAAGTGGTTTTCTAATAAGCATATCTAAAATTTCACTCCCCGCTCCTGAAAAGACTACCGGTAATTTTATCTCTCGAAGTGAAAGCAACAACACATGTTTCCAGCTTCTAAAATTGGATTTGTGCACCCAGGCCTCACCCTCTGAGATTATTTGCACAACATTGCAGTTTATTAATTAGCTCGTGACGAATTCAGACAAGTTCAGCCCTTCCCTTTCATCAAAACAGTTTTGCAGCTGAAGCGTCTAATAAATGTGATACCAGATGGAAAATACAAATATTGAAAGTCTATTGAAAGCTTCTCATTTATTTAAGAAAATGTGTAACATGTACCATTATTTTCCATTCTAAACACCAACAACATTATTTAGTTACACCCATGCGAAAATTTTTATCGCCCTTAAACTTAGAGATCCAATCCAAATATGACTTTTCTTTTAGTTATTACTTGTGTTCCCCATAAATGACCCATTCTGTAGTATCTTTTTTTAAACTGTGGTGCTGTTTCTCTAGTATTCCTCCTAGAAATGTTTGGATAAAATGACAACTGGGTGTTGGTGTATCCCTACGGTCTGAGGGCTCGTGCACATGACCGTATTTTCGGTCCGAGTGCCATCCAACAAAACATTGGATTGCACTAAGACCAATTGTTATTCTTTGGGGCCGTGCACATGTCCAATTTGTTGTCATCGGACCATTGTTGCATGCCCAAGTGCGATCCACTTATCGGATCGCACTCAGCCACAGAAGTCAGTGAGTGTGTGGAAAGATCGGACTGCACTCGGATGACATCTGAGTACAGCCTGATTTTCACGGACTGATAGAATGGAGAAATTGTTTCCAAATTCCTCTTCATACGAGAGTATTGGATCGTCACTATGATCACACAGAGAATATATGCGGGTGTGACCCTAGCCCGACCGTGTCACATCACTGCCAACACTGCCAAAATATGTAAGGACACACCCTTTTGATATAAGGAATGGTAACGCCTAGTTGCCAATTTACTCATAAATATATAGGAGGAATACAGGAGAAATGGCATGGTGCACAATTGTAAGAAAAAGAAGATCCAGCATGGTTACTTTACAGGGAATACAGGTGTTTACTAAACAAAAAATGTTAGTGGTGCTGACAGATTTAATTAATAAATATAATTATGAAATATAATTAATATACCGTAATTGGTTGTCCCACCTGGAGCACATACTTGATTATTCTTTCAGAACTTCTGGTAGTTCATTAGGTTTCAACGGTTTCTTCAAATATTCCGGAGACTTAAGACTTTGCAAATCTCTCAGCAGAAGCCTCCTGAGAAGCAATGATGCCCCAACTTTATTTTTTACTAGCTGTACTACCCCGGGGTAATAACTGCTGTTAGCAAAATAGAATGTGTTAACAAAAATGTATTCTGCACAAAAAAACACAAAACAAATAGATAGAAATGTAATTATTAAAAGGCAAAAACTAAGCTAATAGAAGCATTTTACAACATATATTTCAACACCAGAGATATTCCACACAGATTTAACTAAATTGGCCAAGTAATGTGAAGTAATCTTCTACTACTTATTCGAGAGCCTTTTGATAAACGACATTCTTAGTTTTTCCTTCAGGTGCAAAGACAAACAGATTTTTGGCTGTTCCAACTCTTGAACAGGCCACATAAAGTTGACCATGAGAAAAGCATGGAGATTGTAAATCTAAGCTAGCTGAAGAGCCCGGCGTTGCCTGGGCATAGTAAATATCTGTGGTTAGTTATAGCACCTCACTTCTCTTATTTTCCCATCACGCCTCTCATTTTCCCCATCACATCTTTCATTTTCCCCCTCACATCTCTCATTTTCTCCCTCACACCTCTCATTTTCCCCCTCACTCCTCTTATTTTCCCCCTCACTCCTCTCATTCCCCCCTAACACTTGTCATTTCGACCTCACATCTGTCATTTTCCGATCACTCCACTATTTTCCCTCACTCCTCTCATTTTGCACTCACACCTTTTCATTTTCACCTCACACCTCTCATTTTCACCTCAGTATATACATGTTTGTCATCTCCCTTATATATAGTATACACCTGTATGTCATCTCCTGTATATAGTATATATCTGTATGTCATCTCCCCTGTATATAGTATATACCTGCTGTGTGTCATCTCCCCTGTATATAGTATATACCTGTATGTCATCTCCTATATATAGTATATACCTGTATGTAATCTCCTCCTGTATATACCTGTGTGTCATCTCACCTATATATAGTATATATCTGTGTGTCATCTCCTCCTGTATATAGTATATACCTGTATGTCATCTCCTCCTATACATAGCATATACCTGTATGTCATCTCCTCCTGTATATACTATATACCTGTAGGTAATCTGCTTCTGTATATAGTATATACCTGTGTGTCATCTCCTTCTGTATATAGTATATACCTGTATGTCATCTCCTGCTGTATGTAGTATGTACCTGTATGTCATCTCCTCCTCTATATAGTATATACCTGTGTGTCATCTCTCCTGTATATAGTATATATCTGTGTGTCATCTCCTCCTGCATATAGTATATACCTGTGTATCATCTCCCCTGTAAATAGTATATACCTGTGTGTCATCTCCTCCTGTATATAGTATATATCTGTATGTCATCTCCTCCTGTATTAGACCTCGTTCACACGTTATTTGGTCAGTATTTTTACCTCAGTATTTGTAAGCTAAATTGGCAGCCTGATAAATCCCCAGCCAACAGTAAGCCCACCCCCTGGCAGTATATATTAGCTCACACATACACATAATAGACTGGTCATGTGACTGACAGCTGCCGGATTCCTATATGGTACATTTGTTGCTCTTGTAGTTTTTCAGCTTATTAATCAGATTTTTATTTTTGAAGGATAATACCAGACTTGTGTGTGTTTTAGGGCGAGTTTCTGTGTCAAGTTGTGTGTGTTGAGTTGCGTGTGGCGACATGCATGTAGCGACTTTTGTGAGATGAGTTTTGTGTGGCGACATGCGTGTAGCAACTTTGTGTGTGTCGAGTTGCATGTGACAGGTTAGTGTAGCAAGTTGTGTGCAGCAAGTTTTGCGCATGGCGAGTTTTGCGCGTGGCGAGTTTTATGTGTGGTGCCTTTTGAGTATGTGCAAGTTTTGTGTGAGGCAACTTTTGCATGTGTTGCAACTTTTGTGCATGTGGCAATTTTTCCGCGTGTGCAAGTTTTGCGTGTGGCGAGTTTTCCATGAGGTGAGTTTTGCACGTGTGGCGAGTTTTGCATGTGGAGAGTTTTGCGTGTGGCGAGTTTTGAGCGGCGACTTTTGTGTTTCAACCTTTATGTGGCGAGGTTGGTGTATGTGTGGTGAAATGTGCGCTGGCGAGGGTGGTATACGTGTTTGAGCACGTGGTAGTGTGTGGCGCATTTTGTGTGCGTGTTCATATCCCCGTGGTGGCGTGGTGATTATCCCATGTCGGGGCCCCACCTTAGCAACTGTACAGTATATACTCTTTGGCGCCATCGCTGTCATTCTTTAAGTCCCCCTTGTTCACATCTGGCAGCTGTTAATTTGCCTCCAACACTTTTCCTTTCATTTTTTCCCCATTATGTAGATAGGGGCAAAATTGTCTGGTGAATTGGAAAGCGCGGGGTTAAAATTTCACCTCACAACATAGCCTATGACGCTCTCGGGGTCCAGACGTGTGACTGTGCAAAATTTTGTGGCTGTAGCTGCGACGGTTCAGATGCCAATCCCGGACATACATACACACATACACACACACACACACACACATACATACACACATTCAGCTTTATATATTAGATTACAGAGTGGTGTAAAAACTATTAAACTGTTCTTACAACAGGGAAACATTTAGATTAGGTCATAGCGCTGAAGTGTCACTGCTGGGTTACAAAAGATTGTAAGATGATAAAATAGGTATTGTTAAAAAACACACACAAAAAAAAACATTTGCGGCTTTTTAAACAGGACCAGTCACGAAGTCAAAAGAAGACACTTGTTTCTTGTCTATTTTCCTGCTGACCCCCTGGGTAATCTGTTTTTATTTTCTTTTAAATCCGCTATATGGTTTTGATGGTCTTGACCAATGGGGCGTTGCTTAGATGATCCTCTGGGGCCGTGTCTTTTGGCTACTCTGCATTATTACCCTGTGATCAACACCCCTTTGGTAAAGACCATAATAAATAATACTAAATGAAACAGCCCATATCTCTGGAACCATAGGTTGGATATAAAACAAAACAAAAAAATGAATTATTCAGAGGAGCAATAAGAAAATAAAAAGAAAGAAAAAATGGTCCCAGGTCATCCCTTAAAGTTAGATAGCCCCTTTCTGACAAGCACGGACAATATTGATAGGTCATCATTAAGAGATAAATGGTGGCTGACACCCGGTAGTCTGCCCCAGCAGCGACCAGAGCTAAGCAATGTACGGGGGCAGAACAGAGCAGCGCAGCACATCGCTTTGCGTTGACATGTAGAATTAGATTTACGGGCTTACTTTGTCATATAGTTCGGTTTTGCTAATTGTTGATCTAGCGTTCGTTTGGCATTAAGGCAGGTAATTACAGGTATGTTGTGCGCTTTGTTGCATATTTGTGTAGGTGATAATTAGCCGAGCTTCAGTCATTTACTAGGTTGAGTGCAAATTGTTATTACGTATGGGAGTTTGGTATCCCAACAGTTAGACATTAAATTACTTGTCTATTTCTGTTCCAAGCTAACGCCCTTATGAAGGTGTGGGGTTTGTTTTCTATTTACATCCGGTACTGGTTTCCAAATGATTTGCATTGCCCAGGGTGTCACTACTGGTGATTCTGAAGCATTCGATGATGTGGAATATGCGAGCACTTTAGTTGGCTGCTTAGCTTTGTGAGGAAGACGCACACAGTCTACGTAGATGGATGGTGGGTAGCTGTAGAAAGACAAGGCTTCATGAATAGCAAAAGCGGTGATTGATGCCGCCATCGTCAAGATGATGGGAGAAGTGCATAGACGTGCACTAGCTAGGAGGAACATGAAGGTTAGTAAATGCTGCTGTATAATTCAGTATTGTGAGCGGGAATGGTCAAGCGTTTGCTGTTTAGGACTTTTGTTCGAGAACATCCTACAGATCTGTGTGTGTGTACACCAAACAGAAAAAAATATCTCTGCTGCGTTGGATTTTTTTTCTATACAGGTCTGTCATGATCTCTGCAGGCAGAGATCATAGCAAGCCTATAGAGGGACAAGCTCTCGGAAGATGGAACTATACTGACCATGAACTAAGCCTGCCGCGCAACTAGAAATAGCCAGGTAGCATTTCCTATTTATCGCTAGATGCCCAGCTCTGGCCTAAGACCTAAATAGCTAGCAGAGGGAAATATAAGACCTGGCTCACCTCTAGAGAAATATTCCAAAGAAGACAGTAGCCCCCCACATATAATGACGGTGAGTTCAGATGAAACTACAAACGCAGCAGGAAAATAGTCTTAGCAAATTTGAGGTCCGCTTACTAGATAGCAGAAGACAGATAGTATACTTTCATGGTCAGCAGAAAAACACTAACAAAACACCATCCAGAGATTACCTTAAACTCTGGCATTAACTCATAACGCCAGAGTAGCAATCCCTGATCAACGAGAGCTTTCCAGACACAGTAACAAAACTTCAGCTGTGAACTGGAACAAATAGGCAAAACAAAACATGGACAAAAGTCCAACTTATCTAGTAGTTGTCTAGAAGCAGGAACAAGCACTGAGAGGCATCAGATAACATTGTTGACCGGCAAGAAACCACCAGAGAAATGAGCTTAAATAGCGACACCCACTACTGATGGAACCAGGTGAAACAGGAAAGAGGATGACAAGTCCAATTCCACAAGCGGCCACCGGGGGAGCCCAGAATCCAAATTCACAACAGTACCCCCCCCTCAAGGAGGGGGCACCGAACCCTCACCAGATCCACCAGGGCGACCAGGATGAGCCCTATGGAAGGCACGAACAAGATCAGAAGCATGAACATCAGATGCATTGACCCAAGAATTATCCTCCTGGCCGTAACCCTTCCAGTTGACCAGATACTGGAGTTTCCGTCTGGAAACACGAGAGTCCAAAATTTTCTCCACAACGTACTCCAACTCACCCTCAACCAACACCGGAGCAGGAGGCTCAACTGAAGGTACAACAGGTACCTCATACCTGCGCAATAACGACCGATGAAAAACGTTATGAATGGAAAAGGACGCAGGGAGGTCCAAACGGAAAGAAACAGGATTAAGAATCTCCAATATTCTATAAGGGCCGATGAACCGAGGTTTAAACTTAGGAGAAGAGACCCTCATAGGGACAAAACGAGAAGACAACCACACTAAATCTCCAACACAAAGCCGAGAACCAACACGACGATGACGGTTGGCAAAACGCTGAGTCTTCTCCTGGGACAACTTCAAATTGTCCATAACCTGCCCCCAGATGTGATGCAATCTCTCCACCACCGCATCCACTCCAGGACAATCCGAGGATTCCACCTGACCGGAGGAAAATCGAGGGTGAAACCCCGAATTACAGAAAAACGGGGACACCAAGGTGGAAGAACTGGCCCGATTATTGAGGGCGAACTCTGCCAATGGCAAAAAAGCAACCCAATCATCCTGGTCAGCAGAGACAAAACACCTCAGATATGTCTCAAGGGTCTGATTAGTCCGCTCGGTCTGGCCATTAGTCTGAGGGTGAAAAGCAGATGAAAAAGACAAATCTATGCCCATCCTAGCACAGAATGCCCGCCAAAATCTAGACACAAATTGGGTACCTCTGTCAGAAACAATATTCTCAGGAATACCGTGCAATCGGACAACATTCTGAAAAAACAGAGGAACCAACTCAGAAGAAGAAGGCAACTTGGGCAGAGGAACCAAATGGACCATTTTAGAGAAACGGTCACAGACCACCCAGATGACAGACATCTTCTGGGAAACAGGCAGATCTGAAATAAAATCCATCGAGATGTGTGTCCAAGGCCTCTTAGGAATAGGCAAGGGCAACAGCAGTCCGCTAGCCCGAGAACTACAAGACTTGGCCCGAGCACAAACGTCACATGACTGCACAAAGACTCGCACATCTCGTGACAGGGAAGGCCACCAGAAGGATCTTGCCACCAAATCCCTGGTACCAAAAATTCCGGGATGACCTGCCAATGCAGAAGAATGTACCTCAGAGATGACTCTGCTGGTCCAATCATCCGGAACAAACAGTCTATCAGGCGGACAACGATCCGGTCTATCCGCCTGAAACTCTTGCAAGGACCGCCGCAGATCAGGAGAAACGGCCGACAAAATTACTCCCTCCCTAAGGATACCTGTGGGTTCAGAATTACCAGGAGAGTCCGGGTCAAAACTCCTAGAAAGGGCATCTGCCTTAACATTCTTAGAACCCGGTAGGTATGACACCACAAAATTAAAGCGAGAAAAAAATAAAGACCAGCGCGCCTGTCTAGGATTCAGGCGTCTGGCAGTCTCAAGATAAATCAAATTTTTGTGGTCAGTCAATACCACCACCTGATGCCTAGCCCCCTCGAGCCAATGGCGCCACTCCTCAAACGCCCACTTCATGGCCAAAAGCTCCCGATTCCCAACATCATAATTCCGCTCTGCGGGCGAAAATTTGCGAGAAAAGAAGGCACAAGGCCTAATGACGGAGCAGTCGGAACCTTTCTGCGACAACACTGCCCCAGCTCCGATCTCCGAAGCGTCAACCTCAACCTGAAAAGGCAGATTCACATCAGGCTGACGCAACACAGGGGCAGAGGCAAAACGGCGCTTAAGCTCCTGAAAGGCCTCTACAGCATGAGGGGACCAATTAGCAACATCAGCGCCTTGTCTGGTCAAATCAGTCAGTGGTTTAACGACATCCGAAAAACCAGCAATAAATCGGCGGTAAAAGTTGGCAAAGCCCAAAAATCTCTGAAGACCCTTAAGAGAGGAGGGCTGAGTCCAGTCACAAATAGCTTGCACCTTGACGGGATCCATCTCAATGGAAGAGGGAGAAAAAATATACCCCAAAAAGGAAATTTTCTGGACCCCAAAAACGCACTTAGACCCCTTCACACATAAAGAATTAGACCGCAGAACCTGAAAAACTCTCCTGACCTGCTGGACATGAGAGTCCCAGTCATCAGAAAAAATCAGAATATCATCCAGATATATTATCATAAATTTATCCAGAAAATCGCGGAAAATATCATGCATAAAAGACTGGAAAACTGAAGGGGCATTAGAAAGACCAAAAGGCATGACCAAATACTCAAAGTGGCCCTCGGGCGTATTAAATGCGGTCTTCCACTCATCCCCCTGCCTGATCCGCACCAAATTATACGCCCCACGAAGATCAATTTTAGAGAACCACTTAGCACCCTCTATACGAGCAAACAAATCAGTAAGCAATGGCAATGGGTATTGATACTTAACAGTGATCTTATTCAGAAGCCGATAATCAATACATGGTCTCAAAGAGCCGTCTTTTTTTGAGACAAAGAAAAACCCAGCTCCCAAGGGAGAAGAAGATGGACGAATATGTCCCTTTTCCAAAGACTCCTTTATATATTCCCGCATAGCAGCATGTTCCGGCACAGACAAATTAAACAAACGACCCTTTGGATATTTACAACCCGGTATCAAATCTATGGCACAATCGCACTCACGGTGCGGAGGTAACGACCCAAGCTTGGGTTCGTCAAAGACGTCTTGATAATCAGAGAGGAACTCAGGGACTTCAGAGGGAATGGACGACGAAATAGAAACCAAAGGTACGTCCCCATGAATACCCTTACATCCCCAGCTCAACACAGACATTGCTCTCCAGTCCAAGACTGGGTTGTGAGACTGCAACCATGGCAATCCCAGTACCAAATCGTCATGTAAATTATACAGCACCAGGAAACGAATAATCTCCTGGTGATCCGGATTGATACGCATGGTTACTTGTGTCCAGTATTGTGGTTTATTATTAGCCAATGGGGTGGAGTCAATCCCCTTCAGAGGAATAAGAGTCTCCAAAGGCTCTAAATTAAAACCACAACGATTGGCAAAGGACCAATCCATAAGACTCAGAGCGGCGCCAGAGTCAACATAGGCGTCCGTGGCAATGGATGACAAAGAGCAAATCAGGGTTACAGACAAAATAAACTTAGACTGAATGGTGCCAATGGAAACAGACTTATCAAGCTTCTTTGTACGCCTAGAGCATGCTGATATAACATGAGTAGAATCCCCACAATAGAAACACAATCCATTCTTCCGTCTAAAATTCTGTCGCCCACTCCTGGACAGAATTCTATCACACTGCATACTTTCTGGCGTCTTTTCCATAGACACCGCCAGATGGTGCACCGGTTTGCGCTCCCGCAGACGCCTATCAATCTGAATAGCCATTGTCATGGACTCATTCAGACCTGCAGGCAAAGGGAACCCCACCATAACATCCTTAACGGCATCAGAGAGACCTTCTCTGAAAGTTGCCGCCAAAGCGCACTCATTCCACTGAGTAAGCACAGACCATTTACGGAATTTTTGGCAGAAAACTTCAGCTTCGTCTTGCCCCTGAGATAGTGCCATCAAAGTTTTTTCTGCCTGAAGTTCCAAATGAGGTTCCTCATAAAGCAAGCCCAAGGCCAGAAAAAACGCATCCACATCGCGTAACGCAGGATCCCCTGCTGGCAATGAGAAGGCCCAATCTTGAGGGTCACCCCTGAGCAAGGAAATCACAATCCTAACCTGCTGAGCAGGGTCTCCAGCTGAACGAGACTTCAGGGACAAATAAAGCTTACAATTATTTCGGAAATTCTGGAAGCTAGCTCTATTCCCTGTGAAGAACTCCGGCAAAGGAATTCTCGGCTCAGATACCGGAGCATGTACCACAAAATCTTGTAAATTTTGTACTTTCGTGATGAGATTATTCACACCCGCAGTTACACTCTGGAGATCCATTATTGTCAGGTGCACACAGAGCATACAGAGATTAGGAGGAGAGAGAGAAAAAAGACTGCAGCAAGGCAGACTGGAGGAAAAAAAAAAAAAAAATTCCAGCAGACTTCTTATAACTCTCCTTTCTCAACCTGGGTCTTTAACACTTTATTGGCCGGTCAAACTGTCATGATCTCTGCAGGCAGAGATCATAGCAAGCCTATAGAGGGACAAGCTCTCGGAAGATGGAACTATACTGACCATGAACTAAGCCTGCCGCGCAACTAGAAATAGCCAGGTAGCATTTCCTATTTATCGCTAGATGCCCAGCTCTGGCCTAAGACCTAAATAGCTAGCAGAGGGAAATATAAGACCTGGCTCACCTCTAGAGAAATATTCCAAAGAAGACAGTAGCCCCCCACATATAATGACGGTGAGTTCAGATGAAACTACAAACGCAGCAGGAAAATAGTCTTAGCAAATTTGAGGTCCGCTTACTAGATAGCAGAAGACAGATAGTATACTTTCATGGTCAGCAGAAAAACACTAACAAAACACCATCCAGAGATTACCTTAAACTCTGGCATTAACTCATAACGCCAGAGTAGCAATCCCTGATCAACGAGAGCTTTCCAGACACAGTAACAAAACTTCAGCTGTGAACTGGAACAAATAGGCAAAACAAAACATGGACAAAAGTCCAACTTATCTAGTAGTTGTCTAGAAGCAGGAACAAGCACTGAGAGGCATCAGATAACATTGTTGACCGGCAAGAAACCACCAGAGAAATGAGCTTAAATAGCGACACCCACTACTGATGGAACCAGGTGAAACAGGAAAGAGGATGACAAGTCCAATTCCACAAGCGGCCACCGGGGGAGCCCAGAATCCAAATTCACAACACAGGTCCATTGTAATAAACTGAAGTTTTGTGAATAATAATAAAAGTCTCCATCTGCATTAGGTGAAAGTGGCCGAACCTTCCAGTTTAGGGAGACCTGGCTGACCATCTGATGTGTAGCTTTACAACTCTCCCCGACAGGTGATGTCTGGGAGAAAAACATCGGATTGTTAAAACCTAATAAGATTGTTAAAACCTAATATGGCCAATCCTTTCATTTTCATGGTAGGTAAACCGCTGCCAGAGAATTTTGGCAGCAGTTTTATCCTCTCTCCCCATTGAAAGCACTTGTATTCTCATCTGAGCCGCCGAGCGCTTTTGTATGGGAAAGTAGCCTGAGATAGCTATCTCATAAATGAACATTTGACCGACAGTTATCTCATGTGTATGGTGTAAGGCTCTTTCCAGATTACGTTCAAGCCTATAGCTGGCGGTAAATGTCAGGTAGATTCCCAATGTATGTATACCTATGTCTGAAGGTTCTGATGTACATTATGCCTTTGTGTAGTCATTCATAGGCATACTGTGTGTTTCATATTGACTCAAATTTTATTTTTTTGGATTTTTTTTCATGTATACTGCTATACAATTTTTTTCACTGTAGTCTTCAGTGTAAGAAAATTCTGTAACCATTATTCCAGCTCAATGCTGAAATCCACCCAATCCCTTCAGAGCTGATACTAGCTCTGCCCCGGCCAAAATATGAAAATAAGGAGGTAAGGAATCCATCATGATTAAGGGTGTGTTGACAAATGAAACGCGTAGATGCCAGCGCTATGCTAGCTCTCATGCACTCACTATCATCTCAAGAAATGTCATTTGTATGAATTGTATTTGCATAAAGAAGAACCTTTTTGTTCAGCTAGATTGCTTCACTCTGACAGGTGTAGTGACATGTACCATCCCAACATAAGCCAAGAGACCAGAAGCAATGGATCCCTTTTCATACATTTTCAGGAGTGTTCTAGGAGAGTCTCCAAATTTATGCAGCAAACATATACAGCTCTGGCAAAAATTAAGAGACCACTGCAAAATGTTCAGTGTGTCTGATTTTTCTCTTTATAGGTATATTTTTGAGTAAAATGTAAATTGTTCTTTTATTCTATAAACTTCTGACAACATGTCTCCGAATTTCCAAGTAATAAATTTTGTATTTTTTTTCTGAAAAGGAGAAATGGTCAAAAAAAAACAAAAAAAACCAGTGCTTTCAGACCTCAAATAATGCAAAGAAAGCAAGTTCATAATCATTTAGAAACAACAATACTAATGTTTTAACTTAGGAAGATTTCAGAAATCAATATTTTGTGTAATAACCATGATTGTTAATTCCAGCTTTCATGCGTCTTGGCATGCTTCCCACAAGTCTTTCACACTGCTTCTGGCGCAAAAATGTAAGCAGTTCTTCTTTGTTTGATGGCTTGTGACTATCCATCATCCTCCTGATTACATTACAGAGGTTTTCAATGGGGTTCAGGTCTGGAGATTGGGCTGCCCATGACAGGGTTCTGATGTGGTGGTCTCTTAATTTTTGCCAGAGCTGTAGTCTGATTCAGGAAAGATTCTATTATACTATGCTCACTGTAAAGAGAAAGTTTCATTATCCATTGATTACATATTTTCGTAAGTCTGGACGAGCTTTTTGGACTTTAAAGACAGCCCTTATTTAGAGTAATTAATGAGGCTTATCAACATAATAGATTGTTCCCCCACTCAGAGGACCTCTCTCTTACCTAAATCTACTATTTTGTAAGATGGGAAAATTCACTGGTGGACTTAAGTCGTCAATTTTTTTACATGGACTGCTGCTCCCCAAAATGGCCAGTGTATAATACTGAAGTTTCCCTGCAGTTCTCTGTATTCTTTTTGCACTTAATAAAGTTCCAGGTCAGTCATAGACCAGTAGGTGGTTGACTTCCCAGACTAGTATTTACAAGACCTACATGTTTCCTCTCTGCATTGCCATGTGGTATTTTGGGTTAATAAAATGCCTACTAAAATAACCGTCTATTCTTTACATTTTTTTTTAAAGAATAGACGGTTATTGAGATACTCACCTACTCCTGGTGGCGCGGTCCCTGCAGGTCTCCGGTTCCCCGGCGCCCCAGCTTCTTCCTGTACTGAGCGGTCACATGATACCGCTCATTACAGTAATGAATATGCGTCTCCACCTCCCATAGGGGTGGAGCCGCATATTCATTACTGTAATGAGCGGTAACGGTGACCGCTCAGTACAGGGAGAAGCTGCTGCGCCGCCTCGGGGAAGCAGGGACTTCACAGCGCCAGGAGCAGGTGAGTATAACGGGGAGGGGAGCGCTGCGCGATATTCACCTGCTCCTCGTTCCGGCACCACTCCGTCTTCAGCAGTGACGCTGAGGTCAGAGGGCGCGGTGACGTAGTTAGTGCGCACTCTCTGCCTGAGCGTCAGTGCTGAAGATGGAGTGGCGCCGGAACGAGGAGCAGGTGAATATTGAAAGTGCCGGGGGCCTGAGCGCCGGAGAGGTGAGTATGTGATTTTTTTTTTTTTTTATCGCAGCACCAGCAGCAGCAAATGGGGCAAGTGTCTGTATGGAGCATCTTATGGGGCATAATCAACGTTTCTGCAGCACTATATGGGGCAAATATATTTATGGAGCATCTTATGGGGCATAATCAACGTTTCTGCAGCATTATATGGGGCAAATATATTTATGGAGCATCTTATGGGGCATAATCAACGTTTCTGCAGCACTATATGGCACAAATATATTTATGGAGCATCTTATGGGGCCATAATCAACGTTTCTGCAGCACTATATTGGGCAAATGTGTCTATGGAGGATCTTATGGGGCCATTATTAACCTTTATGCAGGATTATATGGGGCTCCTGATTCAATATGGATATTCAAAAACACTTAACCTACAGCTGTCTCAATTAATTTTACTTTTATTGGTATCTATTTTAACATAATGGGGATTCAGAAATGTACGTTGGCTTGGTCATACAGTTTCAATAGAGTTAAGGTTCAAATGGGGGAGGTTGGGGGGAGCGCCAGACTGATCCTTTGCCCCGGGTGCAGGAAAGGCTAGATACACCTCTGAGTATGTGGCTGCATGGGTATCCATCTGTCACAGGCCTTTCTATAGGACTATACTATTGGAGTGGTGGCATTTAAGATTCGAGGTCTAGAGGTTATTTTTTCTTGCAGATTCCTTGACAATCCATTTGTATGATACATATGGTAATCATGTTCTTCATTCTGTTATAGATGCCTCGAAAAGCAACAAACGCAGCACATATAACACACATAAAACTAATACGAGAGCCACAATTTGCCCCAGTATGAACAACATTCAAACTGATAGTTATTTATTTAAGGTTGATGTGTTCTGTAATTTACATTTTCTTTGACATCCACTTGGACCTCCAGCGATCCCAAGAACACTGTTGCCCACTTAAGGCCTAAATCTGCAATGCATTTATTTACTGAATACAATAGGTGAAATCCACGGCATGCCTCAAAATATCCGACTATGGAGTTTAGGTTGAGGTCACATCGTTGATTTTGTCTAAATATATTCTAAATAACAGCAAAAAGCAGGATTTGATTGTGATATGTGACCTGTTTCATAGAATGCAGTGATATTTTTTTTCAACTAGTGCACGTTATCCTCTATCTACAGGACAGCGGATAACAGGATGATCGCTGACTGCTTTGACCCCTAGTAATCATAGGAATGGGGTTTTGTACAGACGTTTCTTGAATGGAGTGTAGGTGCGCAGTTATGGCCTCCACTCGCTCCATTAATTGCCAACAGCACTATGAGAAATAGCCAAACACTGTAATTGTTGTTTTTCAGCAGACCCATAGACAATGAATGAAGCAGAGCTCGAGCATGGGCATTCTCATGGGGATTCTCTGGATTTTGGAGCCTCTTCCTTGGGATTGATGGGTGCCCCAGCATTTGGAACCCAAGTGATCAGCAACTGATATCGTGTGTAGGGAAAAACTTGCTATTTAGAGAAGTATGGATGGTACAAAACGGGACATGGAAAAGGCATTAAAGGGCATGGAAGAGGTGTTGATAAGGCAGTAAGGGCAATGGAAGGAGTGTAGATGGGGCTTTAAAGGGCATAGAATAGGCATAACAAAATACCTTGACTATGGGGAAAAATATACAGCAACGGGCCTCGTTCTGCACTTGATATCTTCACTGAAGTACACCCATAAATGGAAGGATTATTTTAATGAACGGGTTATTCCCAAAATCACAGCTTATCATCAATTAATACGATAGAAGATAACTTGCTGATCGCTGGGGGTCCATCCATTTGGACTTCCACCAATCCCAAGAACAGGACTTTGCAGCCCTTCAGTGTATCAGAGATGTGTAGGCTCAGCACTGCTCTATTCATGTTCAATGGGACTGCCAGAAATGGGTAAGCAGTAGCACAATGATCGGTGTCTGAGCACAACACCTCTGCTCCATTAAAGACAGGGCTGCAAAGTCTCCTTTTTTGGGGTATTTGAGCCCCGTTCTCCAGTTCACTACAGGGGTACAGTGGTCAAACCCACAGAAATCAGCAAGATATCCCCTTTCAAAGGTAGTAGGTGGCGTTGAGATACAATGGGGGAGAGTTATCATAACTTCTGCACAGGATTAATGAAGCAATTGTCCATTTTAAATGCATAAAATACATCAATGTTTTCAGCCAAATTAATAATGATCTAAAACAACCAAATTTTAGTGAGCGCCAAATGAAAGGGTAAAAAAATGTATATGGGGATCATTAGCCACAGTTGGGAAATATTGCTGAAAGCTGAGCCTTTTAATGACAAAAATACAGTTTTTTATTATCATTATTTATTTTTTTTACACACAATTTTTGTGCATTTTAAGCAGATTTAACCCGAAGCTTTTAAAAGGGAACATGTCATCCTGTAGTCTCGCCCGTAGGTCCTCTCTATTACTAATATTTAGATTTCCATGGCATGGTTTAAATCTCAGCTGATGGATAGAACTTCAAAGGCTTCACTCCTCCATCCGAAGTCTTTAGTGCAGCACTTGAGCAGGCAGTGAAACTACAGGGTTGAAACAGACATGATCAAATCACTGCACCTGTCAAGCGGTGGGGAGGGGAGTCTGGAATACTTTTCTGTACCCTTGACTTCCCGTTCATGCCATTTGGACACAGTTTCCGCACTTAATGGGGATATGAAAGGCAGCTAATATTGCAAACACCACCAAAGAAAAGACAAAATACTTTTCTTTGGAGCAATTATTTGCAGCTGGTTTATAATTTTTTTTTTTAATTGTCATTCGGGTTATTTCTGGATGTAATGATGTAATAATTACACATGTATTTATACAGGCTTAGACTGGCCCACAGGGGAGCAGGGGAATCCCCCGGTGGGCCCCTGTGCAGATCTGGGCCACCAATCCCCTTGTTTAGGCAGTACTTGACATAATTCATTTGATTCACTCTGTACAGAAAAAAAAAAGCAGCAGCATTACCCATTAACCAAATTACCGTGCTTATTATTATATAGAGATATAGTAAATGTGAGAATGAGGGTAGTGTAATATTCGTATGCCAGTAAAAAGTGGGGCCCCCCAAAGTCAATGTTACTGGTGGGCCATTGGCACTCCAGTCCGACACTAATGTGTGGCACCCCAGGAGTCCGGTTGCCACAGTGGCATTGCCTTCCTCAGGGGGGGTGATGCTATGCCTGGAAGCAAGAGGGATCCCCTTAGCAGGTAATTTCAGCACGCAACACCTTTCCTGACTCCAGGCCAGAAGGGGGAGCTCTAACCCGGTTTTCAGGGGAACTTCCATATAAGTTCTGGTCTGGAAGCAGAGTTAGTCAATTTCAGTGAGAGAGCAGACAGTGAAAGAGAAAGAGGCGAGACGTGAGCAGAATCTGGGAGATAGGAGCTGCGACTGAGCTCACCCCAGGACTAAGCACGAAAGACTGGACACAGGAGTCCATATTTGTGTGGGAACTTCAGGCCCCGCAACCAAATCCAGAGGACAGAAGATTGCAAGTCACCACGGATGTCACCACGAGGGAGTGACACCTAGAACAGGCTCAAGCTGCCTGCCATGCGGCTAGTGTTTCACTTAGTGGACAGACTGAGAGAGGGACTTGTGGAGAACTAAAAGCACCAAGAACCCAGAGAACAGCGCAGTAGGAAGGCCTCCAAACCCACCTGGCTAGGGGGACTCTGAATTGCTTCCAGGCTGCCTGAATCTCCATCACCAGCTGTAACTTGTGCCCCAGACTGCACCTTTAACCTGGGATTAAAGGTAAAGAAACTGCAACCCTTGTGTCCTCTAGTTATTCTCGCACTCAGTCCTGGACCCTCACTCCTGCACCCCTACGTCCACGAGTCCCTTACACATCTGCACCGGTATTCCGGGGGCCCCGCTCCACCTGTGGGGAGCAGAACCATCCCAGCTGCATCACCATCGGCCCCAACGGTCTCATTAAGCAACGTCAACCATTTATAGCTGAACACCACAGATGGCGTCACGAACAATCTCCCTTTCCCTATACAAACTTTATTTCCATTTCCACCAGCATCCATTTTCTATTCTCCATCCCTTTAGTTGCGCGCCCAGGGCCATGGTTAGAGATAATATATATATTTTTTTTTTTTTCAGAAAATTGGATTTTATATGGGAACTTGAGCTCTATAGTACAGGGTGGGCCATTTATATGGATACACCTAAATGAAATGGGAATGGTTGTTGATATCAACTTCCTGTTTGTGGCACATTAGGATATGGGAGGGGGAAACTTTTCAAGATGGGTGGTGACCATGGCGGCCATTTTGGATCCAACTTTTTTTATGGGAAGAGGGTCATGTGACACATCAAACTTATTGAGAATTTCACAAGAAAAGCAATGGTGTCCTTGGTTTTAATGTAACTTTATTCTTTCATGAGTTATTTACAAGTTTATCTTTGTTTACAGCCATTGACATGTCACAGAGGTTAACACGTGAGGAGCGGATAGAAATTGTGTTGATGTCTGGTGAACGCAGTACCCTGGTCATTGCAGCAGATTTCAATGCAAGACACTCTATGCAAAAAAACTGTCACCATTCCTATGTTATTTAGGTGTATCCATATAAATGGCCCACCCAAAAAAGGTTGCCTCATCACTGAACATAATGTTCTGTGTTAACTGAGGGTCCTGTTCCAATTTTTGTTTTGCCCATTCTGCAAATTCAGCACACCGATCTGGGTCACCCACCATTCCCATTTTATTTAGGTTTATCCATATAAATGGCTCACCCTGTAGATTCACACCTATGCAAATGTGTTGCAGACATGTATCATTGGGGTTTGCAAAAATCGATGCCTTTTCTGAATGTAAGGAATTGATTTGTAATTACATACATTTCTGCAAGAAATCTGCCACCTGTGAATATTCTCTCTCTGTATTAGGATTTACCTGCCGTCCTATGTAAATATATTATTGTGGTCCAGTAAGTAGTGGCAGATAATGGTTTTCTCCTGAGTGATGCATTATAACAATTCCATGCAACAATTAATTCTACCTTTACTTTGGTTGACGCTGTGTGCTGGTGCGGCCATCTGGATGTAGTTAGGCAGCATATGAAAATAATACTGGGGAGTTAAGATCCATACATGATGTTACTGGAGTTTTCTAAGGATAAAGTGCAAACCACCTATATCAGTTCATTAAAATTGAAAACATATAATTTAGGGGTTTTTTTTCGGTTTTATTATATGGAATGATCTAAAGTTTGCTGTACACTGTTGATAGAGCACACCGGTCGAATGTTAGGTTGCAAATATTTTCAATGGGTGACCTATATACAGGTGGAGAATATCAAAGTGGGCACAGTATGAGGTCAAAGAGGGCGCTTGTTAAGCTCAGCTCACATTCGAGCATAGCTATTTTTTAACCATCTGTACTTGACTTGTAGACGCTTTCAGCTCATCATGGAGATCCGTTCACCTTTGTTACTAAGCGGCAGAGGTTTTTTTTTAATGATATGGGCTGTCCATCTGTCAGTATAATGAACTTCTGCTTCTCCCAAGTAACGTAATGTTAGGTCTAAATGGGAACACATTATACATGCCAGGAACACGCCTCGGCTTCGGCATGAAGACCTACAGCTGGAACTTATTCTATTTAAAAGGTTCATCCTGCTGACTGCTGTACAACACTCCCACGAGAATATCACCAGAGATCTGTTACATGCGCAGCTGCACATGCCTTGATACTGTAACTGATGAGGTTGTCTTTAAACGTTTTTTTTTAACCATGACCGTTTTACCTGAGAAGGCTGATTTCGTATTGGCTTGAAGGCTTTTCTTAAAATTGGTTCCGTCTGAAGAAGGTTATGAAGCCAGTTTCTTAGCTTAGCATTCCGTGACTTTCCTGCCCAGGTTCTAGGGTTAATTTCCAAACATATCATCTCATGTGTAGCAATTCCCAAAAATGGGGATATAAATGTGGCCCACAATGTAAAAAAAAAAATAATGGGGCAGATAAAAATATATATTTTTTGTATATATTCTTTATTTAGAAAATTTCAATAATATAACAGGGAAGGAAAAATGGGTAAATATTTTCCAGAAATAGTAAAACAAAAAAAACCAATCTTAATAAACCAAGAATAATAATTTTTATATAACGCCAACACATTCAGCAGCACTTCACAATTAAACGTGGACATGTACAGACAATGAAGACATAAGGCTACGTTCACATTTGCGTTGTGCGCCGCAGCGTCGGCGCCGCAGCGCACAACGCAAACAAAAACGCAGCAAAACGCATGCACAACGCTGCGTTTTGCGCCGCATGCGTCCTTTTTTTAATTGATTTTGGACGCAGCAAAAATGCAACTTGCTGCGTCCTCTGCGCTCGGACGCGGGCGCCGCAGCGACGCATGCGGCGCAAAACGCAAGGGCGACGCATGTCCATGCGCCCCCATGTTAAATATAGGGGCGCATGACGCATGCGGCGACGCTGCGGCGCCCGACGCTGCGGCGCAGACCGCAAATGTGAACGTAGCCTTACAGAGTAGCACATAATTCAACAGTTACAGGAGGAGTGACTCAAGCTTACCATCTATAAGGAAATGGGGGGGCACAAAGGGTAAAAATATGTCATGTATGGTCCAGCCATCATTATTATAAGTAGCAGTTATGATATAAAACTGTATAATCCGGTCATCAGCCAGAATCTAAGTACAGTCACCAAGTGCTATTGGGTGCACGGAGGATGTGGAGACAGATGAATAGGAGGAATGAATCTGAAGAAAATTTTGAAATAGAGAATAGGGAAGCGTTAGATTAGTGAAATGATTTGATAGGTTTGTCTAAATAGGGCTAGGTATTAATCGGATCGTCCGTGGTAGTGCATTGCAGAAAACTGGCGCACCACCAGAGAAGAAGATGTAGAGTGGTGCAGAACTGTGGAGATCTTTGTGGGTGCGAGGGATACGTTTGTATTGTACTCTGTAGCTAAAGGGTAACAAGTGCAATGACTGGCACAAGGTGGAGGCATCGGTGTAGTGGCTGGACAGAAATATGACCTTGTCTGCCGTATCCAGAATGGATTGAAGAGAAGAGATTAATTAATCTCATCAAAACTTTTAACCTAGATTAAAACCTTCTTGTTAAATGATAACTTGATGCTTGATATCACTTCTTGGTCTGCTATGGAGCATCAAGTTTTTGCATCCTAAATTTTGGCAAATTGGTGAAATGTTTTAAGCTACTCTCCTTTTCTTCTAAACCATCTCCTTTGCTTAGGTCGAATTATTCTTTACACGTTGGGAAGCTGCAAAAGATTGTCCAAAACACATAGAAAGTATAAGACTAGATGAGACAAAGTGTATCAAAATTTAGCGTAATTTGGCACATTTTCTGCCAAAGTCAACTTGGACTCACCATAATAAATCTACCCCAAAGGTTCATAAACCAGTCCTGATCGTTGCTAATACCTTTTTAACAGAAAAAAAAATCACACTTTCCAACTTTCCACTAGCATCTTTTGCAAGGTGCATATACTTTTGTTGTGTTTCTTGGCTGTAGCCATGAACCTTTTCTGAAACCATTCCCCTCCATGCTAAGTTCTTCATCTCTTTACTCCTCATTCCCCATCTCTCCAAGTTTGTTCCCCACCTCTCATTGTTCGTCTTCCTAAATGAAAAAAAAAGAAATTTAAGAGTAATTGGTTTACAGGAGGTTTAAGGCAGTTTTGGTTGGGCACTGGATATTTGCTAACTTTTCTGGAGTCCAAGAGGTTTTGCTTCATTCTAAGAAGCTCCTGGATGTTCCTGGGGGAGTTGGCAAGTATGAAAAAAGTATATTCATAAGCATTTTATGAATATTTTATATAAGTACTTATGTATGTAATTTGTACATTTATTTAAGTTTCTATTGAAGACAAATAATTGAGGGTCATTGAGACCTCCAAACTTCTGATACTGGGAGCCAGACCACACAAATTGTGTTAAGGGAGCTATAGCAGTTTGCACAGCAGGAGGACAAAACTCCCCAGTAGCCATAGATCATAATATGAGGAATGAAGTATTATATTCTGAAAGAGCACTGACAGATGATATCCCAAGATGCAAAGCTGTCTACTCATGGTTGCCTTAAAGTGGAAATCCTATGGGAAGGACCTCCATGTATGTAGTTAGAAAATAAATAGGCTGCAGCAAGGGGAACTATTCCAGGAGGTACCAGAGATTAAAGTTACAGATGCAGAACTGCCTACTGATGACGGTCGTTTTTTTTTTTTTTTTTCTCATAATGTGTGTTATCTTTTTTTTCTGCCATTTTACAATTAACCCTAAGCTTTCTGGTTCAGGAATATATTGCCACAGCCGCTAATCTACCATACTGTGCAACATACACAGAATGAGCAGAAGAGTAAAGCATAAAAAAAAAGCTGGACAATGTAGAGCCGTTTGACATTTAGGACCTGGGCGATAGATACTATAAGATAAGGGAACTTTCACACAAACTTTTTTAATAGATTGGCTATGGCAAGGAAAGCCCAATAGTGCATGTTTTTGGTGTGTGCTTTGGTGCACAAAGGATTGATATGCTGCATTTATTAAAAAAAAGGTTAAAAAAAAGTATAAAAAGACTACCGTTTGAATAGGAAATCCCATTCATTTTTTTTGCTATTGTAAAATGCTGCGTTCTACTCAGAAAACGTGTAAGCAGGTGCTGAGATGCAGTACACAGGGATTCCAGAGCAATGCGGTGTAATAATATTATTTAATTTAACAGTAAATATGAAGATAATCTCCTCGCAGGGAGTTAATAAACAGTAAACAGGAATTATGAGAAGAATAAGAATTAATGCAAAAGTCTGAGGTTTAAACAACACTTATCGTGACTCCCACTGGCCCTCCTTGATATACAGTCCGATGAGGGTTGTAGTACCAGCAATGGCCGGCGTAGAGTCCTCAGATGGGGTCCTCTGTTAACTGTCCGACTTCTGGCAGCAGCGGGCGGGCTCCGGTTTTACCCGCTGAGCCCCTAGTCCATAAGCCTGTGCAGCCAAGGTGAAAGAAACTGCAGGAGTCCCTGTACCAAGAATGAGCTGATGCGCGGAAGCCAGCAGAGGGAACCGCACCTCAGTGTCCCGTAGTCGGCCCACACTTCTCCGTATGTGCGCTGCCCGCATGGCGCTCTCCTCTGTCACTGTCCCGCTGGAGCCTTCGGGTAAGGCTACTTTCACACTAGCGTTGTTTGCTGTACATCGCAATGCGTCGTTTAGGAGAAAAAACACATCCTGCAAAGTTGTCTGCAGGATGCGTTTTTTCCCCATAGATTTACATTATGGCCACACGTCGCAACCGTCGTGCGATGGTTACGTCGTGTTTTGGCGGACCGTCGGCACAAAAAAGTTACATGTAACGTTTCTTTGCGCGTCGTGTCTGCCATTTTCGACCGCGCATGCGCGGCCGAAACTCCGCCCCCTCCTCCCCGGACCTTACAATGGGGCAGCGGAAGCGTCGTAAGACTGCATCCACTGTGTTATGACCCCAGTGGACAGGGTCTCAGAGGAACGTGTAAGTCTGCGAGATTCAAAAATCCAGCTCATAGGGCTGTGGTAACTGGGTTGACCAAATAGCTACTCCTAACGCCAACACTAGAAGTAGCCGGGGATCATGCCTACGGATCGCTAGATGACTCGCGCCAGCCGGAGAATCTAACTACCCCTAGGAGAAGAAAACAAAGACCTCTCTTGCCTCCAGAGAAAGGGACCCCAAAGCAAGATACAAGCCCCCCACAAATAATAACGGTGAGGTAAGAGGAAATGACAAACACAGAAATGAACCAGGTTCAGCAAAGAGAGGCCAGCTTACTAATAGCAGAATATAGCAAGATAACTTATCTGGTCAACAAAAACCCTATAAAAATCCATGCTGGAGATTCAAGAACCCCCGAACCGTCTAACGGTCCGGGGGGAGAACACCAGCCCCCTAGAGCTTCCAGCAAAGGTCAGGATACAGATTGGAACAAGCTGGACAAAAATACCAAACAAAACAAAAGCAAAAAGCAAGGAAGAAGACTTAGCTTGAAATACAGGAACCAGGATCATAGGACAAGAGCACAACAGATTAGCTCTGATTTCAACGATGCCAGGCATTGAACTGAAGGTCCAGGGAGCTTATATAGCAACGCCCCTGAACTAACGGCCCAGGTGAGGATATAGGAAAAGACAGAAGCTCCAGAGTCAAATCACTAATGACCACTAGAGGGAGCAAAAAGCAAAATCACAACAGTACCCCCCCCTTAGTGAGGGGTCACCGAACCCTCACCACGACCACCAGGGCGATCAGGACGAGCGGCGTGAAAGGCACGAACTAAATCGGCCGCATGAACATCAGAGGCGACCACCCAGGAATTATCTTCCTGACCATAGCCCTTCCACTTGACCAGGTACTGAAGCCTCCGCCTGGAGAGACGAGAATCCAAGATCTTCTCCACCACGTACTCCAACTCGCCCTCAACCAACACCGGAGCAGGAGGCTCAGCAGAAGGAACCACAGGCACAACGTACCGCCGCAACAAGGACCTATGAAACACGTTGTGGATAGTGTTGTGAATTTGGTTTCTGGGCTCCCCCGGTGGTTTCTGGTGGTACTGCACTTGTGTGCTTCATCTCCTCTGTTCACCTGTTTCCATCAGGATGTGGGAGTTTTCTATTTAACCTTGCTCCTCAGTCATTTCTATGCCGGCCAACAATGTTACCAGAAGCCTTTCTGTTGCATGTTCCTGCTCCTAGACTACTATCAGCTAAGTTGGACTTGTAGTCCTAAGTTTGTTTTGCATTTTTGTTCCAGTTCTCTGTGATTGATTATTTCTGAGGCTGGAAGCTCTTGTGAGCTGAAATTGCCACTCTGGTGTCATGAGTTGATATTAGAGTCTTAAAGTAATTTCAGGATGGTGTTTTGAAAGGGTTTTCAGCTGACTGTGAAGTTCCCTTTTCTGTCTTCCTACTATCTAGTAAGCGGACCTCAATTTGCTAAACCTATCTTCATACTTCGTATGTTAATTTCCTCTGAAATCACCGACAATATATGTGGGGGCTACTGTCTGCCTTTTGGGGGAAATTTCTCTAGAGGTAAGCCAGGTCTGTATTTTCCTCTGCTAGGGTCAGTCAGTTCTCCGGCTGGCGCTGGGCGTCTAGGGATAAAACGTAGGCACGCTACCCGGCCACTGTTAGTTGTGCGGTAGGTTTAGCTCACAGTCAGCTCGAGTTCCCATCTTCCAAGAGCTAGTCCTTTTTGTATGCTTTACTATGTTCTCTTGCCATTGAGAACCATGACAGTTTGGCCGGACAAGGGTTAAAATAATTGGCAGAAGAAAGGAGAGAAAGGAACCCTGCAGAGAATTTTTTTTTTTTTCCTGAGTTTGCTCATTAGTTGATTCACTTGCATCTCTGCTTACTGCAGCCTTCGTCTCTCTCTCCTTCTAATCCTTGAATGGTTCTGATTTCACCTGATTAATATGGATCCTCAGAGTTTAGCTATAGGTTTGGATAATCTCGCTGTGAAGGTTCAAAGTTTACAGGATTTTGTTATTCATGCTCCTATATCTGAACCTAGAATTCCTTTACCTGAATTTTTCTCCGGGGATAGATCTCGCTTCCAGAATTTCAAACATAATTGTAAATTATTTTTGTCTCTGAGATCTCGCTCCGCTGGAGATCCTGCACAGCAGGTCAGGATTGTAGTTTCCTTGCTCCGGGGCGACCCTCAGGACTGGGCATTTGCTTTGGCACCAGGGGATCCTGCGTTGCTCAATGTGGATGCGTTTTTCCTGGCTTTGGGGTTGCTTTATGAGGAACCTCATTTGGAGATTCAGGCTGAAAAAGCCTTAATGGCCCTGTCTCAAGGGCAGGATGAGGCTGAAATATACTGCCAAAAATTTCGTAAGTGGTCTGTGCTTACTCAGTGGAATGAGTGCGCCCTGGCGGCGAATTTCAGAGAGGGTCTCTCTGATGCCATTAAGGATGTTATGGTGGGGTTCCCTGTGCCTACAGGTCTGAATGAGTCCATGACAATGGCTATTCAGATTGATCGGCGTTTGCGGGAGCGCAAACCTGTGCACCATTTGGCAGTGTCTACTGAGAAGGCGCCAGAGATTATGCAATGTGATAGAATTCTGTCCAGAAGCGAACGACAGAATTTTAGGCGAAAAAATGGGTTATGCTTCTATTGTGGTGATTCAACTCATGTTATATCAGCATGCTCTAAACGTACTAAGAAGGTTGATAAGTCTGTTTCAATTGGCACTTTACAGTCTAAGTTTATTCTATCTGTGACCCTGATTTGCTCTTTATCGTCTATTACCGCGGACGCCTATGTCGACTCTGGCGCCGCTTTGAGTCTTATGGATTGGTCCTTTGCCAAACGCTGTGGGTTTGATTTAGAGCCTCTGGAAGTTCCTATACCTCTGAAGGGTATTGACTCCACGCCATTGGCTAGTTATAAACCACAATACTGGACACAAGTAAATATGCGTATTAATCCGGATCACCAGGAGATTATTCGCTTCCTTGTGTTGTATAATCTACATGATGTGTTGGTGCTTGGATTGCCATGGCTGCAATCTCATAACCCAGTCCTCGACTGGAAAGCAATGTCTGTGTTAAGCTGGGGATGTCAGGGGACTCATGGGGACGTACCTTTGGTTTCCATTTCGTCATCTATTCTCTCTGAGATTCCGGAATTTTTATCTGATTATCGTGACGTTTTTGAGGAGCCTAAAATTGGTTCACTACCTCCGCACAGAGAGTGCGATTGTACTATAGATCTGATTCCGGGCAGTAAGTTTCCAAAGGGTCGTTTATTTAATCTATCTGTGCCTGAACATGCTGCTATGCGGGAATATATTAAGGAGTCCTTGGAAAAGGGACATATTCGTCCTTCGTCATCTCCCTTAGGAGCCGGTTTTTTCTTTGTATCTAAAAAAGATGGCTCTTTGAGGCCGTGTATTGATTATCGGCTTTTGAATAAAATCACGGTTAAATATCAGTATCCTTTGCCACTGCTTACTGATTTGTTTGCTCGAATAAAGGGGGCCAAGTGGTTCTCTAAGATTGATCTTCGTGGGGCGTATAATTTAGTGCGAATTAAGCAGGGGGATGAGTGGAAAACCGCATTTAATACGCCTGAGGGCCATTTTGAGTATTTAGTAATGCCTTTTGGTCTTTCAAATGCCCCTTCAGTCTTTCAGTCCTTTATGCATGACATTTTCCGTGAATATTTGGATACATTTTTGATTGTGTATCTGGATGATATTTTGATTTTTTCGGATGACTGGGACTCTCATGTCCAACAGGTCAGGAGGGTTTTTCAGGTTTTGCGCTCTAATTCCTTGTGTGTAAAGGGTTCTAAGTGCGTTTTTGGGGTTCAAAAGATTTCGTTTTTGGGGTACATTTTTTCCCCCTCTTCCATTGAGATGGACCCTGTCAAGGTTCAGGCTATTTGTGATTGGACGCAACCCTCTTCTCTTAAGAGCCTTCAGAAGTTTTTGGGCTTTGCTAATTTTTATCGTCGATTTATAACTGGTTTTTCTGATGTCGCTAAACCGTTGACTGATTTGACTAAGAAGGGTGCTGATGTTGCTGAGTGGTCCCCTGCTGCTGTGGAGGCCTTTCGGGAGCTTAAGCGCCGCTTTTCTTCCGCCCCTGTATTGCGTCAGCCTGATGTTACTCTTCCTTTTCAGGTTGAGGTCGACGCTTCAGAAAACGGAGCTGGGGCGGTTTTGTCGCAGAAAAGTTCCGACTGCTCCGTGATGAGACCTTGTGCGTTCTTTTCTCGTAAGTTTTCGCCCGCTGAGCGAAATTATGATATTGGTAATCGGGAGCTCTTGGCTATGAAGTGGGCTTTTGAGGAGTGGCGTCATTGGCTTGAGGGGGCTAGACATCAGGTGGTGGTATTGACCGACCACAAGAATTTGATTTATCTTGAGTCCGCCAGGCGCCTGAATCCTAGACAGGCGCGCTGGTCGTTATTTTTCTCTCGGTTTAATTTTGTGGTTTCTTACCTACCGGGTTCTAAAAATGTGAAGGCGGATGCCCTTTCTAGGAGTTTTGAACCTGATTCCCCTGGTAATTCTGAACCTACAGGTATCCTTAAGGATGGAGTGATATTATCTGCTGTTTCCCCAGATTTGCGACGGGTCTTGCAGGAGTTTCAGACGGATAGACCTGATCGTTGCCCGCCTGGTAGATTGTTTGTTCCTGATGATTGGACCAGTAGAGTCATCTCGGAGGTCCATTCTTCTGCGTTAGCAGGTCATCCTGGAATCTTTGGCACCAGGGATTTGGTGGCTAGGTCCTTCTGGTGGCCTTCCCTGTCGCGAGATGTGCGAGGTTTTGTGCAGTCTTGTGATGTTTGTGCTCGGGCCAAGCCTTGTTGTTCTCGGGCTAGTGGATTGTTGTTATCCTTGCCTATTCCGAAGAGGCCTTGGACTCACATCTCCATGGATTTTATTTCTGATCTCCCTGTTTCTCAGAAGATGTCTGTCATCTGGGTGGTATGTGACCGTTTCTCTAAGATGGTCCATTTGGTTCCCTTGCCTAAATTGCCTTCTTCATCCGAGCTGGTTCCTCTGTTTTTTCAAAATGTGGTGCGCTTGCATGGTATTCCGGAGAATATCGTTTCTGACAGGGGAACCCAATTCGTGTCTAGATTTTGGCGAGCGTTCTGTGCTAGGATGGGCATTGATTTGTCTTTTTCGTCTGCTTTCCACCCTCAGACTAATGGCCAGACCGAGCGAACTAATCAGACCTTGGAGACTTATTTGAGGTGTTTTGTGTCTGCGGATCAGGATGATTGGGTTGCCTTTTTGCCCTTGGCGGAGTTTGCCCTCAATAATCGGGCTAGTTCTGCCACCTTGGTTTCTCCTTTCTTCTGTAATTCGGGGTTTCATCCTCGTTTCTCTTCCGGTCAGGTGGAGTCTTCGGATTGTCCTGGAGTGGATGCTGTGGTGGAGAGGTTGCATCAGATTTGGGGGCATGTGGTAGACAATTTGAAGTTGTCCCAGGAGAAGACTCAGCATTTTGCCAACCGCCGTCGTCGTGTTGGTCCTCGTCTTTGTGTTGGGGACTTGGTGTGGTTATCTTCTCGTTTTGTCCCTATGAAGGTTTCTTCTCCTAAGTTTAAGCCTCGGTTCATCGGCCCGTACAAGATATTGGAGATTCTTAACCCTGTGTCCTTTCGTTTGGACCTCCCTGCATCTTTTTCTATTCATAATGTCTTCCATCGGTCATTGTTGCGCAGGTATGAGGTACCGGTTGTGCCTTCCGTTGAGCCTCCTGCTCCGGTGTTGGTTGAGGGTGAGTTGGAGTATGTTGTCGAGAAGATCTTGGACTCCCGTGTTTCCAGACGGAGACTTCAGTATCTGGTCAAGTGGAAGGGCTACGGTCAGGAGGATAACTCTTGGGTGACAGCCTCTGATGTTCATGCCTCCGATTTGGTCCGTGCCTTTCATAGGGCTCATCCTGATCGCCCTGGTGGTTCTGGTGAGGGTTCGGTGCCCCCTACTTGAGGGGGGGGTACTGTTGTGAGTTTGGTTTCTGGGCTCCCCCGGTGGTTTCTGGTGGTACTGCACTTGTGTGCTTCATCTCCTCTGTTCACCTGTTTCCATCAGGATGTGGGAGTTTTCTATTTAACCTTGCTCCTCAGTCATTTCTATGCCGGCCAACAATGTTACCAGAAGCCTTTCTGTTGCATGTTCCTGCTCCTAGACTACTATCAGCTAAGTTGGACTTGTAGTCCTAAGTTTGTTTTGCATTTTTGTTCCAGTTCTCTGTGATTGATTATTTCTGAGGCTGGAAGCTCTTGTGAGCTGAAATTGCCACTCTGGTGTCATGAGTTGATATTAGAGTCTTAAAGTAATTTCAGGATGGTGTTTTCAAAGGGTTTTCAGCTGACTGTGAAGTTCCCTTTTCTGTCTTCCTACTATCTAGTAAGCGGACCTCAATTTGCTAAACCTATCTTCATACTTCGTATGTTAATTTCCTCTGAAATCACCGACAATATATGTGGGGGCTACTGTCTGCCTTTTGGGGGAAATTTCTCTAGAGGTAAGCCAGGTCTGTATTTTCCTCTGCTAAGGTCAGTCAGTTCTCCGGCTGGCGCTGGGCGTCTAGGGATAAAACGTAGGCACGCTACCCGGCCACTGTTAGTTGTGCGGTAGGTTTAGCTCACAGTCAGCTCGAGTTCCCATCTTCCAAGAGCTAGTCCTTTTTGTATGCTTTACTATGTTCTCTTGCCATTGAGAACCATGACAGGATAGCAAACGACACAGGAAGATCCAGGCGAAAGGATACAGGATTAAGGATTTCCAATATCTTGTAAGGACCAATAAAACGAGGTTTAAATTTGAGAGAGAAAACCTTCATAGGAACAAAGCGGGAAGAAAGCCACACCAAATCCCCAACACGTAGTCGGGGACCCACACCGCGGCGGCGGTTGGCAAAGCGCTGAGCCCTCTCCTGTGACAACTTCAAGTTGTCCACCACAAGATTCCAGATCCGCTGCAACCTATCCACCACAGAATCCACCCCAGGGCAGTCAGAAGGTTCCACATGACCCGAAGAAAAACGAGGATGGAAACCAGAGTTGCAGAAAAACGGCGAAACCAAGGTGGCGGAACTAGCCCGATTATTAAGGGCAAACTCAGCCAACGGCAAGAAGGTCACCCAATCGTCCTGATCAGCAGAGACAAAACACCTCAAATAAGCCTCCAAAGTCTGATTAGTTCGCTCCGTCTGTCCATTAGTCTGAGGATGGAAAGCAGACGAAAACGACAAGTCAATGCCCATCCTACTACAAAAGGATCGCCAGAATCTGGAAACGAACTGGGATCCTCTGTCTGACACAATATTCTCAGGGATGCCGTGCAAACGAACCACGTTCTGGAAAAACACAGGAACCAGATCGGAAGAGGAAGGCAGCTTAGGCAAAGGAACCAAATGGACCATCTTGGAGAAGCGATCACATATCACCCAGATAACAGACATGCCTTGAGACACCGGAAGATCAGAAATGAAATCCATGGAGATATGTGTCCAAGGTCTCTTAGGGACAGGCAAGGGCAAGAGCAACCCGCTGGCACGAGAACAGCAAGGCTTAGCTCGAGCACAAGTCCCACAGGACTGTACAAATGACCGCACATCCCTAGACAAGGAAGGCCACCAAAAGGATCTGGCCACCAGATCTCTGGTGCCAAAAATTCCTGGGTGACCTGCCAACACCGAGGAATGAACCTCGGAAATGACTCTGCTGGTCCACTTATCAGGCACAAACAGTCTGTCAGGTGGACAAGAATCAGGCCTATCAGCCTGAAATCTCTGCAACACACGTCGCAGATCTGGAGAAATAGCTGACAAGATAATACCATCCTTAAGAATACCAACAGGTTCAGCGACTCCAGGAGCATCAGGCACAAAGCTCCTGGAAAGAGCATCGGCCTTCACATTTTTTGAACCTGGTAAATACGAGACAACAAAGTCAAAACGGGAGAAAAACAATGACCAGCGGGCCTGTCTAGGATTCAGGCGTTTAGCAGACTCGAGATACATCAGATTTTTGTGATCAGTTAAGACCACCACACGATGCTTAGCACCCTCGAGCCAATGACGCCGCCACTCAAATGCCCATTTCATGGCCAACAACTCCCGATTGCCCACATCATAATTTCGCTCCGCAGGCGAAAACTTCCTAGAGAAAAAGGCGCAAGGTCTCATAACAGAGCAACCAGGGCCTCTCTGCGACCAAACGGCCCCTGCTCCAATCTCTGAAGCATCCACCTCAACCTGAAAGGGAAGCGAGACATCAGGCTGGCACAAAACAGGCGCCGAAGTAAACCGACGTTTCAACTCCTGGAAAGGCTCCACGGCAGTAGGAGCCCAATTAACCACATCGGAGCCCTTCTTGGTCATATCCGTCAAAGGTTTCACAATGCTAGAAAAGTTAGCGATAAAACGACGGTAGAAGTTAGCGAAACCCAAGAACTTCTGAAGACTCTTAACTGACGAGGGCTGAGTCCAATCAAGAATAGCTCGAACCTTGACTGGGTCCATCTCCACAGCAGAAGGGGAAAAAATGAACCCCAAAAAGGGAACCTTCTGTACACCAAAAAGACACTTTGAGCCCTTGACAAACAAAGAATTTTCACGCAAAATTTTAAAGACCATCCTGACCTGCTCCACATGCGAGTCCCAATTATCAGAAAAAAACAGAATATCATCCAGATAAACGATCAAAAATTTATCCAGATAGTTCCGGAAAATGTCATGCATAAAGGACTGAAAAACTGAAGGGGCATTAGAGAGCCCAAAAGGCATCACCAAGTACTCAAAATGACCTTCGGGCGTATTGAATGCGGTTTTCCATTCATCCCCTTGCTTAATGCGCACAAGGTTGTACGCACCACGAAGGTCTATCTTGGTAAACCACTTGGCACCTTTAATCCGGGCAAACAAGTCAGACAACAGCGGCAAAGGATACTGAAATTTGACAGTGATCTTATTTAAAAGCCGATAGTCAATACAAGGCCTCAAAGATCCGTCCTTTTTAGCCACAAAAAAGAATCCCGCACCAAGAGGGGAAGAAGACGGACGGATGTGTCCTTTCTCCAGAGACTCCTTGATATATGAACGCATAGCGGTATGTTCAGGTATCGACAGATTAAACAGTCTTCCCTTAGGAAATTTACTGCCTGGAATCAAATCTATTGCACAGTCACATTCCCTATGAGGAGGCAATGCACTGGACCTGGACTCGCTAAAGACATCCTGATAATCAGACAAATACTCCGGAACTTCCGAAGGCGTAGAAGAAGCAATAGACACAGGCAGGGAATCCTCATGAATACCACGACAGCCCCAACTAGACACTGACATAGCCTTCCAGTCAAGGACTGGATTATGGGTCTGTAACCATGGCAGCCCCAAAACAACCAAATCATGCATTTTATGTAGAACGAGAAAACGTATCACCTCGCGGTGTTCAGGAGTCATGCACATGGTAACCTGTGTCCAATACTGCGGTTTATTTTCTGCTAATGGCGTAGCATCAATACCCCTAAGAGGGATAGGATTTTCTAATGGTTCAAGAATGAAACCACAGCGCTTAGCAAATGAGAGATCCATAAGACTCAGGGCAGCACCTGAATCTACAAACGCCATGACAGGATAAGATGACAGTGAGCAAATCAAAGTTACAGACAGAATAAACTTAGGATGCAAATTACCAACGGTGACAGGACTAACAACCTTAGATATACGTTTAGAGCATGCTGAGATAACATGTGTAGAATCACCACAGTAGTAGCACAAGCCATTCCGGCGTCTATGAATTTTCCTCTCATTTCTAGTCAGGATTCTATCACATTGCATCAAATCAGGTGTCCGTTCAGACAACACCATGAGGGAATTTGCGGTTTTTCTATCACATTGCATCACATCAGGTGTCTGTTCAGACAACAACATGAGGGAATTTGCGGTTTTGCGCTCCCGCAACCGCCGGTCAATTTGAATAGCCAGGGACATGGTATCATTCAGACCTGTGGGAATGGGAAAACCCACCATAACATTCTTAATGGCCTCAGAAAGGCCATTTCTAAAATTAGCGGCCAGTGCACACTCGTTCCAATGTGTCAGCACGGACCATTTCCGAAATTTTTGGCAATACACCTCAGCCTCGTCCTGGCCCTGAGACATAGCCAGCAAGGCTTTCTCTGCCTGAATCTCAAGATTGGGTTCCTCATAAAGTAAACCGAGCGCCAGAAAAAACGCATCAATATCAGCCAATGCCGGATCTCCTGGCGCCAACGAAAAAGCCCAATCTTGAGGGTCACCCCGTAAGAATGAAATAACAATTCTTACTTGTTGAGCAGAGTCTCCAGACGAACAAGGTTTCAGGGACAAAAACAATTTACAATTATTCCTGAAATTCCTAAACTTAAATCGGTCTCCTGAAAACAGTTCAGGAATCGGAATCTTGGGTTCAGACCTAGGATTTCTGGTAACATAATCTTGTATACCCTGCACACGAGCGGCAAGCTGGTCCACACTTGTAATCAAGGTCTGGACATTCATGTCTGCAGCAAGCTTAAGCCACTCTGAGGTAAAGGGGAAAAGAAAAAAAAAAAAAAAAAGAGAGGGAAAAAAAAAACTCAAAATTTTCTTTCTTATAATCCCACTTCTGCAATGCATTAAACATTTAATACTGGCCTGGCATACTGTTATGACCCCAGTGGACAGGGTCTCAGAGGAACGTGTAAGTCTGCGAGATTCAAAAATCCAGCTCATAGGGCTGTGGTAACTGGGTTGACCAAATAGCTACTCCTAACGCCAACACTAGAAGTAGCCGGGGATCATGCCTACGGATCGCTAGATGACTCGCGCCAGCCGGAGAATCTAACTACCCCTAGGAGAAGAAAACAAAGACCTCTCTTGCCTCCAGAGAAAGGGACCCCAAAGCAAGATACAAGCCCCCCACAAATAATAACGGTGAGGTAAGAGGAAATGACAAACACAGAAATGAACCAGGTTCAGCAAAGAGAGGCCAGCTTACTAATAGCAGAATATAGCAAGATAACTTATCTGGTCAACAAAAACCCTATAAAAATCCACGCTGGAGATTCAAGAACCCCCGAACCGTCTAACGGTCCGGGGGGAGAACACCAGCCCCCTAGAGCTTCCAGCAAAGGTCAGGATACAGATTGGAACAAGCTGGACAAAAATACCAAACAAAACAAAAGCAAAAAGCAAGGAAGAAGACTTAGCTTGAAATACAGGAACCAGGATCATAGGACAAGAGCACAACAGATTAGCTCTGATTTCAACGATGCCAGGCATTGAACTGAAGGTCCAGGGAGCTTATATAGCAACGCCCCTGAACTAACGGCCCAGGTGAGGATATAGGAAAAGACAGAAGCTCCAGAGTCAAATCACTAATGACCACTAGAGGGAGCAAAAAGCAAAATCACAACACCACTGCCCACGTCGGGCATCACTTTCAAAACAAGAAAAAGAAGAAAAAGACACTGCATAAATGTGTGCACACCTATGTATCAAATATATCACAACTTTATTGTAAGACAAAAAACATACAATGGATAAAAATGCTTAAAAAATATCCCAAAAGGATCAAACAATAAACACACCATTCTACTAAATATGTAATAGGAAGGCTATAACCTAAATAAATGTAAATACAAATGCACAGAGGCTATGCCTATATAGCTCGTATAAATATAGCACCACAGATATCAAAAGCCAATGGGCGTCCCCACAAGCTTAGCACACCATAAATCACAATCCCCCTCACTAAGTGAATAAATTCCTGTGACTAAGGTAGGTCACATGTACTAGGAGAGTAAGAAGTGGGGAATGGAAGGTGCGTGAGTTGTACTAACAAAGGGGCAAAGCAAGCCACTGTGGATAAATACACCAACCCCAGTGGTGAGGAAATGTATACTGCAGGTGTGGCTGAGGGAACCTGCAGCCAAAACCACAATGCAGAGACCACAACCGGCTCACAAAAAAAGCAGAGCTGGAAAGTTACCATGTATAGCGGCTGCCATGGAAAATCCCCCTGTACAGATGGCTCTGTGGGCAGTCAGAGAGAAGGTGTGGGAGAAACCCACGCGTATCGCCGCACGAAGCGGCTTCTTCAGGGAAAGTCACTTTCATGCTTGAATAAGACCTTCGGGTCGAAACGTTGCTGTTACATGGCTCAATAAAGATCGTTGTTTGGAATACTACACCTGGATGGAGCGCTGGTTCTTTGCTTCTTTATGGACTATGTGGATGTTCCAGTAAGGTTCTCTGGACGTGGACCGGGCGCCCCAATGAGTGAGTGCTGTCAGTCTTTCTTTCTCTTTTGGGCATCACTTTCACAACGCTCGTCGGCACGTCGGGCCGATGCATAGCGACGGCCCCGTGCCGACGCTAGTGGGAAAGAAGCCTAAGCCTGGTCGCAGCACGTCTCAGGTCTGCTGCGCTGGGTACGGAGCTCGCTGCACACACCACTGTACTCTTCCTGACGGCGGGAACCTGTGTGTCCCTTCGCGCGCTTTTTCCTCACCACCCGGCTTAGCCACGCCCCCTCTCCCCAGGTCATGGGGCCTGTCCAGCCCCCTATACTTACCCCCGGGCAACATGAGATGTAGCCTCAGCAGTTCCAGACCCGGCATGGTGCAGGTACCCGCTGCCTGGTCTTCCTCCTTACAAATGCACAGAAAAATATGCCTAAAAAATGCAGCTCTATCATGCAGATTTTATAGTTTCCAAAAGTCAATCCTCTTTATTATTAAAAATAGCCAGCAAGCTTGCTCAGGGGTGCAACTCCAGGGTATGTTCACACATTGCTATCCTGTGTGTGCATGATACCTGGGTTGCTATTGCATTTTTTTTAAGCTTTTTTACTTGTGTTTTTCACTCATTTATTTGAATGGATGAAGAACGCTACAATTGCTGAAAGAATTGAAATATATTGTGTCCTAGCAAAAAGGCATCAAGGCTCAAAATGCTCTAAACCCCCCTCAGAATTTTCACTGACTATGATTATACTGGAAAATGCTGCATGTTTTACACACCAGATATGCTGCCCAAAAATGCTTCAAAAACACCAGATATGAACATAAGGGCATTTATAATAAAGGATGGGGATCTACGGCCAGCAATAAAGGGATTGTCCAAAGGATGAAAAATATTTGTTTTAAATGGAACTGGCTGGAAAAAAAAACAAAAACAAAAAAAACCGAATACTCCTATATTAGGGGTGTCCAAATTAATTTTCACTCAGGGTCACATCAGCATGGCTGACTTCAAAGGGCCTCTTGTCATTGTAAGAGCTCATGCAGACATCGGTGCAACATGGTTCGAGCATGGATTGCAATGCACAGTCTGACCAGGGGCTACAAAAGAGCAATCTCTGGGTAGGAGTGCTAGAAGACAACTGTCCTTGGGTAGTAAGGCTACTAGAGATGTTCCTGGGTAGTAGATCTAAAAGCCCTGTCCCTGGCTAGTGGGGCTAAAAGCGCTGCCCCTTAGTAGTAGGGCTAAGAACGCTGTCCCTGGGTAGCAGTTCTAAGAGAGTTGTCCCTGGGTAGTAGAGCCAAGAGCCCCCTTTGATAAAAACTAGCTGTGTCAATGTAGAATACGGCCAGTATTTAGTTTAGGGGGCGGCTGCCATATTAGATTTTTACCTCCATCACTCACTTCGACACTGCTTCGACCGGCTGTCCACTTTCCTCGTACGGATATCTGGTCGGAGCAGTGTTGGAGTGTGACCTGACCTGGCGGGCCGGACTCAGCCCATGGACCTTGGGTTTGACACTGACCTAAATATATAATTAGGAGTCTCTTTGAAAGTAGCATTGGGCACATATATCTGCAGTCTGGGGTCTCGATGTATTTGCTCTTTATACAGTGATGTAGTGATATTGAGTTATTACCATCCCCTCCGCTTCAGACTGGATATATTAGAGGTAATAGTAGCCATGCAGTGTGTGCATTAGTATAAGCAGCATGTCGGCCCTTTGTAGTTACATCGAGCCGCTCACTCCACTTTAGGCCGTGCAGCTCTTTGCTCTCCTGGGATATTACATAATCACTTTTGTAGTCTTTCCTTTGACGTTTTTTTTATACAGTGTGATTATTTTTGCTTCTACTTGGAAATGTCCTAGCGTAAAGGCTTCTTTATTTTCCAGATTGCTTCCTCAAGCAGCTGTTTTCCTGCTAATTGTCAGGGGCAGTGAGGTATCAGTCAGACAGGATTCAACCCAACTTACAAAACTGAATTGTGGTTTTTCCTACAAAATGAAAGCCAAAAGTACAAAGGCTTGTAAGGTAACCTCAGAATGCAGGCGACCGATTACTTTACATTTCGAAGGATTTAAATCACTCCTGACTTTTGTTTCTCAGACGTACCCAGTAACAAATTGCTTTCTTTTGCTTTAAAGAACCATCAGGAAGTAATAAAGACTTGGCTGATGTCAATGTAAAATTACATTAGATATGGTGGGTCCAACGCGGTTCAAACTAGGGGATTATCTACTGGTCATTGATGTAATGTCATATGAGATATTGGAGACTTTTGGGGGATGCCTCTGGAGGGAAGCTGTGAAGAACTGAAAATTGCATGTAAAAAAATCAAGGCCTGCAATTCATTACAATCACTGTTTGGATCTTATACAGCAGTTGGGATTAGGTTGCAATTGAATACAGGCAAACTGTATAAAACATAATGCTTCCAGGATTCAGGTTAATGGAAATAGCAGAGGTGAATTAAGACCACCTTTCATTTATACAGAACACATTTAAAGGGCTCTCCCCATGAATGAAACATGTCCCTGAATTACCCTCGGGCTGCCCTGGACAGCCTATGCCTAGGATAGAGCAGCAATGTATTATTAATAAGGGACCCCAACGATCAGCAGAACAAAGGGACTGTGGTTCTACAAGCACAGTGGCATACATATGAGTGTGGTTGTGCCAAGTACAGCAACGTGGTTTTATTCACTTAAATCAGGGGTGTGGAATCTTTTTTTTTTGCCAAGGGCCATTTGTATATTTATAGCATGACTCGTGAGCCATACAAAATTATCATCTTGAAAATTAACCTGCTATATTTGGCCAAACGTGTCGTTAACTCCCGCATAATGTGATGACTGGAACTGCTTTTCTTTGGTGAGATGTGTGATGTTAGATGGTATTGATGATGTTGATACTCATACCTGCTTTTCCAGATTTGTGACGGTCTGAAGCATAGTCGACTCTTTGTGATAAGTTTTGAAAGAGCGTCTCGTGGCAGTGGATTGATCCAAGCACAGATGTATATTACACTGCAGATCTCCTCAAAGTGGGAAATTCATCATTGCTCACGTTACATTTATAGAACTCAATCAGTGGGAGGTCTGATGTGTATACCTCACATGGGAGGCACAAAGACTGCTGTGTATACGTCACATAGGAGACAGCAAGACTGCTGTATATACATCACATGGGAAACGCCAAGAGTGTTATACATTTCATATAAGACACTGAGACTGCATAGGAGACACTGAGACTGCTGTGTGTGTGTATATATCTCATAGAAGTTTCCTTGACTGCTGTTTATACATCACATAGGTTGCACTGAGACTGGTGCATATATATCACATAGAATGTGCCAAGACTGCTGTATACATCATAGTATGCACTGAGACTGGTGTATATACATTATATTGGATACACTGAGACAGCTGTGTACATCACATTGGGGACATGGAGACTGCTGTATACATCACATTGGGGAAATGAAGACTGCTGTGTACATCACATTGGAGACACTGAGACTGCTGTGTGTATATCACACATGATACCCAGCTCATGGACAGGAGTGAAGATGTTTCTGAAAAAAATAAACTTAAGTTTACTCCATCCAACAGCAAATTTTAAAGATTTATGTAATGATATAGACACCACGGGTGGCGTCACCTATGATGCTGCATATTTAGTCAGATTTGTTGCCATTGTTGCATAAGTTTTCCAAAGATTGTATATTATACTTTATGATTGCTGGGGTCTATCCCCTGGGACTACCCATTGATTCAAAGTAAAAGACTCTATAGAGCGCTGTCATTGGTGTGGAGGTCTAGCAGGTGCACCTCAGCTAAATCTAGTTGTCTCATACACCGCCGGAGATAGCAGAGCTCTGTATTCTGCTATTTTCCTTCAGTCCCGCAGACATCGAATGGAGCGGAGGTAGAGCATGCTCAACCTGCAGTCTGTAGCAGTGTGACCTCAGCAATCAGTAAATTACGGGGATAAATTATAATAGTGAAAAATAGTAAGCAAGATTAAGAACATATTGGTGATTATAGTGGTTTTTAACTTGGCAAATTACTATAATATAGTAATGAGCAAGACACTGTTGAGTTTTTTTGCATTTTTTCCATACATTTGCTTTTTGATTCTGTGATTTTTCTCTGCCCACACTCCCATATACATGACTTTCAACTAAATTGATTCACATTTTATTCAATACGAAACTAGACTATAAACTTAAGGATATGAGTACAAGTGACGAGATGGTGCCACGTACCGAAGAGATGAATATAAGATCATCATGAAACCATTATACAATCTCAGAATTCACTGAAAAAAATATACCATAAAAAATTGTTTTTATTCAATGGGTTGTCCACTTACCAGGACAAACCCTTCTTAAACTAAATGTTTGACTCCGATTAAAACAATAACTCGCCTCCCATGCCGGCTTCGTTGCAGCGGTGTCTGCACTCGTGGGGCTGTGATGTGGTGGAATGATACTTGGTGCCCGGTGCACAATCAGCGCTGGCGTCACTGTCTCCGCCTTCGGACAAACTGAGCATGAAGAGTAAGTCCGGGATTAACTGCAGCCCTGGCCTCCTCTTCATGCTCACCTTATCTGAGCACGTTCGCTCATCACTAATCCCAATAGTGTCCCCATATGGACTGGTAGATTTCTTAGACCTAAGGAGGGCGACTTTAAAAATCCAAGTCAGAATGGCTGTGTAATCCTTTTCTATGTGTTTACAGTTGATGTAAAAATGAGCATTTAAATTATTTTCAGAATTGTATAATGTATCTGATGTGGCTTTTCAAAGTTAGTACTCCAGTCTGATCAGAGCTAATAAACGATCTATTGAAAGTGGTTTTATGCTTTTAACAAAGCAAACTTTAAAAGCTTGCAGTCTTGTAAAATAACAATCCAGATAGTACTCGCGTACCTCGCTACACCCCCATTCTGGCATAACTCCACCATTTTGGCGGAGCAGGGAGAAACTGGCGTGAAAATGACCGAAGTCTGGTGAAATTGCTTTGCCAAAATCTGCACATAAATGCTTCACCATTTCTGCATGGATTACATTTGCTAAAAGTGCTGCCCACTGCTTTCTGGTAATTGTATACAGTATATTCTTTATTTCTGTTTATTTAATCCCAACCAGCAACTTTTTTGCTGGACAGCCTCTGATTTTCTGGATGCTGAAATGTTTTTTTTTTGTCGGGTCCTTGGCAGGTGTTGGGTTATGAAGATATTATTTCCTGGAGGAGAGAATTAGTTTCCCAGCTCCTTATTTTTTCCAGGGTAGCACCATCTATTTGACATCTCATAATTCTTGCAATTTGAAGGGGAATTTTCTTGATTTTAAACCAGTTTTATAGATCCTTTTAACATCTTCGTAGTGAAATTCAATATGTCCGTTCATGTGTTTTTGTCAGTTTATATATCGTTTATAGTAAATGGTTGGAGTAACATGAGATCCAAGCTACACTTGATGTTACTTTAATGTTTATAACACACTAGCTGTACTACCCGGCTTCGCCCGGGTTAATGACTGCTGTTAGCAAAATAGAATGTGTTAACAAAAATTTATTCTGCACACAAAAACCACAAAACAAATAGATAGAAATGTAATTATGAAAAGGCAAAAACTAAGCAAATAGAAGCATTTCACAACATATATTAGCTTTGTTATACTGAGAATGTCTTTGTTGCCTATATTAACCAATCAGAGCTCAGGTTAATTAACTGTAGCAAAATAGAAGCTGAGCTGTGATTGGTTGCTATTGGCAGCCTGATAAATCCCCAGCCAACAGGAAGCCCTCCCCCCTGGCAGTATATATTAGCTCACACATACACATAATAGACAGGTCATGTGACTGACAGCTGCCGTATTTCCTATATGGTACATTTGTTGCTCTTGTAGTTTGCTTATTAATCAGATTTTTATTTTTGAAGGACAATACCAGACTTGTGTGTGTTTTAGGGCGAGTTTTATGTGTCAAGTTGTGTGTGTTGAGTTGCGTGTGGCGACATGCATGTAGCGACTTTTGTGAGATGAGTTTTGTGTGGCGACATGCGTGTAGCAACATTTTGTGTGTTGAGTTGCATGTGACAGGTTAGTGTAGCAAGTTGTGTGCAGCAAGATTTGTGCATGGCGAGTTTTGCGCGTGGCGAGTTTTATGTGTGGTGCATTTTGAGTATGTGCAAGTTTTGTGTGAGGCAACTTTTGCATGTGGTGCAACTTTTGTACATGTGGCAATTTTTCTGTGTGTGCAAGTTTTGCATGAGGTGAGTTTTCCATGAGGTGAGTTTTGCACGTGTGGCGAGTTTTGCGTGAGCCTAGTTTTGCATATGGCGAGTTTTGCATGTAGCGAGTTTTGAGTGGTGACTTTTGTGTTTCGACTTTTATGTGGCGAGGTTGGTGTGTGTGTGTGGTGAAATGTGTGCTGAGGGTGGTATATGTGTTCAAGCACGTGGTAGTGTGTGGCGCATTTTGTGTTTGTGTTCATATCCCCGTGTGTGGTGAGTATCCCATGTCGGGGCCCCACCTTAGCAACTGTACGGTATATACTCTTTGTCGCCATCGCTCTCATTCTTTAAGTCCTCATTGTTCACATCTGGCAGCTGTCAATTTTCCTCCAACACTTTTCCCTTCACTTTTTCCCCATTATGTAGATAGGAGCAAAATTGTTTGGTGAATTGGAACGCGCGGGGTTAAAATTTCACCTCACAACATAGCCTATGACGCTCTCGGGGTCCAGACGTGTGACTGTGCAAAATTTTGTGGCTGTAGCTGCGACGGTACAGATGCCAATCCCGGACATACACACATACATACATACACACATTCAGCTTTATATATTAGATATACCTGTATGTAATCTCCTGTATATAGTATATACCTGTGTGTCATCTCACCTATATATAGTATATATCTGTGTGTCATCTCCTGTATATAGTATATACCTGTATGTCATCTCCTCCTATACATAGCATATACCTGTGTCATCTCCTCCTGTATATACTATATACCTGTAGGTAATCTGCTCCTGTATATAGTATATACCTGTGTGTCATCTCCTCCTGTATATAGTATATACCTGTATGTCATCTCCTCCTGTATGTAGTATGTACCTGTATGTCATCTCCTCCTCTATATAGTATATACCTGTGTGTCATCTCTCCTGTATATAGTATATATCTGTGTGTCATCTCCTCCTGTATATAGTATATACCTGTGTGTCATCTCCCCTGTAAATAGTATATACCTGTGTGTCATCTCCTGTATATAGTATATAGCTGTATGTCATCTCCTCCTGTATTAGCCCTCGTTCACACGTTATTTGGTCAGTATTTTTACCTCAGTATTTGTAAGCTAAAATGGCAGCCTGATAAATCCCCAGCCAACAGTAAGCCCACCCCCTGGCAGTATATATTAGCTCACACATACACATAATAGACTGGTCATGTGACTGACAGCTGCCGGATTCCTATATGGTACATTTGTTGCTCTTGTAGTTTGTCTGCTTATTAATCAGATTTTTATTTTTGAAGGATACCAGACTTGTGTGTGTTTTAGGGCGAGTTTCGTGTGTCAAGTTGTGTGTGTTGAGTTGCGTGTGGCGACATGCATGTAGGGACTTTTGTGAGATGAGTTTTGTGTGGCGACATGCGTGTAGCAACTTTTTGTGTGTCGAGTTGCATGTGACAGGTTAGTGTAGCAAGTTGTGTGCAGCAAGTTTTGCGCATGGCGAGTTTTGCGCGTGGCGAGTTTTATGTGTGGTGCCTTTTGAGTATGTGCAAGTTTTGTGTGAGGCAACTTTTGCATGTGTTGCAACTTTTGTGCATGTGGCAATTTTTCTGCGTGTGGCAATTTTTCTGCGTGTGCAAGTTTTGCGTGTGGCGAGTTTTGCACGTGTGGCGAGTTTTGCATGTGGAGAGTTTTGCGCGTGGCGAGTTTTGAGCGGCGACTTTTGTGTTTCTACTTTTATGTGGCGAGGTTGGTGTATGTGTGGTGAAATGTGCACTGAGGGTGGTATATGTGTTCGAGCACGTGGTAGTGTGTGGCGCATTTTGTGTGTGTGTTCATATCCCCGTGGTGGTGTGATTATCCCATGTTGGGGCCCCACCTTAGCAACTGTACAGTATATACTCTTTGGTGCCATCGCTGTCATTCTTTAAGTCCCCCTTGTTCACATCTGGCAGCTGTTAATTTGCCTCCAACACTTTTCCTTTCATTTTTTCCCCATTATGTAGATAGGGGCAAAATTGTTTGGTGAATTGGAAAGCGCGGGGTTAAAATTTCACCTCACAATATAGCTTTGACGCTCTCAGGGTCCAGACGTGTGACTGTGCAAAATTTTGTGCCTGTAGCTGCGACGCCTCCAACACTTTTCCTTTCACTTTTTCCCCATTATGTAGATAGGGGCAAAATTGTTTGGTGAATTGGAAAGCGCGGGGTTAAAATTTCACCTCACAACATAGCCTATGACGCTCTCGGGGTCCAGACGTGTGACTGTGCAAAATTTTGTGGCTGTAGCTGCTACGGTTCAGATGCCAATCCCGGACATACATACATACATACATACATACACACACACACACATTCAGCTTTATATATTAGATTATTTTAGTTTAACTGGGTCATCCATTTATAGTTCTCTTATCAACTTAGTAGCAAATATAAAAAAAGAAAAATCATATCCATTCTTCTTTTTTTAATTTTGGAAAGTGCATGGCCTTAGTCCTTTGGCTATATAATTTGTGTTGCCAAATTAAGTTGATCGTCCAATTGAAAGAAGAAAAAAAGGCCTAGCCCAATGAAGCATACCTGTCCTTTCCTTGGAAAAGTCTGGTTATGCTGACATTGTCCCACACAATAAGTTGTCTACTTTTGGCCCAAATACTAATCTGTTATGTCAAGGAACTGTCCTGATTACAATGCTCTGTGAATTGCACCCCTCACTTAGTAGAAGGGTCCTCTTCATCAGCAGTCTTGCAGCACTATAGGTGCAGGCATAACCTTTTCTGCTCTTTACGAGAACGGTTGAAACATTGACCATATCTGTTTTGACTCCCTGCCAAATCAAAATAAAGAACACTGCAGCAAGACTTACAGTCCTATTTTTGTTTTTTTGTGGTGCTAGGGTTCTACAGGTCTTCAATGTCTGATCGGTGGGGGTGCTACTCCCGGTACCCCTGTCGATCAGTTGTTCTCAGTGCTGGCGGCTGTCAGAAGTGCTCAGTTATGGATCTCCTCCATCTACTGACTATGGCTGCCGCTTGGTTCTATACATCCGCCCCCTATTGATTTTAATGTGGGGCGGATGTGCAGTACCAGGCAGTGGCCACTATTAGTAGATGGAGCAGCTTTGCATAGGGAGCGGATGTGCATTACCTGGCAGCGGCCACTATTAGTAGACGGTGCAGCTCCTTAACTGAGCGCTTCCGCAAGCTGCCTGCACCGAGAACAGCTGATCGGCTGGGGCACCGATCAGACATTGATGACCTATCCTAGGGATAGCAATCAATGTTAAAGTAGTTTACAACCTATTAACCTCTTAACAACCGCTCATACGCCTTTTAACGGTGGAAGTTAAGGGTACTTATTCCTCAGCGTTGAGGGTGATTACAAAAAAAGTCAGATTTAAATTTCATTTCTCTCTCCTCTGATATGATCTAGCATAGCAGAGAAGAGAAAAATGGGATCCCCCAAGCCCCCCCCCCCCGATATCTCTGTCCTCCTGCTCCGTCCCGCCCTCATCTTCCTGGGAAAAAAATGGCGGGTGCATGCGCAAGTGCGCCCGCAGAGATCTGCTGACTGGTACCTGGCAACAATAGGGAATTTTTCCTATTGGTTCCGTTTGATCACTGTGATAGACCCTATCACAGTGATCAAAATAAAAATCGTAAATCAAATCCCCCTTTGTCACCCCCTTAGTGAGATATTAAAATATTTTTTCTTTATTTTTTACATTCTTTGCAGTTAGGGTTGGGATTAGGGTTGTGATAGGGTTGGAATTAGAATTGGAAAAAAATGATGACGATATGACAGATAGTGTTGAGCGCAAGTCCTCGCTACTCGAGTTTGCATTTCGTGCTCGGCAATGCACGGAGCATCATGGATCCCCTCATGTTTTTTTTTTGGTGTCTAAGAGCCGCGAAACATGCAGGGCAGGGACTTCAGCATGTCATTTGAGCACCCGCGATATTCGGTGCATACCCGGGCACCCAATGCAAACTGTCAAAAATGATTACTATGCCTCTGGATAAAATCCTTGAAGGGTGTGGTTTCCAAAATGGAGTCACTTGTGTAGGGGTTTCCACTGTTTGCGCACATCATGGGCTCTCCAAACGTGACATGACGTCTGTTCTCGATTCCAGCCAATTTTGCGTTCAAAAAGTCAAACGGTGCTCTTTCCCTTCCAAGCCCTCCCGTGCTCCCAAACAGTAGATTTTTCCCACATATGGGGTATCGGCATACTCAGGAGAAATTGCACAACAAATTTTGGGGCCCGTTTTCTCTTGTTACCCTTGTGAAAATAAAAAAGTTTGGGTCTAAAGTTAATTTTTTGCAAAAAAAAAGTTACGGTAACTGTTCATTTTTTCCTTCCACATTGCCTCAATTCTGGTGAAGCATCTGAAGGGTTAATAAACTTATTGATTGTGGTTTTGAACACTTTGAAGGGTGATGTTTTTAGAGTGGTGTCACTTTTGGCTATTTTCTGTGATATAGGCGCCTCAAAGTCACTTCAAATGTGGGGTGGTCCCTAAAAAAAATGGTTTCGTAAATTTTGTTGGAAAAATGAGAAATTGTTGGTCAACTTTTAACCCTTACTTCCTAACCCCCAAAAAATATGGTTCCAAAATTGTGCTGATGTGAAGTAAACATGTGGGAAATACTATATGATAACTATTTTGTGCGATATGACTCTCTGATTTAAGTTTACAAAATTTGGCAATTTTAAAATTGACAAATTTTAAATTTTTTTGCCAAATTTCCATTTTTTTCAGAAATAAGCGCAAGTCATATCGAAGAAATTTTACCACTGTCAGGAAGTACAATATGTCACGAAAAGCATTCTCAGAATCAGGGGGATCTGTTGAAGCATTCCGGAGCTGTAACCTCATAAAGTGACAGTCGCCACAATTGTAAAATTAGGCTTGGTCATAAAGGTCAAAATTGGCTCTGTCACTAAGGGGTTAAAATCTCTATATATCCACAATCCCTAAAGAGGTGAATGAAACTTTAAATTTACAACCAGCTACTCAGAAATGAACAGAGCCAAGATGGTTCCAGTGAAAAAATGAGGGTGACGTCCCAGGCAATAGGGTTAATGTCATGTGGGACTGTCGTCCAGTTATCACAAGTACAGTATGTTTTTATAGGCTGCCTTTGCTCCTGTGAACAACGGACCCTGGTTTACATAGAAATCTATTTGTTTCTTTCACTTGCATGCGTATGTTTATACATCTGGCTTCATTTATGCAGCGGTTTATTAGGCACCATTTGGCTAATGGCCAAAGTTAGATTTTGTGCCCGGAAACAGCTGAGAGACTTGTTTGCCTGGAGTTTGTGACACATGTGAACTGTCAAAACGTATATATATATATTTATTTTTTTTTACTTTGAGCAATGTTAACTCCATTGCATGTAGTGACAGTCCTGAACTATGCAGATTATTGATGAAGAAGTTTCCCTACATGTCAATTTTTATTATTTTTTTTTACTTACAGAAAAAAATATGCAAATCAGAGCTGAAAGCGGATTTTTATGACCATAAGGTGTCTATCTGGGAAATTGAATATCTTTTGGATACACCATAAATGTTAGATCAGTTCTCGGCAGTCAGTACACAAACAGATCAGCTGCTTGTGAGGTCCATCGCGCTCCTCCGAGCGTCCCATTCCCTTCATTATTATGAATTATGAATGTGGTCTATCTGTGATCTTAACAGAAAATTTACCCATTCACATGTCTGTGTTTTTTGCAGACAGTGTCTAAACAAATAAAAATCACAGATGCATGTCCATCTTTGTTGGAGTTGGCGACCAAAATTACCCACACTACTCTATGGGTCTGTGAAAATAACATACAGGACACAGGTGGCATCAGTGTGCAGTCTGTATGCTGTCCATAATTAACATTGTAATTAATTAGATAAGCTTTTTAATTTATTTTTATTTTTCATTTGTGAAAATCTCCGATAAAACACTGATGGGAGAAATACTGACCAAACACTGATGAAAATCAGATCCAACCATTGATGAAACTCAGGCCTCATTTGGATGTCCATGATTTTTCACGTATGCGAAAAATGGTCCAAGGCCTCCTTCACATGTCTGTATAAAACATGTACGCGAAAAAACAGCACTAGTGTTAACTGTTTTTTTCCATCAGTGTGTACGTTTTTACCATCAGTGTTTTTCCAGCATAGACAAAGAAATAAAATTACAAAGCTTTTCCTATACTTTGCAATGTTAAAGGGGTTGGCCACTACTAGGACAACCCCTTTTAAACCAAATGTTATGCCCTGAAAAAATAATAAAGCCTATACTCCCCTCCCGTGTCAGCACCATTCCCGCTGTGTCGGCACTCGCTCTCCCTGGGCCTGTGATGTGGTGGAATGGCACGTGACCCTGGCACCCATTCAACGCTGACATCACTGTCTCCGCCTTCGTACACACTGAACATGAAGAGGAAGTCCGGGATGAGCTGCAGCCATGGCTTCCTCTTCATGTTCAGTTTGTCCGAAGGTGGAGACAGTGACACCAGCGTTAATTGGGTGCCGGTGTCACATCTCACGACACCACATCACAGGCCCAGGGAGAGCGAGTGCCAACACCGTGGGAACAGCGTCAGCTCGGGAGGGGAGTATAGGCTTTATTATTTTAATGGGGCATAACATTTGGTTTAAAAAGGGGTTGTCCTAGTAGTGGACAAATCCTTTAGACATGGACAGCATACGGATGGCAGATGAATGCCATGCTGGTGCCATCCGTGTGCTGCACGTGTTTTTCACTGACCCATAGACTTGTGCCGGCCCTTGTCATCCTTGCTGGCAGTAAAAGACGGATATGTGTCCTTGTGGTTTGCACGGACACACGGTTCTATGCAAAAACACGGACATGTGAGTCTGAACCTATAATTAGCACAGCAAGTTGTTGTTTTACCGGGTTGTCCTGATGAGTGGTTGTGCTTTATGCTGCAGTTTTCAATTGACTTGAATGGGATAGGTCATCAATGTTAGTGTCTAGGGCGGAGGTCCCCAATATAGGGGGTTTCCAGCAATAATAGTGTTCATCCTCTCTTTCAGCAAGTGGCCCGAATAATAAATAAAGCTATTTCTCACCCTAGCTGGTCCCAGCTCTGCCGCTTTACTGCTGCTCCATTGATTGTTCACAGGCTGCATCACTGACCTCACGGCTACAGCAGACATCACCACTGCAGCCAATCACTGAACTCAGTAACTTTAGATGGTATAGACACAGTGATTTACTGCAGGTGATGTGCACTGTAGTTATGACATCACTGCTGCAGCTTGTAACCACTCATGTGAGCAGCAGCAGTGAGGCAATGTGGGGGTAACAACTATTTTAATTGATTCAACGAGCCACAGGCTAAGAGGCTGACAAATTCTATTCCTGAAATACTCCATTAAGTATACATTACATATACTGTACATATTTTATATGTTTTTGATACAGCTCTTTAGAGGAGAGAACTATAAAACCAAGAATTGTTAGTTTTTGTTGCTGGAGTATAAAGTGTGATACTCATGTTCTGGGCTCTGCTCCCTTCACCCCGGCTTGCTAAACTTTCTTGTGCTCCATGTCAAGCTTCGCAAATTTGCTCCCATCTGATGAGCTTCCTAGGCCTATGTAAGGCCTGCCAAGACACACACCTGAGTCTTGGTATTAAGTCTTTTAGTTAGTCTGTGCACGACGACCTGTTCTGGTCTTCCGGGACCTCTCCTACCTGTCTCCAAGACATCTCCGGTCTGCCTGCGGCTTCCAGTACCTCTGTTACCTGTTCTTGGTCTTCCAGGACCTCTCCTTTCTGTCAGTGGTCTCCAGGATCTCTGCTACCTGTTTCCCGTGTGCCTCATCTGCCTGCTGTAAAACTTGGGCTGAGAGGATCCACCTCACCTAGTGAGCCTAATATGTAGCATATATGGATTTAAAGAGCTGATGTACGGTATATTGGATGATTGAGGTCAACTTCAATGTACTCTCCCTGTTCTAATCTGTAATGATAATATCACAACTAGTTTTTGTTTTCCTTGACCCAGTTTTGGACTTGGGCCAGTTCTAGTTTAGCAAACTATGCAGTTACATAGATGCTTTAATTCTTTCTATACATTTTTATCTATTCTGTCTCTGATTTGTATGCAGAGCCCATGATTTATTTTGAAGCCCACGCTTTTTTTTTAAAGGAAGTTTTTCTTACTCAGAAGTTCTGCCCAACGTCCTGTTTGATGGCTAGGAAAATAAAGTTTCCATCTATCATGTATTATGTAGGGCTGTGTAAAAATACAACTTTTTATGTTTTTTAAAATGGCATAACATCTGTTCTTTAGAAGTGAAACCCAATTAGGTGGGTGGTCTAAGGTATACAGTATTCCTTACATTACTAGGCAAACAAGTGACCACCATCAAAAGAACGTATAGACTTTTTTTTTCTTTACAACTTTTACCAAAGTTGGGCATAAGTGGACTGTACAAGCCTAACCGTTTCCATACGATTGTGAGCTTTAATCAGTCCATTTATATTAGTGAGAAATATCCTTGGAACCAAAGAAAAAAAAACATTTTGGATTATTTCCAGCTCATTCTGTCTAAAAATACACATAGGTAAATAAACGGAGGACTAAGCAAGGAACATGTGCTAGGATAACTGCAGCAAAACTTACAACTAAGAAAAAAATTAGAAGAGATACAAACTATAATTTCTGAGAAATGTAGTCAAAGTTGCTGTTTAAGTGGAAGTCAATCGACATTTATACTGTTTTCTCCATTTTTGGAAACATTGACTCATTTATTTAGGGCCACCATATTCTACACACTGTACAGAGATCCCTGTCCTTATTGGGAATCCAATTCCAAATGGATTTACATGTGTGTAGGAGGAATTGGGCAAGAACTCTAGCGCCACCTATTGGGAGTAGCAAATCTAAAAGTCAATATTGACCCTTTAAAGAGCATTGTCACATGACGAAGACTAGCAATGCGCATTAGATGGCCATTGGCCAAACGATACTTCGGCCACTCTTTCGGCCGACAGTCATCTCAGCTGACTTTACTATACACAGGAGCACTTGTTCAGCCGAACATTCCTTTGTTCTCTATTCTATTCTAGAGGTGAGTAGCTATAGGGAGAATAAAACTTATTTTTTTCCATGTAGCTGCTGCTCCAAAAAAAGCCAACTGTCCGGGGGTTAAACATTATTTACCGCTATAGATGCATATAAATTGTATTTCTTCACTTGTCATGACGCTTTGGCCATCGGCTTATCTCACGGAAAACAAAATGGACATGTCAAATCAGAGATCAAAATCGGACAAGCCAGATCGGCTCCCGCACACATCAGTTGAACCCATTGATATTGGCTGTTTAGTCTAATGTGTATGGAGGCCTTTTGGATAACAAGCCAAACCAAACACTCCATTTGCAGACACATGTTTCTGGGTGTTTGCTCTTCATCAGTGCAAAGCAGCAGGTCTGATCTGGATGGAACGTTTTGCCTTGTGAAGAGTGCCAAGCTGGCATAAGGAGGCTTATAGGCCATGCATTGTTCCTTTGGAAATTGAAAAATGAAGAGGATATTTGCATATTTAAATTAGAGGAGCATTGCATGGCCTTTAAGGCTAGGTTCACATTGCGTTAGGGCAATCCATTTAGCGCTAGCGCTAGCGGATTGCGCTAACGCAATGTTTTTTTAGGGGCCGCGTTAGGGGTCGCATTAACGTCCCCACTCTCGCAGATCCCGATCTGCGAGAGCGGGGAACGGACCTCGGGCGCGCCGCGGACGCTGCAAGCAGCGTCCGAGGCGCGCCACAGAAGAATGGCACATTGCTAGCGCGAGCCAAAAAAGGCACGCGCTAGCGATGCGCTACAGGGAAACTTCACATTGCTGTCAATGGGTGCGCTAACGGACCCGTTGCATGGCGTTAATTGCAACATTTTTGCCGTGCAACGCTGTCCGTTAGCGTGCACACATTAACGCAATGTGAACCTAGCCATAGTCTCCATACGATGACTTGGCACTGTCCACAAGGAGACACATTCCTCTTTAAGAGGAATTGGGAATACTCGAATAAAACACTTACAAATAAAGGGAGAGCATATAAATTCTATGTAGGTGTTGACTTGCTCATATTGGTAAGGCTCCTAGCGCTACAAGGCAATGGTGCTAAATGCCAAACCATCATGCTTCCACTTCAGCGGGTTGTTTTTTCTTCTACGCTGGAGTGCTGTTTAAAATGTAAGCTCCTTGCCCCTAGTCACATAGTTGCCCTCCGCCGTCTTCAACGTTTTTTAGGTACCACTCAGGTCCTACAGCACCATCTTATTACCGTAGCGTCTGACTAGCTACGTCACAAGTTCTCAATACAAGTGTATGAGAGCCGAAATGAGGCCAGAACAAGGCGCTCATAGATTTGCATTGAAAAGTGACCTCTGCGCAGCTCCATGAAGTGCTGGAGCTGCCGGTAGGTCACTTTTCACCGGAGACCAACGCGAGCGGCAACGAAAATAGATGAAAATGCCGGAAGGTGAGAATGAGACAGAGGGCAGGGGATTTACAATTAAAGCACCACTCCAGCGGTGCAATAAAAAAACCCTCTGGAGTGGTGCTTTAATGACTAACCCGGAGATGCTAGGAAGGGTTATACTTCAGTTATGTTAGAAATCACATTCTACTAAGCTTTTTTTAAACCATTTTAGCTTTATCATTTTCCCTCTTCCATCAAATTTGGAGGATTAGGTTTTTTTTAAGCCCAAGCTTTTGTTGTCACTACAGACAGGTACTATTGCCATCAACTGGGAATAACTACGATAGTGCTGTCTGGTAGTGGACTTCTGGTGTTTGCTATATATGTGGCTATGACTTGTTCTTGCTTAATCTGTTCCGTCTTTTAATATTAAACCTGAGTATACAGAATGTAAGTCAAAATTTTAATTTAAAGAGCATGTCCTGCATTAGAAAGACATTGTGCTGTCAAGAAACATTTCCTTGTGTTGTGTCTTAGTATTGCAGCTAAGTCTTAATGGCTTATAGATGAAGGTTTTGCACAGGGGGCCGTCTATTGATTAATATTGGTCTCATAATAGAAAGATTAGGGCATATTAACGGGTTGGGAGAGAGTCATAGTAGCCAGAGCAAACCCACAGCTATAAATCCCATATTATGATACCTATGGTAACAGCCATATATTATAGCCCTGTAAAAAGTGATATTTGTCATATAATTATGACATTTTATTTGACCTCATAAATTATTCTATACGATGTGTCAATATTGCCTATTGATCTTTTATGGTATGTTATCAATTTTCTCTTACAGATGCAAGTTTTGGATAAGTTTCCTATTGAAGCAGGACAGAAAGATCCAAAGCAAAGAATAATTCCATTTCTGCCAGGTAAAACACTCATTCTGTATCATAAACATTCGTACAGTGAATTTATGATGTAGTGCCCATATAATATTAGCAATAATGCTTCTCAGTAAATTCACTTACCGTAAATGAGTTGTCCGGTCTTCTGCTAAAAGTCTGCAGTCACTATATGCAGACTTCTGAATCCTTACAGCATGCGCACCACACACTGTCAGGATTCTCTGGTACTGCTGCTGAGACCGGGCAGTCACGTGACCATAAGCAAGCGATATCCATATTTCCGGCTACATTCCGACTAGAAGTGCATTGGGTGAGGCTGAGCACGTCTAGTTGGAATGTGTCCAGCTAATCGCATACTTGCAGTCAAGTAACCACCTGGTCTCGGCAGCAATACCGGAGAATCCTGGCAGTTTGCAGTGTGTGCGCTATAAGGATTTAGAAGTCAGATAGAATGACTGCAGCATTTTAGTAGAAGATTGGACAACCCCTTAATGTCATGTGACAGCTGCCGCGAAATCCACTGACCCGCTGCAACCTCTTCCGTTCGTTCAGAGCGAACTTCCGCTATGACAGAATGCTGGAAGGCTGCAGCCAATCAGTGACCACTGATCTGGTTGCAGCTGTCATATGCCTGCCAGGAGACACAGCATCGACTTTCCAAGAACTGCGTCAGTCCAGGAGGTAAGTTTGTCTTTTGTTCTTGTATCTTATGAGAGGTATTTAAGTCAATTAAGAAGGTGTTATCCAGAAATGGAAAACCCCTTTAATGTCCTCTTTATGATGGTTTCAACCTCTGGAGATCCCCCAAAATTTCAGTGACCATCCTTATCAGTCAGTAGGCTTGTAATCCACTCCTCATCCTCTGCTGCATTAATAATATACATGCTGCTATATTGCACAGGCAAGGTGCATGTGATGGTTTTGCAGTCTATTCTTTGTGAGCTTTTTTTTATTTATTTATTTTTCATGTCTTCATTTTTATTATGATTTATATTTTACTGCTCCAACAGGTCTTGTCTGTTTTGTTGTCCGAATGCAATTAGTGATGTGTGGATGGTCAGTGTAACATCCGCCTTCTATTGGCAGTAGCGAGACACAAGCACTTGGCTGGCAGGAGCTGGCTGCTTCTGGTGCGAGACAGTGGTTGGCATTCAGCATGGAAAGGGCACGTACAAAGGCCCCTTCTTGTAGCAGGCGGTCGGAATGGCTGTGCATGTTGGAAGGGCAGATGTTGGCATGACTGAGGCTTTTTCTGTAGATGTGGGAATGGGTTAGAGGTCCTTAGTTAAAAGGAGAAAAAAATGTCCAGAAGTTGAAAAGACCAAACTATAGAAGCCATCTATAATGCATAAAGATGCTCCTATATCTTTGAGATCCATTGCCTCCTTGGTATATTTACACACCTCTGTATTGATCTTTGATTTATTTATGCATAATAATCATATTTACCAATATTTAAAAAGCAAAACTTGCTTTGCTAAATCACACCCCTCCTATAGTCCAGTTCAGATAATTGTTTGGTCAAAATTGGAAATTTTGGCAAGTGCAAGTACGTAGCCCATTAGTAAACTGTCTTTTTCTCCACTCGTGTTTATACATCAGAAACTTCATGTAGATTTAGGGTCGGATTCCACTACTAAATCCTCATCAAATGCCTGTTCGGCCACAGATCCTGTTGTGAAATATAATTTGGATTTGCTATAAGCTAATGCGAACTAGGAGAATGTGCATTAATATACACTGTGTGCAGAATTATTAGGCAAGTTGTATTTTGCTCACATGATACTTTTTATACATGTTGTCCTACTCCCAGCTGTTCAGGCTTGAGAGCCAACCACAAATTAAGTAAATCAGGTGATGTGCATCTCTGTAATGAGGAGGGGTGTTGTCTAATGACATCATAACCCTATATAAGGTGTGCTTAATTATTAGGCAACTTCCTTTCCTTTGGCAAAATGGGTCAGAAGAGAGATTTGACGGGCACTGAAAAGTCCAAAATTGTGAGATGTCTTGCAGAGGGATGCAGCAGTCTAAAAAATTGTCAAACTTTTGAAGCGTGATCACCGAACAATCAAGCGTTTCATGGCAAATAGCCAACAGGGTCGCAAGAAGTGAGTTGGGCAAATAAGGCGCAAAATAACTGCCCATGAATTGAGTAAAATCAAGCGTGAAGCTGCCAAGATGCCATTTGTCACCAGTTTTGCCATATTTCAGAGCTGCAACGTTACTGGAGTAACAAAAAAGCACAAGGTGTGCGATACTCAGGGACATGGCCAAGGTAAGGAAGGCTGATAAACTACCACCTTTGAACAAGAAACACAAGATAAAACGTCAAGACTGGGCCAAGAAATATCTTAAGACTGACTTTTCAAATGTTTTATGGACTGATGAAATGAGAGTGACTCTTGATGGGCCAGATGAATGGGCCAGAGGCTGGATCAGTAAAGGGCAGAGAGCTCCACTCCGACTCAGACGCCAGCAAGGTGGAGGTGGGGTACTGGTATGGGCTGGTATCACCAGAGATGAACTTGTGGGACCTTTTCGGGTTGAGGATGGAGTGAAGATCAACTCCCAGACCTACTGCCAGTTTCTGGAAGGCAACTTATTCAAGCAGTGGTACAGGAAGAAGTCGGTATCATTCAAGAAAAACATGATTTACATGCAGGACAAAGCTCCATCACATGCCTCCAACTACTCCACAGCGTGGCTGGCCAGTAAAGGTCTCAAAGAGGAAAGAATAATGACATGGCCCCCTTGTTCACCTGATCTGAACCTCATAGAGAATCTGTGGTCCCTCATAAAATGTGAGATCTACAGTGGGGGACAACAGTCCACCTCTCGGAACAGTGTCTGGGAGGCTGTGGTGGCTGCTGCGCGTAATGTTGATCGTAAAAAGATCAAGCAACTGACAGAATCTATGGATGGAGGCTGCTGAGTGTCATCATAAAGAAAGGTGGCTATATTGGTGACTAATTTTTTGGGGTTTTGTTTTTGCATGTCAGAAATGTTTATTTCTAAATTTTGTGCAGTTATATTGGTTTACCTGGCGAAAATAAACAAGTGAGATGGGAATATATTCGGTTTTTATTAAGTTGCCTAATAATTCTGCACAGTAATAGTTACCTACACAAACAAATATCCTCCTAAGATAGCCAAATCTAAAAAAAAACCCACTCCAACTTCCAAAAATATTAAGCTTTGATATTCATGAGTCTTTTGGGTTGATTGAGAACATAGTTGTTGATCAATAATAAAAATAATCCTCTAAAATACAACTTGCCTAATAATTCTGTACACAGTGTATCTAGTTAGTATAATGCACCTTATTTTTCTTAGTTTTGTTGTTTTGCCCGGTTATTGCCAAGGCTAATTTACAGTGACCAATTGTCGTGAGTGATATTTCCTAGGACTGCTTCTTCCCCAATAATCAGGCAGTGTAAACAGGCTGCCAGTGACTGAACAGAAGAGCAAAATGCTCATTCGTACGGTGAAATGATTTCTAAGATTGCTTAAAAATCATCGTTCTCAGCAACACATCATTATGACATACTGTACGCTGCCGAGAACAATGACAGTCCATACAAACAGAACGATCTATTACCGGTTGTTCTGGGTGCCTGGAAAGTGCTGTCCTATTGCCAATAAGCAAACATGTAGCTGATTTATAGCCGTATAACATTGCGCGTTGGAAATCATAACCACAACCTTAGAGCATGTTCATACTTATTTTGCAGTGATCAAAAACTATGCGCTTTCTAGTGGAAATTGCGTCATGGAACTCTCCATCCCTGCGTGTCTTGCAGCAGTTCTGAAGATTTTTTCCAGCGTTATCTTCAGTTTTTTCTTGGAGCGTTTTTTTTGTAGCCTTTTGGAACATTTTGAGTCAAGAGCTGCTTCGAATCAGTGACATCCACTTTCTTTTCTCCAATCATGTGTTTTTTGAAACACTGAAGAAATTAAGACACTGAAAAGCCTGAACATATGAACAGCAAGTTATTTTGACAAAGAAATTAATAGGAAGATTTCTTTGAGTATTTTGTGAGTGTTTTATTTTTTCCACATCTTCATGAGTGGAGCTGGTCAAAAAACCTGAAAAACAAAAACGCAGTGTGATTATACACTTACTCTTAGGCTAGGTGCTGTCAGTTGTATATTCTCTTATCTAAGAGAATCAGGTTGATTGTGCAAATCACACTCTGGTCAGCGTGAGTCTGGTCAGCGTGAGTCTGGTCAGCATGAGTCTGGTCAGCATGAGTCTGGTCAGCATGAGTCTGGTCAGCCTGAGTCTGGTCAGCGTAAGTCTGGTCAGAGTCTGATCTCATTCTCTTGTATGAGAAGAAGATGGAGTAAAAAAATTTCTTCATCTTCTCCATTCACCAAGGCCTTGAAAATCTGACTACAGACAGAAGTCATCCCAGTGCAGTCTGATGTTTTCCGTGGACTCAATGACTTGCAGTGCTATCCCAATAAAGGATCAAACTCAGGCATGCAGCATTTTTTTCCTTGGACCGGCTCGGACATGTGCACGGCCCCATAGAATAACATTAGTCCTAGTGCGATTCGATGTTTTGTTGGATCGCAGTCGGACCAAAACTACAGTCATGTGCACGAACCCTTATTCTGTTATCCAAACTTTTGCACAATATTCCGAGTGTGGTCTAATTAGCGAATAATGCAAAGGTAGAACTCATTGTGTACATACAGGTCTCTTTGATGCACTCCATGCTATTCTTTGGCTTGGCAGCAGCTCCCTGGCACTGGTTAATTTCCCCACAGAACATTACCCATTATGCACAAATACATACAGGGGTCTGTCATTTGTACAGTCAGTGGCTGCAACTTGTCGAATGCACTTTTGAAAGGTAAACATAGCTTGTTCTCGGAATAAAATTCCTGCAGAGACTAATATGTTCTGCTTATCTATATTTCTGCAGTAATTTCCCAGCAAAATCAACACAATCGTCTCTTGTCAGTGGGAATCCCCATAGCACTGATGTCATTTGGCAGAGCATAGTTTGCAAAAGTCCACTCCCTAGGTCTTTTTTTATTTTCTTACCTAAAGCTAAAGCATAATTGCAAATTGTCCCCCTCATTAATAGGGTCTACAGCGTTCCTTTTTGTTTTATTTTATCTTTCTAAACATATGTCTAAATCACCTGGGGGGCGATTTGTTGAATGTATTTAACTATTGACCTGGACAGTCCTCCATACACATTGGACTGAATTTGGCTGAACCCACCAATATCAGCAGGATCGGCCTACAGTGTAATGTATGCGGGCCTCCTGAGTCTCTCCCTGTCAGCAGATGTCGGGGGAGAGAAGAACCTGACTGTTGGAATTTCAATGGCCGATCCTTTTGTTTGGAGCTGGAATAAGTCACTACCAGAGGAGTCTGGAAGCAGCCCTGAAAAGGGACTCTGCCGGCACAGAATGACTGTTCAAGCCAAGTACAGGCGCTCGGTGCATCAAGGCAGGGCCAATTATTTATATACATTTTCCCAGCTGCTTAGTCTCCATCTATCTCAAGCCTTTTCTGGCCTTATGAAGCCAGAGTTGTCAATCAAAGAAGAGAGTGTGGAGATGGATGGAAAACAAGCTGGTGGGAAGGTGTATATAAATGACTGGCCTCACCATGATGCACCGATCAGCGGAACTTAGATTGAACAGTCATTCTGTTCTGAAAGAGTCCCTTTAACAGCGCTCAGTCAAGCATTCATGTGTAAGGGGGAGTTGTGAGTCATAGCGGTCAGCCAAATGATTGTTCTAATGTGTATGGGGGTTTTAAGTTGATTCACAAGGTTGCCCTGAACTACCATACTGATGACCTAGGTCATCAATATCAGATCAGTAGACGTCCAACACCGGTCACCCCCATGAATAAGATGTCATCTGCTTTATCGGAAGCTGGAGGTAAACAATGTGCCGAACTGAAACAGCGTAGTTCCATAATAGATTGATGACTGCTTATCTCCTATTCATGGGAATATTTTGGCACAATACATTGCTCACATCCAGCCGCTACCAGAGCAGATAAAAGTGGAGGTGTCAGGTTTTGTCCACCGACCAAACATATTAATGACCTATCCCATGGATAACTAGGTAGTCCTGGACAACTCATTGAAGGCTGCCATTCACATCAGATAGTTACTGGACAAAAGCGTCTTACATAATTGAATTAAGGGGAAAGGTTAAATTTTCATTTTGCTGAGACAATAGAAATCAGTAAAAAGTGTGATGCAATGACAAACTATATATATATACATTTCTGTTGTGAATTCTGCTCTTGGGCTCCCTCCGGTGGTTATAAGTGGTAGTGCTGCTGTCTTTGGATCACAGCAGTCATTAGGTGTGTCCACTTATTGCAATTCTGACTGGGCTATTTAGTCTTGCTTGACCCTTTGGTTAGTGCCAGTTGTCCATTGTTTCCTGGAGGATTCACTTCCCTTCCTGGTCTCTCTTGCTTGCTGATCATTTCAACAAAGATAAGTGCTGGCTTTGTTTTCTGCAGTCCACATGCTGTGGGCCTGATCGTTCTAGTTACCTTCCATGTTTTGTCTTGTCCAGCTTGGTCTGTATAAGGATTTGTTTAGCCAAGCTGGTATCTCTGGAGATGCAGATATACCCTCCATGCCTTTAGTTAGTTGTGGAGTTTTGTATTTTCTGTGGTGGATATTTTCTAGTGTTTTAATACTGACCGCATAGTACTCTGTCCTATTCTTTCTATTTAGCTAGAATTGGCCTCCTTTGCTAAATCCTGATTTCAGTCTGCGTATGTTATTTCCCTTTCTTCTCACAGTCAATCTTTGTGGGGGGTTGTCTATCCTTTGTGGGGGATTTTCTCTGAGGCAAGATAGTTTTCCCCTTTCTATCTCTAGGGGTAATTAGTCCTCCGGCTGTGTCGAGATGTCTAGGGAGTGACAGGTACATTCCACGGCTACTTCTAGTTGCGGTGTTAAGTTCAGGGTCTGCGGTCAGTACAGGTACCACCTTCTCCAGAGTACGTCTCATGCTGCTCCTAGGCCACCAGTTCATAACACATTTCATACTTCTTAGTGGAGCTGTTTCTGCAGCCTTTGCATGAGATTTTTCAAACCCGGAAGATATTTTACATTACAGAATTTTTGCAATAAACGTGAACATATCTAAATATCATACCGTATATAAATACATCGACTGTACAAAAGACACATATATAAAAGGGTTGTACTGAAATTCAAAAGAATTGCCTAAGAGCAGGAAGTGTGCTTAAATAAGAAAATGACTATATCGTATCTGTTACATAGCTTCAATGCCGTTGCTCCAGAGGGCTTCACCAATGGTTATTTATTTCTTGCTTTTCAATTCTGAAGGGGCCTCTGTGCTACAAACACTTGCAAATATAATTATTCTAGTTAGTCAGTAAAGGTGGTTAGCTATTATGAGATCACATTACATTTAATTTTATATAGGGACTGTATATTTTTGCGTTCATTAGAGGTTATCTTATGGAGTGACTTAATCTAGCAAAGGCATTTTTATCAAGTTTGAATTACTGATGTTACATGGACTTATTGCAGGCTGCTTACATGTATGACCAGTGCTGGGACCCTCATCACTCAGCTTATTGAGGGTACCACGCCAGCTCTGCCTGTTCAGGTAATGGGGCTCATTGTGTTATCATGGCGCTGCTGCGCTTCCTTTCTACTGCTCGATAATTTGACCCATCAATGATGCAAGAATGAGACAGCAATATGATATCCTGGAAATCTTATTTAATATCTGTTTTTTTGGAACCAAGAATTTCAGCAAAGAAAAAAAATGTTAGAGTTATACTCCCTAGAGTCTTATCCTCTCTCATGACGACCCGTACAGAGTATGAGAACTGCTATAAGAAATGACGTCCAACTGATATTTCACTTCAGTAGTACACTGATACTTCCATCATATTCTTGTATCATCCATACAGAAGGATTAATAAGCCAAGTGACTCCGGGGTGCGGGATTGTGGATGTCGCCTGCTGCCGTCACTTTTGACATCAGAGCGGAGGAACTGGAAATCTCTGGCCGGGTTCTGCATTTCTAAACCTCTGTGTGTAATAAATTACGTGACTTGCATCTTCAATCTTTCTGTCCTCTAATTGAAAACAGTAGTATTTCAGCAATCTTGTGCAAAAGCTTCGCATTTAGTAATAGCTGCTCATAGGAAATGGGGAGCTGACCTACGATGTCAGCTACGCACTATATTCTGCTGCCAGCATTAGCCATTACTTCGTCACTGCCCCTCGTCATGATATTGCCTTCAATCTGCAATGTTTACATACAAGTATTCCTATGAATTCGTGGTCCTATTAATTTATGACTCATTGTGTTCAGTTTAATTTTTGTTGCACCAGGAAAAAAAAGTACTTGAATTGAAACCAGGAGACCGGCTAATCATTATGTGTCTGGCTTAAGAAACCCCTGCTGATGAACTGTTATCGCTGGGGTAAGTCGTGTCCAGCCATTTTGTAGCATATAAAATGAGTGATTACGAGAGGTCAGTGTGGCTGCTGTAGAGAGGACTGTCTGCTCTTATTAGGCTAAGTCTATAACTGGTGAAGATACATGTCGGTGTCTGGCCTCTGTTCACACTTCCCATAATGGGCATCATCCTGCTTCCATGAACCTGTAACAAATGCACTTTCATCACAGCGGCCACTGCTGGGGAAATATAGTATTACATGGCACCTATTCACTTAACCATCTAGCCATGTACCATATGGAAAAGCAGAGTCTGCTGGTCAGATGAGATGGGAGGCTAAACATTTTCAGAAGGTTGATCCAAATGAAGGATAAAACCGTTTTAATTGAACTCCGAGGCATAGTGAGACTTTTTTGTGGTTTCCTCTAGAAATTTGTGACCACAAATGTCATGAATCAGAGTCCAGCGGCGAGATTGCAGCCAGGTATGCCGACATTTCATGGAAAAGCTGGCTGGGGACCATAGAGAAAGATATGACTAGCCCAATGCGGACTAGGCTGGTGTCTCCCCGCCTCCTCTCTAGTTGATTGACCGGATTCTCCCTATGTACATATAGGAAAGACCTTTCAAGCACATGGAATGTGGCAGGCCAGTTCCCGAATGGCTTTTCAAATATTTTTTTGGTGAAATGCCACAGTGAATCAAACAAAGACATAACTGGATGCAATCACACAACCAGGCTGTGATTCATTCTGCCAGCAGTTTTGGCAGCATAAATCTAGTGATGGGTTCAGTTTAAAGGGGTTTCTACTACTATGATACTGGATAGGTTAACAATAGCAGTTTGTGGGGGTCTGACACTTGGCATCCCCACAATCAACTTTTATCAGCTGTAGACAAAGTGGATCAGTCAAGCTCCGCCACTCTGGTGTCCGGAGCTGGTGACAGCTGATTGGAAGGGATGCCAGGTTTCTGATACCCCCCAATCTGTTATTGATGACTTGTCCCTTGGTTGGGACAGGTCATCATTATCATAGCACTAGACGACTTCTTCAAGGCTATGTGCACACGTTGAGTATTTGCAGTGAAAGCGGGTTTCTTGGCAGCAAAAATGCAGTGTACAATACATGTATTTGTGATCCATTCTTACTGCATTTTTATTGCGTATTTTACTTGAGCTTTTTTGTTTTTACGCATTCATTTGAAAAATGTTGAAAGAATTAAATAGTATATCTGGGAATTTAATAAAAAAACAATAAATGTACCTAAGCACTAACAGGCAGCTACAACTCCTGGCAACAATTATTGGATCACCGGCCTTGGAGGATGTTCATTCAGTTGTTTAATTTTGTAGAAAAAAAGGAGATCACAGACATGGCACAAAACTAAAGTCATTTCAAATGGCAACTTTCTGGCTTTAAGAAACACTAAAAGAAATCAAGAACAAAAAATGTGGTAGTCAGTAATGGTTACTTTTTTTAACCAAGCATAGGGAAAAATTATGGAATCACTCAATTATGAGGAAAAAATTATGGAATCAGCCAATTTATACCCAAAAATAACACCTGCATCAAATTAGATCTGCTCATTAGTCTGTATCTAAAAAGGAGTGATCACACCTTGGGGAACTGTTGCACCAAGTGGACTGACATGAATCATGGCTCCAACACGAGAGATGTCAATTGAAACAAAGGAGAGGATTATCAAACTCTTAAAAGAGGGTAAATCATCACGCAATGTTGCAAAAGATGTTGGTTGTTCGCAGTCAGCTGTGTCTAAAATCTGGACCAAATACAAACAACATGGGAAGGTTGTTAAAGGCAAACATACTGGCAGACCAAGGAAGACATCAAAGCGTCAAGACCGGAAACTTAAAGCAATGTGTCTCCAAAACAGGAAATGCACAACAAAACAAATGAGGAACAAATGGGTGGAAACTGGAGTCAACTTCTGTGACCAAACTGTAAGAAACCGCCTAAAGGAAATGAGATTTACATACAGAAAAGCTAAACGAAAGCCATAATTAACACCTAAACAGGAAAAAACAAGGTTACAATGGGCTAAGGAAAAGCAATCGTGGACTGTGGATGACTGGATGAAAGTCATATTCAGTGATGAATCGCGAATCTGCATTGGGCAAGGTGATGATGCTGGGACTTTTGTTTGGTGCCGTTCCAATGAGATTTATAAAGATGACTGCCTGAACAGAACACGCAAATTTCCACAGTCATTGATGATATGGGACTGCATGTCAGGTAAAGGCACTGGAGAGATGGCTGCCATTACATCTTCAATAAATGCACAAGTTTATGTTGATATTTTGGACACTTTTCTTATCCCATCAATTGAAAGGATGTTTGTGGATGATGAAATCATTTTTCAAGATGATAATGCATCCTGCCATAGAGCAAAAACTGTGCAAACATTCCTTGAAAAAAGTCAGATAGGTCAATGTCATGGCGTGTAAATAGTCCGGATCTGAATCCAATTGAAAATCTTTGGTGGAAGTTGAAGAAAATGGTCCATGACAAGGCTCCAACCTGCAAAGCTGATCTGGCAACAGCAATCAGAGAAAGTTGGAGCCAGATTGATGAAGAGTACTGTTTGACACTCATTAAGTCCATGCCTCAGAGACTGCAAGCTGTTATAAAAGCCAGAGGTGGTGCAACAAAATACTAGTGATGTTTTGGAGTGTTTTTTTGTTTGTTTGTTTTCATGATTCCATATTTTTTTCCTCATAATTGAGTGATTCCATATTTTTTCCCCTGTGCTTGGTTAAAAAAAGTAACCATTACTGATTACCACATTTTTTGTTCTTGATTTCTTTTAGTGCTTCTTAAAGCAAGAAAGTTGCCATTTGAAATGACTTTAGTTTTGTGCCATGTCTGTTATCTGCTTTTTTTTCTACAAAATTAAACAACTGAATGAACATCCTCCAAGGCCGGTGATTCCATAATTTTTGCCAGGGGTTGTAATTGCTATTTACCTGTCTGTTGTGCCTAGCGCCGTTCTTCCCCGGCACAGAGCGGTCACATATTGCTCATGCCGGGAATTCAGAAGCCTTTGCCGACGTCACATCTACAGAGCAGAGGCTTCTTTTCCATTTCGCTCTGTCATTCTAATTGACAGTCTAACTGAGGGAGCTGGCTGTCAATCAAAATGACCTGGGAAGTCACGTTAGCAGAGGCAGCTGAATCTCCGGCTGGAGCGGTCTGTGTGCATATATGCATGTAGTTTACTGTCAGTGTATTAATATACTCACCTACCGCTTTTCTCTCCAGTGTCGAGCGCTCAGTAGTGTTAATTAGACCCCATGATTGTATAGTAAGGTCTCATGCGCATGCCTATATGGCAGCACTGGACGTCACCTCTGCTGCACTGTTTCCAATATTTGTACAGCATATGTTATTTTCTCATGGACCTAAGATCAATTTGTGATGGAAAAAAAAACTTCTGTTGCTTTAATGAAAATCAGTGCAGATGGAGGTACAATATAACATATGAATAATATTATTTTGTGTGTGATGCCCAAGGGGTTTTCAACATTTTTGGAAAGAAGATAGTACATGCAATATTCAACAGAGCGCAAGAGAAGAAAAATAAAGGGTGATGACCCCTACCTATCTCGTTATAAATTGACTCCTTCATGACAGAAATATAGGTAGAACAGAATTTTCTGCTTTCTGCATTAAAGAACAATTTATTAACATTTTGTGTTCAATTTTATCAAAATGCAATCATTTTTTTAGAGGGATGTATTTGCTGATGACTAAGTACAACGTACTGTCAGTTTTGCAGGACCACAATGTAGTGACTTTTGGCCTTCATAGGAGAGCGCCTCTTTTGCCAATGTTCTCGTAGAAGTTGCACGAAGACAAGTTCCTCGGTTTGTTTAGGAGGTGTTGAGAGCACAGAGGTTCATTTAGTCTGGATTTCTCTATGTCTGCATTTATACTCACAGACGACCTGGGGAAACGCTCTGCTCCTTGTGGTCAGGAGCACAGTAAATCAGACCATTATAATGGACGTTTGATGTTCAGTCTACAGCAGGACTGGACAAATTGGGATTTGTTACTTACTGGAAAGTACGTCACTCATTCTCTTTGGTCCTTTTGCTGTCGCCCTAATTCCATGACACTTTTACAATGTGTTTCATAATTTAACCCTCTTCCTTTATTCCATAAATGCTTCACATTTGGGTTATTTGTTGATTCATCGCAATACTTCATTGCATTTGCTGTTTGCTTCTGCATTTCTACATGTAAATCAGGTTACCATACATTATTTTTTAAAGATGTTTTGTACCTTTCTTAATTTATAAGTGCTTTGTGTTGCAATTATTTATTTTCACAATTCAGGCTACTTGGCTCGTAGAAGGTTGCTTTAGGTTTTAGGAAACGTTGTTTCCCAAAGTAGAAATCATTTTTATCTTATTTTATCTTTGTGTAATCCTGCTTGATCAGGTTATTGTAACATTAAAGGGGTTGTTTGGTTTAAATAAAAAGTTATCACCCATCCAGGCGATGGATGATAAATTGTTGATCAGTGGGGGTCCGACCACTGGAAGCCACTTTAATCAGCAGAATGGGGAACATTTACCTCTGTACAAGAACGGATCAAGTTCAGCCTGTGCTCAATTCATTAATTATGACTGTTGGATTTTTTCCAACAGTCCTATAGGGATTGAAGTCAATGGAAAAAGTCTTCAAATCAAGGAACATTTCACTGGTGACGAAGACACAGTTTGTACATAGTTAGGTCTTTTCTGTAGTAACATATGGATTAAAAATCCAGACAATGAAGAAACAAGACAGAAGAAGAATGGATTCCTTCTATACGTGCTGGACAAGGATTTTATCAACACCATGGATGGCAAGAAGGACAAACAGATACATTTTTGGACCAAATGAAGCTAGACAAGCTATCACTTGCCTACTTTGGACATGGACACATCATATGAAGAGAGCAATCACTGGAGAAGGACATCATGGTTGGAAGAATAGAAGGGAAAAGGCAAAGAGGAAGTCCAACAACCCGATGGCTTGATGCTATCAAGATAACAGCGAAGAAAACCCTGGCGGACCGATCTAGGCTTGCACAAGATTCATTTTCATACAGAACGTTCATCCATAAAGTCGCCATGGCTCGAGATTGAACTGAAGGCCATTAAGTAATAATAATAGGGAATGAATGGCGTGGGGTCAGGCGTCCAACCTGCTGTGCCAGCGTCTAACAGGGATAAAAGTTCCCTGTCAAGGATAAAAGCTCCCAGATCTACTGGTCAGTGCAGCTACCAGCGGTGAGATACCAGCCAATTGGCAAGTTATCACCCATTTTCTAGATTGGTTCTTAATTTTTTAACTGGACAATTCAATTTAAAGAAAAATTGCAAGTTATTTCATATTTTACCCTATCCCAAAAATGGAGCTTTGCGCGCTGTCTGAATATAATGGAGGTCAAGCATATGCACTTCTATTCCATTCATTCTCTGTGGGAGAGCTGGAGGAAGCCTATTACAATTCTCTGTCTCTGCAAAATCTGGCAAACCCATGGAGATTAAATGGAGTGGTGGTGCACATGCTCCACCTCTGCTTTATTCAAAAGGATCTTCTGGTAAAGCCAGGCTTTTATTTGTGGAGGTTCAACTCTCAGCACCCGCACAATCAGCTAATTTAGAGGTATACAACCAAAAGACCACATCATTCGCTGCTGCCTTTTCATTTAGTCGATCAGTGAAGGTACAGCTAGTCTGATCTCTACTTAAGTCTTGTGGAATCAATTCCCACCAATCTGATATTTACAGCTGCTAATACAATGAGATCTCAAAAGTCTTGCAGAAAAATTCCCATTGGAGATGACTTTGGACTCAGTCACTGGTCAGTAGGGTCTATTTCTTATGATACAAACATAACCTATTAGATGTTATTGAACATACAGTATGTCCTTTGTGTGCTATGTTAACAATGAAATTTGCCATGGATGTGCACTTGTTCTGAATCTATATGGATGTAAGGTGAGGTCTAGGAATCATTACGTCTGGTGAGGCCAAGAAACCCTAGTCTAACAATGATCAGCAGATAGTCGCTTGACAAACTAATTATGAAATTATCCATAAGGCAAAAGACATAATCTGCACTAGGTTTGTGTTAGAGCTTGTTCTCACTACTTGCCCAGGAATGGTACCTGGTGGATACCTGCAGCCAAGTATGCCTGCACCCTCAGGAGCTCCAGTGAACACCGTGTAGCCGCTTATCTACACACCTTCCTGGGCAAGCCCAGCGATGTGGCACAGTGGGTCCTAAAATCCACGTGTGCCACGGTAGGGTGTAACATTCCATATATATCCAAGCCTGTAACATTTTTACAAACAAGTGATAATTATATAAAATAAAAAAAGAATAATACTCCCTGCTGCCCACCTGTCACTGTTCTTCCAGCTGCAGCAATGTTGCGTCAACACGACATGTGACCTCTGCAGCTAATCACAAGGTGCTGTAGTAACCGGTGATTAGCTGCAATAGTCCCATCTGTGTTGAAACGTCATTGCTGCAGATCAGTACTCAGTTGCACGGGAGCAGCAAGTAAGTTGTGTATTACTTGATTTTGTAGCATTCTAAGCTTTTTGGTTAGAAAAAAAATCAAGGGCCTAGACAATCTCTTTAAGGATTTCCCTTCCAAACTTCTATTACTAATGCATGATAAATCTCTTTGCTCCTGTGATATTCATTTCCCAAAATTTGTCCATATCTCCCCCATTTATTCTATCTGCTGCAACACACTGAATATATGGTATATTTCTCTTAATGAACAACTTGCAAAAAAAAGTTCATTTTACCGCTACAGTGTGTTCTACGGGACTCTAAATTATTTCTGTATTTCTAACATAAATATAAAAAATGCGTTATTTTTCTTTCTGCTTCCTGTCTACGAGTAATTTCTTTAGCTTTTTTTTATATGAACTTCTTACAGTTGTCCTCAGTTGGACCTTGTAATTATGAAAAGTTTCTCAGAGATTTCCTCTTGGGAATGATTTACTTAGAACATCGTACGAGCCATTTTAACACACGGCAAATGAATGATGACAAGCTTACAGAGTGTCTTGTGAATGCCTTCTGGTTCAAGAAGAAGATGGACAGTATTACTGGACGCAGTTGACTCTGCCGCTCATGTAGTGGTCACAAACCTATCGCCAGCTGACGTAAGAGAGTATTAAATATGATACATGCTGTGTGTCTGTTTTATCAGCACATATTTACTTTGGAGAGACGTTGAAAAATCTTAGTATCCCATTGAGTATTTTTTATATACTTACGAAGTTCAAGCCAATGGCACAAGGCCATTTCTGAAGGCTGAGACCTCGAGCTTTCCATTTAGCCACCTCTGAATTTATTAGCTTGGGATGTCCACAATTGTAATTGTAAACAAGATGAGTTATTGCAGCAAGTTCAAAGGCGAGACGTGATCCCCCACCTTGCTCATGTGTGGCCAAGAGAAGGTTTATTTTGAAGTAGCCTTGTTTGCTCGTATGCTTTAAGCTAGGTAAACTTTGAATTTAGTTTTCATGTCTTCAAGCAGAGCTGAATCTATGAGCTAGTGCTAAATAGGATGATTTGTCACCAACAAAACCGCCTTGAGGATTTGCAACAATTTGTACAAATGTGCTATGTTTCTGTTGCTAACCTTCCGTACAGCTATAGAAAATATGAATCTAATTTATTAAAAGTGTCTTTATTCCAGACTGCTGTAGGGTAGATATAGGGTTTAGAAAACCTATCATCAGATACCATTGAGGAAGGTGCATTTTGAGTTAATAGGGAGCAGGGGTCCCCTCTAAACAATGTGTAGGACAAATATTATCTCAATGCAATAAGCATCATCGCTCTAGAGGACACGGTATAGCGATTCATTATAAGGACAGCACAGGTCCTTCTCCTATGTACTGGCTGTTCCTGGGTAGAATAGATCAGCTTCTATGGTGCTGTGCTCTTCCGGATCCATTTACTGTTTATATCCGGCTGCTGGATGATGGGGGGTGTCATCATGTGTTGGACGCGCACCAATGTAAGGGCTCATGGAGATGACCGTAGTTTCGGTCCGAGTGCGATCCATCAAAATATCGGTTCACACTCGGACTAAAGTTAACCAATGAGGCAGTTCACATATCTAATCTGATTGTTTTTCCTCAGACTGAGTGGTCTAAGGGAAAAAGATCACCGCATGCATGATTTGCCTCTAATAACCGGATGGCACTCACCGATTCATGTCTATGTCCTTGGAAAACATTGGACCACACTTGGATGACATCAAAGTACGGTCCAATTTTCACGGACAGACTGAATGGAGAAAATTAAAAACCTTTTATATATATATATACGGTATATATATATACATATATATATATATATATATATAATTTTTAACTCTCTGCATCTGAGAAAATCGGATCCCACTCTGATCAAACTCTGTCCAGAGTTTGATGAAAGCGTGAGTAGCATAATCGGACCGGTTTTCTCGGATGGAGAAAATACAGTCTTGTGACCCTACCCTAAGGATAAGTTATCAATATTTTTAGCCTGAAAAACTCCTAATAGTAGCTGTGCAAAGCTTTGTTTTCCCTGCGGATGCCCTTTAGAGAACACTGGCTTCTGGGTTCCATCACATTAACGATCATTGCTGGGGGTCCTTACCCAGGGACACCATTATAATAGAGGAATCCTTCTAACAAAAAAGGGACTGGCCTAACTGGATAGCTTTTAAAAAATATATGCTGAGATATTTTTTTTCTATATGGTTCATGTAAAGTGAATAATCCACCTTAAAGATCTACGTAATTGTTGTCTAAGCAGTTATTAGTTAGATTTGCAACTGTGGTCAACATTATTGGCACCAGTGAAAATTAAGTACAGTGTAAAAGATCTCCGGAAGTAAATATTTTAGTGAAACTCTTTGGATAGATATCATGTGATTCAGAAAAGCACAAGTCACAAAAATAAATAAAAACTTGACCAGAGACAAAAATGCAATACGAAAATTGCGAGAACTGTCTGAGCATACCAGATATGATGTTATTATCACCTACCACAAGCAGTCCACACGGTTCAAGACTAGATTCAACGACCTTGACATCGCTACACCAAATGTTCCAACTGTAGTCAAGAAATTTGCTATCTATGAATCGGTCAAGAATAGTGTTGAGCATTCAGATACCGCAAGTATCGGGTATCGGCCGATACTTGCGGGTATCGGAATTCCGATACCGAGATCCGATACTTTTGTGGTATCGGGAATCGGTATCGGGATTAATATCAATGTGTAAAAGAAAGAATTAAAATAAAAAATAGGGATATACTCACCTCTCCGATGCAGCCTGGACTTTACCGCCGTAACCGGGAGCCGTTGTACCTAAAAATGCGCGCTTGAAGGGCCTTAGATGACATCACGGCACTCTGATTGGTCCGTAGCGGTCGCGTGACCGCTACACGACCAATCACAAAGCAGTGACGTCACCTAAGGTCTTTCAAGCGCTTGAAAGACCTTAGGTGACGTCACTGCTTTGTGATTGGTCGCGTAGCGGTCACGAGACCGCTACGCGACCAATCAGAAGCTGCGGACGTCTTCTAAGGTATTTTAAGCGCTTGAAAGACCTTAGGTGACGTCACTGCTTTGTGATTGGTCGCGTAGCGGTCACGCGACCGCTACGGACCAATCAGAGCGCCGTGACGTCATCTAAGGCCCTTCAAGCGCGCATTCTTAGGTACAACGGCTCCCGGTTATGGCGGTAAAGTCCAGGCTGCGTCGGAGAGGTGAGTATATCCCTATTTTTTATTTTAATTCTTTCTTTTACACATTGATATGGATCCCAGGGCCTGAAGGAGAGTTTCCTCTCCTTCAGACCCTGGGAGCCATACAGGATACCGTCCGATACTTGGTGTCCCATTGACTTGTATTGGTATCGGGTATCGGTATCGGATTAGATCCAATACTTTGCCGGTATCGGCCGATACTTACCGATACTTTCAAGTATCGGACGGTATCGCTCAACACTAGTCAAGAACCTTCCAGGACATGATGGAAAAGGATAAATGATAAGAGAATCCTTTAAAGATTGGTTAAAAATGCAGCAAAGTGCCTACGTAAGAAATCCATAAAATGTCAGCCTGAACTGGAGTCATCAAGAATGAAGATTTCAACTTGGACTCACACTGAACAAATAGAGACCTATGGAAAAAAAAGGTCAAGGAGGACCCCACTACTTAAAGACTTAAAAAAAGAGTGAATGAACTTTGCCAAAAGTTACATAGACAAACTACAATCCTCCCGCGAAAATGTGCTATGAACTGATGAAACCAAATTACAACCCTGTGGCAATTCATACCGGCATTAAATACAGAATACTAAATACAGAAAAGTGCACCCTGACTAAAGTGCAACCACTGTGTTATCTGTCCCTACAAAAATCTAAATAATACTGTAATCTTTAACATCTGAGTTCTCTGTTGTTGTGTTTTCATAGGTCAGATACATTGGAACTATTTGTGTGTAGATAATTGATGTGGTTTTATTAATGGCTGTAAATGGTATTTTTACCACAATAAAGTATTTTTAGTCCTGCATCACGTTGGGACAATAAAATTGTTATAGCTCAGTGCATTACGTGACACAAAATCATAAACACAAGGGAGTTTTAGGTAGAATTTACTACATTCATAAGGGTAGAGTATATAGTATCTGTGCAATTCTGCTTGTCAGTAACTAGAGGGAAACATGCCTATATGTTGTTTAGGATTGTCTACAATATCTCATGTCACCTCCCCAAGATTTCCCACTGTTGACCTGTGTGAAGTAAATGTTTCACTCAGTATTAGAAGCAAAAATACATAATTTAGTTCTGAAATACAGCTGGAGGGGGAAATGCTGTGGCATCACAGTGACATAAGGAGACCTCAGTGCCGGATCTCGAATACTGTATACTAGGAAGAGGATTGCGGCAGCCACATGACTTATCTCATGGCTTGTGGTGAGGTCACTGTCATGTGTATCTGAACAAGCGAGACTAGATAGTGTGAATTATATGTGGTAAATAGGTTGTCCAGTATTGCAAAATAGGGTTCTAGAAAAGAAAACCCTACCCTGTTTGATTTTTTTTTTTTTACAAAACAATGCTACTCTTGTCCATGGGTCTAGTGCTTTGTTAGTGATTCATTGTGCATCACTAACTTGTTTTTTTTCATCAAAAATGGGGGTCTAATCATGTGCAAAAAGCACTTTATATAGTTAGATCATAGATGCTCATTTAGTCCTATGGGTGTGCTTCATTTCATTCAGTCACGGTTGTCGCCACCCATGCTATTTGAATGATGTTCCTGGGGTTGCGCCAACGTCGCTCAAATCCACTTTGAAAAATCCATCTCTTGTGCAGTGTTTTGTGAGAGGGGAGATGTGCATGCACCATGACGAGTGCCTCCCCATGCATGAGCACTGAAGCTGTGTGTAGTACCCAGTTTCACTGACTATATGCGGCCAAAGCCGCCTGACACAGCGCAAGCATGGGGCGCCACTCGTCATTGCATATGAGCAGATCCACGATACACTGTGCAACGGCAGGATTTTTCAAAGCGGATTTGAGATGTCGCCGCATGAGGTTATGCAGTGGCCAGCCCAATCTGATAGAACACTTGTGGGGTGATATTAAAAATGCCATTTCTGAGGCGAAGCGAACAAATGCCAGACAATTGTGGGATTTAATTCAAACATCATGTGCTGGAATAAGAGTTAACAGGGGCCAGAAGTTGGTTGACTCTATGCAACATAGATGTGAAGCAGTTCTAAACAACTGTGCGTATATAACTAAATGCTAAATCCACAAAAAAGTACATATTGTAAGTTTGTAGCCCCCTACATACAATAAGAACCCCACATAACTCCCTATATACAGTATAAGCCCCCATATAGCTACCTATATACAGTATGAGCACTGACATAACTCCCTATATACATTATAAGCCCCACATAGCTCCCTGTATACAGTATGAACCCCCATATAGCCTCCTATATACAGTACAGACCAAAGGTTTGGACACACCTTCTCATTTAAAGATTTTTCTGTATTTTCATGACTGTGAAAATTGTACATTCACACTGAAGGCATCAAAACTATGAATTAACACATGTGGAATTATATACTTAACAAAAAAGTGTGAAACAACTGAAAATGTCTTATATTCTAGGTTCTTCAAAGTAGCCACCTTTTGCTTTGATGACTGCTTTGCATACTCTTGGCATTCTGTTGATGAGCTTAAAGAGGTAGTCACCGGGAATCGTTTTCACTTCACAGGTGTGCCCTGTCAGGTTTAATAAGTGGGATTTCTTGCCTTATAAATGGGGTTGGGACCATCAGTTGTGTTGTGCAGAAGTCTGGTGGATACACAGCTGATAGTCCTACTGAATGGACTGTTAGAATTTGTTTTATGGAAAGAAAAAAGCAGCTAAGTAAAGAAAAACGAGTGGCCTTCTTTACTTTAAGAAATGAAGGTCAGTCAGTCCGAAAAATTGGGAAAACTTTGAAAGTGTCCCCAAGTGCAGTGGCAAAAACCATCAAGCGCTACAAAGAAACTGACTCACATGAGGACCGCCCCAGGAAAGGAAGACCAAGAGTCACCTCTGCTTCTGAGGATAAGTTTATCTGAGTCGCCAGCCTCAGAAATCGCAGGTTAATAGCAGCTCAGATTAGAGACCAGGTCAATGCCACACAGAGTTCTAGCAGCAGACACATCTCTACAACAACTGTTAAGAGGAGACTTTGTGCAGCAGGGCTTTATGGTAAAATAGCTGCTAGGAAACCACTGCTAAGGACAGGCAACAAGCAGAAGAGACTTGTTTGGGCTAAAGAACACAAGGAATGGACATTAGACCAGTGGAAATCTGTGCTTTGGTCTGATGAGTCCAAATTTGAGATCTTCGGTTCCAACCACTGTGTCTTTGTGTGACTCAGAAAAGGTGAACGGATGGACTCTACATGCCTGGTTCCCACTGTGAAGCATGGAGGAGGAGGTGTGATGGTGTGGGGGTGCTTTGCTGGTGACACTGTTGGGGATTTATTCAAAATTGAAGGCATACTAAACCAGCATGGCTACCACAGCATCTTGCAGCGGCATGCTATTCCATCCGTTTTGCGTTTAGCTGGACCATCGTTTATTTTTCAACAGGACAATGACCCCAAACACACCTCCAGGCTGTGTAAGGGCTATTTGACCAAGAAGGAGAGTGATGGAGTGCTACGCCAGATGACCTGGCCTCCACAGTCACCAGACCTGAACCCAATCGAGATGGTTTAGGGTTAGCTGGACTGCAGAGTGAAGGCAAAAGGGCCAACAAGTTCTAAGCATCTCTGGGAACTCCTTCAAGATTGTTGGAAGACCATTCCTGGTGATACCTCTTGAAGCTCATCAAGAGAATGCCAAGAGTGTGCAAAGCAGTCATCAAAGCAAAAGGTGGCTACGTTGAAGAACCTAGAATATAAGACATACTTTCAGTTGTTTCACACTTTTTTGTTAAGTATATAATTCCACATGTGTTAATTCATAGTTTTGATGCCTTCAGTGTGAAAGTACAATTTTCATAGTCATGAAAATACAGAAAAATCTTTAAATGAGAAGGTGTGTCCAAACTTTTGGTCTGTACTGTACATTATGAGCTTCTATATAGCCTACTATATGCAATATGAACCTGCTAATAGCCTCCTATATACGTATGAGCCCGCACATAGCCTCCTTTATACAGTATGAGCCTCCACATAGTCTCCTACATGCAGTATGAGCCTGCACATAGCCTCCTATATGCAGTATGAGCCTGCACATAGCCTCCTCTATGCAGTATGAACCTGCTAATAGCCTCCTATATACGTATGAGCCCGCACATAGCCTCCTTTACGCAGTATGAGCCTCCACATAGTCTCCTACATGCAGTATGAGCCTGCACATAGCCTCCTATATGCAGTATGAGCCTGAACATAGCCTCCTCTATGCAGTATGAGCCTGCACATAGCCTCCTATATGCAGTATGAGCCTGCACATAGCCTCCTCTATGCAGTATGAGCCTGCACATAGCCTCCTATATGCAGTATGAGCCTGAACATAGCCTCCTCTATGCAGTATGAGCCTGCACATAGCCTCCTATATGCAGTATGAGCCTGCACATAGCCTCCTCTATGCAGTATGAGCCTGCACATAGCCTCCTATATGCAGTATGAGCCTGCACATAGCCTCCTCTATGCAGTATGAGCCTGCACATAGCCTCCTCTATGCAGTATGAGCCTGCACATACCTCCTATATACAGTATGAGCCTGCACATAGCCTCCTATATATCGTATGCATCCCCCACATAGCCTCCTATAAGCAGTATGAGCCCCTATATAGCCTCCTATATTGCTATATGTGGTATGAGCCCGCACATAGCCTCCTACATTCAGTATGAGCCCACACATAGCCTCCTATATACAGTATTAGCCAGTAAATAGCCTTCTGTATACAGTATGAGCCCACACATAGCCTCCTTTATACTCACCTCCCGTGCTGGTGCCATTCCCGTGATGTTGGCACTCGTTGTTCCAGGGCTGTGATGCGATGTTGTGAGATGTGACGATGTGACATATGCACCTAATTAACACTGGCGTCACTGTCTCCCCCAGACATGGCTGCAGTTCATCCCGGACTTACTCTTGATGTTCAGTTTGTCCGAAGGCGGAGACAGTGACGCCAGCGTTGATTGGGCACCTGGCATCATGTGTCATTCCACCACATTACAGCCCCGGGACCGTGAGTGCAGACACCGCTGGAACTGAGCCGGCTCTGGAGGTGAGTATAGACTTCATTATATTATCGGGCCAAACATTTCGTTTAAGAAGGGGTTGTCCTAGTAGTGATTAGTCTGGACTTTATAGCAAATGCCATCAACTCACCATGTACTTTAAAACCTAAGAATCATAGAAAGGAGACAGGTAGTCAAAAAATTACCCAGTGCTCCTGTCCATGTGTTCTGAGTGGGGAGGTTATTAATCAGTATTCACAAGAGCTCTGGGGTCCTCGTTTCAACTTATGATACATCAGTGATTCTGATGTGAAAATTGTGAAAAAATCCAACTTGCCTAATTTTCCCTTTTGATAAAGATTGGAACTGGTGCCTTTGAAAACATCAGTTGTCTTGTCACATTTTACAGCTGTTTTCTTATTTTTGTTTTGAAGACAATAATGTGAGAGATGGAAGTGATTATTCATTGTGAATCTCTTTAGTGCTCTTATTATTCCAGATTTTTCCTTAGTGTGGTTTTTGGCTAAACTCTTTTTTTTCCCTTTCAGTTACATCTTTTATTTATTTGGTTTAAACTCTAAAGCCTCTTCCAGCTGTAGGTTTCCTTCTACATTAGCATGTACTTTTTATTTTTAAGTTTTGAAATTATTATTTTTGACTTTTTGTATAATGTCCCATGTTGATATTAAAAAAAAAATAAAAAAAGTTCTTGTCATTTTTACACTGGCCACTAAGCCTAGTTGTTAGGACACCGCCCCGTCACGTGGCCTCTTCCTCCTCCCTGCAGGGATGCCGATGAGTGTACATACCCATCCGCGTGCATGCACGGGCACTCCCTGATTCTTAAAGGGCCAGCTCGCACATTGCTAAAGACAGCCCCAGCTGTCTTGTATATAAGGCATCCTGCCTTTGCAACTTAGTTGGTCCTGGTGATTCTTTGTTAGTTGTTGTAGTTAGTTGTAGGGTTCCTGTGCCCTTGATCCTTTGCGCTTTGCTATTCCCATACCCGAATCCATCCTGCATGTGCCCAGTCCTGATTCTGATCCATCTGTCCTTTTTATGTGCTGCTTTTCTACCCAGTCAGAACTAGTACCTGAGAACTTGCTTTTTGATCCCGTATTGTGGCCATCCCGCACTCTTGTTCCAGTCTTGCTTGGACTGTACCACCTCACTAACCTGTTACTGGCCTGTCCTTCTTCCCTGTTCCCTGTGGAGGTCAGCTGCCGTGGCTACATGGGTCTGTTGTGGAGTAGCACCTCGTGTCAAATCTAACCCCATCATCAGGGGCTCTAGCAAAGAGTCAGGTGCACACTTAGTTACGTTTCTCCAGGCTCTCCCCAAACCATGGCACAGTGGCTCCAGAACCACATGCGTAACATTAGTATTAGACTTCCTTTTCTGCATCCACTTGGACATAGGTAACAGTAGAGTAATGCATTGACTTCTACACCAGAGCTTTGTGCTTATACTTTAATTTGGGCAAAGGTCATTGTGATGTAAGGGGGAAGAGGTGAGCTGTGACCATCAATTATTTTCAATTGTGGATCTTGTGTTATTTACTGTACTCTGAGCTATCATTGTAAATCCTGTATGTGATGATAATGAGACTGCTGAAAACTCATGTGCTCAGAAAAGGAAGTGTGATTGTAGTGTTGAGCTCGGTGGCCAACGTGAAAATTGCAAGATTTCTGAGCGTTTATAGGCCAATCTCGGTGCTTATTGTGAACTGCGCTAAACCGGGCCCATCAATCAAAGGCTGAGTGGCCAGATTAGCGAGTTCGCAGCAGGCTTCGAGGTTGGTCCAAACACACCCATGGGACCACTCAGTGCTTAGTAACATGCAGGGCAGCAGTGAATACATTTTCTTTTTAGAGGTATCCTGGCATTCAGTTTAGTATTGAAAGGATCATTAGGATCCTAATTCGGAAGGATATATTCTGTTAGCACTAGATAAAACCTGATGTCAGGTGCAAGGTTTGATATTCATGGGTGGACATACCATTGGTGCAATCTGGCCCAAGAGGTAAAGGGACCCACTTCCACCTCCAAAACAAGGCGGAATTGTGCGTTATGATGAGGTATTGGAATACAAAGGACCCTTATACTGTTCTTCCACAAAAGCCCTCTTCTGTTTATGATCGCTTCTGTTGATACCCATGATCCAGTCTGGACTTTAAAGCAAATGCCACCAACTCACCATAAACCTTAAAACCTAAGAATCATAGAAAGGAGATGGGTAGTCAAAAAATTACCTTGAGCTCCTGTCCATGTGTTCTGAGTGGTATTCATCAGTATCCAATCAGTATTCCCCTTAAAATTAGAGCTTCTTCACATATTTTTTTGTTTAAAGGCCATGTCTTATTTTTTTGGTAAGCCTTGTTACACAGTACCATTACAGTGGCATGTAAAAATTTGGGCACCCCCTGGTCAAAATTACTGTGTTTGTGATCAGTTAAGCAAGTTGAAGATTAAATGATTCCTTAAAGTTAAACATGACACATTACCTTTGTATTTTAGGCAAAAAATGTATCTATTTTCATCTTTTACATTTTAAAAATTCCAAAAAGGAAAATGGGCCTATGCAAAAGTTTGGGCATCTGTGGAGATTTGTGTGCTCAGATAACTTTGACCAAGATTTCAGACTTAATTAATTAATTAATTGTTAGGGTTTTGGTTTGTTCACGATCATCATTAGGAAAGGCCAGGTGATGCAAATTTTTCCAGCTTTATAAAAACCCAGCCTGCTCTAACCTTGTGTAAAAAAAAAACAGCAGCCATGGGTTCTTCTGCCTAGCGCTCTGAAAATGAAAATGGTGGAGGCCCACAAAGCAGGAGAAGGCTGTAAGAAGATAGCAAAACATTGAACATGCCAAGGAGCCACACTAGCGGTCACTGTCAAACTCTCTTTTGTTGTATGCCAAATAAATATTACTTGCTAATAACAAATTTGATTTGAGGAACACTGTCTAAATGTATTGTGCATGTCCCATTTGGGGAATACAGATCCCTGGACCGCTTCTGAGAGGTACTGGATTGTCAAGACACCACACTGTTCACCAGTTGGGTAAATGATTTCCATGTAAATGCACAATGGTCCCAGTGTTGAGATAGATGGATTTTCTTGGACACCGTTGTGCGTCTTAGCGTACAGTATGTTAGCAAGGTCACTAGTTTTTCAAAAACCTTGGCACTTTCCAGATGAAGCAGCATGGGATCTTTTTAAATAGGATCTTTGTAATGTCTATTTACTACTCAGTGGGTTAGAAATGATAAATCTGATGAACATGAATGTGTTGGCTACACAGTGGTACACTGGATTTGGCTCCATCGTCTAGTATCAGATTTAGCCGAGATTTTACATTTTTAAAGAAACAAAAAAAATGGAATTAAATGTTTCAGTAATTCTTTCAGTTTATGTGTACATAACCACAGGGGTACATCAATCCCCAGTTTTGTATATCCACACTACTAATCAGCGCAATATAGCATGATAAATTTCCTGCAAACTAAAGGTGTGGTTGGTTTTTACTCTTTCAGTGCCACAAATCTGGTCGCTGTACTTATATATGCCTCATTCTAGGCTCAATTCAGTTCATGTCATATGATAAAACAATTCTTAGTGATCATATTGTATATATTAAAGCGTAAAACTCCTTCTTATACAGATGTGTGTATCTTCTTCACAATATATAACTGGTTCAGACTTTATGTAAGTTGATATGAAATGCAAAAAACTTGTAGAGATCACTGTTTTTAAACAATCGATAAGGCAGAAATTCTAAGCTCAAAAAGACCACAATTTGAGGAAACAAATACACACAAATGATACTTTGTTGTTACACAAACACATATATTGCTTTAAAAATACTTGGTCACGTGAGAGTGTAACACAGCTGAGTGCTCTCCAATGTTTTATCAGATAGCGCTTGGACCAATGTTGTACTATGGGGCAGTGCAGATCTCCATTGTTCAGACCATGTGCACCCATACATGTTGTAGCATAGCACCTACTACGTGTCTTGGGGGACACTCGCTAGGCATGGGATTAACGCATTCGGGCACGGTTTTCTATCAAAACAGTCTTTTACGTTTATTTCTCACAACATAAACCACATCCACAGGAACTTAGTAACAGTTTGAACACCAACTGAACGTATTCAACTTCACCATAGTTCGTCTCTGACCCCGGTCAGCATTACACACGGTTTTCAGACTGTTACCCATTGGCAACCTTCACGGGTTCCTGGACACCTCTTGGCCTCAGAGGTGCCCCAGACACAATGTCTCTCACTTTCTTTCACTCTGACCCCGGTCAGTACAACACGGTTCCTTCCCGTTACCTGTTGGTGCCGCACAGGTTCTCGGATACCTCTCTTCACCAGAGGCATCCTTCAGCCGTTCACACTCTGTCTTTCCTTTTCTCTGACCCCGGTCAGTACAACACAAATCTCCATTATTTACCTGCCATTGCTGCACAGGTTCTCGGATACCTCTCTTCCTCAGAGGCATCCTTCAGACATTCTCACTCTGACCCCGGTCAGTATAACACGGATCTCCATCCGTTCCACAGTCTGGTCTGTGCGAGGTCCAGAGCCCCTGCCATGTGCTCTTCAGGGACCCGACACTCTCAACACATGGGGCTCTCTCCAGGACCTTCCAGCACAGACCATTCAGATCCACACTCAGAGCCCTTGTGACCATCCCTCAGTCACATTATATAGTACTAACCACTCCCCCAGGTGGGAGCGTGGATGTGTGGCTAGTTTGTCCCACCCATCTCACACAACTAGCCTAGTAAGTCTCCCTTACAACTACACCATAGATATACACTCTTGAGGGACTACAGGTCCCAGAACAACAACATTGCATCAGACTTACCATGCAGACCCCCTCTGCAACACATATCGGCCATTCACAACACTGCCGGTCACTGTTTTACCACAATTATGACAAATATGCCTCCATGCATATCCCAAGGAGCACACACAGCGCCCCCTAGCTGCCACAGGGGTCACTATACTACAATGTCTATGGGTGCATGTGAAACATCGGACTGCACTCGGATCTCCTCCAGTCCATTTCCTAGGCTGTCACCACTCGCCTAACTAAAATATTCAACTTCTGTCTCTCATCCGGTCTCTTTCCCTCCTCATTTAAACACGCCAACATACATCCATTACTTAAAAAGTCATGCCTGGACCAAAACTGTGCCACTAACTATAGACCAGTCTCTAATCTTCCCTTCATCTCTATACTCCTGGAACGCTTGGTCCACTCCTGTCTAATCCGCTATTTCTAAGATAACTCTCTTCTTTGCTCTCCACAATCCACTTTCTGCTCTTTACACTCTACTGAAACTGCCCTCACTAAAGTCTCTAATGATCTACTAACAGCAAAATCTAGTGGTCACTACCAACTCCTGATTCTCCTGGATCTCTCTGCAGCATTCAACACTGTGGATCACCAGCTCCTCCTCACTATGCTCCGATCCATCAGCCTCAAGGACACCGTTCTCTCCTGGTTCTCCTCTTTTCTCTCTGAACGCTCCTTCACTGTATATTTTGCTGGCTCCTCTTCCTCTCCTTTCCCCCTTACTATCGGGGTTCCTCAAGGATCATTCCGAGGCCTCCTCCTTTTCTCCTTGTGTATACTACCCCTATCGGACAAACAATCAGTAGATTTAGTTATCAGTATCATCTTTATGCTGATGACACCCAATTATACACCTCTACTCCTGACGTCACATATGCATTATTACAAAACATCAGTGATTGTCTTTCCACTGTCTCTAACATCATATCCTCCCTATATTTCAAACTAAAGTCCTTGTGTTTCCTCCCTCCACTAACCTACTTATGGCCGATATTGCCATTTTCATGGGTGGTTTCACCATTACTCTCCAGCAACATGCCCACTGTTTTGGGGTCATACTTGACTCAGATCTTTCCTTCACTTCCCATATCCGATCACTCGCCCACTCATGTCATCTGTACCTCAAAAGCATTTCTAGAATTCGCCCTTTTCTTACTTTCGACTCTGCAAAAACTCTTACTCTTTCACTTATTCATTCTTGTCTGGACTATTGCAACTCTCTACTAATCGGTCTCCCTCTTACTAAACGCTATACAAGCAATTGTTACCATCCACCTTTCGTGTCTCCCCTTTTTCCTCATAAACTGTAGCCTGCGAGCAGGGTCCTCACTCCTCTTGGTATCTGTTGATTTATGTGATTATTGTTTTTCTGTAATGTCTTTTATTGTCTGTTCAAGTCCCCTCTAAAATGTAAAGTGGTGTGGAATGTGTTGGTGCTATAGAAATAAAATTATTATTGTTATGGATGACATCCGAGAGCAGTTCGACATCCGCAGACTCAGACAATGGAGAAGATGGAGAAATTAAGTTCTCCATCTTCTCCATACCTGTGATACGATCCTTGCATGCGTGAGAATCGAATCACATGAAGATAACACTTGGCTTAAACTCTGACCCTTGAGCCAAGTGTCATTAGCATAATAGGCCCGAATCTCTCGCAGGGCAGCACGGTGGCGCAGTGGTTAGCACAGCAGCCTTGCAGCGCTGGAGTCCTGGGTTCTAATCCCACCTTGGACAACATCTGCAAAGAGTTTGTATGTTCTCTCTGTGTTTGCGTGGGTTTCCTCCGGGCACTCCGGTTTCCTCCCACATTCCAAAGACATACTGATAGGGAATTTAGATTGTGAGCCCCATCGGGGACAGCGATGATAATGTGTGCAAACTGTAAAGCGCTGCGTAATATGTTAGCGCTATATAAAGATTATTATTATTATCTACGATTATGTGCGCGAGTCCTAAGACTAAAGGGTTGCACGAGTGAATAAAGCATCCATGTTAGTGAAGAAGATATAATAAGACATAACCATCACTTCACTGTAAAGTAATGCAAGTATGCTATCAGCAGGTTTTGTTGGGGAATAACAATCCTATAGTAGCAAATATTGCACTCATATTTGTGCTTTATTACCGTGTGTTCTTTTGATATTGCAGGGGATTTTATATTATAATATTATTTTTTTTAATTTAGGTAAAATATTGTTCCGGAGGAGCCATATACGTGATGTAGCTGTGAAGAGACTGAGGCCCATTGATGAGTATTGCAGGGTATGGACATGATATTAGAATTGTGCATATAACTTTCTATCTTCATACAGGAGTGGGCAATTAATCTTTTCGAGGGGCCACATGAGAGACTGTGACTGTAGTTCTGGGCCGAACGAATAGGATGAAATTGAATTCTGCTCAGCATACGTAGCGCCTCTATACAATAAGCCCCCACATAGCCTAATATACAGTATACAGTAGGTCCCCACATAGCCTAATATTTACAGTATGAGTCTCCACCTAGCCCCCTATATAGAGTATCAGACCCCACACAGTCTCTCTATTTACAGTATCAGCCCTCACATAACTTCTTATATACAGTATGAGCCCCCACATAGCCCTCTTTAAACAGCATGAGCCCCCATATAGTTTCTATATATATAATGAACCCACCATTGCCCCTATATACAGTGTTGCACCTATGTAGACTTTCTATATACAGTATGAGCCCTCACATAAAAACATCCCATACGCATTGAAAAAAAAACCATGCCTTGTTTCCGTTCCCCCGGTGCTCTGCTTTCTCCGGTGCACGTGATGAAGTGACGTAATCTCATCTGCTGGCACCGTCACTAATGCTGATTGGTGTAAGAAGGAACCGGCGGCCCCTCCTCCACCAATATATTCACTGCTGTCTGCATCCCGAGGATGTGGATAGTTGTGACAGCGGGCAGCAGCAGACTCACGATGGGCGAGGGCATGCTGCAGCCCGTGGGCCACTGTTTTAGTCTTCCGGCTGTCTGGGTCCACGGACCAGAGTGGAACAGCCAGAGGGCTGGATGTGGCCGCAATATGCCTAGCTCTGCCTCAGTAGGTTGGGACCAAAGCTCCATAGTTTAGTATATTTTACCTTTTCCTTTGAAAAAAAAACACAATGGCAGTTTCAACACTGACACATGAAGGACACCATTGGTGCCTGATTGAGCCGATCTATTGACTATTATGTGGCCAATTGTGTTTCGATCATGGTATCGGACATCTTCTTCATGGAAATTACAAAGTAGTGTCCAAGCAGATGTAAGCATGGCCTTACAATTTTTTTCTTACTTTCCAGGCTTTAGTTAAATTACCAGCACATATATCACACTGTGAAGAGGTCTTAAGGTTCTTTGAAGCTCGGCCTGAAGACCTGGACCCACCAAAAGAGTAAGTGGACATTTTCCGTGTGTGCTCGCTACTTTGCTTTATTTTACAAATGTTCCATATAATCAATAGATCAACAGAACTGGTGGCCAAAAATTGGATGTCAGCAACTTGTGTATCCACGCATTTTGGTTATTCGGTCTGAGGGATATATTCAGTCTTATTTGTAGCCACCAATATGTTGGCATCATTTATTCCAGACACTGACAGTGAGCAGAGGCTGAAAATAGTCATTTATTATGAGGCAGTAATTTGTTCCCTGGGAGTCATTATTTAATTCTGATCCCTATATGTACACTATATACTGATACCTTTAGTTTATCATTTTCAAAAGAGCGGTGCTGGGCGCCGGTCTCGTCTGACTGCATTAGTCAATATAACCAATGTATCGTTAAACTTTCTTGGACGTCTACATCTGGTTTAACAGATTTTCTTCTGACCTCTATACCATGATCTCTTATCAGATGACTGGGTGTATAAACTGCTAGATTTATTTTTTCCACTACTCTTTGTCCACAACGTCACAACGTTATTTATTTTCCCCATTGCTGTATATGGATTGAGAGGTCCTACAAAAGTTCCTCTATCAGGAGAGTCCTTTCCACCCAACTGTGGCCTTTCCACCACAGTAGTACTGTCTGTGCCTACTGCCTACCCCAATTATTCAATGGTTATTCCCTTAGATAGACAGCATATTAACCTGATAGATCCACTTCGTGAAGGGAAGTAGGAATTTTTCAACTCTATATGAGCAATAAATACCTAGGTCCCTTACATAGATATATTATAACATATTGGTGGATGAGAACTTTAATCAGATTTTACATTACAAGGAGCATATACTATTAAATAGAACTCTTGGACTCACATTTAAAATTAATTACACAACCGCTATATATTTGTTTATTTGGGTATGTGCACACGTAACACTGACATTTTCCTGAGCTTTGTCGTCGTTCTTGTGGTGGCTTCTCAGCCGGTGGCTTTTGTTCTATACTCCAAGAAGAGTTGGCATTTCACCACTTTTAACCACTTCATAGTTTCCGATCCCTGAAGTGGTTAAAAGAAGTGACATAAGATGGAACATGTGCACAACAATTACATTTTTACATTGCTGTGCATTATGGCTTTTTTGCGGCAGTTTTCACAGACTCGTAGACTTGCATTTCCCAAATTTGATTCGACACTCGGATCAATATCGGATATGTTTCCATGATCTTACATGGATTGCTTGACTTGACCCGCAAAGAATCACAGATAATTAAACAACCCCGTTGACTATTTTAGGTATGAGAGCAATCCGTGAAAAAACTCAGAACGCAAAAACGGATGTGTGAATGAGCCCTTAGAGTTCTATAGAATAGTGCTTACAGTTTATAATGTGAAATCTGGTGATAGATCCTCTTTAGATAAAGCAGTACATCTGGCAGAGGACATGACCCACGAAAACCTATCAGTTTAACTGCCAAGAAGATGAAAGAGCCTGACCTGCAGTACTTCTAACTGTGGCAAAAAAAAGTTCCAGCTCACTCAGCCCTAAGGGTGATTGAACAGTGAACAGTCAGTTGTTGTGGCAGTAGTCTGACTTAATTAGAAATCTATTACCATGCAAATTTCTCTCCTGACTTGATGCTGGTTCATTTATCTTAAGTTCAATATCCTGTTCCTTCCTGCTCAGTTACAATTAGGGATAATGAGTAATGTGAATTATTTTCTGGCAGTAATTGTTTTGTACTGTTCTCACTTTGCAACCCCAAATTAGTAAACGATTGTGAATTCTAGACGTTATTGTTGGCAGTTACCCTTATAACTTTGGGTTGAGGGTCGGATTCAGTATGATAAATCCTGGTACAAAACAAATGCTTTGGTTCTTTACACTTTTACATTTGGGCTCTACCATCAAGTTATTAGACTGTACTTTAGTGAATCTTTTTCAAATGCCAATTTAGTTTTATTTTGGGACTATTGGGTTTTGGATCATTGATGATTAATTACGTGTCTATATAAAACCTTATTTATTTATTGAGATTCCAATTTTCCGTATGATAGATGTTTAAGGTTTGTATCCCAAAATCCGTCTAAATGATTAATTCAGCATACTGCTGTGTAATTTCTTGTAATTTGTTTTGACCGCAAAAATGCATCTTGTGGTCTCAACGTTTAGAAATCAACGTTTAGAAGTTGAGAGTTTAGAAAACCTAACTGAAGACTTGGTTCAAGAGGTTGTCAGGGACTTTAACATTGATGGTCTGTCCTTAGTATAGGTCATCAATGTCTGATCGGTGGGCTTGCAACACCTGGCACCACCGCCGATCTGCTGTTCCTGGTGTCGGCAGCAGCCGGAACTGCTCAGTCATTGAGCGCCACAACACAGCTGCTTTGATGGAATAGTGGCCGCAGCCGGGTACTACATGTTCATCTACTATTGATTTGAGTCGGTGGTGGATGTGCAGCACCCAGCACCGGCCACTATACAGTCGACGGAAGTGTACTATACAGCTCTCGATCTAAGCCGTTCCAACCGCCGCTGACATCAGGAACAGCTTATCAGCAGGACTGTCAGATATCGTGCTCCCACCAACCAGACATTGATGACCTATCCTAAGGATAAGCCATCAATGTAAAAGTCATTTAAGTTGTTTACATTGTTATTCCAGTATTGAAGCTTAGTTTAAGTGGGCTGTAGGGGTATATACCACTAGTGGGTCCTAGGAAGGGTCCAACAAGTTAATCCGGCAGTTCAATTAATCTATATCTATCTATTTATCTATGTTTGTGCTTATGTTATATATACTGTGTGTATATACACTCACTGGCCACTTTATTAGGTACACCTGTCCAACTTCTTGTTAACACTTAATTTCTAATCAGCCAATCACATGGCGGCAACTCAGTGCATTTAGGCATGTAGAAATGGTCAAGACAATCTCCTGCAGTTCAAACCGAGCATCAGTATGGGGAAGAAAGGTGATTTGAGTGCCTTTGAACGTGGCATGGTTGTTGGTGCCAGAAGGGCTGGTCTGAGTATTTCAGAAACTGCTGATCTGGGATTTTCACGCACAACCATCTCTAGGGTTTACAGAGAATGGTCCGAAAAAGAAAAAAAATCCAGTGAGCGGCAGTTCTGTGGGCGGAAATGCCTTGTTTATGCCAGAGGTCAGAGGAGAATGGGCAGACTGGTTCGAGCTGATAGAAAGGCAACAGTGACTCAAATCGCCACCCGTTACAACCAAGGTAGGCCTAAGAGCATCTCTGAACGCACAGTGCGTCGAACTTTGAGGCAGATGGGCTACAGCAGCAGAAGACCACACCGGGTACCACTCCTTTCAGCTAAGAACAGGAAACTGAGGCTACAATTTGTACAAGCTCATCGAAATTGGACAGTAGAAGATTGGAAAAACGTTGCTTGGTCTGATGAGTCTCGATTTCTGCTGCGACATTCGGATGGTAGGGTCAGAATTTGGCGTAAACAACATGAAAGCATGGATCCATCCTGCCTTGTATGGAGCATCTTTGGGATGTGCAGCCGACAAATCTGCGGCAACTGTGTGATGCCATCATGTCAATATGGACCAAAATCTCTGAGGAATGCTTCCAGCACCTTGTTGAATCTATGCCACGAAGAATTGAGGCAGTTCTGAAGGCAAAAGGGGGTCCAACCCGTTACTAGCATGGTGTACCTAATAAAGTGGCCGGTGAGTGTATATATGTGTGTGTGTGTGTGTGTGTGTGTGTGTGTGTGTGTGTGTCTATATATATATATATATATATATATATATATATATATATATATATATATATATATATATGTGTGTGTCTATATGTATATAGACACACATATATGTTGATAATGATTTAATTGCCAAATAAAACAATGTTCATTGGGTGTGGCCATAATGTGCAACAGCAATATTAATTACTAGGGTTTTGTCATTGTAGATCTTCAATAGTGCACCGTTTCACTTTTTCCTGGCTTCCTGCCTGCCTGGGAAAGTGGGTGGTTGGGGGTGGGTTATGTGCTCTGCTTGATTGACAGTTTGGCCTGGTGACATGGCTGACCTGCCTGCCTAAACCGTGTGCTCTCGGAACTCTGTGCTCTCGGAACTCTGTACTCCCTGAGCCCTGTGCTCTCGGAACTGTGTGCTCCACGGTTCTGCTAACATCAGGGGAGCATAGTGACACTGAAACTGGCCAGAGCTTCAGTGTCACTGCCTTTGCTTGCAAGCTAAATAGAAAAGAGCTTACAAGCACTCACTCCTTGCATAGAAAACCATCCACCTCTGATGCAACAAAGAGGTGGCTTGTAACCTTGGAAACAAAGTCTAAACTATAGAATATAAAATAACACTAGACAAACCCCTTTTGAGAATATTGTAAAAGCAATATATTTTTTTTCAATATTTTTGCCGAAAGTTTCCAAAAATCTGTCAATAATCAGTGACATTATATTACATTATTCACATTTCATTTCATGTTGTCTGAATTATATTATGAGAGTATTCTTCAACATATTCCTTAAATGGAACCATGTACTGTATTCAATTATATAGACACACGGTGGCATATATTGCCTATTAATTCCCATTCTAAAAAAAAGACATATCTATCAAGTAATACACATTTTCGTTAGCCCTCTGTATAGGAAAGCACAACAGAATACGCAGGCTAAGCTTTCCTTTCCTATAAAGTATTATTGGTCCATACGATGTATAGGGAAGTGACTTAAAGCTAAATTAAGTATGTTGTATATTATTTATTGATTTCATATTGGAAAACGTAATCAAAATAATAATTTAGATTTTCAATATATCAGCTCTTTTCTATTGTTCTGCTCCTAATTTCAGAATGTGAAGTCCTGTCTAATAATATGAAAAGTTTCAGTAAAGAAGAAAACTGTTCTCAGACATCAGATCACGAGATAATGAAATCTCCATCTGGACATCATTGCGAGATAACGCAATGAATCACTTGACAGACAGAACCAACTGACTTCTTAGCATGAAGATATATGATTACCGTACATTAGAAAACTGGACATTTTTCACATCAGTTGTGAGAGCCACCTAAGATCAGAGACCCTCATAGGCTGCATTCTCTTATAGCCCACTAATCAATCTATCAGGGTTTATTTTGGTTGAAGTTTAACAGACAACCATAAACTTGCTTTCATGTTGGTAATAATCCTTTATCAGTGGAGTTTTCCCAAGTGTCTGTGAAGATCCTCCTGATGTATGTGTGGGAAAGTGACCTGTCTGGTATAGTGGGACCGCCCTTGAATGAAATACTGCCCTTCTCCTCTTTACTATACCTCATGTGTTTCTCGCTTGTAATTCTTGATCGTTTGTATTATGTAACACAAAGTATTTGGCGCTCCGTGGTTTCTACTGACTTCTAATTCCACAAATTCTATGATCACCCCTACCTTCTGTCTCTTCCCCACTATCCCATAGAATGTAAGTCCGCAAGGACAGGGTCCTCTCCCCTCTGTACCAGTGTGTAACCCCTTTCTCATGTACAGCACCATGGAATTAATGGTGCTATATAAATAAATAATAATAATAATAATAATAATAATAATTATGATGTTCACTTAACGGTATAGCCGGAAGTCCAAAATAATTTTCCTCCTAAATCTCTATCTATTTATTGCCGTAATCTAAACTATTTCTAATATTCTTGAATTAAAAATTCCCTGTCTGTCCCTAAAACATTAACTGTTTTTTTTTTCACTTCCTTTTTGATGACCCTTCCTTTGAGAATCCCAGTGCATACTGGGATACTCAAACAAAGCATCATCTAAGGGGCAGAGTTTGTGGTCACTGCCAGATCCCCTGCTCACTCCCTCATCAGTGACGCTCGTTTCAGGGGCTGGGCTAGTTCCTGTTCCTTGTGTGCGCACAATGACAGCGCACTCTCTGTGTCCTGATCAGACCAGCCCTTTAAAGTGCACTGAACCAGATTCGGAGAATTGAATCAAATCAGGGTAATTAGGAGTATTGAAAAGTACTGCAAAGGTTTCCCAGGACTATAGCTTAGAAAAGGCCATTGATATTTGATCGGTGGGAGTCCATCCACTATGTGCACACACTGAACTTATACTGTTTATTTAGACACAGTGGCTCATTCATACTATATGTTGTGTCTGGTACCACCGTCTCACAGCCCATTGTCTCGATGGGTTGGGGCATCAGGTTTGGTTTCTACCTTTCAAATATTAAAGGCCTATCTTACAATACATCATAAATGTTATCGTTTTAAAGAATCTAATTTTAGAGTTTGAAAACTCATTTAAACTTGGAATATCATGAGACAAACTAATTTTAGGGTTCTCTTGACTAGGGGATCTATGTCTTCCTTTGATAACTTTTAATCTAAGCCGCTGTCTAATTGCTCATTGAATCATTGCACTGACTTCAGTGGACATTGGTTGCCCTCCAGAAGCAAGAGGTCATCCATTAGTCTAATAAATGCAGATCACAGTACCCTACCTCCATCATCTCATCATCCAGTAACAGAAATATAACAAGATGTTGACTAATGGAGACTACCATTTTTAGTAGCTGTAGATCGATTTATCAATACGTTGTCTCATTTAATTGATATACAGAAGTAAGAATAACGTTCTCCACTCAAAATAATTGACATCTGTTCCATTAGTTGTTTCTGACTCCTCCATGAATGTGTGGGAAAAATAGTAGTTTATGCACCTAAATTATTAGGTTCTGCAGCTACAGTATATGTCTTTTTCTTGTGCTCCAGACGACTTCCTTTAGTTTGAGTTATAGTAAGTAGCTGCCTGACAAATATCTTTGACAGTCATATATTGTAACGCTTATTTTTGACAAAGGACCTTGTTCAGTCCTGAAATACATTGAAATTGAAACACCAAATAATGGCATGTAAGCACATTAGCTAGCTGTCAACCAAATGATAGTTCAGTAGACAGCCATCTTCTTTGACTGCACCATTTGCAGAAAATTTTGGCTTGGCTGAGCTCTTTTGTGTTTTCTTCTAAGAGTCGCTGCAAGACTCCTTAGGCAGTAGCTTTTATCCAAGGATGGGCCATTAGAAACCCAATGTGCTTGATCCTTCTCTTCCCTGATATCAGCTGCTGGGGAAGAGTTGAGAGGCCCCCATACACATTAGGCTGCCAGAAGATCTTGCCAATATCTTTGGTTTTGGTCAACTTTGGTATAATGTTTATGGGGGCCTTAAGCTACTGTCAGACTCTTTTGGAGGTGGATTATTTTTCCTAGGAAAAAAGTATCAAGCATTAAAATCAACATGCTTAATTCAGGAGACAGTCCTACGGTATACACGTTAGATGATCGGCCGTTCCTGCTATTGACATTTTTGGACAGCATTCATCTGTCAAGCCAGCCAAGGTATGCCCTCACCAGAAGGAATTGTGCAATCTACCATCATCACCTCCTCCAGATATTGCGTGACTGTGAACGATATATGTGAGATAGCTACATAGTGTAACCCAATCTAAAGGGAAAAGTCCACAGTTGTTAGGAGCTCAAGATTCAAAACCACAGGGCCACCTGGGGAAAAATCCTGCAGGTCACCAAACTGTTACTTTAACATGGCACACAAAAAGAAAAAATGGCCATGTGTGAGTTGTTTCATAATACCTCATCTCAGTGTGAATTGAGCCAGACCGCAAAAAAGGGGAGAGTGATGAATGAAGTTCCGACATTTTTAAGAGCACTAGGTGTTTCAACCCCTGACTGAGGTCCACAGTCTTCTCCAATTCTCCGTTAGTTAACCACCATAAGAAGAATCCCACCCATACCTCTGATCAATGAAAGATCCCACATATACTCAGTGTGCTCATGTTTTAAAAACAAGTTAAATAATGACATCAATGAAGGTGGATATTTTCCATTGGGCAACTAGGACTAGAATCTTGAAGAGTTTCTTGTTCCAGTCTCTGGCACCAAGCTTTAAGTTCTTCAATTAAATTTGGTTAACATGGAAATATGAAGATTTCTTTTGCCTGTCTGATTGTCCTAACACACTGTGCATGTGTTCTGCAATTTTACAGAGAGAAATGAGAGAAATGGCAAAATAAACTGGGCCTGTTCCTGAGAAGCGGCGTAGGTTAACAGTCTGTATCAGGCTGCTGTGTTCCCGGCAGTGAGGTCAAGAGGAGTGGGAGTTCTGTAAGGGACACAAGATAAAGACGGGCTTTCAGGCATCTGGTATTTAGCAGATGTGCCATTTAAATGTGGAGGCGGCGAGAGCTGCCAAACTTTGTTGGTGAAGAAGGTTCCTTTGTGATGTTTCTTGGCTTGTAGAATCCGATACTTTTAAAATAGGTGCCTTTAGGGTAATGGGGCAGGGTAAGTAAACAGTCAGCAAAAATGTTTTTGTACTTTCATTTTACATGTATATTATTGCTAGGTTGTTGAGTTTTTTTCTTTTTCCTCGAGGGCGCTTTTGTAGCTCCTGTAGGTTTGCTTTGAATTTAAAGAGGTTTTCATTTTTTTTGCATAGAAACATTTGGTTTCGAAATTGTGTAATGAATCTCTTCTTTTTTATATACAGCGCAGAGCATAACATAGAAAACAGTCAGCCTAAACTGAAAAGGATTTTTCCCACCACAAGCAAAGATGGCTTCATGCCATGTGTCATTATAGTTTAATCTGTATGAATCAAACCTCTGGAATCCGGCCAACACTTAGAGCGAAGGAGCCGCGACACTCGGTAGAAAACAGTGGTCCCTTCAGCTGTCACCCAACACACGGCGGCTGCTAGCCTAGAAATGAAGCAATTGCTTCTACCCAGGGGCGTAACTCCAATAGGTGCAGGTGTTGGTATCACCGGACCCTGGAACCCAAGAGACCCCAAAAGTTCCTATGGCCTATATGAAAAGACCAATGCTATTAAATATTGCAATAATTGGGAGACCCGTTGGAGCTTTTGCATTGGGGCCCATGAGCTTCAGTTATGCCACTGCTCCTACCCTTATCACACTTGCCTGTCCTGGGCCTGGAGCCTACAAATTTAAGGGAAGGTAGGATCCAATGGTAATTAAGAACACCTTTATTGCAGACACTGCAGCTTGCACCTGTTCACACTTGGTTCATTCTCTTAGGAGGTTGTTTCCTTGTAGTATATGGATGGAGATAGTGACTGCCTCCATCATTGCCTGCGCATTCCCAGTTTCATCAGTGTTTGTCCAGTGTCCGTTTTTACCATCAGTGATTTTCATGCGTGAAAAAAATAAATAAATAAATAAATAAATGAAAACGTTTCTCCTCCTCATTACATTATTAATCACAGGCAGCACATGGATTGTACACTGATGCCATCCGTGTACCGTCCATGAATGTTTGCAATACCCAAAGACCTGATATATCCGCGATGCCGATCAAAAACGGACATGTCTCGGTAATTTTGTTTGCTGACACACGGTTAAAAAAAACACTGTAATGTGAATGGCGCCATATACATTAATGGGTATGTATGCTAGCCATGAAAATCACGGGTAAAAGTTTGGGCACCCCTGGTCAAAATTACTGTTGTTGTGAACAGTTAAGCAATTTTAAGATTAAATCATCTCTAAAAGGCCTAACATTAAAGATGACACATTTCCCTTGTATTTTAGGCAAAAAAATATATATATTGTCATCCTTTACATTTTAAAAATTAAACAGCCGTGAGACATGCAGCCGCAGCGACTCGAACATAGTATTAGAGCACGCCGACAATACTCTATTAGCACTCGAGCATGCTCAGATAACACCTTATCCAAGAACGCTTGCTCTTCAGTAATCAGGACCCTAATGGACTTCATTGCAGTCAGTGGGATTCTGCATGAGTTGCTGGTATCCATTTGACAATAGAACCAACATAGTTTTTTTTAAAAATCTGTTATTAAAAGAGATCGAGAAAAAAAATTCATTGGTGGTGATGGTATGTAATAATGCAGGTATAGGTGCAGCAGGGCCCTGCAAACAGAACCTCAGAAATCAAGTGCTTGAAACTTTGTCACTCAGGGTGGGAAGATTGTTTTTTTTTTTTTTTTTATTAAAGGTGTTTTACTGATTCAGAAAACCTCTGTCTCCCAGCGGCAGTATTTAAAACAAAAATAATAATTAAAAAATATGTGCTCTGCTCACCCTCTCTGGGTCAATCCATGGGTCTGCTCCCAGTGTTTGTTAATGTCTGCCATGCCGACGTCATGTTGGCAGCGCTGCAGCGACTTGTGCCGTCAAGTTGGGCAGAGCCGCTGAACTTAGTTATTGGCTTCAGCGCTGGTGGCTTGCGGTTAGCGCTGTAGACCATTACAAACACCAGGAGACTCCGTGCCGGACCAGGGGAAGGTGAGTAGAACAAAGTTTGTTTTTTTTCAATAAAGACGGTGAATAGGGAGAGGGTTTTCCGAAGCTGGAAACTTCCTTTTTAACTACTTTCAAAGTTGCATTATCAGCTTTTTTTGAGTTGTAGAAATCTAAAGCTGCCTAATAATAACATTATTATAATAATTCATGCATCCGTTAATATTTACAGTAAAGCATTTCAAAGGGATGACACAGAGGTAGAGATATCAACATGAAGAAATCGAGATTAAAGCAATGTATCTGGTAATAGTATATGAGTGAACTCATAGTTCCAGCTGTGCAGTGATACGTGGTATTCAATGATACAGCTGTGTTACCCCATAGGACCGCTGTGTTCTTGGAGTAGGAAGACCCTCAGATGTTTCTCTCATTATTATTGACTTGGATATCGTTCCCAAGTATTTTGATGAGTCTTATCTTTTCATTTCTGTAGGAATTGAGGACATGTACGGTATAATAATTTTTGTGTGTTGGGAGAGATTTATTACCCAAAGTTGCAAGGCAGATGTCCATTATGTTATGTGTTATACTTAATGTTCTAATAGTGCAAAGCGATATGTACTGTACAGAACAGGGCTGTGGAGTCGGTAAGCCAAACCTCCGACTCCACCAAAATGGGCTCCGACACCACGACTCCGACTCCACAGTGGGAAAGCCAAACCTCCGACTCCGAATCCACCAAAATGGGCTCCGACTCCACGACTTCGACTCCACAGTGAGTAAGCCAAACCTCTGACTCCACCAAAATGGGCTCCTACTCCGACCCCACAACTCCGATTCCACAGTGGGTAAGCCAAACCTCCGATTCCTCAATTTCCATGACACTGACTCCAACTCCGAATCCACCAAAATGGGCTCCGACTCCACGACTCCGACTCCACAGTGGGTAAGCCAAACTTCTGACTCCATCAAAATGGGCTCCTACTCCGACCCCACGACTCCGACTCCACAGTGGGTAAGCCAAACCCCCGACTCCTCAATTTCCATTACACTGACTCCAACTCCGAATCCACCAAAATGGGCTCCGACTCCACGACTGTGACTCCGACTCCAAAGCCCTGCTACAGAAATTAGTTTTAGCTACAGTTGATGGTAGCCACTGATGGCTTCCTTTTGCTGCCCAGCTCAGGTAGTCCAGTGTTCCAGGGCAGTGGCAGACAAGCGGATCTGCTGTCCGAGTGCAGTCTGGCAAAACATTGGATTATACTCGGACCAATGTTATCCCATAGTGCTGTGCACATGTCCAAAGGTCACTGCGTACCCAGGTTTGAGTTGCTATTCGGATCGCGCTCCGTCAAGCAAGTCAATGAATTTATGGGAAAAGTAGTAAATTTCCGTGCACTGACACAACAGAGAAGATGGAGACATTTTTCACCATCTTTTCCTCATCCGACAGAATCGGATCACAGTCTGATCCAGCTCTCATCAGAGTGTTATTAGCATAATCTTCCTGATTCCCTTAGATGAGAGAATCTACATCCGTCTGACCCTGCCCAAACTTTGAAATTGTGAATCATGTTTCCAACTCAATCTCTAGTAATATTCAGTGCCTTTGCTATCTTTGTGGCCTTGTCCATGTAGATGCAAAGCAGTGGTGTTTTTTTATTAACGTTGTAGACCATTTTTTTTTGACAACCCCAGAATATTAGTGAACTGGGGGCCATTGCCCATGTGACATGGGCTACAATTCCTCAGGTACGTTGCCAGAAGGTGGTGTCTGGCGATGCAGCAGGTCATCACAGCCAAAGGGTGCTCTACTATGTCATAAAGAGGTTAAATATTACTGAGACCGAAGAAGCCAGGAAAAGTTTCTTTTAGTTACGAATTTGGAGAAACCACTTGTTATATTAGTTGTGTTCAGACAGTTAAACAGTTTTTTGCTATTGGTTTATTACAAACTGCAGAGAGTTTATAAATAAAATTATAATAAGTTTGCTAATAAGCCTCATTTACAATGAAGGTTGAATAATTTAATGGCAACGATAATATCGATGCCTATTAGGGAAAAAATAGAAAATCCTTATCAAAGATAAAGATGATATGACTAGAGATGGCCACTGGCAATAAGTGACAGCCGTTGTAAGCAATGACGCATTTGTTTAAATGTCATGAGTGAGGTCTACTATAATTTTTAGTTACTTTGTAGACAGATATCAGCCAAATACTTGCTAAACTGACAGCAATGTTTCTGATCCCCCCCCATAAACATTCACTCTAGAATCAGCATGTTTATTGCCACAACATAATTGGATTTTGTGACAGTTATGTAATGTCTTTGGCTAGTTTTTGTAACGAGTTGGTAATGGTAGTTAGAGAAAAATTTGCTTAAAAAAAATTAAAATACTAAAAATACTATCGGCTACTTTGTCTATAAAGTGGCTGATGAGGCTGTTTATTTTATATGAGTTTTCAGTGGCTTATAACTGTAAAAAGTGTGACTCCTTGTAGACAAAGTGGAGCCAAGCCTTAGCTTTATCATTAAAGGGAGTCTGTCAACCCCAAAATGCAAACGCAGCTACTTAAACATTTATATAGGGGACTAGCCTTTATAAAAATCATATCCGTAATATCATTTTTGTAAGGTGTAATGGCAGCTAAATTTATTTGTAATTCATAAGCAGATTTGGTGCCCTCATGGTGTGACCAGTGGCTTGGTGCACCATTACATCCTCTGAATTGTGTGTCCAGTACTGTTCCTGATCTTGATTGACAGCTCTGGCTTTCACACTATGAGCGCTCCCTAACCTCAAATCCCTGTTCTTGTGCTTGCTCACTGACACAGGAAGAACCCAGTGGCGAGCTCACAGTGTATCATGAAAAATAGATATTGGCGTGCACTCTGAGTTTCACTAGTGGAGGTGCCATTTGAGGGGATTGGTGAAATCCCTCGCAGACCATGTAGAATAAATATCAATTGCAAGTACCCGGTCTGGGACATGTGAAGTACAGGCTTTTCCACATTCATCAACCTACTCAAGGATATCTCTTGAACTATACTGTTAGAATCTGTTTTGTTTTGACCATCCGCCATCTTGTTGTGGTTTTCTGTCTGCTGGTCTTTTTCCCCTGGTGCTCGATTGTCTTAGGTCAGGTGATTGTCGAGCGGCCCCCAGACGCAGGGCAGCGGGGTACTCGGTACCGGGTCTCTCGGTTCTGGGGATGTCACGGTGGCCTGACCCAGTCCGTGGCCCTGCTAAGGATTAAAGATGTAGGTGACGGTGTAGGTCGCAGTAAATAACGAGGACACAGGGTTGCAGTCTCTTTACCTCTTTACTGAAGGCTTCGGCATCCGCAATCCAGAGCACTGCTAACAGGGCTGGCTGAGACCGGCCGGTCCGAAGGCACATCCAGAGTTCCCTTTGCAGGTGGAAATCAGTAGCCTTCCTACTAGTGCCTGTGTGTTGTAGTACTTCCCTGCTGAGCACCACGGGATTGTCCTCACAACTGTTGTGTCTGTTTCTGTTCTTTCTCTCCGTCCCCCAGATGATATGGATAGGACGCACCCGTATGACGGGGTAGGCCTGGAGTTATTTTATAGGGACCCTAGAGACGCCCCTCTCCCACAATTGCCTCCGTTGTCTTCATTAGGTGTAAAGGTGAGACAGCCAACCTAGAGTTAACTGCCCTGCCGTAGTTCAAAGTAATGTGTAGAGTCTATTACTTCCTCAGCGTTCCGGCCGCCGGCTACGCGCCTCAGAAGGATGTTGACGATCTCGGGGCACGACTCCTACTGGTTCTATCGCCTTTGTGCTGTGATCTCGTTTCTCACTTCTCCACAATATATTTCGCTTCCTGTCCTTTCTTAAGATGCCGCCGCAATGAGGTGCAGGCACGGCTCCGTAACGATCTGTCCTTTCGCTAGGCCTCTGTCAGGATCCCACCCCTGACAGGGACCTACCTGTGTCTTTCCAAGCAACCTCTTCTCTCACTAGATGTTACCTGGGCAAAACCCAGTCAGCTTCTCTCTAACTTCCTATCCAACCCCCAGTTTTACCAGAGTGTGAGGAGTGGCCTAATACATAGAACCTTTTGCTCCCCCTGGTGGCCGGAGTGTGAAGTGTAATGTGTGACTGTGATACCTGGTCAGGTGAACTCCTTTAGTGCCATCAGACGTACCATCACTCCCCTTAGTGGTGGAGCAACATTACTGCAACGACCAGGACTCTGGGGCGCTGCAATTGTATCACCTTTTATTACCCAGCACCTGCCTCCCAGTCCTTGCTGGACAACAGTGTTAATCCGCTAGAGTTCTGGCTAGGTGCTTTGATAGCTTTCTGTGTTTGATATTGTGCAGTTCTGGGACCCCCGGTTCTGCTATCTTTTGTTTCTGTTTTCAGTTTTTCTGCAGCTTTCTCTGTGTTTTCTATTAGGAGGTGACCTGTTTTTATACCCAGTCATTAGATCTTTTAGGGACCTCCTTCCCCCTATCTATAGGTCTTCTCTTGAGATTTACCTAGGATCGTCGGTGGGTCTATTCGCAAGGAATGGGTCGCCCACTCCATCGTAGGGTATCAGCCTAGTCTCAGTGCAGGGTCAGTTTTCCCCCTTCTATCCTAGTTTTATGTTGCAGTTCTATAACATATACCTTCCAGACTTAACAAATCGCACCTCCGGGGAAGAAAAATTCTTGTCTAGAAGAGAATACCTACTGAGTGCAACTGTCGTGAAAAAGGCCGAGTTGGCTGAAACGCGTTGACGTTCAAAGGTTGCTCTTCTTTTTTGACCTTTAATAAAAGAAATCTTGTTTGCATTCAAAAGGAGTGTGCAAATGATATTTATTCTACTAGAGCTCACAGTCTAAGTATAGGAGTGCACTCAGTGTGGGTCAAGCACGCTCTGAACTTCAGCTCCTGCCAGTCTGTGGCTGCCACTCGCTACACCTGGAAGTGTACCAAGCGAGTGGCTTCAGAGAGGAGCCATAGATCAGAGCATTCCCACACCACACTGAGCACATGCTTGCTCTTACACTGCGAGCACACTGATGGTCTCCTTCATTGCAAGTGCACAAGCACAAAAACAGGGATTTCATTTTAGGGAGCACTCGGTGTTAGAAACTTGACTCTGTTACTCAAGATCAAGGTAGATGCTGGATATGAAGATTGGAGAACGTAATGGTCCACCACGTCTTTGGCCATGCCTAGGGTACACCAAACTCCCCTCATTTGCATTTTGATTAAAAGTAAATCTCCCTGCAACTAAATCAATAAGCAGATGTCAAAATGATCTTTTAGTGTATTTGCACTTCATAATCCATAGAGACATATCAGACGTCTCTTATCTGTGGGGGTCCAGGTGCTGTTACTTCCATCAACCAGTAATATGAAGACTGCTCAATAGGAAGTCTGAGTCTTTGTTCAGTCTCGGAAGAAAATAGCATTTCCATTTAACTTATAGGTGATAAAATTTATTTTCCCATGAAAATAATTTTCCTTAATTGTTTTGATCTGTAACCTCGATTTCTGTCCTCCGTTCAGTTTTCATCATAAACAGAAGACTTGAAGGGGTTGTCCGGTAATAATTTGTTGAACAGTGGATGGTTCAAACACAGGGATCTGTAAGGCCATGTTCACACGGTGCGGTTTTTGCTGCGGATCCGCAGCGGAATTGCAGCTGCGGATCCGCAGACGTTTTCCATGCAGGGTACAGTACAATGTTACCCTATGGAAAACGAAATCCGCTGTGCCGACGATCCTTTTTTCCCCTAGAAAATCCGCGCTGATTTTCTGCGGAAAAAAAGAAGTACCATGTCAATTCTTTCTGCGGATTCCGCTGCGGGTTTCCACCTGCCCCAATAGGAAACTGCAGTTGGAAACCCCGCAGTGGAATCCGCAGTAGAAAAAGGACCAAAAACCGCAGTGGAAATCCACCGCGGATTTCCACTGCGGGTTCGCAAAATCAGGACCAGAAAAATCCGCAGGCAAAAAAGGATCGTGTGAACATAGCCTAACCATTAACTCAGCACACCAGGGCTGGAGTGGTGCTTCTAATTTAAGGTCATTGACCCTAGTCTTATGCTTACCGGCCGCCGTCTTCACCTTTATTAGTGCCGATCTGGTCTGTCTTTAGAAGGTTGTCACCTGCTGGATCGTTCCAGTGTTTTCTGGAGCGAGACGGAAGTCACTTTTTAATGTAAGTCTATGACAGTCTCGTCCTGGCTCTCGTAGACTTACACTGAGAACTTGAGATGTTTCCTCTAAGGTCCTGTCAGTCAGAAGTTGTGGTCACAAGATGGTGCCACAAGACTGCAGCGGCTCTAATAAAAGGTGAAGATGGCAAGTATAATATTAGAGTCAGCGACATTAGATTAATTTCACCACTGAAAAACAAAACGCTGGAGTTGTATTTTTAAAGTAGAGCTGCAGTTCACACGCTCGACTGCCGCTCCAATCATTCTCTTTAAGCTGCCAAGCCCTGTGCGCAGCTTTCTTTGGCAGCCCCATAGGGAATTATTGGAGCGGCGTTCGGGCGTCCGGCCTGCTGGGCCATTTTGTAATGATGATAAACGTTCCCAACGGTCGCCCCCCTCCCCTCTGATCAGTAAGTTAGTACCTACTATAAGGAGAGGTGATAACTTTATTTCACTGCACAAACCCTTTTAAGTATTATGAGATAGACTTAGTACCAGGAACCTGCTGCTTGAAAACCTTATAAAAAAACACTGGTTGTTAGGTTGTGTCCCCCTAGCAACCAGTCAAAAAGACATGTCTCCACATGTAAACTCCAGACTGGATGAACACTGACATACACATATGGACCTAAGGCTGTGATCACATTATGTTTGATATCGGGAGTGTCTTTTTGATGCCCCGCAAATAAAAGGATTTGGACAGAACCCCCAACAAACCCATTTACTATAATGAGGAAGATAGTCACTTTTTACTCCATCTGGCCTCCATTCCGGCAATGTCTATCTTTTTGGTGGATGCAAAAGCAGGAAAGGCAAGACACTGACCTCTTTAATGTGAACATAGCCTTAGGTTGTTTTCTTGTCATTTATCCAGTATTCCTATTTTGGATATCATAAGGCTCAAAATCTTGAATAATGTCGAAAAAGATGCCATTTATAGCATTGATCACCTCATACATGGCATTTAGCCTTTTGTGCCCCTTCGGACACGAGGATGCAGACATGTTCTCCACCTATTTTATTCCCCTGTCTAGGCCATTTAGATATCTCACATATTAATATCATTTATTAACCACTTCATATCTTAAGTAAATCTCCCATGTCAATAGCAAAAGTTCTGTACTAGTAAAAAAATACAGAATTTTGTACCATATGGGTGTGTCTTTCCTTTCCACAGCTGGTGCCAGAGAAGCCATTTACACCCTGGGTAGCGGTACTGTTGTTGTAGCAGCAAGTGAGAATATTTATAGTGGAGTTTTCCTTTTGGCGTCTTAGGAACCTGGATAAAATAAGACATTTCTACCCTTGAACCTTCTCATCTCAGCAGAAGCCATGGGAGGGCCTGGGGTGAAAGGCAAACGTAATTAGGCCATAAATAGCAGCTTCCTGACCTTTGTTCTCCAGCTTCTTGCACTATTTTTTGGGCAATGAACTTGCTTCAAAGTGACGTCAAGCTTTGTTATCACACCGGGAAACTTTATGGGGTTTGGACAGGAGAATTTGATCTCAGCTATTGACAAGAGGTAACATTGGATATATGAGAGGCTACATGTGCTTTTCAACACTTGAAGGAGAAATCTCATTTGAAAGTAATTAGAAAGAAAAGAAAAAATCATGTTACTGAAAAATCCACAATCCCCTAGTGATCCAAATAATGCCTTTCAAGTGCGTCCATTCAGTAGCGAAACAGAACAGGCGTTTCTTTTGTGCTTTAATGTGGATTTTTTTTTTTGTGGCGTTTGTGAAACCTATTGTGAGAATGATATATATGTCAACATCTTACTCTAACCTTTAACTTCCAATGGTGAGACTTGAGGGGGGGCATAGGAGACCCCAAACACACCTAGCCACCCAATAAGTATATATAGATTTATAGAGACTATATTTGGGCTGTTAAATTGTGTCACTCGTTTAACAATTGCCATACTGTATGCATGTCTGCTAAGTGGTTGTCATTGTCTTGCCCATACTTACTATTCCAAAGGCGTAATTATTACCTGTTGTTTTTGTGTGCTAGCATTCTATATACCATACTAATATTTATTTATTATTCTTACTTGTATAGCGCCAATATATTCTAGAGCGTTTTACAGATATCCTCATCACTGTCCCCAATGGGGTTCTCAATCTACATTCCCCATCGGTATGTCTTTGGAGTGTGAGAGGAAACTGGAGAATCCGGAGGAAACCCACAGGGAGAATATGCAAACTCCTTGCCTACAGGCTTGGACTGGCCCACTGGAGAACAGGAGAACCCTCCGGTGGGCCCCCACTTATATGATTAGTACTTGGCACAATATACTTGAATCACTTTGTACAGACAGAGGCGGAATCTTATTCATTTAACAATCTACCCAGTTCATTGTTATATAAATTTATGGTTGAGGATCAGGGCCGGACTGGCCATCTGGCAAATGCCAGAAGGGCATGTCCGATCTTGGGCCACCTTGTCTGCTACATTGTTAACACAACCGGTGTTCTCAAGATACCCATACTGTTAAGAGTTGTGATGGAACACAAAGTCACTACTCCGTCACTTACCCCAGCAGCCACGGGTATCATTACAAATATTGGTCTTGTAGAAAATCTTCCTTTCCTCCATCCAGGGTAATATTAGTAATATATCCCCATCTGGTGCTTGGGGATGGGGACAACATGGGCCTGTGTGACTTCAATTGCCAGGGCTGAATTTTGGCCCCAGTCTGTACCTGTTGAGGATAATGTCACATTTGCATTTAGTTGAAAAGTGGGGTCCTGGAGTTGGTTACTGGTGGGCCCTTGGCATTCCAGTCTGACACTGCTTGCATATATTGTTTTTGGTGGGATTTGAACCCAAGTCCCCAGCGCTGCAAGGCTGCAGTGCTAATCACTGAGCCAACTCTTTCTTATGCAGTGTTACATTCTCCATATTCCCATATCCACATATCCATTACTAGTTTAGACTGCACTTGGCAATATTGGCACCATAGTTTTCTTGCTTCTAACATTTTTCTTAATGAACCAGAAAGCTAATAATGAAAGATCTCCTCGATGTGGTGCTATTCATGCTACTTATTGGAGGTTGCCAAAAAGATAAATATATTTTTGTGGAATTACTTTACCAAAAAGTGAGCAATAGCAGTAAGTTGACCATACGAGAGATGGCTGTCGGCCATACATATTGGACGGCAGACCGGTACCTCTCCGGACTACCCCATACACATGAGCACTTGGTTTGGCTGAACATTCATGTGTTGAAGAGAAGAGAAAGCTGCTCTTGACACCTCTGATTTTCATGGAAAATAAAAAAAATCAGGCGTTAAAATTTTAAATGTGCAATCTTTCGTTTCTCCGACATCATCTGTCTGGGGGGGGGGGGGTTGCGAGGCTCCTATATAGAGTTCGGCCGACAACTAAAGAAAGTGAGTGGCCACGTTGACATATTCATAAGCATTGTGGCAGATGTAGCTTCAGTCTATGGGAAGTTTACCCCGATATTCAGTAGTTTATGAGGGGTCCCATAATCAATATAGGCAACTCTCTGCAAAAAAAGGCTAAAAACGGCCTGAAAGCTACCATGATGATTGATTTAGTGCTCCCCTTTAAAGTAAAACTTGGCTGTGACAAACTACTATGAAAAATCCAAGACCCTAAAGTAACAGTGTTGTAATCTAATGATAGTGCGAGGCTGCTCACATATTGGTTAGGAATAGTTGGTAACTCTGCATTGTTTCCTAATGACTATCCAGGGGTTAAACGTACATACATAGTCCTCTCCCATGCAACTAAAATCTGGGTGGGAAAACCGAATACATCATGTTCTCTTTGTTCATGTTAGTGAAATCCAGACCTTCCAACAGCTCGGAGTCGTGGAAGGAAGACTTTATATATAGGGATGAAGCACGCTGCAGCCCTAAACTGCTTTGTAAATGTCCAACAGGAAGATCCAGAGACACAAAAGTAAGTGATTGATACAAACACGGCTTCCCAAAGAGGCGGAAGGGGGCTATCTGCTCTGTCACCGGTTCCCTTCTCTAGATCCTCTGCTCACTGTCTGCTTGATATTCTTGGAGTACATCCCTTGTTATTCTAGCAGATATAGAATCTCCTGCCGGGAAATGTGCAAGTGAAATCTGTGTTTCTACATGATAGGCCTCGGAGCAACAAGGAGTCAAAATGTGGGGCGTTCATGGATGGGTCAATGGATTTCTTATGTGTCTATTCATTTAATGCACAAACGTGCACATTTATACTGTGTTGTCTTTGGGTGGTTTGTCTCTTGTGTTATCATAATGTGGATGTCCTAGATAGACAACCCCCTTTAAAAGTAAAGAACCCGTCTTTTCAACCTTATTGAAAATGCTCATTTTCTTTAAAGTGGTGCCAATAGTTTTTGCAGACCTGTATTTGTTGTTTTTGGCAACCTTTTTGTAGTATTGCACTATGTAACCTCATTTAAAAGGAGTCTGTCACCCATAAAATGCTTATTGAACGAGCTGTACGGTGGATATAGGGGATTTGACACCTTTAAAAATCATACCAGGGTTGTATATTTTAGTGCTATGTTGCCTGAAAAAAATTGCTTTTAATTCAAATGCAAATGAGGAGTCTTCCCTGCACCCTTGGTCATTGTATAATTTGGTGTTTTTTGGCTAATCGCTCACTTTTTATTGAATTTACAAAGACTAAAGGATTAAAGGGAATCTGTCAGCAGGTTTTTGCTACTTCATCTGAGAGCAGCATAATGTAGGTAAAGAGAACATGATTCCTACGATGTATCCCTTAGTTTACTGGGTTCAGCAGTTGTGATGTAATCAGAGTTTTTAGATGTAGCATGAAGCTGAGCTGAGAAATCTAGCCCCGCCCACACCAAAGCTTTATGTGTACATTGTGTATTGGAAAAACACATATATATAGATAGACAAAGGTACCAATAAATACACAACAACTTAAAAAAGACCCTCATACTATTTACAGCACTTAAATTCTTAAAAAGAGGGACGCAACTTCCTAGAGTTGCAGTGAGGAGGAAGTGGGGGTCTAGTCCTATTAAGGCCCTGTACACTTCCCCTACTTTGCCGCAGAGGTTGGCACCCTAATATTGTGTTATGGCACCCCCGCTCTTCATCGGCTCTCCATCTCTGACCCTATATATTTTTGGATTATCATATTTGCTTTCATATACACCGTTATTTTACCACATTTTTTTGGGTGTAAAAATCTAGGGTGTAAAAGGGTCAGAGAGCAAGCGCCGAAAAGGAGCGAGGGCGCCATATCACAAAATTATGGTGTCCCCTCCCCCTTTACTGCAACTCTAGGAAGTTAAGTCCCCCTTTCTAAGAATTTAATAAAAGCGCTGTAAATAGCATGAGGAGCTTTTTAAAGTTGTGTACATTGTATATTGACAGTGAGCTGCTTAACACAGGAGGGGGCGTGGTCAGACCAGGGCTCAAGTGCACTGTGGTCCAGGCAGTGATAATCTCCGAATGATAAAACCTTGTTTTTATGGAAACAAGAGCAAAGAGCCCAATAAGTGACACATCGCCGAAATCTGTGACTCGGCTGCTCCATTATGCTGTTCTTCGATTACATAGCAAAAACGTGCTGACAGATGCCCTTTAAGGGGGTCTCAGCTTTCCTTAGAAAATTAATGCAGCTTCATCCCATTCATTTAGTGCAGCTGATCTGCAATATCAGTCTCAACCTATAGACAAGTGTGGCACTGTGGATCCAAAACATTTTGTTGTGCCGTAGATCAAAGGTATTAATTTGCATGGATCCCATGGCAGATCTCTACCCATGGCACCAATGCTGGAGGTCCGAACTGCTAAATATTGAGCCACAGTGCTGGTCAGGAAAGTGTGGGTCCCTGAATCCGATATCTAGTATAAAATCTGCAGACAAGCAATATTTTAAGTAGAGGTCCCCAGACATGAATATGTACTGTCAGTATACAGAACTAGGCACCAATTTCGAGATGGTGACTATTGGCTGATAACTTGTCTGAAATATGTTGAGTTTTTGGGAGTCGTTCATAGTTCTGTAGGGAGGACCTTCATATATAGAAACTTAATTCCAGCTCACCCAGTTGCTCTATGCTCATCCACCTGGGGCTTAGACACCGGCCTCGCCCTGGCCTCACATCAAGGAAAATAAAAAAAATTGGAATTCGTCTCAACAGGACTGGATTTTCCTTCTTTTTTTATTTTTCAAAAGAAAATATGGTGCATACAAAAGAAAAATTTACATGACTGGGTCATGTCGACCATGTAAATTTTTCTTTTATATGCACCATATTTTCTTTTGGAAAAGGAAAATCCAGTCCTGTTGAGCCGAATTCCATTTTTTCCTAGGACCTTCATATACTTATGTAATCTATAGATGTAGAGCCTGTAGGTAATCTAACCCTGCTCCCGAGCAGACGCTCTCATAGGGTTCATCTCATGGGTGGACCATATTTCAGTTGCTTATTGGCAAGGGTTATATCATAATAGTTAACCTTAGGACCCAGTTACATCTTTAGATTGCAGTCTGAATTACCAAGCTTAGAAATTCTGCTTAAACCGCAATAAACGTGGCTACAAACAAGACATAATATACATGAATATAGCATTGACTCCGCATACGGCGACCCTGCCAGGGTTTATATTTCTCACCTTTACTCCCACTTTCCGTGCGCAGCTGGTCGAAGGCATTTTTTTCTATGTTGTGAAATGGTAACTATGACTGTAATCTCCTTCCACTGTGTTCTGGGACGCGGCTCTCCATTCCTGGGTGCTAAGAAGGACCACGCTTGCCAAGACCTGCAATGTATGTGGAAAGAAAGCCCGCTCGGGGAAATCAAAGTAGGTGGTGAAGCATTGCTTTCCACTCCAGCCTTGCACAGCACATAAGTGAAATATCGAATCCTGGTGGGTCACACTGGCCACTGTTCAAGTGTTATAACTTTCTGGCACTGTGCATTTCCAAATGTTTATTGTGCCATTTCGTTTTTTTAAAGGCTTTTATAGCACTTTCAGTTTTTCATCTGGTTAAAATAAATGTCTTGAGATTGCTGAAGTTAAGTGATGATGCACCTACAGGGGGACTTCAATGTCACAATGGACTATATGGATGATTTATAGGGGTGTTCCTGGAATTTCGTCTTAGGTGATTGGGTAATACATCAGCACATCCTTGGAGGAATCAAATTTAAGAAATAGTCTTGGACTATAGCATAAAAGAAGTAGTCTCTAGTTTCATATCTTATCTAACTTTTTACGTTACTAATTTGATTTGTTACCAAAATCTACATTATATATATATATATATATATATATATATATATATAGAATATGAAATTGATGAGCATACATAAAAACTACATTCAGAGGTTCAGAGGCGCACTGTTTAATGATGAATACCAACAAACAAGTAGTGCATGTATATATTTATTGAAATATCTAATACACAATAGAAAGTAATGTTGCAATAATGAACAATAAACCACTTCATACGCCTATATATATATACCTAAAAGAAAAGATAAATGCATAATGAAAGAAAAAAATCCTAAGTCTATAAGGTATGTCCCTAGACTTTCCAATGAGGATCATGACAAATGTAATAGCAAAGACTATACTTACTGTACATCAAATGATGCAACAAGCAGGGATATGTGTAGTGTGGTCAGAAAACCCCAACGCGCGTTTCACCTAAGCTTCGTCAGGGGGCTTGTGACACAGAAAGATCCCCAAATACCTTTTTTTTTTCAAGTTGTGTTTTTTTGTTTACTTTTCCAGGTCAGCATTGGCGGCCCATTAAATTCTTAGTCAGTGGCTATGACAACATGTACAGTGCCCACAATGCATAGTAGTCCCTTCCCTTGCCATCTTGGCCTGCCCATTCCACCTCCAGGCACCCTGTTACATTTCTAGCATGCATGCTGGAGCATTGATGTGCGGCAGAGGGGTGAAAAATTCATGCATGCTGTACAAAAGCACGTATCATGTGTGGTAGATGATCTGGTCTACAAGTGTATGACCCCCAAAAATCACATTCTCTTGGCCTGGACACATAGACTAGAATTTATTAAAACATATGAAGGTGGAAATTAAAATTTTCTATCTTTGAGGAATTGCATGACCGACAATGCGAAGCAGGGATCAGTGAAGAATATTATAAGGTGGCTTGTAGTGTGCATATGTTGTTGAGCCACACTACACTAACTTAGTCCTTGAAAACCCCTTTTTAAAACCTCAATTTCCATGTGCCTTATAAGAGGGAATGGACATCATAGAGGGTGGGGTACTATTGCTCAAGACCTAGAAAATGGGACGTGCTCCAAATTTGGTGTAAGTTCATACGACCCTTAAAAATAAAAGATGGGTAAAACTGTGTAACCGTCATTACAGTCCACAGGAGAAGTGTGACATCTTTACACACCAATGTCTTACACTTGGGGGTATCCGGGACCTTATAAAAAAAACTAAAAATGTACCTAATTGCAACCTACCTGCCTGTTGTACACGGCGCCTTTCTTTCCTGGCACAGAGCAGTCACAGACCACTCTTGCTGGGGATTCAGCTGCCTCTGCTGACGGGGTGGGACTTCCGATGTTGTTTTGACTGACAGCCGGATCCCCCAGTTAGGCAGCGGGGATCCAGCTGTCTATTAGAATGACCTCAGAAGTCCCACCTCGTCGACAGAGCAGACCAGAAAAGAAGCCTCCGCTCTGTGTACTTTAGGTCAGCAGAGGCAGCTGAATCCCCGGCAGGAGCGGTCTGTGACCGCTCTGTGCTGGGGAAGAACGGCGCAGTGAACATCAGGCAGGTAGGTTGCAATTACCTGCCTGTTAGTGCTTAGGTACATTTTTTGTTCCCATTTATAAAGTCCTGTATACCCCTTTAAGGATTATTATATGCCCAACATCTAGACGGCGTCTGCAATATTTGATGGGTGTAAGAGTTTATGTATTTATAGAAAGGCTTTTTGGGGATTCTGTCATCAGGTTTTTACTGACTAATATAAGAGTAGCCTAGTAAAGTGACGGAGACATGGATTCCAGCAATGTGCCAGTTACTGGGCTGCTGGAGATTATCACTAGAGGACTAGTAAACCTGCTGCCAGGAAAGCCTCTACATTCATGAACTATGTACAACCCTGTCCCCTCTACTGATTGGCAGCTTTCTGCCTATGCACAGTGTACACAGAAAACTGCCAATCAGAGGGTGGACTGGGTTATACAGAGCTCAGCATTAAGAGAACTGCTAGATCTACAGCAGTTAAAAACTGTCATTTTATCAAAATTGTAGCAAGCAGCCCAGTAAGGCTAGGTTCACATTTGCGGATGGCAGTGTACTTCCTCCCTTCTTCCTCCCTAAAACCCCGCCAACGCTCCGCCTACTCTGCATGTGTCCTGCGTACCTATCTTTAACATTGGGTACGCAGGGACATGCGTTGTATGTGGATGCGTCCGCATTCGGCGATTTGAGGTGTGCGGCCACCTCAACCCCTGGGCCAATAACTGAAGCTATGATTATAGTTACGCCCATGGTGGAACTCAACATTATAAGCTAGTGGGATCCATAGGTTTAGTTGCCAACCGTGTCTTTCTTGCTAGGGGTCTGATATTGCATTGTTGCTTCTGTTTGTGACAAAATGAGATCAAAATTTGAATGGAGCCTTACGAATAGTAAATCTAAATGATACAATGCATAAAACACTTACAAAGGTATTTAGGTATCTCAAGAAGGACGACTGTACTGAGTAATGGTTCCATTAGACAGAAGGCAGCAGTCCTTTGACCCCGTCATCTGCTATAATTGATGCTTTTCTATAAATGAGTTCAAATTGGTCATCGTTGGCTTGGTTGCCCTCAGCTAATTCCCTTAAGTCAATATGCCTGATGCCTGTCTTTCCATTTAACCTCTTTGGTCTGAGCACTTTAAAATGCCTGAATTTGAAAGGATTAGAGGTCATTTCTGAAATCAACACCAGAGGAATTATTGCTGTAGCCCTAATGCTCAATTTCAAGGTGTTTATCGCTGTCAGAGCATCTGCCATGAATTTAACATCCAAGTAAAGATCACTGCTATCTTGCATTAGATAAGTGACTTTTTCAATTTTACATGGTTCTATCCTCTGTGGATATAATCTGAAAACCTAGCATTTTATGGATTGTTCTTCTAAATTTCTTGTATTCCTATGATCTTTGTGGCACAAACACTGGTGCTCATGTATAAAAAGTGCAGAAACTCTTAATGGAGAAGCTCCTTTTAGAACCATTTATGAGCATAGTGGAGTCACTAAGAACAGATGCAGACAAGCGTACTTCGGTCCAAGAGCGATCCGTAAAACATCGGATCGCACTCGGACCAATGTTATTATATGGGGCCGTGCACGTCTGATGTTTTTCTTCTACTGAGCCGGTTAGAGGAAAAAATTGCTGCATGCCTGCTTTTGGTCCGATATTTGGATGTCACTCAGTCAAACAAGCGATTTTCCACAGACTGACAGAATGGAGAAGATGGAGACATTTTTTTCTCTTTCTTCTCCTCATCGTAGAGAATCGGTCATGGGTTTACAGTGACAGCACCGTCTGACTTCTCTTACTTCTGCACTGTTTAGAAGCACTTCACCCTCATAGGAAACGGTGCAGATTTCTCCTATAAAGGCAGGGGTTAATCTGTATCAGTTGAGAGCTCCTGAAAGCTTGCTTGGCTTATGCTCTCAGCTGTTCAGAGTTGGCCACTTCCCTCTCCTATTTATACTGGCCTCTGGCAATCAGAAAATGCCTGAGTTCTTGTTGCATGGTATAGGAGGTTGGAGGAGTTTTTGTTGTTTGAGTAGTTTCGTGGATTTATCTTGTGACTGTTGCTTGGCTTTGGGTGTACACTATACCATTTCTTCTCATACTTTGGTTTTTCCCTTACTTTACTCCACGGTGTTTCCCTCAGTTGTTTGTGAGTGCATATTTGTACGATTGGTATTTTACTTTATCCCTGTACATATTCCCTTGTTAGTCTGTTAGTATTTCCATACACTATTACTCCCTGATTCCCTGGGAATTTAGCGAGATGCACAACAGGCAAAGGTCATTTCGTGTTAATTGACCGAAATTCGTTCCCATTGAAGCAACGAACGCTCCTATGGCCCTGAATTACGGTCAACTAACACACAACGGACGTTGTCTGCTTGCTAAATTCCCTTTGCCTGGCTTTATTTCTTTATTTCTATGGAATAATGCAAAAAAAGAAAACTAAATTATTGACTGGGCTACAGGAACAAACATATGATCAGCAGCAACAATAACCACTTATTAAAAGGGTGTTCCTAAAGATGGAACCACCTCATTCAGCTAAATGCCAGGTTGACTTCAATTGAGAAATGTTTTTGTTTTTTTTTTCAAGATGAGACAATCCCTTTAAATGTTTATATAACAAATGGGGGAAGTAAAGGACCCAATGTCCCGTGCAAAATATTTGTAATGTGTAAAATGTCTATTAATTATAGCCAACATTTTCCAGGTTTTTTTCTTGGTTTCCAGTACATGCCCCATAGTAGCATGGAAATGATTAGTAGCTGCATCATATCGTTTAATGGGGGTAATACTAATACTAAACACATCACTTTAAGGGTCCATTGAGAACACTGACTCCAGTCCTTTCAGGACTCACTCTGCTCAGCTCGCTGGTAATCGAGGAAATTAACTTCTCTTAGGCTACGTTCACATTTGCGTTGTGCGCCGCAGCGTCGGCGCCGCAGCGCACAACGCAAACAAAAACGCGGCAAAACGCACGCTAAAACGCTGCGTTTTGCGCCGCATGCGTCGTTTTTGCCCGCAAGTTGGACGCAAAAAAAATGCAACTTGAAGCGTTTCTTGCGTCCAACGCTTGCGGCCATGCGGCGCAAAACGCAGCACAACGCATGTCCATGCGCCCCCATGTTAAGTATAGGGGCGCATGACGCATGCGGCGCCGCTGCGGCGCCCGACGCTGCGGCGCTGACCGCAAATGTGAACGTAGCCTTATGTCATTTCCTTCTCTCGGCCGCTTCTCTTCTTATCTTTAAAGATTTATAAATACGTCCTTTTTCCTTAAAGTTTTCCTAGGGATAAAATGGAAAAAAGTTAATGGCTCAAGCCTGAATATTAGAGTCTGTTAATGATTGCCTGGCATGCTCTGAAACACAACTTTGCATTTCATGATGGCTGGCATGTGTGTATCCATATAGCTTTGTGTACATGTGTATATAAAGGGTGGGACACAGCCAGAACATTAAATACCGGAGGTGCCACATTGTGATGTCAGCAGTAATGATGCATATATGTATAAAAGTGTTAGCGAACCATATAGTGCACATATACCAGCATTATTTAGATTCTATATTTATTAGGATCAGCCAAAATACACATAAAATAGTGTACCTATCATATTGCCAATTTAGCACATCTGCAATACAAGTCATCTCGCCTACTGTGCCCTTTTAATATGTTCTACCTAATAGACAGTGACTGGTCCCATTTTCCCAGGGATGATTGACAAGGAGCACTGACTGTATTGAATCCTTAGCGCTGCACACACTGACACTGCAGGAGCCGAGAGCTCGCACAACGTCAGTGTTTGATCTCCATGTCCTGTGTATAGCGGCTGCTCGCTGCACACAGGATCGCACAGAAGCAGGCGGCCGATGCTGACAAGAGACGTGCATGAGAGAATGCACACACTGACACTGTATACACGGCTCTTACAGTGTCAGAGTGCGCTCTCATACTTCTCTCCTATCAGCATCGGCCGCCTGCTGCTCTGTGACCCTGTGTGCAGCGAGCAGCCGCCGTAGACAGGCCATGGAGATCAAACACTGACGTTGGGTGAGATATCGGCTTCTGCAGAGTCAGTGTGTGCAAGGGTTCGATACAGGCAGTGCTCCCTAAAGTGCTGTCAATCATTATAATTGGAGGGGTGGAGGATGCTAATTTAGGGGGCAGAACGGTTCACTGAGCACTAGTCCAAGCCAAGGGTGCACCAAAGCCGCCTCATGTACCTATGTAATCAAACTGTTTATACATAAAATAAGTAAAATCTGTTCCACACGTCTGAGTTTTATAGGGGCAAAGTCCCCTGTATGAATGTATAAATGGTTTAATTTCTGTTTTGGGGGTGATAGTCTCCCTTTTATTGAGCTGAAGGCGTGTAGTTTTTCTCTGCATAACTGACATTAATTAGTAAACTATAATTACTATAAATATTTCTCTTTTTCCATTCCAACCAAAACACAAATTCTCTAGGTCTCGATCAGCTTTTGTTCTGCGGATTGATCACCAGTTATAGTCAGATACCGCCATCTAGTGGTAACAGCTTAAAGTTACATTTTCCATAGTTGACCACTGTATTTGATTGGTAATTGATATGATTTTTTCATTCTGAGATTTTTCATGGCTCTTCTCATTGGTTTTATTAATATGTTATCTCTGGAATTCCGGTATACAGGGATGGATGCATCTCTTTTTTTTCTTTGCCCAAGAAAGCAATTTGCTTTTTTCTTTATCTAAAGGCCAAATCAGATTTGAATAATGACCACACCACATGTTATTGCTATTGTTCATATCAAAACCTTACTACTAGGCATACAGTAGCATCATTACCACCAGCCACGGGGCACCCCTCCCTGATAGTCCGTGTGGGCACACATGCTCATCCATACATTCATCTTTACTTTGCCTCTAAGCCCTGACCTGTCAATGTTCATGTGCAAATCATTCACTATCATGATTTATAGAGCACAACCCTATAATCTGCTCACTGCCAAAACTTATGTTTCTGGGCAGTAAATGCTTACGTGTTTTGATGGTTTCTTGCCTGCCTTTGAAGAAACACTGAACATAGAAAATGGATAAGTATAAATCATTTCATTGATCCCTAAATCTTTTTGTCTGGGACTACAAAAAAACTCAGACACATCCCTTTTCCTCCTCTTTGCATACTTGTTAATCTTCACATTGTGCTCACTGCGCACTGTTAGGATTCTCCGGTGCTGGGATCGGGAAGTCATGTGACCTTGCATATGCAATTTATATACTTCCGGCCACATTCCAACTAGACTGTGTCTGGCCATGCTGAAACCAATTGCATTGAGCGAGGCTGCACCCATCTAGACTGAATGTGGCAAGGAGTATGAAAACCATAAACCTGCGGTCAGGAGCCCACAGCTCCCGACATTGGCATCAGAGAATACTTACAGCACACCATGAGCGTGATGCGAGGATTCACAAGTCTGCAGTAACATAAAGTGACTGCAGACTTAGCTTAAGACCCGACAACCTCTTTAACTGTTTGTTTGGTTGAAACTTCGCCATCTGTGCCCTGACTGCTGGAGAACAGGGTTTTTTATCCCCACCTACTGTATCCTACCAACCTACTGTATCCCACAACTGTATCCAACCAAAAATGGAATAAATGGGCAAAAAATTAACCCTTGTGCAAAATCTCTGTTTCTCTATTTCAGAAACGTGCAGAAAATCCTGCAGACTAACAAATACTGGGGGCAAAATTGTCTCACGTCTAGTTCTATTATTCATTTCTAGTCTTGTGCTCCTGTAACGTGAACCTGTCACACTGTGCATGTAGTCCAGTTAGGTAGTAAAAGTAGAGGAGTTCAGCAGATTTATAGTTATCAGCCACTTTATCACTTCTCCAGGTTTCCTGAATTCATCATTCACACTTAAAGACAGTTCAAAACCATCTGAGTCAAACCAAGACAGATTGCCAATACAGTGAGGTGCCAGGTTACAGCTCCTATTATTATCTATGGAGAGAGGAGAGGAGGAATGGGGAGCACTCGGCACAGTCAGAGACCAGGTAGACAAGGGAAGGTCAAGCTGCAGGTTTCAGAAAATGTATTTCAACTCAGTGCTAGATTTTCAAGCACATATGTAATGGCTTCCATTTCTAAAAGAGAAAGCAGAACAGGAACCCCTCTGCCTGTATGTACTGTGTATGGGAGGAATCATGGCACTAGGTCAGAGACAAGTGCAAATTAGAGAGAACCTGAAGAGGGGAAAACTGTTGAAAATTCAGAATACAAGTCATATAATTGCCAGAAATAGTAATATTCCTTAGGTACACATACAACAGCTTGTTCTTAAAAGTTACCTGAAATGACAAGTGGAACGCCCACCAGGGCCGTGGGGTACTCGGTACCGGGTCCGGTACTCAAAGGGGGATGTCATGGTGGCAGCAACCCGGTCCGTTGCCCTGGGCGCCCATGTTAAAGGGAATGTCTTTAAAGGGATTTTGAATAAAGTTTGTGTTCGTGACCACCTGTGGTATTCGGTCAATGGAGACCGACGCTGCTTAAAGGGGTTCTCTGGGGTGATGCTAAGGCAGCTGAGATGGTATAACTTCCCACGGGTGAAGTGTATCCCCAGGGCTCCTGGTATGTAGGTGAAGATGGTGAATGGCGCAGTAAAGAACGGAGGACACAGGTTTGCAGTCTCTTTACCTGGTTTACTGGAGACTTCAGGTAGCCACAGTCCAGAGCACCAGATCACAGGTACAGGCAGGGTCCGGCTGGCTTGGAAGCAAGTTCAGTGTCCCCTTTACCAGGTGGAGATGAAAGCCTTCCTCATAGCGCGGTCGTGTTGTAGTCCCTTACTGCCTATGGCATCTAGCAAGGTCCTCACAGTTCTCTCTGTCCTCCATGAAGGTTAGGACACCAACCCGTATGACAGGTGGCTCGAGCCTTTTTATATGGTCTCTGCCACGACCCGGGCTCTATGTGCCACTGTGCCTCCTGGGTATTAGGGCAGACAGGTGATGCGTAATCCAGCTGTCCTTCCGGTTTCTGCTGTGCCTCCTAAAGTCCGACACAACCTCGGTCTTCCGGCTACCGGTATCTGCGCTCTGCCAGGGAGGTAGCCCAGTCGCAGCTGTCCCCCCCAAATGTCACTCCCCTGTGCTTTGCTCTCCTGCACACTCACTAAACACTGTTATTTCCTTCTGTATTCTCTCAATCCTGGAGCTGCAGCACCTCTGGCTGCACGGCCCTTCACACATCTTCCTGCCTCAGACTGCTCCAGTCTGCTGTCTGTCACTCACTGACTAGCTTTCTCTTCAGACCAGAATATATATATAGGGGAGCCACCTACAAGCAGGATCAGAGCTCCCCCTTCTGGCCTGGAGTGTGAACATGTTGTGTACTTTGTGATTACCTGATAAAAGGAATCCTTCACCGCTTCCAAGCGTGAGATCACTCTCCCCATGAGGAAAACTCTGCACCTGAGCATGCTTGAATAATGCCTTATTAGAGCACGTTCACTCATCACTAAAAGTGACCAATAAGTGATTAGCGCCACCCACTAGACTCCTAAGTCTAGAAAGTGCAAGGATTTAAACGTAATGTCAGTAGGAACAACCCTCCTAATCCAGCATGTAGATCATAGAAAGCTGAAAAAAATGATTCCTTGATATCTGCAACCTGATGTCTTAAGGTACCTTCACACTAAACGATATCGCTAGCGATCCGTGACGTTGCAGCGTCCTGGCTAGCGATATCGTTGTGTTTGACATGCAGCAGCGATCAGGATCCTGCTGTGATATCGCTGGTCGTTGAACAAAGTTCAGAATTTTATTTGGTCGTCAGACCGGCGTGTATCGTCGTGTTTGACACCAAAAGCAACGATACCAGCGATGTTTTACACTGGTAACCAGGGTAAACATCGGGTTACTAAGCGCAGGGCCGCGCTTAGTAACCCGATGTTTACCCTGGTTACCAGCGTAAAATGTAAAAAAAAAAAACAGTACATACTCACCTTCGCGTCCCCCGGCGTCCGCTTCCCACACTGACTGAGCGCCGTAAAGTGAAAGTGAAAGTACAGCACAGCGGTGACGTCACCGCTCTGCTGTTAGGGCCGGCGCTCAGTCAGTGCAGGAAGCGGACGCCGGGGGACGCAAATGTAAGTATGTACTGTTTTTTTTTTTACATTTTACGCTGGTAACCAGGGTAAACATCGGGTTACTAAGCGCGGCCCTGCGCTTAGTAACCCGATGTTTACCCTGGTTACCCAGGGACCTCGGCATCGTTGGTCGCTGCAGAGCGGTCTGTGTGACAGCTCTCCAGCGATCAAACAGCGACGCTGCAGCGATCGGCATAGTTGTCGCTATCGCTGCAGCGTCGCTTAATGTGAAGGTACCTTTATTCCAGAGACAGACACATTTTCATTATATGTAAATGAGTTATTAAGATCTATGGCAGAACATAGATCTCCCTGAGAATCTGCCTCAAGAGCGTATTTTAAATGAAATGGAGGTGTTACCAGTGTGAGACATGTAATAACTGAGTCAGCTCTCCTGATGTACAAGACTCACACTGGTAACTTCCTTTCATTTACAATGAGCTCTGGAGGCAGATTCTCAGGGAGACATACAGTATCTCATAAAAGTGACTACATCCCTCACATTTGTATAAGTATTTTATCATATGATTTCATGGGACAACACTGAAGATATGACACTTTGATACATTGTAAAGTAGTTAGTGTATAGTTTATAGAACAGTGTAAATTTGGTGTGCCCTCTAAATAACGCAAAACACTGCCATTAATGTCTAAACCACTGACAAAAAAAGTGAGTATACCCCAAACGAAATGGCCAAATTGTGCCAAAAGTGTCAATATTTTGTGTGGCCATTGTTATTTTTAAGCATTCCTTAACACTCCTGGACATGGAGGTCACTAGAGCTTCACAGGTTGCCACTAGAATCCTCTTGCACTTCTTCATGACGACATCATGGAGCTGGTGGATGTTGAAGACCTTGTGCTCCTTCCATTTGAGGATGCCCCACAGATGCTCATTAGGGTTTAGGTCTGGCTACATGCTTGGCCAGTCCATCACCTTTACCCTCTGTTTCTTTAGCAAGGCAGTGGTCATCTTGGAGGTGTGTTTTGGGTCATTATAATGTTGAAATACTGCCCTGAAGCCCAGTATTGAAAGGGATGGGATCATGCTCTGCTTCAGTATGGTATGTAACAGTACATGTTGGCATTCATGGTTCTCTGGAACTGTAGCTTCCCACAGTTGGCAGCGCTAATGCAGCCCCCAAACCATGACACTCCCACCACCATGCTTGACTGTAGGCAAGAAACTCTTGTCTTTGTACTCCTCACCTGGTTGCCGCCACATACGCTTGAAACCATCTGAACCAAATTAGTTTATCTTGGTCTCATCAGACCACAGGACATGGTTCCAGTAATCCATGTCCTTAATCTGCTTGTCTTCAGCTAACTGTTTGTGGACTTTCTTGTGCATTATCTTTAGAAGAGGCTTCCTTCTGGGACGACAGCCTTGCAGACCAATTGTATGCATGTATCAAAGTGTCATATCTTCAGTGTTGTCCCATGACAAGATATAATATAGTTACAAAAATATGAGGGGTGTACTCACTTTTGTCAGATACTGTATGTTCTGCCCATAGATCTTAACTGCTCATTTAAATATTTTTTAAAAAATGTGGATTTCTCTGGAATAAGATATCGTAACGAAGATATCAAGGTATCATTTTATTCAGTGTCCAATGACCTGCGTGCCCATATAGACGACTTAGGAGGTTAATCCTACTGACAAATTCACGTTAAAAGAATAAAATATAAATTACACTGAATATTTTCCCACAAACCAATACATCAATCTATGCAGCTGTAATGGCTCGATGACCTGATGTCCTTACGCTGCATCAGCAATGTGACCGGTTCCTTTTAAGTTTTTCTATGAGACTTTCTGGGTTGTTGGAAAGTCTGGGGTAACATCTCTCCCATACTTTATACACAGCAACCCATCTAAAATCTGCATTGTAGACTAGCGCTCACCACAAAATCACCAGTAATTCACTAATATAATAAATAAGAGTAGAAATAATCAGAATAATATTATTCACACTGTTATTCTACGTGTTATCGTTTAGCAAACACTTGTTATAAGAAAGGAGAAGTGCAATCTAATTGTGTTCATAATGAAATCCCTTCCGAGCGCCATTGTTCAGAATGATGTGGGTCCTGTCACGGATCCAGCCTCCGTGCTCTATTATGGATGGTAATTTAAGGACTGAGAAAGCTTTTACCTAATTGAGGGAAAGATCCGCATTAACCTCACCGGAGATGTTTCATAGGTGGAATACTCATGGGGTTTATTTGTAATCTGATCCACACTGAGATGTTCACGCTTAAAACTTTGTGAAATCCTTTTTCCTCGCTGTGCTTCTTAAGAAATGAAGTCACACGCTGCTAGTTTTACAAAACCTTCTTCTGAGTCCTTGTTTCACCTTTTGTGTGCATGTTTTAGTTTTATGAATCTTGAGAGGATTCCATAAAATAGTGGGGGATTTTCAGTGTTTGAGATAATTGATGGTGGCTCAGTGGTTTGCAGCCTTGTTTTTTGGACCTTTTAGGTCTTCGGTTTGAATCCAACCCCAGATGACATCTGCATGTGGTTTCTATGTTCTTCTTATGGGTTTCCTTCAGGTGCTCTTCATTTTTCCTACAAAATAGAGAACATTTACTGACATTCCATGCACCAGTTCCTAATCATAAGCTAGCTAAAGTAAAATGTGACAACGTTAAAAAAAATGCAGATGGCCTCTAGGTAGGAAGAGATCTTGAACTCTAGTGCCACTTATTGGATGTAGTAATCCTAAAAAGTTAATATTGACTTTTTAACGAGTCTCGCCTCTTAAAGGCTCCTTCAAACATCTGTGATCTTCAGTCCGATCTCAGATCACAATTCACGGATTGCCGTGCCACTCCCGACTATATATTTCTGTGATGCTGTCACACTCCAGGATTAGGAGACACGCAGCCAGTCCAGTCCTACTGATCTGAAATCAGACCAATGATCACGAATGTATGAAGGAGCCCCAACTTAGGTTAAAAAGAAATAACAGGAACTCCAAGTACAGACACCTGTTTCGGGGTGTTTGTTCCTCATCAGTGTAAAGCAGGAAATCTGATTTGGTTAGCTGACAGGCTTCTTGCAGGTATTCTAAGTGGGAACATTTCTCCTTATGTAGAGTGATAAGTCAGTGTTCGGAGACTTATAGGCCATGCAATGCTCTTCAGGGAATTTAATTATGCAAATAGCCTCTTCACAGACGAAGAGGACTTGAACTCTAGCACCAACTACTGGAAGTAGCAATTCTGAAAATCAATATCGACCCATTAGAAACGTTTCACTTTGGACCCCCTGTGAGAGGCCTTTTACCTAGTTAAATCTAGGTAAATCTCAGATCTCAGCTTTGCACTGATGATGTGCAAACACCCCGAAACATGTTTCTGCAAGTGATGAGAATGAAATAGAATCTTAAAAGAAAGCACATTTTTGCATTAAACAATTTTGAAGGAAAATTTGCAACTATTTTACTTCAGAATTCTGGCATAAGTAATATATTTTAATACATGATTGCAGACATAATTAAAATTAAACGATCACACACAAATGGCATTTCCCAGTAATGCCTAGCACACTCCTTAACCCTCTAATTTCATTTGTGCAGTGCACCATGCTACTGAGTGAAATGTGACATAGACTACATAGACATGAGGACTATAGACTACGTGACCGGCTGACGTGATGTAATCGTTGCCGTATTACAGTACACCAGCGGTGGTCACATGACTGCAATGTAGAAAGCTGCACGGGGGCATCTTTATGTAAGTCAATAACAAAACATTTTTGATCCTTAAATTCCTTGCAGATCAGTTGGGCTCCGGGGCCTGAGACCCCCAGAAATTAGCTTGAAATATTGCTCAGAAGTACATAGCTGTAGCAGAAGCAGATTAGACATTCCATAACAAGTCTATAGTAGTAAAGTCATCGATCAGGATATTCTTTACAGCTATAAACTTTTGATTGAATCCATATTCAGCTCTGAGCCCGTCCTCAGGCAGAACCTGGTCCTTCTGCCCCAAGTAGGGGTTGAGCTCTCTGGTAGCCTCTTGGATAGGCACACATGGTTTTATATCAAAACAGCATAAAGTTTATCGTCCTTCATAAACTTTACAGCTCCAAAACCGCTTTTCTCCAGTGCAAGTGAATAACATCCACAGTCCTTCCTTCAGGCACAATGAACAAGGTAAATATAGCAGCCTCAACAGTCTCCGTATTTCAGGCCGTAGCAGCTCCAGCAGTTAAAACGCATTCATCAAACACGTCTCTGTTCAGCTCCAGCCCAAACTCCACACTGCAGAGCTAACCCAGCTGCTGTTATTAGGCCTGTAAGTTTCAGGCTGATTATGGGAACAACCTTTTTCACCCAGATTCTTTTTTTTTTTTCCTAAATTCCAGACCCAAAATTCAGTCAAATTAACCCCCTCCATAACCAAGTGTTAAAGGTACAGGTTTTACATTCCCGAGGCCAACCACCTTGGTGACACATATTTGCCATCTGGGACCTTACCACCTTTTACACCTCTGAACTGTGCAATTCTGAATGTTCTTTTGAGTGATTGGAGGGGGTCTCGTTACCCATGGACCCACTAGTCGGTTAGGAATTTAAGGGCTAAATTTTTTAAAATTTTTTTACCAAAGTTTAGTTACTTTTTAAATTATAAAAAAAAGTTCAATCTAATTTGTAGATGAACCCCAGATTTATATCTGCTTATACTCTTTTATCTGGAAAGCTAGCAGTACACATACAGCAATATTCTCTACTAATTAATATCACTTGGTGATGTATAGTACAAGTTCAATGTCTGCTCTTTTTTTATGAAATATATTTATGACCCATTAGTGGGCCACAGTCCACACAGATCTCTTTATGGCATCTGCTCAAAGGCTTCTTGTCATTGATGGTTCTGGTGAGAAGTCCTCAGACTCCTGACAATTGGGACATTCATCTGCACGCTAGTGTTTTACTGATTACTGATCGCATGTTTCCATCATGTCGTAGGAAGTGAAAGGGGCCGTTGTGTGATATCTCACTATAAAGCCACTGGTCTTATTTTGTCTTCAAAGGAGAGGAAGCTGCAAGGACCATTCCAGATCTTATACCCATTGTGGATGCGGATTCCAGAACACGTCATTGCATAGAGTTTTAGGAATTTGAGAATGGCCCCATTAATAATGTTGGTATGTGAGCTTCCTGCCCCAGTCTGCACCAGAACAAAATATTTAACATTTTTGGTAAATTATAGCTGGAATTTATGAAAGTGATAGGTTTCTGTTACCAGACTGTTGTCTCGCTTGGTTTATGATAACTGAAGATCTGATAACTTGTTATTCAGGGGTATGGAAAATGACTATTTCCGCCTGAGTTTGTGTTGATGGTCCTGTGGAAATAGACCAATGCTCTTTGTAACAACATGGGTTTCAATTTACTGCTTTTATATTCGATGTTTCAATATCATAGCAATGTTAGGCAGAAACACCTGACAGCTAGCAAGTATCTACCTCCGAAGTGTCTGGAGATGGCGTCCAGTACCCTGTGCCATTCGCTCTGCTACAGGCATCTATGTCAATACCGAGATGCTGTCAGACTTATATATTTTCCATATTTTAGGTATTTATAAGCCTAAAATGAGGATGTCAAAAAGTTTAGAAACTTATGAAAACTAGCTTCCGAAAACTCATGAAGCAAATAGCTCCTTAAAATTGCGCAAATAGCTCCATAAAGTTGTTTGGACACTGTAATGTGTTTTTTACTGGTTATTTTTTTAAAAAGTTATTCCTATACACTGGATAATGGATACCCTGCTGATCACAGGGGACCGACCGCAGAGACCCCTGGCGATCTCAAGATCTTGGTTCTGCAGACGCTTCCTAAAAGGGTGCAGAAGCTCAACCTCCTCTCCATTTATTGTCTATACTCGACGTTCTCCATTGACAATGAATGGAACAGAGGCCAGGCATGCACACTTTCACTCAGAACAGGGCTGCAGAGCGTTATTCTCTAGTTTCTGTGTTTTTTTTTTTGGGGGGGGGGAGGATGGGAGAGGGGCGTTTAAATAATGCTTTAATCCAAATAGGTCCATAAATCTACGTGGATTCGTTTCTTAATATAATTATATAGCGGTTGATGCTTAAAGGGGTTTTCTGTTGTGAATTTGGATTCTGGGCTCCCCCGGTGGCTACTGGTGGAATTGAACTGGTGTCTTCATCTTCTCTGTTCACCTGTTCCCATCAAGATGTGGGAGTCGCTATATAACCTTGCTGCTCTGTTAGTTGCTTGCCGGTCAACAATGTTATCAGAAGCCTCTCTGTGCTTGTTCCTGCTCCTAGACAACTACTAGATAAGTTGGACTCTTGTCCATGTTTGTTTTTGCATTTTTGTTCCAGTTCACAGCTGTAGTTTCGTTACTGTGTCTGGAAAGCTCTTGTGAACAGGAATTGCCACTCTGGTGTTATGAGTTAATGCCAGAGTTTTAAAGTAATTTCTGGATGGTGTTTTGATAGGGTTTTCAGCTGACCATGAAAGTGTCCTTTCTGTCTTCTGCTATGTAGTAAGTGGACCTCAAATTTGCTAAACCTATTTTCATACTACGTTTGTTATTTCATCTTAATTCACCGCCAATACATGTGGGGGGCCTCTGTCTCCTTTCGGGGTATTTCTCTAGAGGTGAGCTAGGACTAATATTTTCCTCTGCTAGCATTATTTAGTCCTCCGGCTGGTGCTGGGCATCTAGAATCAACGTAGGCATGCTACCCGGCCACTGCTAGTTGTGCGTTAGGTTTAGTTCATGGTCAGCTCAGTTCCCATCTTCCAAGAGCTAGTTCCTATATATGCTGATGCTATGTTCTCTTGCCATTGAGAACATGACAGTTTGACCGGCCCACTAAAGGGTTAAAATCCTTGGCTGAGAAAGGAGAGAAATAAGAAGTCTGCTGAGATTTTTTTTTTTTTTTTCTCTCCTTCTAATCTTTGAATGGCTCTGTGTCCACCTGTTTGTAATGGATCTTCAGAGTGTAACTGCAGGTTTGAATAATCTCGCCACGAAGGTACAAAATTTGCAAGACTTTGTTTGTCATGCACCTGTATCTGAGCCGAGAATTCCTTTGCCGGAATTTTTCTCGGGGAATAGATCTGGGTTTCAGAATTTTCGAAATAATTGCAAATTATTTTTGTCCCTGAAATTTCGCTCTGCCGGAGACCCTGCACAGCAGGTCAGGATTGTGATTTCCTTGCTCCGGGGCGACCCTCAAGACTGGGCTTTTTCATTGACACCAGGGGATCCTGCGTTGCTCAATGTGGATGCGTTTTTTCTGGCCTTGGGGTTGCTTTATGACGAACCTCATTTGGAGCTTCAGGCAGAAAAAACTTTGATGTCCCTATCTCAGGGGCAAGATGAAGCGGAAATTTACTGTCAAAGATTCCGTAAATGGTCTGTGCTTACTCAGTGGAATGAGTGCGCCCTGGCGGCGACTTTCAGAGAGGGTCTCTCTGATGCCATTAAGGATGTTATGGTGGGGTTCCCTGTGCCTGCGGGTCTGAATGAGTCCATGACAATGGCTATTCAGATCGATAGGCCTTTGCGGGAGCGCAAACCAGAGCACCATCTGGCGGTGGCCACTGAGAAGTCGCCAGAGAGTATGCAGTGTGATAGAATTCTGTCCCGAAGCGAGCGGCAGAATTTTAGACGGAAAAATGGGTTGTGTTTCTATTGTGGTGATTCTACTCATGTTATATCAGCATGCTCTAAGCGCACTAAAAAGCTTGATAAATCTGTTTCCATTTGCACCTTACCGTCTAAGTTTATTCTATCTGTGACCCTGATTTGCTCTTTGTCATCTATTACCACGGACGCCTATGTCGACTCTGGCGCCGCTTTGAGTCTTATGGATTGGTCCTTTGCCAAACGCTGTGGGTATGATTTAGAGCCTTTGGAGACTCCTATTCCTCTGAAGGGGATTGACTCCACCCCATTGGCTAATAATAAACCACAATACTGGACACAAGTAACTATGCGTATTAATCCGGATCACCAGGAGATTATTCGCTTTCTGGTGCTGTATAATCTACATGATGATTTGGTGCTAGGATTGCCTTGGCTGCAATCTCACAACCCAGTCCTCGACTGGAGAGCTATGTCTGTGTTGAGCTGGGGATGTAAGGGGGCTCATGGGGATGTACCTGTGGTTTCCATTTCATCATCTATTCCCTCTGAAATTCCTGAGTTCCTGTCTGACTATCGTGACGTCTTTGAAGAATCCAAGCTTGGTTCGTTACCTCCGCACCGAGAGTGCGATTGTGCCATAGATTTAATCCCGGGTAGTAAATACCCAAAGGGTCGTTTGTTTAATCTGTCTGTGCCTGAACATGCTGCTATGCGAGAATATATAAAGGAGTCCTTGGAAAAGGGACATATTCGTCCATCGTCATCTCCCTTAGGAGCCGGTTTTTTCTTTGTGTCAAAAAAAGACGGCTCTTTGAGACCATGTATCGATTATCGGCTTTTGAACAAAATCACTGTTAAATATCAATACCCATTGCCGTTGCTGACTGATTTGTTTGCTCGCATAAAGGGGGCCAAGTGGTTCTCTAAGATTGACCTTCGTGGGGCGTATAATTTGGTGCGAATCAGGCAGGGGGATGAGTGGAAAACCGCATTTAATACGCCCGAGGGCCACTTTGAGTATTTAGTGATGCCTTTTGGTCTTTCAAATGCTCCGTCAATTTTCCAGTCCTTTATGCATGATATTTTTCGCGATTATTTGGATAAATTTATGATTGTGTATCTGGATGATATTCTGATTTTTTCGGATGACTGGGACTCTCATGTCCAGCAAGTCAGGAGGGTTTTCCAGGTTTTGCGGTCTAATTCTTTGTGTGTGAAGGGTTCTAAGTGTGTTTTTGGGGTACAGAGGATTTCCTTTTTGGGATATATTTTTTCTCCCTCTTCCATTGAAATGGATCCTGTCAAGGTTCAAGCTATTTGTGATTGGACGCAGCCCTCTTCTCTTAAGAGTCTTCAGAAATTTTTGGGCTTTGCTAACTTTTATCGTCGATTTATTGCTGGTTTTTCGGATATTGCTAAGCCATTGACCGATTTGACTAAGAAGGGTGCTGATGTTGCTGATTGGTCCCCTGACGCTGTGGAGGCCTTTCGGGAGCTTAAGCGCCGTTTTTCCTCTGCCCCTGTGTTGCGTCAGCCTGATGTTGCTCTACCTTTTCAGGTTGAGGTCGACGCTTCTGAGATCGGAGCTGGGGCAGTGTTGTCGCAGAAAAGTTCTGACTGCTCCGTGATGAGGCCTTGTGCCTTCTTTTCCCGTAAATTTTCGCCCGCTGAGCGGAATTATGATGTTGGGAATCGGGAGCTTTTGGCCATGAAGTGGGCTTTTGAGGAGTGGCGCCATTGGCTTGAGGGGGCCAGACATCAGGTGGTGGTATTGACTGACCACAAAAATTTGATTTATCTTGAGACCGCCAGGCGCCTGAATCCTAGACAGGCGCGCTGGTCATTATTTTTCTCTCGGTTTAATTTTGTGGTGTCATACCTACCGGGTTCTAAGAATGTTAAGGCGGATGCCCTTTCTAGGAGTTTTGAGCCTGACTCGCCTGGTAACTCTGAGCCCACAGGTATCCTTAAGGATGGAGTGGTATTGTCAGCCGTTTCTCCAGACCTGCGGCGGGCCTTGCAGGAGTTTCAGGCGGATAGACCGGATCGTTGCCCACCTGATAAACTGTTTGTTCCTGATGATTGGACCAGTAGAGTCATCTCTGAGGTTCATTCTTCTGCGTTGGCAGGTCATCCTGGCATTTTTGGTACCAGGGATTTGGTGGCAAGGTCCTTCTGGTGGCCTTCCCTGTCACGAGATGTGCGAGGCTTTGTGCAGTCTTGTGACGTTTGTGCTCGGGCCAAGCCTTGTTGTTCTCGGGCTAGTGGATTATTGTTGCCCTTGCCTATTCCTAAGAGGCCTTGGACGCACATCTCGATGGATTTTATTTCAGATCTGCCTGTTTCTCAGAAGATGTCTGTCATCTGGGTGGTGTGTGACCGTTTCTCTAAGATGGTCCATTTGGTTCCTCTGCCCAAGTTGCCTTCTTCTTCCGAGTTGGTTCCTCTGTTTTTTCAAAATGTTGTTCGTTTGCATGGTATTCCTGAGAATATCATTTCTGACAGAGGGACCCAATTCGTGTCTAGATTTTGGCGGGCATTCTGTGCTAGGATGGGCATAGATTTATCTTTTTCGTCCACTTTCCATCCTCAGACGAATGGCCAGACCGAGCGGACTAATCAGACCCTGGAGACATATCTGAGGTGTTTTGTGTCTGCTGACCAGGATGATTGGGTTGCTTTTTTGCCATTGGCAGAGTTCGCTCTCAATAATCGGGCCAGCTCTGCCACTTTGGTGTCCCCGTTTTTCTGTAATTCGGGGTTTCATCCTCGATTTTCCTCTGGTCAGGTGGAATCTTCGGATTGTCCTGGAGTGGATGCTGTGGTGGAGAGATTGCATCAGATCTGGGGGCAGGTGGTGGACAATTTGAGGTTGTCCCAGGAGAAGACTCAGCTTTTTGCCAACCGCCACCGTCGTGTTGGTCCTCGGCTTTGTGTTGGGGATTTGGTGTGGTTGTCTTCTCGTTTTGTCCCTATGAGGGTCTCTTCTCCTAAGTTTAAGCCTCGGTTCATCGGCCCGTATAAGATATTGGAGATTCTTAACCCTGTTTCCTTCCGTTTGGACCTCCCTGCATCCTTTTCTATTCATAACGTTTTTCATCGGTCATTATTGCGCAGGTATGAGGTACCGGTTGTGCCTTCCGTTGAGCCTCCTGCTCCGGTGTTGGTTGAGGGTGAGTTGGAGTACGTTGTGGAGAAAATCTTAGACTCTCGTGTTTCCAGACGGAGACTCCAGTATCTGGTCAAGTGGAAGGGATACGGCCAGGAGGATAATTCTTGGGTGAATGCATCTGATGTTCATGCCTCTGATTTGGTTCGTGCCTTTCATAGGGCCCATCCTGATCGCCCTGGTGGTTCTGGTGAGGGTTCGGTGCCCCCTCCTTGAGGGGGGGGTACTGTTGTGAATTTGGATTCTGGGCTCCCCCGGTGGCTACTGGTGGAATTGAACTGGTGTCTTCATCTTCTCTGTTCACCTGTTCCCATCAAGATGTGGGAGTCGCTATATAACCTTGCTGCTCTGTTAGTTGCTTGCCGGTCAACAATGTTATCAGAAGCCTCTCTGTGCTTGTTCCTGCTCCTAGACAACTACTAGATAAGTTGGACTCTTGTCCATGTTTGTTTTTGCATTTTTGTTCCAGTTCACAGCTGTAGTTTCGTTACTGTGTCTGGAAAGCTCTTGTGAACAGGAATTGCCACTCTGGTGTTATGAGTTAATGCCAGAGTTTTAAAGTAATTTCTGGATGGTGTTTTGATAGGGTTTTCAGCTGACCATGAAAGTGTCCTTTCTGTCTTCTGCTATGTAGTAAGTGGACCTCAAATTTGCTAAACCTATTTTCATACTACGTTTGTTATTTCATCTTAATTCACCGCCAATACATGTGGGGGGCCTCTGTCTCCTTTCGGGGTATTTCTCTAGAGGTGAGCTAGGACTAATATTTTCCTCTGCTAGCATTATTTAGTCCTCCGGCTGGTGCTGGGCATCTAGAATCAACGTAGGCATGCTACCCGCCGGCCACTGCTAGTTGTGCGTTAGGTTTAGTTCATGGTCAGCTCAGTTCCCATCTTCCAAGAGCTAGTTCCTATATATGCTGATGCTATGTTCTCTTGCCATTGAGAACATGACAGTTTTCCAGTTGAAAAACCTGCTGATGGGTGGGTTTGATCCCACCCCTGGGACCTGCGCCGATCGACTGATCATGTATTTTTTTTATCTCCAATGAGTCTGCCAAAAATGCCTATGGGGCTGCTAAAAAAGCCGTGCGCACTGCTCGGCAGCCTCATAGTGAATGAATGTCGTGCAGGTCAAGCAAGTGCACTGCCACTCCATTGTAATAGGAGTAAAAGCTCCATACTCTGCAGATCAGTGCTGGTCTCAGTGGTAGAGCCCCCAATGATCTGCAAATTCTCACCTTTTCCTTGGAGGTGACAACTTGTATTCAAAGGAAAACCGCTTTAATTAGTTTAATAATGACATTTTCAATGCTTTGATCCGCCACTAGAGGGAGATCAGGAGTTTATTCCAACTGTTTACACATTGAACTCAATGTGTAAACATGATGCTGTTAGCTCCCTCTAGTGGTGGCGGCTGCAGACAAAATTTTATCACTAAACTCTATTACTATGCAGGTGATTTAAATTTGCATTTAAAAGTTTAAAAAAAAGAAAGAAAATAATCTGCACAGAATATGGGTTTTAAAAGCATGCCAAACATTCACTTTAAAGTAGATTTTGTCATTGGGTGGGCACCATCTCCATAAGGGTACCGTCACACAGTGCCATTTTCATCGCTACGACGGCACGATCCGTGACGTTGCAGCGTCGTATGATTATCGCTCCAGCGTCGTAGACTGCGGTCACACTTTGCAATCACGGCGCTGGAGCGATGCCGAAGTCCCCGGGTAACCAGGGTAAACATCGGGTTACTAAGCGCAGGGCCGCGCTTAGTAACCCGATGTTTACCCTGGTTACCAGCGTAAACGTAAAAAAAACAAACAGTACATACTTACATTCCGGTGTCTGTCCCCCGGCGTTCTGCTTCTCTGCACTGTGTAAGCGCCATAGCCGGAAAGCAGAGCGGTGACGTCAGACGTCACCGCTGTGCTCGCTTTCCGGCCGGCAGGCGCTCACAGTGCAGAGAAGCTGAGACGCCGGGGGACAGACACCGGAATGTAAGTATGTACTGTTTGTTTTTTTTACGTTTACGCTGGTAACCAGGGTAAACATCGGGTTACTAAGCGCGGCCCTGCGCTTAGTTACCCGATGTTTACCCTGGTTACAAGCGAACACATCGCTGGATCGGTGTCACACACAACGATCCAGCGATGTCAGCGGGTGATCAAGCGACGAAAGAAAGTTCCAAACGATCTGCTACGACGTACGATTCTCAGCAGGATCCCTGATCGCTGCTGCGTGTCAGACACTGCGATATCGTAACGATATCGCTAGAACGTCACGAATCGTACCGTCGTAGCGATGAAAATGGCACTGTGTGACAGTACCCTAAAGGCATTAATCAGCGAGTTGCTTTAGTTAGGCTTGATATGTATAGTTTATTTACACACTTTTGATCCCGTTGATTATTCAGTTAAAATGGCACAACATTATCCTATCCCATAGGCTTGTCATCAGATACAGCACCTACTAGTTTAGGTCTGTTAGTACATGGATTATATGTGCTACTAATGAGTCATTTACAGACTCCCTATAAGATTCCATTTAGAGACTCTGAATTTTGCCACCTAAATGGTCCTATAGTCCAGAGGTGTCAAACTGCATTCCTCGAGGGCCGCCAACAGGTCATGTTTTCAGGATTTCCTTGTATTGCACAGGTGATAATTTAATCACCTGCACAGAATGATTCCAGCACCTTGTGGAATGCTAAGGAAATCCTGAAAACATGACCTGTTGGCGGCCCTCGAGGAATGCAGTTTGGCACCTCTGCTATAGTCTATACATCAAAATGAGCCATATCTCCACCTGCTGGCCACAACTAGCTACTGCTTGACTTTCTTTATTATATCTGATGAGAGGAAATATTTTTTTCACTATGATTCCAGCATATAGAAATAAATCTGACTGTGGTATACAGAAAAATGGTAATAGTTTTCTGTTGTGCTATTCTATACTTAGGGTACATTACTTAACAAAACTTGGCAAAACTGTTGGTTAATCCCGGTGTTACATTCTCCTTAACCAAGTATTTTGTTTCATCCTTAATGAAACTTCTGGCAAAGTTTGCAGGTGCAGTCAGTCTCTAGAATAGCATAAATCATGTTATCAATTTAGGAAATGGCGCGGAAAAATAATCTCTTTGGCAGCCCTTTGTAGCGTCAATGTTATTCCAATATAAAGATATTTCATTAGAATTTCCCCTTCTGCTATCTGGAATAATGGTCTAAATGAGATTGAGTGGAAGAACGGATTCAGAGAGTAAAAATAGTATATTCCCGAAAACTTTCTATACCGATAAACAATACTCAGCGTAAAACCTTTGGCTAATCTTTCTGCCACAAATAAATCTTGCTTACCAAGGTTAAAATATTTTCATAGGAAACCCTCAAATATTTAATTTAGTAAAACCAGAAACTGTTATACAATAATTTGTCAGTGCGTTCCTTTAAAAGAAAGCTTTAACGCTCCTATATGCCGCACTGTGCAAACGTTTTGGGCAGGTGTGAAAAACGGCTGCACAGGAAAAATGCTTTAAAAAAATAGAAGTGTTCATAGTTTATTTTTCAATTAATAAAATCAAAGTGAATAGAAATCTAAAATCAAATGCTCAACTCCCTGCGCCTGTATGTTTCCCGGCTGTTTGACAGTCGCAAAACACATGCAGGGATTGCCTGTTTGTTAGCTGTGGAGGGTCAAACATATTTTTCGAGCCCGCCGAAGACACTCAGATAACACCTTATCCGAGCCGTTCGCTCATCACTAGTGACCACCCTTTACCTTCAAAACAGCATCAAGTCTTCTAGGTACTCTGTTAACCACAAGGTAAGTACAGATCTTCTGTGGATGTCGCTTGTGCACATCCTTCTGTTTCTTCATATAATTTAAGACTGACTGGATGCTGAGATCAGGCCTTCTCTTAGTAGGTTTGCAGATGTGCCATACTCCTTCCATTTTTGGATGATGGATTGAGCAGTGAGAGATGTTCAGAGCTTGGGCTTTCTTTTTTTTTATAACCTAACCCTGCTTTCCTCTTCTCCACAACGTTATCCCTAACTTGTCTGGTGTGTTCCTTGGTTTTTATGATGCTGTTTAATCCCTAATGTTCTCAAACAAACCTCTGAGGCCTAATCAGAACAGCTGTAGTTATTCTGAGAATAGATTCCACACAGGTGGACTCAATTTACTAATTATGTGACTTCTGGTGGAAATTGGTAATTTTGTTTACGGGTGTTCAGGAAGCTGAAAACAAATGCACGTCATTTTCAGATTTATAGTTTTAAAATAATTAGAGAACCATGTAACTTCTCTTTTACATTTCACAAATACTTGCAACTTTGTATTGGTCTATCACATAAAATAAAAATAAAATACTTTTAAGTTTGTGTGTGTAACGTGAAAAAAATATGGAAAAGTTCACGGGGTGTGCATATTTTAAAGGCACTGTAGATAGAGAATTAGTGTTTTACCTGTAATACAAAATTGATAACATACCATAAAAGATGAAAGGGAACCTGTCACCAGGTTTGGCCGATATGATGCGGCCACCACCTTTCAGTCCTGATATACGGCTTTCTATAATTCTGTATATCTGCCCCCAACCTGACCTGCAAGACAAGAAAAATACTTTTTCTTATACTCTCCTGCGGGGCGGTCCGGTCCAAGGGGTGTTACTGGTCTTGGCTCGGCACAGCCCCCCTTCTTTGTTTGATGCCGTCCTCCTTCTTTCTTCGTGTGGATGATGTGTCCCTACGCCATCTACACAGTTTCCCCAGCATTGCGCTCCTCAGCAGGCGTACTTCTCTTTCCTGACTAGGGCAGAGTAAAGTAATGCAGTGTGCATGCTCCGGGGTTCTTTGACCTTTCCCGGTGACTCATTTTTGATATACAACCCTGTTCAAAGGTTTTAGGCAGGTATGGAAAAAATGCTGCAAAGTGAAAATGATTTTTCAAAAATAGACGTGTTAAATAGTTTATTTTTTCTCAATTATCAAAATGCAGAGTGAACAGAGGTGAAATCCAAATTACATCAATATTTGCCCTTTATGTACAAAGCAGCATTAATTCTTCTAGGTGCACTTACACAAAGTCAGGTATTTTGCAGGATTATGGTCAGGTGTATCGGTAACGAATTATGCCAAACCGGTGATAAAGATCATCATTTTCATATGTAGATCGAAACATCTCATTAGCTGAAATTGATACTGCTGATTAGGAGGCTTAAATCTGTGTGAAGAACAGCCACACTGCTACAAAGGTGAGATTGTGGACAACGGTTTCCTGCCACAGGTCATAGACCAAGGCTAGACTGGGCACAGCAACAAGACACAAGGTAGTTATACTGCATCAGCAAGGCAAAGATTTCAAAGATTATTCTTTTTTAAAGCATTCTTACTTTGCACCATCTTTTCCACACCTGTGCAAAACTTTAGCACAGTACTAAAGGTGGACGGAAATGTTAGACTATTGTTGGTGCAGTGGAGCACTGTTCTTAACCTGTGTACTGCTAAGGGGAAAATGAAGGTAAAGCCAAAGCTGTTGGATCCCAATCGTATGCCATTGCAAGCAGTGCACACAAGTAGGAATGCAACTATAAGGGGTCCAGTAGATGCTTTTACACGGGAGACTTGGCCCCTGAGGGTAGGCCCAACAGATTCTTTGTCATATGGAACGACAACAGTACTGTAAACTATGCTCTGCCCTAGGGGGTCCATGTTAAAGATTTTGCATTATGGTTCATTAGCTTCAAGTCTTGTTTCTGTGTTGGAGTCTTAAGGGGCTCGGCCATTTTATCAATATTTAAGGGTGCCTGAATTAAAGTTTGGTCTGTACTGTGGATCTCTTTGTAGACCTAATGGTAGATTGAGATGATAATGGTTACGGCATTTTATTTCTGCTGATATCGATGATACAGTAAATGTGTCTTTTAATAAATTCATGCAGAGATGTGAATAGTTTCAATTCACTTTAACGTGCTCAGTCTGTATTAATATTATTACTCTTACATGAAAGCTCACGGCCGTCCCCCGGGGTTCACGTTCACTCTCTCACTCCTTTTATTAGAATTACCAGTGGTGGCCTCTTAGAAACACAACCAGAGCAGTAGGATATCCCCGAGCAGAGTCTACTAAGATGATGAAAGAATTTTTCCTGTCCCTTCCTCAAACCTCACGTGAAACAACTGTTTTATCTCACTGGGGGGACCCCCTCCCTCAACTAGAAGCTCGGGGCCCCTGTTTCTTCACATTTTTGCTCTAAGTACTACACTTTGCCCACTTTTGAAGAATAATATGTTCAGATTTCCATTTCTCTGTCTTGTAAATAGACAGACACTGGTTTGATTCATATTGTAAAGTTTATTTAGGTATTTAGTGACCCCTAACTTCTAGCGTTGGCCTGGGGTTAGGGTTACTAGAGCTGCATACTTGATTTTCTATCATGCCGACATGCCGATAGGGTTGGACCAGCCCAAAATAATAATGTCCCATGGAATAAATGGCGCTGTAAAAATGTACAATAATAATAACAAAAATAATAATAATAAAAGAGGAACCAGGGATCAGGAGCCTAATTATAGCGATTGTTGGGGTGCCAGCAATTAGACATTTATCAGCTGTCTTTTGAGGAAAAACCTCTTTAAGGTGAAGCTATCATCAAAAAGTGACCTATGGTTTAAATCAGGGTTTTGTGTTAATGCATTTTTTTCTTTCAGTTTTGACAGTTGTGTTTTTTTATCATATAAAATCTGCATTAAAAATAAAAAAATACACGTTTTGCAATTATCACACAAACTTCCTATTGTTTCAGGAAACAATACATGTACATAGCCACAATGAACAGACACATACCATACATTTTGTATTGAAGCATCTGATGAGCGTGTGCGATTCTCATAGTAAAAAGAGGGTGAGCAGCATCAGCTGTGACATCTCCTATTTTGATTGGTGGATCCGGTGTTCTTATCTGCGTTTAAAGACTGGAGAGTCCGGAGGGCTTAAGTTTAAAGACTGACTCTCAAGGTTTTAAACCTATGACCGGGCACTCTACACACCCAGGTTGACCACACACAGGTGTCCTGGATAAAGTCCACACGTTGGTCGAAACTTCAGACGATATCTGTTTTGCCTTATTCACTGGTGTCGGATCAAAGGACAAAATTTAGCAAGATTCACTACTCTTGTTATTTTCTTTGATGCTGAGTTGCTCACTACTATTACATAGGGAGAAGATATAGATACAGATTATATATTAGAAAACAACTTTTTGACAGTGAGGGTGATCAATAAGTGGAACAGGCTGCCACGAGAGGTGGTGAGTTCTCCCTCAATGGAGGTCTTCACACAGAGGTTGGAGAGACATCTGTCTGAGATGGTTTAGTGACTCCTGCATTGAGCAGGGGGTTGGACTTGATGACCTCGGAGGTCCCTTCCATCTCTAACATTCTATGATTCTATGACAGGACAAATGTTCTTTCCTCAAGTACGACCTTCTTGTCGTTTGCTTTTCTTTGTGTAAAAAAGGCGGCTGCTGTGAAAATTGCAAGATTTCTTTTTTTATTTTTAAGCAAAAATCATATGAAAAAAAAAACTGGCCAATTTTTTTTTTAACATGAAACAAAAAAAACTACTTTAAACAAAAGTAGATTATAGGATTATTGATTATATGATCCCTTTAAATCACAATGTTAGACATAGAAATGGAGCAAATTGGTGTTTTGGGGAAATAACCTTTTTTTCTGATCCTGGGGAAACCCAGTAATATGAATATTAGGTATAGAACACCGTCCATACATTTCTATATGCTTGCTTCAAAACCAAACAAGATATTGTGGCAGACAGTTCCCCGTGTAAACGCCTGATGTACAATTCACACAGCTGTGTCCACTAACAAAGTGCCTGAAGTTATCACAAATTGAAGAGAACATTTAATTGTTTTTATTTTTCTTTTGTCTTTTTTTCACTTCTTTTAATCTTGATTGAAAAATGCATCATCAAAAGACAAGCATGAAGCCCATGTGTTTGAGCCCTTGAGGGTCTGGACTTTGTTGTAGGAATCTGGTAAAATTGTAATAGTTCTAATGAAGGTGGTCCTAAGGTGAAGTCCGTGCTGTAAAAAATATGCCATCCAATTGGTAAACTCAACCCTAAGCAACTGTAACGTAAAATTCCTGTGCCACCTACTGTTAGATAAAACTTCCTAACAACCATCATCTAGCCCTCAAGCATATACAGGAAACTTACCGTTTTGTTCCATTAGACAGGAACCCTTCAGTTGAGATCGTCAGCGGGATCCGCTCACAAGAACCTTATGCCTGTCCCGATTTTGCACAATTCTTTGTGGTCCCATCCATGTAGCCTGCTTAAGATTTGTGCACATATTGACCTATATGGACCCTGTACATGGGACATAATGCTACTGCTGCACCAATATTTCATTATCCGACCCATGTCTAGGACATATCGGCCAATTTTCAGAGTTCTCCCTTGGGAAGCCTAATCTTTAAAATTGTTCTCTACCACTTTTACAAACCAGCCCCCTTCACACCCATTTCACGCCCTGTTTCCCGTACCCTATGAGTAAAGGCTCATTCAGGCGTCCGTACATATCGGTCCGAGATCGGACTGCAATGCACGGACTGACCGCGGGTCTCCCAATACGAGCGTGACCACTTCATAAAAGTACATGAAGCTGTCACGCTCAGGTCAGGAGAGCCGCGGGCAATCTGTGCATTAGCGGACTTCCGAATGGTTTTTTTTTTTCAACTTACCTGGCTGCAATCACCATTGATTTGTCTTCAATCTGATTCGTGCCGTCTGTCATTCTGGCAGTATGTATCTATTGACCGGTCCCCTTTAAGAATTTGTTGTTTTTTTCATCATGGCCGCAAAACTCTAAATATATGAGCGTAAAAAAAGAAGCAAATGTGCTGGTCAATAAGTGAAATTGTCACTTTCTTTCCATCAGAAAAGTTGCTTTGCAAACAATAAAGCAACCCAGATGCTGATCCTGTATCACGTGCACGGCACCATTTTAAGGTTATCCTAGATCATCTCAGCTGTCCGGCATGTGTGGGGTTACGGGGACCCACTGAGAGCCAGTGTGTGCGAAGACACATCTGTTGTTCCTCTTGTTTTATCGATCAAGCGAAGAACACAGTTTGCACAACATGCTGCACCACACCGTGCACATTACCTTCGTTACTCACCCTATAGCCGAGTGATTCTTGGCCTCCATCTACTCTTGGAACAGAATAACATTCCTTTAGGACTAAAAGTCGCTGCCTCTGATCTTACTGAAACTCTCAGGGGTCTGGTTCAAATTTACATTTTCTGTGTCAAACCAGAAGGTGAAGTAACCTGACACGGGGTCACATTTCATGATTTCTTTCTTCAATAACTTCTAACAATAGTCCTGAGATCTATTTATTTTCATTCAAACGGAAAGGCGTGAAAAGTTTCTTGTTTTTTTTTTTTCCCAGATAATATTTTCCTTAAATGAGGAATTGAGGGTGGGGGCAGTTATTGATGACTCGGAGAATTCATGACCTCATTTATAAAGGCTGCTGCCTGGCAATATGTGACTGCTGACCGCACGGAGCGCTCTGAGGATTCTCCGTCGGCAGCACCAGGCGCGGCGCACGCAGTGTGTGGTTTGGATACATGCGGTCACATGCCGACTAGCTGGGCGCAGCCTCAATCAGTGCAAGTGTATGGAACGAGGATGGACAAGTCTAGTATGTAGTATGTAGCCAGATGTATGCTAATCGCATGCTTGTGGTCACTCGCCCACCGCTCCTGGTGCCGGCAACGGAGAATCCTCAGAGCGCACAGTGCACGCGATGTGTTAAAATATAAGGTGCGGCGGAATATATTGGCACTTTAGATATAAAATTATTATTATTGTGTGATGATGATTCATAAGGCCAGAAAGCCCCTTTAAAGTCTAATTAGAGCACTTTTTGTTGCACTCCGTTTTCTAAATAAACCCAATCAGGTTTATGAAGAGGATAGATGGGCAAATACATGTTGGGTAAGATACTGAAGAGATTTTTATATAGCAGGTGTGAGCTAGTGATTATCTTTTCCTTAAATGGAGTCTGTCAGCAAATAATGACTGTTCAAACCAAGCACAGGCACTTAATGCACCCTTGGCGTGGCCAACAGCTCAGTGCACCTTCCCACCTACTTGCATTGAATCTATCCCAGCCTTACTCATCTTCTGTGATTGTCAGCTCTGGATTTGCCGGGTCGAGAGAAGGGTGGAGAGATAGAGGGAGGACAAGTAGGTGGGAAGGTGCACTGAGCTATTCGGCCACACCAAGGGTGCATTAAGGTCTGTGCTTGGTTTGAACAGTCATTTTGTGCTGACATATTGCCTTTATAAAGAGATTTTATACTCGTCTCATAGCTTGGAAATTGCGGTGGTTCCCTTTGGTGTGAGAAGATATTGAGTAACACACTTCAGTTCCATGACGGCTTGTTGGAGAAGATTATGGTTGTCGGTAGTGAATTAGGGTAAATTATGTAGGCTGATTGGAAGACCTGGCGGTAATCTTATGTCGTTGGTTGGGTACAAGCAGGTCTAGTAGTGGTGTAAGGCTATGTTCACATTTGCGGTCGGCGCCGCAGCGTCGGGCGCCGCAGCGTCGCCGCATGCGTCATGCGCCCCTATATTTAACATGGGGGCGCATGGACATGCGTCGCACTTGCGTTTTGCGCCGCATGCGTCCCTGCGGCGCCCGCGTCTGGGCGCAGAGGACGCAGCAAGTTGCATTTTTGCTGCGTCCAAAATCAATGAAAAAAAGGACGCATGCGGCGCAAAACGCAGCGTTGTGCATGCGTTTTGCGGCGTTTTTGTTTGCGTTGTGCGTTGCGGCGCCGACGCTGCGGCGCACAACGCAAATGTGAACGTAGCCTAAGTAGCCTTTGAAATTGTTAGGGGGTGAAGGGATAGGAACAAGTCAATGGGCGCAAGCGTGGTTACACATGTATAAGGCCAGCAGTTCCAATCACTGGCCACAGCTGTGATGTTTTAGTCTCTGCCGTGGCTAGTGAGTAGCTGCAGGGGTCACGTGTCTTCCTGCCGGTTTCTGAACGTCTTTCTTCATCTTGATAGACATATGACCACTGCAGTCAGTCACCGGCCACATTTGTGGCATGTTGGTCACTGATGCAACCAGTGATTGGTTGCAGCAGTCATATGTTCAAACAGAGGTTGTTTGCAGACCCAGGGAGTATTGGAGTGGGAGGGGGTTAGTGCTTCCAATATTCTCCTCTTTTATTATGTTACCCTATTCTTGACATTTTTTATTGTGGTTGGCTTGATGGCCCTTTAGTTTACAGTGTTTACCTTTATTACAGAAAATTGGTAAGAGTCTCATGATCGCACCAAGTCTGGAAGTTCCATACAGATCTACATTAATGAGGAGGGGGTTACTAATACAGCTAGAATATCGTGATATCATTTGACTAAGATCCAGTAGAAGTAAAGTAACCTTTAAGAATTAATTGACCATTCTGAAACTAATTTTGTTAATGATTTCTTATTTTTTTGTTATTAAAATGTTTATCTGAGTTTCTCCCTATGGAAAATCCTGTTGTACGCCGCCTTTAAATGTATGCTGGTAACTGCAGGCGGAAGGTGACAAAAGTAATGTAGTGATGTGGGAGATCACAGACACTTTCTTGTGTTATATATCACATTATACACCCGCTTCTGGCAGGCAGAACAGTGACAGATGGTGTGAGAGGGGAGAGTAAGTGCCGGGGGCTCCACCAAACCTGTGTCCAGGAGGAAGAAGGAGTAACGTAGGATTAGGGATGTGTAGAATGTTCGGAAGGGTCAAGAAAAGAGGGACGACGTCCAAGAATAATCTATCCTCCCCTACTACCCCAGGGTTATTCAGTAATGGGATCGGGTACCAGTATATGTCCCTGATGGCTGCGCAGTAACATACATGATGATAAACCTGTATACGCCGGCTACTGGGCAGGCGACAAGGCCACACCACCCCCTGCTGCCATCACCGAACCACCAATGGCCTCCGGATCACCTAAGAGAATGGGCCCCATGGCTGTTAGTTATTTGAGGGACACCGTGACTGTCACCAATTGTGGGGCATTGTGGTTGACACTGTTATGGGGGCATGGCGACTGCCACTGGTTAGGGGGGCAGTGTGGCTTTATGCTTATGAAGGTAGTATGGCTGCCACTGTTAAGAAGCTATATGATTGTCACTGATATTGACGGCACTGTTATTGGGTGCGCTATTGCTGTCATTGTTATAGGGGCTTTGTGGGTGTCACTGTTATGGAGGCACTGCATCTATCACTTTAAATGGGGGCACTGCAGTTTTTAGGGTGCCAGTCACTATCATTGGTGCATTGTGGCTGTAACTGTTATGGGGCACTGTGGCTGTGATTGTTATGGGGGCACTGAGGCTGTGATTGTTATGTGGGCACTGTGGCTGTGATTGTTAGGGGGCACTGTGGCTGTGATTGTTATGGGGGCACTGAGGCTGTGATTGTTATGTGGGCACTGTGGCTGTGATTGTTAGGGGGCACTGTGGCTGTGATTGTTAGGGGGGCACTGTGGATGTGATTGTTAGGGGGGCACTGTGGCTGTGATTGTTAGGGGGCACTGTGGCTGTGATTGTTATAGGGGCACTGTGGCTGTCACTACTATGTGTTTATTGATATTGGTAGGCACGGTACCGCATAGGGAACGTGCCTCTGACTGCGGAGCCCCTTATAGATGAAGATAATATGAAACAGCGTGCAGTGCCTATTCCCCCCTCACACTACTCCCCCAGGTGATGCACTAATTGGGACGCCCAGTGGACCAACGGGAGGAGAGAGGAAGGGGCATCTGGCCACACCCACAAAGGTTAAATCCAGGTGCCGGGGTCAGTTCCTTCCTCTTTCTCCCCGGCTGACCCTCTGGAAGCAATTGTCCCACCCTCCCTCCCCTACATATTTACTACTGTGGTTACGTTTTCAAAAGGCTTTATTACTTGAAATTTATAGCTGATGATTATAATACTGTTATTTTTAAGTCACAGCGGAAATGGAGGGAGGGGCGAAGCTTCGTAGCCGCTCATTGGCTGGCCGCCGGTCGGTCGCAGACTGGGCCCACGGCTGTGAGCCCGCTGCGAAATGTAATTTGCCCCTCCCTGCTTATTAAATTAATAAACTGTGACCGACTAGTTCAACCCATCCGAGCCTGTTTGTGTTGTCTTTTCGGGATTGGTGGTAGGGGGGAAGGCACTATTTACGACACATGGGTCGCCGCAGTCTAATTTGGGAAGACAAGTTATTCTTTAGGTCAGGCAAAACTATGTAAAATGCACAAAAACAACTGATGTAAACTGTGAAGCATAATCAATAGTATTATATAAATGACATTAAATCCGCTTGTTACAGCAAATGCATTCTAAGTGCTGAACACAAACACGGGGGCTTTGTACAGGAATACTGTAGTCCTTCTACTTCCTCTTATCCATACGGACAGATAACGGACAGAGGTGGTGATAATTGTATCCATTATTTGTACATGATGATATTATAATAAATGGTGCCCCCATAATGGCTCCTGAAATCATTCATAGGTTCTAATATAAAGCACTGGATCAATTCACAAATATCAAGCTACAGATCCTTTCATAAGTCCCTTCATTGAGGGAATGTTGTGGCTGCGGTGGGCTCCGGTCGGGCGCTCCGCCATGGTGCCCCGTACAGGTGTCTGTAGAGGATAGCCGCCTGCTGTGATGTGATTATACAGCCTCCCCTGTATGATGAGGGATGGTTCGTTCTGCCATCACATGCTCCTCCGGCTGCAGCTGCTGTTTGGAGCCTGGATGCTGCTGTCAGTCGTCTCTGTGCCTCCGGCGGGCATTGCTTCAGTCAGCGCATGGGTGGGGCACCTGCATTTAGAAGCCCCCCATTACCGCCTTTCTAATAATGTCTATTTGCTGCTGTTTCTTTTTTAGGGATTATGGCTCTTCCAAGCGTAAATCAGGTAAGAATCTCCATTCCTATTATTTCCTCTCCTGTTGCATGAAATATTTTGCATTCTAATGGTAAAAGTGCATGTAAATGTCTGTATGATTATTGCCCCATGTGTCCCTATATGTGAGCCTCCTCATCCTCCCCTGCTCCTCATATGATGCGACCTGCTGGATATCGGGCCTCCTATGGGGCTAGCTTCTTCCTATCCCTCACTTTATCCTTCTCTCTTTAGTGGTATTTTTTCTATTTCTTTGCAACACTTTGATTTATTCTGAACGTACAAGTGAAATATCTGCACTTCTGAGGAAGCTTTTAACATTCTTGCCCATCCCTTAGGGGAATATTGCGTAATACAGTAGACGCTTCCTAGTGCTCCAAGCTTTGCACAGTAGTGTCGGCTATTCTGAGAGCATAGACCAAGGCGGACTGCACTCTCACCTCGCCTTGTAATGTACCGGGACCTTATTTACAGCACCCACACTTACAAGATTAGGGATCAATAACCCTTTACCATAAGTGTTCGGTGGATTTGCTGATTTCCCCTCTGTTCATGCTGAGAGATAATTCCACCAGGAATGAACTTTTACTAAGTGGCTAGTACAAAATGAGAAGTGATGAGCGAGTGTGCTGGGATAAGGTGTTATCTGAGCATGCTCAGGTGCTAACCGAGTGACTTCGGCATGCTCGAAAAATACATTTGAGTCCCCGCACCTGCATGTCTTGTGGCTTTTTAACAGCTGCAACACATGCAAGGATTACTAACAAACACACAATCCCTGCATGTGTTGCTTCTGTGAAACAGCCACGAGACATGCAGGTGCGGGAACTCGAATATATTGTTTGAGGACACTAAAATCACTCGGTTAGCGCCCGAGCATGCTCAGATAACACCTTATCCCAGCACATTCGCTCATCACTAAAAGCAAGATTTTTTAAATGGAAAATGTAATTACCGGTAGTTGCTCCAGATTTGGGAATCCCCTCTGTGAAAACGATTTGCATTAAGGGCCCATGAACATAACTGTATTTTCAGTCCGAGTGCAATTCGACAAAACATTGCATGGCTCTTGGACTGATGTTATTCTATGGGGCCGTGCATATGTCCAATTATTTTCTCAAACACAATCTGGTTGAGAGAAAATCGCAGCATGCCCGATTTGCATCTGATATTCGGATCTCACCTCATGCAAATCAATGAGTCCGTGGAAAAAATCAGACTGCATTCTGATGACATCTGAGTGCAGTCCAATTTTCATGAATGAATGAAGAAGGTGGAGATTTTTTTCCCATCTTCTCCTCATCCTAGAGAATCAGATCACACTATGATCTCACTCCAATCAGAGTATGATTAGAGTGTGTTTTGCAAAATCAGCCCGATTCTCTGTGATCAGTGTATATGTGATAGTCTGCACCTGCCCTTATAGGGATTTATGTAATGTGACTTCCTTAGGTTACCTCCATATTGGACTGTTCCACTGATGAATTTCTGCACTGAAGTCCACAATGGATAAATCCGCACCTAGTTGTCTGGGGTTTTGCTACAGATTTCATTGCAGAAATGCTACAAATTTACTGCAGATTTTATTCTTTGCATAAGTTGACATACTGAGGATTTTAGATCCGGAACACTTGTAGCTTTTTGCACTGTGTTGATGAGATTTATAAATACTACTAGATGGTGGCCCGATTCTAACGCATCGGGTATTCTAGAATATGCATGTCCACGTAGTATATTGCCCAGCCACGTAGTATATTGCCCAGCCACGTAGTATATTGCCCAGTGACGTAGTATATTGCCCAGCCACATATTATATGTTGCCCAGCCACGTAGTATATTGCCCAGTTACGTAGTATATTGCCCAGTGACGTAGTATATTGCCCAGTCACGTAGTATATTGCCCAGTGACGTAGTATACAGCACATAGCCACGTGGTATATTGCCTAGCCACGTAGTATATTGGCCAGTCACGTAGTATATTGCCCAGCCACGTATGTCACAGGTGAAAAAAATAAAAAATAAACATATACTCACCTTCCGAGGACCCCTTGTAGTTCTGTCGCCCGTGTGCGCAGCAGCTTCCGGTCCCAGGGTTTGTATGAGCATAAAGGCCCCGTCTCACTTAGCGACGCTAAAGCGATCCCGACAACGATACGACCTGTCAGGGATCGTTGCTGCGTCGCTATGTGGTCGCTGGTGAGATGTCAAACAGTGAGATCTTCCCAACGATCGCTGCTGCGATCTCACTGTTTGACATCTCACCAGCGACCTGTAGCGACCTGTACAACGATGTCACATGGGAGCTATTATGACGATTCAGTGTCTGAGTCGTCAACGAGGTCGTTGGTAAGGTGTCAAACACAGCGATGTGTGCTACCCAGCGGGACCTCAACGATCAAAAAAAGGTCCAGGCCATTCCGACACGACCAGCGATCTCACAGCAGGGGCCTGGTCGCTGCTACGTGTCACACATAGCGAGATCGCTACTGAGGTCGCTGTTGCGTCACGAAACTTGTGACTCAGCAGCGATCTCGCTAGCGATCTCGCTTAGTGAGACGGGGGCTTTAGACCTGTAATGACGTCGCGGTCACATGACCGTGACGTCATGGCAGGTCCTTCTCGCATACCATCCTTGCCACTGGAACCTGCCGCTTGCATGGAGCGGTCACCGGAGCGTCGCGAGGAGCGGGAAAGGCGGCGGAAGGTGAGTATATAATGATTTTTTATTTTTTTTTAATTATTTTTAACATTAGATGTTTTTACTATTGAGGCTGCATAGGCAGCATCAATAGTAAAAACTTGGTCACACAGGGTTAATAGCGGCGGTAACGGAGTGAGTTACCCGCGGCATAACGCGATCCGTTACCGCCGGCATTAACCCTGTGTGAGCGGTGACTGCGGGGAGTATGGAGCGGGTGCCGGGCACTGATTGCAGGGGAGTAGGGAGGGACTAATCGGACTGTGGCCATCGCTGATTGGTCCCGGCAGCCATGACAGGCAGCTGGTGAGACCAATCAGCAACTTGGATTCCATGACAGACAGAGGCTGCGACCAATGAATATCCGTAACAGAAAGACAGAAGGACAGACAGACAGAAAGACGGAAGTGACCCTTAGACAATTATATAGTAGATGTAGCACATTTTTTTTGCCTCAAAAATCCAGAAATCTGCTCGTCTGTCCCATTTGCTAAAACTTTTAGGCAAAATTCATTAAGAGGCCCCATCCCAGATTCATTGAAAAAAGTAATAGAATATAAAACAGCGCACTGTACTGATTATTCCTGAACAATGTCGGTCAACCCCTTTAAAGCCCCCAAACACAATAGATAAAAGTTGGATGAACATTCCAAATTCAGTGGAAACATCTAATATTTATTGGGGTCTTCAAACTCACACTTGACAGATGATTGTTTTGTTTTCAGTAGAGCTAAGTCACTGCCAGAAATGTTTGGCAGCAGATTTTTCCACCATTCTTGCTGAAAATACATTAAATGAAATCTGTCAGCAGCTTTTTTTGCTATGTATTCCGAGAGCAGAATAATGTAGAGGCCGAGACCCTGATTACAGGGATGTGTCACTTAATAGGCTGTGTTGTGTTTCAATAAATGTTTTATCATTAGGAGATTATCATCACTGCAGGACTAGCTGTCTTGTGCCTCTTGGTCAACTGCTCTGTGTATTCCTGCCCTCACGCTGATTAGCTGCTTTCTGCCTATGCAGAGTGTACACAGAAATCTGCCAAACAGTGGTATGTGGGGTTATACAGAGCTCAGCATTCTGAGTACTGGTAGATCTGCAGTGTTTAGTCTTATTTATAACAAAATTAGTCTTGTAGATTCGAGCTTCATGACTGTTCACATCATCACCGCCAGGCTGCATCCTATGACTCATTCCCGTGATGGTGGCACAGACTTTCACTGCTCCAGAAACATGACTCGAGATGTTACTCACTGTGTTTGGAATGACAGCGTCCTCCATATTGGCTGCAGCTAATGTGGATCTTTTTCATTTTTCTCATCGAGCTTCCTCTCATGACTATACAGATATTACTGTGCCGGTCTGCAGCCTACGCCCATCCTAACCTTGCAGCATGGTCATTATGAGTGCGCCGGCTTTGTACTATATTATCCCTATATTAGTCATGGATCTGCTCTACTAATGTCATTTCTACACCGGCAGGAAGCTGCAGTCACTTCATTTAGTTGGTATCTAATCAGCCAGACGGACGTCTCCGCTCTGACACCAATCAGATATATTGTCCTCATTACAAGGAAAGTGTCACTCCCCAAAATATGTTCAGCAATTGCTAAAATACAGCATTAATGTGTGTGTGTATATACGGTGTATACACAGTTGGAACCAGACGTTTACATACACTATATAAGAAGACACATCTGCATGGTTTTCTCAATATCTGACATGAAATCAGAATAAACCTTTCCCGTTTTAGGTCAATCAGGATTACCATAATTATTAATATTTGCCAAATGCCAGAATAATGAGAGAGAGAGAATGTTTTAAGGCATTTTTATTACTTACTGCAAAGTCAACAGTTTACATACACTAAGATTACTCTGCCTGTACACAATTCTGGACTGCCCATATGATGATGTCACTTCTGATTTGGCAACATCTGAGTTTATTAGAGACACACCTGTGGATGTATTTTAATGCACACCTGAAACACACTGCTTCCTTGTGTAGCATATGTAATTTTAGTTATTTATGGTATAAAATAAAAAGTTTTGACATTTTCATGTTGTAAGCACTAGGGGGATCTGCTGCCGACTTTTGTCATTAAAGCTTAGTGTAATACTAGCTCACGTTACAACTGCCCAAATGTGGGAGGGATCTGCTCTCATGCTTCTTGGGCGTTCGCAAAAGGGTACGGGAGAATAAAATTTAGGATCACAGTGCAGCGCCATTTTGTTGGTGACTGCAATGTGATACCGACATGTGGATAATGTCACCAAGGACTGCTTGCATCTCCATTTCTGTAGGTGCTGAGATACTGGTCTTTAGAGAGATCTTAGTGGAACAGTCATAATATTGTAGCTGCAGCGCTCAGATCACAGTAACTATACCTTTCAGCAGTTAGGATCACACAGGATGAGGGTGGATACACAAGATCATTAAACGCTGCGGGTTGAATGCTGCGTACTTGTCCAGCGTCCGACCTGCAGCGTCCAGATGTTACAGCATAGTGGATGAGATTTCAAGAAATGCCAAGGCTACTATGCGTCCACAGACGCACACTGCTCACCCGCAGAGACGGACGTGCAGTGCATTATTCCGGGCACATATTGTGCTCACTTACCCAAAAATAATGTTTCCCTGAGAGCCCCTTAAGGCCGGGATCACAGGAGTGTATGTTCTCTTGTGCAAGAGAATCTGCTAATGACACTCGGATCAAACTCTGTCTGATCTAAGCGTCACCTAATGTGATCCGCTACTCTCGCTTGAAAGAATCTTAGCACAGGTGCAGGGAACATGGAAAAATTAATTTTTCCATCTCCTCCATTGCCGGCGTCCACAGTACTCTGACTGCACTAAAACTAATAATGCCCCATTAGTGCCACGTCCCGCCAACATTTTTTAAATTTTGCTCCCTCCAGAATATAGCGCCCAACGTTACCGCCCCTGTGCCCCTCCCACATTACGCCACTGGATGATATGCGGATCGCAGAGGCAGCACAGCGCCACTTCTGAGACTGCACTGTTAGAACTTGTGTATTATGGATCCGTATTGTTTGAATACACTAATAGGGTTATATACACGTTTCCATTAAGTGAGCATGTACAGTATAGCATTACAAAAACAGCAGTAATAAAAAAGTGAATTCTTTAAAAAACAAAAATAATATATATTTTTTTTCATGTACTTTTTTTTAGCCGCCTTGTCTATGACTCTATAAATGGTAATTCACAGCTATTCCCCCATGAGCAATACATAAGGAGCGGTCCGGGGCACTTGCCATAAGTGTTCTGAAAATGTTTGGGACAGTGCGGGAAGAGGTTAAACTTCTATGTTTTCTGATGATGTTTGCAGGTTTATGCTCCACTTGTGCCTGGTAAAACCATCTCGTGGAATAGAAAGTTCCTCCTACAACATTCATCATTTTGGTTATATCTGTGACCCTTTTAGAACTGAACTAAAACTAAAATATTTTTATGTATTCTTGCATATTTCAGTGTTTTATTGCCTTGGGTTGTAGTTTTCTGTTCATTTCACCAAATTCATGTGTGGTTTTTTAATACATTTCTACACTTTTCTGTTTCTGGTATCAATATGAAAGAGATAAGTGGTTATCTTGAAAAGTTTATAACCTCTAAAGAGATTAGGGGGCTGAGATGAAACAGAAGGAAGGGAGGACAGAGCGGATTTTTTAGTGTCTTAGAATTTTTGCAAGCAAAAGCGGAATTTCATTACGTCTGACTCCGCTGCCCAGGTAGTAAATGTAAATGGACCCTAAAGAAGACAAATAGAATATGTCACCACTCACCAGGTTTTTGCTATGTAATCTGAGAGCAATATGTTTTAGGGGTAGAGAGCCTGATTTTACCAATGTGTCACTTACTAGGCTCCTTGGTGCAATTTTGATATAATTCCGCTTTTCTCTGTAGCAGTGCTATGAATGCTGAGCTCTGTATAAACCCACCCACACCCCTGATTGGCAGCTTCCCGATTACACTGTACATTGTTAGCAAGATGGCACTCAGGGGCGGGGGCGGAGTTACGCAATTAGCTGGACTACCTGCCACATGACACCCAGTCCTGCAGTGATAAACTCCTGCTAATAAAACACTGATTGTATTAAAAGTACAGTAAGCTGGTGAACAAGTGACACATTCCTACAATCTTTTTTATTTTTTTTTTACTTTTTCTTTTCTTTATTCCAGAATTCTGAGAAATTACTCCATATTTGACTAGAGAATACCTATAAACATATAGGAGCACTAGCCAAAAATAATTAAATGTTTTTGCTTTATTTAAGAAATCTCCAACAAGGATAAAATATATATATAAAAGGACAATGTCAAACATAAGCTAAAACCACACACTGGGCCCCCAAATGCAGAGCTAAATGGTGCACACAACAATCGAAAATTGCTGGTCATGTCTAAAAATGGAACAATATAATGAATGTAAATGTATTGTGGATATGAAAATCCTACATAAGAATTGTTGACCTTCAGATAATAATTCAAGCAGTTCTGGATGAATATCACTAAAGTAATTGGAAGAATGGAAAAACAATGAAAAAAAGCAGGAAAGTGCAGTATATACAGGGATGTAAAATATTAATCTAATGTAGTAAGAGGGATACTCATGATTCCTTGGTCAGGCCTCATCTGGAATACCGTGTCCAGTTCTGGGCACCACATTATAACCCCTTAGTGACGGAACCAAATGTAAAAATCTAACCAGCGTCACTTTATGTGGTAATAACTCTGGAACGCTTTGACAAATTCCAGTGATTTTGAGATAGTTTTTTTCGTGACACATTATACTTTATGATAATGGTAAATTTAGGTCAATATGTTTTGTGTTTATTTAGAAAAAATATCACAAATTTGACAAAAATGAAAATAAATGTTAAATTTTCAAACTTTGAATGATTATCCCTTTAATCCAGATGGTCATACCACAGAAAAACATTAGTAAATAACCTTTCCCTCATGTCAGCTTTACATCAGCACCATTTGTAAAGTGTTATTTTATTTTGTTAGCATTGTAGGAGGCTTAAAAATGTAGCAGTCATTTTTCATTTTTTCATAGAAATTTACAAAATTATTTTTTTAGGGACCTATCCAGGTTTGTAGTGACTTTAGGGGTCCTATATATTGGGAAACCCCCCAAAATTGTCACCCCCTGATGTATTGAAAACTGTTGTCGGGTAGTTTATTAACCCTTCAGGTGCTTTTCAGGAATTAATGCAAAGTGACATGACAAGAATGAAATAGTTGATTTTTACCACCTAAATGTCGCTGACTTTTGAACAGGCCGCTGTAGCCGGCAGACTCTAAGGCTACGTTCACATTAGCGTTAAGCTAATGTGCGTCGGGTTTGTGTCGGCGACGCAGCGGCGACGCATGCGTCATGCGCCCCTATACTTAACATGGGGGACGCATGCGTTTTTTTTGTTGCGTTGTGCGACACATGCGTCTTTTTTGCTGCAAGCGTCGGACCAAGAAAACGCAACAAGTTGCATTTTTCTTGCGTCCGATTTTCGGCAAAAACTGACACATGCGTCGCAAAAACGCAGCGTTTTTGCGTGTGTTTTGACGCGTTTTTGCATGCGTTGTGCGTTGCGTCGCCAACGCAATGGCGCACAACGCTAGTGTGAACGTAGCCTAAGGCCGCTATTTGCTCGTGAATTGCCATGACAAACATCAGGACCACACAATCATGATCTCAGGGTGCTGATGGGGATAAAGAGGAAGAAGCCCCCACACTCTGTTAACCATTTATATGATATAGTCATTATTGACAGCAGCATGTAAGGGGTTAAACAGATTTGGACGGTGCAAACACTGATCATGGCTGATGCAGCAAGTTGTCAGCTATAGTGTACAGCAGATAGCTATTGGATTGTCACCTGTATGGGGAGGCTATTCTCCTATATCGCAGGTCAGTTAAAAGACGTATTGGCGGTCATTACGGTGTCCAGTTCTGGGCAGCACATTTTAAAAAAGACATTGAAAAACTGGAGCAAGTTCAGAGAAGAGCTACCAGGATGGTGAGCGGACTGCAAAGTATGACCTACGAGGAATGGATAAAGGATCTGGGAATGTTTAGCTTGCTAAAAAGAAGTCTAAGAGGAGACTTAATACCTGTCTACAAATATCTGCATTTGCACATGGAAACACGAGAAGCAGTGGAATGAAACTGAAAGGGAGAAGATACATATTAGATATTAGAAAAAACGTTTTGACAGTGAGGGTGATCAATAAGTGGAACAGGCCGCCAAAAAAGGTGGTGAGTTCTCGTTCAATGGAAGTCTTCAAACAGAGGCTGGACAGACGTCTGTCTGAGATGGTTTAGTGGATCCTGAATCGAGCAGGAGGTTAGACATGATGACTCTGGAGGTCCCTTCCATCTCTAACTTTCTATGATTGCTATATGTTTATAGGTGATTCATGGGAGAGTCCTTTATTTTAGTCTTAGGTTTTTTTTTCCATATTTGACTATTTGTGATCACCACCCATGTGCCAGGATGGTTGTGAGATGTGAGGTCAGAACTAATGAAAGGCCAGTGGCTTTCTCAGTACAGTTCTGGTATCATACATGATGTAATAACATATATAATAACATGTTACAAACCCATTCATATCTGTCGATAATCTAACATGTATAAGGGCCTCCACACTATCCCCTTACAAATGATGTACGGAGAGATAAGGATTCGGCATGTCCGATTTGAGACTGCCGTTCCATGTGTTCTTGGTGACATTAGCCGCCATCAGAAGAGTCTTATAGCCGCTCTCTCATAGAGAATACTAGAGAACTCGGCTATGTGAGAGTATGTAGCAGAGAGATAACTCCAGGAAGAACGATTGTCCGAACCATCGTTCATCTGACAGCTACCAATATATGGGTCCCCGAACATTACCCAGCTTATTAAATAGCTCATATCTAGATCTACATTGCAAAGTGTTATTTATAGTGGAAGATACAGTATAGGCAATGAAAGCGGCTCATAAGGGGTAAAAATAATAAAATAATTGATACTCATTTGCACTAGTTCCTGCTGGTCTGTGCATCATGGTCCTTTCCTTGGCACACTGTAAATGGCCAAAAATGACCACTCAGCCAGTCATTGGATGAGATGGCTTACCACTGCGGCCAATGATCAGCTGAGCAGGTACTTTTGGACATTTCCAGTGTGTTAAGGACTGGATCAGGAAGCTCAGAGACAATATAAGGCCGGAGTCACACACAACGTATAAAAATATGGTCTGTTTTTGATGGCCAAGATACGCAGAAAATTTTCTGAACAGTGATCCATATTCAATGCGAGGATGCGTTTTTTTTTCTCCAAAAATTATCCATATGGCATCCGTATGGCATCCATAAGGCGAGATTTTCTCGCCGGCTTGCAAAATAGACATAGAATGGATCCATGGCCTCAAATATTCGTAAAAACATACATACAGTCTATATATAGTCAGTGAGACACACATATATATATATATATATATATATATATATATATATATATATATACATATATTTATATTTAATGCAGCGCTAGATAGCAGAAAAGCCGGTAATTCAATTTCCGGCTTTTGCTATCTCCTTATCAAACCTGACAGGATATGAAACATGGTTTACATACAGTAAACCATTTCATATCCCTTATATTTTTACATATTCCGCACTACTAATGTTAGACGTGTCTGTGTGCAAAATTTGGGGGCTCTAGCTGTTAAAATAAAGGGTTAAATCACGGAAAAAACTGGCGTGGGCTCCCGCGCAATTTTCTCCGCCAGAGTGGGAAAGCCAGTGACTGAGGGCAGATATTAATAGCCTAGAGAGGGTCCATGGTTATTGGCCCCCCCTGGCTACAAACATCTGCCCCCAGCCACCCCAGAAAAGGCACATCTGTAAGATGCGCCTATTCCGGCCCTTAGCCCCTCTCTTCCCACTCCCCGTGTAGTGGGGTAATAAAGGGTTAATGCCACCTTGCTAATGTAAGATAACATTAAGCCAGATTAATAATGGTGAGGTGTCAATAAGACACGTATCCATTATTAATCCTATGTTCATAAAGGGTTAAAAAAACACACATTAGGAGAAAAGTATTTTAATTAAAAAAAGACACATGGTGTTGTAATAGTTTATCAAACGCTCAATCCAATTGAAGACCCTTGTCACCTGAAACAAAGTTAAAATAAAAAAACAACAATATCCCATACCTCTCCGGCGTTACAGTCAAGTCCCATGATGTAAATCCATCAGAAGGGGCTAAATAATTTTACAAGCAGAAGCCTGCTAATGCAGCTGTGCTCCTGCCTGTAAAAAGTGGGGAATGAATGGAAAGCAGGGGATCGTAGCATCGTAGACTTGCGGTGCTGCACCCCTGCTGGCATAAACTCATATGAACTCGAGCGTGGGAATTTTTCAGAATATTTTCTCACGCTCGAGTTCATATGAGGTTATGCCAGCAGGGGGCACAGCACCGCAAGTCTAGGCAGCTACGTTCCCCTGCTTTCCATTCATTCCCCAGATTTTACAGTCAGGAGCACAGCTGCATTAGCATTAGTGAATCCAGCATTGAGCAGTGAGTTGGACATGATGACCCTTGAGGTCCCTTGCAACTCTAGCATTCTATGAGTGAATCATGGCATAGTTTCTGCTCCAAAAACTCTGTGAACACCTTTCCAGTGAAATTCTTTCCCAAAATGCAGTCCTCTAACGGGCACAATACGACTGCAGTAAGTATAGGGGTCCATAATGTGTATCTTTAGGGCTTCATTTTACCTCCCGGTCTGCACAAATCAATATTCTGTGCATGGACCCCTAAGGAAATAAACAGCTGCCTGTTGTGTATGATATTGGTGTTAGATTGGGATATGTGGACGCAGCATAACAATAATGCACATGGAGAACATGTGGTCGGAGGAACAGAATAACAATTCAATATCAGCTTCATATCTTCTTGAATAAAGATGAGGGTTAGCACGCATAGAGGCTTTCATTTCTAACATATTGTACTACAGCTCTGCTCTGTGTTTGCCCGGATCAGCTGCCAGGAAATTATGGTAAATAATTCTCTGTGTGGTTTGTTTTGTGAAATAACAAAATCTCATATGGACAAAGCATGTCCAATAAATGGAACAGGAAGTTGACGTAAAAAGTGATGCACAGAACGAGGGGCCAGGCGAGATGCATCATTTTTCATCTTTCATCCCCTGCAGCACTTTACTACAATGTTGTTTTTATGCTTGAGTCTTTTTCTAGCTTAAATGGGTCATCCTATCAAAAACATTTAGCACCTATCCACGGGTTAAGTGATAAGTGTAAGATCGGTAAGGGTCTGACTGCTGGCACCCTCACCAGTCCCAAGAATGGGGTTCCTGTCTCCTTCATGTGAATGATGACTTAGTGCAAGTGTGATTACCACTGCATTCACTGTTTATGGCAGCGGTGGTCACACTTGCTCACTTCTGGTCCCATAGAACTGAATGGACATTTATGTGCGCTACAGCTCCAATAACACTCTATCGGTAGAGTGGTCAAAAACTCATCTCCTATCCTGTGGATGAGTAAAAGAACATTTGCAGAGTGAAAACTTTACCTGTAGAATACAGGTTTATAGCTGTAGGCTCTGAGGGGGGTCCAAATACACATAGTAGGTGATGAACCCTGTTACAGATTTTGCATTGGAGTCCAGGAACTGTACAGTACTCCTAAACTTTAATACAGTACTCTCAAGTTTTGAAATCATCCCCATCTATTGGATAGGGTATAACTTCCTGACCACTGAGGTTCCAACCACTGGTCCTAAGAACCTACGAAGAGCTCTGTTTGAAAGCAATGGTGGTCGATTATAAGCATTGTCCCTCCATTAATTCTGACAGGGACACCAAAGAACATCCGAATGCAGTGCTCTGCTTCCTCTGGTGGTACTATTAACAATGAATGGAGTGGCAGTGCACATGAACAAAGTTCTCGGGATCGTTGAGGGTCCTAGCGATCAGGAAGCTTTCTGCAATCCTAAGAACATGGGATAACTTCCAAACTTGAGAATATCCTTTTAGCATCTCAAAATGACCCGCAGATCAGTAGTGCTCTAAGTTTGGAGACCCCCAGCAATCATTCAAAAGACATGCACTTAGTGCGTAGATCCTGAGTATGTTCACCGAGCAGTGTATGGGCTCCATATAAAGTCTATTAGCCTGTATACAACTTTGTGCCTTCTCACTTCCAACAAGTCTCAGAGCCTGGACCCCACTGACCTGTAGAATGTTTCAGTGCTTACCCCACATTAAAAAATGTAATAAAGAATAGGTACAATTAAAATTAGTTCTACATAAAGCCTTCTATATAAATCCCAATACATTGTATCTTACATTCCCTATGTGCAATTTATTAGGAGATTGATGTGAATCTCCAAATTGCAAAATCTAGTATCATTATGGGATTCCATTCTCTGGTAAGAAGGATTTAGACAGGCGTGAATGGCAGATGTATGTTTTACTCGTTTTGGTAAGATGTATGCTACCAATGACAGCAGACCGCACAGCTGCTATGGGGTCTTTGAGTTGGTGGGCTAGGTGTGAACGGCCTGGTCTTCTGTCTGTTGTCCACACATTTTTCCTGACATGAAAGCTTAGCTCGCTCCATACCATGCCGATGCTGGCTGTGTATACAGTAGGCACCCACCAGTAGATGCTGCGACTGGAGTTCTGATTAACCCCTTAGATGCTTTAGTGAATGTCAACATAATCTCAGAAAACCGATGGGTTGCTTTCTTCCCTGCTGGGTATACAAGGGGGGACTTTTCTATAGGGCCCAGGATTTCTTTGCATGCCCTTGACTTTCGTATTTAGCTACGTGCATTTTGTGAATTGATTGCACACAGAGGTTGAGCATAGGCCTGTAAGGCCAGATTTACATGTTGCAGTTTATGAACCTGCCCTGGGGGAGGTGCAGACGACCATATTTTCAGTCTGAGCGCGATCCAACAAAACATCAGATTGCACCTGGACCAATGTTTATGTAGTGAGCCGTGTACATGTCAGAATTTTTCCACAGATCATGACGGTCTGAGGAAAAACAAAAATTGCTGTATGCCCGGATCGCCGTGCAAGTCATTGAGTCTGTGGAAAACATTGGACAGGACTTGGTTGACAGGTTTGATCAGAGTGTTGAGGCTATGTGCAGACGACCGTGTATTCTCTTATGGCCGGGGTCACACTTGTGAGTGCAATGCGAGAAACTCGCACAAGTCTCTCACATCAATACCCGGCACTGCCGCTGGCACTCGGAACCGGAGTATGCGGCTGCATGTATTTCTATGCAGCTGAACGCTCCGTTCCCGAATGCCGGTTATTGATGCGCGAGTTTCTCGCATTGCACTCGCAAGTGTGACCCCGGCCTACTCGAGAGAATCAGGATTACTATGCAAATCACACTTTGATCAGAGTGCGATGTGATTCTCTCAGATAAGAAGATGGAGAAAAAAAATGTCTCCCATCTTCTCCATTCTGTCAGCCAGTGGGAATCGGACTGCGCTGAGATATCATCTGAGTGCATTCCGATGTTTTCCATGGACTCATTGACTTGCATGGTTGAGTGCAATCCGTATATCTACTCAAACTCGGGCATGCAGTGATTTTTTTCCTCAGACTGGTGCAATCTGAGGAAAAAATCTGACATTTTCACAGCCCCGTAGACTAACAATTGGTCTGATGTTCTGTCGGATCGCACTTGGACCAAAAAGACGGCCATGATGCGCCTGTCCAAAAGCACGGTCATTGGGAAAGTATTCTCCTATTTCACTACAGATAAAGAAGGATGGGAAGAGTGACAGTATTTTAAAATTAAAAGCAATGCAACGTTTGGTAGGTCTGTGGTGTTAGTTCATTTTGTGTCGGGTGTCAATGGTCGGATCCTTTTTTTTTTTTAATCCTGAGAGCTGTGTGTGAGCAGGACTAGGTCAGGACAGTTCTCAGCAAATTGAAGATTGCAGCACAAGATTTTTGGAAACTTGTACAACTCCTGCTCCCACCGTCATCAGGTAAATGGCACATGCGATTTTTGTTAGCTAGGAGAAATCTAAAAGTATCTGGGTTTTTTTGGGGCATATTGGTGGTACAAGCAATTGAATCCATTCCTGGATTATCTACAGAGTTTCTCTCTTTCTACGTGTAGAAATCCGTCCCCATTATGTGTTGAACCCCTTCAATTGCTCTACATGTTGTGACATTTACATACAAGCGGTGTATTGTCTATTTAGCACTATAATGTCACACAACGCATAGTAATAACACAAAAGGGCTAGCGGACTAGAGATTTTTTTTATTCAGAAATTTAGCTTTGAATGGTGATTATGTCCCGTGAAGAGTTGCGTTGTCTCCTCTGCTCTGTCACATGGGAGGCCAGCAGCATTGAAAACAAATATGAACCAGGATGCCGGGGCAGGAGGAGACGCGTTCACACAGTATTCCACAAGACTTGTTTTCTAAAAATTTGCATGGTGCTATAAACACATGAACTCAGCAAACACATGTCCCTGGGAGCTGAATGGATCTGTTGTTGCTCAGGCTCTGAAGGACCCAACCAGACCGGCTTCAATGTATTCAGCTCTGGGAAAGAGTTATCCCCAGGGGCCAATATTAATTAAATAGAAATCAAATATTTGACGGTATTATTTGTCCTATTCTCATACTCCCCGCACTATCATCACAAGCTACAATATTTATAGAAATAAAGCATGACCTCTGGTTGGGTGTGCGAAGAGTCAGTCCAGCAGCAATATACCATAGTACCTTAGGAGCTAAGGCTTTCATAAGTCTTTATTAAACTGGACCTGGCACCATATTATATTTCTCTATTTAAAGGTTTATTCTTGTTTAAAAAAAATTCACTTTTGCACTGGATAAGGCCTTGTTCACACGTCGGTGAGTTTCTCGTACAAGAAAATGGCTCAGAGAGTCATCAGTGTTGGATCAAAATCAGACATGTCTCCACAATTTTGCGCAGAGCATTTATTCTGTGAAAAAATTACAGATATCTTAACGCCCTCATTCACTATTATAGGTAGGGTTGCTATCCGTGAAAAACATGGATAGCACTCGTATGAGAAAAACCAGTGTGTGAAGTTCTCAGCATCAGAACGATATGGGTTTGACCACTGAGACCCCCCAGCAGAATGGGGAGTCCTGTTTTCTCCAGTAGCAAGACCACAACCATGAGGACTTGAATGGTGCCCTTGTTGACAGGGACACGCCTTGAAATTTAACTTGGAGATGAGAAGATCCAGGGTACAGGAGATTGAAACATAATGTTTTAGGCTGGTTGTGTGTGCAAGCAAGATAATTATTACATTGCGCGCATAGTTTTGATTTCCACACTAAACCACCATGTAATCAGGCCATGTTTTCGTGGTGATTTGGCATATAACTATTCTGGTCTACTCTGAGACAAACATCTATGACAACTTAAAGAGGAAAATAAAAAGGGCTCACTGAGTGTGCATTGCAAGATATTGTTATTTTGCTCCAAACCCATTGTATTTAACTCACAAATAGTATATGTGACTCCAATCATTATAACTCAAGATGTATATATGTATATATTCCACATCTAAAATCCCCAAACCAAACCCATTCACAGAGGTTTTGTTGCTGTAGTGTTCATAGTAATAAGGGACATCACTGTATATAATAAAGGATAACGCTATACATAATAAGGGAAGATGCTGTATGTAGTAAGCAGTGAGGAACTGCACCTCTCACTATAACCTTAAAAATAGTAAGGGTATGCTGGGAGTTCAGCAAGAATGTTAACAGCCACCATCAATCTACAACCATACATGTAGTATGCCAGGGTCAGGTCACACGAACGTATGTTCTCTTGTGCGGGAGAATCGGGCCGAAGCTAATGACACTTGGATCAAACTGTCAAATCAAACCACTGTAAGCCCATGAGCGCTGCAGAAACCGCTGTGTGTTTCAGAACTCCAATGGAGAGAATCGCATGTATGCACAGCCCTCTCTCAACCCATCTATTTCTTTCTGGTGTGCCAAAAAAGTGCCCTTATATATGGAGATCCCATAGATAATGGCAAAATAATGCACCATTACAGCTTACCTGCTCCTGATCCCACGTTGAGCACATGAAAAATTGATGTTAAGGATTTACAACAGCATGGGAATCATAAAGTTTTATCCAATTTACAGTTCCTTAAATGAGACAAACTTCACCCTGTTAATATATCATAGAAAGTAGGAATTCCTTTTTTCTTGAAGCATCTCTCCACTTTTTGAAGATCCGCTCCTTTAGTGCTGTAGTAAAACTAAATTTCCCTGCAGGTCTTGAAATGTTTTCACCCACTGATCTGTTTTCTGTTACACCCCTGTTATAAGTTTGCGTGGTAGAGAATTTTATAAGTCTTAGCAGTGCCATGACTTTCCGGTTTCCCTCCTCTTTACCAGATGTACAATCATAGGAGGAACTTGCACTACACTAAATACAAGGCCCAAAATTACCTCATCCATGTCAGTAACAACCCATCCAATCCACACAGGCAAAGAAATCAAACCTGTCCATAAAATAAGTTGCGTGTAATAATGAGAACTGAAACAGGAAAAAGTATTGAACACATGAAGAAAGAAAGGTGCAAAAAGCCATGGACAGTCATGGCAGCAGCTGAAATCTATCAGTAAAGCAATCCTGCCACTAAATACGCGGCTTTAGTCACCGCTCCCTCCCGGCACTGACTGACCGGCGATTCTGCACTGATGCACTGCAGTGGCAGCTGTCATTCAAAGTACCGGGATGTGGTTGCAGCCGCAGCTCTCAGTGCTGTGAGCAGTGACTAAAGCTACGCTATCACACCTGTGTGACTGAAAGCTGGCGGCTCCTGGGAAGAGTAAAGTTAATTTTCACTTTGAATACAGCGGCTGGGCTCTTTTTTCATTCTATTAATCTGCAGATTAACCCATTATCTGCAGGTTAGAAGCATTATCTGAACTGACCGGTTCCCTATATGTAAAATAATGCATCTTACGGTGTCTAATCCTTTAAACACTCTTCTGGACAGAGAACTGTAAAAATGCTCTTTCCTTTGTTCTTCGTCTCTGTTGGAGAGTTATATAATCAGGTAGTAGGTTTGTATATACAAAGATTTCTTAACGTTGGCACTGCAGATCCTGGCTTATTTCGTTAAGTGTTCCTCCCTCTCTTGCCCTGCCAGTTGCACACTCATTTCGTAACCGCAAAGCTCAATTCCGGCTTCTAGCTTTGGACATAATTCCAACGTATCTGTATAAAAACTCAATGGACCTCAAGCCTGGAGAGCTTAGTAATGATCAGCATACTCCATGTAAGGGCAGGAAAGTGATGTCTGACTCACTGACAGCAGCGCTCCTACAAGATATCACCGGGACAGCACTCTCCATAGTAGTCACAAATGCTGCAGTAGTGAAGTTAACATTTCACCCTCTCGGTGTAACGATAGTGGGTGCAGGGGTTACACCTGGACCCTAATACTACAGAACTATGAGAGTTAGAGGCCCTGTTAGAGATTTGTATTGGAGTCCACAAAGTGCAAGTTATTCCATGTCCCCATGGACTGCATTTATCTTTTCTGGGTTTTTTTTATGCCATCATGGGAGCACAAAGACAGATTCCAGTGGCAGAAATGGTCTACCTGGTTCCGACACTGAACCTCTCATTTTTATGGGAAGAGTTGTGCTGCCTGGAGGCTCCAACGCTGACAGCAGTCCTATGTTAAAAAGCAGATAATTCATCATTAAAGCATAAGAGTTGTTCCAGCTTTACAACATGTGATAAATGTTGTTCATTTATATCTGACAAACTCTGGTTTCTCTGTAAATTGGAAAGTCTACATGAGCACAGCGCTTTATGCCTGGATTTGCTCTGTCTCTCTTGTATCGGGATTTGTATACATTATTGTAAGTTGATCGCACAGTTGTGGGCATACAGTAGTACCCACAGTACTTATGGCAGCTGCCCACTATAAATAATCTTTTGTTAGTCCGTTTAGTTCTACCAACTTCAGCCGCACCTGCCAGTGTCATGGACAGAGGACCTCACTGTAGTTTCCCTATGGTGTCAGCTCCTCTTGTGGGTCTTCAGCTGTTCCAGTGAATGGAAGCGCTACCAGTCTCTGTTTCACTAGTTTGATGTTCTTCTGTACAATGTATTAGAGGAGCAAAAACAACTAAAATAGGGCAGCCTCTTGTGCAGCTTGCTTTTGGTGCATTGAAGTGCAGTAGAGCACCAGTAGGAAACCACTTGGAGTAAAAGACTGATATTAGGCCTCATTCAGATGGTTTTTTTTTCCCACATATGAGAAAAATGGGTCTACGGTTTGCATCCTGCTTTTCGCAATTCCTGATTTCCAGCTCCTGCTCCACACAGGTCCTCCTTGATATGAAAGAGATCTTACAATTTATATTATTGCTCTACTAGGTTTCTGCCTATCTGCACCTGCAGCTGACGTCCTTGACCAAGACCGCTCCCGTTCGAAACGTTGGACCATATCTGTTTTTGACTCAAAATAAATTTACACTGCAGCAAGACCTACAGTCTCATTTTCTTTTGTGGTGCTGAGGTTCCTACCTCAGCATACAGACAGGCATTGAGGGTGAAAGAACGGACGTGGAGTTGGGAAGATTATAGACAAAAAATGGGGTGGCCAATAAAAAAGGTCAATGCATGGTGCAAGACTCACCATCTCTTGAAAGAACAATAGGAGGCGCCATGACAAGTATGTAACACCAAATTGGGGACAGATGACAATGTGGGTGAGAATATGATGGAGGAACACACCAATGGCATATCATCATGGCCGATGGGTGGGAGTAAGGAGAAAGATTCTATGTTCAGGTCAGTTTTTTGGAGCAATTTTTAGGTGTGCACCATAGGACACTAGGAATTTACTATATCCATCTGAAATGTGCTAAATTTCAAATGCTCTAAAGATTGCAGTAAAAAATATCTGAACTTTATCTCTTTGCCCAAGTCAGCCTCCCGCGGGCACATTCTTTGGCGAAAATTCATGCCATAAAGTAATACCGCCTCTCACTTTGTGTATTGTTTTGTTTGCAAGGAGCATGCGTGTTTTCCTGGAGTCTGTACGTCACACGTGTCAATGATAAATCTTTTTTTCTTCCCCTCTTAACACTGGGAACAATTTATGTCGACGTTTTTAAAAGGAAATCCAAATGCAAACCAGATGTGGCAGAACTGCAAGAACACTTGCTGACTTGTTTGTTTCTCTATTTTTTTCTTTTTCACCTTGGTTTGGGCCCACCAACGAGACTATCTAGACATCACTTACATTGGTACCTTGAGCATGTTACCATTTGAATAAGGCATAGGCTACACTCCTATTTCTACAGTATTTATTACATAATGAATACCATGACATTTATAGAAATACTCATTCCGTACACATAGATGGTCTTTATGGCCCTCCTAAGACCCCTGAAATGTCTGGCAATTACCTACCTATAGGTCATTGATGTGTTAGACCTCAAACAACCCCTGCAAAGTGAATATTTGCAAGACTAAAACATGGTTAGCTAATCCTTTGGATAGACCCTCAGTGTTTGGTGTTGTCTGAGTAATTTTACCATTTGTTGGACACGTCATTGTTCAGAAAGTAGAGTGACACTAGCTCAGGGAGCAATAATTATGATTATGGAATAGTATGGAAAACTGCGGTCACATGATTACGTGATGCTGCTGTGGGAACTGCACCAGAATAATGTAGCGTCACCTCCTTCACACTGCCATGAGAGCTGGTGAAATGGGGTGAGAGGAGCTAAACTATGCGGAGTATGGAAGACACTAAACTTGCTAAGTATGCAGAATCGAAGCAGCGTGTGTCTGAGTACAGCACGGATTAATACCAAACTCCATGAGCCACATACTTCCAAGAAAAGTAGAATGGTTTCCTCTTGCGCCTACATCTGTCTTGATATAAGAGGGCTGAAAAGTAATACAATTCTTCACATTTTTAATAAAGATGATTTTCAAAAGTGTTTTCCCAATTGCTAATAAGGTAATTAAAAAAGAAAATATTATCTGCTGCACAAACCCTTTAAGAGGCAGCAGAATGGGACTAAGCTACAGCTCCTCACAAATTAGATTTATGGTTTATGGTTCAAAAAGACGAAGCAAGCCTTAACTTAAAGGGGTAGTCTGAAATTATTAAATTACTTTATTTAGTTAGACAGCATGAAAATAAGCAAATTTACAATTGACTTGCTTTTTCTATCTGCTTTCATTCTTGATGAGCGCTTTTATCTTTCATAGTGTATAGTTTGTTTCCATGGAGTTTGGCCACTAGTAAAGACCAGACACTGGCTAGTGTGTGCAGTAGTTACATTCCAGGAGAGAAGTTAACTCCTAACATACCAGTCAGCTCTCTCTAACCCATTAATTTTTTCACTGAAGTAAGTTTTTCCCCTCCTTCGCCCACGCCCTCTCAGCTCAGGGCTTTTATCAGTCCTGCATAATCACAATTTTCCAGCACTTTCCTGATCCATGTGCTTATTCAAAGTCCCTGTTATCTCTATATGTAAATAAAGTGACTCAGACATTAATGAATGTACAGTAGATTAATTAATCTGGTCACCAGAACTGTCACCTAAGCAATTAGAAAATCAGGAGAAACTACCTTGCTTTGAGCTTCTCAAGAGACAAACTGAAAATATTCCTTAAGTGCTGTCGGTGTGGCAAATAGGGCAATTTATAATGGATTCATGCTTCTAGAAGGCAAGGTACCAGCCACTTTTTGACATTGGAGCAAAACACTTTAATAAAGATATTTATGGGGTTAGAAGAATATATATTTTTGAGGGTCGGGGGAGGGAGTGAAGAGGATTGATGATGGGTTTCATGAACTAAGTGAGATATGTTTTCTTGAATAAGCAAGCATCTACTGTATGCCACATGTACACTCTGCCTAGAGCACCCTTTTTCTTGAAAGGGAACCTGTCATCAAAATTTACCCCTAGAAGGTATTATGATGCCTGTATCAGCCTAAACTCTAAATGTAAGTATACGAGTAAAGCTCCCCCTTTACATCCCGGGATGTCAGTTACATTGCTATATGTGTGCTTCCCTTGCGCAGTGACATTGATTGACAGCGGTCCCAGACTACCCCGGTGACCGCAGGCAGGGAGAGCAGGAAACGTTAAACGTAGTTATTAAACACTTACATTTAGCATTAAGGGCTAATACAGGCATCATTACGTGTCTGATAAAACTCTCCTAATGTCTCCTAGACTGGAATCTTGATGCTAAGCTTTGGAATAGCCTCAAAATGATTTCTCATTGTACTGTATGTACCCACAAGGGTCATCTTACTGGAAAAATGTCTTAGATATTATCTAGATTTTAGTCTGGACTTTTACGTGTGATTATTCCAGAAGCCTTAATGGATGAGGCACTCATACACATCATAGTGTCTTGATTTCTAAGAGTTATCTTTAGTAAGCTGTTTTTATCAACGATATCCATAAACTTCCATCAAATATTAAAGCAGCACTCCTCCTCCTATCAAAATGTTTATCCTCTAAATATACTGGAGTCATCATATTATACAGCATTGTGTACTTACATTTGCTCATTTTGCACCTACTACCCAGTTAATTATTCTTTTTTCCATTAGGTCTATGACATAATGTGATTTAAAGCTGACTGCCTGAATCCTTCTAAGATCTATATAGAAACAGGAGGTCGATTTTCCCTGTATGAGTCACCAGTCACAGCAAAAGTAAATGGCAGGGGGAGGCATATGAACAGCTGGGTCAGGAGTTGAATAAGGATGATTTTTGCAGGGATAAGAGACTCTGTTCCTACATAGGGCAGAGAAACAGAAGAATTAACTGAGTAGAAAGGCAAAATGAGCAATTGTAAGTACATGATGCATTATATGATTGCAATATACTAAGTGGTTACAAACTTTGATGGGAGGAGGAGTGCTTCTTTTGATGTATGTTGCTAGTTAATCATTGCAGGAAGCCAATATAATTATTTTGCAGATGTTTTAAAGGGTCAAGAAAAATTGGTGGCAAATGTCATAAGTTTATCTACCGGCTGTTATTCCTTACTGTACATATTGTTTAATGCTCCTTATTTGTGATTCCTTTATCGCTGCCTCTGGATACCTGAAGTTTGGATGTCCAGTTTGTGTGAGATTCCAAAGGCTGAACCCAAAGGTATAACTTCTGTGTGCAGTGAATCCCGGTGTGTCACATTACAGATAGCACTCGGTGCATGTGGACAACTACTGAGGAGATGTGTACCTTGCATGATGCTACCACCACTTTAATTCTCCATAGTTTTTTGTCAGTCCCATAGAAATGAATCAAAGGGGTGTTCATTCTTGTGCAATGCTGCTCCATTCACACAGGGGACTTTGGGACACGTCCTTGTGATCAGTGAGGGGGCCCAGCAATCGGACCTCCAGCAATCAGACATTTCCATCAAATCTTTTTTTGCTAGAGGAAGATTCTGCTAGCTGTACATTATTCCAACAGCTGCAAAAATCTAGTCATGGTAGCCATTCTGATGTAATACACAGACTTTTTGAGTCCTTTAAATTGAGCCAGAGTTAGAATCTACTCAATCAATGGGGTCTACAGTCGAGCAAAATGTTTGGCAGTACCCTGGTCCTGGCGTCCACATCAGATCTCCATCAGTACTCTGTGGCAGCTGGACCAGAACAGAGTGAAATTTATCAGCTGGCACTTCAATGCCATGTCCAGCTGCCATGGAGTACCCACATAGACCTTTGATGAGGGTCCTGCAAATCTTTTTCTCAACTCTAGTAGGGTCCCGAGCTAGTATCCCACCTTAATGTTGGACAGGGGTTTTCCTGAGTGTTCTACAGCTTGTCTCTCCTTACAATGGAATTGTAGAAGCAGCAATGTTAATAGTAATTAATAGTATTTTGCAGCTCACAATATGTTCCCTCCATGGTGTAGCAATGTATGCATGCCCTTGTGGTTGTCCACTGTCTTTGTATAGAATATACATACTACACCTTTGGATTAATTAAATTGTGATTTTGCATTTATCTTGGTGTGCCGGTGACATGGATGTAAGTGTGAAGTGTGGAAAAAAAAATCCACTACTCATTCTGTGCCAAAATTTCCATCTTGTGTAGCAAAATCCACAGATCATGTTTGTGTAGACCTTAGTGCATGGTGTGATAAATCTACCTCTGAGCAGAACATTGGGACATTTTGACCGTATTATCAAAATCTTCAATATATTACACACGTACAGATAGGACCTGTAGTTGTTCCCGCCTGCCTTTGACTCATAGTCTATCCATCCCAATTGGATATCATGGTAGCTCCTTCAAGTTTTGTCTCTTGAGTTTTCTGGGACTCATGAGTTATCTTCTTAGGTCCAAGTATTGAACAATACAGTTATACCCTTCAGAACCTGATTTCCTAGGGTCTATCTAAATAGTCCTAATGGTGATTTCTGTACTAGGGATCAGATGGAATATTAGAGATGGGTAAAGGTCTCTTTGAGGACTCTTCTAATCCCTGAAGATGCATAATTAATTGTACTAAAAAAATTACCAATGTTGCCCCACATCCCCGGACTATTACCATCCATCCATCCAGTATGAAAATATACATACAATATATAACAAAATAACAACCCTGTAATTAATAATGCAACGTAGGGCACTATATGCCATCTTCCACTGCCTGGCAGCCAAGTGCTGGGGGCAAAGTATTCTCCCCAGTGCCCGTTGCTGAATTATGATGGTCTTTTATACTTGATTCTATTGCATAGTGTCTTGCTAATAGCACTGTACGGCTCTGAGGTCTGTTTATAGAGTTTAATCTGCATGAAATAACATTTTCTTCTGAATAAAAATAACAGATTATTTCATGCTTTGCAGATGTCTATTGTGAGAGCAGTACCCAACAGCTATAATACCTTTATAAACAGGCCCAGTAAACTAAGGATGAAAGTTTGTTTCGAAAACTAAGAATACACATAAATGACATTTCAGTGTCCTCTGTTATGTTATCACAATGTTCTGCTTTTTGATTTTCTTTGCTTTCTAATGGATGAGCATGAAGCTTGCTGGAACAATCATGGGATTACGCGCTTTCTGATCACGTGACCTTGGGGAAGTTGGATATAAGGCTTTTACAATGTGTTTATTACCATATTTCCATTGGACTGGGTGCACTTACAAACCATGGTATTTTCAGGAATCCAGTATGGTTTAGGACTTTTCTACTCTTGGTCTTTTGGAAAATCTGTAGTAGACTTTATCCTAAGCAAAAAAAAAAGCAATATTTTGCTGGATTTAGTCAGGGGAAAAATTCCACTTCAACGTTTGCTACAGTGACTACATTAACATTATTTTGTGGGAATTCAGCTGAATGAGCGTATACACCTAATATATGCAGCTGCCCTCCATTCTGGGTCATATATAGGATTCACAATCATTAACTCTATAAGGAAGTGATGAGAGCCCTTTATAAGTTGTCCATGTTTATTGTCCTAAAGAAGACAAGTAAAATTGGGTTTAAAATACCAAAGACTCCACTTTGATCAGCATACTCTGTACAAACCAATATGGAACTCTTGTCGGCCCATTAAACTAGATTATTATTTTTTTAATTATTATGTTTCACATCTAGATCAGTATACTAAGTTGATTAACAAATCGGCAACATTGGTCAAAAATCTTCATTACTCCTAATCTTAATGATGTTGTTCACTTTAGGCCAAGACCTTATTAAATGCAGAATTCCCATATGTAAAATAAAAGCACCAAATGTTCACCTCCTGGACCGCCACTGTTCCAGCCATGTCGTAACCCCCTTGAAAACAATGAGTACAATGAGACTTCCCCTTAACATTGCAATGGACTTCCGGGAGAAGTCCATGTTCGGCTTTTAGCACTGGACATTGCCTATCCAGTACAAACTCTGAGCTTTTAAGTTTTGGCTCCTTCATCTCCGCTCATGAGTCCTGCAGCCCACACGCCGGTGGGAAGAAACGTATTCAAACCAAACAGGAAAAAGAGTTGTGATTCCCGGGCGCTGCCATAGACCGAAGACAAGGATGTATGTTTTCTGGATCTTTATTAATTCTTACAACGTATTTTGAAGTTGGATTGACTCCTTCATCAGGTATAGTAGGTTATACAGAGCCACCTCCCTTATTTATCAGATATGTGTTCTAATATCACAGAAAGACAAGTCTAAGACCTACTATCTTAGAACACATACCTGATCACATTACAAATAGATATCAGAAATTAATAAATCGAGAGTCCTCCTGAATTTTCAAGTTATTCACACTGGCACGTGAAGGGTTAAATGAAACATTTGAAAACCCAAGATGGAGTTTCAACTTCCACCAGATTCACAGTCAGGAGGAGTCCCCAAATATGAAATAATTAAAAATGATTATAATTTTTTTCTATTACTATGGTTTTTATACAATTTTAAGACATACATATACTCAACATAATTCACATTTATATACAACAAATGGTTCTTTGATGCAAATTTTGCATATGTGACTTGAATAAATTGTTGGTTTTAATTAATGATTTATAGTTTTAAGCTGGTTTCTTCCCTCCCTTATATCAGGCAGTTGGCTCTGTATAACATACTATACCTGATGAAGGAGTCAACCCAATTTTGAAACGCATTGTATGAATGAATAAAGATCCAGAGAACATACACCCTTGTTTTCACTATGAGGCAGCGCCCGGGAATCACCGCTCTTTTTCCTGTTTGGTTTGACATCATCTTACATGGGGCACTGTTGCATTTTATGGAATTTTCCACCTTCAGGGAAGTGACTCCGAATATTGTAAAATACCTAAAATATCAAACTGAGTGGGTAGTCATCCTCCCCGGGTCCAGCGCCAGTTCCTTGCTGCTGCTCTGGTCTTGGAGATTTTGGCTGCGTCGTCGATGTCATATTGATGGTGCACATCATCACTTTAGCAAATCACTGAGCTCAGCGACTCTACCAAGGTAGACAGAATAAAAAGATAAAGTATTTACAAGGCACCAGAGTAGTAGTTTTGTTCCTTTTTTTTGTCCAAAGTGCATCATCAGCAAAATTTTGGCCTCTTTCAAGACGATACAAGTGACAAATTACACAGTAGTAGACGTAATAGTCTACAAAGTAGGCGGAATAGTCAAAATAGTGGACAACCCCTTTAGAGTAGATCTAAAAAATTGTCCAATCTGTATCAGCATCATCTGACTAAAGTTTTTTATATGCTGCTTTCCCAAAGTCGCAAAAACAGTTCAAGACAGAAAAATAGCCATTTATTAACATTGCCCCAAATTCATCAATCGCGTGCGCCATTTTGATGGATTTGGTGTCAAAAACAGCAACAGCTTAGTAAAGTTACTTAAAAAATACAAATGATGAATCGGGAACTATTTCCTTTTTCTCGAGATATTTTCCATTTCATGCTCAGGTTGGGCACTGATGAGCAATGTTTTAGCATGCATTTAGTATTTTCTCCCAAGTCACTAGACTCAGGTCTATGCAGGCTAGTTGAGGTTGAAAACTCTCAACAAATTATTTGGTCATGTACTTCACTGCCTCAACATTTTTGTTGTGGTGGCATCTGAGAACACTGTAAAAGTATGATCCATTCTACTGTTATACTAGTCTGTGAGGACTCTGCGTAAAGTGTAACCTGTTAGCAGGGTTTATACATAAAATCGCTGGGTCCCCTAAGAGTGCTTTCTCATCGCATACTGCTCACGTTCAGTGGCCATGTCAGGGTTTGCAACCAAACCCCTATGCAAACCGGGTATCAGGAGTATTCATGTTGTCATTGACTATAATGGTGCCGACAAAGTCATCGTGTGCTCTGACGTGTGTCATTTTCAACCATATATTCCTACTGGAGGCGGACACAAATTTCACAATTCATGGCCAACGCATTCTTTTGTAGCATCAGCCCCTGCTCCCCATGGGTTTTACAATGAAATTTCTCAATTTTTAAAATTTTTCTTAAAAAAAAACCAAAACAATTAACCAAAATATTATTTGATATGCAGATGGAAATCTATGGGTGCATTACATGACGCCCTTGTCAGATTTCAAACGTATGTCCATACTAAAAATGCTAGTCACTTAGCAATTCATTGGATGTTTTCTTTTTGGCTACTATTGGGAGACATTAGATTGGTCTGTTGATTTCAGTAGGCCGATATTATGTCATGTGTTTTTATTGACCGGAGCAAAATAAGCCAATGTCCAATATCTCTAATGGCAGCTCATCACCTGTGAGAACAAAGAAACCTGCCATCGGTAAAGAGTCAACACTCCCTCATTCACATAAGATAATTGGCTCGTCCTGATGAAATCCGCAGATTTACCTTCTTTTCTCTATTTGTAATTTTTATTATAGCCATTAAGGCTGGTCCCACTGGTCTAACCCCCCATAATTTACTTTTAAGAAGAAGTCTCAGCATTTTTATTTTGTAATCCCTCTTTGTTGTATTGTTGTATAAGTGTATTAAAATACATACTAATCGCCATTTTCGCCGGTTTCCAGAACTGTTCCACTCCTCTTCTGGCCGATGTGACTGCTCTTCAGTTTTGCCAGCTCACCCAGCGAGTAGTGTGAATAACGGCAGCAGCTTTCCCAGTGTAAGAATGAGACTTAGAATGAAGCTCCGTAGACTTCCATCGAGAAAGTGACTTCCATCGAGAAAGTGACTTCCGGTCCACTGTGTCATCCACTTAGTCTAATTTCACATGGGCCAGAAGAAGACCCGAGTGTCTCTGTAAACGAGAGAAGATGGCAATTGTTAAGTATTACACTGCACAACATACATAATTAGGAGATTCTTTCCTTAATTAGATATTTATGGTCTATCCAAAATACCAGAAATGTATGTTATGGGAAAACTGCAGTCACTGAAGCTACAACACCGCATCTTCAGGAAGAGCAGCCCAGGTGCCCAGCAGCACCCTACAGTGTTGGAGCGGCCATGGTCGCCATGTTGTGCTACACTTAATAGCATAGGGACCCACTTAAAAACAGGTTGCCGTGACGTATCAGTGGGCTTATACATTTTGATCAGAATGTTAACTAAGAATCCCAGGTTCATTTTTTAAACATTTTTCTCAGCGGCAGTAGTTCAATGCATAATCTTTGGATGCGCTGTCCAGGTCTTTTTTTCTACAGTTAGTGAATCATTTTTTGCTATGCACTTTCTATAAAGGGGTTAAATTAGTAAACGGGTAAAGGACTGCTTCAGAATATATGTATGGAAAATCCTCTTCGAAAGATCTGGCGCTGTGACTTTACGTCTGCTCCTTGAAGTAAACAGTGTGCAGACCTTCTCCTCCTTCCTTTCTCTCTCTTCCCCCCTCCTTTTGAGCTATTCCCTCCCTTCCCTCCCTCCTCGCTCAGTTTTACTCATGTGTTTCTGTTTAAGAACTCCAGTGCAAATGAATATGATTGGCGTCTACAGTCCCCTCTTGACTCCCAGCTGTAGTCATAGGAGAAAGCACTTTTCCTTGCAGCGTTGAGCCGTTTACTTTCTCTATTAGTTTACATGGAGTCTTAGCTACAATTCTACGCTATTCAATTTTTTTTTTTATTTCTTAGTCATTGCTTGTCACACTATGAAGTTGGAATCCAGCTCCGACATGAAGCCCTGTGATTGATTAGCCCAACTTTCTGCTCCATATTTTGTTTCTCCTTTTGCTTTTCCATCAAATGTTCCTCCTTGCTCCTTTTTCAAGGGCCAGACAAGGAGACCTCTATATGGCCAGCCCTTTGGACCTATGCTGCAAGCCAAGATTGTGTTCTGATTGGCTGAAATCTGTCTACAAGTTGGCCTATCATGAATCGGATGGACGTAGGTCGCTCTCGAGGAACGATGTCTGGAAGATGGCTTACGGCTTGCTTTTTCCCATCCCCAGGTGCTGATGGCAACTCGGAACCCATGATTCTGGAACAATACGTGGTGGTGTCCAACTATGAGAAGCAAGAAAACTCTGAGATCAGTCTGAAAGCAGGAGAGCTCGTGGATGTCATCGAGAAAAATGAAAGCGGTAAGGTTTCTTTTAGATTTGTTGATATTTTATATTTTTCTCTCCTTTCATACAAATGTGTTCTGTGCTCCCCTCTTATCCACAGGGCTGTACAATAACTACATCTGGTACTGAGCTTGGCTAAGGAGGTAAAACCTTTCCCCAGTTGATTTGGGCTCCGAGCCAAAGATATTGCCTTGCTCCATAAGAATGTATCCTATGCCTTATGTATGGATTACTAATATTGCATCACTATAGGGGCACCACCTACGTGATTGTATGGGTGTCGTTCGCCAACGGAAACAGCTGTAATAGTTTTACTCATTGTCAAGTAATTAATAGTTAACAATGTAGCTGCGATTTTATTTGTCTTACGCAAGCAACTTAAGAGCCAGGCATTGTGTGACTACTCCTGAATTTTGCATCTTCACATTGTAGGATCCTCAAGGTATAAATATTAGGTGGGAGGCTCTAGAAAGCCAAAAGGGGATAGCTGTCATTTTTGGCACACACAATGCCGATTTCCGTTGTATTTAATGCCTGAAAAACTATTTCATACATCAGATCCTGTGTTTTGTTACTTTTTACAGTATAGTTGAGATACGGCTCCTAGCAAATGAAAACCTAAAGATCTCGATGATTGGCTGGTATTGTGTTTTTCCAACCATAGTGACATAAGCAAACAGTGCTGTTGTTGCGGGCTGAGCATTTAGTTAATACCATGTGTGTTTACATTCTGGCCGCTTGTTTCTTTTACTTCTTCAAGTATCCCGTATCACTTTATACCATGGACTGTACCTCTGTATTGGGCTTTGTTGCTACATGCGGCTGAGCTGTCTCATTGTGCATGTTACAGGCCAGTTTCCAGGACTCCTGTAAATGTGGCAGTCTGTCTGGGAGATCATTTCAACCATCAGCTTTTCTTTCTGCGGTTGGGATAGAAGCAGTGGGTGGAGACCTGAAATCAAAGTGTCAGCAAACGTTTCTGCTGCCTGGGGTAGAAAAAAATATATTTTAGGAAGAAGGGATTGCCAATTTGTTCCATACAGCAAAAGCCAGAAATGTTTGAGATTTTGCTACCGCAATGGAGAATTCCAGAAATCATGGTGGTGCCGCTGAGCCGATGGTAGTCCATCATCTTCTGTGACAGATTGTTTTTGTTGAACTCCTTTTCCCATGTAGTTGCACTTTCTTTATGACTCAGCAATGTATGATTGTTGTGCAACGGTGTATTATGTACGTATTGCTCTATGGGTGGCGGATCAGTCATTTCAGCCAAGTGGCTATAAGCAAACACAAAACCCAACCAGATGCCACCTCAGGCACTAGGGAACGTAGCTGGTAGGCATTGGGGATTGTGATAGAAGTCCGGGTCACAACCAAGCCATGGGGGGTGTGAGAGCAGTTAACTACACCTTTGCCCCCAGGTAAAGGAAAACCTAGCTCTCCCTCTGCCAAATAGTACCATAGTCTATATTAAAAAGTTTGACACCTGGAAATAGAGCTCTACAACGACCACCTCATGAAAAAACCATGAAAAACCTTTCTCTTTAATAAATCTTGCCGCCATTTATATTGCACTCCTTTAGCATAGTAAATTATAGCATGCCAAAAGAGCATTCAAAACGCCCTTTACGTGACTTGAAAATCATGTATTTTAAGGCCTATGATGAGCCATGCAGATGCATGCATACCAATCGGAGGTAGCAGTCGCACATGGACCCTGGTGACTGGATGGTCCCAAAGGTCTTTATGTCAAATAAGAATACATTGGTGCTGTAAGTAGCATGATAGTTGGGCATACTTGCCAATTTTCCAGGAATTTTGGCAATTATCCAAGGTGCCTCCAAACACTCAGGAAACCTCATGGAAAAAAGGCTTTGGGCAAGTTCTGTCATGGAAGCCCAGTGGAAGAGTCATGGAAGGGTGTGCTTATGGGTAGAGATGAGCGAATTTGTTCGTAAAACAATTGCCCTATCTGAATTTGCCATATTCGTACCATATTTGTGCTGATTATATGTTTGACGATCGTTTCCGAACATATTCGCTCATCTGCACTACCACTGACTCCAATGGCGTTCAGCTATGTTCGGCGAATATTGCAAATACTGCGGTCGTAATCCGAAGCGAATATCGAAATATTCGTTCATCTCTGCTTATGGGCAACTTTAGGCATTTAATGTGTTTCCTACCTAGCAGCATCCCTCTCTTGCTGACTGACAGCTCTGTGGCCGTGTCTCAGAGCAAACAACCTGTCAAGCAGCCAGGGAAGGGTGCTGCTATGTCAGAAATACAGTTTGAGGCAGAGAATCTAGAAATGCATCGTCACGCCCAAATGCACTTCCAGACACAACTTCAGATCGTGATTTCTCACTGCTGGTGCAATACTTTTTTATCATAATGGAATTAACTGTATTAGCTTTTAAATGCCTATACAATCATATTAATGTTTTGTGGGGGTAAAGGTTTCTGGAAGATACCCTTTAAAATTTGGTTCACAAGTTGTAATCTTATGGACCTTGGAATGAAGAGATGGCTGTTTTACCTACCTCCACTTATCTATACAAATGGTATATGTCCATAGTGATACACAGTATTTCTATGTGCTATCAATGAGGGTATAGTATGTTGGCAAACAAGACTGGTCTAAAGTATAGGGGGTGAATTGTCACAAGGTTGTCAAAAACTAAACTGTTTTCACTATATGTGAAATATTTAGTGATCACCTTCAAGGGAGTCTGTCAGTAAGTTCAACTCCCCCAAACCACATATGATGGCATACAGGTCTTTGAAATATAAATCCATCGACACCTTCATATCTTCCATCTATTGCTGCATTCCTTAGAACTTAACATTTTAATTTTACATGCAAAGTAGGTTTTAAGTGCTGTGGCCATGACCAATCATTTAATGAGCCTGTGCCTCCTAAGGTTGTTTCTTTACTCAGCCCAAGTCTCTTTATCTTGATTGATAGCTCACTGTAAGGGCCCCTTCACACTGTGCAATCAAAGTCTGAACGAGCGTTCGATTTGTGACGTTTATCCGTCCTCGTTCAGAGGTTGCAAAGTGTGACATGGCGTTACGATCTGCGACGCAGCCCAGCATCGTACGATGTGAAAGAAAGAGCAGAACTTTCTTTCGTCGTAAATGTCTCGCTGTGGCGGTCGAAATCGTAGTATGTGACGGCGGTCATACGAGCTCGTAATGCGACTACGTGGGTTGGGCTTCCGCATACCTGTCTCCTGATTGGGCGTGACGTTTTAGCACGCCCATGCTGGTAATACGTCACGCTCGGAGTCGTAGGACTATGGCGGTGTGAAGGGTAGCGTACGATTGCGACGCGTGACGTTCACATCGCAACTACGTCAGAAAAAGCGTTAACATCGTAGAGTGTGACCGCTGGCTACGAGCTCGTACTGCGATGTCGAATATGACGCAAATGCGTCGTAATCGTAGCAGAATCGACCAGTGTGAAGGGGCCCTAACATCAGGCAAGAAAATCAGACAGTGAGCTATCAATCAAGCTAAATTGGCTGGTGATGAGTGAGAAACCTAACTCAGGAGGCAGATGCTCTGGAAGTGCTGTGTCAGAGCACTTAAGACCTAATTTGTGTAAGAATAAAAATGCTAACTTCTGGGAAATGCAGCAACAGATAGAAGATATGAAGGTGTCGATGGATTTACATTTCGAAGACCTTTATGCCCATTTGTGCTGTTTGGCAAGGTTGATCTTACTGACAGATTCCATATAAAGCATTACAATACTTATTGTAGTCTCCTGTGTGTGATCTTCTGGCTTCTGTTGTACATACTGTATTTTATTAAATAATTCTGAAGTTCAGTCTACCATTATAGATGTCAAAAATAATCTGCATACGTTTCTTCAGCTTCAAAAAAGTTACTGACGCCTTAAAAAAAATTAACAGACTGGGCAAAAAAGTGCCCTATTTTTACTGTCTGCCCGAGGATTTCTGAACGGTTGGCATCCCTGGGGACAAGTGACTGTGATAAGTCCCATTGTTGGCATCAAAAGGGGGCTGTCTTCTGCTGAAATTTATAGGTGCTTTTATTTAAAGACCTTCTAGTGGCATGCAAAGCATGAAAAGTATGAGGCATGTAGGATAAGACTCATGAGACAGGGCAACGACCACAAAAATGATCATCCCTCCATTTCTTGAACAAACTGCAATTTTCACCTATCTCCTACCACTTCTATGTCAATGCTTCCCCAGTCCCTTGCTGGTCTATGTTATCTCGTCTCCAGTGATGTTGTATTAACATGCCACCTTGACCGCTCTAGCCAATCACTGTCCTCAGTGGCTAGTGATAGTCTTTAGCAAATTCTGCTTGAAGATCTAGTCCTACTTCTGAGTTTCTAGGCCACTCAGAAAAATGAGCTGCTGGAGTTTCTTTCTTACACTGCACTGTCCCTCGATTCATTAGGAGGAGTTGGAAATGACTCTGAAACGCGTTGACAAATGAACCACCTTCGATCAAATTGGTTTACGATTCGTTCTTGGATCAGAAGCGCACTTGAAGTCCACTCACTCTGGCTTTCTTAGTGGTGTTCAGGGCTGTGGAGTCGGTAAGCCAAACCTCCGACTCCTCAATTTCCCTGACTCCTACTCCTGACTGCGACTCCACGACTTCGACTCCACATCCCGGCCTCACTGCTGAGCATGTACATAAAGTGCAGCACAGATTCATCTCAGCTACAACTCCACATCCCGGCCTCACTGCTGAGCATGTACATAAAGTGCAGCACAGATTCATCTCAGCTACGACTCCACATCCCGGCCTCACTGCTGAGCATGTACATAAAGTGCAGCACAGATTCCTCTCAGCTACGACTCCACATCCCGGCCACACTGCTGAGCATGTACATAAAGTGCAGCACAGGTTCATCTCAGCTACGACTCCACAGCACTGGTCACTACTGAGCATGTACATAAAGTGCAGCACAGATTCACCTCAGATACTGCCTCACTACTGAGCATGTACATACTGTAAAGTGCAGCACAGATTTACCTCAGCTATGACTCCACCTCCCTGCCTCACTACTGAGAATGTGCATAAAGTGCAGCACAGATTCATCTCAACTAAAAGCCGAAATCCTTAGATCAGGAACAGAACAAACATTTATAGGACATTTCCTAGCTGTCCCAATTTCTTATGAAAACATTTACAGCACATCCTGCGTTGTATCACTGTATCCAATTTATTATATATTTTCGGAATCGTTGTCGGTCCATTTTATACCGACACTCCACCAAAATGGACGCCGACCCCACAACTCCGACTCCACAGCCCTGTGTTGGCACACTATGATATTGCTGAAGCCCTGTACTCTTTTTGTTATTTTATGCCATTTTTAGCAGCTTCTAAAAAAAAGAATATTATGCTATTGGGAACTCCCTGTTTATTCTTCTATATAATGCCCCTATGCAACTTTCTAGATTCTGGTTTTGCCGATCTGTGATGTCTAGTACTAAGCTAATGCATAAGGACTGGACGCACAAAATGCGTTGCTTGCAGTATCTAAGCAATTCCATCATCTTGTAATAATATCTGGCAATACACAGGAGGAAAATCAGCAGACAGTATATAATAACACGTATTCACTGCTTCCATTATATCAACAGACAGCACATTCCTAGGTGTTTACTAGCCACTGGCTGGACCTGTGCACCCATCTCCTGGTGGAGGCATTCATTTCTATACTTGGTGTGCTAGTAGATGTTTGGGACTTACTAGTCTAAACAAAACTGAAGCCAGAAAATTATATCACTTCTCTGCACAGACTCCCCCCGTCTGAGAAGTCAGTGCATTTTTGTGGTGGTCTCAATAAGTTAGGAAATGTGTCACTGTATCTGGTTTGGAAGTGCTCATCCAGATTTATAGTGTCAGATTTTCTCTCTGGAAGGCCCAGGCTCCATGTTTATACTTTGCATTTAACCATGAGGCTATTGACTCCACTGCAAAAGATCACTTTTACCCTATGGCCATTGCATGGAAAGTTGAGAATGACCGGGATTTACTTGGCGTCGGCTTCCTTCGTATAGCTCCAGAAATTATATTCTTCTTTGTTAAGCAAACTCCTGGCAGATGTGCGGAATTCTGGAAGATAAAGTCAAGAGAAAGTAGGCCAAGTGAAAACCGCAGGGTCCACCCAAAGAAAATAGGAATACATGTTACATGGCTAAAATTAGTGGTCTCTCAGAACAGGAATGCCATAAAGGAAGACTTTACTGACTCTAGTGCCTACTCCTTTCTACGCAGCTTCTTCTACCCTGATAATTAGTAGTTAAGTGTCCAACATTATTAATTTTGGCTAATAATACTTTGTATTCAATATTGAATCTTGAAAGGAAAACTCCACCCATGGAGCGTCGGCAATAATGCCATATTCTCACTCTTTGACATGCAGATAAAGTCATAAAGCACTTTTGATCTCCAGATGCTTTAGTCACCACTTGTCCTGAAGCAAAGCTATAGAAGGCATAGACGCTTCGTTTGCTTCTAGACCCTAAAGCCTAAGGCGTCAGGATTTTCTGAGGCTTTGCGGTGCTGCACTTCTAATCCACAGCAATTCACAGTACAACACATGTAAATGAGTTTTTCAAAATCCCATTCGTATGTTGCGTAAAAAAATTTTTTGCATGTAAATGAAAGCATGGCACACTCTCGTTCTTCTGTGGATTTTCGTTGAAGATTTGACCCTATTCAGTGCTTTGTAATGGAGTAGGTGAAATCCGTAAATCCAGCAGTGGGGTGACATCCGCAGGCAAATCTGCAATAAATTCCGCAGGTAACGCCGGCAAATTCTGCCAGTGGATTCGTTGATGCTCAAATCCACAGTGATAATTTTCCACAACATCTGAACATGGTCTTAAGGCACATAAAGGTCCCTTTTCTTGATCTGCGAGGACCAGTACTGTTAATGACGCACCTTCGTTTGAGGCCCCTTTTTACATATTTTTCATTTAGGTACTGTAGTTTTAAGTTATCCCTATATCATTGTGTAATTATGAATATGAGACTATATGAAATTTCATCTCCATTTTAGAATTATTTAGATGTCATAGTGAGCATGTGGTAGTCTGCTGGAAGGAAGTTCAGGAAGTTTTTTGCCCTAGCGAACCCAAAATTGGTGAGTGGTAAACTACCTAATAACTTACGGAGGTGGGGGTGCATGGCATATAATTTGGGAGCTAATAAGTAACACACTGTATTGTATGTTCTAACATTACAGAAAGGAAATTAGAATACCATATGGGGAAGTTTGGGGAGTAAAGCTGGTCGGCTCATTCGGCTGAAAGGTATTCCTCCTGAAACCCCCATACATGCCCAGTTTGACCAAGCGTGTATGTGTTCTTAGTGGGATAAGGGGTTTAAGCTAATTCCAGAGCCCTTTTTACTGGGAACAAAAAGATCAGGCAGGTTGAAATCCAACAGCCCGATACTTCTTCCCCAATGTCAGGACATACTGTATACTTAGTAAATAATTGTATGGTCTAGCGGAAGTCGGCATGTCCTGCTGACGTTATTCCTAGTTTGTGATCAGCTTGAAGCCAGTATCAGGCGGCTGTAATACGGCAGCATTTTAGCCTGGGTAATATCTCCACAATACCTCCTGAATCTGGTGATCTACTGAAAGTTCAGTTCAGTAAATCCCTTGTAGGCTGGAGTATCGTGGTCTTTATGCAGATTCTGAAATACAGTCTTAGGCCCATCTGAAGCCAGCCATAGAGGGGCATCGGAATTTGGATCCTAAATTCATAGACCTTGCGCTACCAGTGGAAAAAGTTGTGTATACACATATCCATATAGCTTTTTTTAAACCTATTTTGGTTTGATTATTTAAACAATTGGTGACAAATTAAAATTAATTTCAGATCTGGAGATGTCCATGGAAAACTGACCTGAGTGACCACAATTTACTGCAGTTTTAAAAGTCTCATAAATTGTTTTACTTCTGCATTTAAGATTCTTTTGCCTTTTTTTTTGTTTTATTTCCAGGCCTCTTGCTTAGAAAAGTTCATTGCACTTTGACTTCGCCTATTAACCAGTTGGTCGATGATAGGAGGAAAGGCTTAGTAGTCCTATTTGTAGATTTAATGTTACTTATTCCGTGCTGTGCATATAAGCCGGTCAGCAGAACCTAGACACAGCCAGTGCCCAGGCATTGTTTGGACTGGCCCCAGTGTAATGAAAAGCTTTTTATGTGTTTGGACATGAATGTTTTTGTGTTTTCTTTTTAGATGTTGGAGGACTTTGTTGACATACTGAAGCTGAATAATAACCTGCATTCCAGTATTTTGCAATAGTCATGTGCTGGATTGCATAGTTTGTCTGATCCAAACAGGAGAGAATAAATTAGAAACATGTTTCTTCCCCCCCCCCCTTTTTTTATTTATTAAAAAGATAGTTGGTTGAACGGATTGTTTATAATCGCCGTCTCCCCCCTCCAGCTTTATCTGTCAGGATTGGAAATGGTACCATCATTTACAAAAAGCAGCTGCTTAGTTCATCTCTTGGTTTGCTGAGCCTGTCTGCTAGAAACATATTTCTGCTTATTATCCACAGTCTTCCTGAAATATAGTACATATATATAAGTAAAAGAAAAAACAAAATGGGTCGGCACTACTGGTCACAGCAATTAACCATAATGAAGTATTATATGGAAATATATATCGCTGTCTTAATCCAACAGATAGTAAGCAGTGCCAAGGAAAGGAAAATACTGTGGCACTCACCCCATGGCTAAAAATGGCCTTTATTGCATACCGGACAGAAGATACAGGAAGAAAAAAGGGGCTTCCGTTTCACGTTGCAAAATGCTTCATCCTGGCTCAAAGCCTGGCGGAAGCACTTGGCATCGTGAAACAGCTGTCTCTATTTTCTTTCTCTATCTTCTGTCCAGTGTGTAGTAAAGGACATTTTTAGCTATGGGGTGAGTGCCACAGTTTTTTTCTAGTACATATATATCATGATATGTGTACTATATATATACCAATTTTCACTAATATAATTAGATGACTGGTAGTGTACGTCAGATTTTTCGCAACAAGTGAGGCTGCGAATATGAAGTACACACAAGAGAGTAATTCTGATGTGAAATAGGAGAAAAAATGCAGTCTTGGTACAAATATTGCCCCAGGACCCCCTATATACCACCTTGTGGCCTAGTCAATGATAACTGTGAAACAGACTTCCATAAGTTGGATATTACTCCTGTGTTGCTGTACATGAGGCTTACACCAATGCTAGGTCTAAAAGCCCATAAAGACTGGCCAACAATCAGGTAACAAGAACATGTAGGACAGCTTGTTCCCAATTATTGGCTTTTCAAATTGGATATTAATCAACCGATGAACGAGCAAAACAATCATTTGTTGGGTGTGATTTTTGTATGGGTGCGTAATCATTGTTATTGGCAGTACTTTGCACCGTGTAAGCAGAAGATGCGCTGCCGATAATATGATATTCTATGCGCGCAGACGAATTGTGTTGATAGGCCAGCAACCGCCGATCGGTTTACATAGACATATTATAGCATTCTGTGCAAGCCGGGGTGTGGCCTCCCTCTCCTGAGCTGGAAATTACATTTAAAGGCTTTCTCAGACTGGTGTCCATAGGTCCTTTTGTCTGCCCTTATTCACACACTAAGGTCAACTCTGACACATGGTAAGGTTTTTAGTATTACACAGCGTAGGACCCGTCCCGATCTGGGTCGCCTTGTCGACGGTGGGATGGCTTTTATGCTATTTTCGATCAAAAACAGTATTACTAAGAACCCTGAGTTATATAACTGCACTTTTGCTTTTTACTTATTTATTTACTGCAGGGTTTTTGCTCATTTTGTTTTTTTCTAGGTTTTTATTATTTTTACCATTGGGTTACATGTAAACCGATCAGAGATCTTGTAACGGCCTGGATGGCAGATGTGAATGCACCATTACTTTTCATTTTTGGTGATTGGTACAGAGCTTTAAGGGATGAGGAGGTTGTGGAGGCATTTAGTCCCTAGTGCCTTAGGGTGTCTAAAAGGTCCCCATGCCACATATGATAAATCCAGTACATAAAACGATGTGCAGATCTTGGGGGGCCTCTGCTACAGATTTTGCTTTGGGTTTAAGAGTTCATATCACATCAATGTAACTCCAGTCTGTATCAAAATAATGTAGTAAAACTGTCCAAGATCTAGTTCTCGGCTACCAATGTCAATCCTATAGATAGTGAATTGTGCGGCAATGCAAACGTATGACCATTACTCCATTCAAACAGGGACTGAAGACACAAATTTATGTGATGTGTCGGGATAGGCTGTATGGATAGGTGATAGATGTTTGTGTACAAATCCTTTTAAGCCAAGATAGACCATACTAATTCCTATATGACTTATGAAAAAACAATGGAGCTAACCAATGAAATTGGTGTAAAGGAGCTTTCTTCAATCCATGCTAAGCTGCTGCCTCTCCTCTCCAGGTTTTACTAACAGCTGGAACAAAAAGTTGTTGAACCTTCAAACTTTTTGTTAAGCTCACCTAATGGGGTAGATCCACTAAGCCTCAGGTCCAGGTGAGCACATGGACCCTGAGCATTGGTGTAGCAGGCAGGAAGGTACATGTGGAATGAGGACTTGGAAAACAGGAGACCACAGGAGGACAGGTGCAGAGAGGATGCAGGAAAGTCCAAAGCACCAAACGCAGCAGGTATACAGGGTCAGAGTCAGATACAACCCAGGAGCTGATGGAGGAGCACAGCTAATAAAACAGGACTAAGAGTCTTAAAACCTAGACGCGGGTTGTGTCTTAGTGTGCCTTAAATAGGCTTAGGCAGATGATATCATGGAGGCACGTCGGGCCACTTGTAAAACCTGACGTGGAGCACAGCAAGGGGCATTGGCCATAGGGGAATGTGGTGAAGCCCTGCCAAGTCGATGCAGGTGCGTAACACTTTTCTAAGTGCAATATCTTTATTAATACAACCTATACGTAAAGGAACATTTCTTTATTTTTTCTCTCTCGTTACTGATGATGCTGGCCTATAAAGCTATTGAGTATTTTTATATTACTATTACTTACAACTTTTTTTTTTTTCAGCTGACTGGCACCATTGATTTTGCCTTTAGGTATACTACAGTTTCCTTATAATATAGGTTTTGTAAGTTTGGACAGAAATTATTGGGTATGAAAACCTCAGTGCTGTAACATTTATTGTGGTACTTGCCAATAATTACTTAACACCACCCACTAGTCCTCCCTTCCTGTGCCCTGGAAAATTGGCTCACACGGATCTCACCATACTGAATGTACAACTTGCTTATTACTGTAGCACCAATAAACAGATTCGGAACTGCCAGTTATAACACTGCTCCAGCAGTTGGGAACATCATGGTGTTTTGCCTGGAGTTATTGAAGACCCCATTTTACTTGGGCATCCTCCCATTCCCCTGGTAATGCATGTTGTAAAACACAATACACTTTCTTAATGGAAATATTTCTGAATAGAGCACAGCAGAAAACAGTCCTACCTTTATAAAGGGCTATTACTGTCGAAGAAGCAGTTTGCCTAAACTGTTTACCCTGGACTTAGACTTTTTTGTCACCTTTTATGTTGACAACTTAATGGTGACCATTCACTGGATTTAACAATTTAGACTCCAAATTGTGCCGCTCCACTGATTCTGGAACAGTTTTTCTTCTGTGCCCCTCTGTTTCAAAGTTATTCCCCCCCAGTAATAAATATGCAGATCCTTCTTTCAACTAACTGGGCGTCTACCATAGAACTTCCGTGTGGGCAATTGATTTTTGTCCTCTAGCTCTGGCCAATGAGAATATGGCTGCACTGTCAGTGAAGTTTTGTAGTATACGCCCATTTGGTTAATGGGAAAATGTACATTTTTATTTTCGATGGGCATAACTATAGAACAGAGGGGCACTGAAAATATTGGACTGCACTCAGATACCACCCTAGTGCAGTTCGATGATTTCCACATGCTCATTGACTTGCATGGCTGAGTGCGATTATCCGAATATTGGATCAAACTCTGACGTGTGCACGGACCCATAGAATAACATTAGTCTGAGTGCGATCCGATGTTTTATGGATTGTACGCAGATAGAAAATATGTGGCCTTACAGTCTGACTAATTCAAGAACCCTAAACATGTTATTTTTTCGCCTTTTTGTATTGAGTTTTCAGTTTTTCCACTTTACAATTGATAAAAAATGTAATTTTTTTTTTTTTTTTTTGGGGGGGGGGATCAATTGACACTGTACTAGATCCGCTGAGAATGCCAGTCTGTCAGCTCATCAGAAGGCAAACCTATCAATTACACATAATCCCTTTAATTACCCTTCTCATTGTTACTGTAGTCTGTTCAAACATGAAAATGTGATGAGAAATTGCAATAAATTCTGTATTGTCTGGAGTTTTCTCCTATAGAGTACTATGGGGGGGAAGACATCAAGGAATTGTTACCAGTTTTCTGGCGTCAAAAAGTCGCAAGTTATGTTGCACATTATTTTTACTCCAAATTTTGAGATGTTTTGCTATTTTACATCAGTCCTGCCTATTTTGTAAACTAGGTGTAGTTCGATATGGAAAAAGACTGTAAACCAAATTTATGACTTCTGAAAATATCACAAAACGTGCATATCTCATTTCAGTTGTGGGTGGCATAAAATGTGAAAAACTCCTCTAGTCGGAAGTGTTATATCTAAAAATGCGCAAAATTTATCATACATTGTGTGATACTTTGATAAATCTAGTGCAAATAATGGGCAGCCACCCACTAAACTGACTTAAAAAATTCCCCTCGTGATGAATTCCCTCTATATGTACTGAATACATGTTGGATTTCACCTCGCCCTTTGGTGGTGTATCCCTTTTATTTTAGCCATTGTTCTATACTTTTTAGTTTTCTTCTAACATTTTTCAAAAGCTGATGGAGGAAATGACTTTTCGTTTAGCCATCCTGGGAGTACGAATGCCAGACATTTGTCAAGGGTCGTCCACAAGGAGAACAAACACTCTGCCATGTACAGTTAGTCAGTGTCTGAACTTCTGCTCTCCAGAGAACTGTTCTTTGACAAGTAAATGAAAGATTGAGACCAAAAAAAATCTTAAAGGTTCTAAGGTTACATGACCTTGGAGCTGTTTAAAGACACGAGACTTCATCAAATTGCAGGAATCAACAAAAAGTTCATATCAGGCCAGAACGTGTCTTGAGCAGAAAGGATCTTAATAGATGGTGGGAACTAGTCCTTTTGAAAATACAACATACGCAAATGAGCTCTCTCCTTGAGGGAAGAAAATTATATCTCTAGCGGAGATAGCTACCTTAGAAGTCAGTTCTGATGTAGTGATAGCCTTGGTCATCTTGCAAGGCTTGTATTGACTTCTAGGGTAGCTACCACCGAACGGTGGCAACAAGACTCTCACTCTGTAGAGCAACTGCCCCCCTAAAACATAAAAGACAATGTAAAAATGCATGTTTGTAGTTTCAGCATAACTGTTTGGTATGTCATATACCATTTTGAGTATTTTTCTCTGATTTCACTTCCTTACTTTTTTGTTCTTAAGGTTCCCATACACACTTCTGAAGTTAGCCAAACTCAATATTCATGGGATCGTCCGGCAGCCCCATATGCATGGTGGCCTCCCAACTCTCCCCAGTAGATGATGTCAGAGGAGATGAAACTAACTTTAGGACTTATGCATCTGTTTATAAGCTGTACATACAAAGTGCTCCCCCCCCCCTATTAATCTGTGTGCGCTGCCTCCATCTATTCAGAACCTGTGCATGTCCCCATTTAATTGCATTATAAATATTATCATTGCACCCATGGAAATTATTATCTATTTCACCTTAGTGGAAAGTGATCGTCTATAGCTCAGATCCAAATAGGGTATTTTTCTGGACCATTCGGGACCGATATTGTGAAAACCTAGGCCCACTGAAGGATCCAATAATTCTCAGTCCGATCCTGCCTCCACCTCAAATACATATTGCTTTCTTCAAGCTGTGCATACACCTTTAAATACTGTCAGCCAAATGCGTTTGACTGAAATCTGCCCCCCCCCCCCCCCCCGTCCTTCCGTGCACACGCCCGTTACGTTTCACTGGCTGTGTATGTGTTTTTAATAGTGACTCCACATGATTCCAGTGATAGTGATTCCACATAACTGTGGCAATGGCTTATATCCCTATAAAACAAGCCAAAATAAAGGCTCGGACACTGAGCTTCCACATTATTTGCCAGAGGAGAGTCAGGAAGAGACACATACAAAACGACATGACACTGAAAAGTTGACAATCGTACGGCCGACAGCTTTCTCTCCCAACTTCCGCACACGCAGGAATGCTTAGCTCGACCTGTGTTTTCTACGAGACAGACACTGCCAGAATCATCTGCCAGACGACAGAAGGGTCAACCATAGAAATTCTAACTGCAGGACCCTTCTCTCACTCGACAACCTCTGTCAGGAGGAGAGATTGGAGGCCCCCATACATATTAGACGGTCGGCTCATTTTGGTTCATGACTCGTAGACATCATCAAGAAGCAATATATTGTCAGCTAGAGATGATCCAGTAATTTTACCTGATTTATGACTCACGAGTATGACCCTAAGGTTCGTAATGTTCCAGACATTCAATTCTTAGTAGAAATATATTAAATCAAGCAGAAAAGATTCCTTCTACCAAGAGTATTTAGATGTTCTGTTTGATTAACCCCATATCTGTTATCTGGTTAGTTGAACAGGCCAAACACATGACACAGAGACGTAGGAGATACTATCTATCCCTGAAGTGATTACAACCTAGAATATGTATTATATTTATTAACTGTTTTGTGTATTTCTTTACCTAAACTGGTCGTACACATTGGATATCGAGGGCAGGGTCCTCTCTCCTCCTGTACCAGTTGTGACTTGTATTGCTCAAGATTATTGTACCTGTTTTTATTATGTATACCCCTCCTCACATGTAAAGCGCCATGGAATAAATGGCGCTATAATAATAAATAATAATATCTGATCACTGAACGATTGTTCATCCGACTCCTACATACAAAGGAATGCTCGGCTCGGCCACAGAATGTTCCTGTTTTCTCTATTAAGGCTGTATATATCGAGTTGAGTGCTATCCGATGTTATTTTTGGGGGCAGTGCTGATCAGCTTTTCTTTTTTTCTCTTTCCAATTCGGCATGAGAAAAAGATCTCCGCATGCTGCAATATGCAGCGCATATCTGATCGCACTCCCCCATGCAAGTCTATGGGTGGGTGGAAATCATCGGACTGCACTCAGACAATGGAGAAAATTGAGACATTTTGTTCTCCATCTTCTATCATCTAAGAGAATCGAATCACACCGAGTTGACACTCCAAGATCAAAATCGGATGAGAGTTTGATCAGAGTCATTACCATAGTTGATCCGGTTCTCTTGCATGAAAGAATCTTCGCTTGTGTGACCGTATCCTTAAAGTTCCGCTGCCGGAGTCATGAAACAAAAGGATCTGCCATAATAAAATTCCAATGGTCGTATTCTTCTGTGTCAGCGAAGAAGTGGCAAGCCCTGTACACATTAGGTGGTCTGCCGATCCCACTGAAATTGTCTACCACTGGCTGTTATGTAATATGTATTGGGGGCTTAAACGTGCACGCATGATAAGTAACTGTTAAGTAATTCTCGATATTTCTGGAAGTCTCTATAGAGTTGTGTTTTTGTCTTTTATGTCTAAATGAGATGGGTCCATTATAATAATATCAGAACACACGGCATTAGAAATGATAGCAGACGGTCCAGTACTGTTATTTGGCAGGAGGGCTTGTAGATGCTTCTTTTCCTAGAAAACTCTAGATAAGGTACAACAGTATTGAAGGAAAGATGTAGGAGTCCTGCAGTAAATCTTGAGTCTTTCTCTGACATTATTACACAATGCTCAGCAAGACAATTCTATGAGGCCCTTTTTTATTTGGCTCTTTTACTGATGTCAATAAAGTACGGCTAATCCCAAAAACAGATGTCCCCCGCTGACTGTTGGATGCATTAAATCTACCGCTAATAACGCTGGAGCCGTTTTTTTTTTTTCCCACTGTTCCTAGGAAGAACGCAATGGCTCTAGAGGGTAAATTATTGCAACACAAGCTTTATTCTTCACGTGACTAGAACTACAGATAGCTGGAAGGTATTTTCTGCAGTCGTTATGAACTCACATCTGTTGAACAGGCCTTTTCAGGTTAGGAAAGAAAGTACGGTAAATGGGAAAAAAAGTCCTGGTTCCAACTCATTATGGGAAAGATTGGGGTGTGGGCTGGGAATTGGTGCTTAGAAGGCACTAATCTGGCATGGTTCTAGTTCTCATCAATCCACTGCAAGAATTCCAAGTTATTTGGCCGATAAGTGGAGTAGATCAGCTCTGTAAATATTAGTTCTGAAATCCATAAACTTGTTGGTAAGCCCTGGAGGAATAAATTACAGGAAAATAAAATGGATGCATCTGCTAATAAATATACAGTTTGGATTTCATGACCTAAATAACAAGATCAAACGGTTTACCTTGAAGTAGAATATAAATCGAGAAGCCCAGCTGAATACACAGAGCTGGGTTTAATTGTACATCCGTCAGCTATACTATATTACTTTGCTTCGAGGCAAAAACCTGGAGATCCTAATCATCTTATTGCATTTCAAAAGTTCTTCCTATGCTCGAAATAATCATCACTTAAGGAAGAAGCTGCTTCTGGAGACTGTATGGTCTAGGACCTTGTGGAACCCATCTCAGAATTTCTAAAATATTTTGAAGTTGTGAAAGTGAACAGTATGGACATCATAAATATATGGGATAGTTTCATCATGAATTCATTTATTCCACTAGTTAAAAAAAAAATTATAGCTTTTCTTACAACTGGATGATGGATAAACATTAGATTGATGAAGGTCTGACTTCTGAGACCTCCACTGATCACTAAATGCAGGACGCTCCTCCCGCAACCTTTTTGAAAAAAAACAACAACTGTCCATTCTGGCAATTGGTGAGAAAACCAACATTCTTCATTAATACCGCTTTTCAGCACCAATAAAGGCCTAATTTTAGTTGGGAATTAATTTAGTAAGGGAATAGGTAAACCGCCATGAGGTGGACATACGTATTGATCATGGTTTGATGAACCAGGCAGTAAGACCAACTGAGCATCTATGGGGGTATCCTAACTTTTTGGGAAAAGTAGGAATGGGCTGTTTTAGCATGTCTGATCCTTTTGTGTCTGGCAGCAGCCTACTCCTCTCCTACACATATAAATACTGCGTTGAGCCTTCATATCTATGGGGTGGGATAGCTAGCGTCTAGCCAGCAGCTACCTGAAGCTATCTCCCATGTACATTCTGCTCAGCTGAGCATTTGTGTGATTTCAATGAGAAAAAGGGGAATAAGCTGCTGCCATATAACTCCAGCAGCTTATCCCTACTGAGAATAAAAGGATCGGGTGTTTACATTGCTTTTTCCTTTTTTTCTCCAAGATCATCTGTCCATATGAGTCGTGAGGCTCCTATACATATTGAGGAATCTGCAGATCCGGACAAATTTAAAATAATGTGTATTAATGTACTAAAGGGAATCTGTCACCAGGTTTTTGCTATGTAATCTGAGAGCAGCATAATGTAGGGATAGATATCGTGATTCCAGTGATGTGTCACTTATTACTCTGGTTGCTGCACTTTTCATAAAATCACACTTTTGTTTGTTCCAGATCTAGCAGTTCTCTGAATGCTGAGCTCTGTATAACCCCGCCCACACCACTGATTGGCCACTTTCTGTGTGCACTTTGCATAGGCAGAAAGCTGCCAATTAGTGGACTACATGGCAGCAGGTTTACTAGTCTTCTGGTGATAATCTATTTCTCATAAATGATTTTACCAAAATTACGGCAAGCAGCCCAGTAAGTGACACATCACTGAAATCAGGTTCTTTGTCTCTACATCATATTGCTCTTGGACTAGGGGTCAAAAACCAAAAGAAAGAATCCCTATGAGAGGAAGCTTTACTTCTATGCTAAGGTATGCCAACTTCTCAATTTTTATTAAGCGTGGCGTTAAAAACGCTATATGCATTGACATAGAAATGGGCAAATTCACGTCTACTGTATATACAAGCCCACGTACTTGTAAAGATCTGCCTCATTGTTGTCCTGGAAAATGCTTTGCTGGACTTTCCCTCCATCTTTCTCTTTCTCTCTCTTTCCACTTAGTGAGGCGCATTAGGCTGCCCACTTTTTGGAATGAGGAGTTGATTTCGTAATCCTCATGTATCGTCTGAGATTAATTATTTTTCAAGAGAGGGTAAAAAAAAGAATTTGCAGAAAAACATTTAGGGAGAAAAATAATATATAGTGCATGTTGTGTCAAATGAGGACAGTATTATTAGCATGCTGAAGCAGTAGTTTTCCCTTAGCCATAGAGAAAATAAGCGGTTCCAGTCATTTTTGGCAGCCAGTTACCGGCCATAATCACTATCAGACAAGGTACTGCAAATAAAATGGTGATATTTGAGAGTTTGGGGATTTTTTTTTCCCGGCTGGCCTCTTATTGAGAATCTTCTGCGTAGAGCGAAGCTTTGGCATCAGTCATACATATTAATTCTTTGTTCCATAAAATAATCGTGTAAACTTAAGACACTTCGAATGGACACATCCTCGCCAACCCCTCTCAAGGAAAATGAAGAAAGATGCCACCACTGGTCTATAGAATTGATTATGCTGTTGTATCAGGATTCTAGGAAAGCCTGGCGCTCGAAGAGTTTTATGGACTCAATGGATAGAAATAGTTTTCTGAACCAAACTATGAGGTCTGTTGTAGGGTTGGGCTTGCATTTCAGTTTTTGCTTCAAAACTTGGAGCTGGATTCATTTTTTCCTCCCTGCTGTTCTAACAGCTCAGCACAGCTGGACTTAAGCTCTCCTGAGTAATTTGAAGCCGGGTTAGGCAGCTTTCGTTCTTGCAAAGTTTTCTATACTACAACTTTCATGCATCCCGCTGAGATGCGGATTCTTGAGCTGTATTCTTCTAAAGAAGGGGTCTACGTTATCTTCATCTTAACAAATATCAGGCATTTGATTCTGTGGCACTTACTAATTTATTTATCCAACTCTCCTCTTTAACACAGGCATCTATTCCCAAATAATTAACAGTTGAGTAGTCTCGAAAGCTTGCAATTTGTTTCCATCTTTTCAGTTAGCCATTAAAAGGTATCAACCACTGAGGACTCTCAATTCTAAATATTTTGCTTGAGACTCAGACATTTACAGAAGATATGGTTCCAAAAGTGTGTTCTTAGATGGAGTCCATGTGTACATAGAGTATAATTGGAGCGTAGAGAAAAAAGCGGCGTGTCCCAGGTGCTGCCAAGAATAGTAGAAGACTGGATGTGTATGAATATGGAGAATTTATTCATACAACGCGTTTCGGACTCCTTCCACATCCACTTTCCTACTCTTGTCATTGACAAGGATACACCGCTTGTTTCTGTAGTTTTTTCAATTTCTTCACCACTTCTTCAGCAACTTTTCAGGGTTTATTTCTCAATACGGCCAAACTTAGATCATCATAGGGTCCTATGCAGATTTACAATTGGTATATTAGAAAATTGTCAGGGGCACTATTGTTGTATTATGAGGAAGGAAAGTCAGCTCACCACGTTGTAGGAATACAGATAAGTCCCGCACGGATGACCTGGAAATAGGTAAAATCTTCAATAGGAAAAGGATTGGAAATCCAGCGAGGCATATGTGGTAAAAATTTTTAAAAAACTTTATAGAAAATAAAAGAAAGTTCAAGAACAAGGATGGAGTCACTAGCGGCACACTGACCAACGCGTTTCAACTAAGGAGCCTTATTTGTTGGTCAGTGTGCCGCTGGTGACTTCATCCTTGTTCTTGAATTTATTTATTTTTTTATAATAAAGATTTTTCTGGATTTTAACACATATGCCTTGCTGGATTTCCAATCCTTTTCCTATTGTTGTATTATAGACCCTAAAATACATTATTAAAGTGCAATTGGATGTACCCATAGTCTGTGAGCAAGCATTTGTAGTAATGCTTGTTCACAATTACCCACCTAACAAAGAGGCAAAATGCTCATTTATCATGCGTTTGGCTTGATATGATCATACCGACAAAATAAAATAATTTTATTGGCAGCACATTGCCCCATTGTAACCTGTATGGGGACAGAACAATTGTATTAACAATTGATAAAATGCTATCATTGCTCATCGGCCCGTGTAGACAAGTTAGTAAAAGTGGCCAATCAACTTGTTGTATAGTCAATCGATGCTTATTAAAGCTGAATTTTTTTAGGACAAAATTGTCACGTCTAAATGCGCCATGATACCCTTGTAAAACCGTCCATATAGTTTTTTTTTATAAAGTTAAAAATTCTCTTTACAGGATGACTATACATTTTGCCATAGCATCAATAGAAACCTTATGACTTCATTCTCCACAATGTTGGAGACATCGAGTAACATACCCTATAGTTGCCTTAAATTGCCGCCAATGGTGGTTGTCAATTTTATGAACCCCTACATATAGTTATGATGATCAAGCTGGTGGGGGTTTTTTTTTATTGACATAAGCATGAAAGTCCAAACACAAGGTCCAGATGTTGCATTTTTATGGCTTGTGCACATTGACTAGGTGTGGCAACATTTTTTTGAGGATCCATGGCTCCATGTGGCCTCCATATGTCTCTGATTTCATGCAGAGGTTGTTTTTTTTATATGACATTTTATAAAAAATTGTGCCACAGACACGCTATGTATAAAAGTATTCTCCTCTAGAAGCATTGCTCTAGGGGAAATTATCTTGGTACATACAGAGTCTAACAGATCCTCTACAGAGGAGTATGAGGGCGTTTAGCTCTGTATTGAAGACATACTTCCCAACTTTCCTCAAAGATCCAGAAGACACGCAAAAAATATAGACCTCCAAGAAGAGTTGGGACATTTCTGGTGCACACGTCAATGTCTCCCTAAACCTCCTATTTTGCAGCATTTCTGGAAAGAATCTTGTCCATGAAGCTAGGCCGCTACATCATCAGATGAAGCCCTAACAACAGGCTACTTCTGGATTTGTCAATAGTTAATTAGCCACAACTTCTAGAATTCATTTTTTCTGTATGATGTAATTGTTATAATCTGTCATCTCAAGGCATGCACAGCACAAATAACTTCAGCCAAGCGCAAGATAACTATGGAAGCCAATATATATATAGGTCTGCAAATATTATTTCATGTACAATTAACATGATCGTTTTGTACATTAACCAGGGGTACTGGTATACCGCTAAAGAAAATCATGTCAGATGAACTTCACCACCCTCACAGATGACAGTCATTTTCCTTCGCATGTGCAGGTATTACATCATTCCAACCCAATCAGTTCCACTCCTTGCACTTCTCCTACTGGGAATTCATTTTTTGCAGATGCTCTTAGCCAAATCTGTTCCACGAAAATTCTGTGCCTCAAAAGGAAAAGTGACTTAGATTAGGTAGACCTTTAATTTCCTCTGAAACAGTCATGTTTCATGAACACGTACCCCAATTACAATTTACGTATAGCTCAATTTTCGACTAATGTTTGAACATAAGTGATTGAACACAAAGTGAACAAAAGTATCCGATTTCATGACTTTTCAGCGATCCGTGGCAACATATCCTCTAAATTATAATAAAGTCAATAATTATAACCTCATGGAAGCATCATGTATAGTTGATACAAAGAGCCTTCCGGAGGACCCAGCACTTTGATTTCAATCGACATTGTGTAATGCTTCGTTTCCCCTGTGGAGGCACTGCAGGGCAATTAAACACTTTTTGTAAGATTCCCGCACAGGTACCAGCCCATCTCTTAAATACCCAGCAGCAGGACATTTCCTGAATGACTTTACTTTGTAGACTCTCCTAATAAAGAATAGTTGTCATATGCCGGAAACTCAATGGATCACTTGTGGAAAAGCGAATTCATGCCCTACAATGCAAAAAAAACAAAATTATGAATAATTTGGCCACCAGATAAAATTATTGAAATGTTTGTGAGATTGAGGTTCTTTGCCCGGCTTCATTTACTCCATGTATGCCCTGTTGATGAATATGACGAGGTGGTTTGTTGGACCTGATTTCTAAAAACCCTAACTGCTTTTCCAGACACATTGAAATTGGAAAAAAATGCTGCTGGCTCTGGCTTTATAAATAAGGTGTTTGACCTGAGCGCCATATTTTTCCATATATTTATGCAATGGAATATTGATTATTCTGTTCCACGTGAAGGAAAGAAAATAAGCAGAGAACCTAATTTGAGGCAAGATTTCACAGGGACTTTACAAGTCCTCAGGGTGAGATGCAGATGAAGAATATGACATGTTTAAGTCTTCTGTGTATTTTTACCTGACAGTGGTATATGGCAGATTCTGCTTTGCTCATTATGCTCATTACCTCATGCAGTCAGTTCACATCCATGCCAAGAAACGTGACGGGAGTGAAATGGACATTCCTTAACCTGTATTGAGTTGCCAACATAAGAGAGCCAAACTTAGTACAGGAATGTTTTCCAAACCCATTAAAAGTTGAGATTATTTGTTAATTGTTAGGATCTTATTAGGGTATAGCTATAGTAGTACCACTGTTACCCCTCATTGCAGACAATTCTGTTTCATCTACAGATCTAACTGACTGTTTGAGCTAGTAATATACAAGCTAAAGTGGTTATTCCGCCTTTGAGAAAAAATAAAAATAGCAGCAAATGTTCTAAAATAATAACTAAAAAAAAAAAACAATACTCACATCTTTAATCACCCACTAATCCAGCGCAGAGCAGCAACGGAGGTCATGTGCCAGTAGTGCAGTTGATGACCACGACAGGACACATGTTGCTCATGCAACTGTGAGCAGCCTGCGTGGCCTGAAAGTGCAGCATCTCTGGACTTGTCTCCCATAGAGCATATCTGGTCAGCAATTGCAACGGTAGCTGCCAGCAGTGGATCTTGATGATTTGTCTAAATGTGTTCGTAGTGGCAGAACATTCCCCAGACAGCCATTAATAGCCTCTTTGATAGCAGCCAAGGCGTCCCTAAGTGCGTGGATTTCTACGAGTGGCACTGCTACTTGATACTGAATAAATCGAGTTGCTTTGAAAAGTTTGTTTTCTTATTTCTATCATTTGCATATCATTAACATGTCCATCCTGTGATTTCCATAATCTCATGACTTTTCCTTCTTGGTGTTGCAATTTCAATGTTGAGGAGTGTATTATCTGATAAAGATGATCCAGTCATTTTATCTGATTTATGAATCACGAGTATGACTCTAAGGTTCGTAATGTCCCAGATATTCAGTTTCAAGTAGAAATATATCAAATCAAGCTGAAAAGATTCCTTCAACCAAGAGTATTCTGATGTTCTGTTTGATTAACCCCATTGTTCATAGCTGTTATCTGGTCAGTTGAGCAGGCCACACACATGACACAGAGGCATAGGAGATACTATCTATCCCTGTAGTGATTACAACCTAGAATATGTATTATATTTATCAACTGTTTTGTGTATGTCTTCACTCACGCTGGTCATACACATTGGATATCTGAAGACTGAAAGATCGTTTTTCCACCACCTAGATACACTGCAATGCTCGGCTCGGTTTCTGAGCGCTCCTCTGTTCTCTATGAGAGAGCCAGTGACAGCCAAAACCATTGGCAGTTGAAGCACAGCAACCTGTATCTTTTAATGGTCCAAAAAGGGGATGTTCTCCAGCACCAAAGGAAAGTACGGTAGTTAAAATTTAACCTTTAATCATAAGAGATAAAAAATTGACAGAATGTTCACATATTAAAAGAAAACCTATAATGCTTACTCATTTTGGGTAGAAAAAAACGTAATCATAGTTTATTCAAATGAGCTAAGAGATGTATTTGACCTGGAAGCCAGACCAGTGCCTACTCTGTGCACCATACCCAGGCCACAGACTATCTATCCTGGACATTTCCGGGGATACTTATCTGTAAGTCAGGAATGGTGAGCTGAATTGACAATTTTTCAATTTTTTTTTATTTAGCTTGTATCTTTTATTTTCCACCGGTTACCTCTGTCCTGGCATAGTCAAGAGGTCCCCATATACATTAGATCGTTGGCCAAACCATCTGAAATGGGTGAGTGTGGATGACTACTCTGTAATGTGGATGGGAGCCTCTAGACTGAAATTGTCCTCTGTGCTTACCTGCTGGATAAAGTTTGATGGAGAGCAAAAACATTATGGGGTTCACTCTCAGACCAGTGTCTTTCCACCACCATGGTCTATCGTTCACAATATGCGTGTTAAAACACATTTTCAATCAGGTCCCACAAGCCTCGAAAACTACAACTACTACACTTCGGGGATCTTTCTCTGCATTCTAATATTGTCTTTGTTGTCAGACCAATATTTACATGTGGGGAAAACTAATTATTCTTTATTTGCTATATGCAAATTACCTAAAACTAATCCAGCAGGGTGTCACTTTCCCAAAACTAATCCGGCCTCAAAATGCGGCATTCACACCTCTCCACACAGTTTTGGCAAGTTTTGCCTCACTGAGTATTTCATGCTAGCGCTCAACATCCTCCACAAACTTCCTTCCCTGAGCATGTGCGGTGCAGGCCGTGAGAGTACACATGCGGAAGAAGGATACTCTTGAATAACACCGCGCACCAGCTCGAGATTAGACCATAGAGGAAGACATCCCAAAAGGGACGTGATATTACGGTGATTGCTGGATTAGTCCTACGCCATTTGTATATGGCCATTGATGGAATATTCAGTAACTTGTTTTACCACAAATGTTCATCTGGGACATTAAAGACAATATTAGAATGCAGGATGGGGGCTCTAAAGTGTAGTAGCGGTGGTTATCAAGGCATGGGGGTCCTGACCGGTTCCCAATAACACTGCCAGTACATTGGGTATCAGAACTGTGTACAAGGAGAGCAGAACTCTTAGTAATATACTGTATATCATTATTAACTGTATTATCTGCCACATTTATATTTCTTTAATTATCTTTGGAGATGCAATTAAAACCCCATAAAGCTTGTATCATGTTCTAGTTTAGAAGGACCAGCTTCCTCTCTTGCACCCTCTTTAACGTGGGCAAGTACGGTAAATTACCGTAGGCCAAACCATATTTTCACCATGAGAAAAGAAGCAGGGTGTGTTCCAGCATCCAAAACTTCTTTAAAATTCAGTGTTTTAATATATTCAATTTAAAAATAGATCAAGAGAGACAAAAAAGCGATGCCACTAGGAAAATGGTGGCAATACCATATTTTGTGCTACAGACATCTACTTTTCCTTCCCCCGCAATTAGCTATCCAATAAACTTTCTATATTTTTAATTTAGTACCTTCAGCATTTTATAACATTTCTATTAAGTAAAAAAGGAACTTTCAGGCAATTCTGTAGGTAATGACGCACAAGTATGAGGCTGGCCATCGAATAGTTCCAGCTAATAGTAATCTCTCAGGATTGGAAAATTGTAAACCTCTGGCATTTGCAGTACTGTTACTAGACACTGGCACGGATGAAACCCTTCTCTCCAAGTTCCAAGTGAGAGTTTCATATTAACTGAAGTCATATGTTATGAAATCGTAAATCCCATCCTAACGATTCAAAAGGAATACATTTTACAGTTCCCGGCAGGCCGGAGAGCAGGGTAGTCAAACTTATTTGGATTGTAAAAATGGTGATTGCTGAGTAAGATCATTGGTACAGACCACATAAAGCTAATGACATTCTAGTATTTGCTATGGAGAGGATGTAATCTTATGCCGAAATAACAAAAGATGCCTGGGGCTTAGAAGAGAGTTCTGAGTGCTTTTTTGCTACTGTTGAAAACGCGACTGATAATGACATCAGCGATACAGAGCAATATCCACATGTAAAATACATTTTTACTAAACAAATTTTGAAAATTTCAGACTTAAAGAAGCACTCCTCACATCAAAGTTTTTATCCTCCTCATATATTGCAGTTGTCCTATTGCCGGTATACAACACTGTGTACTTACAATTGCTCATTTTACCTTTCTACTCATTTAATTGTTCTCTTTTCAATTAGGTCTATGACATCACGTGATTAAATTCTGAGATAAACTTGGCACGCACAAATATGTAAATGCGGTGAAAAAAGAATTTAATGAGGTAGAGTACATACAGTAGATGTTTCGGTCTGTATAAAGACCTTCATCAATGTACCTCACTAAAATATTTCAGGGTACCAGGGTCATATGGAGGACAAGGAGTCCCTGTTATGAATAAATGGCTCGTAATGCAAAAAGGCAGGCCACAAGTTAGAGAGATGTGCATGGATCACGGACGCAGTATCCACCGCTTGTCCAGTGTGGGACTCCTTGTCCTCAATATGACCCTGGTACCCTGAAATATTTAAGTGAGGTACATTGATGAAGGTCTTTATACAGACCGAAACGTCTACTGTATGTAGTCTACCTCATTAAATTATTTTTTCACCGCATTTACATATTTGTGTGTGCCAAGGTTATTTCAGAGTTGATTACGGCTTGGGCACCTACTGTACTTGAGCACCACTCTTTAGTAGTGCCTACGTTATTTAATCTAATTACTTGATTAAAAACAGACTAGCTGAATCCTGCTAAGCTCTATGTAGAAGCAGGAAGTCTCTTTTCCCATGCATGAGTCATCATTAGAACTACAATCCTACATCATGGCAAAGTCCCTGGCAGCCAAGCTCCACCCCCCACCTTCAACTTCTGACCCAGCTCCTCACCTGTTAAATAAAAACAAGAAACTACATGTTTGATTTCCAAATGCCTGTGGCTGGTTTCACACTTGTGTTTTGATCTGCAGCGTTTAAAAAAAAAAAACGCATGTGGTGAAAAAACGCATGTAAACGTGGCAAAACGCCGCATTTTTTAGACGAATGCGTTTTTGCATGCAGAAAAAACGCGGCGTTTTGCGGCGTTTACATGCGTTTTTTCCTGCGTTTGCGTTTTTTAAACGCATGCTGAGAAGTGTGTGACAGCTGCCAATCATCAAAATCAACTAGAAAACCCACTATAAACAGAAATAGCTAGGGATAGGGTTAGGGTTAGGGTTAGGATCCCTAGTAACCCTAGGGATCCTAACCCTAACCCTAGGGATCCTAACCCTAACCCTAGGGATCCTAACCCTAACCCTAGGGACCCTAACCCTAACCCTAGGGATCCTAACCCTAACCCTAAGGGTTAGGATCCTAACCCTAACCCTAAGGGTTAGGGTTAGGATCCCTAGGGTTAGGGTTAGGATCCCTAGGGTTACTAGGGATCCTAACCATAGGGTTAGGGTTAGGATCCCTAGTAACCCTAGGGTTAGAGTTAGGGTTTTCTTGTTTTTTCTTGTGGTTAGGGTTAGGGTTTTCTTGTTTTTTCTTGTGTTTTCTTGTGTTTTTCTATAAAAACGCATGCGTTTTTAATGCAAGCAAACGCATGTGCTTAAAAACGCATGCGTTTACATAGACAGCAATGCATTTTTTTGCCGCGAATAAACGCGTGCGTTTTTTTGCGGCAAAAAAACACCGCTAGAAATTACTACAGGTTGCATTTCTGCAACTAAACGCACGCGTCAAAAAACGCATGCGTTGCCGAAAACGCGTCAAAACGCATGCTAAAAAACGCATGCGTTGCCGAAAACGCGTCAAAACGCATGCTAAAAAACGCATGCGTTTTTAATGTTAAGTATAGGAAAAAAACGCATGCGTTTTTTTAGCGCTAAAACGCTGCGGATCAAAACGCAAGTGTGAAACCAGCCTGTGACACCCTAAAGCGCCAATTCAATGTTATTTTGAGTGAAATATGAATATAAATTTTTTTTTTATATTCTCGTAAAAAAATATATATAAATTGCTGTTTTTTATGTGAATCTCCAAATATCAGCAAAAAAAAATAATTCACAGTATTTTATAGGAACCCCTAAACAATCATTACAATTCTTGATCATAAAATAATGCATCATACAGTTATGCCGGTAAAGAGATGAAAAAGGCAAAAAATGGTTAGTTATGGTCTTTAAAGGTGTTTTCCACAATTTGCAGAAATATTCTTTGAAGCAGTGAAAGTGCCAAAAATTAAAATAAAACACTAACTTATAATCATCTGATATTTTTTCAGTCACTCTAGAGACTCCATTAAATTCCCTGCCACTCCACAGCTGCCATATTTGATAGTCCTGCTGGTCTTTGTTAACTATTCTGTGATTTCCCAACCATGCTCCAATCACTCCTGTGTTATACATGTAGGCAGCATTGAGGTCAGTGATTGGCTGCAGCGGTCTCATAGTCATGGTCAGTATGTTATCAGGCCTGAGTTGCCATGATACATACAGTCCATGATCTTTGACAGTTCTTTTAACCACTGACTCCGCTGTCTGTACTCTCCACGGTTTTTCGGTTCACAGGAATTAGTGATCCGAAGCAGTTTTGCTTCCTTTGTATCGTCCACATACAGCTCTGTATATTATGGAAGCTTTATACCAGGCTGCTTATTTTCATGGTTTGGTTTGGCATATATAACTTTTTCACATGTTTCCTTTTCATTGTAGCATTGTCATATTTGTATATGGAAAATATATTTAGCATCTTCCTATACTAACGACAAATACCGTGCATGAAAAGTGTGAGCATATTTTATATCCAGGACTGTATACGTACGTGCCAGGAGCTTTGCATACCTGCACATTGTGCACAAATATGGAGAACCAGTGAAATGAACCTTTTATTCACCCATGCGATGTTTCCGCTCCAATTAGCTTTTCTCAAGGGCAAATTACCGTAGGAACATATATCATATAATGAAGCCAAATTTATGGGCAGCAGATGTACTGTAGAGACATCACACTGGGAAGGTATTGTATTGAGATCTAAAGGAGTAACTAGCACTTTAATTTTTATTTCATAAACCAATAGTACACATGAGAATAACAAACTTTGTAATGTATCTTGTCAGAGAAATCTGCTTCTTTCACCTCCCGGACTGATTTTTCACTGTCTATTCATGGGTAAAATCTGTATTCAGTGAAGACCGGTTTTCCCATTACTGAGATAGATGACAGTTGGTGCTTATAAGATTCTATGCAGAGGCCGACACAGACTTTCTGCTGCAAGTTCTCTGAACATGACAGTTACAGTTCTGCGTAGAACTTTATGAGCACCAACTGTCATCTCTGTCTTGAATCTGAATTCACTGCAGACACATTTTACCCATAAATTGAGAATTTAGTACATGAATGATCCGTCCAGGAGGAGAAAAAAAGAGGATTTCTCTAATAAGATATATTACAAAATTTGGGATGAACGGTTGTAGGTCACTGCATGCAGTTGTTTGGGATGTATCACAGGCTGTGTCTTTTATGGATGAATACAATTGCTCTATTCTACCACGTAAGACAATACAAATATTCAGAAGATAAATATATGCAGTGAACTGGTTTGACTCGTGTGTCACAACGATTTGCAGCTGCCAAGAGACTCCAGCAAACAGAGATGTGTCCAAGCTAAATACATGAAATGAGACAATCTCCAGAAGATTAGATTACCCTCCTTGCAGAGGGTTTATATATTTTCCATGTATGTATGCAGAAAAAAAGCACTTTACATATTTAAAAGCAATATTTTACTCAGAAATTATGTGGTTTCTCCTGTTGGAATAAAAATTTGATCTGGATCAGGCTGGTGGTGGATCCTGGTGGATCCGAGGTAGAGATGGATGCTCAGGTGGCTTCTTGTCTCTTCATGGCACTCGGTGCCTACCTGTGTTATGGATTCCTTCTGGTAGTGTAAGAGAAAGACAAAATAATCTCTAAACACTATATGACCCAGTCCACCAAAAGCAATTTCTCAGCTCCTGCTTGATTGACAGTTCAGAAATGCGGCATCCTTGCACTACTGACCCCAACTTTGTGCTCTCCGATGCTGCAAGCGGAGCCAGATGTGCAACATTAGGGGAACGCAGGGGCACTGACCACGGTGTGCAGCTCCAGAACAATTATTATATGCTCTATTGGAAGGAGCTTATCAGTACTGTGCATGCCTGGCCACCGCTGATAGATGGCAGAGGTGGCTGGTTCTCTAGGCAACGAGTAGTAAACTGTGGAATTGTAAATCTCTTTGTTCTTGATAACTGTCAGGATGTTTAATAACAAGTAAATTGCAAAGTTGCTTGTTTTTACGAACACTATTCAATTTCAAATATTTATGAAAGCAACAACTCCTTCCTTTCTTTTTCCTTCATCTTTTTTCCTTTCTTTATTTCTTTCATTCTTTCCTTCCTTCCTTCAAGCCCTCCCTCCCTTCCTTCTTTCCTTCATTCCCTTTCTTTCATTCCTTCCTGCCCCTCTTCCTTTCCTTCCTCTTTTTCTTTCTTTCTTTCTTTCTTTCTTTCTTTCTTTCTTTCTTTCTTTCTTTCTTTCTTTCTTTCTTTCTTTCTTTCTTTCTTCCCTTCCTTCCTTCCTTCCCCCTTCCTTTCTTCTTTCCTTCCTGCCTTTCTTCCTTTCCTTCCTTTTTTTTCTTTCTTTCTCTTCCTTCATTTCTTTCTTTCTTTTTCTTTTTGTCTTTCTTTCGTTCTTTCTTTATTATTGTCTTTCTCTCATTCTTTCTTCCTTATTTTTCCTTTCTATAATCTTTCTTTTTATCTTGCTTCTTTTTTTCTTCAGTCTTTTCTTGTTTTATTCGTTCAGAGTAGCTTATTATTATTATTCTCACTCTTGGCCTGTACCAGATAGCAGACCGGCTTGGAATCTGTTCTTTTCTGCATGTCTTATTAGGGTTGGGTTTGGTCCGTCACCTTTTCAACTTACAACATTGAGAAAGTTACATCAACAGTTCTTGGGATACTGGGGAATAGGTGTAGCAGAGCAAACCCTTCCTAATGGCTATGGACTACATACCGTAGTAGTAATTTTGACACATCTGGAAACAAAATGACATTCCTCTGGCTGCATGTGGAACGTTATAGATAAGATCACATAATTGTGTAAAGTCGTCAGTACTTGGTGTGTTAAGAAATGCAAATTCACTCAGCAGACGTCATATGGCTGTGCCTTGATCTGGTGCATTCCCAAGACCCCCCAAATGCCTTTCTGACATGGGCTGGAGATTAAATTTACACCCTTTGTCTCCAGGAAAAGAAAAAAATGAATTGATTTCACACTATCATTTTCAATCCAAAATATTTATCCTAAAAACTGAAAAGTTGCTAAATAGAAGCTAAAATGTTATATTGAAAAAAAAGAAGTCAATATACATGACCTATAAGCAGCCATGACTGGGGCTTCCTATGGCTCTATAATATATTAAAAGCTTGCAAAGGTTTGCTATCTCGTGTACTAGACTCCAGACCTAAGCACCAGATGTATTGATATTGACTCCTATATAAAGAATCATGGTGAAAAAAACTTTTTTTTTTACATTGGCAGCCAAAAGGTAAGAAAGTTTTGTAGATGATATATTTATAGTTGGATATGTGATAAGAGAGACGTAATGGGGCAGATTTAAGACTGGCCCTTCATTCGCCACTATTGAAAAAAAAAAAATATAGAAAAAGATATCTGTAGCAAATTGCACCAAACTTATTAAAAGGTGCATCATCTTAATCAATTTTGTGCATTTTGAACTGTCCTAAACTCAGAAAATGAAATCTACAGCTGCTATGAGCAAGGGCAGATTCTCACCAAAATTTGTGACATTTTCCTGGCTCTAGGCTTAAAGGGAATTCGTCAACCCAAACTGACAGTATAAACTAAGCACATAGCCTTGTATGGAATATACAGCCCTTATAAAAGCTGCACCTTTAGTGATCCAATCTCTGCCTCCATTTGGCAGAAACTTAAAGGGGTTGTCAGACCTTTGGCTACAAGTGCATGTGTCTGCAGACTTGTCGATCCTCGCATCGCACCCAAAGCAGGCGTGTGACCACAAGTTTGTGATTTGCATACATGTGATCACGTACTGACTAGACGGGTGTAGCCTCACTCAATGTAAGTGCATTGGGCGAGGCCGGACACAGTTTAGTTGGAATGTGGCATGGAGTATGCATATTGCATACTTGTTGTTACGACTGCACAAGCACATGTACACGAGTAGCGTACAAACCAGGGAGACAAATACCTGAACCTGGCAGATCCCTGCTCAGACTGGTAAATGCCCTACTGTGACCCGGTCTGGTATAGCAATGCCTGTGTAGCAGCCAGGGCCGGACTGGCCATCTGGCAATTCTGGCAAATGCCAGAAGGGCCTGTCTGGTCATGGGCTGCCTTGTCTGCTATGTTGTTAGCAGAATAAGTGTTTTCAAGACACCCATACTATTAAGAGTTGTGAAGGAGCACAAAGTACCCCAGCAGGCCACAGGTATCATTAGAAATATTGGTCTTGTAGTAAATCTTCCTTTCCTCCATCCAGGGTAATACTAGTGATATATCCACATCTGGTTCATGGGGACGGGGACAACATGGGCCTGTGTGATTTCCAATGCCAGGGCTGAATTTCAGCCCCTGTCCATGCCCGGTAGCAGCTCACTTGGGAAAATAGGTTATACACGAAAAACTGCATCTGACTCTGTTGGTTTCTGTAAATACTAGATATCCTGACTTCGCAGTCCATAGTGGTACCTGCAGGTGCAAAGTATAGTAAAGAAACGGCAAAGCGAAAACCCTTAGCTGGAATCTCACAGACTGTCTCCAAACATCAGTGTCAGAACATCCAAATTAATCTGAAACCAGCAGGAAACTCTAGCAGGGAGACAGGATATAAAGCTGCACCTGAAAGGTGATAGGCACACAAATGAAAACACCTGTGTTAAGCTAAGCAGACTGTAGCCTGAAAGCAGAACCCAAACACCCAGGGAAAAGACGTGTCTCCTGTGGCTCGGCAGAACACAGAAGCCGACCACAGAACACAAACTCAATGGATCGAATCCAGGAGCATGACACTTGTGGTCATATGACCGCTCGTTACCTGCACAGGCACTGGAGAATCCTCACAGCGTGCAGTGTATGTGATGTGAGGATTCACAAGTCTGCAGTCACATAGAAAGACTGCAGACTTGTAGCATTAGGCAGGAGAATACCTTTAAGATTGCATCAAAAACCAAATAAGCATATTTGATTACTCTTGTGGCCAAGAGGCTCAGGACAGCATTCCACCAACTGGCTTTGCATGTCCCTAATTCCTTTAGAGGTGAGTGACAGCACTGGTTGCCTGAGCTTTCGCTGCACTCTTCATTCTCGCTCCAGCCAAGCCAGTGTTGTTGATCACCAGCAATGGAGTAGGGGTATGCAAACCCAGGGGCCAGAATGGTGCCCTGAGCTTCTTGGCCACATAAACGAGGGCACTGAGCACTCTTATTACCATATTTCACTAGCCTTCAGCTTTTGTAGACTATAGTCAGGAAATAGAAAACTGAAGGTGAGATTTTTAGAGGGGCTATATCCCCTACAAGGCTATGTTCTTTAGCTTATACTGTCAGATTGGTCTCACAGATTCACTTTTAAGCCCCAATAATAAATCTACCTAAAAGTTGTTTTCTAGGCCCCCTCTCCTGGTACATCCTACTTTTTGAAACTTTTGGTTGGCTTGGTGTAAAAAAGAAATTACATGTTTGTGCAGGTTGCAGCTTATTTGAGACTCGAAGAATCAACGGTTGGGCGCCGCTAAAGTATTTACGGTAATGTACGGTATCTGTTGTTTAACTTGGTGGCTAAAATAATGTCTCCCAATCATTGACTTAATGCATATTGATAGTACTAAGATTGGTGGAACATTAAGCATTACTGATATTTGGTTGGGTTCTGACTTGTTCCTCATTTTAATATAGTGTTCCAGTTAAATATAGTAGAAATTAATGAATGTAACAGAGTAAAAACATTTACCTCGAAGTTATCAAGTGCTAAATACATAAGCTGGTTTGGACTTGAGCGGGTGTAGGGGGAATATCTAGTTTTCCTCTTCTTTCCAGATTTAAGATTAATGATGCAGGATATATCCAGGTATGCAGTCTGTGTTTCCATTCTCCAGTCCAACCCTACTGTAGATACAGAGGAGAAATACTGAAATTATCCTGTGCAGCAAAGCCTTGAAGACATCTTGCTGGTATAATCTAACATGCTAATACCCTTACTGGCAAAAGCCTGGGGTTCATTCTAGAGGATAACACTGTATACCAACCCCCAAGATACACCGCCCAAATAATGGTCATAGTGTCGTAAAGCACCCATATTAGTACAAACTATAGAGAATGTAGAACTGTACTTATATATTCTGTTCTGTCATAATGTTTAAGCCACCTTCCAATATTATGTTGGTTCCTCATGTGTCCCCAAAAAACAGTTATGATCCATCGAGGCATGGATGTTACAAGCTGTATCTGTAAGCAGCAGATCCTCGAAGTCCTGTATGTGAGGTGGGGCCTACGTGGATCAGACTTGTTTTCTCAGCACAAATTCTCCGTTGGACTGAGATTGGAGAAGGAGAGTTGGAGGAGTTATTAGTGACTGTTGCTTGGTTTATATGTGTGGTAATTCCTTATCCTTCTCTATTTGGGTTTATTCCCCTACCTTCACACCCCGGTGTATTCTTCTGTTATTTGCGAGTGAATATTTTGTATAATTGGAGTTTTCTGTTAACCCTTGTTTGTGTTGCCTTGTTTGTCGGGTTGGTGTAGTACGGTGCATAGTAGTGCTCCTCGTCCTTGAAGAGAACAGAGGGAGTGCTAACTCAGGAAATAAATCAAGGGTGGAGGCCCCCCGTGATTAAACCTGTTTCTGTACAGATCAGAACTGACGGGCTAGCCTTCACTCCCACCAGTGATCATTGAGTCCTGCACATACATAATCCTATCCCGGGCTCATTCATTGTAATTTGCATACCAAGAATATTCTAGCAGAACTGGCATTTTGGAGATACTCTGACCTACATTTGCTGAAAAAAAGGGAATGGACAGCAACTGCAAAATCATACATTGATCTAATGCCGCTAGGCAAAAATATATATAACTGAACATTCTGATCAGACTGTATGAAGCTCACTGCCACGTCTCGGCGAACCTTTCAATGGCTCCTAACTTTTGCTTTAAAGGAGTGGCATTGTGTGCTAACCACTGTCGTAGCGACAATGCATTGGCAGGGCAGGCAGCCTGGTGCCTCACAACGCCCATGCTGCAAGACTGAATCCCTATAACTCCAGACCGCGCCACCCCACAAGCACAAAATCGCACCAACAATGGCCACGACACAAAGCACCAACACCAAATGAAAGGAACATTGAAGCTCACCTTCTTGAAGCTCTCAAATGAGAGCAAAAATAACCTGGACCCCCAGGTGACTTTGTCACAAGACAATTAATGTTTTTTACTTCACAATCAGTGGTTTTTATGTTATTACTGATGATATATATATATATTTTTTTTTTAACCATAGAAGTTACATATATGAGGATATCCTTAATTGCGTTAATGGAAATATTGTATGCAGGTAGATACGCTATAGTTATCTCAGTTGTGGGATTGAAATGACATTTCTACCAAGACAATGGTTAAAGTGTACAAAAAAGTTTAATATAAGTGGTGGTGCAGATTATGACCTTTCTTAATCACCATGCAGCCCCTCAGCATCTTATCATTCTGTCACACGGGTGTACACTGCTCTACGTGACACAGCAGTGTAGGTTTGACAGCAATCTGGCGTACATGGCCGACTGCGTGCAAAAAGGGGAACACAGGTCATTGCTAGTAATGTGTGGCCTTTGGATACAGGCAAGGGCTACATCTATATTCCCCATAAGGTGTTAGGTCGACCACTCATAGTTCACATGAGTCTACAGTAATAAATATGGCAATGGCTGACTATGGATTGCACTGAGAAGATGTGTTTTTAGGCCAATTATGGAAATCAACATCCATTGACTATATCATGAAAATAATTAATCTCTCTATTTACATACAGTCATCGATGAAAGCGTTGGCACCCTTGAAATTGTTTCAGAAAATGAAGTTTTTCTCCCAGAAAATTATTGCAATTACACGTTTTGTTATACACATGTTTATTTCCTTTGTGTGTATTGACCATGACTGAACTTTCTTATTGCTTGCACTCTATATCTTTATGGAATAGGCTGTTTAGAATCTGTTGGTTTCCATGCTCAACTTTTCTGCTGCTTGTTTGGATCATAAAACTTTCAACTTTCTGAAAGTTGCAGAAATTAAGTAAAGAGGAAGGATTGCCTGTTTGCGTCATTCAGAACGCCTGCCCACGTGATCCTATAGCCTCATTAGCCGCTCTACATTTGCTGGGCCTGTCCTGTACTGTGTGTCCATAATTGAGCCCATGTTAGTCGATATGACTTCATTCCTTGGCTTAGTTTAATCTTTCGAGCAGTTTATTGAATTGTAAATGACTTAGGTCACTGAGATCCTATGAAACCTCAGCTGAGAATGAGAGTAAGTACATGAAGCTGCCTTGTAATAGATGCAATTACAACATTTTCCTCTGCTTCAAAACTGCGTGGGAGGAATATACCATAGCGTATCAGGTATGATCAGTGATGTATACCATTATCTATGCAGATCAATCATTATCTATGCCGATCAACCATTCTATCAAAGACATGATAGCCCAATAAGACTAGATTAGGTCATCAAGACTAGATCAGTGGTGGTTCGACACCTTCACCCCCACCGATCTGGTATTATTAGGGCTGGAGGTGTCCAGATGTAGACATTGACCATAGCACAGCTCTATTTATTGTGTAGCCGCTGCTGCCGGTTACTGCAAATCAGCTCATAGTCTCGTGAATTGCAGCTGATCTGCAGGACTCCCTCTCGACCCAAAGTCATTTTTGGGTAGGTTGCTCTTAGTACCCATTATTCCATGCTGTTGTTAGGAGTAAGACATTTACTCTGAATAAGGAAAGAAAAAAAAATCCTATTTTGGCTATTTACCACATGTATTTATGCAGCCGGAAAGATAATGGCCCTGTTATTTCAGTCAGCTGAGTGTCATCCTGTGTCCCTTTTTTCAGTTCCCAATTATAAATGAATGTCAAGCAATATGTGAATGGTTTGTTGCATAAAAATAGGACCCAACAATGGAGATCTGTTTTCAATAACTGGAATCTGGCATTCCTTGCACTCCAGCTTTTTTCCAAATGGTTTGCGGACGAGTGAAACAAATCCTTTATATGTAACAGATAAAAATGAAACAGCATATTCTGGCAATTCTGTTGCTTAGTTAAGGAAAGACTTATTGGGTTGGTCGCTGTCACCAAGGAAGGGCAAGTGGGTTTTTAGAACTGCGCTTTATAGAGATGACCACTGGGTCGCCAATTATCGCTGTTTTTAGAGGATTGTGCAATGAGTGTTTGATTTTCCTGCAGCGTCTTCAGAAGATCCTGATACACTGATTTTTATAGAAGAAAATCTGCAGTGTATTACAATATCTTCCCAAATCTCATCCAACCTCTGCATGAGGCCTCATTCACACATAAGCTTTTCTCGTACAAGAAACGAACGTTCCTTGCAAAATCTCAGAGACATTTCCGATTTTGATCCGAGTGTCAGATTAAGATCGACAATACAAGTTTATGGGTTTGTAAAAAAAAGCGGACAGCACTGGGAAGCCATTTGTCATGGACTGCTAGATAGGAAAAGATAGAGGAACTTCATTTTTTGTTTGATTTTTCAACTGAGAGAAACTGATGAAACTCAGACAAAACTCTGACGGTAAAAAGCTGACACTGACCAAACTCTGATAAAACTGTGATAAAGAAAATATGGATGAAACGTGGATCGATTTTCTCCTACGAGAAAATCAATGATATGTGAATGGAGCCGTAAAGAAGCACTCCCCATGTAATGTATACTCACCTACTGCTGCTCTCTCCAGCGTCGGTCTTCTCAGCTTCCGAGTGACGTCACCCCTCAAGCAGTACTAGCGTGGATCAGGAGGAGACTTCATAGGCTTGCACTATAAAAGTATAAAAGACTTCCGGCTGACGTATGGAGAATTATGTAAACCAGCTAGTCACGATTACAGTGACGTCACTCGGAAGAGAAGAACATCGTTGGACACTCACACTACAGTACATGCACACATTTAATGGATAAACAACTTTGGGAATGCTTGTTTTAATGTAGTTCATCATGATGGAAATTGGCTCGTGATGAAGGATTGAAATCTGCGAAACCACCCTTCTCTCTTTACAATGCATACAGTGAAATCCACAGCAAAATTCATTACAAATTGAGATGAAACTCATGAAGATTTTGCTGCTTATTCATGTTTGATTTTTTTTTTTCAAGCTCAATTTATGCTCTATGAGGACACACCTGAATGACTGAGGGTACTAAACCATGAACAATTGTTTTTCTAGAGCAGCACCCACTTTGGAGTGTGAAAGCCTGATCTAAAATGTTGTTGTTATACATGTAGCACTTTCTAATTTGACACATATGTTAAGAGACATCAAGGTATCTTTATGCAAGAAAACTGTTCACAAAACCATACCTGACTTGCCATGTTCAACAACACGCGAATATGTCCACCAGTCCTATAAAAAGTGAATAAAGTGATTGGGCACGTGTTTAACCTCTGCGCCATTCAGATTCCGTTTCTAGGATTAACGAGAATCTGAGTGATCAGCAAGTTATCGCCTATCTTGTCTCTAGTTTTCTGCATCATGGTATAGTTAAAATGTTGGATGTTAGGTCAAAAAATACTGCATCTGTATGTTTTTTTTCTGGATCATGTTCTCGGGGTACAAGTATTACCTGACCCCCATCAGACAGGTGGACGGCCTTAGAGCTATGTTTAGTAGATATCCTGTAAATGTGGGGTCTGTTGTGGTCGATGGTGACGTATGCTTTGTTTCTTTTAGGTTGGTGGTTTGTAAGCACGGCAGAAGAGCAAGGTTGGGTTCCCGCCACTTATTTAGATTCTCAGAGTGGTACCAAAGATGATTCTGAAATTAACACTTCTAAATTGGGAGATGGTAAGTTACATACTTTGTATGTTACATATATAGTATATGGATTTTTGATCAGATGTGATGTGTTTATTGCACAAGGTGCCACTTTATTGTTCAGTGTCTAACACCTCGGCACGTTACCAGAATCTGTCCATTTTACTGCTGAGGAAAATGAGTAACTAACTGCAGATTTATAAGACACGCGGAATTGGCATCATATGAGGTGGAGGTAGATTCAGTTTGTTTTAGGTTTTTGACACATGTAGCAATCTGTGCCACATGGCTGGGTGCCACACAGCTGTAACCTCATCCAGTTTACCGCAAACTGAACTTCACAATAAAACAGTATTCAGTACACTCCTATGCTTCACCTAGCGGAAAAAAACTGCATCTTCTAATTTAAAATGTTGCAATATTGATGTGCTATCCTTAAAGGGATTTTCTACCCAGGGCAAATTTTCAGCAAGCAGTCCGGCTTGCCAAATACTGACAGTGTGTAATATACACACTGTTAGGGTTTGACCTGGATATCCAGTTGGTGCAGTCGTTACGTATTTGCAATCACGTATCTGCTAGCTTCACATTCACCATTCTCAATAGAACATTGAGAACAAGCCAGCTGGCAATGTTAGTATTCAGCAAGTTGTATTGCTTGCTGAAAGTTTACTTTTGAGTGGAATACCCCTTTAAGGCCTCTGCTTTCTGTCCCTAGAAAAAGAAATCAGCAGGCCAGATACTTCTCTATCACAACATCATCTGTCGGGGAGAGTCGGAGGACCCCAGAGATATTAGACTGTTGGAGAGTCGACCAATTTTAGGCTAATGTGTATGGGGTCCTTTAGGATTGGTAATGAATATCAAATTAGTGAGAGTCCAACATCTGATTTCAGCACTTGGCCAAGTGTTGGTGGTTCATTCTTTACAATGCACAAATGAATCTGTCACCATGTAAAATGTCTTGTTCTGTTGATTGCAGTAGACAGAACACCTTTGTACATGAAGGCAATGTGCACTACTTCCAGGTTCAACAGTGATGGTGGCGGAAATATCTGAGCCTATTCCAGAATCACCGCCATAGTTCTGCTGCCCAAGCATACTAGGACCTACTGACCAGGGGGACACAATGTCTCTGGGTGGAGGTTCCAACTGCAGCATAGGAGCATGAGCCATCTCTTCCTGGAGTCAGGGACATTTGTTGGCTCTTCGAAGAGTCTGGGACATCTCCCCTTTTTCTATGGTTCTCCTGGAAGTTTTGGGATAGTTGACAAGGATGAGTGCTTGCATTGGGCCCAAAGGGAGAAAACTTGATAGGGTGCAGCTGCCTTCCTCCGTATTCATCAGGCAGGAACTCTTTATATCGATGTTCTACCCAACAGTGAGAACTAGGACCTGCCCCTCTATTTTCTCCTCTGTTGAGGATTGAATGGCACCTTACAATTTCTGTTGATGGGAAAGATAACTGTGATTATTTTTGGTATACATGTGGATTTTTTAAAAAAACTATACACATGGGCTGTCTAGTAAAACACTGGAAACATGTCCGACCATGTCCATTCCTACTTCCTCTCTGACCATGTCTGACCATGATCTGTCCTACTTCCTGGTCCTCAGGTCCAACCATGTCCATTCCTACTCTGCCAAAAAAAAAATATGTGACCTCATTTGAGGCCCCATTATTTGTTAGATTGGTTACCACTGGTCCGTAGCTAACATAAATCTGATGACAACGAGTAAGTGTTGTGAAACCGTTGGCTCAGATTTGATGGCGAATGCAAATTTTACAGCTTCAAAGCAAAAAATGCTGTACAGTTTGGAAAGTAAGATGTAATAAATATTTTACTATGACTGAAAGATATTTCCTGCACTGCGAAAACCACAGCGGATAAGTGAAAGTGTTGAAAAATAGATTTTTGTGAACTGCAAGTGCACGGATTGTGTGGATAGCATGTATTATTTAAATGTTTGCATTTCTGTCTGAATACATTACATTCTATATTTTATTTATCATGAACTGCTAACTATACCCAAATGTCTCAAAGAAATATGCCCTATTAGAAATCTGTCAAAAAACAAACAAACATGTCAGAAGCTGTGATAGTTGAGGATCGGCATGTGGGGCCTTTTCTTAAGACTAAGCAATGCGCCCCTCTTGACCCTGGTCATCTTTTTTCAACTATTGTGTAAGCCACGTACTGGTTAGTGGAAGGTCTGTATCCTGTGCACGCATAACCGTGCTGAGCCCTTCTAACCCTTAATGTATTTACAGCCCCCAGACATATCACTACAATATTTCAGAGTTTCTTTTGCCCTTTCTTGGCCCAAAATTTGAGCTTTGATGTAACGGTAGGTTTCAAGCTCTGAGTAAAATTTATGGGGAGCAGAATGCAATTTTTCATTCCTGGTTCTGTGACTGTGTAAGGGGAGGAGAAGCCACTAGTGAGAGCAGAAGATTACCGCCAATCACTTCCATCTCTGCACTATATTCCTTTCCAGCAGGAACACAAGTGTGATACATAAATCTGTGGACCCTCCACACCTGAACTTTATTTATTCAAAGGTACAGAATATCTAAAGCTCCCCATACACATGAAATGAAAGTCAACGAACGTTGCCGATTTCCACAGGACCGACTGGTCATCTGATACCGACCATCTAAACATTTGTGTGTGTGGTCAGCTTAGGGCTCTGCTGCCTTAGTCACTAGTGATGAGCGAGTATACTCATTGCTCGGGTTTTCTCGAGCACGCTCGGCTGACTTCTGAGTATTTGTTAGTGGAGATTAAGTTTTCATCGCCTCAGCTGAATGATTTACAGCTATTAGCCAGGCTGAGTACATGTGGGGGTTGCCTGGTTGCTAGGGAATCCTCACATGTAATCAAGCTGTCTAGTAGCTGTAAATCATTCAGCTGCCCGTGATGAAAACGTAAACTCCGAACACTAACAGATACTTGGAGGTCACCCGAGCGTGCTCGGAAAAAACCCGAGCAACGAGTACACTCGCTCATCACTATTAGTCACACTTTTTTCTGCCCAAACATGCATTATTCTTTATTTTACAAAACAGTTACAATTTGATGCAAATTTGCTTGAAGCTTAATGTTTTTAGATGTTTACTTCCAGAAATATATGATAATTATTATTATTTTTAATATTATGACTATTTTATTTGTGTGAAAAGTGTTAAAACTCAGTTTTGTCAAACTATTCTACAATTGATTAGAGATGATTTTAAGGTTATGGTTTCTCATAATTTTAAGTGTCATCCACTTTAATTTATTTTAATGGTGACAGTGGCATGAAAAAAAATATCCACATGGTATATAAGTTATCTATGCTTAGTATTATGGTCATATATAGTGAAGGCCTGTATAAGGTGCTTGTATAACACCCAGTATCGCCGCACCAACATTACAGAGCCTGGCTATATAGTGCAAATATGGAAATATATAAGGTATTAGTTGATATTTTGATTAAATTACTCAAGCTTGCAACCTATTTGAAGGTCTTTCTGCACCTCCAGAAGATCCCGTTGAATACTTCATTGGAATATCTGTACAGTACTACCGTACAAGTCATGATACGCCGGGCATCCTGTGCACTGCATGTCATCAATTTTAAAGGGGTTTTCCGTTTTCAGAGCTGTCTGTGTTTTTTTTAAACAAAGGACCTTACTCACCCTCCCCGGGTCCAAAGCTGAGTTTGTCACAGCTCGCGATGTCTGTTATTGGCTGCAGCCACTCAGTCAGCTTTGCGGCTCATGCCGCCTGCTTAGACAGAGCCGCGAAAATCAGTATTTGGCTGTAGTGCTAGTGTAGTGACGTCAGCACTGCAGACATTAACACACTGTGCGCAGCGGCGGAGACTGATAGCGGGACCTGGGTAGGACGAGCAAAGAACTTTTTTTTTCTTTACAAAATTTAACTGAAAAAAGAATTAAAAATGAATAAAAGACATCACTGAAAAAAAAACCTAATAACAGCCACACTTGCGATACCATGTCCATAACAAAGACACAACAGTGTGCAGCAGGTCCCCCATGGTAAAGACTGCCAGTACCATATGTGCACCCACAGGACAGACACCCCACATTACCCAGCCACCACTGGAGGGACCCGGCATGCACCTTGCATGAAAAAGATGTATACAATGCATGAGGTATTGGTCGATATATTGGCAGCGGTTTTCTGAAACTGGAAAATCTCTTCAAGTCTGCTAAGTTATTGGAAGAACGTCATGTCACAGCAGGCAAATGTGGACAGACATATTATATGATGCCATGTATTCAGAAATGTAACTTGGACTTTTTGGGGTTCTGTGCAAAATCCTTCATCTACCATTCATAGTACTGGTGTCTTATGTGACCGGGGTCATTGGATTCCCCTACAGCTACATCCATGCATTCATTCACAAGCCATGTCTTTGTGGGACAGAGCACACGTGCCATTACCGAAACTGTGACTTTTCTCTCTACATAGTTTCCAGTAACACCCATTAAATGTTGGTCGTCTACTCATCTCCCATTTTAACCAGTTTCTATATTTTACGTTAACATTATTTTCAATGGTTCATGTAATTTTGTTCCTTGATTTTATTCACATCCTTCCGTCATGTTTTTTTTTCTTTGTTTGTCTCCTCATGATTACTTCCATCCACATTAGTAACTAAGAGGCGCAAGGCTCATCTACGGCGCTTGGACCGGCGTTGGACGCTGGGCGGCATAGTCAACAGGCAACAAAGCCGAGGTGAATGGAACATTTTCTAGTATGCTGGTTGTGCTTGTGTGTATTTTCACCATCAGCTGTATATCAGGGGACGTTCTTTCACGTGCATGTTGACGCTGTTTCTATTCTTGGCGAGAACTAACCATTTTATGCATCCTACCATGCCAGCTCTTCCTCTTCCTTATCTGTTTTTTCTATACTTTTTATGGCCTAAAAGGATATTCCCATCTTGTAAAATGATTGCATACTGCTGGGATATTATCCATAAGAAACCTTGTAAGGTAATGCAGTGCCAAATCAGCGCCACTGCCTCTTTATTCTCCGAATTGGTGGGGAGTCACAATGATCTGATCCACACGATCATAAAGTAATGACATATCTTAATGATATACCATCACTTTACATGATGGGGAAACCCTTTATATTAATTATTCAGTGCCTAATGCATACGTATGCTGCATAATATAGTAAATACATATATATATATGGCTTAAAGCAGGTAGTGTAATGAGGAGTTGCAATCATAATTCTACAGGCTTCAGAGCTAAAATCTTAAAGCATTCTCAGCTGACTTATAGTGTTTTGAAGTTTAGTTTTTATACAAGTACTGGAAAATTAATGAACGGTAAGTGACAACTAGCAGAAATGTGACAACCTACAAATGATAGCCTAGATTAATGGCGCTTCCCAAATCAAAATCAATCCAAATAGAGTAAGGAAGCATCAGCCATGAAGTAAAATTATAACCTTTATTGAAAACATCCGAATAAAAACATATAGATTAAAAATGAAGATACATTAACACAAAGGTACTACCTAAGACAAGTTTTAGGTATAACCTAAAACTTGTCTTTAAATAGACAAGTGTCTTAATGAAGAACCTAACCTAAATGGCTAAAATAGCTATTAGATGATATGAACCCACATAGTCTGCCCTGTGCAAAAAGACAATCAAATGTACATGGTGGAGCTTAGCAATATATAGCTAGGAGAGAATCCCCAAAATACTATCGAGATAAGGTATAAATAAATAAATTATATCTGCAGGCAGTATATGGGATAACAGGCAGTATATGGGATAATCAAACTGTTACTACTAAACACTCTCACAGTCAGAGTGTCCATCTCAATTAGGCAAAAATATAGATAGCAGCAGGCTATAGTAGTATAGAAATACATATAAACATGTGTTCAATAGAGAAGACGCCTAAAGTAAGGGTTTAGCAACAGATATTAAGATGACAAGAGGCCTGCGCCTCTAAGTACAGCAGACGGGGGTAAAGAAAAATGGTTCTAATATAGGTATAAAGAGGGTATACGATCTAGTAGAGGTAGTGCGGGTCCCCGACGCGCGTTTCGCGTGTAGCTTCTTCCTGGGGATTTTTTTCCTAGCTATATATTGCTAAGCTACACCATGCACAGTTGATTGTCCTTTTGCACAGGGCAGACTATGTGGGTTCATATCATATAATAGGTATTTTAGCCACTGAGGATAGGTTCTTCATCAAGACACTTGTCTATTTAAAGAGGGTGTGTATATATAGCCTTATTAGGTAGTACCTTTGTGTTAATGTATCTTCATTTTTAATCTATATGTTTTTATTCTGATGTTTTCAATAAAGGTTCTAATTTTACTTCATTGCTGATGCTGCCTTACTGTATTTAGCAGAAATGTGAATACATGAGCTAGTAGGTTTGCATAATTCTTTAATGCAAATTATTTCTTTTTGGTATAAGACCTCCAAAGTGCAGGACATTTGTAGTATATACTGATATCAGAATTGATTTCAATATTAAGGTTGCAGAAAAGCAAGAAATTGCTATTCTCTTTGCCACAAACATTGCTTGTTCACTGTACACAGGACACGGATTCGACTGTAAAGGGGTACTCCACTTCTCACAGCCGTCCGCCCAGCTGTAGCAATAGGCTAACAATGAGTTGAGCGCACCCGAAAGCCAGTTCACACTTCTGGCTGCCACCACTCGCCATTTTGTTAGGTTAGCGAGACGCTTACTCTGCGTAACACACTAGTGTGCGCGTACACCTATTGTTTTTATGGTGGTTGTGGCAAAAAAAAAAACCCACATCCCAGCAGCAATGTATGAACACTAACAAAGACTGATACTTTACAGTTTGTTGTATATGGGGCAATGTAGCTGCATACTAGTTAGTACTTTAATTCTGATCTCTGTCAACCTGGGAGCATCTACAATGATACCCATAAAGGTCCCACTGCAACTTACAGAACGTTCCCATCAAGGCACAGTGTCTACAATGAACGACCCTTGAAGGCCCCACACTGCAACTTAGAGAACGTCCCATCAAGGCACCACCTTAACTTAGAGAACTTCAAAGGTTTTGTGCCATGTTTGGAAGTTATTCCTTATCCTAAGAATAGTGGATAGCTTCCCTATTGCTCAAGATCTGACCAATGGGAGCCCCACTATGCTGAGATAGCGAAGCACAGAGCACGCTATCAATGGCTGTCCAATAGAGAATGGATGAAGTGGATGTCTGCATAGATGACTTTTCCTTAACTCAGACAGGGTTCTTCAGAGTTCTTCAGGGGTTCAGTATAAGTTCCAGCTCTTGGAACCCCAGCAGTTTTAGGGTAATTCCCTACTTATGGAGAGAACATAACTTCCAAACTCGGCACAAAACCCTTTAAAAGATCTGCGGCTAACATTGTAGTACCATATACCACAAGACGCTTTTAGAGATCTTCTAGTGTCCATGCCTCAATGGATCAGAGCTGTGTTAGTGTCATGACTCATGATCTGTAGGTAGGTGATTTTATCTTTATGACTGGTGGATTGGTTAAGTAATACCTATGTATGATTGAATATTCCAACACCTATAGTTCAAAATGTAGTATATACAAGAAACCATCACAAAGTACTATGGACCACATAAGGTTCCTGTATGGATAATGAGCTCCAGTCTTCCTACAGTTTCCTTCTTTACACCCACATCCCAGTCATAGCAAACATACAGTTTCCCGATTGACAATTCATCACTCTCTTTTGTATTTTTTATTTTTTCAAATAAGAGCAATAAAAATATGAATAAAACCACAGCCTCCATCAGTGTAGAAATTCAGATCCCTCTGGGAAAGGCTTTTCTCAGTGCAGAGCATCGAGCAGGATAAGAGATATAAAGACTCGGAGAGATTGTTGACTGATGGAAAGTACCGTAATTGAGAATAAAGTCTAGCGGTGGTCTCGAGCACAACACAAGTTTTCTGTTAATACATTAATAATATTCAATATCAGGTCAAATTCTAGTTGTCTTTCAGCACCTTCTGCATAACGTGTCGTCTGTGCATCTTTTATTAGGGTGGTTCAGAAAAATGGCACCATGTTATTGACGTTGGAAAGGCTTAATATGAAATCTCTTGGTCTTTGGTTTGCGGATAAATGTGAATCTTGTAGACTAGTCTTGTTGATGATTTACTCAATCATCTCTTTGATATACTGTTTATATATATAAATATATATATATTTTTAAGCCTTTGCAGCAACCCTCTGGCTATACATTTCTTATGTGTAGACACGCTACCTTAGATCGGTCTTCCATTCTTCTTGCTTCCAAGATGGCCACCGCAGCAGGCTGAGGAGTGCAGTCATAAGTCTTGACCAGAGCTCCCCTGCCTTTTCTATTCCAAAGGACAAGAAAAGCAGGAAAGGTATGGTTCGGACTTACCACCGCACTCCCCATACCACTGCTTTCTTGGAAGCAAGAGAAAAGGAGCCCCAAACTGCGGAGGCATAGGAGGCACCAGATAGGGTGATTGATTATACATCAGAAATGTATACTCACTTTTTGGTCCTAGAGTGGAGGGTTGCTTCAAGTTTCAGCATTACAGTACCGTGTGAATGCTACAGTGTATATGTAATATGTCATGATATTAAGGGCGCAGTCAGACAGCCGTATAACATGGGCGACTATCACATTGCAGTGCTCGGACTGATCGGCGGCTCTCCTGACCAGATTGTGACAGCTGCATAGAAATACATGCTGTCACGAGACCCACCGGCCAGTCCGAGAATTGTGATGCGATTGTCGTCCGTGAATAACAGCCGTCTGACTGCACCCTAATTAAGAACAATTGGCCACCAAGTGACGGTTGGCTTTTTGCCACCGTGGGAAATATGATTATATAGCTGATCTCCACTCATTCTTGTAGGGAAAGAGACCCTCATTGGGGCCACATTGGGAACACCTAAATGGCTGCAAATGCAAAAAAAAACATTCTCTTTGATGTATGATCACTGGCATACATTCACCGATCAGTCTATAGTAGTTGACACCACTTGACCCTGAGACTGGAAAACCCTTAATATAGTTACACTCGGGCTAAGGAGGTTGTATTTGAGGTTGAATCTCTAGTTATAACTGAGCTTCCAAATTTGCTTAAATATAGCCGACGGTACCTTCTTGACATCTTTCCCTTCTCCAGTTTTGTTAAATTGGCTTATACTCGTGGGTTAAATCAGACCGCTATGTGGAACATAATAGTGTTCCTTCATTTTTAGAGTCCATAATTATAATCATTTGGAAATTCCATGCTATACTCTCAATACACCACAAAAATAGCAGTAAAAAGTATGAGAATCCAAAGCCAATTTCATAAGAGCCTAAGTGTTTCCTAATGACGGAGACCACATAGTGTTTGTTTATATACAGTTTCTTTGTTTACCTCCTTGGCTTTTATGATTTTTTTAATGGGTTTTTATGCAGATGTAAGCAAAATAATATTTTTTAATAAATGATGTGCTTCCCAACAATGAATAACAACCATGGAATATGTTTGCCACATGCTGAACCTTCCAAGTATGTCCTTGATGCTGTTCCACACCAGTAATTATTACATATTCTGTGGTTGTTCTATCACGAGTCGCCAGTCCAGTCTTGCCATCCGTATTTCACAGAAACTTCAATTGCTCTTGAGCACATTACTGAGAATGTCCCCAATTCTAGAGCTATGGAAATAATATCCTATACTGTAATCGCATGATTCTACAAATTACAACCATATGCCTTCAGCACGTTGGTGAATAAACACATGCTTGACGTAAACCAACAGCACCACTGTTTTCAAGGGAATTTCTGTCAATATTGACCCTTTAATGAGCTTTGTCACATGACAGAATCTCAGTTTGCAGACGTGTTTTGGTTTTTTTGTCCTCTTCAGTGCGAAGCATGAGATCTGATTTGGCTGCATGAAAGGCCTCTGACTGAGGTATAAGCGGTAATGTTTCTCCTTATGGAGAGTAACATGTCTGGCCTGCTAGTGTTAGGAGACTTAAAGGCCATGCAATGCTTCACTGAGAAATTAAAAGTTGATACTTCCTATAAGTGGCACCAGAGTGCAAGTCCTCTTCCTCTCTGAAGAGGCAATTTGCATAATTAATTTCCTAGACAAGCATTGCATGGCCTTTAAGTCTCCTTGCTTTGGCATGTCACTCTCCACAAGGAGAGACGTTACTCCATAGAAGGTGACATCTTCTATTTTGATTAGTGGATCCTTTGTTGTCTAGTGCATATAGAGGCGTTAACCTTTATTGTAATCCTGACTTTGATAATAGTGAGACTGTTGAAAAATCTTTTGTTCACAACAAGAAGTATTATAGGTCTAGTATAAGGCTTGGTGGCCAGTGTGAAAATTGTAAGATTTCACTTTTTTTTTTTTATTATTATAAGATAGTGATATGAGTAAAATAAAAAAGATGCATTATAAAACAAATAAATGTAACACAAAAATCTGACTTAAGCAATAGGTAATTTTTTAATGACACATTTCCTTTAAATGTGTTTTCCCATAATCTTAAATCAATGGGGGTCTGACACCCTGCACCCCAACCAATCAGCTATCACCTCTGACGGCTGTTGGAAGTAAACAATGTATGGAGCAGAACACAACCACAACTCTTATTAAAAAAAAGCATAAATGCTGATCTGCAGCAGCTACTAAACAGCGTGACGAGGTTGTGGTTGTGGACTTCCACTGTGTGCGTTGTTCATATTTTGCCATAGTAAAAAAAATAATAGTGGAAGACTCCTGATGACTCCTGAGAACTCCTCAGAACCCCTGGTGACTTCTGAGCACTCTTGAGAACTCCTGGTGACTCCTGAGGACTGCTGAGAACTCCTGAGGACTCCTGATGACTCCTGAGGACTGCTGAGAACTCTTGAGGACTCCTGAGAACTCCTGCTGACTTTTGAGGACTCCTGATGACTCCTGAGAACTCCTGATGACTCCTGCTGACTACTGAGGACTCCTGATGACTCCTGAGAACTCCTGATGACTCCTGAGGACTCCTGATGAGTCCTGAGAACTCCTGAGGACTCCTGATGACTCCTGAGAACACCTGGTGATTCCTGAGGACTGCTGAGAACTCCTGAGGACTCCTGATGACTGCTGAGAACTCCTGATGACTCCTAATGACTCCTGAGGACTCCTGAGGACTCCTGAGAACCCGAGGACTCCTGCTGACTCCTGAGGACTTCTGAGGACCCCCATTCCTCCATAAAAAGAGCTGGGAAGTTGGATGCATCTGAAACTGCAGTTTTATATTAGTCAAAACTTCCTTATTCTCAGGATGGCACATACTTTTTTTTTGCATGCATACAACTATACAAATAATCTTACTGGTTTTGAAACCATAAAACTAAGCTCTATCTAAGCATTATATTTCCCAGCTTTAAAACATAAGATTTTGCTTTTGTGACTATTTTCTCGTTGTGGAGCATTGAGTTACAGCCAGTAAAGTTCTGTCAATGCACTATTAGGGCTTTAAAGGGTCTGCAATAGCCAAATACATTTTGTTCTATGCAATTGCATAAACATTTCAGCTTCATTCAACCACAGGGACATTTTGAACTTCTAAAGTAATCTAGTTACTGAACATTTTCAACAAGTAGGAAAAAAAAAAGAAATATTGTATATTCTTCCTTTATAGGCGGTTACGGTGGTCACAAATACATAGACTAAGGGTTCGCTCGGACAAATGCTATTTGATGTTTTATCAGATAGGCAGTGCTGATCAACGTTTTTTTTCTCATACCGTTTCGACATGAGAAAAAAATTGCAGCAGATTTGCAGCACAAATTGTATGGCACATGCTCATTCAAGTCTATGGGTGCGTGGAAATCATCGGACTGCACTTGGATGACATCAGAGTGATTTCCGTGGTCTCATACAATGGAGAAGATGGATACATTTTGTTCTCTTTTTTCTCCTAATCGTGTGCTCCGATTCTCTCATCCAGATCACACATTTTGTTGACAGACCAAAGAGGTTGATCGGAGTGTCATTGACATAATCGATCCAATATTTTCTCATATGAGAGAATCTATGTTCTTATGACCCTGGCCTTAAGGTGCATTTCCACTGCAGGATTATCAGGAATGAACATTCGTAGGAATGCCGATCACCCGATGAATGAGCAAAACGCACATTCATCGAGTGAAATTGTCTATTGATCATAATTGTAAGCAGGACATCGTCCTGTGTTATCAGGCTCTGTGCTGTCGATAACAATTGGAGCTTAGGCACACACTATGATCTACCACTTGTCGCTCTGTGCATTTATTATTACGCAGTCTGCTTGTCTAAACGAGCTATTAAATGACCGATGATCGTCAAACGACATTATGCACATAGACCTTTAAGGTGCATTTACGATGCACAATTATCAGGAACGTTTGTTTCCCATAAATTGTGCAGTGTCAACAGGCCAGTCGTCCCCTGCGAACGAGCGAAACACTTGTTTTCCCGGTGATATGATCATTTGGTTTTCCTAAAAAGTCATCGTTCTCGACAGCGCATTGTCCTGTGTAAACAGGACATGTTGCCCAGAACTATGGCTGCCTATGAGCACACAATGATCTATTACTCATCTTTAGTGCGCAAACAGGCTATTAAATGAACACCGATCAGCAGACGAGTAGTTCTTCGGCGAATGTTTAGTTTCACTGGTCGCCTGTTGTATACTCAGCTTTAGTTAAAGGGAGGAAAACAAGTAGGTGTGAAGTTGCACTTACATGTTGGCTGAAATCTAAGGGGGGCACCGAGCCCCTGTACTTGGCATCAACAGTCAGGTGCTGGCAGACACTAATATGAGAATATTGTCAGAAACATTAGTTTGCTCGCTCACTACACCTATTGCCCCGATTAGTTTGATTATTGATGCCTCTATGATCACCTTACATAGAGCAGCAATCCCACACGACAAAAAAAAAAATTACGCTTATAATTATTTATATTCTTTTTTTTCTTTTTTTTGTTTTCAAACATTTTTATTGGTATATTAAATTTTAACCGGGTAGAATAGACAAGGAAGCGGAGGAGGGGAGGGTAAGGGATATGAAAATAGGAAGAGGTTTTATATTCTTTTTACTTTGCTTGTTAACCTTTTTGCTTTTGCACAATTTTGTCCAATTTGCCTTTGCTCTCTTGGCTCGGTATATCTGGTCCACCCTTGCCCTGCGCTCTCGCTGATCCATTGCTTATGCTGTTTTGGATGACTTCAGGCTGTTTACATTTCTTCTGTGTAAATCCTTTTAGCTTCTGCATACTCGTTATTAAGATAAATTGCAACAAGTAAACCCATAATAAAACCATCCCAGGAAGAAAATACCATGTCAAGTAAAAAGCAGCCTGTTTAATGTCCCGGTATATGCAACACAATTTTTTTGGTGGGAGAGTAATGCAATTATCATGTAGAATGCTTGATGCAAGAAAATAAACTAGAGCTAGATAAAGAGACGCCAAAGATCGTTCTTTAGATATATGTTAGGTGATTGAAAATCTCGCATTGTATTATGGTGCATAACATTTCTGATGGGAACAAAAAAAAAGCTTAAAGTGTAACTACATTTTACCACTGTTATTTTATGTTTGAGTGCCCATTTAAGTGTAAGTATATTGGTCCTTAGACCTGATTGCTCCCCTCTACCTATCCAAAAGGTGAACTGCTTATAGGGGTTGTCTGGCCTTAGGCTACAAGTCTGCAGTCACTCTATGTGACCACAGACCTGTGATTATTCTCAACTCACACACTGCATGCTTTCAGGATTCTCCGGTGCCAGCACTGGGAGCGGTTGCATTCACATTCCGACTAGACACAGCAGCCACATTCCGACTAGACTTTGTCCGGCCTCGCTCAATACACTTGCATTGAGCGAGGCTGCGCCCATCTAGTCGACATGTGACTGCTTGTATGTAAATCACATACTTGTGCTCTCGGCATCAGCACTGGAGAATCCTCACAGCAGGCAGTGCTCGTGATGCGAGGATTCACAAGTCTGCAGTCACATAGTCAATACAAAGAAAAGGCTTTACAATCCAGTAAGCTACTAACAAATAAGATAAAAGACTGCTGAAATATTGGTTTGTTGTTTTACTGCTCGGAGAAACCATCATTTGGAAACAATCTATGAGTGATGGTTGACTGCAGACTACTATCTTCCAAAAATGCCAGGTATAAGGTTGGATTTTTTTCTCTAAAGATATTTGCCATGAATGTCTTTTGCTCATGCCTTTTCTGTAATTTGACGTTTTTGTACTTCCCAGATCTCCTAGTTTAATGCGCCATGTTGATGGCCAGATCATTTGTACGAATGATCTGAAGTGCGACTGTCCTCCTGCTATATGGCCAGTTTTACTGTTAAGCATAGAGGAATTGTACCTGTCATAGTAATAACATGGAAGAGATGATGTTCTTTGCCTATCTGTGGCGACTTAGCCCCTTTTTGTATTCTAATAATCAGGTATAATAGACTTATCATTTAGTGCCCCACTAGATTGAGCCCCTGGTGATCATTTTAGACCTTGACCGGAAATGTTCAGATTCTCTGCACTGCCTCCACAGGAGAAATGGGGCATTACATAGTTAGCTCCCATTGAAATAGATGTCCATGTAACCCATGAGTTTGAAAGATCCTCCAGAGAGACAAATACTTTTTAAAGATTCTCTGGGTTCTAGTTTATACAACGTGAAGATGGTTTTCAGCACATTACACGCTAATTAGCCCTACTGGCCTCTTAACTTAAACATGTTGCTAATCTGATTTTTCTTGCCATTAGAAGAAAAATATGTCACCATACAACCCTACACAAGCCAAGGAAAAGACGAGATTGGATTTGAGAAAGGTGTCACAGTGGAGGTCATCCAAAAGAACCTGGAGGGCTGGTGGTACATAAGGTAGGAGAAGTCAAGAAGTAAAGAAAAATGGCTGCCCTACTAAAGACACTGACAATTGCGTATTTGTTGTAATTGAGTGTCTGCAATTTATTATCCTCCCCCAGTACAGTAACTTTTTAGAAGACGGAATCTTCTCTATTGCAGAGGGCTAATTGCCTAGTTTACAATATCTGTTGTGTACTGTATATTGTCTGTCCCTGACTATGGGGGGTGGGAGTCATTGAACCAAAACATAGCCGAAACCAGAAAGCCTAAATGCATTAAGAGAGAAAATATTTATAGAAGACTGGCACGGATTGTAAAACTTTACAAGGTGAATCCAAGAAGATGTTTGTAGTCCCTGTAATCCTCCTGCCCCAGCACTGTGTATGTAAATGCTGCCATACTCTGCTGCAGTGGACAATGAAATAGTAGTTGTTTATATGTTCTAAATATATTATCTAGAGAAAGCGGTATGGTGGGAGGTTTGTGCCTGTCCTCCAGTGCTATATCGACAATCTAAGTGACTTGTGGCTTTGCTGCTGGGTGTACAGTACAACGACTGTCGTTAAGCATCCAATGATCCAGGATTTCTTTTGGTTTGAGATGTTTCCAAGATAATCCCAACCCCAAAAGTAACATGTAAAAGCTAAAAAAGTAATTATCAAGATTGGCGATTCTCTCTCTGGTCTTGATGACGGGGAGGGTTTTTGGAGATTACGGCACACCTCTTCTTGAATTGGTCAAGTGCCTAGTGGCGTGTGTGCTGTTATGTGTGCCTCACCACAACTCTTACTCCAGCCTTTGCCACGTCTCTCAAAGTAGGATGAACTGTGGCAAAAATGGTGTGAAAACGCCAGAAGTTGCATATTTTTTTCCGCAACCTTGGGTTGTGCAAAAAATTGCAAATTTTCAAGTAAATCTGGCGAAAAAAACTTTACTGAATAGCCCCCAACGTTTCCAAAAGAGTTTTTTCCCATACTTCCAACTTATCACCCATCCACAGTTGATAGGTGGAAAGCCTCTGATCTCTGACGAACCCACCCGATTACAAGAATGTGGCTCTCGGCACTGGGCTACCTCTGCTAATCCCATACACTATCAATGGTTCCTATGTGCACATTGTAGACTACCACTGTATTGAACCGAGGGCTCAGGACTTTCCTTCTTTTGGTAGGATTCGATTGTAGGACTTCCAAGGATATGAGAGTTATCACCTCCCCCGTGTGTGACAATCCCCTCAAAAGGGTTGTGTGGTCTAAATCGATAAGGTTGTAGTCACTCTGTGTGACCGCAGACTTATGAATCCTCCCAGCGCATGTACTGTGTGCTGCGGCGATTTGCTGGTTTCCGACCCGGTACCGGATGATATTTATGTATTATGTATACTCCCGGCCAGAGCCCGTCTAGAGGGCACAACCTCACTCCATACACTTTGTATGGCCGGGAGTATGTCTAAAGCAAACATACCTGCTGGTCCCAGCTCAGAAACCAGCGATTCCCTGCGGCAGACATGCACTGGGAGAGTAACTGCAAAATTATCAATTTGGACCAGACAACCCCTTTGAACAACTATAAGACTCAGTTGGAAGCGCTGGAGACTACTTAGAGGGGATTTCTCGTCATTTAGTGTCAGGAGCACAGCACTCATGACCCTCAGGTTCATGCTTGCTTCAGGACGGTGTGCTCCTGATAATTAACAGTTTGGACCAGCCGCATTGTTGAGTTGCAGGCTTGAGCTGTCTGCTGCTTTGCCTCTGCTGCATTACAGGAGTGAAGTCGACTGAATTCAGCAAACCGGCTAGCGTCAGAGTAATTTTTACACTAAAGAGCTGGCACTCCTTGCCTAGGAAACCGGCCACCTCTAATAGACTGCAGAGGTAGCCAGTAACTTTGGCAACAAGCTGTAGACGAATGAATTGAAATTCCCTCCGCTCTTGAGAACAGATAGGATTCTTCACATGATGTCAATTTCCATAGTTGATGCATGGGATTCTACCTAACCTGCCTCTGTAAAATCAACAGCAAGAAAATTTGCACAAGACAAATTGATCTGATTGTGAATTACTTTCTTTTACATGTGGAAAGTCCTGAAGTTTTTTTTTTTACATGCAATATTTATTTCTCCTTCCAATAATATTCCCTCTTTTTATTATGTGCTTTGTTTATTGAGGACTCTGCTAATCTAATTCCAGCATACCGTAGTAATTGTCTTCATATAGTTTTGCCCAGTTGTAATATTCATATAATGTGGTAATCCACCTTAAGTATTATAACAAAATCCTCCTTAAATATGTATCAGGCTCACATTCCTGCACATGTGTTGATCCCCGTTTCCTGCCTCTTTTGCCTTGTATCCCTCTGGATTTATTCCCAAGCTGGAGAGCAGATGTTGGAAGCTGGTCTTCCCAGGCACACTTTCACTCTTTATTTTCGGCCATTCCTTTGATTGTCGTTAATTGGAATAATATTGGAATTAACAAATTACACACATATGCTGGTTTACAGTCATTAATTAATTTTCCACTCCAAAATCACACAAACTACAAGACCTTTGTCATAAAGTAGTTCATTCAGTTTTCTAATTGAATATGCATTTATTGCATTTTAGGTACCAAGGTATAGAAGGCTGGGCTCCTGCATCCTATCTAAAGAAGGCCAAAGATGACCTACCAAGTCGAAAGAAAAATCTCGCCGGGCCTGTAGAGATCATAGGAAATATCATGGAAATAAGTAATCTCCTGAACAAGAAATCCAACGAAAAGGAAGGCCAGGCCTGGAATGAAGCTGAGGAGCCCCATATTAGCAAGAAAGAAATTAGTCTGCCAATTCTCTGTAATGACTCCAACGGCAACTCAATGATGACATCTGAGAAACCGACACCCAAAGTCACCCCAGGGTCTCCGGCAGTGGCAAGAATAGCTCCTCAGAGATCTGAAATTAGTAAGTGGGAAATGCCGTCTACATCATAACACTTGCATGAAACTTAGTTTCGACTAACATAGTTTCAAAGATGTTAAGGTGGCTGCCTCCCAACTAGGACAGCACACTCTTCTTCTGCTGCTGTCCTTGTTACAGTACCCACGAGAGTTGCCAACCATCCACAAATTCCTGGACCTTCCTTAGAAATAGGGTACATTTTTTGCCTGTCCGTAAAACAAATTCATCCGTGATTTTTTTGTAAGCTGTGTCACAGTCAAATTATTATGAGCTCACACGAGCGTATAATACGGCCAAGTGCTATCCAGTATTCTATCCAGCACAAGGGGCAATATTATACTATGGGGCAGTGCAGATCAGATCTGCGATTATTTTTTCGTGGCAAATCGGCATGGCATCGAGACTCGGCAGACACACCCATACAAAGTCTATGTCATCCAAGTGCAGTCCGATTACCTCGGACGCCAACAATGGGGGAGATGGAGAAATTACTTTCTCCATCTCCTCCGCATCTCTGCTGAGATTCTCTCATGCTAGAGGATCGGAGCACAATGAACTGCCACTGGGCTCAAACTCTAAGAAAGTTTCATCCGGGTTTCAATTGCATAATTGTCTCACATGAGAAAATCTACGCCAGTGTGACCCCGGCCCAATTATCAGCATTTTATTGTGGTGCTAACCACAGTCACCAATGAGATTATAGTGGCCATATTCCTATGGCTGTGTGAGAAAATGAAAGACAAAATGTGCTCTGCCCTAGCACATGTGCCACATTTGCTGTGAGAGGGTAGAGGGGGCAGCAGGGAGGAACAGATATTCCGAGCATACAGTAGAAAATAGAGATCCCGCCCTCTCAGCACAGTTACAGAGAGAAAACTAGCTCACCGTTTTCTTTCAAGAACACAATTGCTAAAAAAGCACATAAAACACCACTGTGGTATCTTTTAAAATGCATTTTTATTACGCCCTTTTTAGTAGCCAGTTTTGTTGTGTTTTTCACATTTGAAATCATGTGATTTTTTTCTTAAATATGCTAGACAGATTTACCTATGCATTTTTTTAAAAGTAAGAACATACAAAAACGATGGAGGTCTATTGAAGAAGAAAGGTGCCAGAAACTGTCAGAAAAAAATAGCACACTAGAGAATATGCATGGTTCCTCATCCCTATCCTGGAATGCATAGTTCCTCATCCCTATTTTGGTATGCATGGCCCTTTGATCCCCATCATTGTATGCACGGCCTCCTCATCCTCATCCTTGTATGTATGGCCCCTTCATCCCCATTCTTGTATGCATGGCCCCTTCATCCCCATCCTTGTATGCATGGCCCCTTCATCCCCATCCTTGTATGCATGGCCCCTTCATCCCCATCCTTGTATGCATGGCCCCTTCATCCCCATCCTTGTATGCATGGCCCCTTCATCCCCATCCTTGTATGCATGGCCCCTTCATTCCCATCCTTGTATGCATGGCCCCTTCATCCTTGTATGCATGGCCCCTTCATCCCCCTCATTCTATGCATGTCCCCTTCATTCCTATCCTTGTATGTATGGCCCCTTCATCCCCATCCTTGTATGCATGGCCCCTTCATCCCCATCCTTGTATGCATGGCCCCTTCATCCCCCTCATTCTATGCATGGCCCCTTCATCCCTATCCTTGTATGCATGGCCCTTTCATCACCATCCTTGTATACATGGCCCCTTCATCCTTGTATGCATGGCCCCTTCATCCCCCTCATTCTATGTATGGCCCCTTCATCCCCATCCTTGTATGCATGGCCCTTTCATCACCATCCTTGTATACATGGCCCCTTCATCCTTGTATGCATGGCCCCTTCATCCCCCTCATTCTGTGCATGGCCCCTTCATCCCCATCCTTGTATGCATGGCCCCTTCATCACCATCCTTGTATGTATGGCCCCTTCATTCCCTTTCTTGTATGCATGGCCCCTTCATCCCCATCCTTGTATGTATGGCCCCTTCATCCCTATCCTAGTATGCATGGACCCCTCATCCCTATCCTGCTATGCATGGCTCCTTCATCCCTATCCTTGTATGCATGGCCCCTTCATCCCCATCCTTGTATGTATGGCCCCTTCATCCCTATCGTTGTATGCATGGTCTCCTCATCCCTATCCTGGTATGCATGGACCCCTCATCCCTATCCTGCTATGCATGGCACCTTTATCCCTATCCTTGTATGTATGGCCCCCATCAGAAAAGCATTAAAAAAACATCTTGTGCTGGTGCCAGCAGCTGCCTTAGCCAGGTGATTATGTGTCCCCGCTACTTAAGGGAATGAATATTCACTGCACTTCACGCCCTTGGTAGTGGAGAGAGGTAAATATTCATTTCTCTTAAGTAGCGGGCACACGTGATCGACCGGCCACTGCTGGAAGCTGGCGGCTGCGGCTGACACTGCGTGCTATTACAGAGAAATGAATATTCATTGCCAGCTCCTGCCTTCTGTGACCCACTGTTCCGCCGCTGCCGCATCCCTGCCATCTTCTGGGACAATGGCTTGGGTATAAACCGAGGGGGGCGTACTTTAGTATATACGGTAATTAAAGTGAAGAGAAACTCCAAAAGAAAAAATGCACTTTTTGTAATATATTTAATATTTAGATCAACAACTGAACAGTGTTTTATCGCAGGGAAAAAAAGCTGAATAAAACCCAGCGAAAATAAGATGGCATTTTTTTGAGCAAAGAGTGTGTGAACATACCCTTAAAACATTATATAGGAAACATTATATCGGAGGGAGTATAAGGACTAAAATAAGCAGTAATTGTTATTTTTATTCCGTACTGGTAGGTGGTATCAGATGTCTTACTTTACACTACTTTGGTTTTACAGCAATATCGTGACTTTTTTCTGTTCTTTATTTTTATGAATCACTTTCCTTTTTATTATCTGTGTGACTAGTTTAACAGTAAAAGTTCTGCATATTCATAGTGGTTATAACTTTTTCCTTGGCAGGTTCTCCAAACCTGAGAATGAAACCACCACCCCGGAGAGAATCCAGTCTGGTTCGTTCTACACTTTCTTTTCTTGGGAATACGATCGTTTTCTTTTCTCTAATTGACTAAATTGGATTGACATCAGTATATGTAATTTAAATAATACAAGGCTCATTACAGGGCTTGTAGTAAGTGATATGCCCGTAAGCACTGCTAGTCGTGTTAAAGAAAAAAAAAAAACGCCTGTGAAGCACAATAGGCCATTCTTTGCCAAGTCTGGAAGCAATTTATGGAAATTTCGATGTGGTGTGAGATTGTTAGTGAGCAACACAATGGGATGTCCAGTACTTCTTGACAAACTATGCATTAAGTTTATATGTAATAAGTACCATATGCAAACATATGGCGGAGCTATAGCTAATGGCATCAATGATGTGCAGATCTGATAGGACTGATGGAGCTTGCAATGGCAGATGGCAAATAATAATAAAATACATTGAATTGTTAATGTTGATTTAAAGGTGTGCCTATCTTATATATTTATGACTTAGGTACTGGATCTACCATAAGTATCTCATTTTGGGTTCTAACTATCCGAGCATGCTCGTGTGCTAAGGCCGGTTTCACATCATGATATTTTCGGTACCTAAAAAAAAACGGTACCGGAGATGACAGTGTCTCTGTATCCGTGTGTGTAATACTTGCGGCACACCTGTGTGCCACATCAGTATCACACAGACGAGCGCCAGAGAAGAGGCACTACAGTAATCGCTGTTCCCGGCGCCGGGTGCTGAAGACACTCATCATTCTCCCCTGCTATGCGGGCGATCATCGCGAGCAGGGGAGAATGATGAGAGTTAAATTCAAGTGATAACAAAGACAGCAGGCGGCGGCTGATGGGAGTATTCATCAGCCGGTTCCTGCCCTGTAAATAAATAATTAAAAAAAAAAAAACACGGTGTTGGTTCCCCTCTATTATCTATAACCAGCCAGGCAAAACTCAGAGCCAGGGGCTGCAACCTTCAGCTATCAGCTTCAGCAAGGCTGGTCATAAAGAATAGAGGAGTCCCCGCGCTGTTTTTTTAATTAGTTAAATAATGTAAAAAACCGACGTGGGTTCCCCCCCATTTTTGACAACCAGCCTTGCTAAAGCTGACAGCTGGGGGCTGGTATTCTCAGGCTGGTAAGGGACCATTGATATAGGCCCCCCTGCTTAAAAATAGCAGCCTGCAGCTACCCAGAAAAGGCACATCTATTTGATGTGCCAATTCTGATGCTTTGCCCGGCTCTTCCCACTTGCCCTGTAGCGGTGGCAAGTGGGCTTCATATTTGTGGGGTTGATGTCACCTTTGCATTGTCTGGTGACATCAAGCCCACAGATTAGTAATGGAGAGGCATCTATAAGATATCTATCCATTATTAATCCTATAGTTACATGTTAAATATAGACAGAGCCAGAATAAAGTATTTTATTAGAAATAAAACAAAACACAGTTTTCCATTTTTATTTAAAAATAACAAACACAGTTATACTCACCTAACGCCTTATTCCACCGAAGCCCTCGTCTCCTGTAATAAACCAAAAACGAAAAACAATATCCCTCACCTATCCATCGTTCTGTCCCACACCGTAATCCATGTCTGGGAGATAAATAGTTTTCAACCTGGACGGTGCCAAGATGCGACCGTCCAGGCTGAGAACCACTGGTGAATGAGCGCATTTTAACACGGGCTGGCCGGATTGACGTATGGGACGCTGATGGGCTGACACGACAGCAGCAGGTCTGCAGAAGCCGGCATTCATGGAGATCGTGATTTCTGCTATACATAGTAGTGCTGAAGCCCTGCTATGTGTAGAACAAGTGATCAGATGATCACAGCTTAAAGTCTTTTCAGGGGACTATTAAATTCAATTTAAAAAAAACAATTAAGGAAAAGCATGTTTGGTATTGCTGCATTCAGAAATATCAAATCTATAAAAATAGAAAATAAATTAATCCTGTCCGTAAACGGCAAAGTAAAACTTGTCTAGCAAAAAAAAAAGCCCTCACATGGCTATATTGACGTAACTATAAAAAAGTTATGGCACTTGGAAGGAGGGGAGGAAAAAACAGATAAAGGCCATGACATGAAGGGGTTAAAGCAGGATCATGACTTTTTTTCTGTTCTGTTTTAATAATCACTTTACTTTTTATTATCTATGTGTATTGTTTAACAGCAAAAGTTCTGTAGAATGTCAACGTAAAGGCACCAGCTTCATCAGGTCAAAAATATTAATTTTATCATGTGTCCAGCAAATCTGATGATAGATTCTCATAAACCAAGGAGATATTCATCTTTTGGAATACTTAACATATCATTCTTGAAATAATCATACCTATATAATGTTTGTACTTGTCATACTTTTATCTGTTTAGTTTGTTATTCTGTAAGCCTTTAATCACTTTTACCTGTTAATTTCTGTTATTTTTTACATTTTTCTGTGTGTGACTTACAGCTGTGAATTATTTTTACAAAATGTGTCATTGCTCATTACATCTCCGAGATTATGTATTCGCTTTGTACTAACATGGATAAAAAAACAAACCTTTTGAAACCATATCCATGTCAATTTATGTTCTCCAGGGATTCCAGTTGCCAAAGCCTCCCGAGCCTCCATCAGTTGAAGTGGAGTATTACACCATTGCAGAGTTTCAGTCTTGCATATCTGATGGGATAAGTTTCCGAGGAGGTCAGAAGGCTGATGTAAGTAAAGACTTGTGTTCTTTGAAGCTTATGTTGTAGCGAATAACCCGATCTATTGTAAGGCCATGACCTCAAATATGTCTACATACCTTAATCCAATATTCTGGAGAGCTAAGTTTTGTAGGATTGTGCAGTAGCATCATGTACACCATATGTCCGTATCTAATAAACCAATGAAACCCCCACAAATTCACTTACACTAATGTAATTCAAATCTAATATAATAATCCAAAATTAAGAAGCGTTAATTAAAAATGGAATCTACGGTATATACAAAAAGCATGTATTTTTCTTTACTGTAATCCCAAACAACCATCTGTCTTAATTTCCTACCATGGTCATCTGGTCATTTATTGCCAGGAATGTACTTATGTTGTGACTGTGATGTGTTAATTATAAGATAAGTATCATTCAAGAGCCAATCATTATACGATTTCATTACTTGGTATAGTAAATGTACAAAATTGCACAAACTTAAAACTATGGTATAGGTTTTTCATGAAAGTCTGCAGTCACTCTGTGTTACTGCAGACTTGTGAATCCTCACAGCACGCACTGTGTGCTCTAAGGGGACTCTCCGGCTAGAGTGGGCCATCGTTATGCATACTTCCAGTGACATTCCGACTAGTTGTGTGCGGCCTTGCTCAATTTACTTATATGGAGAGAAGCCAGGCACGTCTAGTGGAAATGTGGCAGGGAGTATACATATCGCATACTTGTGGTCATATGACCCCCCCACTTTCATCACTGCATCGGAAGAATCCTTGCAGCTGACCCTGCTCCCGCTGTGAGGATTTACAAACAATGACTGCAGATTTTCATGACATACCTTGACAACCTCTTCAATAGAACTGGAATAAAACCCTACAGATGTGTCTCTGTTCAATGCCTCAGTGTAAGCCATCTGTCAGCCATCCATTACACATAGGCTCCCATGTTAAAAATCATATATTTTAATGTATACATTATTTTTTTTTTTAATGGGTAGTATTCAGATAGTGCCATGATGAATAGTTGGACATATCTGTATTCAGCATGCAGCCTGTATAGTGGTTGACATAAGTTGTCTATTTTTTTACATTTACAAATACTAGTTTTTCATATAATGGAGCTAACAAAGATTTGACCCCTTTATACTACATAATTAAAGTAAAGTAATTAATATAACATGTACAAGGCAATTATAGATGAAAATGGAATTATAGCTATTCTCTTCTCAGTATTTTGTTAATACAAGGAATCACGTTAGAAATCAGGTAATTAAGAGTGAAAATTGGTTATTTTATTCTCTTACAGGTCATTGAAAAGAACTCTGGTGGCTGGTGGTATGTACAGATCGGAGAAAAAGAAGGATGGGCTCCGTGCTCATATATTGATAAAAGAAAGAAACCAAATCTAAACCGAAGGACAAGCACGTTAACAAGACCAAAGGTCCCCCCTCCTGCACCACCTACAAAGCCTAAAGATGTAGAAGAAGTATCAGCCACTCGTCATAGCTGCTCTGTAGAATCCAGAGAGTCTCCAGCAAAGCAAATTTATGAGGAGCCAGAGTATGATGTCCCAGCTTTTGGCTATGATCCAGATTCCGATATGAATGACTCCTTTTCTCAGAGCAGTTTTGCTGATGAAATTGTAGAAAGTATGTTCAAACCCTCCAAGCCTTCTCCTGTTTCTTCTCTTCAAAGAGCAACATTTCAAGTGGGAGAGTCTTGTGAAGATGTCAACAATGAGGAAGAGACCATCTATGAAAATGATGGTTTCCGACCATATGTGGATGACGTAGCATCAAACAAAGAGTCAAGCAAAGAGTCAAGTGGAGATTCTGATTCACTGAAAAGCTCATCATTGGTGCCAAGAAACTCTCCATCAGGAACCCCTTCTAAACCTCCTCTTTTAAAATATAAATCAGAAAGAAATGTCCAGCAAGAAATCATTAAAAATGTTTCCTTCTCATCAAATGAAGAGAAAAAGCCAAGGTCAGTGTCTGATGTTGGTTCACGGTCAGTGCCAAAGGTTGGAGCAAAGAAGGAGTCTGAACAAAAGCCTGGAATCATTCCTTCAACAAGAGCAAAGCCAATAGTTAGACCAAAACCCTTCATAAGTAAGACTGATTCTCAAAGCCAGGATAAAATGGACATTAGCACTTTGCGCAGACAGTTAAGGCCAACAGGACAGCTACGAAGTGGACTTAAAGGTTCTAAAAGTGAAGAATCAGAAAGTCTCCCAAAGAGTGCATCAGAGGATATTGAAAGTCTACCAAGAAGAAGTTCAGTAGATAATCCTTCAAGTTCTCCACAGTCATTAATATGTCCAAGTAACAAAGACAAATCTGAGGATAGTAATGAGAAAATATTCTATACTGCCAAAAGCACCTATCAAAAAGTAATGGATACAGAAATTAGCTTTCCAGCAGGGGCAAATGTTGAAATCTTAGAAAAACAAGACAGTGGTTGGTGGTATGTCAGATACAAAGATTCAGAAGGTTGGGCACCATCGCATTACTTAGAGCAAGTGGATAATAACCAACGGGAAACCTCAGCACTTGAGCCTGACGCTATGAAATGTAAAAAGAATGAAAATAAGTCAAATAGCCTGGAAAAGATAGAAAAAAGAGTGCAAGCATTAAATACAATTAACCAAAGCAAAAGAACAACACCTCCAGTTCCCTCAAGACCACCTGGAGGGTTCTCAAAACCTACAGGGCCAAGTAGCAATGTTGTAAAATTAAGAAATGGAGTAAAGCAAATTGCGGTAAGACCCCAGTCTGTGTTTGTTTCCCCGCCACCCAAAGAAAACAACCTTGCTTGCCATTTGCGAAGAAATGAATCACTTTCTGCTACCGATCATTTGAGGTCTGTTCGAAGAAATTCCTCCTTTAACACTGTCCGTTCTCAGGTAAACGAGTCAAGATTCAAACCTACTGATAAAACAGAAGCGGACACAACCCAAGTGGAAACATCTGTGAGATCTCCTCAAAGAAATGGAATCCCAGTATCTACTGTTCGACCAAAACCCATCGAGAAGTCTCAGTTTATACACAACAACCTTAAAGATATGTACATCTCTATTGCTGACTATGACGGAGATGATGAAACTGTTGGATTTCAAGAAGGGGTTTCTATGGAAGTGTTGGAGAAAAACCCTAATGGCTGGTGGTACTGTCATATCCTCGACAGTGCAAAACCATTTAAAGGATGGGTACCTTCAAATTATTTAGAGAAAAAGAACTGATATTCCTTTGTGTGGAAATATTGAGTTACCTTAGATGCTCTTGAGATATTTTCTTAATTTAAAGATTGGACTGAGCGTACATGTACTTGGAAAGCCAGCAATATGATCTCCATGATGTAAAATCAAGTTGAGGAAGTAATCTTCCTATTTCTATAAAAGATATTGAAAGAAAAAAAAAATTTATCCTTGTGAAAAATGTTTGGAAATAACACAGGGTATAACATTGTATTATGATCATCAAGCAGTTAACATGAAAACCATATTTGTGTGCCTTCACTTCATTATCTGGAACACTAAAAATGTTGCAAAAATCCAGGGAACTCCTCCTGGCACAGTCTTCAGAATGCTATGTCTGTGCTCCTTTTCCCTGACCTCTCGTCTTATTGCCAACAAGAATAGACACTGTTTCGTGTCTGGAAAAAACAAAAGTGTAACTCCCAACAAGGAATGCTAGACGTTGTAATGAAACGTTTCTATCCTTTTTTTTACTTTATATCCCAAGTTCTAATTTGTGTTTATTTTTGGCTTTTGCATGTTTTTCTGTATGTGTTCAAAGTCAGAAGATGCAGAAAACCAAACTCTAGTTTTTTTTTTTTATTTAATTTTTTTAGTCATTGACTGTTTATATAGTAATTAGGTTTTCTTAACTTTTAATACTTTCGACGAGATTGAGGAGCATTTGGCATACATGATCCTTGGGCCTGACGTGGGCCCAAATATACCTAAAGTACCTAAGCAAAAATATTTGTCCTTATGGCTTAAGGGCACCCTATAACTAACAACATTACGGCTAAACAGCGTGGACATTGTATCGAAGTACAAAAATACACGAGTCTGTTTACAACCTTGTGGATGAGATGATACTTCCATAGCTGTGTTTCATGAGATTAACACTCCAGTGACACATTTCAGTTTATATTAGGAAGTTAAAGAGGTTGGTCTGGTCAAGAAGGATGGATCTGCTTTTTTCCAAAATAGCACCACCCTCGACCCAAGGGCTCATACACATGACTGTATTTTCAGATGACACTCGGACCAATGTTATGCTATGGGGCCGTGCACAAATCCGATTTTTCCTTGGTCAGAGTCTGTCCAAGGAAATACTCTAACCATGCACATTTTGCATCCGATATTTGGATCGCACTCGATCGGCCATGCAAATAAATGAGTCATTGGAAACCATTGGACTGTACCCAGACAACGGAGTGCAGTTCAGTTTCCACGAACTGGCGCAATGGAGAAGATGGAGAATTTTTTTTCTCTCCATCTTCTCATCCGAGTGAATCGGATCACACTATGATCACCCTCTGGTCTGAGTTTGATCAGAATGTGATTAGCATAATCGACCCGATTCTTTCGGATGAGAGAATATACACTTGTGTGACCCTAGCCTTAGACTGTTTGGATTGGACAGAGTTGCAGTACTTTTCCCAGCTCATGGGCAGATGTGGTGCTTTTTCTTAAAAAAAAGCTCTTTTATTTTTTAGAATCCCAGACAACCCTTTAATTCACTGGATATGCTCTGTTCATTTAGACTTATTCAAGTATTCAGCCCCTTTAAGTGGTCACTGACCTTAAAAAAAAACAAAACAAAGGATTTTTAAGCAATGATTATTATTGTATATATGTAAAATAATGTCTATGGGATTGGGATAAAAATGCTCATTTAGGCTAAGTTCACATTAGCATTCGCATCCATCACATACATCCGCATGTCCTGCGTACCCAATGTTAAAGATAGGTACGCAGAACACATGCAGAAGTATGTGGAAGTAGGCGGAGCTTAACGAAGGAAGTACGCAGCCCTCCGCAAAGCCCCCGAATGCTAATGTGAACTTAGCCTTAGTGAAGATGTGCTCTTCGAAAATCCCACTGATAGATATCGCAACATGCCACTTTTGCATTTCAAGTTCTCGTTGGAAACTATTCGGTCTTTGAATGTAGTGATTCATTTTTTTGTGGCTTGTTATGACGTTTATTGGCCCTTTAAGTGAGGTATATTTGGTGCTTCTTTTGCCATGTATATAATGTATACACTAATGTGCCCTCTTCTGAACGCTATTCGGATACGTATCGTTCTGCAGTGAGATTCGCCATTTGTCCTCAGACGCGTTGTTTACATTACAATTGATTCATTCTCGGCAATTTGTATATTTTGTCTGTTTTTAATAATTATTTTTTAAAGTCTGTTTTTTTTAATTATTAGGTTAAAGTCAGGATCACGTGACTCAAACGTGGTAAAGGAAAAAAAAGCAGAACAATGCAAGGAATATACTTAGATGGGAGATTTGTGGAGGGTGGGCAAGCCTGTGTAATTTTGCCACCGTTCCTGAAAAATAGGACACTCCCAAATAGGACCTCCGAATGTGGAGGGGAGAGTATTCGGCTGTGCCCTGGATATAGAGCCGCATACTTCTCCGACACTATACTCCAGAGTCAAAAAGCAAGGCAATTTTATCTAAGTGTGCACTTGAAAGTACATGCATCATTGCAAGTATCATATATGTTCTAATATTGTATTTGTGTATGTGAATTTTTGTGCTTAAAAAAGACATGAATTCCTTTGTGGAGTTTTTGGTCATGGGATTCTGACCTTTTTTTAAACCCCTTACCTTTTGTGTCCAGATGAGTAGCCTATCCTATCATATACTGTATTACCGTGCACAGTAGTACTAGTGTAGCTCTTGTGTATTACTACCAGTGCTACGTCGGAGGAGCTCTCTAGTAAAACCTATGGAATAATTTAACAACATAGAAAAAACTTGTAAGCCATTTTTTAAAGATTTGTAGCCATATGGAAATGTGTAGTTATATGTAGAAAAATATATTTAGTTATATAGGAAGCTTAAAAAAAAAATAGGAACCCAGAGAAGGTACTGTACCTTTTAATTTAAAGGGGGTTTCCATCTCCATTGTACAAGTTGAAGATCATTTATCAGAAACATTTCAGGGCAGACAATTAGAATCCACTGATATTTTCTAAACTTTATTGGCACGATGAAATGTGGCTTTCGAGATAGTGTCCACTTCGTCATAGTTGGTCACCTAGAAATCTCAGGAGGAGGTGATCCCCGTTAAAAATATACAGAACGTTTTCAGCTAGGTAGGAGAATGTGCAAAGTGCAACATTATCCATCTTCTAACATCACCTACCTAACTGGTATTACAGATTTGAAGCTTTGATTTTCTTTCATTTTTTTTTTTTTTAGAAACTCTATATAGTTCTGCTGGACAGTATTACATAGACTATACATAGATTACCTGCTTGACTGCAGTACTAATAATAGCAATGATTTTAGTGGTTATATTAATATTATAACGATGATTATGTTTTATCAATAAGGATAAAGAAGTGGTTCATTATTGATGCACTTTAACAATAATGCGTTTTACATTCCAGTGCATTATAATAAAAAAAAAAGTGCAGGCTATACAGAACTTACAACAGCACATTAATTTATATATATAAGAAGAGGTTATTTATGATTATTTATGGATATTCACAACTGTTAAGCCATTATTAGTAGTGATTTCTGTGGCTTTACTAATTAGTTTAATATTACAAAGTCAGGGGTTGGTGTACAGCCTTAAAGTTTTCCTTATCTTCATAGAGGTGGCGGTCCTGTTGTGAACTGCCATCATCATCATGTATTTGAAATCCGCAGATTGGCTTCAAGTGACATATATCAAATACATATATTGTGCTGGAGAGAGCTTGCTTACTTTTCCTCCAACTGCACTTTTAGAAAAGTCAGAATTTTTGATCGGTGGATTCCCCGTGCTAAGATCATTATGGATAGGCAGAAGTGCTTGGCCAAAACTGAAGATGGGCTCCATAATCCTCGCTAGTCTTCAATTCCAGAGAAGAGAAACACTTGGAAGAGCACTTCTGCTCCTTTGTTCTAGTGATCATTCTAGTGGACACCCGCCGATCAAAGGTTCTGTCATGGCTTCAAGTGTCAAAGATTTTTTTTCGGAAGTATAGTTCTACTTAAATTCTCAACTATATTGGGCCACCACTTTTTATTTTTTTTTGCTTTGTAAGGAGATCAGAACCCTAAACTCTTTCCTTCTTCAAACACATATTTTATCTGCAACAGTTTAATTTTGTAGATAGAAAAAGAGGGGCCACTATTTAAAATGTCAAACTGGGTTGAAATTATGGTACCCGGCTTTGCTAACCAAGAAGAAAAAAAAGTCTGGGTTTTGTTTCCTTTCCACATACTCTTGGACTCTTGACATCTTGGACCATTCCTCCCCACTTACTTAAGTGATAATGAAAGTTTTCCTCTTTAAGGAAAGTGACTTCCAAATGCTGAAAAATAACAAATAGAGCAGGTACTCAGCATTCCAGGGTCCAGTGCTGGCTCTCCGCCACTGTTGGGGTCTCGAGGTGGTGGCTGCAGTGGTGACATCATGTCGATAGAGGACATAGCTGCTGTAGCCAATCACTGAGCTTGGCAGAGATGCTAAGTTCAGTGATTGACCAGTGCGTTGTTGTGCGCTGTCAACATAATGTCGCCACTGCAGCCATAACAGAGGTCCTAGCAGTGGTGGGCAGCCAGCGCTGGTCTTGGGCAGAGTGAGTATCTACTCTGTTGTTATTTTAAAGCATTTCTGATCTACCTTCCTTAAAGTGGAGAACCCTTTTAACAATAAAATGTATCTGGAGAGAGGAGTCCAGTACATATTATTGGCCAACAGGAAATGGAATTGGATTAACCAGGACTGGATCTCTTCTCTTTATGGACTTCTAGTAACTGCATGGTTGGTGCTTATGGTACTTGCTTTTGCAGCATTAGTATCAGAAAAGATTTTAGTGCTTTGATCTCCTCCATATAGATATTTATAATATTACAAACCTTAAAAGGGTTGTTTGAAACTTCAACTCTGATGGTCTATCCTTAGGATAGGTGATCAATGTCTGATAAGTTGGGATGTGATGACACCCTCATACCCCTGCCAATAAGCTATTCCCGGTGTCAGCGGTGGCTGGAACTGCTCAGTTATGGAGCTGCACAACACAGCTTTGTTGACTGTACAGTGGCCACGGTCAGTTATTGCACATCCGCCACCTATTCAAATCAATAGGGGGTGGATGTGTAGTACCTGGCCCCAGCCACTATACAGTCGACGAAGCTTTGTTGTGCAGCTCCATGACTGAGAAGTTCCAGCTGCCGACTCCGGGAACAGCTGTTCAGCGGGGGGATGTCGGGTGTCACATGCCCACCAATCAGATATTCATGACCTATCCTAAGGATAGGTCATCAGTGTTAAACTCCTAGACAGCCCCTTTAAGGCTCAGGCTACAATCGACATCCGTAGTCTGTTGTTCAAATGACAGCATCCTAGTGGCAGCAGGCAATGGTGCCATTATGGTAAGACAACCAAGAAACTGTCTTAGAGGATTATTGTCTTACAACCAGGACTTTATTGTATATTTGTTATTGGCACTTGACTATTCTTTTTGTGGACTCAAAATGGAATTCAGCTACACTGTGCTTAGCTCTCAAAAGAATGCAGAGTGTAAAGTATTTTTTCGACAAAGGAAACAACATCTAATGCAACTTTTAGCACCTATGCACCCCGAAATTAGTTCAGACATTGCAACATTTGAAATTCTAGTTATAACATTTTATTCAGGATAAAAATAAGTAAATCTGATGTTGTGATAATAGAATATATCTGTAGCATCAGGACCATCCGGACTTTAATTGATAAAATATTGTCGTCAGATTCACTGAGCCAAAAATATGATTTTAGAAGACATTAAATTTAGTAAAAATGCGCGTATATGGCTTTAATATATTGGAACACATTGTATTTTGTTTCTCTAATGAAGAAGAAATTCTGTTTGTAAAACTTGGGTAGAGTTATATCCCGTCTAGTCGGAGGAAGCCCTCTAGTGGTTGCTTTCTGCATTCAAAACCAAAATAACTTTTTGCTGTATACTGCAACGTAATTAATAATGAGCACTTCTGAGTTCGTTATTGACGATTATATAATGCCTGATATAGCTTTTGGTTTCTATAGGAGTAATATAGATTTTTTCTTTTTTTTTACTTTAATTCTGCATGACCTTACACTTGTATGACAGATTACATTTTCTACATGTAAGAGTTGGGTTACAGTTTCTTTTGGTATTCTTTAATATGTTTATCATGATATGATAAATTAGGGATTTAGTGATCATCTAACTTCCAGTTAGTTGCGGGGAATAGGATATGTTGTGACTTCAATAGAGTTAGAGTACGATAATAATGTTGTGATGGCCATGGATTCGACTAGATCTTTCTGTATTCATTAGACTATTTACTTTTTTAGTTTATTTAGCCATTTTGAGAATTGAAGCCTATTTGCCATGGCTTTGCTTATGTATGTTAACATAATCCTGGAGATTGAATTTCCAAATGTTGCCAAAATTGATCTTATATAAGGATAAGAACATCCGTGCATAATAGGGAGCTCAAACACATTAGTTAAACCTCAAACGAATTGACCAATTTTGACCATTATGAACCATTGTTGGCTGGTTCGGTTAAGGAAACGATCATTCATTTTACCAACAACCAAGTAATCAAAACGCTTGTCAAGCGTGTTGGATTCTTTCAACTGATCATCAGCAGTGGCTGCATCATCGGCTGAAAAAATCCAATGTTGGTTGATATAGTCGGAAATGTATATGGGGCCATCGAAGAACCATCATTCGTCTGCCCATTTTCATCAAAATATGTGTGGAGGCCTTTAAATTAATGTCAGCTAAACCTCCTGATTTCACCAGGACTTGCCAATTTTCTAATGTGTTTGTAGATGTCCTGAATTTTCCCCAAAGGCAAATTTTGAAGGAAACGAGTATCAGGCCAATTGATATAAACATGTCCTATTTTTTTGTGCTTAGGCCAGAGGTGTCTGTCAGCTGCTATCTCCTCTCTTCACATCAGAAGATGTGCACGTTCAGCTGAACTGAGCCTTCCTATTAATGGGGGGGAATCAGGAGAGATATGGCTAACACTGGTGTCATACATGGAACCTGTGGCCATCTATTCTTTTCCAAACTAATTCTACATTATCTGTACAAATAAAAAAAGATAAAACAACCAAAAAACATAGCTACTTTAGCAGTCCCATGTTAGCAGATTGAGGCCGTAGACCGAATGGTAACCTGACTCTTACTGTAAGCTTTCATTTTTTTCATATAGGTTATTAGAAGGACGAAGGCATTTATAATAACGTTCAAAATCACTTTTTTGCAATTGTAGAACTGCATATTTTTTTAGTAAAATGTATATTTATATATCTTATGCTTTAATAAAAAAATATATAAACTAGGCTATGGCTTTAATGATATATAACACACAAGGGAATTTGCAGGGCTTGTATGAGCCATGTATGTATCTTCATTTAGTAACCAATATTTCATTCTAGTTAGCCATTGTTAACATTATATGTTCTATGTAATTTTCTTTATGGTTTTTGTTAAATCAGTGTTTGAAATTCTCTCAGCTAAAACAACAACAAAAAATCCTGATAAAGGATATGTGCAATATATTAATATATCAGATAGGAGTACAGGCTTCTCATCCAGGACCTTCGTTCTTGTTGAGGTGTTTGATGAAAGAAGGACTAACAGATCATCTGTAATAAACCCCCATCTGTGCATGTAAAAAGCATACTTCCTGTGTTAAGACATCACTTCCTGTGTTAAGACATCACTTCCTCTGTTATGACATCACTTCCTGTCACAGGCTTTTGGCGATCAGTCTGATTATTTGGATTCTGGGTCTCTTAATGATTAGTCAGAATCCAGGTTTTTTTCTAGCAAAGTTAAGAAAATGAAGAAAGCTGATTTGATGCTATGAGAATGTTTCTTTGATATCACTCAGATGTCAAAGTTTAGGGTGGGAAGTATTGTCCTTGGAAAACAGGAAGAGGAATTATTTTTCCTAAAAGGGTTGTCTGAACTAATAAGAAAATCATGCAGTCACGCTATGTGACTGTAGGCTCCTGAATCGTGGCAGTGCGCAATGTGCTCGCTTGCACAATTCTCCTTTATGCCCCACGGGCAGTAATGAGACCCTATTTATGTGATTTGCTAGTCTCATCCGGCATTACATTGGCATCGGGTGACTACCCACTCGCACAGGGCATACAGGGAATTTGTGACAGTGTGCACATTGCACACTGTCATGATTTGGGAATCTGCAGTCACATAAAGAGACTGAACATTTTTCTTCTTAGACTGGACAACCCCTTTAAAGTCAAACTCAATACAGTACAAGTATATGGGGACATATGGAAATTCTGATAATTCTTCTTTTAGCAGAGGATGTGCTCTTGGAGCATATTTATCCAAAGAGCATGCTCACTGCTTGATCAACGTACCTCGTGGAGTGGTGTGCACAGTGTGAAAGTACCATTGAAACCATGCACTCAGGAAACTGTGAGCCAGACCAGTGTGTTTAACCCGGGTAGGTTTAGGTGCTTAAAGTCATGGAAGAGACGATTTGCATTGTATTTAGCCCCATCTTTGAAGAGGGGATCACAATGCACAATGAGGTCTTCCGGTCGGTACTGTGTAAGTTATATTGGCTACTAAGTAAATACTCATTTTTTGGTAGTTTCAGGAAAACTTTTTTTTTTCTTTTTTACAAAGTAGTTGCAGCGTTGCTACCTCAATTCAGGGAAAACGCTTTGCATGAATAAAAATATTTTAAAATCTCAAAATAAGAAATTAGAGCATTATGTTTATCAATTGGAGTTTTGCTGCTAGCACTTTTTTTTCCCATTAAATGAGGGATATTTCAATGCAATTTTTTTATGGCAATACTCAGTTTTTTTTTCTCCAAACAATAAACTGATTAAAGGTCAGGCAGCTGATGTTATTTTTGTATATTGGTTGATTATATTGAGAACACGGTTATGCATTATCCCTCATAAAGACAGTTTATATATTCTTTTTTTATGTGGCTATTATATTAATAGCTATTCGTTTTATAACTGTTTTCTATAACATTTTTCAGCAGCACCTCTCCTGATTTTTTTTTTATTGTAAAAAATAGGATTTTTTTATATATATATATATATCTGTACGTTATACAATATGTCACCTTCTTGGTGACTTTTCCAACTGGAGGGAGACATAGAATTGACCCTTCATCTCTGTGTCTTAAGATTTTCCCTTATTTTTTTTGTTTTTTTAAGATCTTGCACCGGGCTGGTCCCAAATAATTTTTGTGTTATTATCATATGTGCAATCCAGTTAAGCGGGTTTTAATTTGAGTGCAGTTAATATTAGATTTTATTATTAGCTTCACACTGGCTTTAACAAATCTATCTACAGCTTCAGCCACCACTGTCCTGAGTTGAGCTTCCTGTTGGTTCCGAGCAGCAGTCATAACTATTTGTACCTTCCGAGCATAAGATCAGATGTTACTAAACCTCTGACAAAAATGAATACTGTTCATTTTTTATTTTTTTTTTCAATTCTAAATTATGGGTATAACTAGTTATTACTTCGGCAATGGAAAAGCTAGTATTTATGGATCTGGTAACCTTCTGACACTGCAAAAGTTTTTAAGAGACTTGATAAAACAAAAATTGCCAAATTCAACCAAAAAAAAAGGGTAAACTGGAAGTCAAGTAATTGAATACATTTCTAAAAATATCAAAAATGAACTGGCATAAGCGTGATATCAGGAGCATATTTAAAGAGGACTCTATTCAAAGTCTTATTTTCTTTTGGTGTGATAACTGTACTTATCGGAAGATTTCAGTACTTTGTGGGATCTTCTGAAGGCTTTGTTAACTTTAGAGGACCAGAAATCTTGAAAAGTGGGAGTAATGTCTCAATCCTGCTCCCTTTAAAAATCACTAACTTGAGTAGAGTCCTTTAATTGATTGCTCCACTTTTTATTTGCTGTGAATCCTGCTTTATGTAAATTGTAATGATGCAATATATAAGCGCATTCTTCCAACCATGTAGAGCAACAATCCTAGTAAGAAGGAGAGAAAAGAAATTAGAATGAACTTTACCATGGATTCTACCGTATGTGTTTGTTGGGTAATATTTCAGGATGTGATATGTAGAGTCAATAGTAATTACATTCACAAACCGTTTGACATGTCATAGGCAATTGTCTCTTCTTAGCTAAAGATAGACTCCATTTTGAGCCAGACTTCAGTACCCAATTTGAGCTGTAGTGATGAACAAACATGCTCGGAGAAGGTGTCCAACATCCTCCAGATGCAGGGACTCGAACATATTTTTCAAGCACGCCGACGACACTCGTTTAGCACCCAAGCATGCTCAAATAACACCTTATCCGAGCATGTTCGCGCATCACTAGTTGATCACATTTGCCCTTTTTGTTTTAGGGCTCATGCACACGGAAGACCATATTATCGGTCCAAGTGCGACCCGACAAAACATCAGGTCACACTTAGACCAATGTTATTCTCCTGGACCGTTCAGATATCCGATTTTTTCCTCGTACTGAGCTGGTCCATGGAAAAAATGCCCAAGTTGATCCGATATTCAGATTGCACTCAATGAGTCCATGGAAATCAACAGACTGCATTCGGTGACATCTGAGTACAGTACAATTTCCTCAGACTGAAAAAATGGAGACGATGGAGACATTTTTATCTCCATCTTCTTTTCATTCGAGAGAAATGGGTCACACTCCGGTCAAACTCTGTCATCATCTGCACCTAGCCTTACTCCCAATAATCAATTTCATACATGTCTCCATGACATGTCAGAAGTTTGTGCAAATTCTTTTTTTTTACATTTTTTTAACTTTTATTGCATTTCAATAAACGGTTTGTCTAGGATTAGAGAATAGGGTCTTCTTTATCTAGAACTATGGCTCAGCGATAATCATGTGAGTCCGGTTGAGCTGCAGGACTAGAACATGAACAAGAAAACCTATGACTAAATACAACATTACTGTAGATTAATTAAGATGGATAAGTTTTAGGAGTGATTTTATCTCTTTAGTTCATCGGCAATAAATACCTGGGGAGCTCACAAGCACACTGGTTCCAAAAACACACTTTTGTACATTTTTTGGTCTAATCTATATGAAATCTATGTGTTCTTGTAAATCTTTTAGTATCTTTTACTATTTTATTTTTGTCCTCCTATTTCAACACTAGTTTTAAAATAATAACTGTATGGTTTGTAATGCACAGGCTCTAAATACTTATCGGTGTTAGATATTCTCTGATTCCTTCAATTCTAATTAACTCCTTAAATAAATAGTTTACGGATGGGCTATATCCTTAAAGGGTTTATTCAGCATGGGATTAACATGGCTGCTTTCTTCCAGAACCAAAATTGTTTATTGATAGTGTATGATATTGCAATCAAATCCATTAAAGAGAATGAGGCTGAGATGCAATATCACACACAACCTGGACAGGTGTGGCCCGTTTTTCATTAGAAAGCAGACATATTTTTCTAAATCTTGGTACCCCCCTTTAAATATTTAATCCTATTTCCTGAAATTACAAGTTTTTTTTAATAGGTAATATATTAAGAATATTTGATGTCGGGTATAATGAATGCATCTTGTAACAGCACCTATAGAAAGTGGGAGTTAAAGAAAAATAGAGGTCCTCAATAGTAGGCAGTCAATCGATGGAGGGGTATAAGCGAGGGCAGCCAGATAAGGTGAAGGTGGTTTATATGATTTTGCCACAAAAGGAGAGAACTGCTGGAGAGTTTCTGAAGAGATGAAGAATGTGGAGTTGCCAGTCAGTAAAGTTTCTGTACGTGGAAGTGTGTTTCTGAGTGTTTGGTTCTGAGGAGCGTTATGTTGAGTGTAAAGCAGAATATTCGAGAGAAGGGGCAGGGAAAAGTTGTTTGTGAAAGATTCTGAAGGAACTTGAGAAGAAAAGTCAAAGTTAGAAATGTGTGTTTTAAATTGTGGGTTTCGCAAAAGAAAAAATTCAATCTATTTTTCGAAGGAAAACGTTAACTCTTTATTACGTGCTATGATGCATCTAAGTTTTAAAGAAGGCTCAACGTCTGTTCGAACTCTTGTGATTTTAGTTGTGCTCATAGAAATAATTTTCTGAGGCAGTAAATCTGACATGGATCAGATTTGAATTAGGCTTGGCCCAACTTTCATTCAATGAGACTAATCCTCAGTGTTTCCAATGGTAAAAAGTGACAAACCTTTTATGTCTATGGCAAATTTGTTCAACCCCGTAACTGGAAACCTGCACAAAAAATTTGTTGTATGTGAATGAGGTTGCAGATATTCCATTCGCATAAATAGGATAGCAAAAAGATTTAGGTTCATCCTCAGGGTTCATCCACAGTATGAAGGGATAGCTAATGCGATCTATCTGAAGAGTATTTTTCTTTTAGATGTCAATATGTTACTCTAATTGACAAGGATGGACTAAGGTTGGGTGTCACTGTTCTTCTGTAGTTTTTGATCTGCAATTTCCTAAATTTTTCTGATAGTTTTCTTGATAATATACAAGTGTGCGGATCATGTGTACTTACATACCAACTTTCGTGACCCTTCTAATATTTTTCTTTGCTTATTAAGTGTATATATATATTTTTTTTTCAGTGTGTCTACACAATTTGTGATGACCATCTATCAGCTTGATTATTGGAACTATTACTACTAAGAGGTAGTTTGTAACTTTGTTGCTTTGGTGTGTTATGGAAAGAAAACCAGAGGTGAATAAGAATCGCAAAGATCTTTGACCAATGGTTAGTCTGATGTATTTTCAGTTCTAGAAGCTCTTTGGGAACACAAAGTGTCTTTACGTAGTTGTGGTGTATTTAGAGACATAGGCTAGAATTCTCATTCAAGTAAATAAGAAGTAAATGGTATTCTGTGATAAATTGGTCTGCTAAGACCACTAATGATCGAGTGCAATCTCCTGAAATAATGTTCCATTTTCAGTGGGCTTTGGTTATAATGCACATATGTACTGCATCATCCTGAGGAAGAGATGTTTTGCTACCTAGCATGAGGAACCCCTTCTGTTATCTCAAAATGATAGGGTATTTAGAAATATTATATCACATCTTATATATAAAGTACATCACATGTGCCATTGGTCCAAATTTTTGTAAATGTTTTGCATGCCGTTAATAAAACTGCCTAGACAACCAATCATAATACGCCCTGCATTGTATAACCTCTGGTTTTCATACATGAGTTCCTGTGCCTTAGGGCACAATCAGATGGCCGTATAACAAGGACGATCGGATTGCAGTGCACGGACTAGCCGGCAGCTCTTCTGACCTGAGCGTGACAGCTGCATAGAAATACAGGCTGTCAGGCTTGGGTCAGGAGAACCGCCGGCCAGTCCAAGCATTGCGATGTGATTGTTGTCCATGTTATACTGCCATCAGACTGTGCCCTGGTGCTGATAACCATCTGCAACATTTAGTTGGTATAAAGGTAACAAATCTTATCTCTTATGATTTTTTTTTACTAAGTGATATTTGGTTCTTGCTTTTTTTAATTTTGTGTTTTATTTGTGATCATCTCCCAATGTCTTGGACCAAAGTGGTGCTAATGATCTTCTATATTGTACTATTTATGTCTACATGGAAGCAGCTTAATATATATATTTCATTTCCAGCAAAGAGAAAGTCAAGTCAAAACTCTAGATAGGCATCTATGTATTATTACTTTATGGTAATAAAGTGCCGTGCCAATAGTTTTCGGTGTAAACCCTGCGAAATTTAAAACTTGGAAACTGTAAGATAGGATTTGTCTGTTTTATGTCTTTTATGTTTACATTTCATCTTATATTTCTCTTGAAAAATAAAAATTGATTTTTTTCATTTTTTTTTGCAAACATGTTTATGTTGTGTGAGCATTTCTTAACCTTGTTCTTTAAGTAGATGACGTAATTAAAGGACATTCCCTTTTAATTACATCTGTTTTGACAACGCCCAAAGAATCTATTGAGATTATAATTTAAATTGATTATCGTATTTATTGTCAATATTGTTAATTGAGCATCCACTTGGCCAGAGAAGGGACTATAATGTATTTTGGTCATTAGACTCCCTTTTATGCACCCCTTAGTTATGACTGGCAACACCCTCGGCATTGGTAATTCCTCACCCCAGTGCTTTCCTAAACAAATACAGATTTTTTTTTTCTTCTTACCCATTGCACATATACTGAATATTTCCAAGGAAAAGCACATTTCCTTACATGTAAAAGTAATGGAGATGATGCTTATAACCTCTACATATCAGTTCTTTTAAATTTAATATAGAAAGAAAATAATTTTACCCCTAAAAGTTGGTTAGTTTTTAAATAGATTAAACGTATTATACTTTTTATTATTTATTTGATATATTTTGCATATACGAATGCGGAAAACTTGACATTAAAGAGAAACTATATCCATAGAAATGTATTTTTATTATGGCATCCATTAGGTGCTGTAATACCAATAAAATTAGTGGATGCTACTGATTGATCCCTGGAATGACCAGTTAGGGGATGTAGGGAAATTGAATGAGCAACAATAATTTCCCATAAAAATTCATTCTCGGACTCTCTTTGAGCTTGCTTTAAGTCAGTGTTTCCCAACATTATCTCTAGGGCCAAATTTTGTTCCTCATGTCTTGGCACCATCCAATTCTATTGTGCCTTAGAACTATTAAGGGGAGACTAGAATCACTGGTGGACACAGACAGAAAAGGACATCTGTGCAAGAAGAGTATGTGGGCCCTTTGCCGTCTGATAGCCAATCATTATGTAAAATTCCACCAGATTTGGAGGTGGTAGTGGCCTCCTTATCTCTTGGGCCCCTGTGTGGCTGCACAAGTTGCACCAATTCTATGTCCGTCCCTGAATGTTTCACTAACTTGAATCCAATATAATAAACAGTAAAAGGAAATCTGACAGCGCAAAATGTTCAACCCAAGCACAGGTACTCTGAGCACCCTTGGCATGACCAGTCTTTACCTTCCCGCCTACTTGTTTGCCATCTATCTCTGCCTCTACTCTACTTCCTGTGACGTCAAAGCTGTCAATCAAGGTAGAAAGGGGCAGACTATATGAAACGGGGGAAGGATGCACTACATTATTTCACTGCGGTAAGTGTGCACTGAGCTCCTGTGCTTGGTTTGAACAGACATTTTGTGCTGACAAACTGGGGTAAGAGCCATGTTATTTTGTCACGACACTATTAATCCTTTTCCATTTAAATAAACATTGAGGTGGCTCCACATCATCAGCCATATTTAAAAGTAACTCGTAACTCATAAAAGGTTGGGTGGGGACTTCTGTTCCAGAGCAAGAAGCATGTCTTACGTCATGAACATCTCAGGCTTTTATGAGCAATCCGGTAAATTCAGGCTATATAGAGAACAGCTTTACATTGTCAAAACAAAGGCTGGCGCCAACAACAAAAAAAGCCTTCATGAAGTAGACAAATTTGTTTATCTGTACAACTAAAGACGATGCAGCCATCCAGAGGTGGCATCACTTGGAAATTCTTTATCTGATTTCTAAATTTTATAGTTTAGATAAGTTTAATGAGTTTTTTTTCACACTGATGTGGATTCCTAACTGAAATCTACCTAAAAATGCAATCAAAATGACTTCCATTGTTCCCAAATGTAAATCTAAATTTCTCTGTATACAGTTTTTGATGTTTACACAGCGGATTTGAAGACCACTTCAATAGTTTTTACAATTTAGACCGGTTTTCACAATTTGTTTAGCCCCATTGAAAAGAGTTAATCCACGTGTGGACTTATGGACTTGAAAAACCCTCTAGTTGGACATACAGTACCTTTGTCTACTTCAATGAGTGGACAATTATTTCAATTTGGATTTCAGAATGGACCGAAATCTTCATGACACCATATTGCACTGAATCTTCATGACACCATATTGCACTGAATCTTTATGCATTCATCATCTTTCTTGCCTCTTCATACACTATATCTTCTAAATTCTTAGGTTTACAGGCTTTTACTCACCACTCGTTATTGTTTTGGAAACCATTTAGGAAGAAGTACATTTCCAGTTCTTTTTTTGCACTGGTACACACTGCTGCATATTATTTCAGAATTGCATTGTTCATGTCCTGGGACAGGGAATGGTTACCATATCCTATAACTACATCTGTCAGCCATATTGGCTGCTATGAGGGTAACCTCTTAAACTGATCACACAAGTTGAATTCACATCAACGTAGCCCAGTGATAACATAGATTGTATAGAGGCTCCAACTCCAATTGACCTCCATTAGCAAATGTTAAAATAAAATGAGGATCAGATGTCTTAGTCCCAACATACTTTGCCAAATATCCTGATTGGAAATAAATGTGTGTACGTCCAACCACTGAAATAAACATACACATGCATGTATGTATATGAGCAGGTCAGCAGAATATAGCTGTATGCAAAACACTTTGTATGGTGAGTTTTAGTCAGTCCTGGGAGTTCGACTTCTGGCTCATCTTTGACAAAGACTTTCCACACTACCAGTGTGGAGTGTGAGGAATGACTGGCTCATTTGAATAGCTAAGCTATCCTCTACAGAGAAGGGGCTGACTTGACTACTAAACTAAGCAGTCAACCAACCCACTGATGACGTAAAGCACAAGGTGGAAGTGGAGTTTCCAGGACCTACACTAATATCTGGAGATCGGACAGCTTTGTTGATACTATATATTACAAAGTTTTATTTGTATTTAGAATTTCAACACATCTAAATTTCATTTTTTCAAGCAGATAGCCCACTTATGTCTAACTCTTGGTCAATTTTGGCGTTTTACTTCAGTATTCAGTATGGATGGCTCAACCATGGTACAGTTCAAAATCGGAGTAATTCACAACTCCACTCCCAGATGAGGAAATTGTTGCATTTTGAAGGTTAATGTTCAGTCCCTAGAACCTTCCTATGAATGATCAGCCTGAAAGCCTGAAGATAAGAGCTTTGTATTAGAGCCATGACCAGCACTAATCACCTCTCACTTATCTTTGATCAGTAGTGAATTGCTCAAAATGTTAAACAAGTCTTTCAAGAGTTGACCTTGTTCCCACTAACTTTAGAGTTGATCTGATATCAAATATTTTCTTTGATCTCCAATTAATAATTGTCTCCCACTCTTTTCCTGCTATCTACACACAGTGCCAAGACTTCACATGGATTTCTCACACAGTAACCACTTCATACCAACATAGCCAATGCTAATTTTGACATGATCAATGGTAGTTCCAACCCTGAATATTAAGCTCTTCATGTAAAATATGTTCTGAAATAAAGTGTTTAGTTAACTGGCTTGGATATAAACTAACATGTGATACTGGAAAGCAGAAGACGCTAAAATTAACATTTTGCAGAAAAAAATTACTGTATTTTTCTGACCATAAGACACACTTCTTTTCCTCCAAATTTGGGAGGAAAGTGTGTGTGCGTCTTATGGTAGGGATGTAGCATGTGGGGAGGGGGGCAGCAGCGAGTGGGATCACACTGTTATCCCACTTCAGGAGGCAGAAAAATGTCCCCACTGCCGGGAATCAGCGCTGGGGAAACCATGTGGTCCCGATGATTAAGTGCAGTGAATATTCATTAGCTACTCCCCGCCCACCTATCAGCTGAGCAGTGAGCCGGGAGCAGCAAATGAATACTGCACTTAAGCAGGACACACATGGTTTCCCCAGTGCGGATTCCTGCAGCAGCTGGGGAGATCCGTGTGTCCGGGGGAGGAGGTGGCAGCAGCAGCAGGGTCCGGCGGAGAGGAGATCGCTGCCTACCTTCCTGGGCTGGAGCTGAGTGCTGTGCAGTGTGCACAAGGAGGACCTGTGATGATGTCAGAAGTGGGCGGGCTGGAGCATCACATGGCAGCACAGAGCCCTCCCTTTTCTTGACATCATCACAGGTCCTTCAGACTCCAACACTAGAATCTGCTGGCTTCCATTACCTGTGCTGTGGAGAGGCAACAAGAGGGAGGGCTCTGTGTGTGCAGTCATTGGATGCTTTTACCTCACCACAGTGGCTGGCTGGCTGCCACAATTAAGAGGTTAGTCTTTCCAAAACACAATAAAGCACTCTGCCACTCCTTTAGTGAACTATAACTCCCAGCATGTCATAGGATCTGCAGCAGTAGCGTAGCTACTGGGGGGGCAGAGGGGGCCATCGCCCCGGGCCCTGTCAAATGAAGGGGCCCACTGGGAGCCAGGGCAGGGCCACTTCTGTGACGAGGCAGAACACCGCATATTAGCAGAGCAGTATAATGTCTGCTCCCGTGCGGCGGAGACTGCACGCTGGCTATTAGCACAGTGGCCGGCTGCAGAGTCTCCCTCCTGCAGTGAATGGTTTCGCCCCTCTGACCTGATCATGAAGCTTTTCCGGCTGCAGTTTTTCTTCACTCTGTGCACGCTGGGATTGGCTCAGGCACGCTGGGTCCTAGTGCCCACACCTTGCATTTCACTTACACTTCCTGGTCCTGCCTGCAGTGCAAACTTTATCAGTAAGTGGGGATGGGACTTATTAGGTTTATTAAATTCAGGTATATCACTGAGACCGTTGGGGTATTGGGGGGCTGAAAGTGAGTGAGGGGGACAGGGTACTGGGGGGTGAATGTGAGACCATGGGGGTAGTTTGGGGGAGGAGACAGGACACTGGGGGATGAATGTGAGACCATTTGGGGGTGTTGTGAGGGCAGAAGGTGGGTGAGGTGGGACGGCACTGAGGGGATGGATGTGAGATGATGGGGGTATTGGGGCTGAAGTGGGGGAGGGGAGACAGGTCACTGGGGGCTGAATATTATAATGTTTTGTTCTGATATATGTGATCCATCATGTAATATTTGCTGTCTGGGGAGGCTGGAGATGGGGAGTCGGGGGCTTTTGATACGTACCACATGGGTCTTTTATGAGTATTAGTATAAGGAGCCTGCATACAGTAACCAAGAGCTGCATCACATTTACAGCACCACTCCAGCATTATTTTTTATTTCATTGCTGGAGCGGTGCTGACAATCCCCGTCTCCTGCCCTCTGTCTGATACTCACTTTCTGGCGTTTTCATCTGTTTTTGTCTCCGCTCGGCTCCGTCTCCTGCAGTTTGTGACCTGTCCGAGGCTCCAGTGTTTCATGGAGCAGCGCAGAGGTCACTAATCAATGTGAGTCTGTGGGAGCCTCGTTCTGGCCTCTCTCTCACTGTCGGGCTGTGTGCACACGGTGCAGACTGGCCGCTGCGGATTCACAGCAGTTTTCTATCTGGTTTACAGTGCCATGTAAACCTATGGAAAACCAAATCCGCTGTGCCCATGGTGCGGAAAATACTTCTCGGAAACGCTGCCTTGCATTTTCCATAGCATGTCAATTCTTTTTGTGGATTCCGCAGCATTTTTCATCTACTCCTGTATAGGATTCCACAGGTGGTAAAACGCATGTGAAATCTGCACAAAAAACACAGGAAATCCGCGGTAAATCCGCACACAAATCCGCAACAAGTGCACATAGCCTCATAGTCTTACATTGAGCACTTGTGACATAGCTTCTAACTTCTGGCCAGTCAGAAGCTGCGCTCACAAGTTTGAGCAGCGGCACTGCAGCAGTGCCACAAAATAGTGAATACGCCGGAGGATGAGTAAATGACCGGGGCATCCAAATCATGACAGGGAGCTGTGAGTCCATCATACTGTGTATATGGGAGCTGTGAGTCCATCATACTGTGTATACGGGAGCTGCGGGCCCATCATATTGTGTATAAGGGAGCTGCGGGCCCATCATACTGTGTATACGGGAGCTGCGGGCCAATCATACTATGTATAAGGGAGCTGCGGGCCAATCATACTGTGTATAAGGGAGCTGCAGGCCAATCTTACTATGTATAAGGAAGCTGCGGGTCCATCATACTGTGTATAAGGGAGCTGGGGGTCCATCATACTGTGTATAAGGGAGCTGCGGGTCCATCATACTGTGTATAAGGGAGCTGTGGGCCCATCATACTGTGTATACGGGAGCTGCGGGCCAATCATACTATGTATAAGGGAGCTGCGGGCCAATCATACTGTGTATAAGGGAGCTGCAGGCCAATCTTACTATGTATAAGGAAGCTGCGGGTCCATCATACTGTGTATAAGGGAGCTGGGGGTCCATCATACTGTGTATAAGGGAGCTGCGGGTCCATCATACTGTGTATAAGGGAGCTGTGGGCCCATCATACTGTGTATAAGGGAGCTGCGGGTCCATCATACTGTGTATAAGGGAGCTGCGGGTCCAGCATACTGTGTATATGGGAGCTGCGGGTCCAGCATATTGTGTATACGGGAGCTGCGGGCCAACCATACTATGTATAAGGAAGCTGTGGCCCAATCATACTGTGTATAAGGGAACTGCGGGTCCATCATACTGTGTATAAGGGAGCTGTGGGCCCATCATACTGTGTATAAGGGAGCTGTGGGCCCATCATACAGTGTATAAGGGAGCTGCGGGTCCAGCATACTGTGTATATGGGAGCTGCGGGTCCATCATACAGTGTATAAGGGAGCTGTGGGTCCAGCATATTGTGTATACGGGAGCTGCGGGCCAATCATACTGTGTATAAGGGAGCTGCGGGTCCATCATACCGTGTATAAGGGAGCTGTGGGCCCATCATACTGTGTATAAGGGAGCTGCGGGTCCATCATACCGTGTATAAGGGAGCTGTGGGCCCATCATACTGTGTATAAGGGAGCTGCGGGTCCATCATACTGTGTATAAGGGAGCTGTGGGCCCATCATACAGTGTATAAGGGAGCTGCGGGTCCAGCATATTGTGTATACGGGAGCTGCGGGCCAATCATACTATGTATAAGGGAGCTGTGGCCCAATCATACTGTGTATAAGGGAGCTGCGGGTCCATCATACTGTGTATAAGGGAGCTGCGGGCCCATCATACTATGTATAAGGGAGCTGCGGGTCCAGCATATTGTGTATACGGGAGCTGCGGGCGAATCATACTATGTATAAGGGAGCTGCGGGCCCATCATACTGTGTATAAGGGAACTGCGGGTCCAGCATATTGTGTATACGGGAGCTGCGGGCCAATCATACTAGGTATAAGGGAGCTGCGGGCCAATCATACTGTGTATAAGGGAGCTGTGGGCCCATCATACTGTGTACAGGGGAATTATGAGGGACATCATACTGTTTGACGGGAGCTGCGGGCCCATCATACTGTGTATAGGGAACTGTGAATGCATATTGTGCATATGGGAGCTGTTGGCCCATTACACTGTATATAGGGGAGCTCTGGGGGGCATTATACTTTCTATAGTAGAGTTCTGTCAGCATTATACTGTGTATAGGAGAGCATTGGGCTCATACTATCTATAGGGGAGCAGTGGGATCATACTGTGTAGAGGGGAGCAGCGGGAACATCATACGGTGTAAAGGGGAGTTATAGAATCATCATACTGTGTATAGGGGAGTTATAGAATCATCATACTGTGTATAGGGGAGCTGTGGGAGCCTTAGACTGTGTATAGGGAAGCTTTAAATTCACGATACTGTGTATAATGGAGCAGTACATGGGGGAACTTAGGGGACATTATTATTGTGCATATGGTCCAATATGGCGGTAAAGTCAATGTTCGTTTTTCTATATAGATTTATTTTCAATAACAGTAGGGTCACATTCTGAGGTTCCTCTATATTCACAATAAGTGCGCAAACGTAGCTGTAATCAGGGTTAGCTGGTTAGGGGCCCACTCAGATGTTTCGCCCCCCCTAAGATGAAACCCTAGCTACGCCTCTGATCTGCAGGACATGCTGGGAGTTATAGTTCTCCCATGGGATTTTAAAGCAGCACTCCAGTGTTATTTTGCAGTGCTGGAGTGGTGCTTTCTTAAGCCCTGTGCCCCCATTCTTATACTCACCCTCCAGCATCTTCATATAGTACTTCACAGACACCACACTGGTCCCGCAGCTTCCAACATAACATACTATTATATATAATAACACCACATATAATAGTATGTTATTTATGTTATTAAATATTTTGCCACATTTTTTTGCTTCAAATATTTTTTTCCCTATTTTCCACCTCTAAAACCTGGGTGCGCCTTATAGTCCGCGCGTCTTATAGTCCGAAAAATACGGGTACACAAAATTTAAAGATGACATATTTCACCATTTTTTACATTCAGAACTATGCAGATCATGATAAAGTGTCTGAAGACCTAAATTAAACATACTATTATATTTTTATTTCTCATCTTTGTTGCGGAGATGTTAGCTTGTAAAGTTTATATGCTAATTTCCCCACCAGCCAAAAAGTTGCAAAGATTCTTCTCTGGAGAGATTACTTTTTCCCCTATATGATGTTGCCCAATCATATTCAGGAGCCATCATGCAAGGAAAAAATGAGCTTTAACCTGGCTTTCACACCGTGATCTTCTAACGTCTAACCATGTCACACAGATCTCACTGATGTACTGATCTCCCTCAGTACATTTAAAGTGTTAACACTACCTTCCTTTACAGTAAAGTTTGGTTTAACCCTTGCTCTGCCTCCTGTCCGTTACTGTATCCCCCAACCTGCTCACAACTGCAGCCCCAAACCATGACATGCTTGACACCATCTGAACCAAATAAGCTTATCTTGGTCTCATCAGACTGTGCACAAGACATGGTTACAGTAATCCATGTCTTTATTCTGCTTGTCTTCAGCAAACTGTTTGTGGACTTTCTTGTGCATCATCTGTAGAAGAGGCTTCCTTCTGGGATGACAATCATGCAGACCAATTTGATGCATTGTGCAGCGTATGTCCAGAGCATTGACAGGCTGCCCCCCCCCCCCACGCCGGTAAACTCTGCAGCAAAGCTGGCAGCACTCATATGTCTGTTTTGAAAAGACAACCTGTGGATACAACACTGTGCACATGCACTTCTGTGGTCGACCATGGCAAGGCCAGTTCTGAGTGGAACCTGTCTTGTTAAACCTCCGTTTGGTCTTGGCCACCATGCTGCAGCTCAGTTTCAGGCGTGTTGCCAATTTTTTTTATAGGCTATCTTTATGTAGAGTAACAATAATTTTTTCCAGATTTTCAGAATTCTTTACAATGAGGTGCCAGTTTCAGCTTCCAGTGACCATTAACCCCTTCACCCTGACGCCTGTTTTCACCTTCCTGACCAGGCCAATTTTTACAATTCTGACCACTGTCACTTTATGAGGTCATAACTCTGGAACGCTTCAACGGATCCAAATGATTCCAAGACTGTTTTCTCGTGACATATTGTTCTTTATGATAGTGGCAAAATTTCTTTGATATGACTTCGAGTTTAGTTGAGAAAAAAATTGGAAAAAAATTTGAACATTTCTCAATTTTCAAACTTTTTATTTTTATGCCCTTAAATCAGAGAGTCATATCGCACAAAATAGTTAATAAATAACATTTCCCATGTGTCTACTGTACATCAGCACAATTTTTGTAACAATTTTTTTTTTAGGAAGTTATAAGGGTTAAAAGTTGATCAGCGATTTCTCATTTTTACAACAAAACCATTTTTTTTAGAGACCATCTCACATTTGAAGTGACTTTGAGGGGCCTATATGGAAGAAGATACCCAAAAGTGACACCATTCTAAAAACTGCACCCCTCAAGGTACTCAAAACCACATTCAAGAAGTTTATTAACCCTTCAGGTGCTTCACAGGAATTTTTGGAATGTGGAAGGAAAAAATACACATTTACTTTTCTTTCACAAAAATTTTCCTTTAGACCTAATTTTTTTACTTTTGCAAGGGTAAGAGGAGAAAATGGACCATACAATTTGTTGTGCAATTTCTCCTGAGCATGCCCATACCCCATATGTGGGGGAAATCTACTGTTTGGGCACACGGCAGGGCTCGGAAGGGAAGGTGCACCATTTCACTTTTTGAATGTAAAATTTGCTGGCATAATTAGCGGCCGTCATGTCTGGAGAGCCCCTAATGTGCCTAAACAGTGGAAACTCCCAACAAGTGACGCCATTTTGGAAACTAGACCCCTTATGGAACTTATCTAGATGTGTAGTGAGCACCTTGAATCCACAGGTGATTCACAGAAGTTTATATTGTAGAGCCGTGAAAATAAAAAAAATAAAAATCACATTTTTTCCAGATAAATCTTTTTTAACTCCATTTTTGCATTTTCATAAGGGTAACATGAGAAATTGCTCTATTCGATTTGTTGTGCAATTTCTCCTGAGTATGCCAATACCCAATATGTGGAGGAAAACAACTGTTTGGGTGCACGGCAGGGCTTGGAAGGGAAGGAGCGTCATTTGACTTTTGGAATGCAAAATTTGCTGGAATAAGTAGCTGATGCCATGTCGCGTTTGAAGAGCCCCTGATGTGTCTAAACAGTGGAAACCCCCATAAGTGACAACATTTTGGAAACTAGACCCCTTTGGGACCTTATTTAGATGTGTATTGAGCAACTTGAACCCCCAGGTGCTTCACAGAAGTTTATAACGTTAAGCCGTGAAAATAAAAATCACATTTTTCCCACAAAAATCTTTTTTAGCAACAAATTTTGTATTTTCACAAGGGCAAAAGGAGAAAATGGACCCCAAAGTTTGTTGTTTCTCCTGAGTTCACCAATACCCCATGTGTGGTCAAAAACTACTTTTGAGGCACAGTGCAAAGCTCAGAAGGGAAAGTAGCACCATATTATGGTGCAGATTTTGCTGCACGTTTGAGGGTGCCACGTTACATTGATAGAGCCCCTAAGGTGCCAAAACAGCAGAACACCCCACAAGTGACCCCAATTTACCAATTAAAACTCAATGAATTCATCTAGGGGTGCAGTGATTATATTGACACCACATGTGTGTCACAGACTTTTATACCATTGGGCAGTGAAGAAAAATTTACATTTTCACCACCAAGATTGTGTTTTAGCCTCAAGTTATACATTTTCACACTGGGAAATGGGTAAAAATGGCACCAAAATGTGTCCTGCTGAATGTAGAAATACCCCATATGTGGCTGTACAGTACTTCTTTGCCATACGGAGTGACTTGGGAGGTACGGAGCGCTATTTGCCTCCTGGAGTGCAGATTTTCCTAGACTAGTTTGTGGATTCTATATAAAGAGCTCCTAAGTGCTAAAAAAAGCAGAATCCCCCCTCAAGTGACTACATTTTGGAAATTATAACCCTCTGGGAATTTATCTACAGTGGATGTTGCTGAGTGAAAATTGCAAACTGCTGTTGTACTGACCAGTACGCTGTAGTGACCAGTATGTTGCAGTCACCAGTACATTATGCCCAGCTCATTCTTCTGGAGACATGAACCTGTAAATTGGGTGGATTCTCATCACTACAGAAATGCCAAACATGTGGGCGCTAAATGTGGTTTAGGCACACTGGGGCTCAGAAGGGAGGGGGGCATTTGGATTTGAGAGCGGAGAATTTGGAGCCATTTAGCTTTTCCAGAGCCATTGTGCGATGGATCACATTTAGTCTACGCTTAGCACTTTAGGGTTTCCATCTAAATCTCTGAGTGGCATGATTCAGATGAAACCCCCTGAGGAATTCATTCACTATAATGAGGCGGCAGATGTACTCTGGACTCCGTCTGGCCTCAGTGGTGTCCTTTTCACTGTGGCCGACGGCACTTTTATGCAATTCTAAAAAGACAAACACTGCCGGATCACAAGTCAGATGGTGTCCACAGTGCCTCCATCTGCCTCATTATAGGAAATTTTCCGACGGGGGTTCTGTCTGAATCACGTATTTCAGAGATGTACATGGAAACCCCAGTGTAAGTGTAACACCCCAGGTAACCGGTTGTTACAGTGATGTTGCCTTCCTTTCGGGGAGGGTGATGTCATGCCTGGAGGCACGGAGGATTCCGTTTAACAGGTAGTACATCTACATGCAACACATTCTGAATCCAGGTCAGAAGGAGGAGCTCTGAACCCGGATTCAGGGGAGCTTCCCTAGATATATATATTCTGGTCTGGAGGAGGAGTTAGTTGGTCCAGGGAGACCAGAGCAGACAGTGGAGGAGAGAGGAGCGAGAGCAGAGAGTGGAGCCGTGCTGCCACGTGTGTGTTGTGAATTCTGCTCTTGGGCTCCCTCCGGTGGTTGTAAGTGGTAGCGCTGCTGTCTCTGAATCGCAGCATTTATCAGGTGTATTCACTTTTTGCAATTTTGACTGGGCTATTTAGTCTTGCTTCACCCTTTAGTCAGTGCCAGTTGTCCATTGTTCCTGGAGGATTCACATCTCTGCCTGGTCTCTCTTGCTTTGCAGTTCTTTTCATCAAAGATAAGTTCTGGCCTTGACTTTTTGCTGTCCCCATGCTGTGGCCTTATTGTTCAGTTCTTTTCCATGTTTTTTTGTCTTGTCCAGCTTGGTCTGTATAAGGATTTGTTTAGCCAAGCTGGTATCTCTGGAGATGCAGATATACCCTCCATATCTTTCGTTAGCTGTGGAGTTTTTGTATTTTCTGTGGTGGATATTTTCTAGTGTTTTAATACTGACCACATAGTACTCTGTCCTATCCTTTCTATTTAGCTAGAAGTGGCCTCCTTTGCTAAATTCTGATTTCCGTCTGTGTATGTTTTTTCCCTCTCCTCTCACAGTCAATATTTGTGGGGGGGCTGCCTATCCTTTGGGAATTTTCTCTGAGGCAAGATAGTTTTCCCTTTTCTATCTCTAGGGGTAATTAGTCCTCCGGCTGTGTTGAGATGTCCAGGGAGTGCTAGGTACATTCCATGGCTACTTCTAGTTGCGGTGTTAAGTTCAGGGTCTGCGGTCAGTACAGGTACCACCTTCTCCAGAGTACATCTCATGCTGCTCTTAGGCCACCAGATCATAACACGTGTGGTGCTGCAACTCCAGGACAGAAGAGAACAAGACAGGTTGCATTGATAGCAAGTGTCAGAGGGGAGAAGCAAGGGAGAACAAAGGAGTTCTGAGGAGAACTGTGATTGGGCACCCTCTGAGCTGAAGCGCAGGAACAGGGCACCAGGAGCCCGAGGCTGTGTAGTACTTCAAGTCCCACAGCAGAACCGGAGGGCAGAAGACTCCAAGTCGTCTGTCCGCACCTACACCCGAAGGTGCAGCAATACACAGATCCCGAGGTATGATAGAGAACCTGTAAAAAGGCTCACATTGCCCACCAAGGGAGCCACAGGCAGCAAGGACCTCACATCTGAGCGCGAGAAGGAAGGCTTACAAACCTCACCTGGGAGAGGGTTCCATCATTGCTTCCAGGCTGACCGGACCACACCACCACCTGTTGCCAGTACCCTGTGTCCTCTGTTTATTCTGGCACCACACCATCCTAGCCAAAACACACCGGAAGCCCTGGGGACCCAGCTTCACCTGTGGGAAGCGATACTATCTTTGCTGCAGTACCATCACCCCCAGAGGACCCCTTTAAGCAGCGTTGGTCGCCCCTGACCGAGTACCAGAGGTGGCGTTACAAACTTTTACCATCTTACACATTCACTATCCCTTTTTCTTGGGCACCCAGGGCCACAGACCGGGTCGCCGCCACTGTGACCTCCCCTTTAATAATGGCCAGACATGGTACCAAGTAGCGCTCAGCATAGATCACAGGATAAATGTGCACCGAGCCTTACTGCGATCTTTGGGAGGCAGAATGAGTAAATCAACAGCAGATGAAGAATTGGTTTTATTTATTTTTTACGCCGTTCATCATGCGGTATAAGTGATTAGGTGACTTTATTCTTCAGGTCGGTGCGATTACAGTGATACCAGATTTATAGCGGGTTTTTATGTTTCGCTGCTGTCACACACTAAAAGACGCTTTTTATTGCTAAAACTAGTTTTTGCATCACCATATTTTGAGAGCTCTAATTTTTTCGGCCGACCGAGTCATGTGAGGACTTGTTTTTTGCGGGACGAGCTGACGTTTTTATTGGTATCATTTTCGGGCACATGACATTTTTTGATCACTTTCTAGCCTGATTTTTGAGAGACAGAATGAACAAAAACCAGCAATTCAGGAATAGCTTTTTTTTTTTTAAATACCGCTCTGCGTGTGGTAAAATTGGTAAGGCAGCTTTATTCTTCTGGTCAGTACGATTACAGCGATACCTCATTTATATATTTTTTTATGTTTTGGTGCTTTTACACATTAAAAACTTTTATAGAAAAAATTATTCTTTTTGCATCGCTTTATTCTGAGAGCTATAACTTTTTTCTTTTTCTGCTGATGGAGCTGTATGGCAGCTGTTTTTTTGCGGGACAAGATGGTGTTTCCAGGGTACCATTTTTATTTACATCTGTCTTTTTGATCACGTCTTATTGCACTTTTTGTTCTGCGGTATGATGATAAAACATTGTTTTTTGCCTCGTTCTTTATGTTCACTGAAGGGGTTAGGGTTAACTAGTGGGACAGTTTTCTAGAGCGGGTCGTTAGACGCGGCGATACCAAATGTGTACTTTTATTGTTTTTTTATTGCCAGAAATAAATGTATTTATTGGAAAAATATATATTTTTACACTTTTTGACGTTTTTTGAATTTATTTTTTTTACATTGTCCCAGGATGGGACATCACTATATAGTGTCAGATCGCTGATCTGATACTCTGCACTGCAGAGTATCGCATCAGGATCTGACAGACAGGGAAGGAGGCATGCCAGGAGGTGCTCACAAGCCACCTTCCCTGCAGGACCCTGAAGGACCCCGCGGCCATTTTGGGGCCAGGGTTCTCCATGCAGACAATCAGGATAACGCGATCGCATCACGCTGTACTGATGGAAGCGCGCAGTGGCAACCAGTCCTTTTCCCTAAGCCCCTTGGTCCCGTAGCAGCCAACGCCTGAACCTTGTCACCTGGTCCCAGAGTGGCCAATTCCTGAACCTCCTCACCTGGTCCCACAGTGGCCAGTGCTTGAACCTTGCTCCCTGGTCTCGGAGTGGCCAGAGCATGAACATTATCCCCTGATCCGTGTGTGACCAGTCCCCATTCCAGTACCCTAAACCGGTGTGTCTGAACTAAACCCTAAATTAGTGTCAGCACACCGGACCCCTGGGGTCAGCAGCGGCAGTACTGGGCTCTGGTCAAGAGTGGTACCTGGCGGCTACCTGCAGCTCAGTCTGTCTCCACTATCAGGAGCTCCAGTGAACACCAGGTATCCAGTTAGCTACGCCCCGGTCCTGTGGCACAGTGGGTCCACAAATCCACGTGCGCCACGGTAGGTCGTAACAGACTGCATGTATGAAGACAAGCTATCTTTTTTCAGAATGTTTTTGGACATGCTACTGATATATTATAATATTTTTTTTTACTTTAATAACCTACAGTTAGTAAATATTCACTTATTTGTGAACATTTTTTTATACCTGGTATCCTTCTAATAAAAAGGACTTTTCAAAGTGATTTCATATACTCATGCACTATTGAAAATCTAATTCTTATGGCTCATGATTTGCAACTTCTCAAAAATATGTGCAGGTGTTAATTAGATTTTGGGCTTGAAACCACCTAATTCATTATATACTGGAAAATATGAAGACTTCAGAAGCTAGTTGTAAAGTCAGCCAATACCAATAGCATACAATTCTGAGACCTTCAGACAATTTCCTATGGATGAATATATATTATACCTAATTTAACATGATTAACAAAACACAAAGGCCCCAATTCATCATTTTTTTTAAGTCACTTTTAATTTGCGACAAATTATTTAAAATTTTGTTTGCGGTTCATGAATTTTGCAAAAAAGTAAAACATAGTCTTTATTTTTTGTCTATGACCTGTTTTGCATCTAAGCTCAAAAAGGTCATACAAATGGTGCAAAATAATGCAACAGAATAAGTGGTGAATATAAAATTACTTTGGGGGGAATTACTGTAATACATTTGCGCCATGTTTTGCAACTTCGTAAAAAGTCACATAGATGACTTTGCCAAAAACATCTGGCAATGCCAAACTCCATGCAGCATGAGAAACATAAAAAAAGGCTTTAAAAAAATGTGCAAATTAAAAGAAGAATTAGACGCAATTTCATTCAGGTGAAAAACGCAAAAATGGACACAAAACAGACACAGATGCAATATTTAATCTGGCCCATAGGTTGTCAGAAAAATGAATACAATTTCTAAGTTTCACCAGAAACAAATGAGTGTACACAGTCAGGTTCTTCCACAACAAACTCCTCCAACCATGCATTTATAGACATAGCACTGGGTCACAGTCATGGGGAACAGAAAAGGGCCTTCCCCAAACTTCCCACAAAATTGAATCTACAATTGTCTAAAATGTCTTGTATGCTGAAGCATGAAATCGGTTGTCTACTACTGGACAACCCCTTCTTGTTGATTTAGTCTCCCAAATAAAATAAAATTCAGCTGAAAAGTATTGCGGCAGAGGACCCGCCAGCTCCCTGTGCCACAATGCACGGCCCTGGTCAATCAGAGGCCAGCGGCTGACATTGACGTGCCTGTAACTGGGGGCGCATGGCAGTGACATCATGTGCTATGGATGGCGGGGATGCCGAAATCAGCGGCCAATTCCTGCGCCGGCTGTAGAAGAGGACCCTGCGTGGCATGGGAGCATGGAGGTAGGTGAGTAGTATTGTGTCTTTTTAATGTATTGGAAATCAGAGAAGGGCACTTTATAAAAAAAAAGGGGATCAGGATGGGGCACGTTATACCAGGAAATGAATCAGGGTGGAGCACATTATCGAAGGAAGGGGACCAGGTTGGGGCACACTATACCAGGATGGGGCACATTATACCAGGAATAGGACCAGTATGGGGCACATTATCTAACGAAGGGGACCAGGGTGGGTCACATTATATCAGGAAACGGAGCAGGATGGGGCACATTAGGAAGGAGACCAGGATGGGCAACATTTTCCCGGGAAGGGGACCAGGATGGCACCATATTTGGACACATTACACCAGGATGAGGAACATTATCTAACGAAGGGGACCAGGGTGGGTCACATTATATCAGGAAATGGAGCAGGATGGGGCACATTAGGAAGGACACCAGGATGGGCAACATTTTCCCGGGAAGGGGACCAGGATGGCACCATATTTGGACACATTACACCAGGATGGGGCACATTATCTAACGAAGGGGACCAGGGTGGGTCACATTATATCAGGAAATGGAGCAGGATGGGGCACATTAGGAAGGACACCAGGATGGGCAACATTATCCCAGGAAGGGGACCAGGATGGCACCATATTTGGACACATTACACCAGGATGAGGAACATTATACCATGAATGGGACCATAATGGAGTACATTATACCAGAATGTGGAATCAGAATGGTGCATATTATACCAGGAAGGGGTTCATTATACCAGGAAGGGGACCACGATGGGGAACATTATCCCAGGAAGGGGACCAGAATAGGGCACATTATATCAGGAAGGAGACCAGGATGGGGACATTATACCAAAAATGAGGCCATATTTGGAGACCGTATCCCAGGAACGGGCCTAGAATGGGGGACATTATTACTGCAAGAGGTGTCCCTTATTAACTGCAATCCTCTCTAGTTATGTATGGAGCTGTCCCTTATTACGTTGCGTCCTCTGCTGTTATGTCCCTTTATTACATAAGATTATGTTATATACCATCCCTTACATAGCGTATTCTCACTATTTTTGTTAATCACAGCACCCGCTGTTAATTATATAGAGTCTTCTCTTGTTAGATATAAAATAACTGCTGATGGAGCAGCATCTGACCAGAAGACCGGTCCATCATCCACATCCATCATAAAAGTATCTTTACCATATTCCATCAGCAGTCACTTCAGGTTTTATATAACAAGAGAGGTCGGTATGTAATAAAAAACAGGGTGCTATAAACAAAACTAACAAGAGAATCTGATATGTAAGGGACGGTGCTGTACATAACAAGGGAGGGCACTGTGTAATATATAAATGTGCACAGGGGCCCCAAACTGTCATTGTCTGCCCCTGCCAGAGGAGGTCTAGACTCTCCAATTATGGAGTCAGCATGGTGTTGGTTGACTTTTCTGCCCTCTGCTCCTCAGCAGTTGGTGACCCGATCTGCAATTTCACATGTTCTTCACTTTGTAGCTGAGTTGCTGCAGCTCCTTCCACATTTCAATAATATCACTCACAGTTGATAGTGGAATATTTAGAAGGGAAGAAATTTAATGACCTGACTTGTTACACTGGTGGCTCGTATTAAAGGACTGCACTGGTATCAGTGAGCTCTTTACAACGAGCCATTCTGTCACAAATTAGTAAAGGCAGACAACATGGATTAGGATGTACATTCAGCTGAATCAGATAAGGGACATTATTACTGGAAGGGCCCAGGATGGAGGACATTATACCAGGAAAGAGAGACATTATACCAGGTAGGGGTCCAGGATAGGGGACATTATTACTGCAAGGGGCCCAGGATGGGGGGACATTATACCAGGAAAAGGTCCAGGATGGAGGACATTATACCTGAAAGTGGACCACCATGTGGGATATTATACCTAAAGGGGCCAATAATGGGGGACATTATACCTGGAAAGGCCCAGTATAGAGAACATTATACCAGGATGTGGCCCAAGATGGGGGAAATTAATACTAACTTGGGCTCAGGATGGTGACATTATTACAGGAAGGGGCCAGAATAAAGTACATTACTACAGGAGGGGACCCTGGATAGGGGACATTATTTCAGGAAGAGGCCAGGATTGGGTACATTATTTCAGAATGGGAGACATTATTACTTGGGGGTTAAACACACATGCCTTCACAGGATCTGGACCGCTACAGGGGCCCATACATCTGACAAACATGCAGGTGGGGGCCCAGGTCCAAATTTTGCATCGGGCCCATCGGACTCTAGTTATGTCACTGGCCACTACATTATTTGCATGACTGAGACTTGCTCTTGAAAGGGCTGTACATTAATTTCCCTGTGGCAAGATCTCCCTTAATAGTCCTGAAATTACAATATTTTTTTTTAGCCAGAATTTCTTCTATTTTTGCCTTCATTATTTTCTATTGTTTATAATGTTGAGTAATTAATACCACAGAACTGATGACAATCATTCTAAAAGAACAGTGTGAATGTGTTTAATATTGATGGAGCTTGTTAATTGATCGCACACAAGACTAGTACCAGAGACTCCAGTTAGTTTTCTTGTTATTTAAAGCACAAATGACAATGAATCAATGTGTGATTGTTCATCGTTAAACAATATTTTGTTTTTATTTTTAATAGAACAAAATGTATGTGGCCATTCACAAAACCCCTGTAAGGGTGTGCATGCTGTGGGGGGATGTTTATGCTATATGTGCCAATGCATGGCCGCCGATGGTTGTGACACACATTGCCGCATGCTTTGCCAGTATGCTGCCATCATTTACTGAATTTTTACCATGAAGCATTGAAGTCCTTGATGAAATTTGGCGGGAGGTGAGTGAAGACAAGTCTTGAGGCCCCTTCACATCTCCGTGTCTCCAGTGCGTTCGGTATCCATTTATTTCACGGTTACCACACGTGCCCATTATAACCTATGCTGCTATGCACAGGTCCGTATTTTTTACAGTCTGTGTGTCTGTGCAAAACTCTCGGAGACGTGTCCTTTTTTCCATCAGTATGGATGACAAGGGCCAATACAAGTCTATGGGTCTGTGAGACTTCCCCTTCCCACCTCTCCATCCTGGCAGCACCTGTAGCATCATACCCTGCCTTCCTCGTGGGCAGTACAATTTTTCCCTAAACCATTTTTGCCCAATTAGAGCAACACTTTGCCCAATGCCACCAGACTGGCAGCAGCCCAGAAGATAATGGAAGCGGAGGGCGTGTGCATGTAGCAACCAGAGTGCAGCTACTTTTTGGGTCCATGATCAGCAGCCACTGATTGGCAGCAGTGGTCACATGCTGTCACCCCTCTCTGTTTTCTAGTAACAGTTGATGCCGTTTCCTCATTGGCCGAAGTGGTCACGTGATTGATACTGTACTCCTATCACAGTACTAGAGATTGTAACAGGTCCTAGTTTTTACACAATAACGTCCAGCGGGTGAGATCTCCGATAGAGATGCGCTCCTATAATTCCACAAGATCTCTTTTAAATGGAATACTGTATATTCTGTCTTCATTTAATCCTATTTTGATTCTCCTTGCTACATATTGTGCACAGGTGTGGAGAAGATGGAGACTAAATTCTCCATCTTCTCCATTGTCTCTGTGAGCGTACATTGGACTGCACTCTGATGACATCCGAGTGCAGTCCGATGTGTCACACGCACCCATAGACTTGAATAGGTGTGCGTCATCCGAATATCGGAGCCACTCGTAGCATGCTGCAAATGTTTTCTCCTGCTGAATCGTCATGAAAAAATAACGCATATCTGCCCTGACTCATAGTATAACATTGGGCCGAGTGCTCTCCAATAAAACTTCAGATAGGACTCGGCCGTATTATACGCCAGTATAATCGTACCGTTATAGTCATTCTTTTCCTAAAAAACTGATCTATCAATCTGTCCATTTCCTCCTGCTCTTTAATATGCCACTGGCAAATATGGAATTTTGCTAATGATTTGAGTGAAAAAAATGAAAACGACCTGCAACCATATGTGCATTATTGCTATCTTCTACGATTTTAGTTTCCAGCCTCTAAAATAATCCAAGACTTTAGACTGCGTTCCCACGAGCTTTAGGTCAGTTTTAGACATTGCAGATTTCCTGCAATCATTAGGTAAAATATTTTACTTTAATTTTTCAACACTCGCTGCCTATAGTTCTCCCTTTAAAACTTTATACTGTGCATCATTGCCCCCGTTGATTGCATCATTTTGCCAGCAGAGGTCGCACTTCCCTTAGAAACACTATGATTTTAGGCTGGGGTGAGACATGGATTTGTTAATGGTAACATACTGTATATACTATATAATATATTAATGTATCATATGTCAATATCATTTTTTTTTTTTTAAATAATCACAATAATCTACAATCATGGTATAAATTAAATTATTACAACCGCTGCTAATCCTATTTAAAATGCGTTTGCCTTTCGGCACTTTTTTTTTTTTTTTAGTTATCAGTAATTTAAAGGGTTTGTCCAGAATTGTGTTGAAGGGGTTTTCTTGTTTTCAGATAATATTCTCCACTCACTCTGCTGCGGAGGCTGTAGTGGCCCTCTTACTTTTGGACCCCTGTGCGACATCACAGGTTGCGCCAATGGTATGTTCGGGGGATATTTGCCAAAAGAACAGCAGGGGGCGCCACCTCATCTACATAAATAGACACAGGAGCATTTTTTTATTATACCAGTAGAACATTTGATAAGGTTTTGCTTTATCTATCATTGAAATGTAATATTTAATAGTGGCACCACCTCTTCAACAGCGAGAAACATTGACTTTGGCAAAGCAATAATGTGAGCTTTACTTTTAGGCCAATAATCAATGACTTATAGGCCCCGATTGATCGTTTGTATTTTTATTTTTTTTTAATCACTTTGGGGTTTTTTCTTCAAAATGGTGCACGCAATTCATGAATTTGGCACAAAATTAATAATGGTCTTTTTGTCTGTCTTGAATGGTTTTTGCAATCCTTTAAAGGCAAAAAAAATTGTCAAAATACTGGCCTACTCAAAAATAGACCGCAGTGGGGGGGTTGGGGGGACTAGAGTGGAGTAGCGCCAAATTTTGCATTTCTTTAAAAAGTAGCAATTGATGTATTAGGCAAAAACATCTGGAGTCACTAAACTCTGCCCGCAAAACGGAAAAGAAAACAAAAAGAGAGTAGCAGAAATAATCTAGGTTTCAAAAAAGGTGGAAGCAAAAAAATTGCTGCAAATCACATAAAACAAAAAACAGGCCCAAAGGCAATGAAGAATTGGGGCAATAGGACCACTACTATCCAGGGTTGTCCAGGCTTGGGGCTCAAGTCTGCAGTCACTGAGACTACAGACTTGTGAATCCTCGCAGTGCGCAGTAAGCAAATCGATTTCCAGGGATCCAAGGTGAAATTTTGTAAATAGAGATATGCTGGAAGTACAAAATTCATATTATATTTAAATGAGAGAACCATACAGATGCCAACAGTTATCTGTAGTGAAATCCCGCAATCATATTATGAATTATTCAATAAGCCGATGTTTTCCTTTGTTTTGTATTGATTTGTATTTCCATTTATATGTTTCCATGGTAACAGTGTAGGGCGCCATCAGAGTAGAATTCTGACCATTCTTGATTGCTGCCTTTTGTCTTGTAAGAAGAAGAACCGGACCGGGAGTACCTCTCTTGCGCCGGGGCCGGAACTGTCTGGGCTGTCTCCTCTGTTGCCCGGGGGAAAGCTTAGGGAACCGGACCAACCTTTGCACTTGCCTGCAGGGGGCGTGGCTAACTGGAAAAAGGGAAAGGGCGTGCGGAAGCGGTCAGACTTGGCGCGAACATACAGCGCGCAACAAGGAGAAGGCAGGGCTCCGTCCCTCGAGTACCGCAGCAGTGCAGGCCCGCGCCGCAGTGTTCGCGCTCGTACTCACAGAGACTGTGTCCAGAGACGTGCTGAGTGCCCGCTGGCTCCCACAAAGCAAGGTGCCAAATGCTCTGGGCCAGCGAGTACCGCGTGCATACCGCTTAAGAAAACCTGGAGGTGCATCCTGACTCCCCGGTGCATGTCTGTCGCTCTGGTATCTCTGTGAACTGTGCTACGCTCTCTTTGCTGGATCCCGCACCAAAAAGCCCGCAAAAGACACCGGAGACTAATCGTTGACGCCAGGACTCGGTTCATTGACGTCATCAGGAAGACACCAGGCACACTACGCGCTAACTGTTGTTGGCACCATTCCCTATCCTGTGGACATTGCACACTGGATGTGGACAGGACCGGATAAGTCACACCTTGAGCACTGTTGTTATTGTAGTACCTTACATTTTCCCCAAACTGCGTATCCTTTATCCCTTAATACCCCTGTTTCCCCACCTTCCTCCCTGCGTGGAGTATATACCTGTTAGTAGTAAATACGTTAACCCTTTCTCTGCCTCCTGTCCATTACTGCATCCCGCAACCTGCTCACAGTCTTTATTATTAGGTAGCATTATATATGTTATTTAGCGGTAGCAAAAGGCTTGGAATGGACCGAAACGCATTTCCACTGTTCTGATATCGCTATCGCGGTGTGAGATCATGAACTGTGAAGTAATGGAATAAACTGAAATTCTAATTGAAGCCTAATAACATGAGTGGCAGGAGTTTACTTCTATTGATCCTACAGAAGAGCTGCTATTGCACAAATCACTGATACAGCTAAAAGTGACTAATAGGTGTTCTTGCACGCAGTGGATTGCAGTTCGCACAGTGTCAGGGGACTGCATAGTCCACACTGACTCCTGTCCAACTAAAGTGTGTACAAAGGGGAAATGAACATCAGAATTTGCCCATAAAACAATGGTAGAAAGGAGCAGTGTGGCGTGCAATGTGATTTATTTTGGTAAAGCTTGGGTTTTAGCTTTCATAGATGTTAACACATAAAGTGTCTCCGGCTCTCAGTCCAATCAATCATCTGTGGAACGTGATATAGCCCAAATCCATAGCTCTCACTTTGCCACTTGGAGAACTTTAAAAGGCTTTTCAAACGCCATTCTCTTCCTCATCGGAGGTGGATGGTGCTGATGAACTGACAAGTACCCATGGACAATACCTTTATGCTTTGTGATTGTAATTGTAGCGTCATCAGCACCAGTCAACTTCAATGTGTAAGTGAGTGACATTTATATCATCAGCTGCAAATGCCTTGGTGTCACATACCACAAGACACCATGCCACAGATCAGCACGAGAGCACCAGAACATAGGCTATTACCCAAATGGAGGAGGACATAGAAGCAGTTGAAGGAAGAAATCCACCAGAAAAAATTGACGTTTATAATAGGCTGCGCTGCTGGAATAAAATTTTCTTCACGTGTAGGAAGATGGAACGGACTAGTGGACCCCATTGTGTGTCTGGGCCGGAACCATCGACGCTGTCACCATCGTTGCCGGTGAAAAGACTTATGGACCGGAACAGACCTGTGCACCTGACTGATGGGGGCGGATCGGGTATAA